>NC_056058.1:3424679-4758010 GCF_016772045.2 Ovis aries | reverse complement strand
TTGGTCCAGTGGTGGGGGATGTGGGTTCTGCCACTGGCTAGCTCTTGCTTTCCCTCCCCAAACCTGTTTCTGTTCCAGAAAATGGGGATAATGATGGTGTTCCCATCTCTTGGCTTTGTTACAAGGATGAAAAGGAATGTCATATGTGAAGGATCAAAGACCAGGAGCTGTCCACACCAGATCCCCTCCTCTTACCCACTGCTGGTGCCCACCAAAGCCTGGTGTGTCTATTTTATAAATAACTTCTGAATCTGCCTATTTCTCTCCAGCCAATGGCTCCCACCCTGATCCAGGCATCACTATCTACTGCCTAGAACTGTCAAGGTGTCTTAATTGGACTCCTGTTGTTTTCACTTCTGCTCTTGACAGTGCTCCCTACAGTAGCCACAGGGAATTTTTTTTTTTAATGCCAATCTGATCAACTCACTCCCTTGAAAACCCACCCATGCCTCCCCTTATATCCCATGAGATCTTGGGTGGTCAAGCCCCTGCCCACCCCTCCAGGCTCCCCTCCCATCTTCCAGCCACACTGGTCTATGTTCAACTTACGCAGCTGATCCTCTTGAGTCCAAGACTCCAGACATTCTGTTTCTTCTAATTGGCATACACTTCTGGCTCAGTTGGTAAATAATCTGCCTGCAGTGAAGGAGACCTGGGTTTAATACCTGGGTTAGGAAGATCCCCTGAAGTAGGAAATGACAACCCACTCCAGTATTTTTACCTGGAAAATCCCATGTACGGAGGAGCCTGGCAGGGTACAGTCCATGGAGTTGCATGAGTGGGATATGACTTAGCAAATAGGCCACCACTCCCTGCCTTCCTCCTGGCTGACCTCTCTTCATCCTTTAGGCTAAGCTTAGATACCACTTCTTCCTAGCAGCCCTTCCTCGTCCCATTCCCCTCCCCCTCCCTCCACAGTGCTGGGTTGGAAGCCTCCTCTGGGCTCCCTTATCACCCTGATCTCTCCAGTTAGTATGAGTTTATCTCCACCATCATCCTGTGAACACCTACAGGCCCATGGCTATATTCCCAGTAGGAGGTCTGGCACACAGTAGGTGCTTAATAAATGTTTGCTGAACAAGTTAAAGAAAGGTCCAGCTAGACAAGGCACTTTCTTTCTCCTGGGACAGGCCCTCTCAATCCCCACAAGCCTCCTGACCTGCCTGGGGCCAGGCCGTGGCTCTGTTAGTTCCCTCCAGCCCCGATATTGAACAGCACACAGGCCCTGGGCTCCATGTCTGCAGCGGTCCTGAGGCAGTGTGACAGTCGCGGCAGCAATGGGGTCCCTGAGAAGCATGTCCGGATGACACCATTGCCAAAGGGGCTCATGGGGGCCAAGCCAGAATCAGCCAGCTCCCGGACTGGCTGGGGAGACAGCAGCAAAACATGATCAAGTTCGCAGGCGTGGGAGCTCTCTGGAGCCCTGGGGACAAGGAGCCTCTGAGATGTCTTCACCAGGTCGTGTGTGGTCAAGCCCCTACCCATCTCTCCAGGCTCCCCTCCCACCTTCCAGCCACACTGATCTATGTTCAGCTCATGCACCTGATCCCCTTGACTCCAAGACTTTGCACATTCTGCTTCTTCCAGAAAACATTCTTCCAGGAACTGACATTCTGTCAGTCCAGATTGGACTGCCTCAGAAAGTTGTATCTCCATCCTTCTTTTTCCCTCAGTGAATTTCCTTCTCTCAGCCTCAGTTACCTCACCGATGAAGTGGGGATGTGGATCTCAAACCTTGCAGGATATGAATAGTGCCTGGCCCACAGTAGGCACTGAAAAAATATTTTTTATCAATCAATTTATATATAGTATAGTTATTGTTTATAACATTATATATATATCACCATTTATTATAATAATATGCACTGTAGTGGTATTCTAGCATGTCTTATTATTATTAAAGTATAAGGATAAGACATGCAGTAAATAAACAAGGGAATAGTGACAGGACCAATAGCTACTCTTCCTTACACACTCATTCCACATAGGTTGTGTTCTAAGGATCCCTCGTGGATCAGCTCACAAGAACACAATGAGACCATTTTGTACAATTATCCTCACTGTACAAACAAGAAAACTGAGGCTCAGAGGTTAAGTAACTTGCCCAAGGTTGCAGGTGGTAAGGAAATGGTGGAGATGAGATTCTGGATTCTGAGGTTTCTTGTTGGAAGGACTGAACAGGAAAAATTAAATGAGATAGTGTTTGCAAACGTGCTCTGGGTAAACACTTGAGACATTTAAAAATCAAACAGGGAACTTCCCTGGTGGTCCAGTGGCTAAGACACCAAGCTTCCAATGCAAGGGGCATGGGTTTGATCCTTGGTCAGAGAACTAAGATCCCACATACTTTGTGCATAGCCAGAATATATGTATATATAAATCAAACAGAATCGGGATGAACTGATGCACTCTCCAGGTCTTCGGATCTGAGTTCAATCCATGTGATATGGTCTAGGCCAAGCATGGTTCAGTTTCCTCATCTGTCAACCAGTAATGAAATCCACACGGGTTCCTTGGAGTTGCTAATTACAGAATCGTCCAGCAGGCATATGCCAGCCATAGTCTGGGAACTATCCGCAGTGCTGACCCCAGGAAATAGCGTCAAAACTGGAACCCACGGCCATGGGGATATGGGTAAGAGCCAAAGGCACAAATGGGGACTTGGGAGAGGCAGAGCTCAGAACCAGCCTTCTGCGCCTCTGACCCTGCACCACACAAGTGAGTGTGTCCCCACCGCCAGACTCAATATTCAGACGGGGAAACTGAGATCCAAGTGTGCGTGCATACTAAGTCACTTGAGTCTTGTGTCCAACTCTTTGCAGCCCTATAGACTGTATCCTGCCAGGCTCCTCTGTCCATGGGATTCTCCAGGCAAGAATACTGGAATGGGTTGTCATTTCCTTCTCCAGGGGATCTTCCCAACCCAGGGACTGAACCAGCAACCCCTATGACTCTTGCATTGCTAAAAGATTCTTTACTTACCACTGAGCCACCGGGGAAGCCTTGAAGGCCAAGACTAGAAGGCTAATCTGGGCCAGAGCCAGGGCAAGGGGGGATGGGGTAGAAGGTGGGAGAAGGGGACATCAGTTGAACCTCTTCTAGGTTCACTTCCTTCCTTGTGAGGTGGTCCCTCTTATTCCCATGTCCCAGAGGAGGATGTTAAAGCTCAGAGAGGAAATGAGCTGCTGAGGGTCATGCAGCTGGGAGCAGCTCAACTCCCCACTCTCCCTTCAGCTCTTTGCATGAATCTTATCCTCCCAGGATGCAGGACACCTGACTGTTCCCCCCACACGCGTCATCCCTCTCTCCCAGGGGCATCTGAATTCTAGTGCAGAAATCGAAGTGTTCCATCCTAGGTTCCCCAGGGAGGATCCCTGGTAGCTGGAGGATGTGCAGGGAAAGCTGAGGGTGGGGACATGGAAACAATGGGCTCCTCCCAGAGCGGGAGGCCCATGGAGATGCCAGCTCCCTCTTCTTCAGGAAACTGTTTTCCAGATGGGAAAATCACTTGCCCACATTTATATTCATTCATTTATTCATTGAATACAATAAGATAGCTTGTATGGTGCTAGGAAGAAAAGGAAACCATGCCAGGGACTGGGAGTGTGACTGGGGGAGGGCCGTTAATGTTGCTCAGGCGTAATTGAGGGTCTTTGGAGGAGAGGACTTTGAGCTGAGACTGGAAAGGGGAAAAAGGAGCTGGCCAGGGGAGAGCTAGGGAAGTAGCGTGCCAGGCAGAGGGGGCAGAACATGCACAGGCCCTGAGGTGGGACCAAGCTGGCCGGTTAGGAGGACAGTGAGGGGAGGCGGGAATGGAGTGCGGGGAGATGAGTTGGGGGGAAATTGATGTGGGGCCTCAGGGGTGGGGTGATGAGTTGGGTGTTGCTTCTGGGTGCGGATTCAGAGCTCTCAAGATACACCACTTGCTTTATGATTTTTTTAAAAACATATATTTTATTTATTTATTTAGGCTGAGCCAGGTCTCAGCTGTGACATTTGGGATCTAGTTCCCTGGATCGAACCTGGGCCCCCTGAATCAAGAACTGAGTCTTATCCACTGACTTACCAGGGAAGTTTTTAAGGAGCCTCCTGTGCCTGCTAGGGAGCAGGGTCCATTGTGGGAGAATAGAGGCTGGGGCAGCATTTGGGGGGGACATGGGCCAGCCTGAGGCCCATGAGTGGATTTGGGACATGTTTTGGTGGTTGAGAGACAGGCCACAGCTATAGGATGTTCAAGGGGATTCAGAGGTAACTCATGATTTTGATGGGTGACTAGTCATGAAGTTCTCTGGGTGGGTGGGGCAACCACCACCCAGATGGGGAAGATCTGGGAGGAAGCCCCAAAGAGCTGGTGAATCCAGGTTCCATTTGAGCATCACATGTCTCCCAGGGGAAAGCAGAGGAGGCAGCTTGAAGCTTGGATCTGGGCTCTTTGGGGTGGGGAGATGGCTGGTTTGGGGGTGAAATAGACAAGCCAGGGCCTATAGGGAGCTGTCAGTAGCCCTGCAGTGGGTTGGGGCGGGTGGTTCTTCAGCAAGCTCCGACTCCCAGGATCCAGCCCGGCTGCCTCTCCCTCATCCAGAGTGAGGGTAGGGGAAGGGTGGCGGGAGGGTGGAACTCTCAGAGCTGCAGGTGGGGGAGGGGAGGGTCCTCTGGGCCTCTCAGCTGCAGATTAATAAACTGGCCATTCCAGACTAATTGCTTTCCTCACTGAGAGGCTGGAGTGGGGACAGAAGGCCTGGTGGGGGGTGGGGGGCAGATTGCAGAGAGGCTGAGAAGCTGGCTTGATTTGTGCTCTCTCTTGTCTCTGAAATCCTGATATCCCCTAGCTCTAGCTGCTAGTCTTGCCTCTCAGACTAGCCTCCAATCTGTTCCCTGCCTACTCCTGACCCTCCTGTGGCTCCCAGCACCCCTAGATCACAACCCACACCCCTCATCACGGCCCCAGAGGCCCCACGTGCCCTGCCCGCCACTGCCTCTCACCTGCCTCCATCTCCCCTCGCTCTACCTGCCCCAGCACCATCAGCCTTGTCATAGCTGCTCCCTTAAACCTGCCTCAGCGTCTTTGCACAGGCTGTGCCCTCTGTAGGAACTGCCCTGCCCCCAGCTCTCCCCGTGGCTGGCTCCTTCTTTACATCCATTCTTCAGCTCAAATGTCACCTCCTCAGAGAAGCCCTCCCTGCCCAATCTGGGAAGCCTCAATCACATTCACCCACCTTCAGAGGATATCCTTTTTCTTGGTTTAAGGTCTGTCTGCCCAGCCTGTGAGTCCCTATGTCCCCAGGCCCAGGGCAGGAGGCACCCCACGTGCAAGTGGAATGCCTGATACTGTGAAAGAGTGTTTCAGGGAATGTCAAAGATGCCCACTTTAAAGAGAAGGCAGGTGCAATCTGGAGAGGGAGACAGCTGCTGGGATTCACCAGGGCTGTGTGATGACACACCACAGTAAAGAGGGCAGCCAGGGAGTGTCCTGGGCCCTCGGAGCAGCTGGGGAGTCGTCTCAGCTGACAGGGGTTCAGAGCTCAGAAAAGGGTCTGGAAGACTCAGGTTCACGCTCACTCAGCCACTCAGCTTACAGGAGAGAGAACCTCTCTGTCAGTTTCCTCGTGTAAACTGGAGTCACCTTCATCTTTCTCCTCCACTTGCTAGCAGCTGGGGCATGGCTGAGCAAGGTAAGTTGTGTGGGACCTTGCCTGCTGCTGGGACCACCTCATACTGACTTCTCTCCAGCCACATAATTTTAGCTTTTTTTTATTTTATTTTTTTAAACACTAGCATATATAGCGGAGAAGGCAATGGCACCCCATTCCAGTACTCTTGCCTGGAAAATCCCATGGACGGAGGAGCCTGGCAGGCTACTGTCCATGGGGTCGCACAGAGTTGGACACGACTGAAGCAATTTAGCATGCATGCTCACAGAGCGTGAGTGTCCCAGCCGCTCGGGCAGTAACCTGGGATTCAAATCCAGCCCCTTCCCAGTTCCTCACTCACTACTGTCTTACTCCTGCCTCAGTTTCCCTGCCCTGTAAAGAAAGGAAGTGTGAGAGGCTTCACACTCTCCTCACCCTGGACTGAGGACACCCAGACCCCCTTTCCTTGGGCAAAACCTTGCATCCAGACCCAAGGGGACCCTACTGCCTTCCCTCCCCTCAACCGCCTCCACTGGTCTCCTGCCCTTACAGCGACAGCTGCAGCCAGGGGCTGGGTCCTTGCAGCAAGCAGCCTCCTCGTGGCCTCTCAAGGCTTCACTCTCCTCACCTGCAAGTAGGTCTTCAGGCTGCCCTGGGTGTTCCTAAGCACTGGGACCTCTGCCCCCACAGCACACACAAGACCATCCCGCTTCAGTCACAGCCCCACCCCTCCTGCTCACCTTGCTTGGCGGGAAGGAGAGCACCTTCTGCTATGCCTCAGGGAAGCCCGAGGCGTCTTTGTACCTGGGGAGATGAACATGAGATCTCTGGGCTCCGGGAGCCCAGCTATTCCCCTGCGAGACTCCCCTAGACAGAGAGCCCACTCCCACAGCCTGCACCCTCTCCTGGAAGACACTCAATCACGGTAGCCTGGGCCAGGCCACTGGCGCCAGTGTAGGACAACTGTCCAGCCTTCCTCAGGGGCCTCCGTCCAGGGGCAGTGGGTCTGGCACCCACACGTACTCCCCAAGCCCCTCCCAACTCCCTCCCAGAGTCAGCAGCCTTGGAGCATCAGGACCCTCAGGAAGAAGTCCCCTGGCCCCATGGGCTGTCCATTTAGCTCCCAGCCCAGCTCTGAACAGTTCAGGGACCCCAGCCCACCACTTGGGAACCCCTCAAACTCACACAAGTTCTGAGAGGCCTGGGTAGGTCTGAGCTCACTGCCACGACTGAGTCCTGTGACCCAGCGGGGGCGGGGGGGGGGGCAGGGAGGACTAAGCCTGCCCAAGAGGCAGCCCAGGGTCCCGGCCCTGGTGGAGCCCCTTAACTGTCTGAGCGCCAGCCCTGAGCAGGACACACCCACACCCACGTGCTACCCTCAGGACCCAGCCGGAAGTGGCAGGCAGAGAGACTGGGAAGGGGTGAAAGGGTCACTGAGAAGGTGTGAGACAGAGTGGACAGGAGCGTTGACCATCTGTGTTTGTGCGGGGAGAGAGGGGGGTGGGGTGAGCCCGGAGTGGGCAGGCATTAAGTTTAATTGTTCCCGTGTTTGCTGAGAGAGGGAGGGAGACAGCGAGAGAAGAGGACAGACCCAGAGAGAGAGTCGGCAAGAGATGGAGACAGAGAAACAGGGAGAAGGGAGGCAGAGAGGCAGAGGGAAGCGCAGTTCTGAGGCCAGAATTGGGGGATTCGGGGAAGGTGGGACGAATTAGGAGATTAGGGTTGACATGCATACACTACGGTGTGTTAAACGGATAATCAGTGGGAAGAGCTGTATAGCGCAGGAAGCTCAACTCGCTGCCCTGTGAGGGGTGGCGTGGCAGAGTGGGAAGGAGGGCCACGAGGGAGGGGATTTGCTGTGCCGTCCCTAACTCCTGTCTGACTCTTTGCGAGCCCGATGACCGCAGCATGCCAGGCTGCCCTGTCCTTCACCATCTCCTGGAAGTTGCTCAGATTCAAGTCCATAGAGTCAGTGATGTTACCCAGCCGATTCCTGCTTTGCCCCCCTCTTAAGCGGATACCATTTCAGGGGATCTTCCCGACCCAGGGATTGAGCCGAGGTCTCCCGCACAGCAGGCAGACGCTTTCCCTTCCGAGCCACCAGGGAAGCCCTGAGTGGATGTCTGTATACATGAAACTGACTCGCTTCATTGCGCAGCAGAAACCAACACAACATTGAAAAGCAACTGTTCCAAAAGAAAAAGGATGGGAGGACTTTATTTACCCCAGTCCCTGGGGTCTGGGACCCGGGCTTCACAGCAGAGTCCACGAGAATGGCTTCAGGAACATGCAGATGGCCTCCAGGGCGTCCCTGGAGGCTCTGGGAAAGTTACTTGTCATGCCCTGCTGCCCCAGGCAGACTGATGACCTTTTCTGGTCCTCTGGTTGACACTCACTTCACGAACAGTGGGGGCTGGAGCTGCAGCAGGAACTGGGGGCCTCCAGGAGGGGCTGTGGGGTGAGGGGGCGCTGTGGCCAGGGGAAAGGCCACCTCCCAAGCTGCCACAAGTTAATGTTTCACCAGACCTGCCGCCTGCCCAGGAGGCCCTGCTGTCCCCTCCGCCTCCAAGAATCACCAGAGCGTGACCCTTCTGAGGGCAGGCTTCACCTCCATGTTCTGGGTGACCTTGACCCCCAGCCCCTCTGACCACCCATTTTCACTGCACGGTAAACCCAGACCTGAATCGTGGCCAAGGGACAAGGGTAAGACCCAGCCTGAAGCCTCCATGTCCCAAGCTGCTAGAGAATCCTGGAAGGTCCCCTTTAGAAGGGAAAGCCCATAACCACCGGGAGCCTGAGCCCCAGGCCTGCCCTGCCCTGAGCTCAGTTTTCCCTCCTGTACAATGGGAGGGAAGAGAGTGGATGCCTGGCTCAGACCTTGGGAAACAGGACTGAGATAACGGAGGGGTTGGGGGTAGTGGTGGCTTCTAAGCTGTTTATTTATATTTGCTGCGTCAGCTCTTAGCTGTGATGTGCAGGCTCAGTAGTTGCCACGTGAGGGCTTAGCTGCCCCCTGGAATGTGGGATCTTAGTTCCCCAGCCAGGAATCGAACCCACATCCCCTGTATTGGGAGGCAGTTTCTTAACCACTGGACCATAAGACTGGGGTAGCGGGGTGGGGATTGTTGTGACTCCCTGCTCTCTGCCTGCTTCTGGCCCTGTCCAGTCTCCAGGCCTTTGCACAGGCTGCTCCTGCCTCCCGCAGAGCCTCTCTCCCTGCTGATCTGCCCTCCTAAAGACCTGAAGTTGGATGTTGGCACTTGCTGCATGAAAATGCCCCCACGGTGTTCTGGCTAGAACTCAGGCTCTTTCCTAAGCCCACCTGGTGCTCCACATGCCCCTCCCTCACGCTCTGACCTTACTCATCTCCTTGTTTCCCAAACACCCCGAGTGTTTCCTACCCACCACAGGGCCTTCGCATTTGCTGTGCCTGCCCCCAGGCACGCCTTCCCTGGTGTCCCCACAGCGGCCCCTTTATCTCTTTCAGGTCTCAGCACAAATATCACCTTCCAGGGAACTCCCTGGTGGTCCGATGGGTAGGAACTCCATGTTCTCACTACTGAGTGCCTGGGTTCAATGCCTGGTTGGGGAACTAAGATCCCACAGGCTGCACGGTATGGCCAGGGAAAACTATCACCTTCCAGAGAGACCTCCCTGCCCTCTCGGCAAACCTGGGCACACAGGACCCTGGGCTCCAGCTGCAACCCCACTGTGTGGCCCTCAGCTATTTGAAATTACATCACTTGATTACCTGGCCGCCGTCGGTCTTCCCTCTTGAGACTGTGGGCTCCATAAGGGTGGAGAAACGGTCCCCATGGTGACCCCAGCACAGAGTAGACACTCTAAAATGTTTGTCAAATGAATTTATGACTCAAGATGCCTCGGAGGAGTGACAGGGGCTTTATTGCCCCTCGCCAGATGCCCCAGCCTCATCCAAGTCCCTCTCCCTCAGCTTCAAAGATGGAAGATCACGGCAGTCTGTGGTGGGCAGAAGACCTTCGACTCACAAGCCCCTGAAGGAGGAACACACACGAGGGGGTGCTCAGGGACCAGCAGTCTCTGCAGCAGGGGCCTGCCCTGCTTGAGAGGGCACCCCCACCCCAGCCCAGCCTCCCCCCACCATGGATACCTCATCCAGCTTCTGGAACTCAGAAACCCCGTTGTGACAGCGCCTCACTGCCATGATCACACCTCCGATGAGCAAAGCAGACACTAGCAGACACACGGCCACCACCACACCAGGGTTCCTGTGCAACCTGAGAGCCTCAGAGTCACCTGGAGCTAAAGGGAGGAGCCCTGAGTCAGCCACGGCACCGGAACTCTTCTAAGACTGAGACACACCAGGGCCCCAGGGCCTTTTTTTTTTTTTTTTTCACTGTGCCGAGAGGCATGTGGGATCTTAGTTCCCTGAATGGAACCCACATCTCCTGCACTGGAAGGATAGAGTCCAGGGCCTTTAAGTCCCTTCTCAGGACGCGATGCTTACTTTCCTCTCTAGTGGCTGCTCCGACTATCTTTTCAAGCACATTTTTTAACTTTCACTTTCGTTTTTCTCTTTCTTTTCTTTTGAATATGTTTGTCTACAAGGCATTCGCTTTGTTTGCTGTGTTCCCACGCCATTGTTGGCCATTTCTGGGAGTTCTTGCAAAGTGGGGAAAAAAAAAAAAAAATTCAACCTAAAACTCAGTTCCCAAATGCAGTGACTTTCTGAGGCTATGTACAAAACGTGACGCTTTGTAAAGATGGTTTTATATCCTGTGACTTTAAGCAAAATGTTTTTATTTATAGCAAAGTGTTATTGAATTTATAGCAAAATGTTATTATACTTCATGTTTTCACTCTTCTTTGCATGTTTTGGAGATAACATTATTTTGAATGATAGATTTTTCTAGAGCCTCTAAAAAATGCTTGGCCTCTGTGGACCCCAGGGACTCCGTATAACCACACTCTGCAAATTCCCCACCCTCACCACCCCAACTAGTACCCCATTCACCCCATTTCAGCCACCTCACTTCTTGGTGGCACCTCAGATGCACCAGGAACAGTCCTACCTCAGGGCCTTTGCACCGGCTGTGCTCACTGCCCGTCCTGTTTCCCTCTAGGTACCGGCATGGTTCCCTCCTTCGCCTCCTTCAAACTGAGACCTCTGCGGAGTAGTCTTTTAAAATTTCAAATCCTTTGCACTCACATTTCGACCCTTTATCCTGCTCTACTTTGTTCTTTTATAAACAAATTTACTTATAACCTATCTTCCAACATAACCGTTTCCCACAGGACTTGACCCACAATAGGTGCTTAATAACATGTGCTTGGGATGAAGGTCTGAAGAGGCTTAGGTGATGGGAGGTGAGGGGTGGGGTGGGGAAGAGGCCCTTCCCAGCACATTCTTAGGACTGTGTTTCCCCCTGGTGGTCAATCCCAGAACTGCAACTTGGTACCCCCAATCATACCCCCTTGCTGTTCAGTTGCTCAGCCTCCTCCCACTCTTTGCGACCCTATGGACTGCAGCACTCCAGGCTTCCCTGTCCCTCACCATCTCCCAGCGCTTGCTCAAACTCATGTCCATTGGGGTGGTGATGCCATCCAACCATCTCGTCCTCTGTCATCCCCTTCTCCTCCTGCCTTCAATCCTTCCATCCCCCTACAGGCCCCAATGTCCCAATACTCACCATAATCAGATGTCTCGAATGTCCGGTCAGTGGTGGCCAAGGACGCAGAGGGAGGCAGCGTGCTGGGCTTGGGGTGAGTGGGACTCCAAGGCAGGGTGGCCAAGGAGACAGAACTCAGGGCGCTGGAGGGGGAGGTGACGGTGTGCTCCGACCTGGGGGAGCCAGGGCTGGGGTGGGTGTCTGGCTCTGGTTGTGAGGAGGTGGGCTGGGTGGTGGAGGTTGTCCCTGAATTTGAGGGGCTGTGGTAGGTTGTGGCCTCTGAACTAGGGCTGTTGGGATGGAATGTGGAGCCTGTCTCTGGGCTCTCTTGACTGGTGTGGTTTTCCCAGACAGTAGGGGAGCTGTTGCTGAAGGGAGAAGTCAGAGGTTTGGAAGTCGAGCTGTCCATCTCTGAGGTTGTAACATGTGGGGAAAAAAAAAAACACAATTGAGGTGTAGGAAGGAGATAATTAGGAACAAGGATATGCAGCCCTGGCCCCAACCAGCCAGATGCCTCTTTCCCTATTATGCCAGTAGACAGCACCCACCACTTAGGGAGACTTGGAGGGATTAGGGCACAGTGGGAGTGCTTATTGGGAAACTGAGGTGTTCGTATCTGAAGTTCCTCATCTGAGTTCCCACAGCCAGCATTTCAGCCTGGGGTGGACCCTCCCTGCCCCCTACTCTTCTTTAGGGCTCTGGAACTCTTCTGGATATAGGGAATGGCTGCCAACCCAGGCAGCATGCTGGGCAACTCTTTGAACCCTTCTGGGACTCAGTTTCCTTATCTGTAAAATGGACATCACAGAAAGTCAGAGTCTCTGAGAGCTCACGCAGGTCTGATACTCAGTGACGCTGGGCAGCAGAGATCCACCTCTGAGCTCCCAGAGAGTATCGACCCTAATCTGCTTTCCCAGGTACCTGGAAGGTCCCCATGGTTAAACTCAAGGTTTTAATGGGGGCACTGAGGCCTGAGCTCTAAGAACAGTCAGCAGATATTCATTGGAAGGACTGATGCCGTAGCTGAAGCTCCAATACTTTGGCCGCCTGATGCCAAGACCCAACTCATTAGAAAAGACCCTGATATTGGGAAAGATTGAAGGCGGAGGAGAAGGGGATGACAGAAGTTGAGATGGTTGGATGGCATCACCGACTCAATGGACATGAGTTTGAGCAAGCTCTGGGAGAAAGTGAAGGACGGGAAAGGCTGGCGTGCTGCCGTTCATGGGGTCACAAAGAGTCAGACACAACTGAGCAATAAGACTCTGGAACCTCTGCTACCTTCTTCTAGCTGCTCCCTAGCTTAGGGCCCAGGGGCCAGGCTGAGGGTGGGTAAAGATTTCATGGGCCACCTCCCACAGTTACTTCCTTCCCAGCTCCAGGCTGCTGGTAAACGTAACTGATTGCAAGTCCGTTCATCAACCATATCTCGCCGCACCCAATCCGCTCTGCCCTGGGTGGATCTTTGTGCTTGCCTCACCCTAAGCAGCACAAATGAGGAAATAACATCTGGCCCTGACCTCAGGAGGGGGCTGGGTCCACATGCAGACCCTATTTCTCTAACCGGTTTCCCAGTTCCTGAGGGGATGACAGATGAGTCTAGAAGGAGGCATGGTATACTGGCCTGACTTTATCATCATTTTACAGGTGGGGAACTGAGGCTCACAATGGTAGTGTCTGGCCCACAGTGACTGGGAAGTAAGAAGGCTTTTCAACGATCTCCAGGGGAGAGTAGCGCGGAACCATATGCATCACCACATGTGGAACAGACAGCCCGTGGAAATTTCCTGTATGACTCAGGGAACTCAGACTGGGGCTCTAACAACCTAGAGGGGTGGGAAGGGATGGGAGGCGGGAGGAAGGTTCAAGAGGGAGGGGACATATGTACACCTGTGGCTGATTCATGTTGATGTATGGCAGAAATGAAACCAATATTGTAAAGCAATTATCCTTCAATTAAAAATAGAGTAAAACACAAAACAAAACCTCCAAGGAGTCAAGGACTAAGAGTCCAGCCTCCTCAAACTGTCTCCTACCATTCTTTGAGAAGAAATCCAGATGACAGAGGTTTCAGCTGAAATGAAGATGACTCAGGGGCCACAGTGGACCCCAAGCCAAGCGAGACCTCTGAGGAGTTGTACTTCTAAAGCAAACTAGGGAAAACTGGAAAGAGGACGTTGTGGAGGACATAAGCTCTGCTGAGTGCCTGGCACAGATAGGGCGCTCATGAGCTGCTGGAGAGCCGACCAGAAGGTGAAATGGGGCTGAGTCTATGCGCCGTGCCAGGACTTTGCTTTGCCCAGAGACTCCTAGACCAGGAGGCTGGCATGAGTCAAGTCAGCTGGTTTAATCTGGGTCTGGCACAGGCTGGGAAATTTGGCTTGTCTGACCCTCAGTTTCCTGAGCTATGTGGTCCTTCTGAGTAAAGCTTTTGTCTGCTATGAGAGTCTCATTTTGTGGTGGCCTCCACTCTGATATTCCAGGTTTGGGGCTGGGACACTGGTCAGAGGCTTGATGGGATGGAATGGATGGGGGCCATGGATGCGAGAAATCCAACTCTTCTCCACCCCAGGAGCTGTCTTATAGGGAAACAAAGAAATTAAGTCGGGGGCCAAGAGCCTACCCTGGGAGCCGCCGAGGCTCAGTGACCAGGAAGTAAGCCCTTCTCCCGCCCGCATCCCCGTGGCCCCTGGGTTCTCACCCTTCTCCCTTTGGGGGCGCCTAAGAGAAATTGAGATTGGGAACGGAACCTCAAATTGGGTAGGAGGCATTCACCAGCCTGTTGCTGTTCATGTAATGCTGGGGTGGCAGGCCTGGCACCCTCAGGACTGGGGTGAGGGGTGGGGGGTGGAGGGGCTGGTGCTCCCGCTGTTCTTGCTTCCAGGAGGAGCAACAGCTCCGGGCTGGGGGCGCGGGGGTGGCGGTGGCAGACTAGTGTGGCCTGAGGGAGGTGCCCAGACACCAGGTGTGCGACTAGGCCGCTCCCCCCTCCAGCTTCCTGGAAGCCGGATCTCACCTGTTCTTACCTGTGGAGCTGCCCATGGGAACAGAGGAATTCGTATCAGAAGCTTTTAGCAGCAGCGGCAGTAGAGCCAGCAATAGAAGCGGCGGCGGCGGCGGCGAGCTCGCCATTCTTGCGTGAGGAGCGGGGGAAAGACGGGCTCCGCACAGGTGTGTGGCCAGGTGCCCGCTCTTTACACCTGCGCGCCCCCTGCTGTCGGCGCGGGGCACTGTTCAGGGCCGAGGCGGAGGTGGGGCCTCCGGACGCAGGGCGTTTGAGGGCCCTACTGTTCACCAGGGCTGATATTCCTGACTTCCTCCTCCACCTCTCCTAACAAACCCTCTTGGTTCATGACCCCAAAGCCTTACACTCTGCCTGTCCCCTCAGGGGACTTCCCAAGTGGCGCTAGCGGTAAAGAATCCGCCTGCCAATGCAGGAGACGCAAGAGACTGCAGGTTCGATCCCTGGGTCGGGAAGATCCCCTGGAGGAGGGCATGGCAACCCACTCCAGTATTCTTGCCTGGAGAATCCCATGGACAGAGGAGCCTGGTGGTCCGTGGGGTCAGTGTTGGATACGACTCAAGTGACTTAGCACGCACACACGTCTCTCCAGGACATCCCTGCCCCTCCTAGCTTCCACTGAAGCCCCCGCCACTCTGTTGCCCCTCTATGCCTTTCCCAAGTCCATGCTGTCACCCCCATGCCCCTCCGCTTGGCCAGGCTGCCCCTCTGGGTGCCCCCAGGCCCCTCCCTTTGCTGTGTCTCTGATCCCACCTGCATCCAGGTCTCTCTCACCTAGACTGGGGCCCCTTGAGGGTGGCCCAGCATCCCCCAAAGTCAGGATGTGGCTGGAAGCCTCTAGGATTTTCTAGGAACAAGGGCCTCATGGTGGCCATTCCAAGTCAGGCCCCCCAGACAATGGCTTCTGGGGTGCTTCCGTCCACAACTGACTGGACACTGCCCTGCTCGCCCTGGATGAATACGGTGGCACATGTGAGTCCAGGCTGGCCGCCCTGACCTCCGCGGAAGGCTTAGGGTCCTGATTCCAGGCACAGACCCCAGGTGCCTGCGGCATGGCTGAAAGTTTTGGACCCCTCTGGTCCAGGATGTTCTAGGTCCTCCAGATTTCCACCCTACACCATGCCCGAGACGCCCACACGCACAGGAGGCCAAGATCCAGGCTGTGGAGGGCTTTATTCATGAAACCCAGAGAGCCATGTGGCCCCTCCCCTGGCAACCCCCACCAGTAAGCCAAGGTCCTAGACGCCCGGCCACTGCGTGTGCCGTGAGTTGTCCCACACCGCTGGCCCCAGGAGCGCGTCCGTGGTGAGGGAGGCCCGGGCGCTGTGGCCGCGCCAGGTGGCTTGGAGCATCTTGGCTGCTTCCTGTTGCTGCTTCAGCCGACGTCGCGCAACAAAACCCCTCCAGGCAGACTGGATGGCTGTGGCAGCCTTGGCCTGAGGAACGGGCTGCCGAAGGCTCTGGGCGGTTGACTGGCTCAGGCAGCCCCGCGGCACACCGGCCTGGCTGGCAGCACCCCGGCCCGTGCCATGCACCACCCGGGTGGGCAGGGTGTGGCCGCACGTGTGGCATGTGCGGGGGCTGGAACCCACAAGCATCACCACGCTGGGTGGGCTTCCCAGTCCGGAGGTCAGTGACTGGCAGAGAGCACAGACGTGTGGCTGGCAGGACTGGAAGCAGCGGTGGTCGGACGTCGTCCTAGCCCCACTGCCGGTCTTAGCCCACACATTCTGGAGCAGCATTTGCTGGGTGCGGCTCTGGCGAATGATGAAGCCTCTCCACGCAGCCTGGATGATGGTGGCAGCTCGGCAGAGGCGGGCCAGGTCCCGCCGCACACGGTAGCCACGCCAGGCAGCTTGGATGATGATGGCCCACTGGTGCCACACCCTGATGGTACGGCGTACCAGGAAGCCACGTGCGCACGCCTGGATAATAACCACCGCATGGATGATTATCTTCTCTACAGCCTGCACGGATGCCACCAGCTCCCTCGGCTGTCTGGGGTCCACCGCTGCCTTGCTGCCCACGACGTCCCACGGCACAGTGCCCCTGGCTGGCTCCCAAGTGCTGCCGGGGGCCACGGTGCTGCCCCTGGGCCCAACTGCTACACTGGGGATGGTAGAATTCCACGCTTGGCCACCAGACATGGCAGTGTCCTCCGGGCCCTGGAGTACAGCGGGAGTCAGGGAGGCCCCAAGACGGTCAGCCGGAGTCAGGGGCACCCCAAGATGGTCAGCCGGGGTCAGGGACGTCCCGAGACTGTCAGCCGGAGTCAGGGACGCCCCGAGACTGTCAGCCGGGGTCAGGGACGCCCCGAGACGGTCAGCCGGAGTCAGGGACGTCCCGAGACTGTCAGCCGGAGTCAGGGACGCCCCGAGACTGTCAGCCGGGGTCAGGGACGCCCCGAGACGGTCAGCCGGGGTCAGGGACGCCCCGAGACTGTCAGCCGGGGTCAGGGACGCCCCGAGACTGTCAGCCGGGGTCAGGGACGCCCCGAGACTGTCAGCCGGGGTCAGGGACGCCCCGAGACGGTCAGCCGGGGTCAGGGACGCCCCGAGATGGTCAGCCGGGGTCAGGGACGCCCCGAGGCTGTCAGCCGGGGTCAGGGACGCCCCGAGGCTGTCAGCCGGGGTCAGGGACTCCCCGAGGCTGTCAGCCAGGGTCAGGGGCACCCCAAGATGGTCAGCCGGAGTCAGGGACGCCCCGAGACTGTCAGCCGGGGTCAGGGACTCCCCAAGATGGTCAGCCGGGGTCAGGGACTCCCCGAGACGGTCAGCCGTGGTCAGGGACGCCCTGAGGCTGTCAGCCGGGGTCAGGGGCACCCCAAGATGGTCAGCCGGAGTCAGGGACGCCCCGAGACTGTCAGCCGGAGTCAGGGACGCCCCAAGACTGTCTGCTGGAGTCAAGGGTGCCCCGAGACTCTCAGCAGGAGTCACAGAAGTTCCAAGAATGTCAGCGGGAGTCGCGGATGCCCCGAGACTCTCTGCAGGAGCCATGAAGCTAAGGGAAACTGGAGACGCCTGCGGCAACTCCTCCCTAAAAAGGGGCCGCCGAGAACCCCTCGGTGAAGACTCATAACCCAGAGACACCCTCCGAATCCCTGGGTTCAGCTTAGAGGGGGCCATGCCATGTGCCAGCTCATTAGTGTGGATTATTGGCGTTAAACCCAGGGAATGTTTAGGAAATTTCTGCAAGGACTTGGGGGCATCCTGCTGCTCCTGACCGGAGGGCACAGTCCCAGCTGCAGAACTATCTGGCTTTTCTGGTACAGAAATAGCATGCATGGACCTGAAGGATGTTCTAGGGTGAAGGGGCCCGTGGCCATTCTGAATCAGACCGCCAGCTGTCATCTGGGGTGCGCTGGGAATGGCTTCCTTCTGGAAACCACTGTACATCATCTTTTCAATCAGGGATGGATGAGGTGAAACATGTCGCTGTGACCTCCGGGAAGTGCTTTGGGTCCTCGTCCAAGCCACAGACCCTGGGTGCAAACCGCTGGCTGCAGTATTGTCATGGGTTGGCTTGGGTGACCCTGAGACTCCAGTAGAAGCCATGACCCCATGGGACGCATGAGTCACTGAGGGGCTCTGGGGCATTATATGAGCCATCAAAGCCTTTTGATAAGCTGAGGGGCTCCGGAGTGTAGTGTGAAAGCTTGGCGTCTGCGGGTGAGCCAGTGGGGCCCCAGTGCCCTTGATGGGCACCGTCTGCACACTGGGGCTAGCAGCCACAGTGTGCGAACCAGGGGCCACCAAACTGGTCTCTGACCTGTGCTGCAGGGTTGGGGTGCCACTACTGACCGTGGAGGGCTTAGCAAGACTCGGGGACTGGGGAAGGACAGAGGCCACACTGCTGGGCATTGACTTAGCTTGGCCGGGAGCTACCTCCTCCAATAGCGGCCTCTGGTCTTTGGGAAGAGCCTCATTCTCTACAGGGAATTCTTGGCTGTGATCAGTGTCTATTGCCAGGGGACTATGGTATATCCATGGGGTTGCCTCAAGGACTTCGGACCCCTGCCTGGATATGGACCCCTGGGGAGGAGCCCTGCCCGAGTCCTCTGGTCTCATCACAGTCTTGGGGTCTGTGGTCTCAAATTCTGTCATCACTCCAAGAGCCTGGTTCAACTGTGCGGCTCTTTGCAGAACTGAAGGTACTTGGTATACTCCACCGGCCATGCCAGGAGCTTCCTGGAGGGGAGCTTGAGCCAGGCCAGGGGGATGGGATGCCTGCAAGGTGGTTGTGGACCCTTCACCTGCCAGGCCCCCATGGTATGGACGAGGAGAGATTCCAATCAGCAGGGACCCCTGGGGAAGGCTCGGGGCCATGCCTCCGATTGTGGAGGGTGGACTGGCTGTACTAGCCATGGACTCCAGAACTAGGTTCTGACTCAGTCCCCCAGGCACAGATGCTGTGTCCACAGTAGAGTTCACAGGACAAGGAGGGATTCTGGAGTCCACTGCACCTGCCACTGAATCTAAGAGCAGGTCTGGAGCAATTAGACTAGCTGACGATTTCACCGAGAGACCTTGCTTCTTCCCATCAGTGCCAGATGCTGCAATCAGACTGGGGGACACTGAAGTCGCCACAGAACTCATAGGCACGGTTCTGGCCGTGCCAGTTGCCCCAGAGCCTGGAGGAAGACCCTGGGCTACAGTGCTGGTCATGGGATCTAGAGCAAGGCCCTGGCCCACACCACCAATCACAGACCCTGGGGGAAGGCCCTGGCCCACGCCACCGATCACAGGCCCTGGGGGAAGGCCCTGGCCCACGCCACCGATCACAGGCCCTGGGGGAAGGCCCTGGCCCACGCCACCGATCACAGGCCCTGGAGGAAGGACCTGGCCCACGCCACCGATCACAGGCCCTGGAGGAAGGCCTTGGCCCACGCCACCGATCACAGGCCCTGGAGGAAGGCCCTGGCCCACGCCACCGATCACAAGCCCTAGGGGAAGGCCCTGGCCCACGCCACCGATCACAGGCCCTGGGGGAAGGCCCTGGCCTATGCCACCGATCACAGGCCCTGGAGGAAGGCCCTGGCCCACGCCACCGATCACAGGCCCTGGAGGAAGGCCCTGGCCCACGCCACCGATCACAGACCCTGGAGGAAGGCCCTGGCCCACGCCACCGATCACAGACCCTGGGGGAAGGCCCTGGCCCACGCCACCGATCACAGGCCCTGGAGGAAGGCCCTGGCCCACGCCACCGATCACAGACCCTGGGGGAAGGCCCAGGCCCACGCCACTGATCACGGACCCTGGGGGAAGGCCCAGGCCCACGCCACTGATCATGGACCCTGGGGGAAGAGTATGGACTACACCATTGACTACATAACCTGGTGGAAGGCTGGGGGCCACACAACTCAATATGGGCCCTGGAGGAAGGCTCTGGCCCAAGTCTCTGATCATGGACCCTGGGGGTAGACTAGAGGCCATGCCACCAGCTCTAGAGCCTGGGGCCATAGCACTGGGCATGCCCACTGCAGGCTCCTGGCTGATAACAGCAGCTTGTTGGGAACTGGTGGAGATTGTGGACACAGAAGGACACCGGTGGTCCAGAGATACTGGAAGATCCACGCTGACCTGAGATATGCTGGGGCCTACAGTGGTCATGGAAAACCTAGACGAACTCGCACCTAGTCTACCGGACACTGAAGCCTGAGAGAAGCCAAGAGCCACCCTAGCCGATTCATGAGTCAAAGGGGCGGCAGGCACGGAGGCACGGGATGTCCTGGGAGCCACGCCCCTGCTCATCCGAGATTGTCTGGGGCCCATAGTAGGGGCCACACTCCTGGATCTGCCAGGGGACACAGGTACCTGAGACATACCTAGGAACATGCCAGTAGCCAGAGTCCCCCGAGACACATCTGGGAGCATGTCGGAGGCTATGGCATCCTGGGATCTGCCCACAGACATGCCCCTGAACGGAGACACACTGGCTTCCTGGCCTAGACAAGAATCCTCCGCCTTGGCCACAGGTGCCTGGTAGAGGTTTGGAGCTGAGACGATGACAGCAGGTTGTTCAGTTACTCTTGGGTGCCTCCCACCAATACCAGGCAGCTGATGAAAGCCCAGGGCCACCTCGCTGAACTCAGGGGCCTGGGGATGCGGGGCCACCCCTCTAACCGTCAGAGGATCTTGACGTGGGTCCACCCTAGCAGACACGGCTGGCTGGCTCAGACCCTGGCCCGCGCCATTAGCCACTGATGCGTGTGGTGCACCCGAGGTGACCTCAATGGCTAATGATGAATAGTGCTGACTGGGAGCCACTGCATTCACCCTCGATGATGGTAAATTTGGACTCATCCTGGGGGCCCAACTCGGCTCACTCATAGCACAACCTGCACCACTGATCACAGGTAGCTGGGCCAGGCTGGGGGTGCCCCTAGAGGCCACAAATGGCTGGGCTAGGCGGGGGCCCACCATACAAGTCACAGAAGGCTGGCCTAAGCTAGGGGCCATCCCACTGGTAAAAGATGGCTGGGTGTGGCAGGGGGAAACTCCAAAGCTCAAAGATGGCTGGCTTAGGCTAGGGGCCACCCTGGTGGTCATAGGTGACTGGGCTAGACTGGGCTCTACCCCAGAAACCTTAGATGCCTGGCCTAGGCTGGGGACAACCCCACCAGTCACAGATGTCTGGGTTAAGCTGCGGGCCACTCCACTAGTCATGGGTGGCTGGGCTAGGCTAGGGGCCACCCTAGTAGTCATAGCTGGCTGGGCAAGGCTGGGGATCATCCCAGTGGTCACAGGTGGCTGGGCAAGTATGGGGGTTGCCCCACTAGTCACAGGTGGCTGGCTGAGCTTGGGGGCCACCCCACTGGTCATAGATGGCTGGGGTAGGGTCAGGGCCAGTTTGCAGGCCATCAGTGGCTGTGAAAAGCTGGGAACCACCCCCTCAACCATCAATCGCTGGCCTAGGCTGAGGGACACCTTCTTGGTCCTGGACATCTGGCCTAAGCTGGGAGTCCGCTTATTGACCACCGATGGCTCAGATAGGCTGCTGGTCATTCTACTGGCCATGGAGAGCTGGCCTGGATTTGAGGCCACCTTACTGGCTACTATAGGCTGAGATAGGCATGAGGCCAACCTACCAGCCACAGACGGCTGCTCATAGACAGTAGAGGCCACATTACTCAATGACAAACTTCTGGCCAACAGATTCCCATAGGGTGCCTGGGACAAACTCTCCTTCAGATTCATGGAGCTCTGATCTGAGGACACGTCTCCCTCATCCTCTGAGTCCCAGTGGACACTCAGCGTCATATGATTGGCCAGTGAGCTCTGATGTAGAATGGGAATCAGCTCTGGGTCTGCAGAAGACTGGTCATGGAGGCTTGGGGCCAGGTGCCTGTGACCTGCGCCCTCAGTCTCTCCCACACTCCTGGGTCCCTGGGACCTCTCTACGGCCTCTGCAGAGAGGAGAGCATTTAGATCAAAGTCCCTGTCCAAGCTGGCTTCCCAGGGCTCCTCCTCCACCACGTCGACAACAGCCATACTGGCCATAGACGTGGTGGAAAGGCTGAGTGAGCTGCAGCTGCGCAGTGAGCTCTGGGAATTGCTCATATCTAGGCCGTAGTCTGTGGAGCCCTGGGAGGCGCTTCTGCACAGCTCATTGTCTGGACCTTGCGGCATACTGGCCACCAGCTCACCAAGTATGTGGCCAGTTATCCCCTCCTGCAGGCCATGTGCCCTGGAAAGGCTACCCCGAGTCTGATTCTTCTCCTTCCCAGGGATGGCTGTTCGGGAAAGGGTGGGTGTCAGCTTATTGCCTGGGGAGGCTTGGAACAGACCGGGATCCACCTGATCCCGTCGCTTGGGCGCCGAGCAACGACCAGGAGCCACGGAGTCGGGCCACGGACCTGCGCTTATGGTGCAGGCCTTGGGGGCGTGCAGCTGTGCCTTGCTCACTGTGGCGGCCTGTGGCGGAGCTGAGCTCGTCTCTTTGGTCACCTGCCTAGGGCCCTTGCAGGCTCGTTTATGATTCGGGGACCGAGTTCTCTGCATGGTCTCCTTGGGGACCACAGGTAGCTGTTGCGGAACTTTGGCCCCTTGGGGCTGGCCCCCACTGGGGGGTACCCTGCTGATCCCTGAGGGCTGACACCAGCAAACAGACCCCCCATAGTTGGCGGCACAGCTGTGGGAGTGGGTGCCCCTCCCACGAGCTGCGGTGCTGGGAAGCTTGCCCGGTGCTAGCCTGCACTCCCCTGGGGATGCCCTTGTGTGTGGGGCCACCCTGCTGACCTCGTGTGGATTGTGGGCGCTTGTGGTTGAGCTGTCAGTGGCCAGTGACGGCCGGCTGGTGCTCGGGCCCACGCCATTAGCAAGGAGTGGCTGCCACAGACTGGAGGACGGCTGCTGGTGGGGCATGTTGGGCAAGTTGGGGTCTACGTCACTCACTGTGGGGCCGAGAGCTGATGCCAATTCACTCGCCCTGGGGTGCAGGCACACTCTTTCCTCACAGACCCTGGGGGTCAGGTACAGATTTAAGGGGCTCCTGCTGGGTCCCATCTCCCATGACAGAGTGGGACCCGGGGCAGAAATAGGGGGATACTGGTGAATGGTGATCACTCCAGCAATCAAGGAGGCACCTACCGAGACCACGGATGAGCAGGGTGGCCCCCCGAGCATAGCCCCATCCCCCCTCTCTTCCAAGAACCCGGAGGGCCAGCCTGTGACAAAACCCTCCCAGGCCCCACCCCAGGGAACCCTAACCTTGCTGGGCTGTAGTCTCATGGGGCCCAGGGTGGGCCCCCACACGGCCGACAGGCTCCCCCTGCAGTCCACCTCCACGGGGGCCGGCATCACAGTCATCCCACTTCCCACCGTTTTTGAGGTAGCCTTGGGGAGGCCGACTCCAGACCTCAGGGCTGCCTGAGAGAGAGATTGGCTGAGGACTGCACCCAGCTCACCCTGACACAGGGCTTGGCTCAAGGTGGCACGCTCCTCCTCCGTCAGGGCTTTGCTAAGCACGTCCGCCAGTCTGCTCTGAATGGCCTTAGTGAGCTCGCCCCGGGACAGTGCGCGGGACAGGCTGGTGCCCAGCTCGCCCCAGGAGAGTGCCTTCACCAGCACCGTGCCCAGGATGCCCTGGGGCAAGGCCTTGGCCATCGTGGCTCCCAAGACTTCTTTGGACAGGGCCTGGTTCAGGGCTGCCCTCACTTCCCCCTGGGAGAGGGCTTTAGCCAGCAAGGCGCGGAGGTCCTCCTGGGATCCCAGCACAGCAGCCAGCTCAGCACACAGGGAGGCGAGCTGGGAGGCCGCTAGCTCCTCCTGGCTGGGCGGGGGTGCGCTGGTGGTTGACGGCTGGGCCCGGGCAGCCCTGCTATCCCCCCAGGAGTCAGCGTTGCACGTGGTGTGGCCAGCAGAGGCCAGCAGAGGCACCAGCATGTTCTGGGTCTCAGCGGCCCCCTGGCGCAGGCCCAGGGTGGCCTTGCCCTGCACGTAGCTGTGGGATGGGAGCTGGCTCAGTAGTCTGTCTTCTGGCTTGGCTCGGGGCAGAGCGCCAGTGTGCTGGCAGGGCTGGGTGGAAGCCTTGAAGCCCACCAGGAGTGGCTGCGACTGCGTCTTGCTGCTGAGTTCAGCAGCCTGGTGGGCCGCATAGAGGCTCTTAGCTGTATCTGTGACCAGCTGGGCCTGGGACTGCGCCTTTGTCAGTCCGGTGGGGAGGTGCCCTTGGGACTGCACCTTGATCACTGCCGTGGCCAGCTGGGCCTGGGACTGCGCCTTCATGAGCTTGGCGGGCAGGTGTGCCTGGGACAGCGTCTTAGACAGACACACACTCAGGTGTGGCTGGGCCACGGCTGCTGGCGGTTGGGCCGGTGGATGTCCTTGGCCCTGGGCCTTGGCCAGCTTGGCAGACACGTGCTCCTGGGGCAGGGCCTTAGTCAGCTCAGCCAGCAGATGGGCCTGAGGCAAGCCTGTGGTTGAACAAGGGGCCAGTTGCGCTTGAGGCAGACATGTGCTCAGAGGCGCCCCAGCGGTTCTCGCAGGCCCGTACATCCGGGATTGAACCTTCAAGGCATCCGTCCTCGGATGTGCCCGCTTGGTCCTGTCGTTGGCCACTTTTGCCCAGGTCAGCTCCCCGGGCATTTCCACGGCCATACTGGTGTGAGACGCGGTTTCTGTTTTGCCTTGTTTCTGGGAGAAGACCTTGATTTTCTCGCCTTCCAAAGGAGGCCCGGCTGGAGGCTTGGGAGCCCCAGCCCCCAGATGCGATGCGGGAAAGCATTCCACTTTTCTCTCTGTCAAGTATGAGCGGGACGAGACCTTGACAGCCCCTGTCGCCTGTCTTGCGTTCATTGCGCCCCTGGCCTTTGGTCCACTTAGACACGTGTGGGATGAGGTGTCGGAAATTCCAGCTGTCGCCGCTGCTGAGAACGGAGGCTTGAGGTTTCCAGCTGCTGAAGGGGGCAGGCACAGGGTTCTGAGGATGGTGGCCACTGAGCGTAACTGAGCTGGAGTCTTGGTGATCATGGCGGCCAGGCGCGTCTGGGGAGGAGCAGTTTTCGCCGCCGTGGCTCCTTGGAACATCTGATGAGATGGGGTCTTGCTCATTGTAGCCATCTGACACGTCTGCAGTGGGGTCTTGGTCCCCATGGGTGCTGGGCGCGTCTGGGGCGGGATCTTGGTCGGCAAGGGCACTGCACACGGCTGGGGCGGGACTTTGGTCGCTGTGGCCGCAGGCCGTGTCAGAGTTGGAGACCTGATCATCGAGGCCAGGAGGCATAGCTGGGGTGGGGCCTTCGTCATCGCGGCCTTCGCCGGTCGTGTCTGGGGTGTAGTGTTGGTCATGGAGGCTGTTGGTCGCATTGGGGCTGGGGTCTTGGTCCCTTGGGTCGCCGGGCAGGGCTGGGGTGAGGTTTTGGTGATGGTTATCATGGGCCCTGGGCATGGCTGGGGTTGGATCTTACTCATCATGGCTGCCAGGCATGACTGGAGTGGGGTCTTGGTCGCTGTGGCTGGTGGGCACGTCTGAGGTGGGATCTTGGCCACTGGGGCTGGGGGGTACACCTGGGGTGGGGCCTTGGTTACTGTGACAGTTGGCATTGGGCATGGCTGGGGTAGGGTCTTGTTCATCATGGCTGCCAAGCACGACTGGAGTGGAGTCTTGATCGTGGTGGCCGCTGGGCATGTCTGGGCCGCGGTCTTGGTCATGGGGGCTGCTGGGTACGTCGGCGGTGGAATCTTGGTCATCGCAGCTGCCAGGTACATCTGGGGTGGGGTCTTGGCTATCGTTACCATGGGCACCGGGCAAGGCTGGGGCGAGGTCTTGGCTATCGCGGCTGCCGGGTACATCTGGAAGGGAGTCTTGATCGTGGTCATAGTGGGCCCTGGCTGGGAGAGGGTCTTGTTTATCACAGGTGCTGGGCCTGTCCGAGGTAGCATTTTGAGGACCTCTGCTTCCATGGGGGCCTGGGTTTGGGTCTTGAATTGTCCTTGAACTGCCTGGGCGCACCTTCCAGATGGTGGTGGCCCCGTGGCTCCTGCCTTGTCGGCTCTGGCAGTTATTTGCTTGGTCTTCATCGTGTCCCCTTCTACTTGGACAAGGCAGGTACTCCTGACAGTTCTTGTCATCAGGCACGGGCGGCACTTTGCATCGAGACTCACGGGACAGGGAAGTTTGATGGCGACTGTCTGGTGTGGCAGGAAGGTGATGCTGGGGCCTCCGGCAGAGCACATCCCAGGTGGTGACGTGCCCTGGGACTGGAGCAGGGCCAGTTGGTGGGTATAAGCGGCCAGGCTGTCGGAGGAAGGGAACTGGGTCTCCTTGCTCACCATGGTGGGCTGGGCTAGAAGGGACTTGCCCTCTTCCGGATGCTGGAACCGCACCTGCTGGGGCGGGTGGTAAGGGATGTCCCCCTCCTCCACCTTTGCTTTTTTCTCCATCGTCTTGCCAGACCGGAGGAGGCGCCTGGTGTTGAAGCGTCGCCAGGCCTCCTGGATGGCCTTGGCCGCCATCATCTGGGAGATGAGCTTCTGCCGGAGGCGGTACCCCCTCCAGTTGGCTTGAATGAGGGTGGCTGCACGGGACAGCATCATGTCCATTTCATCCACCAGGACATTCCTGAAGGCCTGGCTCTCCAACACAGCCCGGAGGCGAGGGACACGATGAACCACCGTCTTGTCCTTGTCACGCTGTTCCAGAAGGGTCTCCTTGGAGGAAGGTGGTTCACTCTGGGGCTGTGGATGCAGTGGTTCCGGATTGTCTTGGAGATTGGGATCGGGCTGATAGGAGCTCTGCCCACTGGGTGATGCCTGCAGCCGTGAACACAGTGTCCCCATTCTGTCCTGGAAATTGGGGATGGGCTGATAGGAGCTCTGCCGACCGGGTGATGCCTGCAGCTGTGTTGCCTGCTGCATTGTCTTGGTTCCTAGGCGGGTCAGCTCTGCCTGTGGGGGCCAGTAGGGAAGTGGTCAGGGAGCAGCGTCATACGAGACACGAGGCCTCCTGGCTGGGGCGGGTACTCACCCCCCAGAACCTACATGTTCTTGTTCCTGGTATCTTGCAATCTTCCTCCTCTCCTTGGCAGGAACTCCTTCCCAGTCATATGCCCGGGTGGCCTTTCCTACCACCAGGCCACATCATGCTGTGGTTACTTCGACATCAGCACACAGGGCACATTCTCACCTGAATGCCTGACCACCTACCTGCTCTTCAACTTCCCTCTGTATCTGGGACATACTATAAGGACAGCACTGATCATACTGTTTTGGAAATATCCTGCCTGTGTCTGTGTGCATGGTATCATTTGCTTCTTCCCACTGACTGATGGTATTCTGAATTCTTAGATGGTAGGAACCGAGCCTGGCTCATTTCTGTGGCCCCATCTCAGTCACAGGGCCTGGGCTCCCAGTTGTGAAAAGGTAGACATTCTGAGTGGCTAGCCTGGCTGTAAATGAGTAGGGGAGCAGATTGAAGGTTGGATGGATAGATGGATGACTAGATCCTGAATGGATGAATTAGTGGACGAATGAATATTGGATGGGTTGGAGGAACAGATAAAAGAGTTTGGGTTGAAAATGGGTGAGGAAATGAAGTTGATGAATGAATTGGCAAACAGATCAGTAAATAAGAAAATGGATACATGGATGGATGGATGGATGGATGAGAGGGTAAGCAGGTAAATGGATAGAGGTCTGGGTAGCAGGATAACTGGATAGATGGAGGGATGAGGATAGATGAGTGGGTGAGCAAACAGATGGAACATGAGCAGATAAATGAGTGAGTGAGTGGAGAAAGGTAAAGGCGATGGTAAAGAGATCAGTGAAAAGGAGGTGGATTGATGAATGCCTGGATGGATCAGAGAACAGATGGGGGATACCATAGATGATGGATAGATCAATGACAGATGGGAGGATGGGCACAGGGAAAAATGGAGAGGTGACTGGATTTCAGAAGTACCCCGGTGCAGAGTATTCAGACACTCCGGCAGCCCTGGAACATAAGACACTTACTTTACAGGAGTCCCCCCTTCTGGCTGAGACCACAGACTGCATACCTTGGAAGATCATAGAGTTGGAGGAGGAGCAGGAGAAGAAGGTGCAATCTCAGAAGCCAGCTTGCAAGAAGCAGCAGCCTTCAGCCCTTCATCCCACGCAATGTGCAGCAACACTGCCCTGGGCTGACTCTGTCCCCAAGACCAAAATGAAGAGATGTTAAAACCAAAAAAAAAAAAAAAACCCCCACAAAAAACTAAATTCTATTTAAAAAACAAAACAAAACCTTTTTTTTTTTTTAATTGCAAAGTTCACTTATTCAGAGGTAAAACTAGAGAAATAACAGTCAGGTCAAAGAGTAGGGTAAAGCCACCATCAAAAATTGCTATTTTGGAACCTGGGAGGCATGGGGGAAAACTGGCATTTTGGGTGACTTCCCTGGCAGTTTAGTAGCTAATGTAGTGGCTAATTCTCGTGTCCAGTGGAGGGGACCTGGGTTCGATCCCTGGCCGGGGACTAGATCCCAAATGCCGCAACTAAGTCTTGGTGCATCCAGATAAATAAATAAATCTTTTTTTTTTTAATTGGCATTTTTGGCTATAACTGTCCGTGAATATCCTCCATGTTCATGTCTTTGGATTAAAAATGAAACATCAAAAACAAAGCATTTTAAGTCCAAAAAATGAATGTGCAAGGAAGTTTATTCCTTTTTAAAAAAATTTTTTATTGAAATATAGTTGATTTACAATGTTGTATTAGTTTCAGGTATATAGCAAAGTGATCCGGTTATATATACATATCTATATTCCTTCTTAAAATATTTATTTGTGCTATTTTATTTATTTAGCTGCACCAGGTCTTGTCTGCGGCATGTGGGAACTTTAGCTGCAGCATATGGGATTTAGTTCCCTGACTAGGGATTGAACCCAGACCCCTTGCACTGGGAGCTTGGAGTCTGAGCCACTGGACCATGAGGAAAGGCACATATATATTCTTTTTTTACATTCTCTTTCATTATAGGTTATTACAAGATATTGAGCATAGTTCCCTGTGTTATCTTGTAGGTCCGTTTGGTTATAGATTTGATATGTATCCAGTGTTATTTTGTACCTTAAAAAAATAAATAAATAAATAACTGAAAATAACCAAAAAGGTGATTGCTAGGGGGTCAGTTAACAAGTGCATAAAGAAGGGTACTCAGGATGTTCATCACTGTATTGTTTATGAGAGTCAAAACTGAAAACAACAATGCTTATCAGCAGAGGGGTGGCTTAAATGCAGGAGGCCCAGGTTCAATCCCTGGTCAGAGAACTAGATCCCACAAGCCACAACTAAAATTTCTCATGACTCAGTGAAGACTGAAGATCCTGCATTCTGCAACTAAAATATGGCACAGCCAAATAATATTTTTAAAAAAGAAAAGAAAGGGTTTAAAATAAGAAATGGTGTCTAGATCCAAGAATAGGTAAAATTTAAAAGGTAAACAAGTTACAACCACTTGGATCCATATCTTGAAGACAACTCATTAGTTCCACACAGATGAATATACTCAGGAGGTTCAAGTGTTTATACTCTCCCCAAACCAGAAACTATACAAATGTCCATCAACAGAATAATGAGTAAGTCAACTGTGTATCCATCAATATAGTAATATAAATGAATAGAATTTAAAATATTGACCTATTTATAAATCAATGGATCCTATTTGAGATGTCAGTGAGAAAGCGGTCAACAGTACAGAGGCACCTCACATACATTGTTTTGAGAGAAAGAAACTGAACGTAAAAGATGACAAATTGGTTACTCCAGTTACAGGACATACGAAAGAGAAGAGAAGAAATTAAGCTCTGCTATTAAAAGGCTGGACAGGGGCTTCCCTGGTTAAAAATCCACCTTGAAAGGTAAGGGACACGGGTTTGATCCCTGGTCCAGGAAGCTCCTACATGCGAAGGAGCAGCTAAGCCCGTGTGCCGCAACTGCTGAGCCCCACACACCTGGAGCCTGTGCTCTACAAGAGGGGCCACCGCAATGAGAAGCCCTCGCATCACAACAAAGAGTAGCCCCTGCTCACAGCAACCAGAGAAAGCCAGTGTGTAGCAAGGGAGACCCATCACAGCCAAAAAATAAAATGCAGAAATGAGGTGATTGACAGGGGACATGAGGGGGCTTGGGAGGCCAGTCACATAGGTTTCTTTGGATTGTGAAAATAAGGCCTGACTTTTCTCTTTGCATCACCTTCATATAGAGGCCAAAATACTCATAAGTGATGATGAGGAGTATGTAAGGAGATAAGCAAATAATCCGAGCATACCTTAAATGAAAAATGCAAGTTACAAACAGCAAGCTCCACAGGCCTTGACCTTTTTTCTTCTGTTCATGTGTTTGGCTGCATCAGGGCTTAGTAGTGGTGGGCAGGCACTTCTCCACCTACGGCGTGTGGGCTAAGTAGCTGCAGTGTGCCGCCTTAGCTTCCCCTGTGGCATATGGGATCTCAGTTCCCCGATCAGGATCAAACCCACATCCCCTGCACTGGAAGGTGGATTCTTAACCACTGGACCACCAGGGAGGTCCCAGGACTTGACTTTTTAAAAAAAAATAGCCCATACAAACAAGCACAACACACACACACTGGAATGGACATTAAAAAGTCCGGAAGGATAAACATTAAATTGACAAGTGCTTATGTGTGTGTGTAAGGAGTAGACTCAGGGGTACTTTAATAGACAAAATTTCACTTAAAAAATTAGAATTTGGCCTTTTAGTCAAGGTGGCAGAAGGATGTGATGTGGGAACCTAGCCTCCTTCACTCCTTCACTCAAACATAGAAAGAATGATGGAATATTTTAAAACAATGTTACATGATGATCATTGTTTAATGCATAGAAACATCAGATTACTAAATTGTAAGCCAGTAGTAACTAACTTAACACTGTGTGTCAATTACACTTCAAAAACAAACAGGGATTTCTCTGGTGGTCCAGTGGTTAAGACTTCACACTTCCACTGCAGGGATCTCAGGTTCAATCCCTGGTTGGGAAACTAAAATTCCACATGCCTTGTGGTGCAGCCAAAACAAACAAACAAATAAACTCATAGGAAGAGAGATCAGATTTGTGGTTACCAGAGGGACTTGGGTAGGGAGAGGGGGAAGTGGATGAAGACAGTCAAAAGGTACATACTTCCAGCTATAAGATAAATACATATTAGGGATGTAATGTACAACATGACTTAAAAATACTGTTGTATGTCATATACAAAAGATTTAAGAGAGTGAATTCTGAGTTATTATCACAAGGGAAAATAATTTTTTTTCTTTTATTTTGTATCTATATGAGATGATGGATGTTCACTGAACATTTTTTTCTTTTATATATTTATTTATTTATTTAAGGCCATGACTTGCATTATGTGGGATTAATTCTCCAAGTGAAAGTGAGTCGCTCAGTCATGTCCAAATCTTTGCAACCCCATCTTCTATACAGTCCATGGAATTCTCCAGGCCAGGATACTGGAGTGGGTAGCCTTTCCCTTCTCCAGCGGATTTTGCCAACCCATGAATCGAACCGGGGTCTCCTGCATTGCAGGCATATGCTTTACCAACTGAGCTATAACCAGAGATCAAATCAGCACGCGCTGCATTGGGAGCTCAGAGACTTAACTGCTGGACCACCAGGGAAGTCCCAATGTTCACTAGACTTCTTGTGATCATTATTTCATGATGTATGTAAGTCATTATGCCATACGCCTTAAATTTACACAGTGCTGTATGTCAATTATTTTTCAATAAAACTGGGGGGGAAACTTTTCTTTAAAAAGAAAACTATACCTCAAAAACAAACCAACTCATAAAAAAAGAAAGAAAGAAAGTGAAGTGGCTCAGTCGTGTCCAACTCTTTGTGACCCCATGGACTCTAGCCCACCAGGCTCCTCCATCCATGGAATTTTCTAGGCAAGAGTACTGGAGTGGGTTGCCATTTCCTTCTCCAGGGGATCTTCCTGACTCAGGGATCGAACCGGGGTCTTCCACTTTGCAGGTAGACGCTTTACGGTCTGAGCCACCAGTTACCATAAAAAAAGGAAAAGAAAAACTTTGTAATTTCCTTTTTAAAAAAGAAGAAAAAAGAAAAACATTACCAAAATCTAGCTCTGCCTAACAGATATGATGCAAATACTCTAAAAAAAACGACCAGTTATCAGAAGAATAATACTATACCCAAGTAGGATTTATTCTAAAGATGTAACAGTAGTTCAGTATCTTTAAGCTCCCAAGGTAATTCATTACATCTAGGACTTTAAAAGATAGCCATATGGTTTTCTAAATAGCACCCCAAAGCATTTTCCCAAATCCATAGCTATTTATGATAAATATTTTTAAAAATAGATAAGATAGTACCTAAAAATGGTAAGTCTAACCACAAAACCATAACAAATGCCATTTTAAAATTGAAATTCTGAAGTCATTTTTGGTAAAGGAAGGAGAAAGATGTTGCCCACCCTTGCTATGGGTCTCATTATTTTTGGTAATTACAGCAAAAGCAAGATAGCTGGGACTTGTAAATGTTTGAAAAGAGAGCTTAGCAGGAATTGTCAACTTAGAAGATCCAAGAAATTCTAATTTTTAAAAGCATATATGCACACACACGCAGAACACATGTATGTATATATCCCATCATTCTTAAGGCACATGGCCGCATACAAAAAAACGAGCTGTAAATGGGAATGAGGAAAAAAATTCATAGTGATGTCCAAAACTATATAATTCACAGGAACAAATATTACACAAAAGCCAGGCTTACGTGAAGGCTAGGAAAAGAGACAAAAGATCTCTTGGAGGCTTTTCTCTCTGCATCACCTTCATATAGAGGCCAAAATACTCTGAAGTGATTTTGAGGAATATGTAATGAGGTAAGCAAATAATCAGAGCAGACATTAAATGAAAAATGCAAGTTACAAACTACAGGCACCCTAGCACCTGATGTACCACCAATTTAGGAGAAAGAAAGAATTCCTATAACAATTATTACACAATGTCACAATTCACAGACTATGTCCGATTAGAATCTCAATGTGGAGTGTTTTGGAAATATTGAAGTAATTTCAGTATTCAGATGGAAGAGTGAGTGTAGCCAAAAAGATTATAAAAAATAACAGTAATAAGGAAACTTTGACTCGCCAGATGTATAGACTTAGAAGCCATCCTAATCACAGTATGGTTCACATCCATGACTAGAAAAATAGACCAGCAGGACAGAAAAATGAAACCAGAAATTAATGCCAGTGTACCAAAATACCAATGATATAATATATTTCAATTTAGGAGAGGGAAATCCTGTGTTTAAATAAAGGGTACAAGGCAATCTATCTGCAACAACATATGCTTGGATCTCTACCTCATACCATATACTAAAAAATTCAGATGGATTGAAAAATTATAAGAACATTTATTACCATGTGTGTATAAGTAAGTGAGCTCTTATGATACTAAACAGGAAACCCAAAAGCTTCGAAAAAGATAAACGTGTTTAACATCACAAAGACAAAAACAAAAAAGTGTATGATTAATGGTGCCATAAAAAAGGCCAAAGTGTAAGAGACTAGGAAAAAAGTTTGCAATGCATGTGGTAAAGAGTCCAAGTTACTCTCCTGCTAAAACAAAAATACCCATACTTTTGGAAGACTATGGCAGTATCCAGAGTGTCTGCAACTTAACATTTGCAATGTCTAGGATATAATCCAAAATGATGACGCACTTGAATAAACTCAAAAAAATGAAACATTCTCATGAGAAAAGTTATCAATGGAGTGTGACCCCAAGAGGCCCAGTTCTTGTAATTATCAGACAAGGATTCTAGAGTAGCTATTATAATCATACTTAATAGGAAAACATGCTCATAAGGAACAGAGGCAGGGGATCTCAGTAAACAGAAAAATAAAGATATTGGAAAAGAACCAGGTGGAAATCCTAAAATTAAAAATATAAAATATCTGGAATTCAAAAAGTATCTGGATGGGCTGAAAAGCAGAGTGCAGATGACAGAAGAGTCAGTGAGTTTGAATATAAATAGGTAGAAATTATGCAATTTGAAGAACATAGAAGGGATAAAGAATGGGCCATAAAGCAAGCCTTAGGGACCTATGGGGCAATAGCAAATAAATAATTGGGTCCCAGAAAAAAGGAGGAGGGTATAAAAATATGTAAAGAAATAGTAGCCAAAAATTTATTGATACAAAATGTATAAGTTTAAAAAGCTCAGAAAACCCTAAACAAGTAAGCACAAAGAAACACACCTGGGCTCAACACAGTCAACATCCTGAAGAGCCAAGATCAAATCTTGAAATCAGTCACAGAAAAATAACAGATAACATACAGTGGAGCCATGATTCAGCCAACTTCTCATCCAAAACTATGGAAGCCAGAAGACAGTGGAATCATATTGAAGCAAGTCTGGGCCCAATCAGGAGATCAAAACCAACCATAGATTAAATGAGGGATGTTTCATGTACTGTTTATGACAATAAAACAGTAACTATAAGGTAAAAAGAAGCTCTGATGTGGTTTCCTAGGGTTGAGCTATATCTCCAAAGAAGGGCAAACTGGGAAGAAATTCAGACTTCCCTGGAGAAGATGTCGTTAAGACTCATCAGACAATAGAGATACCAGCTGGTTTGGCCAGACTGAAGCAGGTTTGGAGTTTCCAAGCAAGCAAAGGCACCCTCCCCCTGAAGTGCAAATGAGGGAACAGGTGATCAGTAACTGGTGATGTGAGCACATATCAGGAATCCAGTTGCTGGAGGCAGAAGGTCTGCAGAGTGTGTGGGCTACCATGGGGGCTTTGACGTCAAGAAGGCTACAGAAAGGTTTTCACCAGGCCAAGCCAGCAAAATCTCAGGAGTGAGGCAGATTCACCAGGAATCTTCACACTTCTACTACTGACCCATCCTGCAATGTCTCACCAGCACCCTCTACTAAGAAAGATTAATATTAGGCTCACTTGAGACAATGAAAGGAACTCCTTTGTTTATTACAGATAAGGTACATAGTGAAAGGTACATTTGGAGGCAAGAGGTAATAGATTGAGGACTGGCATGCACATAATTAAAGAGCTGAAAGAACAGCCACAAAACACTGCCAACTGGTAATTCTATACCTAGTAAACACGTCCTTTGGGAATAAAGGTAAAGACATTTTCAGGTAAAATAAAACTAAAAGAATTTGTCACCTGTACATCTGCATTATAAGAAATGCTAAGAAACTTCTTCAAGTTGAAGGAGAATTATGCTTGAGAGAGACATATCTGGGGAGAAATGAAGAATGCATAAGGGATGATAGATACCTACATAAAAAGGAAAGACTATTATTTTCATTTTTAAAAAAAAAAACACACACACACAAAAAAAACACATATGCAGAGAGTAACACAGGGTCTTGTGGCATCTATAATCTATGTAGATGTATTTCACATGAAAAATAGAGAGTAAACAACAATGTTGAGGGTAAAAGGACCTATATGGTTGGAAGATTTTTACATTTTAAATGAAGTAGAACAACAGTAACTCTAATTCAGTTATCATTTAAAGATGTTTGTTAAGGATTACAATTCCTTGAGCAGCCCCTAAAAAGGAAAAAAAAAAAAAAAGGCAGTAGAGTTTAAAATAGAATTCTAAGAATGATTAAAAAAAAAAAAGGCAGAAGGGGGGATGGAGGAATAAAATTCGGAGGCTACAGAAAAAACACTAGTAAAATGGTATATTTAAGTTCAATCATATTAATCACTGATTTGGTAATGGGCTAAATACCTTAAGACAGAGATGATCACAACCAATTTGTTTTCAAAGACCCAAGCACCACCTCCTTTCGCATTAGAAATTTGACTTCACTTGTGTGATGGTCTGAATATCTGGCCCCAAGATGGGCCAGGCCCAGGCACAATGGGCATCAATGGGAACTGACTCATAACAGCCAACTGGCCTGAGGCTGGTTCCCCTGGGGGTCTGCACAGTCGCTGTCTCCATGTCACAGAGGAGGAAACTAAGGTCCACAGGAGCCAACATACCATGTCTTACTTCTTTATTTCATTTCTTATTTGCCTCCCCCATTAGACTGTGAGCTGACCACCAGGTAGGACCCTTCGTCTGCTTTTGAGTCCCAGTGTCTAGTACAGTACAGATAGTAGGTGTCCCAGATATATTGATGGGGACACTTCCCTGGTGGTCAAGTGACTGAGACTCTGTGCTCCCAATGCAGAGGGCCCGGGAATTGACCCCTGTTTGGGACCCTAGATCCCACATGCCACAGCTATGAGTGTGCATGCCTCAGCTAAAGATCCCTCATGCCACAAGGAAGATGGAAGATCTCGAGCGCCACAATTAAGACCCAGCACAGCCAAATAAATATTTTTTTTAAACAGAGAAATGTATGGATAAATGGAAGAATGAATGGAAGGATGGATACATGGATGGACCAACAGATGGATGGATGAGCGTGGCCCAGCCTTCAGAACTCGGAGATGGCACCTTCAGGATCTGAATCAGTCCATCTCAGGTTCTGAGGTTTCCTCAACCACATGGTTCAGCCTGTCCCATAAACTCAATCAGAATGAGACAAAGGAAGGACAGGGTGACAGAAACAGGATGTCGAGAAATGAGAAGAAGGGGTAAGAGCCGCAGACATGTGAGCTGAGTAGCCAGTTGGGCAATTTTGAGTAAACCCCTCTGAGTCTCCATTTAATGTCACATGAGCAAAGACCACCTCCCCAGGTTCCCAAGAAAATGTGATAGGCTCTCCAGGCTGGGTCTCTGAGGCAGACAAACTCACCATCAGGCCTTTGGGGGCCCCTTGCACCTTTGCTGTGAGGGGCTGTGGGGCTGTCCCACCTCTCAGAGCAGCCTGGAATGCCCAGGAGGACCCTGAAGACCCTGGGGGTCCTGGGAGAATGACCAGGTCTTCACGTACCCACCCTTACTAAACCCACCACCAGCCTCACTCACCTGCCCTTGAAGCTGAACCCACCAGCCCGAATGGCCAGCCTTGGGGTGCTGGTACCACGGCAGCTTTGTGACTCACAGCCAGGTTCCAGCCAATCCCCACCAGTTCCTGATGGGAGGGGGTTCTAGAAGGCTGACTCAGTGGGATAGGGGAGGGGCCAGGGACCCAGGTCAGGGCTGAAGGGTTGCTACATCTTGCCTGCCCACCCCAAATAGAAAATTTAGGGCTCTGAGCACAGAGGGGACCCCAAATTATCCCCCTTCATGTGTCCGGAGATTACTTAGTCTCTCCCATCCCTTGGGCATTTGCTGAACACCTACTCTGTGCTGGGACCTTTGTGCTGGGGACACAAACAACTCAAATAATTTAGGGGTGTGAAACTGTTAGGAAGGAACCTGTCAACTGAAAAATAGTCACAACCTGTACATAGAGAATTGTTCTATTTGGTAGGAATGTTAAGGACACCAAGCCCGGGAGCCAGCTTCTCAGTAGCGCTGAGAAAACTGCTCCAAGGATGCGGGAGGGGGAGTCAGGCTATATCCAAGTTTGCAACAAAGGGAGCAAGTAGTCAGAACATCAAAGATTATTGTGAGGTAAGAAAAATCAGGTATCAAGTTAAGGAATTTAACGCACTATGTAAAAGATGTAAGCCTCTGGGCTCGCTGAAATGATTTCTTTCCCATGCACCTGAGCCATGTGGGGCCAAATCCTTTTTCCTTGTTCACTGTAAGGGGTGGCAGGTGTGGCGAACAGCTACTTCTTGCATCCTCCCTAACCCCGCACCACCCAGCTCCTCAGCAATCACCATGGGGGAAAGCTGCTGGATCGCAGGGATCTTGTGCCCTTTTGGGAGCCCTCATTTACATTTAGAAGCCAGAAATTGCTGATGGCTGTGACATTTCTTGCCCACTGGATTCAGAAGGAAATATTTCATTTCACAAACCAAAGAGGGGGTGGGATGGGCTGAACCCCACAGAGAGAGAAAAAGAGTTTACTGGGGGCCTGCTGTGAGAAGGACAACCCAGATGGATGGCAGGGCACACGCCAAGGCCCTGAGGTGAGAACAAGCTGGTCACGTTTAGGGAACATGGTGAAAGCGTTAGTTGCTCAGTTTTGTTAGACTCTGCCACACCCCTGGACTGTAGCCCACCAGGCTCCTCTGTCCATGAAATTCTCCAGGCAAGAATACTGGAGTGGGTTGCCATTTCCTACTCCGGGGGATCTTTCTGACCCAAGGATCAAACCCAGGTGTCCCGCACAGCAGGAAGAATTCCTTACCGTCTGAGTCACCAGGGAAAACCATAGACATCATGGAGGCGGCTAAAGCCGTTGAGGGAGGGAAAGGAGGGTAGGGAGGGTGACTGTATAGGTGGGGCTTCAGAGAGGAGGACAGCAGCTTTGGTTTTGTTGAGAAGGTGCAGGGAAGCCATGAGAGGGTTTAAAGCAAAGGAGCACAGGCTCTGGGCTCCCGCTGTTGAGGATGGGGGCTCCTTAGGGTAGTGCCCGATCCAGGGCCCCTTGGGAACTTACCACTGCTTGGCAAAAGTGGGCACTGACCCTGAGCCACAGTCCTGGAAGGGGAACTGAGGCCACCGTCCCCAGTCACCTCCTGGGGCTGGGCCAAGGCCTGGTGTGAATCACTGCTGGCTGGGTCCCGGCTGACACACACTTTGGCCTCAGCTCAGCAAAGTCCTGCCAAAGCCACACAGCCTGGCCCACAGGCCTCTGGCTGGCCTCCCTGGGGAGCCTGCAGGGTGGTGGTGGGGGGGACATCCAAGCAAGAGGCCATCAGGGATGCTCAGCCTTCCTCTCCAAAGACCCTGTCTTTTCCACACTGTGGGTGAGGTTCTGGGCAAAACCAGGGACATGGCAGGTGGACAAAACTTCGGTCTTTTGTTTCGGCAGCCACCAGGATAGGTCCTATCCTGGCCCTAAGAAAGCCAAACACAAATCCAGGGTGATCAGGGCAGTAACAGCAGAAGCACAAAGCACCGATGGAGCCCTATAAGGGCACCTGCAGCAGAGGCTGAAAGGTGGAGATGAGCTGTGTGGCTCAGGGAAGAGGTGTCTCAGGCCATGCAGCTGTGCAAAGGCACCGAGGCCAGAAGGAAAGGCAATAGTTTGGGTGGGGAGGTGGGGCCTGGAGAGAGACACCTGCCCAGGACCAAGTGCAGTCAAAGCCTTTTTATCCAGAAAAGTATCAAGTAGGGGTCAGATCTGTGGTTTCCAGAAAGCCTTTCATGGCACATGCTAGTAAAAAGACTGGGCTTCCACCGAGCCCCAAGGCTCCTTCGAGGGAGGTGAAAGGCCCCCGAGCTGCCATTTAGCAGGAAGGTGTAAGACACACTTGATCCTTTTTTGGCTGTGCAGGGTCTTAGTTGCAGCATGCAAACTTTTAGTTCTCACATGTGGGATCTAGCTGCCTGACCAGGAATCCAACCTGGGTTCCCTGCCCTCTGAGCGTGGGGTCTTTATCCACTGGACCACCAGGTAGTCCCAAGATATATCTGATGTTTGTCCTTGGTTTTTAGCACACAGCTTCTAAAACTTTGGTGAACTCCGGAGGTTTTTTTTTTGTATCTAATGTGTCTTTTGTATGCTAATAAGAAAACCAGTGGCCCAAGGCACTTAAATAGCTTCAGAATGGGGCCTGGTCTCCAAAAAGACCCAAGATATGACTGTGCTGTGTGAAATGACTGTGCTGTGTGAAGTCACTTACTGTCCTACTCTTTGCAACCTCATGGACCCACTGGCTCCTCTGTCCACGGGATTCTTCAGGCAAGAATACTGGAATGGGTTGCCACTTCCTACTCCAGGGAAGGCGTGATTAGATGGTTGTAAATTTCAGCCCTAATTCCCAGAACTCCTGGGAGGGGAGATGGCTGGATTTTGAGTTAATCCCCAAATGCCAGTGATTTCATCCCATTGGTGAACACATGGGATGCTCAGAAGATGAGGTACCTAGAGAGAGCAGGGAAGCTCCTTGCCCTTCCCCCATACCTTGCCCTGCGCGTCTCTTCCATGTGCTTGTCCCTGAGTTGTTTTCTTTATAATCAACTGGAAATAGTCTGTGAGCTGGGGTCTGTGAGCTGTTTTAGCAAGTTACTGAACCTGAGGAATGGGTAGTGGAAACTCTCGGGTTTATAATCAGTCGTTAAGAACTATAAGGGGCAGAGAACTTCTTAGCGCTCCAGTGGTTAGGATGCTGCCTGTCCACTGCACTGGGCACAGCTTCAAATCCTGGTTAGCATGCTCGGCGAGGCCAAAAATAAATAAATAGGTAATTTTTTTAAAATTAAAACATAAAGGAGTATAGGTAGTAATCTAGGACTGATTGGTATCTGAAGTGGGGCAGTCTTGAACTCTTCACCTGTGCAGCCTCTTCTAACTCCAGTAGAGAATTGTAGGATACCCAGTTGGTGTCTGGAGTTGGAGAACTGGTTGGTGCAGGGAAAAATAAACAAACATGCATTTGATGTCAGAAGTGCTGTGAGTAAAAACATTTCAGGGGGCATCAGATCTTTTAACCTCCCTGGGGTCCCCCCTTCTCTATGGGATTTGGGGCTGCACGGGGTGCACCTCACCTGACTACTCTTGCTCTAAGGTTTGTCTCCTGAGCTCTTCCAGCTTCTGACCTGAGACATGTTACCTGGACACAGGAAACATCCTTTTTCACAGTGCAGGAAGTAAAGGCCAGAGCAGGAAGGGAACTCGGCTGAGGGTCACCGTGGCACACTGGCATTCAAGCTGGGACCCAAGTATTCCGAAGAGTGAGGCTCTGCCCCCAGGCATGGTTCTTCTTGGTCCCCTCTGTGTGGACACCCCAAGCTCAGTTACCAGCCCTCTTCTCACTCCAGGCCCCTCTCTTGAAACGTCTGCCTGAAGGTGGTACCAAGGAGAGGTCACATGGTTAAAACAGCAGCTCTCAAAGCCTTGAAAAGTGGGCAGCCAGTGTGACCTGGAGGAAAAATGAACTTGTAGGTAGAGGCCCCTCTCTTTTGATGGCCAAGGGGGACTGTGGGCACGAGACCTTCCTTCTCTGCATCTGTTTCCTCATCTGTAAAACGGGCATATTTGCCCACCTTCCCTAGCAGGGTTGGGTACACAACTGGAGTTCAAAACTCACTTGCCCTGTGTCGTTGGCCACCAAAGCTCAAGACCCTAGGGACCCCAAGTTAGGCAGAAGCCCAAGGTCTGGGGTCTTTTGCCCCCACAATAGGAAAGGCCAGAGCAGACAGGGGAAGAGGGGAACCTGGCAGTCAAAGCTCTGGAGATGAGAGGTCCAAGGTCCATACATCCCCACACAGGCTCCTAAAAAGGGTATGTGACCTCAAGCCAGTCACTCAACTCTCTGAACCTTAGTTTCTTCAAAACGGGAGAATAGGATGTTTGGGGAGGGGTGTTTCAGAAAGTACTTGAAAAATCCTGGATTTCAAGTTAGTGCTCTAACAGGGAGGTCCCACAGAACCTACCTACACCCCAGGCCTGGAGGAAGACAGCCTTTCTTCTGGTCCTGCGATTCAGGTTTCCCATCCAACAAATGATAACACAAGCTTAGACTGAGCACCACCTGTAAGCCAAGACCTGTTCTGTAAACTAACTCTCTTAATCCTCACTTTATGGGACAAGTTTACGGTTGCTCTGCCCATCTTAGAGACAAGCAGACAACAGCCCGGAAAATTCACGTTTCTGCCTTTCACTCCGTCTCGGGCTGGAGTTGACCCCCGCTCCCCTCTCGCAGTCCCTCCTACGCAAAGGGGACACCCGCGGGCTGGCTATTTCCAAAGGCAGGTTGCAAACCCCAGTGTCCCCCACCCAAGCCGACTGGAGTCGGCCCGGCGCCCAGAGGCGCCTAGATGGCGCTCGCTGAGCGCCAGATGTGCAGGCTCTTCCCGGACGCCGAGTCCGGCCTCCTCCGAGCAGAGGCGGAGGGAGGAGGTGAAGGAGGCAGGAGCGGAGGGGACTCGGCCAGGCCCCGCCCACCCTGTCAGGCCCCTGCGAGAGAAGAAGGAGGCGAAGAGCCGAGCTGGCGTTAACGAGACTTTACTGAAAACAGAACACCGGGCGAACCAAGGATTACAAACAGGAATGTGGACTCGTAGCAAAACAAAACAAAAAAACAAACAGAGGAAAAAGGGCGGGAGGAGGGGGTGTCGGAGGGATGGAAGGGGAGGGGGAAGCGAGAGCGAGGAAAGGGGGGGAGAGAGGGCTTTTTTTTTTTTTCTTTTTCTTCTTCCCATTTCCTTAAAAAACCAACACAGGAGAACACACACACACACAACCAACGTTTGTTCCCGAGTAGAAACATAAATAGGGCAGAATCGAACACTCTGTTCTTCTCTCTTCCAAAGTCAAAAAAAAAAAAAAAAAAGGGTAAAAGAAAAAGGAAGCGCAGGGCTTGAGGCTGCGCCCCCTCGGAGCCTCCTTCGGCGGTGGTGTGTACAAAGGGGCGGCCAGGACGCGCGGGTTTGTGCAACACGGGGTGACCGCGGCCCGGGATAAAGGCAGCGCAAGAGCGGGGCAGGGGAGGTCATGCGCTCACCCCCCCGGGAGCAGGGGGTCCAGCTTGTCGAGTCTGAGGCGCCCTCTCCGAGTCCTGGCACCATGGCGGGGGGGGTCCCCGGGGCCGCGCCCTCTCCGAGTCCGGAGCGCCCACGCCCCCCCCCCACGCGAGCCCGCCTCTCTGGGAGGGGGCCGCGCATGCGCCCCGTGCGCGGGCTCAGTACGCGGGCACCTGGTGCTGGGGCAGCAGCTGGCAGCCGCTGTTGACGTGGCTGAGGACCTTCTGCTTGAGCTGCGCCACCTGCTCGCGCAGCAGGCTCGCCGTGGACGCCAGCTCCGTGTTCTGGCTCTTGAGCGTCTTCACTTTCTCCTCGAGGCGCGAGATGCGCTCCAGCTTGCGCTTGCGGCACTTGGAGGCAGCGATGCGGTTGCGCAGCCGCTTGCGCTCTGCCTTAATGCGCTCTTGCGTGTCCATGTCGATGGGCGACAGCGGCGGGCTCTCGCCGAAGCTCGGCACGTCGGGCACCGTCTGCGGTTCATCCTTGAGCGCGGCCAGGCGCGGCGGCCCCAACGTGCCTGGGGGTGGCGGCGGTGGGAAGGGCACAGGCTCCGCGGCGAAGGCGACCGTCGCAGAACCCCCAGCACTCCCGGTGCCGCCCGCGTAGCTGCTCAGGTTCGCGTAGACGGGTGCCTCGGGCGTGGCCGCCGCTGGGGCCAGCTCACTGGGAGGCGCGGCGCCCGCAGCCGTGCCCGAAGGTCCCCCGGCGGCGGCTGCAGCGGAGGCCGCGCCCGCGCCCAGCTGGTTTTGCTTGTGTAAGTCCTCTAGGGCCTTGACGAAGCCCTCGGCGAACTCCTGCTCCTCGCTGGCCGCCACCTTGGGAAAGAGGAACTGCGTGCTCGTCGGCGTGGTGGTAACCAGCCCGTTGGACTGGATGATGAGGCGCTCGAGCTCGGGCGAGGCGAGCTTTAGCAGCCCCAGGTCGGGCGAGGCAAGCAGACCGTCGGGGGGCGCCGTGCCCGGGGCGCCGTCGGTGCGCAAAGGGCCCGGGGGCGGCGCGGCCGCGGGCTTGAGCGCTGCCGCCACCTGTTCGCTCAAGCTTAGCGTCAGCGCGTCCTTCTTCATCATGCTGCCGGCCGCCGCCGTCGGGGGCGCCCCGGGGAACAGACGACCCGGGGACGCGAAGCTGCCACCGCCGCCACTGCTACTGCCGCCGCCGCCCAGGCCGCTCAGCGCCTCATCGCCGTAGAAGGGTGTTTCCATCCTCCGCCTCCCCCGCCGCGCCGGCCCGGGGGGGGAGTGGCCGCGGCCGCCCGGGGGCCCGCGCCCCCCCCCGTCCGCTCGGCCCTGCACCCTCCCCGGCCGCGGCCGCTGCGCCCGGCCCTCCGCTGGCGGCGGCTCCTGCGCCGCGCAACCCGTGCGCCCCCTTATAGCCTCGGCCCGGCGCGATGAGCTCACTGTCCCCGCTCGCCATTGGGCACGAGTGACGTCTCTCATTTGCATGATGGGGTGGGGCCAAGTCAATGACGCCCCCCTTATCCTCCACCGCCTGCCGTTGTCCGGGTGACGCGCGGTAAACGGCACAACAGCGCGCTGCCTTGTGGGTTGACGTCATGGGGGCGGGCCGAGCACCAGGCCTGGTCACTCCGCCCCAGGAGTGCTGTGTACGACCAATGCCCCCAGCGCCGCCTCCCGCCAAGGCACGTCCCGGGTGGCGTGATGGGCCCGGCCACCCGGCGCCCGCCCTCCCAGAGGCCCCGCCCCGCGTCCGCGCGTGGGGCCCCGGGCGGGACGGGGGCGGTGCTGGCCTCTGGGGACCGGAGGGGGATGGGGCTCCGGATAGATAAATAACTCCCTGGCGCCTCTCGCTTCACTATGCTGTCTCCCTTGTCGCGCCTCACACTGGGCATTGTGCGGGCCTAAGGGAGCTGTGTCCGGCGGCTCGCCGGGGGTGTGCGCCAGGTCTCTTTCCAGCTCACCCCCACCGCAGTGTGTTTGCCCCAGAAAGACTGAGGAGGGGAGAGGAGGTTCCAGCCAGAAGTTGGAAATGCTTTGATCCTGCTGCTTTTCATAGGGTGGGGTCTAAATCGCGGGAGTCCGACTTCCTGACTTTACAGACGGGAAATCGAGGCTCTGCGAGGTGGAGTGACCTGCCCTCGAGGCCAGAGCGTGACCAAGCCTGAGCTCTTATCCATCCAGTAGAACCCGGGCGTCCATGCCCCGGGCAGCGGCTTACGTTTTTACCTCTGCGTCTGCCAGAGCCTCCTGTGGGTACCTCGGTGGCTCCCGGACTGGGCTGTTAAGTCAGGAATCCCAGATGGTAATTATTACCTGTTAATTACTACTATGATTGTCAGGTCAGGCTTAGTAGGCCTCCATAAAGACTGGCTGGAAATGGGAATATGAGGGAGGTTGCAGGGGCCCTTCATCACACTGCCAGGAGATCCCTGGGACATCTGGGTCTGACCTACGACCCCCACCCCCCCCCCCCCCCCCCCCCATGGCTCTCATCACACACTGGATGGCCCCTAGTCAGTCCATCACCAGTTGGTGGAGGGCCCATACATCCCTTTGTTCTTTCCGGTGACACCCTCTAACCTTTCACTCTAACCCTCTCTGAGCGGTGTCTTCCCAACTCCTTGCTGCCCTCACGGCCTTAACAGGTGCTGGCTCCCTTCCCCCAATGCCAACGGCTGGTTCTCAGAGAGGCCCCTCCCTACCTGGAACCATCCGCAATGCTAGGGTGGACCAAAAGTCCCAGCAGGGCAGACTATCTTGGGGCTGCTGGGTCTTCAGCTCCCTGCATGAGGCCTAGCATCCAATAGCCAGTGTTAACGGAGAGGGCTGGTGGGGTTGCTGTGGCACTTTCTGGCCTGTTTGTCCGACTGGCCTATGGACATGAACACCTGGTTTCTGTTTCCCTTCCTCACATGGCCTTGCCCCTAACTGGGCTGTGGAGCAAGAAGGCCTTGAGGGAGGCTGCACCATGAGCAAGAGGCCTGGCCTGGCTGGTGGAGAGTTGGGGGTATGTGTGTCTGTGGACCCGCAAAAGTCTGTTTGTGCCCACATGTGCCTGTATGTGTTCATGTATGAACCTAGGTGTGTTCACACACAGGAGTGGGTGTCTGTGCTTGTGTGAATCCATGCATATGTGTGTGTATGTGTATGTATGTGTGTATGTGTGTTTCCAGGCATGTGGGTTTCTGTAGCCTCCAGTCGTGTCCTCTCGGGCCCCAGTCTGGCCACAGGGACGCCTAAATGAAGGGGATGCAGCCCGTAGCCTATAACCAGCCGCAGCCTAGGACCCTTCTCTGGGCCTATGCGGTGGGGCTAGACTGAAGGAGATGGGACCATGCTTCTCCCCAAGGCAGGAGGGTGAGTGGGTAGCCTGAGGAGGCTCCCCCCGACCTTGGGCCTTGACTTTGATAGGTCAGAATGGTCTGGTGAGCTGCAGGCAGGGCTAGCCTGAGCTGAGAGGGTGACCAGCAGACAGGCTTTGGAAAATGGAGGCAAAGGAAGCCCAAGGAGTATTACCTCTCTGTTTATATTTATTGCTTATGAAAATGGAGCAAATAATCCCACCTACTTCATAGAGTATTGTGACTTCTATTGGAAGTATTTGAACAAATAGTAAGAGCTCAATAAATGTTTTCTGTAATTGTTTTATTATCATTTGGCCAAACTTAACTGCAGTTCTTTGGAGTACCCTCAGCCTGGACTGCCCTTCCTTAGCCTCCTGGCAAACTCCTACTCATCCTTCAAAACCCACCTCCAGTTTCCCCTCCTCCAAGAAGTCTTCCATCACCATGCCTACAGGGATTTCCCTAGACCCTTCCATCTGAGTGAGCCCTTCCCACTCTCTATGTCTGATTTACTCTGCCCCAGGAGGGTCCTTGGGGCTAGATGGGGAAGACCTGTCTTGGCTGCCCTTGGCAGCCTCTGCCATCCCTACTCTCCAATACCTACCCCATTAGGCTCCTGTGCTGTGACTTGCCATTCCTTGTGACCCAGTGTCCTTCCTCATCCTCTCCTTTTTCCCTCTGGGACACCCCAGTCCTGATCCTCCGTTGGGCCAGAGGCTGACCCCCCAGAGCTGGGGTGCAGCTGTTTCCAGCTTAGTCTTCCCAGACTGGGGGCTCCTCAGGCAGGTCAAAGGGGGCCTGAAATCCATCAACCAGTCCCAGGCAGTGAACATGGGCATCTCCCATTCATTCATTCATTCATTCATTCCACACACATTGACTGAGCACTTACTGTGAGCCTAGTGATGGGGGAACACATGAATGACACAAACACACGAGCACCCGCTCAGGCACAGAGTCTGAGGGAGGAACCTGACAAGCACAGCTTCAAGGAGAGTAAATGGTACCTCTTTCCTGCAGGATGCAGGGGGAAGTGGTTTTAGAGTTGAGTACTCTGGGAGGGTTACCCCAGGAGATGATGCTGAATTCAGGAGGAGCTGGAGCAGATCATGAGATAATTCATTTGAGGGCAGTGTCCCAGGTAAAGCAGCAAGTGCAAAGGTCCAGGGGCAGAAACCTGCTGGCCACATCTGTGCAGGGTAGAGACGGAAGTGAGGCTGGATTCACTGAGCCAGGGAAAGCCAGAGGGAGAGAAGGTAAGGGTAGTGGTGAAAGGTGAAAGTGCTTCCACTGAAACCCAGGTGCTATTTGAACTTTGGGACGTGGTAAAAGATAGGAAGTCCATGGGATAGCTAAGATTCGGACATGGCTGAGCGCCTGTCTCAAGGACAGAAGTGGCAGATGGAACTGAGGGACTAGACGGTAAAAGGGCTAGGTTGGGACTCTGCATTCCCGTTTATTCTCCCTGCAGCGTCTCAAGTCCTGGGAATTATCCCACCCCACCCCCCACCCAGAGCAGGGTCCATAGAGGATGTGTGACCTGCCCTGGGTCACAAAGCCGAAGCTGAAGCCCCATCCCCACCCTAGCTTTCCAAAGGGAGGCTGGCTGATCTTAACAGCCCCCTCGCCCGCTTTCAAATCTCCAGGCTCTGGCCTCTCCCCATCGCGAAGAGATTGCGCTCTTGTTTAAAGGAACCTACAATTCGATTTAATGTTTAGTCTTTATTTGAAGATCGAGACCTAACATCTACTTAATAAAACACAAAGCCCCAAAGAAAGAAAGTTAAGGAGGAAGCCGAAAGGAATGGGAGGGGTCCTGGGGCAGAGGGTCTTGCCAAAGACGGTCCCCGGGCGCTCGGGACCCCGCGGGGCGGGTGGGGCTCCTGCCTACAGAATCCCCGGCGCTTAGGACCCAAGGGCTGGTTGGGGTGGAGCTTGCGGAGACCGTCCCCAGTGACAGGACCCGTGGATCGGCCGGGGGAAGGGCGCCGGGCTCGGGCTGGGGGCGCGTCTGGCCCCGGCGCATTCCAGAGGATCGGGTTACTGGCGCAGGCGGCGGCCCCTCCCCTCCTGCCCCGCTTCCGCCCTGGCCTGGAGCGGGAAAGGCAGTCATCTTCCTCGTCCAGTGCAGGTGTTTGTCCGGTCGCTGGGTGAGGACCCAGCCCCAGCCCTCTGGCTCTTTCCAGTCTCACAAGACCATTTTACAGGCGAGGAAACTGATGCGCCGCCAGAACCCTTCAGCACCAGAAGAGCGGGCAGAGCCTGCTTTACGACCGGCGACCCTGTTGACTGTTCCCTGAGATTGTGATGTCCCTAGGCTCCCAGAAGAGCCGCTAAGTCCAATATATGTTGATTGATCGACGTACCAAGTAAGCCCAGAAGGACTATGGGACAAGAAGAAAATAACTTAGCCCACTCTGACACCGCTCCCCCCACCAGGATACATTTGCTGAATACCCATGCCCAGGTTCCCAGGTGGCTCAGTTGTAAGGAATCCACCTGCCAATGCGGGAGACAGAGATTCCAGTTAGATCCCTGGGTGGGGAAGATCCCCTGGAGTAGGAAATGGCAACCTGCTCCAGTATTCTTGCCTGGAAGATTTCATGGACAGAGGAGTCTGGCGGGCTACAGTCCATGGGGTCACAAAGAGTCGCACACAACTAAGCACATAGTACAGGCCTAGGTGAGTACACTTACTGTACACACAAGCCAGGCGCAGTGTATTCACAGGTGGACATTGGAGAAACAGATTTAAGGGTCAGATGTCACAAGACCAACTTCAGAAGTTGATTTTTGCTTTTGGCCAAGTTGAAGCATCATCACTCATCTACCACCCTCTACTGAACAACTTCGGTATGCCAAGGCCTATGCGCTGGGGGAGGGTTTAGGGCCCTCACCTCTAAGCTGGCTAGAATCTCACGGGGGATGGGAAACCACCACTGTAACAGAGATGCCCACTTTAGGTCAGGGTCACCATTTTTTTTCCCCTTTAAGTCGACCCCTTTTCAGCTTTTACTTCAGTAAATGCATTTCAAAAGGGAAGCTTCGAGTCACCACCAGGAATGGAAAACCAGTTTCTCTTGCCATAAATAGAAGGAAACTGAAAAACAAAGAAATGAGAGCAAAACTCAGGCATTCCCTCCTCGGGGACACTCCGAGTCGATTCCGGACCCCAAATGTTCCAGTATCCAAAAAATAGTAAAGGCCGGGAAGCCCCAAACCAAGAAGACAGGCATGTGTGTTCACAGGGCAGGAAGGGCCGCAGGCACCCACACAGCATTCCAAGAGGGGGGTCAGCATACAGTAGGAGCTCAATAATGTGCCCAGCCTGGGTGATAAGCACCTACTATAATATGTGTGGGGTTTGCCTGCATCAGCCAGAATCCTCCCAAGGTCCTTCGAGGTACTGAGCTGTTTGGGGGCGGGGGGACAGATGGCAGTAGCAGGCAGAGGCCTCTTGGGTGTGCATCACCAGGGGTCTCTCTGAGGAGGCTTCAGGTTGGTTAAGTGGAAGCTCTCATTTCTGCCTAAAGACCTTGGGGCTGCCCCACCCACAATACTGTGGGACCCTGACATCCTTCCCATACTACCTGGGGTTGGGGAAGGGGGGATGTCAGTCGTGTCTGACTCTGCGACCCCATGGACTGTAGCCCGCCAGGCTCCTGTCCTTGGAATTCTCCAGGCAAGAATACTGGAGTGGGTAGCCATTCCCTGCTCCTGGGGATCTTCCCGACCCTGGGATCGAACCCAGGTCTCCCGCATTATAGGCAGATTCTTTACCATCTGAGCCACCAGGGAAGTTGGGAATCAATGGATACAGTAACAAATAATTAAACGAATAAGTGTATAATTTAGTGAAGTAATGAGCAGATGCTTCCAGGAGGCCAAGATGGGAAACTCACCCTTGACATTGTTCTTTAAAAGCCCCACAGAAGCACCACGAAGAGGTACACCTGTCCCCATTTTTCACATAGATAAACTGAGGCTCTGAGCAAAGCATAGATCCAGACTTCGGAGGAAGACTGGAATCCAGGTGTATCTCTAAGGGCAGGCAAGGCTCAGGGAGCTGGGCATCTCGGGGAGATGAGGCTGGACCTGGGGCTGCGGGGGCCCCTGGGGGAAGGCACCACGGCGGCAGCGCTACAGGATCCTGGCCCCTGTAGGGGAGTAGATCGAACGAGGGGCTGAGGCAGCCGGGAGGAGGCGGCGGGGAGCCCCATGGTGGGGAGAAGCAGGCGGAGTCCGCGTCGCTTAGGAAGAGGCCCCAAGGAAGGAGCAGCCTAGGGGCGAGGGCCTACATGTGGGGTATGTATTAACGCCAGTCCTGCCCTTAATGGGCGAAGGGGCCTGACGACCCTTCCTCTGAACCTGAGGACATTCTTCCGAACCCCCTAGCCCGTCGCCTCCTCCCCCTCCCCCCAGGCTCCGCAGCCACCGCCTCTCCCAGGGAGGAAGTGGTGAGGATGCGGGGGAGGGCCCCCCATTCTCACTTCCCCTGGGGCAGGGCGGGGCCTGCAGGGTTCCCTCCCCCGCAGCAGGAATCCAGGGCCCTCACCCCAGCACACACACAGAGGTTGGGGCCAAGGGGGGGCTGCCCGAGCTGGGACTGGGCCAGGGTTGCACGCCTGCCACCCCCCACCCCACCCCGGTAACACAAGTTCTCTAGGCTTTGACGGTTCTCATCTTAAATGTGAGGGTAAGAAGCTCGACCTTGAAACAGTGAATTGCTGGGTGAGAGGTCCCCGCCCCGGACCTGACGAGCCCCTCGACCTTATCCATTCCCCACCCCAGCTCCCGGCCCGGGGCGGGAAAACCCAGCCGGACAAAGACATGCCCAGCCTTGGAAGGGTCAGGGCCGGGCCGGAGGGAGCGACGTCGCGGTAAACGTGGACTTGGAGGGAGGAGGGAGGCGCATTCCGCGGCGCAGGCCAAGACCGGATCCCGGTGGGGCCTCTCGGCTTGCCTCGCGGCTGCGCTACCCAAAACCTGTCTCACGTCGGTCCCCGCAGCCTGGCCCCGCCTCTGGCGGGGATCGGGGAAAGGTGGTGGTGGGGGTGGCGAGGTTCGGCGCAGCGGGCGGCAGCGCAAGAGTTAACCCCTGCTGCGGCCGGACTCTGGCGTGGGGGTGGGTGGCGTCAGAACCGACGTCAAGGCAAGGAGGAGCGGCGTAGACGCGGATGCTCGGGCCTGCGGGCCCGCGCCCCCGCCGCTCGGGAGGCGGTGGGTGTGTTTGGTGGGGGGAGGCCTACCCCCGCAGTTTCCCCCACGCGGTGCAAAAGGACGGGGCCACTGAGGCACGAGAAGGGGGTGGCCTACCTGGAGTCGCCGCGGGTCTCCGGGCTGCAGGCCCCCGCCCGCCCCTGTCCCACCTGGTCACCCTCATCCAAGCCGGGACGCCCCACCTTCGTCCCCCCCCCCCCCCCGGGGTCGCCTGGCTGGCACGGACTGATGTGTTAGTTTTGTTCTCCAGCACGCGGACAGAGCCGCCTAAATACTCGCTGGGGGGTCCCAGGCGCGGCCGCACTTAGTCGCCCCTTCAACGTGGGCCTCAGTTTTCTCCACCCGACAATGGGGAGAGAGCTGGCGTTTACTGCGAGTGCCCGCTCGGCCTTAGGGAGGGGGTTGGGAGGGGATTCCCACCCCTAGGGGCGGGGAAGCGAGAGCTCAGAGGTACGAGTTGGGGACGCTAGCCAGGCAGGGTTCGAATCCCCACTGGCTCCCGGCCCCCCCTCCTTACCTCCAGCCCTCTCTGGTCCCTCTCCCTCCGTTCTTTTCCTCCCTTCCTCTTCTCCCCCCCTCCACCCCTCCTCCTTCCCATCGCCCCGCCACCCCCGGGCTGGCTGGCCTCCCCGCGGGGCCGCTAATTAAATGCAGGGCTGGGGAAGGGAGGACCGTACGCCTTAACCCCTTCCATGCCGGGCCCTGGAGCGCTGTTACTGCCCGGGAAGGGGGGAGAGTGTCAGCTGCCAAGCTCCCCTCCGCCCAGAACTTCAGGCCCCAGGACAAGCCCATCTGATCAATGGGTTGTGGTGGTTTGGTCGCCAAATCACGTCTGACTCTCGCGACCCCATGGACGAGTAGCCCACCAGGCTCCTCTGTCCATGGGATTTCCCAGGCAAGAATGCTAGAGTGAGTTGCCGTTTCCTTCTCTAGGGGATCTTTCCCACCCTGGGATGGAACCCGAGTCTCTTGCATTGGCAAACGGGTTCTTTACCACTGAGCCACCAGGATAAACTGAATAGATCCATCAAGGCTTAGGAGCTGGCCCCAAGATTCTGGACGAGGCAGACTCTTCATGGCCTCCTAACGGAGGGCTGGAGCCTACAAATAGTTGGGAGAGGAAAAGGAATTATGGTGACTGTGAAATATAGTGAAAGAAGGCAATGACACCCCACTCCAGTACTCTTGCCTGGAAAATCCCATGGATGGAGGAGCCTGGCAGGCTGCAGTCCATGGGGTCGCTGCGGGTCGGACACGACTGAGCGACTTCACTTTGACTTTTCACTTTTCATGCATTGGAGAAGGAAATGGCAACCCACTCCAGTGTTCTTGCCTGGAGAATCCCAGGGACGGGGGAGCCTGGTGGGCTGCCGTCTATGGGGTCGCACAGAGTCGGACACGACTGAAGTGACTTAGCAGTTAGCAGTGAAATAAACAAAGGGAGAAAGGCAGAGACGGAGGAAGAGAGCAGGAAAGGGAGGGAGGCAAAGTCTGGGGGAGATAGAGGGAGACCAGAGAGAAAGGAGGTGGGAAGAGAGACCAGTTACAGAAGGCAGAAGAACAGCAAGAGACACTTGATTGTTATAAAATCAAGCCAGTTTTCACTGGGATGCATGGTTCTTGGCTGGGGATTGGAACCAGTCTTCAGTCTTGTTGGGATGGTAAGAAGGTGACATTATAAATCTGTACAAGGAAGGTACTATCCAAAGTGGCTGTCCGAGGGCAGCCTAGTTGGAGCTAGTGAGGACATGGTGGCCCCAGCAATGCTCAGTATGTGTGGTGATAAGGGATTCAGGAGGCCACCTTGGTACTCTGGAGGCTCACAGGGCAAGACCCCTGACGCTGGCTTCTGGCCGTGGCCTGGCTGACCCACTGCTCGGTGACCTCTGACAGTGTTTCGTGGCCTGAACCACCCAGGGAGCTGTGGCTCTCGCTCCCAAGCCCCCAGCCTGGCCCTGCAGCTCTGGGTCAGGTGGAGAGGACCCAGACACTGGCGTTTCCTGGTCTGGCTTCCCCTTCCCTCGGCACACTGGCTACTGCCATCGTTGGATAGACCGACACTCTGAGAGGGGCCCACATTCTTGGGGTGGGAATGTCTGAAAACATAGGTAATATAATATCTGGCAAGAGCTGTGAAGAAATCTCACCAGGAAGAGAGGAGTGGGGAATACAGCGGGTCCATGACATCTGCAAGAAGGCACCAGGGAAGGAAGTTCCTAAACGCCGGATTAGCAAGTGCAAAGGCCCTGAGGTAGAGATAGGGGGTGTGTTGGAAGACAATCAAGGAAGAGGCTGGAGTGGAGTGAGGAAAGGGGACATGGGGGAAGGTAAGGGCAGGGGTGAATCACAGGGGCATCCATGTTGTCAGAAGCTGGGGTGGGGCTAGGTGGAGTCCTTGCCAGCTCAGGTAGAGCCTGTGACTACCCTCTCTGCCTCCGTTTCCCCACCAGTGCCCATGTTCCAGAGAATGCAGGGGAGACACAGGGGGCATAGAGGCTGCCCAGGGTCACAGGGGTCCATCTTCGGCTCTCTGAGAGTGCCCCCCTGGCCTCTTCACATGCCCTGTGGCTCCCTGCTCAGCCCATCTCCTTGTCACCCCCTAGCTCTCTGCCCACTGCTGCCATCAAGCCACCTAACCTTTGCCCATGATATTCCCTCACTAGTGCCTAGAAAACACTCTGCAGCCCCCCTATCTAGCCGAGCCTGAAGACTTCCCTCGGCTGGCTCCCCAACCCCACTGGGCCCCTCAGCCCCCTCACCCCATGTTTGGCTGCAAGCTCTGCAGAGAGGGGGTGGCTTAAGAGACAGAGAGGCTGACAGATGGGAGAAGGTGGGCATCGGGGTCCTTGAGCTCTGCCCGCAACCTGGTTAAAAATAGCTGCCCCTCTGCCCCAGCCCCGTGTGAGGAGGTGGCGGTGACGGTGGCTGCAGTGATGGGGGATGTGCCCGGAGGAGCATCCGGCAGGGCCTGCGTTGCCATGGTGATGTTGACTCAGAGGCAGAGGCAGGTAGCAGCATCTGGTACCCGGCGGCCGCCTCTGCACGCAAGGCACCCTGCCCAGCCCCCACCCTGCAGCCTCCACTCCACTCATCTTCTGAGACCAGAGAGGGGTGGGTGACGCCCTGTGGCAGCTGGTTAAGTTCCTCCACAACCCCCATCCAATCACCTACTAGCAGGTGGGAGATCCTGTTCTCACTGCAGTGACTGGGTACCAGCTCTTCCTCCCTCCATCCACCTGTCATCCTGCCCATCTGTCCACCCATCCATCCACCCACCTATCCATCCATCCCTCTGTTCATTCATCCACTTAACGTTTATGGACCACTTCCTGTGTGGCCACACTGTTCCCAGCCTAGGGTAGTTAACTTGCCCATGCAATCAGAGTATCTGAGAAGGGTTTGGGCTGAGAGGATGCTGGCGAAGACCCTTGGCCACTTGGGCCCCGGGGCCTCAAGATGCTGAGGCCCTCTTTTCTCCCTTCTGCTGTCAGTCTCTCCCCCTCTTCCTGTGTCTCTTTCAGTCTCTCTGTCTCTCCATCTCAAAGTACAGCCCAGACGCTTCCCCACACCCCTCAGGCCTCACAGCTGTGCCCACCTCACTCTTCACTTATCCTGCTCTAGCCACATCAGCCCTTGTGCCTTTCCTCCAGTACATGAGCTCATTCCTACCTTGGGGCCTTTGCACATGCTGTTCTCTCTGCCTGGAAGACCCTTAGGGTCTTCACCCGGTATCTGTCTTGTTTAATTCTTGGTTTCCTGGTTATCTCTCTACCCCCCATCTTCAGAGTATATAGACCTAAGAGATGGCCTGTTCCTTAGGTGTAAACACAGAGTAAACACTCAGTGGACAGTCCAGGAGCTGATGAAGGATAAACACAGTGTATCCCGTCATGTGGCATATTGTTCAGCCAAAGAGAGGAATGAAGCACCGATACACCCTGCAACACATGTGAACCTTAAAAATCCCATGCTGAGTGAAAGAAGCCAGATGCCAAGGGCCGCATAGGATGTGATTCCATTTATGTGAAATGTCCAGAACAGGTCAGTTCGTAAACACGGCAGGCAGATTAGTGGTAGTCAGGGGCTGAGGAGGAGCGAGTGGGCGTGAGGCTTCTTTCTGGGGTGAAGACAATGTTCTGGAACTAGGTACAGGTGGTGGTTACACAACATTGTGAATGTATTAAATACCGCTGAACTGCTCACTTTCTTTTGGTTGTTTCTAATTTGCCTGTGCCAGGTCTTAGATGTGGCATGCAGGATCGTTGGTTGAGGCAAGTGGGATCTAGTCCCTCCTGACCAGGGATGGAAGCCTGGCCCCCTGCACTGGAAGCAATGTCTTAGTCACTGAGGTCCCTGAATTGCTCACTTTAAAAAGGTTGACTTTATGTTACTGAATGTTACTTCAATTGTTTTTAAAGTACTTTAGGTAAAAACTGTCTGTGTTAGTTGCTTGGTTGTGTCCGACTCTTTGCAGCCTCGTGGACTGTAGCCCGCCAGGCTCCTCTCTCCGTGGGATGTCTCAGGCGAGAATACTGGAGTGGGTTGCCATTTCCCTCTCCAGGGGATCTTCCCAATTCCAGGGATGGAACCCGGGTCTCCTGCATTGCAGGCAGATTCTTTACCTTCTGAGTCATCAGGTGTGGACTCTAAGCAATAATGCTCACTTTGCTGTGTCTTCAAGACACCCAGCATGTGCCTTCCCTAGGGCCTTTGCACCTGCTATTCCCTCCAACTGGAGGCTTCAAGGGGTAGAGAAATGAATCAGACCCCAGTGGGCCAAGCCGCTCTCAACTCGAATCATTCCCCTCTCCTTCCTGGGGCCACAAGAAAGGTCAAGGAGCTTGGTGGTTAGGATGGCGTGTGCCCAGGACACTGAGTGGTTAGGATGATGTCAAAGATATTTGGGTGCGTTGGAGGGGGACAGCCTGCTCCCTGGGGGAGGGAGAAGGACCAGTAACCTACGTGGGGTCCCAAAACAGGTGGCCGGGGGAGGCAACAGGATTGGATCCAGCTGGGGGCCCTGTCCTAGGAGCCTGCTTCCAGCAGCCTCATGAACACAAACAGCAAGATCCATTTTCTAATTTTGAAGGAAAAGTGCTGAGTAATGAAGATCTCCCTGATCCATGTTGCTGCATCCTGGCCTCCCTCTCCAGGAATCAAGACTTCTAAGGGTTATGGAAAAGGCTTCGCCCTTCCAGAGAGTTCTGGGGAACCTGTGGAGTTTCTCCATGGCAACAGGGAGGAAGCAAGGCCACCTCACCACACTTGACAGGGATGTGGGCACTTGCGGACCTCCCACAGCCCTGCTGGCTGGGGAGGCATAACCTGCTGGAGGGGTGTAGCGTGGAGGGACGGGCCCGGGGTGCTTATAGGGATGGTTTTCCAAGGAACAGGGAAGGGAACAAGGGAGGGGAGATGCATGCCTGTATTCCCCACATATTTTTAGACACTGAACGTGGCCCTGAAATATTCCACGGCCACTCCCAAGAGTGAGCTGGGTGACTATTTTGGTGCCTGGTTCCAGCGGGGGCGGAGTGGGGGTGAGTCATCCCTGGGTGGCTGGGCCCAGACCAGGAGGGGGGTTCTCAGGGCAGGACCCAGGGCCTGTAAGGTGACAGCTTACGGACCTGGGACCAGGCATCTGGTGTTGGCCTCCGGGGCACAGAGGACGGTGGCCCGGCCCCTCCCTCTGGCGTGGCACCACAGCCCAGGTCCCCCCGGCCAGTCAGTCACGCTGCCCCCACAGCTAATGGAGAGAAAGAGGGTCCCAGGTGAGGTTTCAGACACTCCCCAGGTGCCCAGTGAGGCGCTTCTCCTGTTTCCAAGCAGGAATGAGGGACTTCCCCAGAGGTCCAGCGGCTAAAACTCCGTGCTTACACTGCAAGGGACACGAGTTCAATCCCTAGTATGAAAAACATTTTATTTTTTAAAAAAGCAAGTATGGAGCGCTGGCTGTGTGTCTGAGGCACAGTGGGGCTACACGTCCCAGCGTGTGTCCTGGGGTAGATGGCTCGCCCTCTCTGTGTTCGCACACGGGCACTGCCTGTGCCCCACTCGGCTGTTACTGGGATCGAGCACCTGGGTCTGCTCATCCTCACTTCCCTCCCCAAGCAGGCCCCAGAGTCTCAGGGGTTTTGTGCTTACTGTTCCATTTACCTGTTATTCCCTGCTCTCTTCCCAAGACCAGAGGCTTTTTTTTTTTTAAGACTTTTTTGATGTGGACCATTTTTAAAGTCTTTATTGAATTTGGACAGTCTTGTTACTGTTTTCTGTTTTGGTTTTGTGGCCCAGAGGCATGTGGAATCTTAGCTCCCTGACCAGGGATCAAACCTGCACCCCATGCATTGGAAGGCAGTCTTAACCACTAGGCTTCCAGGAAAGTCCTGCCCAGAGGCTTCATGTCCTTCAGAAACCAGTTTGACCATGTGCCCCTTCTTCAGAAAGCTCCCAGCCCAGTGTCCTGAGCTTGCAGAACAACCCTGTCCCCTTCCCCGGCCGCCTCTGTGGCCTCTCCCTTGGGCTGACCCCACCCCCCACCCCAGCACCGCTTCCTCTGGTCTCTTGGCTTCCAGGCTTGCCTCCGTCTGTTCTAGAACCTTCTGTGGCTTCCTGTCTCACTCAGGGCCTGCACCTGCCCCATTTCCTGTCCTCTCACGTTGTTCCTGCCACCACCTGGCACAGGACCTTTGCACAGGCTGTCTCCCTGTCAGGAACACTCTTCCGCCGGGGGCATGGCTCCTCTGCCTCCCTCCGGCCCTTTTTTCAAATGTCACCCGTGGGTGGCCTGCCCTGACCGCCTCTCCCCACCCTCATTTTCTTCCTGGCATTTGTGCATTTGGCCTGTTCGTTGCCAGCTCACCCTCCTGGAAGGTTAAGGGTCACTGGGCTGGGGGACTCTGTTTAATTCACAGCTTAGTCTCCAGTGCCTGGGATGCGGTTGTGGCCCCAGTTTCTCCACCCCCAGCCAGGCCTCTGTTCCCGTTATGGCGAACAGCTGCCCCCATTGAGACTGTCTGAGTGGACATCAGACCACCTCCCGTACCTCCCACAGACCAAACAGCCTTGTCCACGGAGGGCTCTCAGAGAACACTGAGACAGTGATGGCAGGTAGGGACACACAGGCCGGGACACGCAGACCCCAGGGCCCAGCTGAATGGCTGGGGAGGGCACCTGCCATCAAGCCTGCCTGAGGAAGTGGGAGGCAGCAGGCTGGGGCAGGGCTTCCAGGGGAGGTGCTGGTGGAGCAGCCGGTGAGGCCAGTGGAGGAGGAGTCAGTGCTGAGGGGTGTGCAGGACAGGAAGGCAAGAGTCGCCCTCCTGCCCACCACTACCTGGGGGCTGCTGCTTACGGCTGCCCACTGGATCCAGCTCCCTGAAATGGACTCATGGCCCCAGGTTGAAGCAACAGGGCAATCCAGGCAGGCCCCAGGCTGAGTCACACCTGGGTGTGTGGGCCTCCCTGGCCTGACAGCTGGAACAAACTCCAAAGGGAGGACGGCCCGCGGGAAACACCTACACTTCACCACCTACACTTAAGGTAGCCCGCAGGCTGCGGGTCATGCAGCAGTCAGATGGTGGGGGCGCTAGCCCCCGGAGACAGACCATCAGGAGGGCAGAAAGAAGGAGGCCGGCTTGTGGGAACCAGCCCGGCACTTTTGGTTTCTCTTCTTGTTCAGGGCGTTGAGGCTGGTTTCTTGAAACCAACCAGGAAGAAGAACTGGAAAACCGGGCTGTCCTGACACCCAGCTCAGGAGGACGGAGGCTTCCGGAAGCCCCTTGGCACCTAAGCGGCCAGTGCTGGGGAGGCGGCTCACGTCACCAGCGGGCTCGGAGAGAACTGGGCCGGGAGCCGGGGCTGCCCGGCTGGAAAGGTCAGGGGCGGCTGGCGGCGCGGGCAGGAAGCCGCGATTACGCACGCCGCCGGGGATGCGCCCCTGTGTGGAGACGGGGCGCGTCGGAGACCCAAGACCTTGAGCGGCGAAGAGGCCCTTGGGAACGTCTGTACATGTTCTTGGTCCAGAGCTAAGGAAGAAAAACCAAACCGCGAACGGCAGGAAGGGGCGGGGCTTCTAAAGGGTTTCTCGTTCACAGCCGTGCAGGACACCCGAGGCAGAGCCCCCGGCTTTCATCAAAGCCTCACCAGACATCACGCCCTTGCAAAGTGGGAAACCCAGACTTCAGACCAAGGCCCCCAAAGGCCATTATGGGATTCTGTGTCCAGGGCTATGGGGTGAACACAGGCCCTCCCTCCCCGCCATTCTTTTTTGTCTTCCTACCAGCCTGGCCTGGCACCGCCCACGTCTCTGAGGGAGGTGGGTTCCCAGGGCCCAGGTCACATTCAGACCCCGCACCGCTGTCCCCAACCTATGCCAAAACAAGGACTCAGGCAGCAGCAGGTCCTGGGCGGGGTGCAAATGGAGAGAAGCAATGATGAGGAAGTGGCAGGGAACAGCACTCTCCAGATAGGATGAGACTGAGAAAACTTAAGAGAGGCTTTGCCATAGCTAGGCCAGTACTTGGCAGACCTAAGTGGAGCTCTACAGGCACCACCATCTTTTCTTCCAATCACCCTTCAGAACCGGTCTCAACATGGTATCGGTGACAAGTAGACCTCAGGCCAGGTAGACCTCACATCCATAGGAACCAGCCTCTTAACACCAGGCTGTCCAGGAATATCGGTCAAAGGACCACATCGCCGGAAGTGTTCCGCACAAGTGCTGGCTCAGCGTCTCAGGCAAATCGCTGAGTCGCGGACAGGCAAGTGCCCCGACCCTAAGAGGAGGTAAACAGTTCGTGAAAAGCCTTCCTCATGTGTTCCTGGAGGCAGCTCCATGTCACGGCTTCTCAGGGAGCTCTGCTGTGAACAGTGCTTGCACAACAGAGATGGAGGCTGAGGACAGGCAGTGTGGGTGTCCCACTGGCTCCCACCCACAACTTCCCTCCCCCACCGCCCCACAGAGGGGAAGGGGCTCCCCTACTGCCCAGACCCCCATTTTGCCTTCCACCTTTTGTAAGAGGCTGCTGAGGGTCATGGGAACCAGTGTCCCATTGAAATGCTTCCCCTTGGTGAGAGGCCACAGGGGGCAAAAGGAAACTTCTTGCGTGGGGGCTGTGATTTCCTGAGGACACTACAACTAGATTCACCCAGTGGTTCAAAGGAATTATGGATTTCGCAGTTTGTAGTTGTATTTGTTTTTATTTTTCTAAGACAAAGAGGGAGAGAAGAAGGGACGGAATAGGGCCCAGCATCATCCCCCAGAACAGCTTCTGAGGCATACGTTTGCCTGGATCCATTTCGAAAAGGCAGTTTCAGGGTCCGTGTTTCAGGAGACCCTCCAGGCTATCAATCTCAGTGCAAACAGCTGAAAATAAAAACCTCCCGTCTGTTTACCACACAGAATGCAAAACAAACCTGTTTGGAAAATGCCTGCCCTTAAAACAAGAGTGAGGGCTTTAACGATGCATTAAACACAGAATCTTCCAGGAATCCAGTTGGCTGCGGCTTCACAAAACCAGAAGCACAGAATTAACATTTCCAACCATAGAACTGCTGGCTAACAAAAAAAGAGGAGGACCACCAGAGGACAGGCAGGGGGTCCTCCCCGACCCCTGCCTCTTCTTTTTGTTCTGAACAGTCATAAACTGGAGACCAGGAATGCAGCCTCAGGGTGGGAGCAGGTGCTCGGCGCGGCAGCTCAGTCTCGGGAATGGAGGGGCGGCTCACTGTTTGCCCGCCTGTCTGCCTGGCTTCTTTTCTGGTTGACCTCTGCCAGTCCCAGGGATCCCACCTCGGCCCCGGCCACCGAACACACCTGTGAGACAGGAGGGGGGGTTCAGTAGAGCCAGGCTGGGAGGGTCACTGTGGGCAAGGACCAGGAACTGGAACCCTTAGACTATAGCCAAGTCGTTGAACCCCTCTGAGCCTCAGCTTTCACCTCTGTAAAGTGGGGGCAGTGACTGTACCGTCGGTGGGAAGAGCAGGTTGAAAATCTGAGATGGAGTGTCTGACCAGGGCTGGGCAGGGGTATTGCTCCACAACATTCTCAGTGTGACAAGGGATATCAGACCAGGCGCCCCAGGGGTGCGAAGGATGCCAAGAAGGACAGAGGTTGGCATCAAGTCACACTGGGGCTTGCGGGGGCGGCGGCGGGGGGGGGGATATGCTTCCTGGAAGAGAGGGCTGAGGGCCAAGGTGAGGGGGTGGGTAGTCATCAGCAGGACAAAATCAGAAGGGTTTCCAGGAGGAGCTGGGAGTACAAGCTAGGATGAGGCCTGGACTCAGCCCAGGGGTGGAGCAACGATGCTCAGCTCTGTGACTGGGGCTGCACCGGGGGACCCCACCCTGCCTTGCTGAAACAATGGGGTGGGGTGGGGTCTCTGTGTGTCCAGCCCAGAGAAGGGGCGGGGGAGCCTCCTGAGCTCTGACCTCTGCAGCCAGAGGTGGGGCTGTTTCCGAAAGGCATTTTACGTGGAGCACACAGCACTGCTGCTGGGGAAGGTGAATAGCCCAAGGGTGGGTGCAGCCCCTGCCCAGGAAGTCACAGAAGCAGCAGCCTGGCCTTCCAGGGCCCCCTTCCTCCACACGCATACAGGGGACAGGGCCAGGGCTGACAGGGTCTGCCCAGCCTCATCTCTAATGGAGCAAGACCCAGCTTGGGCAAGGGGAGCCTGGTCATGCAGGGGCCCCTATGCAAGCGCCTCTCCCTGTCCTCCCTGCTCCTTCAGGCAGTTTACTCGACAGCGATGGCACCCTGGGTGGGCAGCCTAGCCCTGGGGGCAGGTCCTGGGACCTCTGGGGCCCTGCTCACCCCCATCCTAGGTTCTTCTCCACCTGCGGTGCCCTCTTCTCTCTGGCTCCTTTCTGTCACTCAAGCCTCAGCTCAGGGGGGCTCCTATGTCTTTCCTGGCTCTGCATATAAGCCTCCAGGGTGGGTTCCTGGAACCTGGCATACAAGCCCCTCCAGGTGGGTGAGACAGAAGTCGGGTGGGGGAGGGTGGGGCCCACAGCTGGCCTCTGGGCTGCGGCTCTAGCTGACTGCACGTTTAGTTTTATGCAAGATTTATGATTTCAGGGTGGTGCGGGGTGATCTACCCAAAAGGCGTGACCTTGGTTTTGTCTAAAGGAGTCACAGCAGGGAAGGGTCCCAGGCTGGGCACCACGGGGATCTTCTCCGCAGGGGGGAATCTGAGCCTCCCCGAGGTGCCCAGAGCACCTGCCAGGAAACACAGGTGGGGCTCAAGTCCCAGGTCTGTGTGGGTGCTGGGTTAGTCTGCTGGGCGGCATCTGGAGCTGAGGGAGCACCAAGAGCCACTGCGGGGAGGAGGGCCCATGTTGTGAGGATGGGCGCGGCCAGCACTGACCACTAGGGCTTAGCTGGGCTCCTGGGGTGGGGGACACGGGGCATGCAGGTGGCAACCAGCAGCACCAACTGTTCCACAGAAGAGCCCCGTGAGTCACAGCCCCCCAGTGCCATGGAGGAGGGGCGCAGAGCCAGGCCCTCGGCAACATGACGCCACCAGCGGAGAATGCCAGCACTGGGCCAGGCCAGATGCCGCGCGCGGCAGTCACGCTCCAGCGGGGAGGCCCCGGCTGCCTGCCAGGGGAGAGGGCGGAGAGAAGGGCCTACCTCGCCCGGCGCCCCCCATCCCGCGGCCCTTCTGCTGCTTCTGCTGCTGCAGGCCACCGCGGCCACGGCCCTTGGCCACCACCTCCTCCTTGACCATGTCGATGATCTCGTCAGGGATGCGCAGGTACTTGATGGTGCTGCCGCGGATGTAGCACTCGGGCATCCGCCAGAATTTGTCCCCGTCCTGCAACAGGGGGTACGTGTCAGAGCCGTGGGGAGGAACGTGTAGGCAGCCGGGCAGCATCCATCCACTCAGGCTCCCTGTGCCTGGCGTCGCCCCCGCAGGGTACGAGGCCCCTCCTTCTGCACAGGACGTGGGAGGGCCGCCCTCCAGCAGGCTCTCTCCAGACCCTTGGCAGCCCTTCACACACGAGGGCGGGCAGGGCAGGGCCTCGTGAGCAGCCTGTGCCCTCAGCCTGTCCTCTGGTGGGGGATGCCATCCAAAGCCTGGAGAGGCGCGAGGCTGCCTCACAGGCCAGGTGCTGCCACAGCTCAGCTCCTCCCCCTTCTGCTCCCCGTCTCCCCGAGCTCTCCTGGAGTCCGCTCCACGCACTGTGACTCAGTCATTCACACAAGTGTCTCGTGGCAGGGTCTGAGCTGGCCATGGGACACAGGTGAGCAGGACACAGACCCTGGGTGGTGGGTGAAGAGGGCCAGGAGAGGGTGGGGAGGCAGGTTTGGGGCCAGCCGGGGCAGCATCCAGTGATGCCAGTTTACAGGGGAGCTAATGGAAGCTCGAGAGACAAGGGGACTTGTACAGCTGTAGACTCTTGAGCAACACCGACCTTGACGTTTTCAGGATGCTGTCTCCCCCCAACTCTCAAACACCCTGTGACCAGCACAAGGCCTCACCCCACCCTCCTGCTGCCCTTGGGCAGGAGCCCGGGATCTCATCCATCAGATTGCTTCTCCTGCCCCACCCCTGCTGCCCCAAGCCAACCCCTCCCCCACACCCCTAGAAATCAGACCAAGACATCTCCCTGCTTAGATCCCAATCAGGGCCCCGTTGGCCAAGGATGAGGTCCAACTCTCTCAGTGTGGCTCCAGAGGGCCTGAGATCCAGCCCCACTCTGGCTGCCCTCTCTCAGCATTCGATGTGCCTTCCAGATGGAACATTCTGGAACACACGCAGTGGGCTTCTGGCCTCCCGCATTTTGCACACGCTGTTTCCTCCTGTTCATGTCTGGCTAACTGCAGCCCTCAACAGGCCTCGCTTACAGCCTCCTTGAAGCCCCCAGTCCTCCTGAATGACATCAGCAGTGCCTGGACCACTTGGCGCAGCCCAGTGCAGGCGCTCGGCGGGGACAAGTGGAATATCTGAGGGCCAGCTCTTCCCAGGAACATACATAAGAGCCCCCGACCCATACAGGAGCCCCAAGAGGCCTCAGAGCATTCTTTTCCCAGAAAGGGTAGGCGAGCAGCCAAGTCTGTGGGGATGCAGAGTACAGCCAGGCAGGACGATGATTCTGTGGAAGCTCAGGGCTGGGACCGGGGCGGCCTTTCAGCGTGAGGCATTTCCCCAGCCAAGGGCAGGCCAGCCCAGCGCACTCCCTGGGGGAACCAGGCTTACACGCTTTCCATGGGGGCAGCTCATGCCTCCAGACGCTTGCTCTCCTGCATACTCTCAGCCTCTGGGGTCTCTGGATCCGGCTGCCCCCGGGGAGAAGGGGCTGCTGTCACCTGCTTACAGGTGAGGAGGCCTGATGGCTGCACAGATTGGTTCCTCACACCCAGTTTCTCCTCCCAACTGCTGGGTCCTGAGGGGAACCCTCCAGGGGGAGCCATGTGTCCAGGCTTGGCCGTGGAGGCAGGACTGACCTTGGCCCCAAGACCCAGTGATTGGCTCCATGTCCTCAAAGTGGACAGAACCCGTTGGCCGTGTGCAGAAGGACACGTGCCCAGCTGTGCACCATGGCGCCATGTGCTACAGCCACAATGGAAATCCCCAGCCACCTGCCACCTGGAGTTTGGTCCCAGGAAATAAGCCACAGAGCTGAGCAGCTGAGGGGGAGGGGGGGTGGTCCCCCCTCCCCTGTGTGTCTTCGAGGACAAGAGTGGCTGCCTCGTGCTCTGCTGAATGCTGGCGGGGCGAGCCCTGGGGGTACCCTGTCCTTGGCTCAAGACAGCCCGGGCCTCCCAGCAGGTTCTTCCCCGTAACATGGGGGGCTACCTTGGGCAGGTGATGGAGACGGGAATCAAGGGGAAAGGAAAGCGCTAACTAGCAGAACCCAGTGCAGGCAGGTGGAGGGAGTCTGCCCTGGAGGCCACCCCCTTCCTGTAGAGAACGGCGCAAGTCCTTCCTGGTCAGGAGTGGGGTTGGGGTTGGGGGGTGGAGGAGCAGCTCAGTGCCTGCTGGGCAGCAACCACAGGTGCAAAGTCCAGGGCACCAGAGACTTGGAGCCTTGTGCCTCTGCCCAGCTCCACATCCAGCCCGGTGCCTCGGGCCCTGGCCCTCCACAAAGCCCTGCCCCTGGCAGGATGACCTGCAGTAGAGGCTGAGGTGTGGGCTGTCCCACTCCTCCCAGAAGTCCAGGCAGAGGGCTTGTACCGGACCTGGAAGTGGGAAGGCCGAGGCTCTGGAAGGTCATCCCAGGTCCCAGTGCGTGACCCTGGCCACAGAGCCTCCACTCAAGACACCCACCAGACCAGTACCACCTGAAGGCCCCCGGATGGGGGTACAGGCTGAGGGCACAGGGTACTCACCCTGGACGTGCAGATCACCTCACGCAGGTTGATGTTCATCCAGTTGTCACAGCTCACCAGGTGCCCGTTGTATGTCTCCCCGTTTTTGAGCTCCACCAGCTGGAGAGAAACGGGCCCCACATCAGGCACAGGCCCCGAGGAAGGGCAGACCTACCCCGAGGAGCAGGTCGCCACCATCGGGCCTGGTCAGACATGGCCTTGGCTCCTCTTGGGACCCAGTGGGCACAGCGCACGGTGCCCAGGCCCCCAGGGGCCCATCTTGCAGGAGATGTGCTCTGCTTTTTCAGTACACTTTGCTGGGCATTGTACACTTTCTATGATGAAACCGTTTTCCTGTGTGTGGAAGAAATGAACAACACCCAGACATCTTTAAAAGAACGAGTAAAGTTAGGGTAAGAGGGTGGCCAGGTGCCCAGTGATGCCACATGTGTGATCTATGGTGGTCTGGAGATAGTCTTTCATTGCAGGAATTACTTGCCTGTCTTGATGTGTTTCGGGAAAAGCACCTCATTCAGAAGACATGCTTTTGCTAGGAAAAGCCTGTCTTAAAAAAAATATCAACTGAGAGAACAAACTTATGGTTACCAGCGGGGATGGGGGCGAGGAGGGATAGTTAAGGAGTTTGGAATTGACATGTAGACACAACTATATTTAAAGTGAATAACCAGGAACCTGCAGTATAGCGCTGGGAGCTCAGCTCAATGCTGTGTGATGACCGAGACGGATGGGAAGGGGGTGGGGTGGGACGAGGTCCAAGAGGGAGGGGATATATACACATATTGCTGATTCACTTCATGGTAGAGCAGAAACTAACAGAGCACTGTAAACCAATTCTACTCCAAAAGCAAACAAAAAACTGAGCAAGGATCTACTCTAGAGTACAGGGAATTCTTTGCTCGATATTATATAACAACCTAAATGGGAAAAGAATTTTTCAAATAACAGGTACCTGTGTATACATAACTGAATCACTTTGCTGGATACCTGAAACTAACAAAGTGCTGTGGATCAACCATACTTCAGTATAAAATAAAAATTTTAAAAATAATCAACTCTTGGGGCTGGAGAGGCACTGGGCTGCCCAGACACCACCTCTGCACCATTCTGTGGGCTGAGCCTGAGCACTGGCACAATGCCGGGTGCTGGCACGATGAGCGCCAGCGGCAGCCCAGCCCATGCCCGTGACTTCCTGCTCAAGTTCCTGCTGGTGGGTGACCAGTGACAGGGGCAAGGGTGAGACCCTGGCAGGCCTGTAGGACAGCTCAGCTGAGTCCCCGGATGGCCACCGGCAGTCATCACGTGCTCTCCCCTGCCTTCCATGGTGCTGTCGACATTTTACAGCTACTCTGCCTGTTTCCCTTGGCAACCACTTTAAGGTTTAAACATGATTTAGAAAGTCATCACTTTCCAGTTTGAAAAAATTGGAAAAAAAAAAAAAAGAAAAGAAAAGGAATCAACTCAGCTATCTGCCCAAGAGAAATGAAGGCATACATCCATGGAAAAATGTGCACACGAATGTTCCCGGCAGCTCAAACTCTCAGTAGCCAAAAAGCAGAAAGAACCCAAATGTCCGTCATCAGGAACAAATGGATGTGTGTTAGTTGCTCAGTCGTGTCTGACTCTGTGACCCCATGAACTGTAGCCTGCAAGGCTCCTCTGTCCACCACAGTCTCCAGGCAAGAATACTGGAGTGGGCTGCCATTCCCTTCTCCAGAGGATCTTCCCGACCCAGGGATCAAACTCTGGTCTCCTACACTGCAGGCAGATTCTTTACCATCTGAACTATCAGGGAAGCCACCAGGACAAATGGATAAAGTGTCATATATCTACACAATGGAATAGCACCTGGCCATAAGGAACAGAGGGCTGACACACGTTATAAAGTGGACAAACCCTGAGAACATCATGCTGAGGGAGAGAAGCCAGACATGAAAGGCCACATGTTGCGTGATCCCGTGTATGGGAAATGTCCACAACAGGCAAATCCAGAGACAGAAGGCAGAGCAGTGGCTGCCAGGTGCTGGGGGAGGGGGCTGCGGGGTGGCTGCTAATGGGGACTGGGCCACCTTTTAGGGTGACAGGAGTACTCTGCAATGACACAGAGGTGGCGGCTGCACAGCACTGCAAACGTGCTGCGCGTCCCTAAACTGTCCGCCTTGAAAAGGCTGAACTGCATGGTCGTGTGAATAACATCCGAATTTAAAAAAGGAAAGACAACAGAACATATTGACAGATATCACACTCTATCACAAAGGAACAAAAGCAGATTAGGAAATGTGTATTGCATGAACCCACCCAGATTTTAAAAATTCATTCATGCCTACACACACGTTAAAAGTCAAAACGTGTAAATACCGAAGAAAAAATTGTTGGGAAGGTTAACGAAGAGGGGATTCCACTTCCTCCGAATCTCTAGTATTTGACACTTTTAATAAGTACGTATGACTTGGAGCAGGAGCGGAAATGACACAGGCCCTGGCGTGCGGGAGGGAGGAGAGGACAAGCTGCTGCTTCGCGGACAGGCAGGAGGCGGGCTTGTCTGGAGGCACCTCGCCCTGTGCCCAGTGTCCGTTCCTGTGCTGAGGCTGGGCCCTGCTGAAAGGCACCACTCCAGAGTGGCACATACTCACCATTGGGTGATTCTGAGCCGTTTTCAGCAGCGACAAGGGAAGCTGAAAGGCAAACAAAAGCGCATGACTTGTCTGGCTCATCAGCACAGTGGACTCGGCCTCTAGGCAGGGCTAGCATACCCCTCAACAGAAACACAGCCTCTGAACTCTGCCAACCCCAGGCCACATATCCGCCTCCCAGGTTAGCACTGAGGTCTAGAAAAAATCTCATTTCAGCAATTCTGCAGCTGGGGAGACCCCAGCCTGGAGAAGGACGTTAGATCTTTGTCCTCCCAGCCTTTTGACCCTCCCCTGAAGTCCTTCAATAAAATGGTTTGATCTCTCCCCTGATAATCTCAGCAGCAGCTGCCCTCTGGTGTTGGGGCTGATCATTCTGGGTATTTCTCTGTAGCTCATGCCTGACAGGACCAGGCATAGCCCTCCAGGTTTATCAACAGCATCATGGCACATGGGTCCTGCTCCTGCTTACGTGTTTTGCTCTGATGATGTTTCAGAGATACGTCCAGGTTAACACATGCAGTTCTAGCTAAGCCTTTCATTTTCAGTATGGTAGATGGTTATCCTCACACCCACTTTACAGGTGAGGATGAGCTTAGAGACTGAGGAACCTGCCCAGCACCAGAGACCTAGTGAGAGATGGAGCATGGCTCGACCCTGTCAGAAGCCAGCTCATGCTGGGCCCACACCTTGGGGGGCAGCCCTGACTGTCCCCTGGCAGAGTGATCTATCAGGCTCAACTGGCCTCTTGATCTAAAGAGGTGACATCTGAGCTGGGTATTCAAGAGGAATTTACCAGGTGAGAGGAAGAAACATTTCAGAACAAGTCTGTGGTTACTGGAAGGGACAGCAGATAAACGATGGGATTTAAAAACTCACCCAGGTAAGGTAAACTTTCAAGATAGTTCTGTTTCCTTCATTACTGAATTTCTTTTTCATAAAAAAAAACCCATATAGTGTTAACTGGGGTGGGGGTGGGAATCAGTTTTCATTTTTGTAACACAAATCTTGAGCCTTACCCTGGGGCCTGTCTCTGGGCCTCCAGAAGGGTGACTCAAGGGGCAGTGCTTGGGTTCAGAGTCCAATGGCAACCTATCCAGTATAGGCAGGTGAAAGTTCTAGAGCAAGGGCCCCACCAGACAGGAAATTACCTCAGGGAAAACCGTACCATGCCCCAGTAACTGGGGAACTCTAAGTTGGCCTGACCCCCAGGAGCTCTTTGCTGGGGAGTCCCAGCCTACCCTCAGGCTCTATCTAATAGGGGGTAGCTGTTTCTCCAGGTGGTGGGGACTGTGAGCCTCTCTGTCAGGAGGCCACAAATGGCCCTCAATCTCCAGAGGAAGGCTCCCTGTGGAAGGGCTTGGAGGGAGGGGAATTCCACATCCCACGGGCCTTCCCTACAAGCCACCCAGGGGAGGTCCAGTGGCAGCAGGAAGCTAGGCCCAGGCCCACTTCCTGCACAGGCTTCCTGGAAGGGCAAGATAAGGAGGAAGAAGGGGCCACGTGGAAAGGAGGTGGTTGTTCCCAGAAGGGCGCGTAGGTGGCCAACCTGCCCTCTGCTCTGGAATGAATCTGTGCGAGGCTGCCCGAGTGCGGTGAGCCAGAGGCTGACACGCGTGCAGCAGCCACACACCCAGGGTATTTACAGCGGCAAAGCCTCGCACTCTTCCTGGGCAAGCCTGTTCTCTTGTTCTCTTGTGTCCACAATGGGAATCTGCACCGGGGCACACCGAGATCCTCCTCCCAGATCACCAGGTTAGCCCTGGAAGGTGAGAATGAAGATGGACTCTGAGAGGTTGGAGGGGGTCGGAACAGTCCAATCAAGGAGCCTCTACATGAGACACCAGCGGCTAGAGCAGGAGGAACCTGCCTAGGGCCACAGAGCAAGGTCCTGGTAAAGCTGGGGAGAGGGGGCTGATGCCTGTCAGCAGGGAACCCACAGATGTCCCTTTATGGCACACAGAGCCTCTAAGCTGGTCCCTCTCAGGCTGCCACCAGTACCAGCTACCAGTAGCACAGACCTGCAGGACCCACAGCCTCCACAGCCGCTGCTGGCAGTGTGCCCTCGGAGGATGGCTGCGACACAGATGTGACCAGCACCCGCTCCCTAGGCAGCCCACAGAGCCAGACCTGATCCAGCTCCAGCAAACTGGCCCACTCTGTGCCTCACACACCGCGCCTGGTGCTGCTGGCAGCCTTTGTTCTGAGGCTCCCTCTGCCTGGGGTGCCCTGCCCCCAGCTGGTGACTGTGCCCTCAGCCAGGTCCTCGTTATAACCCTGTCGAGGGAAGAAAGGAGGTTTCCACCTGGGTCACCCTCTGCTGCTGCTATTACAGGACACAGCCAGTCTCTAATTAACTTGTTTATTTATGATGTCTCCCTGGCTAGACTGGAAACGCCAAACCTCCTGCTAGACTGGAAAATTCGGAGGGTGTAGACTTTGTCCAGCACTGAACACCCGGTCAGGCACACGAGAAGGTCTCAGTAAATATTTGCTGAACAAATACAGCACACACCACCCGCTGGAGGCACGTGGGGCGGGGGGATTCCTGCTCCACCCCACAAAGAAAGGAGAGCTTAGGTAGGGAGAGGTGGAGCTGGGACAGCCCAGGGCCTGGAGCCACGGTCACATCTCACCATCTTCTACAACCCCAAACTGTGCTGAAGACAGGGGTGAGGGGAAGGGGAGGATCCTGAGGAACCTGAAAGCCAAGGGGAAGGGATAGCAGCACGGGTGGGGGATGGAAGATGCTTGAAGGTGCCAGGGAGACAGGAGAGGGCTGAACACTCAGTTCTGGGGGAGACAGGGTCCTCTGGAGTCAGGGAAAAAAGGTTGAGGAAAGAAAGGCCTTTCTCAGAACGCCTGGGCCCTGGTCCTCAGGCCTAGATCTAACAGTGCCCTGAGGCTCCTAATTCAGGAATTTGTTGCAGACCACCTACTCCTTCACCCAGACCTCTGCTTCCGGCCCTGCAGGGACCACAGGGAAAAAGCCCTGTCAACGGCCTCAACACTCCCCAGAAGGGAGGAACCGGCTGAACGAGCCTGTCCTTCACGCAGGCACTACTCTAGGCTCTGGGACGCCTAAGAGAATAAAAAGCAAAAATCCTGTCTCCACAGAGCTTAACACATGGATTTTTCCAGTTTTGCTCATTCCCTGAGACCAACTGTACCCTTGAGCAGAGAGGAACCTGCTCCCTTCTCTCCAGCCTTACACTGACCAGGAGAAATTTAATGAGCCCTCACGGTTGGCTCAGAGAAATGTGCAGCGACCACCTCAGAGCAACCTGGGTGCTGACAGGCCAAGTACTCTCTCAGGAAGACCTCGGCTCTCAATTCCATTGTGGGGCCACAGTTTTTCTGTCATACACTGGGCGGGGCGGGGGGACGTGCACTCTCTGGTTTAGATCTATAACTTGTCCACAACTTGTGAATAGCATGCCTTTGGAGAGGTTTCCTGTCAGGGTCTCAGTTTTTCCTTCTGTGAACTGGGAGGACAGTTAGCCCATTTTGGCTCAAAATGACCCCTCTCCCTCTGAACCGCATCCTGTGTGACCCTGAGAAAAGCAAACCCATCTCTGGATGTTTTTCAGCCTGAAAAGGAGAGGCACGGGAGATTGTGCAGCTAGCATCCTAAGGGCCTTGTGTTCAGTAACTAAGTCGGTCCGACTCTTGCAATCCCATGGACTGTATTCCGCCAGACCCACGTGCTCACGAGATTTCTCTGGCAAGATACTGCCATTTCCTTCTCCAGGCGATCTTCCTGACCCCGGGATGGAACTCGCGTCTCCTACACTGACACGCAGGTTCTTTACCACGGAGCCACGAGGGAAGCCCTCTAAGGACCTTACAAGCTCTGAAATTACCCAAGTTGGCTTAATCTGAGAACGCACAACGGGTCTCTACTTCCTGGCGCTCTAACTTTACATTCTACGAGGTCAGACTGGGTCTGATCACTCGGAGTCACTTCTCTAACTGAGAAGTCATGCTGTTTCATTCACTGGGATTCTGGGAGGGGTGGGGGGGTTCCCCTTCCTCTCAGACCTCATTTCTCCCATACAAAAAATGAGAAGACTGCGGCTAGATTGCTACACTATTACACGTTCGTCCAGTCCTCTATTCCCCTGAGACCGACGTGCCAGGTGTCTTAAGAACCCCCTGCATTCTCCGGTCTGTTTCCCCAGCTCCGAGCGGGTGGCAGGACTCGAGGCCCGGATGACACACTCGCTCTGCATCGCCCCTGCCCCAGCACCCGCCCCGAGGGCCCTTGGCGGCCGGCTCCCCCGTCGCCTCACCATGGTGTCGGTAGGGACCGGCCTCCCCGGCCACTTCCGCCACCGCCGCCGCCGCTCACGTTCCCGCCGGGAGCCGCCGCTGCGCGCCACTAGGCTGAAATAGAGTGGCAGCGACGCGAGCCAGTCAGAGCGGGGCTCGTGGGAAGGATAACCAATCCACTCAGAGCAAGGCGGGGCCTACTAAACTCGAGGGGCGGGCCGGGCCGTGTTCTCACCAGTGAAATAAGGACCAGAGTCGTAAAGTGCCGTAGTTGAGTGCTGCAAAAGGGGGCGGAACAGTATGTGCCCGAGCAGGAGGCTTTGTGGGTAAAGGCGCTTGCGCAGGTCAAACGCTCGAGGATCTCATCGGCTCCACGCTGTGGGCAAAGTCGGTTATTACTTCCAATTTCCTTAAGAAATGGAGGCTCTTCGGTTATTATCGGTTATTATCGGAATGTGCTTAATGTCTGCCTTCTCGCCCCTTTTCTGGTTCTCATTATTGTTGTTCAATCGCTCAGTGAGTCGGACGCTGTGACCCCCATGGACTGCAGCACACCAGGCATCCTTGCCCTTCATTGTCTCCTGGAGTTTGGTCAAACTCCTGGCCATCGAGTCGGTGATGCCATTCAACGATCTCATCCTCTGTCATCCCCTTCTCCTGCCTTCAGTCTTTCCCAGCATCAGGGTTTTCTCCAGTGAGTCGGCTCTCGCATCAGGTGCCCAGTGTATTGAAGTTGAAGCTTCAGTATCAGTCTTTCAAACGAATACTCAGGGTTGAGGATTGACTGCTTTGATCTCTCTGCTGTCCTGCTGCTGCTAAGTCACTTCAGTCGTGTCCACCTCTGTGCGACCCCATAGACGGCAGCCCACCAGGCTCCCCCGTCGCTGTGATTCTCCAGGCAAGAACACTGGAGTGGGTTGCCATTTCCTTCTCCAATGCGTGAAAGTGAAGTCGCTCAGTCGTGTGCGACCCTCAGCGATCCCATGGACTACAGCCCACCAGGCTCCTCCATCCATGGAATTTTCCAGGCAAGAGTACTGGAGTGGGGTGCCATTGCTTTCTCCGTTTTGCTGTCCAAGGGGCTCTAAATAGTCTTCTCCAGCACCACAGTTCAAAAGCATCAATTCTTCCGGCGCTCAGCCTTCTTCATGGTTTAATCCTCATATCTGTACATAACTACTGGAAAAACCATAGCTTAGACTATACGGGCTTATGTCGGCAAAGTGAAGTCTCTGTTTTTTAATACTCTCTCTGGGTTCGTCATAGCTTTTCTTCCAAGGAGCAAGTGCCTTTTAATTTCATGACTACAGTCACCATCTCTTTGGTAGGTTGGAATCCTGGCTTTGTCCCTCGGAGCCTTAGTTCACCTCCCTTTAAAATGGGCGTAATGAGTGCTGTAGAAGGTTGCAGTGAGGAGGACATGAGGTAAGCCATGGGAAAGCACACAGAACAGTGTCTGCTTGATATATTCAGATGTGCAATATTTATTGAGCACCTACTATGGGCCTGCTCTGGGAAACACAAAGTGAATAAACCAGACGAAACTCCTGGCCCTCCCAAGGCTTAGGAGGGGTGACAGCTGGTAAACAAGACAAATTGGCAAATGTATTCATTCCCTTGGGCTGCCACAACAGAGCAATCAAACTGGGTGGCTTTAAACCACAGAACTTGATCCAGAGGTCTGAACTCAAGGTGTGGGCAGGATTGGTTTCTTCTCAAGGATCTGAGGGACAGTTCATCCCAAGCCTCTCCTCCAGCAATCCAGCAATCCTTGTAGTTCTTGGTTATAAACATGTCACTCCAGTCTCTGCCTGTCATCACATAGCTTTTCTCTTTCCTCTTCTTTTCTTATGAGGACACTCCTTTCTCTTATTGTGTGCTGTGCGTGCTAAGTTGCTTCAGTTGTGTCTGAGTCTTTGCCACCCTATGGACTGTAGCCCTCCAGGCTCCTCAGTCCATGGGATTCTCCAGGCAAGAATACTGGAGTGGGTTGCCATGTCCTCCTCCAGGGGATCTTCCCGACCCAGGGAATTGAACCTGCGTCTCTTATGTCTCCTGCATTGGCAGGTGGGTTCTTTACCACTGGCGCCACCTGGGAAGCCTGCCCACCCTAAATCCAGGATAAATTTCACCTTGAGATCTTGATTAAATCTGCAAAGAATGTATTTCAAATAAGGTCATATTCACAGATATGGGGACTAGAACTTATCTATGTTATTTAAAATATGTTAGAATGTATCTTTTTAGGGCCAATACTCAACCCACTACATCAAGTATGAGCTATGATGCCTTTGAACACTAACATTTATGTGAATAGTTCACATCTCCTAGGTGACCGTGCATATACTTTCACACACTCCTAAATTTCCAAGAGAGATCCAGCTGGGTGGCCACTGAGTGTTCCTTTCTCTGTGTTGGCTTCCACGCTTGCCTTGGCTCAGGTTTGTAAATGAGACATAGGTGTCCTCCTCCAGGACTACCCTTTTCCTGGCCTCCTTAGTGTCATCATCGGCCTGAGAGATTTTTCCTTTCTTTTTTTGGCAGCGTTGCATGGCTTGTGGAATCTTAGCTTCCCAATCAGAATTTGAACCCAGACCCTGGCAGTGAAAACGTCAGATCCTAACCACTGGACTACCAGGGAATTCCCAAGAGCCCAGAGCCAAGCTCTTCCAGCTGAAAAGACCCGATGCCTCTCAGAGCTGGCTTAGGGAACCCCTGATGCTCGGCTTCTCAATAAGAGATTCCCCTGCATCAGGTCTCAGAGACCGGGGCAGAAGAGGATGAGAACTGCCCCGCCACATCCCACCAGGCAGGGCACTAGAATCTCCCCTCCAGGACCTAGTGAGGGGAGACGGTCTGGGGGTCAGTTTTGTTATGAAGGGACTGAGTAGCTCAGGCTTGTTCCGCCCTCTTTCTTCTCGCTAAAAACAAAAATACAGATTTCCCTTCATTCGTGATAGCGTGGTGGTTGTTTAGTCGCTGAGTCGTGTCCGACCCTTTTGCAACCCCGTGGGCTGTAGCCCGCCAGGCTTCTCTGTCCATGGGATTTCCCAGGCAAGAATACTGGAGTGGGTTGCCATTTCCTTCTCCAGGGGATCTTCCTTATCCAGGGATTGAACCCAGGTCTCCTTCATTGGCAGGTGGGTTCTTTACCACTGAGCCTGCAGGGAAGCCTTGTGATGGGGTTATGTCCCAATAAACCCATGGTAAGTTGAAAATGTAATAAATTGAAAATACATTTAATACATTTAGCCTACTAAATGTCGTAGCTTAGTTTAGCCTAGCCTATTTTAAACGTGCTCAGAACACTCAAACCTACAGTTGAGCAAAATCATGAAACACAAACCTATTGGATAATAGTGTTAAATACCTTATATAATGTATTGAATACTGTACTGAAAGTTAACAAAAAGTCAGTGTATCAGTTGTTTACTGCTGTAACCCCATGACTGACTGGGAGCTGAGGCTCATTGCCAGCTGTCCAGAATCACAAGAGAGCATCTTACCACATATCACTATTCCAGGAAAAGATCAAAATTCAAAGTTTGGTTTCTCCTGAATGATTGCTTGCCCACATCATGAAGCTGAAAAATCTGAAGTCAAACTATCACAAGTTGGGGACTGTCTATGATCATCTCTGCCAACCAGGGTTACTGTGTGGAGTGATCAAATGTGAAACTCGTATAAAGACTGAAGCAGCAGATAGCCCTGGACCCACGGTTGTCTTTCGTGTCTTTGTTTGGGGTCTTCCCTCCCTCAGAAGCTGACCCTGAAATGAGAACTCAAGGGTACATAGAGTACTCAAGGGATGACCCTAGGAAGTCCCCACTGGGGATGGAGAACTGAGACACGGAGGGAAGGACCCCTGTAGTGGACGCCAATGAGCAGATGACAGTGGGCACCTGAGGGTTAGTCCAGCTGTGGACCTTAGGGAGACAACATAAGAGCTTGTGTCTCAAAGCGGTCCCACCCAGGTCAGGGCAGTGTTTATTTTCCTCTCTATCATGGGCTGGGGGATGATCCCAGGGGTGCTGGTGAGGTCTGGGAAGTGTTTAGCAGGCAACAGTGATATGCCAACTGGGTTAGAGGGATCAGCATGACCAGCCAAGCTGTGTTTGGCAAGGGTAAAGGCCACTTTGATGTAAACAACAGAAACTGGGGCACATGATGTGCTCCAACGTCAACATGGTGCTGGCAGAAAATTGCACGGTCATGCACCTCTTCCTGCCTTTCTAGATCTTTCTATGTGCAGTCTTTCTCCTTTTGCGCAATTGATAAACTCCTATTCATCCTTGGAAACTCTGCTTGGGTGACCCCTTGTGGCAGACTATGGTTACTACAGTTTTGCTCAGCTCTTTGAAGAGCTGAAAGAGTGAAGTTGCTCAGTCGTGTCCGACTCTTTGTGACCCCATGGACGGTAGCCTACCAGACTTCTCCCTCCATGGGATTCTCTAGGCAAGAATACTGGAGTGGGTTTGCCATTTCCTTCTCCAGGGGATCTTCCCGACCCAGGGATCGAACCCAGGTCTCCCGCATTCCAGGCAGATGGTTTAACTTCTGAGCCACCAGGGAAGCCCTGTGCTGGGCAATTAGAATTCAATCGTAAAGGAAATCAGTCAGTCAGTCCTTAAGGAAATCAACACTGAATATTCATTGGAAGGACTGATGCTGAAGCTGAAGCTCCAATACTTTGGCCACCTGTTGCAAAGAGCCGGCTCACTGGGAAAGACCCTGATGTTAGGAAAGACAGGGCAGGAGAAGAGGGGAATGACAGGAGATGAGATGGTTGGATGACATCACTGACTCAATGGACTTGAGTGTGAGCAAACTCCAGGAGAGAGTGAAGGACAGGGAAGCCTGGTGTGCTGCAGTCCATGAGGTCACTAAGAGTCAGGCACGACTTAGCAACTGAACACCACCACTAAATCAGTTCTCTGTCCACCTGGGCAAAGTGATTGATCGGTTTAATAGGAGCAAGTGACCAACCAAGGCCAGTTAGACTCTCCCTTGAAAGGGATACTGAGGGCTAGAAGGGAGAAAAGCACTTTCTACAGAGGTTTTTGAAAGTGCAATAGTGAAAGCCCAGGGCTATTACAACTGATCTTCCGGAAGCAGCTCTCTACTAACATACACAAGAACTTCTCTGTGGAAAAGAGGCATGTTTTCAGCTCCTGGATCCAGCTGTACCTGAAGTCATAGGTCTGCTTTCTACATTTATGAATACAAGTAGTTGTCCTTTGTTGCTTAATCCACTTGGAGTTTAGACTCTGTCCCTAGCAATTGGCAAGCCCTCCACTAATACCGTAGCTGCTCTGAATTCTTGAGTGACCGTCCCCCAAATCTAATCATTCCGTTTCTTATACTTTGAACTTCAGTACCTTGTATTGAGTTTCAACCAATACCTGGTTTGGCCCAAGTTGTAACTGCTTGTTTGCACACTTAATCTTTCTCGATCCTGACTTATAGGGACAATGTGAGAGTTCGCATGGGCCACTGTTGGAGGCTGTCAGCACAGGTTTTCCTTCCCCTTTATCACGGACACACGACACAGGTTCAGCCAATTAGAGGTCTTCCCTGGGAAGCTTCTGGACTCGCAGAGCTGGAGTACTGTGAGTCAGGTACAGACATAGCCATCTTCCCACTTTGGCATCTTGGTCCTGGTTAATCCTAGATCCAGCTGCAGCTGAGGCTTCATAAATTGTCATCATTTCCTATCCCTTGAAAATACTCCTCCATTTTCGCGGTCCAGTTTAAATTATATTTCTGACAGTAGAAACCTAGAGAGTGTCTGCTAAACCCATCAAATTAAAAAAGACACACTAGAGACTTCCTCGGTGGTCCAGCGGTTAAGAACCCACCTTTCAATGCAGGGGACAGGGTTTCAGTTGATGGATCTGGGAACTAGGATCCCACATGCAGCAGGGCAGCTAAGCCTGAGCATGCAACCAAGACCCCACGCAGCCAAAAATAAATAGATAATTAATTAAAAAAAAAAGATACACCACCCTCCACTTTAAAAATGAGGAGAGGAGGATTTTAAAACTCAATACTGACAAAGTGAAACTGGTAGACATGCATTTTCTTTTAAGTGCAACAAAATGGCATTGTTTCAAAATCCATAAAAGTGTCACAGCCTGCAACTCAGTAATTCATTTCTGAACACTTACACTAAGGAGGTCTTACAAATGAAGGGAACTGCTCTGTGCCAAGGCCTTGCAGCAATGTCACCAATTTTAAAATAGCAGGAAGAATATAAATATCTAACAACAGTGGACTAGTTTAGGAAGCTATATTTCTTCCACTAGACAGAATATTTTCCATTCATTAAAAAATTATATTTTAATCCTCCCCCACCTTTACCCTGGGGCGGGGGGAGCTGCAGTGGGCTGAATTTAGTGGTTAGATTTTAAACAAGAGAGAAAGGGGAAAATAAAAACCCAACAGTAAAAATACTAGCGACACCCCCTGTAGTGGGTTGAATATGTGGTGTGCATATACTCACGTGCTTGGTCGTGTCCAACTCTGACTTGCTCGCCAGGCTCCTCTGTCCATGGAATCTTCCAGGCAAGAATACTGGAGTGGGTTGCCATTTCCTCCTCCAGGGGATCTTCTCAACCCAGGGGTCAAGCCCATGTCTCCTGCATCGGTAGGTGGATTCTTTACTAAGGGGCCACCTGGGAAGCCAGTGGGGTGAATGGTGGCCCCCTAAACATATGTCCAAGTCCTGACCCCAGTACCAGTGAAAGTGACCTTATTTGAATAAAGAGTCTTTTCAGATGTAATTCAGCTAAGGAGCCTGGGGTCGTCTGGGATTTAGGTTGGAGCTGGAACCCAGTGACTGATGTTCTAAGAAAAGGCAGAGGAAGATTTGAGACGCTGACAGAGAGGACAGAGGTGGAGACTGGAGTGATGCGGCCACAAGCCAAGGGATACCTGGAGCCCCAGAAGAGCGGTGTGACAAAGAAGGGCTCTTCCCCACCTGGAGGAAGCCTCTGGAGGGAATGTGGCCCTGCCAACACCTGGATTTCAGACTTCTGGCCTCCAGGAGTGCAAGAGAATAAACGTGTGTTATTTAAGCCAGAGTTTGTGGTCATTTGATACAGCAATCATGAATCTCATACACCGCCTTCATCAAGTAATTCAGATCATGTCACTGGGACAAGTCGTGCGGAAGTCAGGGATCCCTGATATGGCGAGATGGGAAGGGTGCCTCAACTCTGTGGCTTTCCTCAAACACCCATTCTAATCATGACAAGGACATCAGACAGACCCAGATCGGGGGCAGCGTGAAGGACACCTGGCCTGCCCTCCCCAAGACTTCAAAGGTCATGAGCAACAAGGAAAGCGCAAGGAGCCGTCCCAGCCAGAGGAAACTAAGGAGCTATGAGGACTTAATGGAACAAGGGTCCCTGGCCAGGGTCCTGGGCCAGAGAGAGGACATGAATGGAAGAACTGGGGACATCTGAATAAGGCCAGATGGTTGGTTGACAGCAGCGCGCTGGTGTCGATTTCTTAGTTGTACAAACATTAGAACTGATCATGTAAGCTGTTCCTATTTGGTGACTATGGGTGAAGACATAGGGAACTTTCTGTGTTGTCTTTGCAACTTTTCTATAGATCCGAACTTATTCCACTATTAACAACTTATTTAAGAAGTCACATAGGGGACTTTCCTGGCAGTCTGAACTCCTAATGCAGGGTACACGGGTTCAACCTCTGGTCTGGGGACTAACATCCTGCATGCCGCAGGGTTGGGCCAAAAAGACCAAAAACCAAAACAAAATTTCAAAATCATACGACCAAAACATGGAAGCAATATAAATGTCTATCAACAGATGAATGGATAGAGATGTGATATATTACATATATAAATACATAAATAAAATGGGATATTACTCAGCCATAAAAAGGGCTTCCCTGGTAGCTCAGCCAAAGAATCCACCTGTAATGCAGGAGATCCCAGTTCAATTCCTGGGTTGTGAAGATCTGCTACAGAAAGGATAAGGCTACCCACGCCAGTATTCTTGGGCTTCCCTGGAGGCTCAGCTGTAAAGAATTCGCCTGCAATACGGGATCCCTGGGTTGGGAAGATCCCCTGGAGACAGGAAAGGCTACCCCCTCCAGTATTCTGGCCTGGAGAATTCCACGGACTGTATAGTACATGGGGTCGCAAAGATTTGGACACGACTGAGCGACTTTCACTTTCAGCCATGAAAAAGAATGAAATAAAGCCATTTGTAGCAACATGGATGGATTAGATATTATCATATTAAGTGAAGTAAGGCAGATAAAGACAAATATATCACTTGTATGTAGAATCTAAAAAAAAGATACAGATGAGCTTATTTACAAAACAGAAATAGACTAACAGACATTGAAAACAACTTACGCTTACCAAAGGGGATAGCGGTAGCTGGGGGAAGAGAAGTTTGAGATTAACATATACACACTACTATATAAAAAACAAGCAAACAACAAGGACCTCCCAGATAGCACAGGGAACTATACTCAATATCTTGCAATAACCTATAATGGAAACGAATCTGAAAAAGAATACGTGTCTATGTGTAACTGAATCACTTCACTGTATACCTGAAATAAACACAACCGGTTAATGAAGTATGGTTCATACTTCAGTTTAAAAAGGCACCTGTAACATACATGCTACACATAGGGCAGGTTATGATGTTACGTGGAGACGCACTAGACAGAGTAACTGTGATGAGGAGGAGCTCTTCCACGAGGTTAGGGTCTTTGAGCACAAGCCGCTGGAGCCACCCACTCTCCTTTATGGGGCCTTGCGATAATTGTTACGCTCTCCTCCCCCACAAACCCATATCCGTAGATTGACTTTACCGTGTGCACGTGAGCAGACCCAAGTTTGGTTCATTAACAAAAGCACCCCTTCCATTTGCTAGCCTGAGACCCCTAAAGGACTCACAGGTATCAAGGCCACCTGGAGTAAAAGAAGCATTCACCTTTTTAAACGTGCACATCTACCCAACTGTCCCTCTGCCTAATTTGGTCAAAAGGCCATTCACGTCCCTGAACTGGGCCCAGTCTGCCCTTGACAGAGTCTAAAGAAAGGAGCCCCAAGAAGGAGTCATGGGTCCTTTGGGCTTCCACTCTCTCCCTCCTCCCCCAGGACCACACCCAGCAGCAGCTGGCAACGCGAAGAGTCTTGAAGATGCCAGGGGTAGGTCCAGTCCCAACCCCCCCAACCTGGCTCTGGGTGGCCATGTGTCTCTAATCTCCCGGTGTTGTCACAGTGGGAGCCCACAGGAAAATGCAGCTTCCTTCCCAAGCCAACCTCCAGCGTGGGGGGTTATGTTCTACTTAGCACATTTACTGAGCAGCTACTGCGTGCTGGGCCCTCTGTACAGCAGTGACCAAGTCACACCAGGTCCCCGCCCTCCCAGGCTCACAGTCCAGAGGGAAAGACAGCCTGTAGCTGCATAATTGTATGAACAAGCGTGAAATGACAGTCGTGACACATGTTAAGAGAAATTGGAGATGGTTTCTGGAGGGAGGGCATGTGGAAGACACTGGATAGGCTGTGGGTTTGTTGATCAAGTAAGCAATACACCATACTCATCTTTCCATATTCAAACACACAGACCATTCTACTAAAAAAAACACACTGTGTAGTACAGGGTACTATATTCAATATCTTGTGATAAATCATAATGGAAAGGAATATGAAAAAGAATGTATATGATGTATAACTGAATCATTTTGCTGTAGAGATTAACACAACATTGTCAATCAACTATACTAAAATACATTAAAAAAAAAATATGTTCCACAAAGACACACTGACCACATTTTTATCTATGCTGCTGCTGCTAAGTTGCTTCAGTCGTGTCTGACTCTGTGTGACCCCACAGATGGCAGCCCACTAGGCTCCCCCGTCCCTGGGATTCTCCAGGCAAGAACACTGGAGTGGGTTGCCATTTCCTTCTCCAATGCATGCATGCATGCTAAGTCGCTTCAATCGTGTCCGACTCTATGCGACCCCATGGGCAGCAGCCCACCAAGCTCCTCTGTCCACAGGATTCTCCAGGGAAGAACACTCCTATTACAGACTTTACCTTCCTTCCCAGGACTCACTGGGGCCTTGGCACTCTTTGATCCTTATTTTACAGATGAGGAAACAGGTTTGGAATGTGAAAATAACTCATCCAAGAGTGCACACCATATGAGGAGCCAGGAAGAATTTGAACTCAGGACAGTTTGCTCTAGCTGCTATACTTCTTGCCCTCCGTTCTCTCCCTAAGAAAAATGCATAATAATTTTAAGAGGGACAGTTCTTTTTAGGAACAATTCTTGACAAAAGAACTTTTTTTGTTTGTATGGTGACTCTGTGGCATTTGGGACCTTAGTTTCCAGACCAGGGATGGAACCCACACCCCCTACACTGGAAGTGCAGAGTCTTAAAGTTCCTGAAATGTTTTGTTGTTGTTGTTATTTTTTAAAAACTCTGGGAAATCATATGTGGCACCTGAGTCTCTTGGGCTTTCCAGGTGGTGCGAGAGGTAAAAAACCCACCTGCCGATGCAGGAGACATAGATGTGGGTTTGACCCTGTGTTGGTGAGATCAGCTGGAGTGGAAAATGGCAACCCACTCCAGTATTCATTCTTGGAGAATCCCTTGGAGGGAGGAGCCTGGCAGGCTACCGTCCATGAGGTCACAATGAGTCAGACACAACTGAGCGACTACTATTTGGGGGCTTCCCTGGTGGCTCAGAAGGTAAAGAATCTGCCTGCAATGTGGGAGATTGGCGTTTGATCTCTCGGTCAGGAAGGTCCCCCGGAGAAGGGAATGGCACCCCACTCCAGTATTCTTGCTTGGAGAATTCCATGGACAGAGGAGCCTGGTGGGCTACAGTCCACGGGGTCGCCAAGAGTCAGACATGACTGAGTGACTCCACTTAAAAGGGAAGGGTGTTCTGACACGTGCTACAGCTTGGATGGACCTTGAGGACATCATGTTAAGTGAAATAAGCCAGGCACAGAAGGACAAATACTGTATGATTCTGCTCTTATGAGTTTCCTAGAAGTAGTCAAACTCACAAAGAAAGTAGAATGGCAGGTGCCAGGCACTGGGGGAGGGGCGAATGGGGAGTTGCTTTTTCATGGATACAGTTTCAATTTTGCAAGATGAAAAGAGCTCTGGGCCTTCCCTGGTGTTGCAGTGGGTAAGAATCTGCCTGCCGATGCGGAGGACACAGGTTCAATCCCTGGGAGGATTTCACATGCTGCGAGCAACTAAGCCCGTGCGCCACAACTGCTCAGTCCGTGCGCTGCATGTAACCACTGAACCCACACGCCCAGAGCCCCCGTACCACAGCAAAGAGTAGTCCCACTCACTGCAACCAGAGAAAGCCCAAGCAAAGCGACGAGGACTCAGCGCAGCCGAAAAAGTAAGAGTTCTGAAGACTGGTTGCACGACAATGTGAAGAATGTTCTTTTAAACATTGCTGAAATGTACACTTGAAAAATGGTCAATTTTATGTGTGTTTTACCACAATAATAATATTAAAAAAATCTAGGACTTCCCTGGTGGTCCAGTGGTTAAGACTCACACTTCCATTGCAGGGGGCATGAGTTCAATCCCTGGTCAGGGAACTAAGATTCCATATGCCATGTGGCATGGCCAAAAAAACACAAAATCTAGTGGTGTTTTTCAAAGAAGAGAGTGTCCCTATCATCTTTATTTCTGAGTAGTACAGTTCAGTTGCTCTTTGTGACCCCATGGGCTGTGGCACACCAGGCTTCCCTGTCCATCACTAACTCCCAGAACTTGCTCAAACTCACGTCCATCGAGTCAGTGACACCAGTGGAGGAAACGTGGAGGTGTCTCCCTCCCACCCCCACTTCCACCTCCCCCACATCTTGGTTCCCTCCCCAAAGGCCCCACTGCCATCAGTTTCCTACTCTTCCTTCCTCAGATATTTTCTGCATTTGCAAACAAATCTTTTTTGACATTTGTATTTCATTCCAACAATGCTTCCACACTTAAAAAAAAATCATTATGACTGAATATATATAACACTTAACACTTCAACCATTTTAAAGTGTATCATCCAGTGGTATCAAAGACATTCACCATGTTGCACAACCATGGCCTCTTATCTAGTTTCAGAATGGTTTCATCACCCTCAGAAGAAACCCTGTCCTCATTAGCAGTCACATCCTATCCCCCCTCCCCTAGCTCCTGACAACTACTAATCCACTATCTGCCTCCACGGATTTGCCTGTTCCGGACATTTTCTATACTTAGAATCATACACTATGTGGTCTTTCCTGTCCGACTTCTTTTATTCAGCATGATATTTTCAAGGTTCCTCCAGGCAGTACCATGTGTCCATGCTTCATTTACTACTGAGCAGTATTCCACTGTTGGGAATGATGGAAAGTAAACTTTTTTTAATCTGCTAACGAGCATTTGTTTTATTTTCTCCCTTTTGGTGATCCTGAATTGTACTGTCATGAACATTCAAAAACTTTCACAGTATTTGGACACTTATTTGTAATTATTTTGGGAGCATCCCTAGGAGAATTGCTGGGGCCTTCGGTAACTATGTTTAACCTCTTAAAGAATGGCCAAACTTTTCCACAGTAGCTATGACTTTGCAGGAGTGGCTTTCCAATGTAACCATCTTTTTTTTTTTTAAAAAAAGCTCTCTATCCATCCCCTTCCCTTTACCTAGGGCTCTCACAGGCCCTGCGCTGCTGGCTACACTGTTGTAAGCCAGACTGTGAACTCACAATTTGGCTCTTCCAGCCAACTTTCTTTCACCCCGCTTGTCCCTGAGGACTCAGTTATTCCTGATCCATGTCCCAGCCCCTTCCATGTGTGACTTGGGACAAGCAACTTAGCGGCTCTAGGTTCCTTTTCCTCACTTGCAAAATGGGATAAGAACAGTTCCTCCCTCCGAGGCTTTGTGATATTAAAAACAAACACACACACACACACTAGGGACTTCCCTGGTGGTCCAGTGGCTAAGACCCTGCATTCCCAATGCAGGGGGCCTGTGTTTGATCCTTGGGCAGGGAACTGGATCCCACATGCTGCAACCAAGTGTATGAACGCCACAGCTAAAAATCCTGAATGCCACAACTAAAGGTTCCACATGCCACAGCGAAGGGTGAAGGTCCTGAGTGCCACAACTAAAACCTGGCACAGACAAATATTTTTTTTAAAAGACCTTAAAAAAGAACACTAGTGATATGCTTAAGTGGGCACTGCATCCACTGAACACGAGCTTTCATCCCCAGTCACTCGCGGCAGTAGCTTGTGACTCAGTTTCTCTGATCACCATTGACTCTGGGTGTTAACAGTTTCCCTGTATTACTGCCCCATTGCAATGGGGGGAAAATGACACCCACTGTGGCTTCTCTCTTTCCAAACCCCCAGCTTCTAGCAATGCATGCACTTCATCCCAGACACTTATTACATGTTTGAATGATAAAATCTGATCTTGGTTAAGATTTTAGTTCTGTTCTCTTCTTCCCATTGGCTGAGGTCTCACTCCCAAGCCAGCCCAGGCAAGATCTCAGATTTTCTGAATTCTACCTGAAGCTGCCAGAGACCAAAATAGCCACTAAGTATGTGATCTCGGGCTTGAGTTTACAAACAAGGCTTTGGGCAGTTCAGAGAATGCTGCATTGGGTATTCTGAGGCCTGGGTCAGAGACTGACAGTCCTTGGTCAGCACCCTGGTTAATCCAGGCCAAGGCTGCTTGGAATGAGAGGTCAGTGACCCAACTCCAAGGTCCAGCCCTGTTTCTAAGGATGTGGCCAGAAACTCAGCGTTATTTTTCTGGCTATCTTGGGATGAATTCTGACCTCTGATGAACGTGGACTGGGGACCTACTGTGTGCCAGGCACAAGGCTCTAATGGAGACATGCCCCTACTCTGGAATTTAGGGCAGGAAGTGGGAAATAAATCAGAACAGCAGGGCCCCTAAAGGGATGATTTCTGAATGTGATTGCTGCTCTGAAGAGAGTGGAACAAGGAAATGAGATGGACCTACTAGGGTGGTGGTGAAGTGGGATAGGGATTTCAGCCGAGGTGAGGCGGAAACCTAGGAGGAGTTTATGCTCCAGCTGAGTTCTGAAGGAGAGGCATTTGGTTTCGCAGGAATCTTCAGAACACGTTCCAGGCAGAGGGAACAGCAAGTGCAAAGGCCCTGAGGTTGGGCCCTTGGAGGACTCCTGGGGTTAGAGCAGCAGCTGTGTACTGGAGAAACAAGCAGGGGAAGGCCTGGTCTCTGGGGCCACATCAGCCTCCTTCTCAACGTAGGAGCCTGCTTAGGGCACCACCCAGCTGTGCAGTGTTTTCACTTTATTTCCTTCCCCCCGCCTCAAACTCCTGGCCTGAATGCCGCATATGTAGCCCCAGGAGGCTTCAGTTGAGTGGCTTTCCGAACTATGCCTCAGCTTTCTCTATCAAAGGGACGGGGAAAAAGAGCCTTACTCACAGGGAGATGGAAGGGGGGCTCCGATATAATTCACAGCAAGCGATCTGTGAACATTTGTGGACTAAATGATCAGCTCGTCCCCAAGGCATGACTCAGGGAGTTCGAGAGGCCACAGCCTGCGAAGCGAACCGTCCGAATCCTGCAGGTGGGGAAACAGGTTGGGAACGACGAACAGCCACGCACTTCTCAGCGGAGAGTTATGGACGCGGCGCGCACGCTGCGTCTCGGGCCCGGGCACGCGCACGCTCGGCTGCCCGAACGGGGGCGGGGCCTGGCGGGGGCGGGGCGGGGCCGGGCTCGAGGGCGGGGCGGGGCCGGGCTCGGGGGCGAGGCGGGGCCGGGCTCGGGGGCGGGGCGGGGCCGGGCTCGGGGGCGGGGCGGCGCGGGTCCGAGCCGCGGCAGCTGACTCGCCCGCGCAGACCGGGAACCGGTCAGAGGCACAGCCTGAGCCCGCCATGGAGCAACCCAGGAAGGCGGTGGTGGTCACGGGTACGAGGGCATCGCGCGGATGGCGGCCGCGGTGGCGGCGTCCTGGGGCAGGGCTGGGTGGGGCGGCTCGGGAGGCGGCGAGGCGCGTCGCGCGGAGGGACGCGGCGGCCCGGGTGGGGCAGGTGCTAGAAGTCGCCTCAGATTTGGAAGGTGTCATCGCCCGAGGGAGCCCAGCGCAGTCCGCGCGAAACGGAGAACGTGGAGAAGGGGGCGCCCCTGTGGTCCCACTGTCAGGGGTCGGGGCAGCCAAGGACGTGGGGGTCCTGGCAAAGGCCCTGCACGGAGCAGGCCCCTGGGCGTCCTTCCTCTCCCCGTTGGGGACACTGACCCTCCGGACACCTGTTTGTTGTGTCTGCCCTCCCGAGGTCGGGTTTGACACCACCCCCGGTCCCAGGGGACAAAGGTCGATTTGCGGGCAGGAAGTGCCCCGGTGACAAATGAACGTCTTGCCAGACACTGCTCCCCGAACCCTGCGCTAATGAGGGGCTGCTCCCCCGAGGCGGGGGCAGGCGGAGTTCGGGGAACTTCGGGTTGCCGGCCGTTCTTCCGGTTGTTTCAGGGACTGTCTTGATCAAAATCTTTCCTGCCCGGGCTGTTTGTGATTAAGCCGGCTTCCCCCCACCCCCCCCCCACTCCTCTGTCGCCAACTCCCCGAAACTAACTGCGCCTCCCCCTCTGAGAGACTCCGCCTCGGAGCCTCGTGGGCGTCAACTTCCGCCGGGCCTCTGCGGGGGGTGGGAGGGGGACCGTCGCGAGGGGTGAGAGTGAGAAATCCGGCCAAGATTCAAACAGGTGGTGTGTGGCCCAGGAAGGTCCGGGCTGGTCCTGGAATTCCCAGGAAGATGGAAGAAGCCACTTACCTGACAGGTGTGTCAAGTTGCCGGAGGGTCACTCTCCCCTGCAGCCCTCCTGTGTCTGCTCGTTTATTACTTTAGGGCTAACTCTGGCGGCGGCCCTGGGAGGGACATTTTTCTGGCCTGAGGTTATTACATCTTTACTGTCTCATTTTGCAGAAGGGGAAACCGAGGGTCACAGAGGTGCCCTTGTTTGTCAGTGGCTGAGCTGGGACCCATATTTGGTCCATGCAGGAGGAGGAAAGGGGTAGAGAGATTCTGGCCCTACATGGGGCCCCCCTGCTGTTCCAGCCCATGTATTCCTCCCAGGGCCATGATACCACCTGGGGCACTTGGCCCAGCTGGAGTGACCCATGACACGTGATCAAGGACAGCCTCTCTTCAAGAGATTTATGTTTTAATGTGTTTGGGTTGGTCAGAAGAGGCAGGCCACAGACTCTGCTGGGTCTGGGTTTGAATCCATGCTCTTCCTTCTCCTTGTGTGACCTTGGACAGCTGGTTTCACCTCTCTGTGCTTCAGTCAGGAAACACCCTTTGAAAGGGAGGCACAGGGGGGCTGAAGGCCACAGGGCATGAGCACCTGGGACATCTTCAGGTACAGTCTGGTTTGTAAATAAATGGGGCCCAGTGACTAGGGAAGAGGATGAAGGGATGGTGCCTAGACAGCCTGACCTGGGAGATACCAACGTACCTTCCTGAAGGGCCATTCCTTATCAGACCGTGAATCATGGAGCACCTCCAGCCCTGTAATTCCAGAGTCCAGGAAAGGTGCACAAAGACAGTGATGAAACAGTTATATTTGGGGATCAAGGATAGGGGAAGAAACTGAGAGGGGAAAAAAGTCAGCCTTTTCTGGAGCAAAAAGGGGGCGCTGGCCCCTTGCCGACACAAGATCAGGTGAGAGTGAGAACAAGATAGGACTCACAACTTCAGTTAAGAACAGTTATGTGGCAGGGCGCTCTGAAGGGACCACTGGGTGCACCCCAGAACTTGGACAAGGCCCCTGGCATTGTCCCCGGGGAGGGCTGCTCCCGAAGCTCCGCGCTCCGTTCTTGTGGACACACGCAGCCGCCTGGCCCTGGGCAGGCCAGGAGGGGCCTCTGGGTGGTGATGTGCTGCTTTTACTTTTTTTTCCAGGATTCGGCCCTTTTGGGGAACATACTGTGAATGCCAGCTGGATTGCGGTCCAGGTAACTGAATCCAGAGGGGAGGAATCAGGCTGGGCTTCCCCTGGCAATATTTGGTGCCAAAGAAAGCAAGCAACCTACGAAGAGAGCGTCTCCCGTGAAGCTTCCTGGAGAGAGATGTTACCAGTCTGACAGATATTCCTGCTCAGATAGTTAACTGCTCTAATGTTTGTTGAGAGCTTGTTCTGCGCCAGGCATTTTTTCTGCCTAGAGCACTGAATTCTTCCAACAACCCTTAGGTGTGTTTATTCTTGTGCCCACTTTACAGATGAGGAAACTGAGGCCCACAGAGAGTTATTTGAGGTCATCCAGCTCAGAAACCAGAATGGCCTCTCTTCAAGAGTTCCCATGCCCCAGCCAGTGAATATTGGGAATTGTGGCAACCTTATAGAAGGGATTGCAGTGATCTGTGTTGCCTCTGGGCAGCTGAAGCAAAGACTGCATATTGAGGGCAGGGAGGGGGGAGTCCTTCCTGTTGTCCCAAGCCTTCTAGTTTCTTTGTCAGCTGGGGCATTTGGAGAGACAGACTAGGGAACAATGGGCAGAGAGAAAGAGAGAAACGTTTTCTCCTTATATAAATCAGATCTGCAGAGACTCGAGCCAAACTAGTGTTAATCCTAGCCCATTAGCTGCTTGATTTAAAGCACCCGCCCGCCCCCCGCCCTGGCTTTCCACTCCAGAGCCCTGAATTTGGAGAAAAAGCCAAGTTGAAACCTTAGTGTGTCAACACCTAGTTGGGAAACCCCCATGTTTTTTTATCTCCCTTCTTTCAGACCTCAAAATCTCAGCCACATTCATCTCCCTTTTTTAAAAAAAATTCACCCCACTTTGGAAGCAGGACAGAGGGACGGGATCCCCGGGACTCCACAGATGGGAGCGTGTCTGAGGCCCTGCTCGTTGCACCCGCTCCCTGGAGCCCCAGACAAAAAGGAAACAGCGTGTTTCTCAAGGCGTGTGTGTCTGGCTTTGTGCGAGTTTCAGACAGGAGCCTTCACGGGGCTGAGTGGATACAAAGCCGAGTGTCTGAGTTCCCGGGCCCCCAGACACTATGATCTGCATCTAAATAGGAGAAAAATCAATTAAACAATCTTTGGAAATCCCTTGGAGCATCAGGACGGGGATGGTGAAGGATGGCAGCTTCTCTTCCTGCTGCTGGAGGGGAGATCCACTTTGTATTTCAGTCAACCCTCTCTCCAGACCTTGCCTCTAGAAGTCTTTCAATTTTCTTCCTTTACTTTATGAGACAGGGTTGGGTTCTCCACCATTGCCCAGCTAAAAAGATGCCAACCTTTCCCTTTTAAAAAGCTGGAGCCGCCCCCAGGTACCCTGAGTGCACGCAGCTGTCTAACTTCATGATGTTTGACGCCTGTGTACCTCTGTGGCGCCTGAGCCCAGTTGAAATCTAGAACATTCTCAGCGCCTTCTCTGCTCTTCTGCATTGCAGAAGCCCCTTATGTCCTTTATGAGCTACTTGCACCACCCCCTGCCCCCCACCCAGGTGCAGGCGTCTCTGCAGACTTTATGGCCACCCTACGTGCGTTCTGCCTGTTCTAGAACTTGGTGTCAGCACAGTTGGCAGTTGGGCCCCATGCCTTTGCACTCCAGAACTCTTGCCTGGAAAGTCCCATGCACAGAGGAGCCTGTGGGCTACAGGCCATGGGGTCACAAAGGGTCAGACACCACTGAGCGACTAAACCCACACCTTCTGTGCAGCAGGGCAACCGCGGGACCTGCCCATGGGGCGGCTTGGAGCTGCTGGCGGTGCTTCTCAGTTGCTCTGGATGGAACAGATTTGCCCATGGGAGGGGTGTAGCCTCTGGACGGGTCCAACCCAGTCCTCAAGAAAATATGCCGAGAAGTGCGTTTGGTGTGGTCCAGACATTAGCTGTGGGCAACCACTGATGTCATCACCTCAAGCTGAAGATGGGTGTTGGGTAAGAGGAGGTGAACAGCAGTCACCTCCTGTCCCAGCTGCTTTTTCCTGAAGCTTAAGCTGCCACCTGGGGAAGGAACTCCTCTTCTGCCAGGGAGTCTGTCTCTCTCTCTCTTGGCTCCTCTCTAGGTGTCTCTGTTTCTCGCTCTCTGGACCTCTGTCTTTCCCCTTCTCTCTTCATCTCTCTTCCCTTTTGTCTCTCTCTCTTCCAGTTTCCCGTGGCCTCTCTGGGTCTCTGTCTTTCCCTGTCTCTGATGCTCAAGCTCTCTCTCTCTCCCCTTCTCCCTCCATCCCTGTCTTTTGCTCTCTCCTTTCTCTCTCCCTCTCCTCGCTTCTTGCTCTCTCTCTCTGTTTCTCTCTCTCTTCTCTCTCTCATCTGACCTTCCTTCTTCATGCCCTGGGTGAAGCTGTGCCCCAGCAGAGGGTGACCTGTTTCCCACCAGCTCCATGGGGGAGGTGGGAGTTCTGGGGACAGAGGGGCACCCCCCTTTCCTCTTGCCCAGCACCTCAAGCAGGAGGGGAGTGGGTTTTTCAAGCGTCACATGTCCTCGTAGGTCTTGGGTGGTTAGCATGGGATGTTGGCTGTGGGTGTGTCTCTCCCTAGGAGGCTCAGCTGGGTGTCAAGGGCTGGGATGTCGGGAGCCTTCCCTGACCAAGCAGGGCAAGGAGGAACTGGGTCACAGGTCCTAGTGACATCACGGGACAATTACTGCCACAGTGAGTCTAGACAGACCTGCTAAGGATATTAACCAGGGAACAAAGGGGGTCTTTGTTGTGGGGTCAAGGGAATCGGTCAGATGCGGCTGAGCAGCAGGGTCTTGTCAGGTAGATGGGTGTAGACATTGCGTTGTGTGGGGCGCCCAAGTCCCTTTCCTTTCACGGTATGTGCCTGGCGGACTCGGGGTGCACTGCTCCCCCCCCCCAAGAGAACCGTCCAGATCTTTTGGAGCAGAAAGTATTCAGAGGCCAAGAATTTAGCTTTTCCTAACCTTTCCAAACTTCAAATGAAAAGTGTAGCTATTCCTCTCCCACTCTTGCCCTTCTTAAAATTGGGGAATCATTTGTATAAAGTCATGTACCCATGTCTTCAATGCCCCCATCACTTTGGTGAAAAGTATTTATGCCTAGGACTTCCCTGGTGGTCCAATGGTTAGGACACTGTGCTTCCGCTGCAGGGGACTTGGGTTCAATTCCTGGCCCAGGAAGATCCCCATATACCGCGCTGTGTGGCAAAAAAGTAAAAATAAAAAAGTGTCTATGCCCATGTCACTAATGCTTTGAGCAAGATAGTTGTTTGATTCCCATCAACCCAGAACATTCTTTCCTGCTCAGTGCCCACCCCCTGCCGCCCATCACCTTGTCCTGCTCTGTGGGCAGCTGCTTCCCGAGCTCTGTCACCACAGATGGGTGTTGCCTGGTCTCAAGCTGCAAGCAAAGGAGGTGGTCCATGGAGCAGGCTCCGTGGTCCTCTCACACTGGCTGCTTTTGCTCAGCCTGCACTGCTGTGTCTGTAGGGGCAGGGACAGCTATCTTCTCTCCTGACCCCACCTCTTCCCCTTGGCAGTGGCACTGGGGCCTTCAGGGTTTGCTCCCCAAGAATAAAGCAGCAAGGATTCAGGGTCTTTGATGAGCAGGTGGATGCCTCTCCGGGGATGCTGGCCATGTGATGTGTGTGCATCTTCAATGAGGATTTTCTGTTTTTTTTAAATCTCCGTGGCGGTGCTGAGTCTTCATTGTAGTGCTGAGGCTTCTCTAGTCTCAGCACCTGGGCTTAGTTGCCCTGGGGCGTGTGGAATCTTGGTTCCTCAACCAGAGATCAGACCCATGTCCCTTGCATTGGAAGGCAGATTCTCAACCACTGGACCGCCAGGGAAGTCCCAGGGATGGTTTTCTTAGTTTATTTTACCCCCAGCTGGGGAGGGGGTAGGTGAAGACCCAGAGGACATGAGGAGAGAAGGTTAGAACTGGAAGCTGACCCACTCCGTGACACCCTGCTGGCATCAGGGGATTTCTGAATCATCAGCAGTTGATGTGGGCAATTGTTCCCACTGATGCTCGGTAAACAGCACCCAGTGGGAGTGACCCTTGAGTTCCCGTGTGCAGGTGAGGGTGATCGGCATGCAGGAACCAGCCTGCTAGGTGAAGGGAGAGGGGCAGAGAGGATCCAGAGGGTGGGGCTGCTGCGTGTCCGTCTGGCACATCACATCATGGCGGCCACCGAGAGGGTTCCTATGTCCTCCAGTGTTTCCCTGGCTGGGTTACTAACCGAGTCAGCAGCATCTGCAGTCTCCCAGCCCCCCACCCACAGAGATGGCTCCGCCAGTTAACCTGCCCGCACCCTGGGTGGCGTGTTGCAGTCTCGCTTTGAGGACAAGTCCCCAAGCGAAACTCTAAATGAATAAAGGCAATCCTTTGAAGTCCTCACTTAACCTGGGGGATGGATTTGTTTTCTTTAGAATTCTTTTAACAAATTGTTTTCGGCTGCACTGGGTCTTCGTGGCTGCGCGCGGGCTTTCTCTGGTGGTGGAGCGCGGGGCTCCCGTGCGGCGCGTGGGCGTCTCCCTGCAGTGGCTTCTCTTGCTGCCGAGCCAGGCTCTAGAGCTCCGTGTTCAGTAGTTGCGGCACACCGGCTTAGTTGCTCTGCTACATGTGGATTCTTCCCGGACCGGGGATTGAACCCGTGTCCCCTGCATTGGCAGGCGGATTCTTAACCCCAGGACCACCAGGGAAGTCGTGGATTCTTTTAATTACTGGCCTTTCATCTTCCGTTGCCAGAAAGGGCTGCCAGGTCCATGGGGAAAAAAAGCCAGAGAGGGGACAGGAAAATTTCAAGCTGCAAGGGGCAGGAGGGTAAGGAAAAATGAGGTTGTCGTTGATAGGATGTCAAAAGGTCTTGATTTCTCCTCTCAGCAGTGGTGGGAGAGAAAGCCATCTTTAACCCCATTCATTTAAAAAAAAATTATTTTTTGACAAGTTATAAGGATAGTGCCAAGAAGTCTTTTCACACCCGGAGTCCCCAAATGTTAACATTATATTGCATTTCTCTATAGATAATTAGGGGCTTCCCAGGTGGCTCAGTGGTAAAGAATCTGTCTGCCTGTGTAGGAGACTCGGGTTAGATCCCTGGGTTGGGAAGATCCCTTGGAGAATGCAATGGCAACCCACTCCAGTATTCTTGCTTGAAAAATTCCATGGACAGAGGAACCTGGCAGGCTACAGTCCGTGGGGTCACAAAGAATTAGACGTGACTGAGCACATAGATAAATAGGTAGGTAGGTAGATAAATATAGTTTAAAATATTTTCTTATTGCTAAGTAATTTTTTTAATTGTGGTAAAATATATATAACATGAACTTTCCACATTAACTGTTATTAAGTGTGCAATTCAGTGGCATTAAATACATTCACAGTTTTGCAACCATCACCATCATTCATTTCCCAGAAACTTTTCATCTTCCAAACTGAAACTCTGTTGCCGTTAAACCCTAACTCCCCATTCTCCCCTCTCCCCGCAGCCCCTGGCAGCTATGATTGTGCTTTCTGTCACTAAGACTCTGACGACACTAGGGACTTGATATAAATTGAACCATCCAGTTTTGTCCTTTTGTGTCTGGCTTATTTCATTTAGCATAATGTTTTCAAGGTTCACTTGTACAGTAACACGTGTCAGAGTTTCCTTCCTCTTTAAGGCTGGTTAATAGTCCATTGCGTGTATATACCACATTTTGCTTATCCATTAATAGGTCAGTAGACACTCGGGTGGCTTCTAAATCTGAGCTCCTGTGAGTAACGCAGCTATGAACGTGAACAGGGAGTATCTCTTCAAGACCCTGCTTTCAGCTTTTGTGGGTATGCACCCTGAAGTGGCATGGTTGCATCATAAGATAATTCTGTTTTGTGTTTTGAGGAACTGTCATGCTTTGTGTCGTTTAGGAGTCAGTTGCAGGCACCAGACCTCTCTATCTTTAAATATGTCACTGTATATTTCCTAAAACACAACCTCAGCACAGTGACCGAAATCAGACTCCTTGAACACTGACACAATTCTATAATATACAGCTCTGATTCAGATTTTGCCCGCCATCCTATTCAAATTCTTCACGGCGAAAGAGAATTCTGGATTGTGCATAGGGTTCAGTCATTCCATTTCTGTAATCCCTTGTGATCTGGAAAGTGCCTCAGTCTTCCTTTGAGTCTCACAGATGATGTTGTTGGCTAAGAATGTCCCTCGGGGTGGTGTTTCCTCAAGACTAGACCAGAGGCTGTGCGTTTGGGGCAAGAATCCCGCAGGAGTGATGTTGTGTCCTTCCGCAGGGATGGTATCAGGAGGCACTGGATGCGCTGATGACCTGTTAAAGATGCCAGCGGATGGGTTTCTTCTCTGCAAAGTTACTTTCTTGCCCTTTGTGATGAAAAAGTATCCCATAGAGAGTTACATCGAGATCATATTAGGGTCTCCCGGTGAGTCTCACCTCAATTAGTTATTATTTTCCTATGATGGTTGCCAAATGACGGTTTTCTAGTTCCTTCGATCCTTCGATCCTTTTTATGGCTTTCTACTGGAAGTGTGTTTGTATCTGTGTGAATTCATGGGTACTGACTGTCCTCCACAGATGATCGTCTCTTACTCTCTTCATTTTTAAAATTATTTTTTCTTTGACTACGCCCCATCTTAGTTGCGGCACATGGATCTTCGCTGCAGCACGCAGGATTTTTAGTTGTGCCAAACAGGATCCAGTGCCCTGACCAGGGATGGAACCTGGGCCTTTGGAGCACAGCGTCTTAACCACTGGACCACCAGGGAAGTCCCTCTCTCACTTTTTTAAAGAAAGATTTTATATTTTATGTTGGAGTAGAATTGATTGACAAAGCGCTAGTTTCAGGTGTACAGCAAACTGATTCAGTGGTGTGTGCGTGTATATATATATAGACACATACTCTTTTCCAGATTCTTTTCTCACTGTCTTAATTTTGATGTTCAAATTGCCCCACATGTGGCCCGTGGCAGCCTGTTGAGGCTGGCTCCTGTGTCTGTAGTCCACGTGCCTATCATTCTCGGATGTGTGAGGTCGCTTCAGTCCTGTCTGGCTCTTTGCAACCCCCTGGACTGTAGCCCGCCAGGCTACTCTGTCCGTGGGATTTTCCTGGCGAGAACACTGGAGTGGGCTGCCATTTCCTCCTCCAGGGGGCCTTCCCCACCCAGGGGCTGAACCCGGGTCTCTTACGTCTCCTGCATTCTCGAGTGTGTTCTGTACCCACTAGTGCCACCTGGGAAGCCCACTATTTTTGAGCACTTTCTTCTTTTTTTGATTCCATGCTCACTTTTTGAAAATACTCTTTTTTAAAAAAACAGTCATTTAGTTCGCCTATGTTTGGCTGCCCTGGGTCTTCATTGCTGCCTGCAGGTTTCTCACTGTGGCGGCTTCTCTTGTTGCAGAGCATGGGTTCAGTTGTCGTCACGTACAGGCTCATTTGCTCTGTGGCCTGTGGACTCTTCCTGGGCCAGGGATTGAACCTGTGTCCCCTGCACCAGGAGCGTGGAGTCTTTAGTCACTGGACCACCAGTGAAGTCCCTGGAAATACATATTTAATTTCCCAGTAATTTTAGATTTACTGATTTCTGCCTGAGTGTTGGATGTCAGATGTTTTGTGTGCTTTTTTAAAGTTGATATATAATTTTATTGCAATATAATAGTGTGCCATAAATTTCACCCTCTTCAAGTGTATAATTTAGTGTATTAATTATAGTCACAGTTGTGTAACCATTGCCTCGATCTAGGTCCAGGACATTTTCATCACCTCAGAAAACACCTCATTCCCATTGACTATCATTCCCATTCCTCCTTTCCCTCCCGGCCACTCATTTACCTTCTGTCTCGCTGGATTTGCCTTTTCTGAACATTTCATAAAAATGGAATCATACAAGATGTGGCCTTTTATATCTCCTTTCATTCACTCAGCACAGCATTTTTGAGATCCATCCCTGTTGCAGCGTGAGTCGGGGCTTCACTCCTTTTCATGGCTGAGTAGTATTTCACTGTGTGGATGAGATCGTGTTTCGTTTATTTGTTCACCTGTTGAGGGCCACGTGGGTCATCTCCCCCTCTTTTGGTTATAAGAGTGATGCTGAATGGACATTCACGTACAGGTTTTTGTGTGGATGAAGGTCTTCGTTTACCTTAGGTGTGTATGTTTGTATCAGAAGGGGAATTACGGGGTCATATAGTAACTCCTGGCGTGCTGCAGTTCATGGGGTCGCAAAGAGTCGGGCACGACTGAGCGACTGAACTGAACTGATAGTAACTCCAGGTCCACCTGTATAGTCCCCCTGCCCCATCCTGGAAATGAGCCACTTCTCCAGGAAAGCCTTCATTCTTTTAGTGGATAACAGTATTTCAAACTGAAAGCTGGAGCTCGCTTCAGTAGCACATATACTAACATTGGAACAATACAGAGAAGCTTGGCATGGCCTCCACCCAAGGATAACGGGCAAATTCGTTAAGCATTCGTATGTTTAGCACGGACATATATCCACTGCCGTGTGTAAAGTAGATAGCTAGTGGGAGGTTACTGTATAACAGAGGGAGCCTAGTCTAGTGCCCTGTGACGACCCAGAGGGATGAGAAGGGGGTGGGCTGGGAGGGAGGCGAAAGAGGGAGGGGGCATGTGTATATTTATGGCTGATTCACGTTGATGTTTGGGAGAAACCAACACAACAGTGTAAAGAAATAACGAAATCCTCCAATTAAAAATTTCTAAAAATCATAAAGCTGGGATCGGGGAGCTGGGTGTGCTCACTGCTACTAGGATGTCATTGTTTCTGAGCTCTGTCAGTGGACAGAGCCGGGAAGTGGAGGTGTGTGCACTCATACCCACTCACCCACCCCTGCACCTCCTTCTTTAAAAAAAGACCCACTTTTTATTTTCTGTTGGAGTCCAGTTGATTGGGGCTTCCCTGGTGGCTCAGTGGTAGAGAATCTGCCTGGCGGTGCAGAAGACGTGGGTTCGATCCCTGGGCTGGAAAGATCCCCTCGAGAAGGACATGGCAACCCATTCCAGTATTCTCGCTGGGGAAATCCCATAGACAGAGGAGCCTGCAGGCTAGAGTCCACGGGGTCGCAGAATTGGACACGACTGAGCAGGTAACGACCACCGACATAGTTGACTAACAATTAGTTTCAGGTGTCCTGCAAAGTGACTCAGTTATACATATACATGTAGCTTTTTTTTCCGAATTCTTTCCCCATTTAGGTTGTTATATGGAGTAAAGCTCCCAGTGCTATACAGGGGGTCCTTGTTGGCTATCCATTTTAAAAATAGCAGGATTTTGAGAGCACCCAAACTCACACCCATTTCTGTATCAAAACTCTGAAATTTGCACGGGTGCCTCCAAATTGGATCCAACGTCACAGACGTATAACTCATTCCTCCAACAGTGTGGACCACCCCCTTCCGCCCCCCCGGCCATGATCCCCAGTGTGTTCACTTCTTTGATCAGTCCTAGAATAAACAGATAGGAACTTCAGAATTGCTAACCCACGCTTCCCCCAGAGGAAACCTACTCACTAGAATTTAGTATTTGCTGATGGTTCTTTTTGTCTTTAACCTGAGGGCAGAGTCCAAACACCATGCTCAAAAAGATTACTTCAGTTCCTTTTATTTATTTATTTTAAATAGAAATATAGTTGATTTACAATGCTGTGTTAGTTTCTGGTGTATAGCAAAATGATATGTATATATATTCATACAATATTATAGGTATGGATATATTCTTTTAAAAATTATTTTCCATTATAGTTTATTACAAGATATTGAATATAGTTCCCTGTGCTATACAGTAGGACTTTGTTGTTTATCTACTTGAGTTAGTTTTCTTTTTCTTTTTTTTTCAACTTGAGTTAATTTTTAAAGGAATATCTTAAAAATACTTTTGGAGGAAGAGAGAAGTGCTTTAAACTATTTTTGAAATATTTATTTTATGAAAAGTATACGCACACTGTATATAGGGCAGTTGTGAAACTGAGCATGAAGCACACGTCTTTAATATAATGTATCTTACATTAAAGTTACCCTGTAACTCATGGGTATTGTCATCTAGTATTTGCGCGCGCGCGCGCGTGTGTGTGTGTGTGTGTGTGTGTGTGTGTGTGTGTGTGTGTGTGTGTGTATGAGTGCTCAGTCACTCATTCATGTCCGACTCTTTGTGACCCATGGACTGTAGCCCGCCAGGCTCCTCTGTCCTTGGAATTTCCCAGGCAAGAATACTGGAGGGGGCTGCCATTTCCTTCTCCAGGGGATCTTCCCGACCCAGGGATCGAACCCATAACTCTTGTGTCTCCTGCATTGGCAGGTGGATTCTTTACCACTGTGCCACCTGGGCACCTAGGGATAAGGCTAAATTTATTTAAGGGAAAAAGTTAAACGATTGAGCTTGAGGAAAATATTAAGTAGTATTAGCTCCACTGGGGAAAAGGAACTGAATGTGGTGGGCTGTCCAGCCCGAACCTGGGGCAAAGGTGCGCTGTGCTCTGAACTCATGGCTTTCTGGGAAACTCACATTTCTTGCAAATGAAAAGTTTGTCCATCCCCATTTCCTCTACACGTTCAAGATCCTGACAAAGGGACACAGTTCCTCATTTAAGGAAACCGAGGAGGACTCCACACCGGGTGCCTTCGCATGTCTGCCTCCTTCCTGTTGGAGGTGTGTGGAGGCCTTGGAAGCGGATATTTACTCTGTGGTGGGGGTTTGGTCACTCAGTCGTGTCTGACTCTGTGACCCCATCGCTCCTCTGTCTGTGGGATTTCCCAGGCAAGAATACTGGTGGGGGTTGCCATGCCCTCCTCCAGGGGTTCTTCCTGACCCAGGGATCAAACCTGGGTCCCCTGGGTTGCAGGTGGACTCTCTACTAACTGGGCCACCAGGGAAGCCCATTTACTATGTAGATTTTATTTTGTTTTGTTGATTTGTTCGGCCGTGCTGTGCGGCTTGTGGGATCTTATGGGATCCTCGCCCCCTTGCAGCAGAAGCTCAGAGTCTTAGCCACTGGACAGCCAGGGAAGTCCCATCCTGTGTAGATTTTAGATTTTTCCATTGCGATTGAGAGAAAAGGCAGGAAGGAATCCCAGAAAGTTCTGGAGGATTTATGATTGGAATCTAATAGTTCCCAGCTTTCAACAAATGAAGTACAGTTAGTAAAGAGCCCAATTCGAAATCTCCAACGTGGAGAGTCCGTTGCGCAGGGAACAGCTCAGACCACAGGGAATCATTAGCTAAGATCCCACAGTCAGGGAAAGAGGCCTGATGGAAGCTGCTTGTCTTCCTGATAACAAGTGCCTGAGAGTCCTTGGTGCCGGCGCTGCAGCAGGTGCCTTTAGCGTCCCTGCTCAGTAAGGTGGCTGATACAGACTGTAGCTTCCAGCTTTTTCTTTTTCAAACTGCAATAAAATTTACAGAACATAAAATTTGCCCTTTGAACCATTTGTAGGTGTGCAAATCAGTGGCACTAAGTACATTCACGCTGTTGTGTAGCCATCCTCACCATGGGCTTTCCAGGTTGCGCTACTGGTAAAGCACCTGCCTGCCAATGCAGGACACTCCAGAGATGCAGGTTTGGTCTTCCCTGGTTCAGAAAAGATCCCCTGGAGGAGGAAACGGTACCCCACTCCAGTATCCTTGCCTGGGAGATCGATCGGCAGAGGAGCCTGGCCGGCTACAGTCCATGGGGTCACAAGAGTCAGACACGACCTAGCACCACACCATCACCACCATTCATCTCCAGAACTTTTTCATCTTCACGACTGAAACCCCGCCCACATTAAACACTAATTCCCCACCTTCCCCTCTCCCCAGTCTCTGACACCCGTCATTGTAAATGCTTTCTGTCTCTATGAATCTGACTGCTCTGTGCACGCTCAGTCGCTTCAGTCATGCCTGACTCTTTGCAACCCCATGAACTGTACTACCTATGAAATTCGCCGGGAAAGAATACTGGGGTGGGTTTCCATTTCCTACTCCAGGGGATCTTCCTAATCCAGGGATTGACCCCAGGTCTCCCTCACTGCAGGCAAATTCTTTACCATCTGAGCCACCTGGGAAGCCCTAGGTGGCTCAGATGGTAATAGGGACCTCATATAAGTGAAATCATTCCATTTTTGTCCTTTTGTGTCTGGCTTCTTTCACTCAGCATATTTTTTTCTTTTTCTTCTTTCTGGCCATGCCCCATGGCATGTGGGATCCTTATTCCCTGGCCAGGGATCCTTATTCCTGGAAGCGAGGAATCTTAGCCCCTGGACCACCAGAGGAGTCCCTGATTTTTTTTTTTTTTTAAGGAAACACATTCATGTTTTAAAATATAATTTAACATGTTTTGAGCCCTTTTCAGCACCAGGCCTTTCACGTGTATTGTTTTATTATTTTTTCCCCCTATGATGTGGGCGCCACTGTTCATCCATTTCCAGATGAGGAAACTAAAGCACACAGTGTGAGTGCCTTGCCTGGAGTCGCCCAGCCAGGAAGTAGGGGGAGAACAAACCCGGTCCCCTGGCCCTAGAGGCTCTGCCCCAACTCCCACCCTGCACCATCTGTGCAGTGAAGAGCTGCTTTTTTCCCCTTTCTTAAAAACAAATTGAGATGAACTTACACAATATAAAATTAACCCTTTTAAAGTATACAAATCAGGGGCACTTATTACATTCACCATGCTGTCCAACCACCGCCTCTAATTCCAGGGTGTTTTTTATCATCCAGAGAGGGAATCCTGTCCCCACTGGCAGTCATTCCCCATCCCTAGGCCCCAGGCCCCTGGCCACCACCGATCTGCTTTCTGTCTCTGTGGATTTGCCTGCTCTGGACATTTCGTGTAAGTGGAATCACTTAACATGTGACCTTTTGCGTCTAACTTCTTTCACACAGCATGATGTGTTCAGAGTTCACCCACGTTTCAGCTTGTGTCCGCGTTTTCTTCCTTTTCGTGGCTCAGTAAAATTCCGCTGTGTGGGTGGGCTGTTTTGTTTATGTCCTTTCATCCACCGATGAACACGCAGGCTGTGTCTGCCTTTCAGCTGTTGTGAACAGTGAGGCTACTTTTATTTTATTTTATTAATATTTATTTCTTTAGCTCTGCCAAGTCTCAGTTGTGGCCCATGGGGTCTAGATCTAGTTCCTGATCAAGGATCACATTCGGGCCCCACTGCGCTGGGAGTGCAGAGTCTTAGCCACTGGACCACCAGGGAAGTCCTGAGGCTGCTTAAAAGAATGTTTATTTATTCTTAATTGGAGGATAATTGCTTTACAATATTGTGTTGGTTTCTGCCATATGTCAGCACGGATCATCCATAGGTATACATCTGTCCCCTCCCTCTTGAACCTCCCTTCAACCTCCCACCCCCTCCCACCCCTCTAGACTGTCCCAGAGCGCTGGGTTGAGCTCTCCGAGAATCGGGCAGCAAATCCCCGCTGGCCGTCTGTTCTGCATATAGTAATGTGTGTGTTTCCACGCTCCTCTCTCAGTTCGTCCCACCCTCTCCTTCCCCCGCTGTGTCCGCAAGTCTGTTCTCTGTGTCTGCGTCTCCATTGCTGCCCTGCAGGTAGGTTCATCAGTACCGTCTTTCTAGATTATGGAATATATACACATCAATAAATGGTATTTGTCTTTCTCTTGCTGACTTACCTCACTCTGTATAATGGGCTCAAGGTTCATCTGCCTCATTAGAACTGACTCGGATGTGCTCCTTTTAGGGCTGAGCGGTACCCCACTGTGTGTATGCACCGCAGCTTCTTTGTCCATTCACCTGTCGATGGGCATCGAGGCTGCTTCTGTGTCCTCGCTGTTGTAAATAGTGCAGCAGTGAGCGCTGGGGTACGTGTGTCTTTGTCAAGTATGGTTTCCTCAGGATTTATGACCAGTTGTGGGATTTCTGGGTCATATGGATAAGGCTACTTTTAGATGTAAGAAAGGATAAAAAGGAAAGAAGGGTCTTAGCCAACACCAAGTCCAAACCCATTTACAGTTAAGGAAAGCAAGGCACCCTCAGGGGCGTCAAGTACTTGCCTAGGCTCGGCTAGTTCTGTGTTTGTTCTCAGCCCATGCTTGAGCTGCTCACTTGTTCAGCTGACATTCATCAGCGTCTAATGTGTATACATCCTGGGATGTGGCTGGGACATTGACCTGTGGGGTTGAGAGAGCATGTAAAGCGGGCTGGGCTTCCAGAAGGTCTTGGGAGGCTGAGACATAGGGCCAGAAGTCAACTGACTCCTCAAAGAGGGGGACAAAGCATTTTACGCAGAAGGACCAGCCAGTGCAAAGGCCCTGAGGCAGGAGTGAGTCTGTATTGGGGAAATGGAACAGAAGGCAGAGGAGGGAAGCATCCAGGCCCCCAGGGCATCGTGGGCCATGGTGGGGAGTTAAGAGTTTCATTCCGAGTGCGGCAGGAGTCACAGCAGGGAAGAAGCAGGAAAGGCTGTGAGATGATTTTATTTTATTTTTTTTAAATATTAATTTATTTGGCCAAGCCGGGTCCTAGCTGCAGCACATGAGATCTTGCGCTGTGGCATGGGAACGCTCAGCTGTGTGATGTGGGATCTAGTTCCCTGACCAGGGATCGAACCTGGATCCCTTGCATTGGGATCATGGAATCTTAGCCACCAGATCACCAGGGAAGTCTCATGATGTGATTTTAGATTCTGCCTTGGGTTGGGAGGATCCCCTGGAGAAGGGAATGGCAACCCACTCCAGTATTCTTGCCTGGAGAATTCCATATACAGAGGAGGGCCAACTCAGGAGAGGAGATGAGATTTGGTTTCCAATCAACCTGCCAAACAAAACGTGCGCTGCGCTGTGCTTCTTCCTCTCATTCCTTAAGGACGATGGGTGTGCGTGCGTGCCAAGTCGCTCAGTCTTGTCCAACTCCGCGACCCCGTGGGCTGGACGATGGGTGTGCATGCGTGCCAAGTCGCTCAGTCATGTCTGACTCTGCGACCCTGTGGACTGTAGTCCACCAGACTCCTCTGTCCATGCGGTTCTCCAGGCAAGAATACTAGAGTGGGCTTAGCAGTGCAGTCAAGATGCCTCGTGGAAGCCGAGGCCACACTTCCTGCACGGCCCCCCCTGCCAGCCTCAGATGAGAGCAGTGCCCAGGCCAGTGCCCGCAGCTCAGCCACCAGCAGCAGCTCCCCCACCTGCCACTGGCCTCCCTGCTGCTGCTCCCCAGCAGTCAGGCCTGATGGCCCAGCTGGCAACCGCTGCTGCCAGCGCGGCTGTGGCTTCTGGGTCATACCATCACGGGGGAGCTTCAGGGGAGGAAGCAGTGCTGAGCCCTCGAGGCCTGAATCACTTACCAGGAGGCTCAGGGAACCCAGCTGGCACAGCTGCCGCAGAATGGCCCCTGCTTCTGTGAGGTGAAACAGTGTTTAGAGTGTGCCCAGAGCCAGGGTGACCTTAAACTTTGCGAGGATTTCATCAAGGCGCTGAAACAGTGCGGATTGGCCAACGGATTAGCTTAATCAAGAAGTGCCAACTGAAGACATGAAAAATCACCTCTCATGACCATGTTGATTTAGCGATTTAAGTAAAATTAATAGTGAAGTATGAAGTGTGAGACTGCCCGTTAAACTTCTCCTTAATCATTAATAGCTTTTGTGCTTCAGGATTGCAGCGGAAGAGGGCTTTGTCACTATATAGAAGTTCATTGAGATGGCCTTGAGTTTGGGTTTGGGCAGAAGAAGCAGTTGTGGCCTCTTAAACGTGCTTTTCTGCTGTTATTGTTTGTGAACTAATTAGAATAAAGTGATTTTCTTTCTAAAAAAAAAAACTAGAGTGCATTGCCATGCCCTCCTCCAGGGAATCCTCCCAACCCAGGGATCAAACCTTGGTCTCCCTCATTACAGGCAGATTCTTTACCATCTGAGACACCAGGGAAGCCCAAACAAAACTTGGGTGTATCCAGTAAGCCTCAAGCAAAGTGGTCTGTAATGTCTTTTTTTGCTTTTTTGCCCACACCGAGCAGCATGTGGAATCTTAGTTCCCGAACCGAAGATTGAACCCGAGCCCCCTTCAGTGGAGGCACAGGGTTTTAATCCCTGGAAAGTGAAGTTGCTCAGTCGTGTCCGAGTCTTTGCGACCCCATGGACTGTAGCCCACCAGGCTCCTCTGTCCATGGGATTTTCCAGGCAAGAATACTGGAGTGGGGTGCCATTTCCTTCTCCAGGAGATCTTCCCCACCCAGGGATTGAACCCGGGTCTCCCACACTATAGGCAGATGCTTTACCGTCTGAGCCACCAGGGAAGTCCTTTAACCCCTGGACCTCCAGGGAAGTCCCAAATCTTGTTATTTTTAATGTGTGGCCATTCAGAATAATCGCCCTGGGCATGCAGTGTGCAGAAACAGGGTGAATGTTGATAAAATCATGGGAATGGGAAGAGGGAGCACAGAGCTAAAACTTCCAGCTCTTCTCAGGGGTTCGATGGTGTAAAAAACAGTATGGTCAGGTAGAGATCGTGGCAGTGTGCCAGGAGCACCAGGCCTGTCTCATCTCTGGATCTGCAAACCTTTAAGGAAAGTCCCCCCTGATTCCCATCTCCACAGACCGGAGAGTTAAGAGGAGAAGGGAGCATGAAGAATAAAAATATTAGTGACCGAGAAAAATGATTGTGCAAGAAATTACATATTTTACAAAGTTTTTTCTTTAGTGTGTTGTAAAATAGATTTCACATAAAATATAACCGCCTTGCCCCCCAGCCATCTACCCACCAGTGTCGGCAGCTCACCGTGCACAAGTTTGCATTCTGCCCTCGTCTCTCTGGCTGTGGAATTTCTTGGGGGCCCCCTCCTGGTCTTACACGTCACTGGGCTTGGCAAGAGCGTTGGGGTCCTAGTTGCTGGTGTTGGCATTTGAGGCCCCCCGCCACCACCCTCCAGGTGTCCTTGTCTCCAGGTGACCTTGACACACCCTCTTTGGGGAGCAATTTGGAATTTTCTATCAGTGAGGGGGAGCTTCCCAGGTGATGCTAGTGGTACTGTAAAAGAACCTGCCTGTCAATGCAGGAGACATAAGAGACGGTTTGATTCTTAGGTTGGGAGGATCCCTGGAGGAGGGCATGGCAAGCCACTCCAGGATTCTTGCCTGGAGGATCCCATGGACAGAGGAGCCTGGCGGGCTACAGTCTATGGGGTCTCAAAGAGTCGGACACGACTGAAGCGACTTAGCACACAGCTCATCAGTGAGGAGAGACCCGCCTTTCCTGGACGCTCTCTAGAGCAACTGCAGTCAACGGGGCACAGAGTTGGAATAGTGTGGGTAGCAAGGTCAAGGGGACTGAGAAGAGATCCTGCAGCCGCCGCAGGAGATGCAAGAACTCACCTCTGGGGACTTCCCCTGGTGCTCCTGGAGCTGTTCACCTCTGACTGGGGCTTGAACCCATGTGCCGCAACTTGAATCAGGCCAGAACTCACGGTCTTACAACTGAGATCACAGCACCTGGTTTAAGGACTTAATGAAGCTCAGGTTCTTGAGGTCTCATGGCAGAAAGAATTCAGTGAGAGACGAAGTGAGGCAAGAAGTAGATTTATTAGTGTAGGATGCTTGGAAGAGATGCAAGCGGGCAAGCGAGGGAGCTCTGCCCTGAGGATTAACTGGGCTACAATTTTATAGCCAGAGGAAAGGGGGCGGGGAAGACTGTCTCCCTCGAGTAGATGTGAGGCTTACATCACTAGCTCTTCCTTCATTTCGGGCAGAAGAATATCTGACCCTCTGAGGTCAACTCAGAATATTGTGATGCTTGTTCAAATCGGGGGAAGGGTGGTGGGGTTCTCCAGGTGGCACTCAGTCAGTTCCATCGCTCAGAATGTCAGGTCTCCCTGTCCATCACCAACTCCCAGGTGGCGCTAGTGGTAAAGAACCCGCCTACCAATGCCTGAGACTCCGGAGACACGCGAGACACGCGTTCAGTCCCTGGGTAAGGAAAATTCCCTGGAGGAGGAAATAGCAACCTGCTTTGATAGTCTTGCCTGGAAAATTCCATGGGCAGAGGAGCCTGGCGGGCTACAGTCCATGGGGTCACAGAGTCAGACGTGACTGAGCATATATACATACATAAAAGGGTGGTGACATTTTTCTTCCACCTAATGGCCTGGGGCATATCTCATGCTTTTATTTTTGGCTTTATAGTTAAGCATGCTGTTTCATTCCACGACATTCCAATAGCTTACATGAGTGATCATTAACTTACAGTAATCTCCCCAAAGTTCCTAGGTTTCCCTCTCTACTCTCTGTCCATAGCCCCCTCCTGGAACTTCCACAGTCACCTGCGTACCTATCCTATTCTGTCCCTGCCAGTCCAGTGGTTAGGACTCCACAGTTTCACTGCCAGGGGACTGGGTTCGATTCCTGGTGGGGGAACTAAGATCCCAGAAGCCATGTGGCATGGCAAAAAAAAACCCCAAAACCCATAAAAACTCACCTCTAGTGAATCCCACAAGTGTTAGGTACCCAACTCTTTGTGACACTTTGGACCACAGCCCACCAGGCTCCTCTGTCCATGGAATTCTCCAGGCAAGAATATTGGAGTGGGTTGCCATCAACTTCTCCAGGAAAATTTCCTGGGTCTGCTGTGCACTGGGCCTTGTGCCGGTCTGGGGGAAGAAGCCCAGTCATGAGCACTGCCACACTGAGAATCTGAAGAAAACACCCGTTTCCCCAGAAAAGTACCCCGGTGGTGGTCCATCAATAGCCCTGTTTTCCAGATATTTATATCCATGCCTGTGTGCTCAGTCAATGCCCGACTCTCTGCAACCCCATGGACTGGAGCCCACCAGGCTCCTCTGTCTGTGGGATTCTCCAGGCAAGGATACTGGAGTGGGTTGCCATTTCCTCCTCCAGGAGATCTTCCTGACCCAGGGATCAAAACTGCATCTCTTGTGCCTTCTGAATTGGCAGGCAGGTGGATTCTTTACCACTGAGCTACCTGGAAAGCCCCGTTTATTTATGTAAATATGTATATATAATATATGTATATCCATACATGTATCTATGCATATAGATTTTTTCCATTATAGGTTGTTACGAGATATTGATTATAGTTTCCCGTGCTATACAGTAGGTCCTTATTGTTTGCCTGTTTAATATATAATAGTTCATGTATGTTAATGCCAAACTCCTAATTTATCTTTTTCCTTGACCCCCCACCCCCTTTGGTAACCATAAGCTTTTATCTATGTCTGTGAGTCTGTTTCTGTTTTGTAAATAAGTTCGTTTGTGTCATTTTTTTAGCATCCAGGTAAGTCATAAGGATAATATCCTCCGTCCATGGGATTTTCCAGGCAAGAGTACTGGAGTGGGGTGCCATTGCCTTCTCCGAATATCACTTATATCATACAATATTTGTGTTTCTCTGTCTGGCTTACTTCACTTAACATTATAATCTCTAGGTCCCTCTACATTGCTGCGAATGACGTTATTTCATTTTTTTTTATGGCTGACTAGTATTCCATCTATATACATATATATAACACACATCTTCTTTATCCGTTCACCTGTTGATAGATATTTAGATTGCTTCTATGTCTTAGCTATTGTGAATAGTGCTGCTGTGAACACTGGGGTCATCACAGCCCATTTTTGTTTATAATCCATGATGTTCTTGCACCTCTTCATTCCTGAGATGGTTAGAGACTGTAATGAGTTGGGTCCATCTGTAAATATGTTGGACCCTGCTATGTACCATGCACCAAGATCATAAATAATTCTTAACAGGTATAACAAAGGAAGACCATAATAACAAAGAGCAAAAATAATAGTAGTGATGGTAGCCAGTATTATTTGAGCGCTTATAATATGCTAAGCGTGGCAGCATTGCTTGAAACTCTTGAGTGTGAATTAGTTCCTTCAATTATTACAGCTACCTTGTGAAGAAAATACATCACTCTCCCCATTTTACAGACGGGAGAACTGAGTCAAAGAGAGGTCAAGTGACTTCCCCAAGGTCACACGTGTGCTCAGTCACTCAGTCCTGTCTGACTCTTCACGACCCCATGGACTGTAGCCTGCTACGCTCCTCTGACCATGGGATTCTCCAGGCAAGAATACTGGAGTGGGTTGCCATGCCCTACGCCAGGGGATCTTCCCGACCCGGGGATTGAACCTGGGTCTCTTGAGTCTCCTGCATTGGCAGGCAGGTTCTTTACCAGTAATACCACCTGGGAAGTCCAAGGTCACACAGGAAGGGTTCAAATCCAGGAGCCTAGCTTCAGAGGCCACAGCACCATGCTGCCGCCCATGGAGATGCTGAGAGAATGGGTGGAGAAGGGGCTGAGGGAGGAGCTTTGGGGTGGATGAGCGCGGGTACCTTCCTGTTCTGCCGTGAGTCAGGAGCCCTGCTTTTTTCTGAGGACAGATCAGCTTATCCCCAGAGATTGTGTTATCCCTGCAGCCTGGACCTAAGACCACAGCATTTCCTCTGCTTTTGCTTTCAGGAGCTAGAGAAACTAGGGCTTGGGGACAGCGTGGATCTACATGTGTATGAGATTCCAGTGGAGTATCAGACAGTCCAGAGGCTCATCCCTGCCCTGTGGGAGAAGCACAGTCCACAGGTGAGTGGGGCACAGGTGAGTGGGGCACAGGTGAGTGGGGCACAGGTGAGTGGGGGAAAGGCAGGCGCTTCCCTATCAGGATCTGCAGGTGGTTGGCCCAGGATGGATGGTTTGTGTGGCTTTGTTCCTGCTCTGATCATGTGGTTGACACCACAGTCTTATCCCCCCAGGTGCCACACTTTTCTGGGTTACCCTTGGAGGTGAGAGAGGAAAGCAAACATCTGAAACTTCACAGAGGCTGATTCTGTCCCACTAGAGCTCTGTATCAGTCACAACATGTTTCATTATAAGTGGCAGTTTAAACACACCTCGACCCAGCTTGAGCATCAGCGTCTGCATGCTTCAGGTATAGCCTGATCCAGGTGCCCACCCAATGTCATCAGCCTCCTCTCTTGACCACTCATCTTTGCCTTGCACTTCGCTTGTGTTTTGGCAATGATAGGTGGCTGCTACTCAGCCCCTCAGCAAAAAGAGAACACCTGTCTTCCAAATAATTCCCCAAAGTCTATACCTGATTCTCATTGGCCAGCTTGGGTCACGGTCCAGTCCCTGAGCCAATCACGATTGGCTGGGGAAGAAGGAACGCTGTGATTTGTGAAGCCTGGATCCCACATGCCCACTCTGGTGGCCAGGGGTGGTGTCACCTTTCTCCAAACCTCCTAGAATGTGCAGGAGTCGGGAGAGAGGGTGGTGTTTCACAAAGGGAGAATGGCTGTGGGAGGGAGCTGTGGTTTTTAACCGCATGTGACGGATTGGAGGCCGGACAGGCAGGGATCACACCCTCCTAGCAGAGGTAGCTGTGGCCCAGCCAAGACCCTGGGCACAAACTGCGTAGGAACTTGGCTGGTATCTCTGACAAGTGAGGTCCCAGTCTCCTATGGGGGCCCCAGTTTTCCACTCTAGCCTATTATTTCATATTCTCCAGGGTTGGCTAGAGGCATCTTCCTTTTTAAGGAGCCCTCTCATTGCCCCTCAAGTGGAATTTGCCTGTTTTTACAGAGGGGGACCTGGAGGCTTAGCGAGAATTGGCTGAAGTTTCTTTGAATGAGCTTTTTCCTCTACTGTGTCTATGCAGCCCTGCCTATTCTAGTTAAAAAGAAAACCTCATGCATGAAAATGTTTTTAGGAAACTTCTCACCGTACAGAATGGCTTCCACATGCCTCAGTTTCCTTCTGTGACAGGTGGAAATAATAATAGTCAAGATGCAACCCAGCACAGATCAAAAATATTTTAAAAAAAAATTCCAGGGAATTTCCTGGTAATCCAGTGGTTAGGACTCTATGCTTCCACACCCTGGGTTCCATCCCTGGTTGAGGAACTAAGATCCTACAGGCAGTGCAGAAAAAAGAATTCCTGAGAGTTCCAAAAAGCAAAATTTGTATTGCCTTGAGTGGGAAGCTATTTATTGACATAGTGTTTACATTCTGGTAGGTATTATACGTAATCTGGAGGTGATGTCATGTATACAGAAAGATATGAGTAGGTTATGCAAATACTAGGCCATTTTAGATAAGGAACTCGAGCACCCCCAGATTTTGGTATCCAAGGGAGGAGAGGAGACCTGGAAGCTATCACCGATAGATACCAAGCCAAGGGGTGACTGTAGTACTGAAATTCTACCACCCAGTTCAGTGTGTGCAGGGGATTATCTGCACACCATGAGATTCCTGGACAGCAGCTGGGAGTCCTACAGCTCAGCTCAGTTCTCACACCCCAGGACTGCCCTGGCTCTCTAGTGGTTAAGATTCCGCCCTTCCACCGCAGGGGGTGTGGGTTAGAGTCCTGGTTAGGGAACTGATCCCATGTGCCTTGGGTGTGGCCAAAAATATAAAAAATAAAAAGAATCAAATTCCACAGGTTAAGGACTGCCCTTCAGATTCCAATCTTTTTTTTTTTTAATTGAAGTACAGTTGATTGACAATGTTGTGTTAATTTCTGCTGTATAGCAAAGTGATTCAGTTATACACACACACGCATACACACACTTCTTTGTAAAGCTATTTTCCATTGTGGTTTATTACAGAATATTGAATATAGACCTTGTTTTTTATCCATTTTATATAGAATAGTTTGCAGATGGCAGTCTTAACTCTAGGTTGTTACCCGTGCTTCTGTCCAGTTGACTTTAAATCAGATCCCTTCTTTGGGTTCAGTTAACTTTGCTGAAGCAGCTCACTACTCAGGAACCCGTTTACTCACTGGATTACCAGTTTATCATGAGAGCACGGAACTCAGGAATAACCGCTCAGATGAGAGATGCTCAGGGCAAAGCATGAGGGGAGGTGTGCAGAGCTTCCACGCCCTCTCTGAGTGCCCCACTCTCCCCAAGTCTTCGTCTGTTCGCTAATTTAGAAGCTCTCCCAACCCTGTTGTTTAAGGGTTTTATGGAGGCTTCATGACATAGGCATGACTGATTAATTGTTTAGCCACTGACGTCTGGACTCTCCGTCCGGGGCCTCTCCCGTCCTCTGAGGTCGGGGGGACAGGGTTGGAGTTGAAAGTTCAGTGCTCTAATCATGTGGCTGGTTCCCCTGGCAACTAGCCCCCATTCTAAGGTGCTCTCCAGACGTTATCTCACTGGACTTCCTGATGGCTCAGTGGATAGGACTCTGCCTGCCCGTGCAGGGACACGGGTTCGATCCTTGGTCCAGGAAGATTTCACAGGCTGCAGAGCAACTAATTTCGTGCACACAAGCACTGAGGACCGTGCACCTAGAGCCTGTGCTCCACAAGAGAAGCCTCTGCAGTGAGAAGCGGGAGCGCCGCAACCAGACGGAAGCCCCCGCCCTCTGCAATTAGAGAAAAGGCCCACAGCGGTGAAGACCCAGTGCAACCAGAAACAAATTTTAAAAATATACTTTTTAATTACCTCATTAACAAAACAGGGATTTCCTTGGCAGTCCAGCGGTTAAGATTTTGCACTTCCCTTGCATGAGGCATGGGTTTGATCCCTGGTCAGGAAACTAAGATCTCGATGCCACACGACCCCCCAAAAAACACAGCAGGACACCTTTATTGCTTTCATCCCTTAGGGAACTCTAGGGGTTTTAAGAGCTCTGTGCCTGAATAGTGGACTAAGAACAAATAAATGTTTCTTTTTCTAAGATTTTTTTTTTTTGGATGTAGACCATTTCTAAAAGCTTTATTGAATTTGTAACAATATGGTTTCTGTTTTATGCTTGGCTTTTTGGCCACAAGGCATGTAGGATCTTAGCTCCCCAAACAGAGATCAAACCCACACCCCCTGCATTGGAAGGCGAAGTCTTAACCACTGGATCGCCGGGGAAGTCCCTATATTTCTTACTATAGATCAGAATATCACCAGTACCAACATCCTGAGTTTGTGGTGGTAATGAGGGAGACAAGGCCAGAAGGGTGATAAACAGTTCCTTAGCCTACCCCAGGATTTCTCAGCCTCGCTGGGACCAGAGCCTTCCCTGTGATGGGCCGTGCTGCGCACTGTAAATGGGGCTGAGCACCTTACCTGGCCACCGCCCATTAGATGCCAGGAGGTCTCTGTCTCCAGTTTGGTACCCCCTAATGTCTGCAGATGCTGCCACAGCCCTGGTTGAGAACTCCTGGCCTACAGTGGGCTCTCAGCAGTGGCTGGCTGGAACCATGGTCACTGTCATCGCTGACATCTTCACAAATATACAAATGTGCCCACCTGCGAGTACTGTTTAAGCAGTGTATTCCATGGGTAGGGCTTTCCGGGGGGCCCAGTGGTAAAGAACCTGCCTGTAGAGCAGGAGATGCAAGAGATAAGGGTTTGATTGCTGGGTCAGAAAGATCCCCTGGAGTAGAAGACGGCAACCCACTCCAGTATTCTTGCCTGAAAAATTCCACGGACAGAGGAGCCTGGGGGGCTACAGTCTATGGGGTGGAAAAGAGTCGGACGCCGCTGAGCGACTGAGCGTGCGCTACATGGATTCGCGGGCCTGCTGTAACAGTTGACTGCCAACGAGGTATTTTAAAACAGCAGAAATGTATCTGCACACAGTCCTGGAGGGCAGAAGTCCGCAAGGACAGCGGAGCTGCGGCTCCTTCCCAAGGCTCTCGGGGAGGCTCCTGCCTGTCTCCCAGCTCCTGGGGCTCCAAGCGTTTCTTGTCTTGTGATGCCTCACTCTGTCCTCTGCCCCTGCCTCCACGTGACTCTCTCCCTCCCTCTCCCTCTGTCCCTCCTCTGTGTGTCTCCTTTAAGGGCATTCGTCAGTGGATTTCGGGTCCGTCCAGGTAATCAGGAGTACTTCATCTTGAGATCCTTTACTTAAGTGCATCTGGCGTGACCCTTTTCCCAAAAAAGGTCCCGGTCACAATTTCTAGGTATTAGCACAGGGACAGACCTTTCTCGTGTGTGTGTGACGGTGGCAGAGTCACCATTCAGCCCTACAAAGTATAAACTGCAGCTGCTGGTTCGTTTTTACATTCAGAGGAGATCACCGTGTTATCTGGTGCTGCTGGCTTATGGAGCACCATGTAACAGTGTAGCCAGGCAGCTCCTAGCAGATAGAGCAGCCCAGTAGCTTTTAATCACACAGGTCGTTAAAAATTCTCCCTCAACATTATTTTAATAGCTGAGTAGTATTTAGTAATTAACATAGCCATTCTTCTGTTATTAGGCTTGCTATTCATTCCATGGTTTTTTTTTCTCATTTTTATAAATTACACTGAAGTGACCATTGGCAGATTTTTATCTCTTTGACTATTTTTAGGTTAGATTCTTGGAAATTATACTTTGCCTTTTGCATCTGGCAATATGTCTTGAAGATTATTCCATAAAAAATTGCCCTGAGCATAGTAGCTCATAATTTATTTAGTCAACCCCCCTCCCCATGAATGGCCAATTAGATTGTTTCCAGTATTGTGATGACAAAGCTCCTATGAACATCTTGGCGTATTTCACGTTCTTGCATGTTTCAACCGGCACATCTTTCTGTAGGATCTATTGCAGGATCTTTTCCAGCAGCAAGATGTCAGAAAGCACATAACCACCAGCAGAGCTCTGTGAGGATACTGTCCTCTCCTTGGCCTGGGGGGATTCCCCAGCCCCATGACCAGACCTCATTAAGCTGTACCCATCTGTCTGCAGCTGGTGGTGCACGTGGGAGTGTCAGGCATGGCAACCGCAGTCACACTGGAGAAATGTGGGCACAACAAGGGTTACAAGGGCCTGGACAACTGCCGATTCTGCCCCGGCTCCCAGTGCTGTGTGGAGGACGGGCCTGAAAGCATTGACTCCATCATCGACATGGATGCTGTGTGTAAGAGGGTGACTACGCTGGGCTTGGATGTGTCAGTGACCATTTCACAAGATGCAGGCAGGTAAGGCACCACGGGGCCCCTGTGGTGTAGGTGTGAATGGGGTTTCCCTCCTGTCAGCCCAGGCTGAGTGTTGAATAAGCCAAGTCTGTTCGACTGTGACCTCTTTGGGCCAAGCGCTAACTTATTTATTTATTTAGCTTTTAACTTATGGAAAGGTCGTTGATTTACCACTTGGTAGACTATTTATTTATTTTCAATTTCTTTTAAATAATGAAACACATTTATAGGAGACTTGGAAGATACGGAACAAGGTTACATGTAGTTTCTCTGTGTGTTAGTTGCTCATTTGTGTCCGACTCTTTGGGATCTCATGGACTGTAGCCTGCCAGGCTCCTTTGTCCGTGGGATTCTCCAGGCAACAATACTGGAGTGGCTTGCCATTCCCTTCTCCAGGGGATTTTCCCAATCCAAGGATCGAACCCAGGTCTCCGGCATTGCAGGCAGATTCTTTACCACCTGAGCCACTAGAGAAGCCCAGTTCCTTTATATATTACAATTATTTTTTAAGTGGATAAATTAAGATTTTTGGTTGGAATTTTAATATCAAATCTTCAAAAATTGATGGAATGAATATACAGAGGAGTAGAAGAATATAGTAGACCTGAAAAGCACTGTGAACCAATTCAACAGAATTAAGATTTATACAATTTGCACCGAGCAGTAGGATACAAATTCTCTTCAAGTTCCCATAGACTGTAAACTAGGAGACATTGGAACATATCCAGGGTCATAAAACAAGGTACAAAAATGTCGTGGCCTAAAGGTATTGAAATCAAAGCACAGACTATTTAAATAGTATGGTCGAGAAGAGTCTGACATGACTAAAGTGACTTAACATACGCACGTGCTAAGTCACTTCAGTCATGCCCAACTGTCTGTGACCCCCTGGACTGAAGCCCGCCAGGCTCCTCCGTCCATGGGATTCTCCAGGCAAGATTACTGGCGTGGGTTGCCATGGCCTCCTCCAGGTTTCTTCCCGACCCAGGGATCCGACCAGCCTCTCTTACGTCTCCTGCACTGGCAGGTAGATTCTTTGCCACGGAGCCACCGGGCAAGCCCAGCACACACACATAATACTTTACACAGTAAACTTTACATAGGATTTCACAGTACATAATTCTCAGTGTGCATAAGGCACACAGCTAAGTACGTATTCATAACAGGCCCCATCTGCAACTCACTCTGTGTGACTCTGCCCACTTTTCCCAACCCAGGCCCCTGGCATCTCCTGGCCGTGGCCCCGGCTGCCTCTGCTGTACCTCCTGCCGCCTCTGCTCCAGCCCTGACGGGCCTTCTCCCCTGAGCAGCCAGTTTCTGTATTAGCTTCCTGTGGCTGCTGTAGCCCGTGACCATGTTGGTGGCTTAGAACAACAAACGTTTATTCTCTCCCAGTTTGGAGGCTAGAAGTTCAAAACCAAGGTGTCAGCAGGGCTGGTTCCTTCTGGAGGGCCTGAGGGGGAATCTCAGACCCTCTGCTGGCTTCTTCTGGTGGCTTCTGACAACCCTGAATGTTCCATGGCTTGAGATACATTACTCCAAATTCATCTCCACATGGCTTCCTCCTGGTATATGTCTTCACATGGCCTTCTTACAAGGACACCAGTCATTGGATATAAGACTTACCTTCATCCAGTGTGACCTCATCTTAACCAATTATGTCAGCAAAACTCTGTCTCCAGATGAGGTTACATTTTGATGTTCCAGGTGAACATAAATTTGGAGGAGAAGCTGCTCAGCCTATTACAGTCTTTTATGGATTTAAGGCAGATGAAGCCCCTAACTTGCTTAGCTCTCCCTGCAGTCCCTGCTGCGCTGCAAATGAAACCCCAACTCTCCGCCATCCACAGGGCCTGGGCGGCCTGGCCCCCGTCCGCCTCTCCAGCCTCCCCTGCCTCCACTCTCCCCTCGCCCGATGCCTTCCACCCGCAGACCACTCTCCTCCCGTCCTCACACGCCTCAAGCTCACTCTGGCCTCAGGGCCCTTGCATATGCTACGGCCTCTGCTCAGAACTCACTTCCAGCTGGTAAGACTGTTTCAGGTCTTAGCTCCACATGTTGGCTCTTTGGGAAGGCCTCCGCTGCCTCCCAAACTTGTCTGTTCTATGCGCTCTCGACACCAAGTGCCTCAGTTTCTCAACACCGTGTACACCTCACCAGCCCAAAGGCAGCAGGTAGCAAATTCAGTTGACGGAATGAAGAAGTAACTGAATTTACCATCAGTCTTTTTTTTCTTTTTTTAATTGAAGTGTAGTTGGCGTACAATATTATACGTTACAGATGATTCACAATTTTAAAGGTGTATATACTCCATTTATAGTTATTATAAAATATTGGCTATATTCCCTGTGTTATACAATATATGCTCTATTTTTGTAGCTTATTTTACACCTAATAGCTGTACCTCTTAATCCCCTACTCTTGCATCGTCCCTTCCTTCTCCCATTAGTCTTTTTTTAAAACTTTTTTTTTTTTTTTTAAACTGGGCCACACACATTGCTGGCCCTGCCAATGAAAGCCTGGAACCCTAACCACTAGGCCACCAGGAAACTCTCCTGAAGCTAATTTTAAGTTACTCGGATAATTCTGAAATATATTTTCATGTGTTCCCATTGTGAAAGATTCTCTTGAGCGCTCTCTCTCCCCACCTCACGCCCTGCCCGGGGTCCCTCTGTTAAATCAGACTCACATCGTGACACTTCCTCCCTAGCACACGTGTTTCTGTCCATGTGTGGGACACTTCATGCGCTGCTTCTGCGTTTTGTCCTGCTTCGCTTGGCTTTTCTGTGGATGAGGTTATACGGTGCGGACTTCTTGAGAGTCCCCTTCCTCGGTTTCATGCGTGGGCGTGTGCTCCGGGTCTTGGTGAGCTCTGTCTTCCCTTGGGCCCACCACATGCCTTGTAAGCCGCTGCACAGTACCCCACTGCGCAGCTGAGCCGGTTTTCTAGGTCATTCCTCTGTCGGTGGGCGGGCTTCCCTGGTGCCTCGGCTGGTAAGGAATCCGCCTGCGATATGGGAGACCTGGGTCAGATCCCTGGGTTGGGAAGATCCCCGGAGAAGGGAGTGGCTACCCACTCCAGTGTACTGGCCTGGAGAACTGTACAGTCCATGGAGTCCCAGAGAGTCGGACACGACTGAGCCTCCTTCACGTTCACTGTCAGTGGGCATTTAGGTGGTATCTTATTCTATTCAGGCCTCTATAACCAAAAAAATCCCAGATGGGTAGCTTGTAAACACCAGAAAGTTATCGCTTATAATTCTGGAGGCAGGGAAGTTCAAGATCAAGGTGGCAGCCCAGTGGCATTCTGATGGAGGCCTTCCTACAGGTTGCAGACTGCCGACTGGCGGTGTCCGCCACAGGGTGGAGGAGTTTGGGAGGGGACCCCCGTGTTCACATTCTAGCACACAGGGTGGAGGAGTTTGGGAGGGGACCCCCGTGTTCACACTCTAGCACACAGGGTGGAGGAGTTTGGGAGGGGACCCCCGTGTTCACACTCTAGCACACAGGGTGGAGGAGTTTGGGAGGGGACCCCCGTGTTCACACTCTAGCAGTTTGCTTCCTGGCTTTCTGTTTCAACACATCGCACTGTACCAGATGCCTTGCTCATCATTCTGCTCTGGTGCACATGGTTCCCAAGATAGATTCTAACAACTTGAAACATCAGCTCAAAGTCGCTGCATTTGTACTTTTAAAAATAATTATTAAAGTATAGTTGATTTACAATATTGTATTAATTTCTGCTGTACAGCAAAGTGATTCAGTTATATATATATACACACACACACACCTTATCTATCTATCTATCTATATATATACCTTATCTTGGAGAGGGCAATGGCACCCCACTCCAGTACTCTTGCCTGGAGAATCCCATGGACGGAGGAGCCTGGTGGGCTGCAATCCATGGAGTCGCTAAGAGTCGGACACGACTGAGCGACTTCCCTTTCGCTTTTCACTTTCATGCATTGGAGAAGGAAATGGCAACCCACTCCAGTGTTCTTGCCTGGAGAATCCCAGGGACGAGGGAGCCTGGTAGGCTGCCGTCTATGGGGTCGCACAGAGTCGGACACAACTGAAGCGACTTAGCAGCAGCATATACCTTATCTATGTGTGTGTGTGCATATGTGTGAAAGTCTCTCAGTCATGTCCGACTCTTTGCCATCCCATGGACTGTAGCCTGCCGGGCTCTTCTGTCCATGGAATTCTCCAGGCCAGAATACTGGAGTGGGTAGCCATTTCCTTCTCCAGGGAATCTTCCCAACCCAGCTATTGAACCCAGGTCTCCCACATTGCAGGGGGATCCTTTCCCATCTGAGCCACCTAGGAAGCCCGTATCTATGTGTATGTGTATGTACATGGTATATATATATACACATATATTCTTTTTTGTATTCTTTTCCATCATGGTTTATCACAGGACATTGAATATTGTACACCTGTAATTTTACCAGCCTGCCAGATTGCCCTCCCCTGGGGCAATTTGCGTCCCAACCAACAGCATCTCATTGCTTCTTTCTGCACATATACACCAGCACTTGGAGTTATTGTTTTGTTTTGTTTTTTCATTTTTGCTGCCTGGGGAGGGAGGAGCAGTATTCCATCTTGCAGATGACTGGTGAGGTTGAGGGGCTGTCTTATGACGGATTTGGATGGAACATTCACTCTCTAACCCCATTTTGGTCTCCCTCCCATCCCCAACGCCTCATGGCTTAGGTACCTCTGCGACTTCACCTACTATACTTCGCTGTACCAGAGTCACGGCCGCTCAGCCTTCGTTCATGTGCCCCCTCTGGGCAAGCCGTACAATGCAGACCAGCTGGGCCGGGCACTTCGGGCCATCATTGAGGAGATGCTGGACCTCCTAGAGCAGTCAGAAGGCAAAATCAACTGTTGCCATGAACACTGATTGCTGCTCAGGCCTCCCAAGACCTCATCCTGCCAAGGACCCTGAGAGAGACGTCCGCCCTCCGGGCCCTGACCAGGAAAGACAAGCCCATCCAGCGGGGGATCTGATTTGGATCAAATATGCCAGCTTGCACACACCTCCTCTCCCTTTTTCTCTGCGTAAGCGCTGGTTGGTTTGAAGGCAGCAACTGAAGATTTTTTTTTTTTCTATTTCTCTTTGCACCTGGGGATACAGCTGGGGCAGTCAGGAAGCTGGGAAGTCCTGATTTCTACTGAGAACCTCAAAAAGGTGGATCTCTACTCTGCGATCCCATGGCTGGGGCCACCTGCTTTTCTAAGTCTATGGTGGAAGGATTCTAGAATTCCCTCTGTCCATGACTGTTTTTTTCCCAAATTGAAAATCCTCATGAAGACCCTTGGCCCTGATCCATGTCCCAACAGCCTGGACAGCTCCGGCAAGGACCAGCTTGGGATCTGGCATGGGTTCTTTTTCTTTCTTTCTTATGCTGTTTTTAAAAGCAATAGTGCCAGTTTGGGCACAGAGTTATTTATATTCCCTTTGGTTAAAACGAGGGCTTTAGCCAAACACAAAAGTGTCTTTCCTCTTTCCTGGAGTGCAGCTGCTTCTGCCTCTGGCTTTGAACACTGGACCTACATTTTTGTTTTTGGGGTGACATTAAGATCCCCGTGTTCAGCGGGGGTGGACCCTAGGCCCTTGGCCAGACCACGGGGAGAGGGGGTTGCTGCTGCCTCAGGAGCCTGAAAGGGTTGCCTAGTCCTTTCGTCAGCCGAGCTAGCTGTGAGCTGCACCCGCGGGGCCTCTGGAGCTGGACCGCTGGTGGGAAAGCAGGCTGTCATTCTAACACGCACTTTTTTTTTTAACATGTAAAAGTGTGTAGCAACTACAAACCTACCCCACATCTGGCCTGGATTTTCAGTCTTGGTCTTGGGGACCAGCTTCTTGTTTTCCTTAAGAGGGGGACAGAGTGGAGTCTGGGGGCTGAGCTCCGTGTGTGCTGGTGTGTTTGGCTGGAAGGGCCGTGGGGCAGCCAGTGAGCTTTTGTGAGGCTGGGTTTTGGACATGCCTTGGACTTGGTAAATTTTTATCTTACTTCCTGATGACTTTGAACTGACCAGCCAGGGATGCGCATCTCCCAGGAGGCAACTAAATTCAGCTGGACCTTGACACCCGTCAGAGAGAGGGGACTGGCAGCCGCAACCGTGAGGAAAACAACCATTTGGAAAGTATTCTTCTGTTTCTCTGGAGAACACGCAGCTGCTCCCTCTGTGTGAGGCGTGCTGGTGTCTGATGTGTTAGATCATGGTGGTGTTTCCCAGCAGGCGCTTCTTTTGAAAACAGCTGAGATTTTTGTTTTGTTTTCTTAAATGTTCACCCTCTTTCCCTCCTGTTCTGATGCCCAGGGTAGTTGCTGCCTCCCCTGAGCCGCTGTGTCACTCGGAGACCAGGTTGATGGGTTTCTGAGTGAAATGCATTTCTGAGTCCTGTGTTTTCTCTGGAAGGGAAGCGTGATGTGGGGTCAGCATACGGCAGTGGGTGTGGAGCGTGTCCTGCAGGGTGAAATGATCAGGGCCTTCTCCCTCCTCCACGCCAGCCCTCCCTCTTCCAGAAACTCCTCCTCCACACCCCAAGTCTGCATTTGCAGTCTCCTGAGGAACCTGGAGTGTAGGATGCCATTGCATCCACTCAGCCAGCCAGCTTCCGTGAGCAGAGCTTGTGGCTCTTTTAAATGAGGGTCTCCCAGAGGTCCCATTCAGAAAGGCATTAAACTCTAATGAGCTCTGTTCTCTAAAGGTCTGATCTGGGGGACTCTGATGAAGAAGTGGATCTAGGCAAGTTGGAGAGGGGAGGGGGGGCTGGGAGTGAGTCAGGTTTGAGCTAAGCTGGGTACTCACAGGAACCTAGACACACCATCCCCAGGTTCTGCATTTCCATCTTTCTTTCGTCCTCATGTCTTCTGTCTGTTTAAAGCAACGTGAGATTCAGCCACTTAGAGATGTAACTTACCGTCTGATCATTATCGAGTGTGTGTGTCATTTTCTGTCCCTGCGACGGTGTTAGATTTCCTCAGCGAGTCAAGCCAACACCTTGTCCTTTTCACAATGCCGAGCATATAGCTCGTTTTTATTTAATTAGACAGCCATTAAATATTTCACTCGCTCCCTGCCAGCTTTTTAATGTTCCTGTTTTTAATTATTTTTATCTTTTTCCTTTTGGGCAAATTCATCCATTCACTCCATGGCATATCTGTCTGCATTTGTTGGGTCCTGGACTGAAATGTCCTTGTGTAAAAAAGGGGAGCCAAGTCCCATTACTTCTCCCTTGTCATTTCAGAGTCTCAGATTGTGGGGTGGGGGCGGCGCAGAACAGGCAAAAGGATAGTTCTGTGAAGTGGGCACAGCCTGGCAGATGTGAAGGTGAGCGATGCCAGAAGGGGTGGTTACAGTGAGTGTTAACGGTGGAAAGATGGGCTGAGCGATGTCGTGGGAAGGGTGGTGGAGGAAAGGTGAAAAGTGCTGCTGAAAAGTGGAGGGGGTCCTGTCTCTGATAAGCTCCTGTGGCGGGTACAGAGGTGGGGGGTGGTGTCAGGTAATGGTATCTCCCTTAGGATGCCAGAACCTCGGCCCCCTGTAACTTTATTCTTTCAGCCCCTTCGCTTCCCCACTTCCCACCAAAGAGAAGGTTGGCAGTCTGTGCGTGAGTATGTAGTTTGAAAAAGAAGCTTAAAAGAGTGGATAGAAAGCAAGCAAGGAGGGAAGAAGCAGCGATCCCAGTGGGTGAGCTGGGCTTGCTGCCACCCGACTTGTGTGGCCCAGTCAAGAAACAGTCGAGGTCCCAGCCACTGCGAGACACAGGGCCCTGGAGCAGCGGGGGGTGGGAACCCCCAGTCAGTGCCACGTTTTGGGGGAGAGGTCAGACTCTGACCTCTCTGATAGCTTCAGCAAGAAAAATAGTTTTTCGCTACCCTGCTCTTTGCTGATGTGAAAACTTCTCGAACAGAAAGGACCTGCTCAGGGGGATGACTCAAAAAGTATACGTGTGATGCCTTTTTGTCATCTTGGAAGTTTCTGCCAAGAAGCCAGGCCAGAGGCTGTGCCTGTGCACCCCCCAGGCCTGTGCTCCCCGCCCCCTTCCCAACTCAGGGGTACCTAGGACGGGGAGGGGAGCTGCTCCTGGAAATTGGCCCTCCACACAGGCCTCTTTTTTCTCTGCTGCTGTCTAGACTGTTGACCTTTGACCTCCCCGCCCCTTGGAGTGTGTGAACCCAGAAGTCCCTTGTCATTGTCTGGGTTGGTGGAACAAAGCCTCATTCTTCTCTGTGGCCCCAGCCTCCCCCCGAGACCACTGGAAGCTCTCCTGAGCCTGCAGCCTGCATGGGGCACTGATGGAGGTGCCTCCGCTCGTGGCCACGAGCCCCATGGCCTTCATCCACAGGCTTCTGTGGAGCCGCAAAGGGCTTTGGTTTTATATCTCCAATTAAATTTCCCTTCTCCTGGAACAAGTGCCTGGTAAAGGGCCTGGGGCTGCCACTGGGAGGAGAAGCGTCTCTATTTCCACAGAAAGAAAGTGTGTTAGAGGCCGGCATCCCCCTCACAACTCCACGTCTTGTGAGTCGCCTCTTGGATGAATGCCACTCAGAGACCCCATTCTCCAGTTCGAGGGCGGTGGTCCCAGCTGAGTTTCAGGAGCTCCCAGACCTCCAGGGGCTCCAGTCCAGCCTGAGCTGCTCCCCTGACTTGAAATCCGTTTCCCCTCCTCCCCTCCTCACCCAAGCCTTCCCTTCAGCTGCCCAGAGATCCACAGAAGTGCCTGCCCCCGCAGCACACGTGAAGCACAGAGAGGGGAGACAGGACAGGAGAGAGAAACATCCCCAGACCCGGGCTCCCCGCTTCCCTGGGTGGGGCTCACCCAAGGCCTTCACAGGGGTGGGACCTGGGCCAGGGGCTTTTGGGTCCTGCACGCTTTGAGGAAGCCCCAGGGAAAGCTGGAATTGGGCTCTCTGCCTGCAAGGCCCGGCTGGAGGCCATAGGAGATCCATCTGGGTCTTGGGGGTACCTGGCATGCTTCCAGGGCCCCCTCCACATCTCAGGTTTCTGTCTTGTCCTAAATCTCTCTCCAGGAAGAACCCTGCTTCCTGGAGGTGACCCTGTGTCCTGTCCCCAAAGGAGAGACCAGCCCCTGCAGCCTTGGGGTGGCCTCTCCGCGACCCCAGGGAGACCCCTTGAGTGCCTTGTCTGAAAGCCCCGTGTCTGGGACCCCAGGCCGGCCGAGGGTCTGCCGGACTTTGCTGGTGGCTAGGCCCTGGGACACCCCAAACTTGACATCCCAGAAAGCAAATAAAACAGTTAACATATGCAATCTCTTGTGTGTCTTTATGAGCAGCTGGCGTCCACCAGGGTCACCCTCAGCCTGGGGTTATCGGCTGGCAGAGGGGGCCCCAAAGCGCCAGAGTTTCTGTCCTTGGCGTGAGACCTGGTGCTTGGTTTGTAGTGGCTGCTGCGAGTGTGCCGAGTGGATAATGGTGAAAGCATTTCTGTGCTGAGTATTCCTCCTCCTACAGCCAACCCCCTGCCTTTGTTTTGATGCCCACAGAGGCTGAGTAACTTGCCTACAGTCACACAGCAAGGGCAGGTGAGGGGGCGTGCAGGAATTTGAATCGTGATCACGTTGATCCCCAGGGTGTGTGGAATCCCTCTGTGGAGATGCCATCACCACTTTTTACAGAAGGGGAAACGAGCCTTTGTCAGTTGAAAGCCTGATCCCAGGGAGAAAAAGAGTGAGGATGGGAACCCAAGCTGGCTTCCCTGAAGCTGAGAAGCTTAAATTCTAGAAACAGGATTCGGTCATCCCCCTGTGTGTGTCCTCAGCCAGAATGGGGATATTCCAGGATCGATGGCCTTCTAAGAAGAAGGGGCTTCAGCAATAAAGAAATGGCTTGTCTTTGGGAACATGGGTCCTAGGGGAGGGGGTACCGGCTCCAAGTCCCTGAGGCCCCAGGGTATATACACCTCCCAATGCATAAGTAAGGTACGGGAGGTAGGGGACAATCTGAGTCCCACTTCACTGAGCCTCAGTTTCCCCATACTCAGGCGTCTTACGTGACGCCTGGCACATAGTAGTTACTTGATAAGTACAGACATTGTCACTTCCTCCTCCGGGAAGCCCTCCTGGCTGTCTAGGTACCGCCTCTGCCTCCCATAGCTGCCTGCTCCCCACCCCATCCCCCTGCCAGCGTGCTCCGGGTGGTGACTGACCAGTCCTCTGGGAGCCCTGAGCACAGTCAGATCTGTCCGGGGTCCCCTGCGTGTTGCACCCAGCAGCACAGGGTATGTGATGGTGGTGGCGGTTTAGTCACTCAGTCGTGTCCGACTCTTGCGACCCCATGGACTGTAGCCCGCCAGGCTCCTCTGTCCATGAGATTCTTGCAGCAAGAATATGGGAGTGGGATTGCCATTTCCTTCTTCAGGGAATCTTCCCGAACCAGAGATGGAACCCACGTCTCCTGGGGCTCCTGCTCTGGAGAGCCAGTGCCACAGAGCCAACTGGGAGCCCGCGTGTACGTATAAGCCCATCGACACATATGTATGTATGTGTGTGTGTGTTAAGTCGCTTCTGTCACGTCTGACGCTGTGTGACCCCATGGGCTGTAGCCCGCCAGGCTCCTCTGTCCATGGGATTCTCCGGGCAAGAGTACTGGAGTGGCTTGCCATTTCCTTCCCTGGGGGAACTTCCCTACCCAGGGATTGAGTCTGTGTCTCCTGCATTTGCAGGCAGATTCTTTACCGACTGAGCCACCAGAGAAGCGCTGGGTATGTACCACCTGTGCGATAAACACCTGGGAAGCCCCGAAATCAGATGGTGCGGAAGGGTTTCCGGTGAAATGTCTCTTTCCCACTTCCCACTCTGGAAACCAGGTCTTTATCTCAGAGGTAACCCCCTGTCAGCAGTTTCCTGGGTATCACTGGGTTGCCATTTCCTCCTCCTGGGGGATCTTCCCAACCCAGGGATCCAACACGAGTCGCTTTTGTGTCTCCTGCATTGGCAGGCGGATTCTTTACCACTGAGCTACCGGGGAAGCCACACGCGAGATTCGATCCCTGGGTCTGGAAAACCCCCTGGAGGAGGAAATGGCAACCCACTTCAGTATTCTTGCCTGGAAAATTCCATGGTCAGAGGAGTCTGGCGGGCTATGGTGCATGCGGCTCGCAAAGAGTCGGACACGGCTGAGTGAGCGCACACTCACGAGGAGAGAGGAGAGGCGGGTGCTGGGTGTTCCGTTCCTCCGCCAACAGGGGGCGCGGGGAGGCGCAGGAGCCTGGGGAAGGGGGCGGGGATGGCGAGCCCCTGAAGGTCCGCACCTCCTCCAGCTGAGGCCCCATGCTGCCAGTTCTCTGCCTCTAAAGCCCTGTTTTCTCTTGGCTGAGCCACCTAAGAATTGCCTGCTGTGCGCTGGGCTTTGGACTGGAGACACACCAGGAAACCAGCAGCTCCTGGTCTGGGGGTACAGTACAAGGGATCCCAGCTGTGATGAAGGACAGGCAGCTGAAGGGTCCGGGGCATATTCAGGGAGGCTCATTCAGGGTAGGGCTTGGCCCCCTTCAGCAGAGTTTCCCTCAGCTCTCGCCTGGATATTCTCCATCTTAAAGGTGAGGGTCTCAGACTAGTGTCCTTCCAGTTCTACCGATTTGCCTGGGCCCCCCTCCACCTCTCACACTCTCAGTGGCTCCTGTTGGCCCACAGGAGAAAGCTAGACTCTTATGCTGGACATCTGAACCCCTTTTCCCTGGTCTCTGCTGATCCCAGTTTGTCTTTTCTGCCTGGAAGTCCCCCGTCCTCCATTTACTCCCAGAGAACTCCTATGCATTCCTCAAAACCCTAAGTTTGGGGGGAAGATGCTGAGGTCATCTTGGGACACTTTGAGTGGGACAGGTTTGGGAAAGGGTAAGAAGGGCAAAGTATCACACTGGAAACCCCAAGCTAGTCCTTATCCCACACCCTCTCTAACCTTCCTACCGCCTCCTTCCTGCCCTGGCAGCTTGCCAGGCATTCAGCAATTTCTGCAAGTGCCCAGACCTGCCTGGACATGTCCTGGTCCCCCAGAAGACAAGAAGGGTGGGTTCAGGCTGCCCCCCAGCACCCCCGCGCATGCACACGCACACACACACACACACACACACACTGTGGACATGCATGTCCTGGTCCCCCAGAAGACTTGTCTTCTGGGTGGGTTCAGGCTGCCCCCCAGCACCCCCGCGCATGCACGCACACACACGCACACACACACACACACTGTGGTGTTGGTGGTGAGAAACTGAAAAATAGCAAATGCAGTGAGGTCCAGGTGGGGCAAAGGGAGCGAGGGAGCAGAAGAGATGTGGACGCCTCCTAGCTGTTTTTTCTTCCAAGCTGCCGTGTGCGGGGTGGGGACACCCAGAGACCAGCCAAGGAGGAGGACCTGGGGTACGGGGTGACAGGACCTCCACACTGAGTCACGCACGGGGCTGCCCTGTTTTGGGCTTCAGTTTCTGCTGTATCAGGGAGCTGACTTACATGTGCTCACACAGCAGGCGCTCCATAAATGCCCATGGTCTGTGGAGCCATTACAGGAACAGGCATGCAAACCAGGGTGCTGCAGCAGGCTGTGTGGGGGCGGCTTGGGGTTCCGGGCAGTGAGCAAGTGGGGCCTCAAGCTGGAGGCCTCAGCTGACCCACTTCCTGCCTGGCCTGGGCTGTCTTGGTGACCCCTGCCCGCCGTGGCCAGGAACCCACACAGCTGGTCCCAGGGTCTGAGCTGACCACTTCCGTCCCCCTTTCCTCCTGCAGTCCGGCGCACCCTGCTGACTCATACTCAGCTGGCCTCATCCTTCCCCGACTAAGCGCTGATTTGGGGGGTCTGGCAGAGCCCCAAACCCAGAAGGCAGGGAAGTCACGGCTGACTGGAAGCATCACAGAGGAGAACCATACCCCAGACTTAACTGCCTGACAAATAAAAACCTGCCCTTGATAAGGAAGAAAATGAATACTTTAGGGATAGTCCATTAGGATCCATTTCAAACTTTCCAGCCACCAAAGAAATCCATTAAAAAAGAAGAAGAAGAAAAGATAATCCAGGGACAGAGAGGTTAATATCTGTGATGCATTTAACTAACCAAGAAATAACTTCCAGGACATGCGAGCCACCCCCTCTTCATGAGACACACTAGACAGAAAAACGGGTGAATGGTAGGAATTCCCTGGCAGCCCAGTGGTTAGGACTCAGTGCTGTCTCTGCCAGGGCACAGGTTCGATTCCTGGTCAGGGACCTAAGATCCCACAAGCTGTGTGATGCAGCCAAAACAAAGAAAAGAAAGAGAAATGGGCAAGTGGTATTTTTTTGCCGTAACAACCACCACAAACTGGGCGGCTTACAACAGCAGAAACTTTGTTCCTTCACAGTCCTAGAGGCTGGAAGTCCCAAATCAAAGTGTCAGCACAGATGAAGGCTATGAAGAAGAATTGGTCCCAGGTCTCTCTGTTGGCTTCTGACGGCTTCCGGCACTGCTCAGGGTCTCTTTGCTAGTGGCTGCATTGCTCCAATTTCTGCTTCCATCTCCATGTGCCCTCTTACAAGGAAGTCAGTCTGGTAGCGGGGGTTTAGGGCCCACCTGACTCCAGTATGACCTCAGCTTAATAATTACATTGACAAAGACCCTCGTGGTCACAATCTGAGGTTCTGGGTGGACATGAATTTGGGGACTCATTGTGCTTCCCGGGTGGCACAGTGGTAAAGAAGCCACCCGCCAATGCAGGAGACACGAGAGACGTGGGTTTGAGCCTTGAACTGGGGAGATCCCCTGGAATAAGAAATGGCAGACTGCTCCAGTATTCTTTCCTGGAAAATTCCATGGACAGAAGACCCTGGTGGGCTACCATCCATGGGGTCACAGAGAGTCAGATGCAACCGAGTGACTAAGCACACACACACACACGTTCAGTGCAATACAGGAGCAAACAGGTAATTCCAGGAAGACGAACCCAGGACGACTAATAACTAGAAACTCAATCTAGCCATTCGTGAACAGAAATCACTGAGATGTCTCTTCACTCTTAGGAAGGGGACAGAATCACTGGTGATTAGGCCTGAGAATTGACCATCAAGAAGAACAGTTTGCTCATGCCAGTATAGCTGAGAACGGCTAGAGTCTCCCTCCTGGCCGTCTGGTCTTGGCGTGAACCCCGGAGAAATCTACACGTGCATGCCTTCCCAGCAGCATGGTTCAAAATAAGGAGGACCTGAAAACCAGGGAAGGTTTAGAGTGTGTTCCCATGAACGGAGTGCTATACAGCAGTGAAAAAGGATGGCCAGACTTACAGGCAAAAATGTCCAACTCAGGTCATTCAGTGAAAATCATTGGAAGAGTGTGATACCATTTTTATAAAGTTTTTTTTAATTTGCATTTTTGTATTGTGAAAAAATATGTATAACATACATAGAATTTGCCATTTTAACCACTTTGAAGTGGACCGTTAGTGACTTAAGCATGTTCCCAATGTTGAGCAGACATCATACGTAACCACTGGGGACTTCCTTGGTCTCCAGTGGGTCAGGGAACTAGGTTCCACATGCTGCCACTAAGACTTCCTGGAGCCAAATAAATAAACAAACATTTTTTTTAAAAAAGCGCAAAACATCACTACTATCTCCTTCCAAAACTTTTCCGTCACACCTAAACAGAAACTCTGTAACCATTAAGCAATAATCCCTCATTTCTCCCCCTCCTCCCCCTGCAGCTGATAACCTCACTTCTACTTTGCCTTGTGAATTTGCATATTCTAGACGTTTCATACCAGTGGAACCATAACACGTTTGTCCTTCTGTGACTGACATTTCACTCAGCATAATTTTCAAGGTTCATTTGCACTGTGGCACAGATCAGAATGTCATTCCATTTTTATAGCTGAGTGATATTCCATTGTGAGGATACACCAAATTTTGTTTGCCCATTTGGCTCTGGGCGGACGTTTGCGTTGCCTTCACCTTTTGGCTATTGTGAATAGTGCTGCTGTGGACATTGGTGTACAAGCTCAGTTTGAGTCCCTGCTTTTCGGTTCTTTTAGAAAAATACCCAGAAGTAGAATTGCTGGATTATATGGTCATCCTATGTTTAGCCTTTGAGGAATGCCAAACCATTTTCCACAGCAGCTGCACCATTTCGCATTCCCCCCAGAGGCACAAGAGGGTTCCAATTTCTTCACATCAAAACTTGCTATTTTCCTAAGAGCCATGCTAACGGGTATAAAGTGATATCTCATTATAGTTTCGATTTGCATTTCCCTAACGATTAATGATGTGAGCAGCTTTTGACCTGCTTCATGGCCATTTGTATATTTTCCTTGGATGTAAAATTCTTTGCCCATTTTTAAATTGGATATTTGTTGTTGAGTTGTAGGAGTTCTTTATATATTTTGGATAATGAACCCTCATGAGACATATGATATGTAAATGTTTTATAGCTTTCTTGTAAATTCTTTGGGGTTTTCTATGACATAGGGTCATGTCATCTGTGCACAGAGATGGTCTTACTTCTTCCTTTCCAATTTAGATGTCTATTATTTATTTTTCTTGTCTTATTGCTCTCGTTGAAACTTCCAAATATCACGTTGAAACAGCAGGGGTAAAAGTATACATTCTTGGCTTGTTCCTTGTCCTAGGGGGAAAGCTTTCAGCCTCTCCCTGTTGATGATGAAGTTAGCTATGGCATTTTCATAAATGTGTTTTATCCTATGTAAGAATTTTTCTATTCTTCTGAGGGTTTTTATCATAAAAGGATATTGGGTTTTTTCAAGTGCCTTAAATGTATCAATTGAGATGATCACGTGGATTTTTTTCTCTTCATTTCATTAATAGGATGTGTTACATTGATTGGTTTTCTTATGTTGAGACATGCTAACCTTCCTAAGATCAACCCCACTTGGTTATGAGTTGCCACTAGGTAACTCTTTTAATATGCTTTTGGGCTCAGTTTGGGTTTGCTAACATTTGGTGTAGCAATGTTTCATCTTTATTTGTGAGGGATATTGATCTGCATCTGAAAAACTTCAGTCCTCCTCCTTTGTTTCTCACTTTTTTTTTTTCCAGTCACCCCACACAGCAGGCCAGCACATGGGATCTTAGTTCCCCACCCAGGGCTCAAACCCACACACCCTGCATCCCTGCATCGAAAGTTCAGAGTCTTAACTACTGGGTCGCCAGGCAACTCCCTTATTCTCACCACTGTCCCCCTCACAACACTTCTGACCCGAAAAACGCTTCTGTATCTCCCCCACAACAAGCACTTCTCAAGCAACTCACCTGGGTGATCATTTAACTCCGTTCTGATACTTCCTACCTGGAGATAGCATCCGATTCCACAGGTTACAGGCTCAGTCTTGCAAGACGGGCCCCACTTGAGATGCCAATCATAGGTCCAGGTGGCCACCTGTGCTTCTGACCACTGGTCATAAACTGGAGTCTCCCACAGTCCCATGTCCGGGCTATGTGAGTCAGAGCAGATCACAGAACTCAGTACAACAGTTTGCTTCGTGTCTCTGACTTTCTACGACCCCTGAACTGTAGCCTGCCAGGCTTCTCTGTCCAAGGAATTCTCCAAGCAGGGATACTAGAGTGGGTCACCGTTCCCTTCTCCAGGGGATCTTCCCAACCCAGGGATGGAACCTGGGTCTCCTGCTTTGCAGGCAGATTCTTGATTACCTGAGCCACCAGGGAAACCCTTTACTTAGTATAGATCTGTTTATTATATTAATGAAAGAACATGATAAGAGCTAAAGGCTCACAGAAATTTGCAACCCTGAGGCCACACAGTCCAAGATAAATTGCTTACTCATTTGGCGAAAATAAGAGAAAAATTGGGATGACTTCACTGGAATGGTAGATTTACAGAGGGTAACTCAGACGTGCTTTCTCAGCTCTTCTCTTTTCTTTTTGGGAAGTACTTGTGAAAGGGGCAACCTCCCCATGTGGAGGGCCCACTGAAGAGCTGATTGACAGGTGAAATCAAGTTATAATGAAGTCCTACTGCAGTGGCATGGACCCCTAGTCCAGTGTGACACAGAGACAGGTTCACCCAGGAAGAAGAGAGCCATGCGACAATGGAGGCAGAAACCATCTGGGGGGCACCGCACCTTACGGCATGTGGGATCTTGATTTCCACACCGAAGATCGAACCTTCACCCTCTGCAGTGGAAGTGAGGAGTCTTAACCATTGGACAGCCAGGGAAGTTCCTGGAAGCAGAAATTGGAGTGATACACCTACCACCCTGGCAAGAATACACAGAAGAACCATAAAAAAAAAGGTCTTCATGACCAAGATAGCCACGATGGCATGATCACTCAGCTAGCGCCAGACATCCTGGAGTGTCAAGTGGGCTTAGGAAGCATCACTACGAACAAAGCTAGTGGAGGTGATGGCATTCCAGTGGAGCTCTTTCAAATCCTGAAAGATGATGCTGTGAAAGTGCTGCACTCAATATGCCAGCAAATCTGGAAAACTCAGCAGTGGCCACAGGACTGGAAAAGGTCAGTTTTCACTCCAATCCCAAAGAAAGGCAATGCCAGAGAATGTTTAAACTACTGAACAATTGCACTCATCTCACACGCTAGTAAAGTAATGCTCAAACTTCTCCAAGCCAGGCTTCAGCAATACGTGAACCGTGAACTTCCAGATGTTCAAGCTGGATTTAGAAAAAGCAGAGGAACCAGAGATCAAATTGCCAACATCCGCTGGATCATCAAAAAAACAAGAGTTCCAGAAAAACATCTACTTTTACTTTATTGACTATGCCAAAGCCTTTGACTGTGTGGATCACAGCAACCTGTGGAAAATTCTGAAAGAGATGGGAATTCCAGACCACCTGACCTGCCTCCTGAGGAATCTGTATGCAGGTCAGGAAGCAACAGTTAGAGCTGGACATGGAACAACAGACTGGTTCTGAAGTGGGAAAGGAGTACGTCAAGGCTGTATATTGTCCCCCTGCTTATTTAACTTCTATGCAGAGTACATCATGAGAAATGGTAGGCTGGAAGAAGCACAAGGGGGAATCAAGATTGCCGGGAGAAATATCAATAACCTCAGATATGCAGATGACGCCACCCTTATGGCAGAAAGTGAAGAGGAACTAAAGAGCCTCTTGATGAAAGTGAAAGAGGAGAGTGAAGCAGTTGGCTTAAAACTAATCATTCAGAAAACTAAGGTCATGGCATCTGGTCCCATCACTTCATGGGAAATAGATGGGGAAACAATGGAAACAGTGTCAGACTTTATTTTGGGGGGCTCCCAAATCACTGCAGATGGTGATTGCAGCCATGAAATTAAAAGATGCTTGCTCCTTGGAAGAAAAGCTATGACCAATATAGATGGCACATTAAAAAGTAGAGACATTACTTTACCAACAAAAGTCTGTCTGTCTATGGCTTTTCCAGTAGTCATGTGTGGATGTGAGAGTTGGACCATAAAGAAAGCTGAGTGCTGAAGAACTGATGCTTTTGAACTGTGGTGTTAGAGAAGACTCTTGAGAGTCCCTTGGACTGCAAGGAGATCCAACCAGTCCATCCTAAAAGAAATCAACCCTGAATATTCATTGGAAGGACTGATGCTGAAGCTGAAGCTCCAATACTTTGGCCACTTGATGCAAAGAACTGACGCACTGGAAAAGACCCTAATGCTGGGAAAGACTGAAGGAGAAAGGAGAAGGGGACGACAGAGGGTGAGATGGTTGGATGGCATCACCGACTCAATGGACATGAGTTTGAGCAAGCTCTGGGAGTTGGTGATGGACAGGGAAGCCTGGCGTGCTGCAATCCATGGAGTCGCAAAGAGTCAGACACGACTGAGCAACTGAACTGAACTGAACTGATCTGCCAGCCTAGGAGCACCAAGGATTGGCAGCAAGTGCCTGAGGTTAGAAGACACAAGGAAAGGTTCTTCTCTATAGTTCTCAGAGGGCCCTAGCAGATGATACCATGATTGCAGATTGTATCCTCCAGAAATATGAAAATATAAGCTGTTACTTGTTGTTGTTGTTTAGTTGCTAAGTTGGGTCTGACTCTTTGCCACCCCGTGGGCTGCAGCACACCAGGCTTCCCTGTCTTTCAGTGTCTCCCAGAGTTTGCTCAAAGTCATGTCCATTGAGTCAGTGATGCCATCCAATCATGTCATCTTCTGTTGCCCTCTTCTCCTTTGGCCTTCAATCTTTCCCAGCATTGGGGTCTTTTCCAATGGGTCGGTTCTTCCCATCATGTGGCCAAAGTACTGGAGCTTCAGCTTCAGCATTAGTCCTTCCAATGAAATTGCTACTATTTCAAGCAAAAAAAAAAAAAAGATACAGAGATGTAGAAGGGAAGGCATGCAGGAAGAGGCTCAGGGGCTCCATGCCATTTCCCAGCACCTCCGCACTGTCGCTCTCTGAACCTGGTACTTTGGGGATTTTTATGGTGGCATCATCACATCAGCATGATTGATCATTAACTCCATTTACAGGCCATCTCCTCTCTCTGGAGAATGGGGGGAGGGGTGGGGAATGAGGCTGAAAATTCCATACTCCCGAGAAGGAAATGGCAACCCACTCCAGGGTTCTTGCCTGGAGAATCCCAGGGACGGCGGAGCCTGGTGGGCTGCTGTCTATGGGGTCACACAGAGTCGGACACGACTGAAGCAACTTAGCAGCAGCGATCATGGCTTGGCCCCTGTGGTGACAGGCTCCCATCCAAGAGCCATCCACACGCCCTGCCAGAGTCACCTCATTACAATGAAAGACACTTCTGTCACCCAGGAAATTCCAGGGGATCTAGGAAGTCTGTGCAGGGAATGAGGGTTAAAGACCAAATATAACCACAAAAAATGTTCATAGTAGGAAGTTGCAAGGGTTTCAGGAGTCCTGTGCTGGGAACCTGGGGGCAGAGACCAATATAGATAGATACACATATATATTTTCCGATATCTCATGGTGTATAATTTTATTTTCTGGTGGCATGTTTAGCTGTCATTATTATCAGAGAAATTCTAGCATTGTTAGAACTGTTGCTTCCCCTTCCATTTTTTTGGAAGAATATGATAAGAATTGGGAGAATTGGTTTTGTTCCATAAATGACGGAGAGTTCACCAGTGAAGCCATCTGGTCTTGGCCTTCTGTGTTGGAAAGTTTGTTATTATTTACTGGCCGCACCTCAAGGAATATGGGATCCTAGTTCCCCAGCCAGGGCTCAAACATGTGTTCCCTGCATTGGAATCTGGGTCTCAACCACCAGACCACCAGGGAAGTCCCAGAGGGTTTTTGAGTTTTGATTCCATCTCCTTATTTGTTATGGGTCTATCTCCTCCTGTATTCTTGTTCCATGGACAGAGGAGCCTGGAGGGCTACAGTCCATGGGATCACAAAGAGTCGAACATGACTGAGGGACTAACATTTTCACTTTCCAGATTTTCTATTTCTTCCCTTAAAAAAATTTTTTTTATTATTTATTTATTTTGGCTGTGCTGGGGCTTGCTCTAGTTGCGGTGGGTAGGGGCTCCTCTCTCGAGGCTCTTGGGCTTAGTTGCTCCAAGGGTTCTGGGATCTTCCTGGACTAGAGATTGAACTGGTGTCCCCTGCATTGCAAGGCAGATTCATAACCGCTAGAGCACCAGGGACACCCTCTATTTCTTCTTGAGTCCGTTTAGGTAATTTGGTGTTCTTAGGAATTTGTCCATCTCATCCAGGTTATCTAATTTGGCATACAATTTTTCATGATATTCTCTTACCATTTTTTTTTCTTTTTATTTTCTCTGTTTAGTTTGGCTGTGCTGAGTGGTGCGGCATATGGGATCTTAGTTCCCTGACCAGGGATTGAACCCGTGTACCCTGCTTTGGAAGCACGGAGTCTTAACCACTGGACCACCAGGGAAGTCTCTTGTCTGTTTTATTTCTTTTGAGTCAGTGGTTATGCCCCACTTTTATTTCTGATTTTAGTTTTCTGAGTCTTCTCTCTTTTTCCTTTGTCAACGTAGCTAAAAGTTTGTTGATATTGTTAATCTTTTCAAAGAAGCACTTTGGGTTTCATTAATTCCTGTGATTCTATTATTTCTTTATTCTCTACTTAATTTGTCTCTGTTCTAATCTTTATTATTTCCTTTCTTCAACTAGCTTTGACTTTAGTTTATTCTTCTTTTTCTACTTCCTCAAAGTATACATTTAGGCTATTGACTTGAGTTTTTTTCTTTTTTAATGTAGTCATTTAAAGTTGTCAGTTTCCCTATGAGCACTGACTTTGCTGCACCCAGTAACTTTGAGTAAGTTTGTAATTGATCAGGACGCTATGGGGCTTCCTGGGACAGAACCGCCCGCACGCCCTCACCATATTTTCTGCCTGCATTTCGTCTATAGGAAAACACTAGCCTCCCAGTCCTTCCTCAAGTTCCAAAGAATAAATTTAATCAGAGATGTGAGAAAAGGCAGAAAGAATAGCCCAGCAAGACAAAATAAGAATAGTTCAGCCATTAAACAAAGTCAACGATCTTTAGTTCCATCTCAAGGGCTATAAATAATATTCTGAGTCACGTCCCCTGAGCTGGTTTTTAGATAGTGAAACCTCTGCCAGGTGGAAGAAGTTAACCTTATGGTGTCCCCAGGCACAGAGGCCTCGGAACAGTTGAAACAAGAAGGTCGATGATGTTGACTCCTGATTACCTCACCACCAGCCATGAGCGGATCACAAACCCACAATCCCTCTTCCTCACCTTGTCCTTAAAAACCTTTCACTGAAAGCTAGCAGGGAGTTCAGGTGTATTGAATACTAGCTTGGTATACTCCAGCAAAGGCTGCATTTCCCTTCACTACAACCAGGTGTCAATAGCCGGACTTTACCGCGTGAGGGTGTGTGGGCCCACGTTGGGTTCGTTAGCAGGTGGTATTTTTGTCTTCATTCATCCTCATGTATTTTCCGGTTTCTTTCGTGACTTCTTTAATACATTGTTTTCTGAATAGTATGTGGTTTCATATCCGCATGTTTGTGAACATGCCACCTTTCCGTCTGATATTGACTTCTAGCTTTACTCCATTGCTGTTGGCAATGATGTCAGCCTTTCAAAATTTACTGAGTACACCTGTGACATATACTACTCTATATCAACTATACTTCAATAAAAATAAAATTTGAAATGCCCCAAAAATGTGTTGAGAGTTTCTTTTTTGCTGAATAACTGGTCTGTCCTGGAGCATGTCCTAGATGCATTTGATAGGGTATGTGTGTGCTGCCGAAGGAGTGTTCTTTCTATAGATGTCCATTTGGGCCAGTTCAGAGTGTTGGTCAATCCTCATATCTTAAATCTTCTGTCTAGATGTTCTATCCATTATTAAAAGTAGGGCATTGACGTCTCTAACTATTATCATAGCACTATTTACTTCTCCCCTCAATTCTTAGATTGAGTTAACAGCTCTGAGTTACTATTTAGAGTAACTTTCAACCATCCAGACTCCTTTTAGCATTTCTTGCATTGCAGATATAATGGTAACAAACTCCTTCAATTTTTGCTTACCCGAGAATGTCTTGATTTCTCCCTTTTCTTTCTTTCTTTCTGATTTTTTGGCCATGCCCCACAGCTTGCAGAATATTAGTTTCCTGACTAGGAATTGAATCCAGGCCCTGGCATCGAAAGCACCAAGTCTTAACCACTGGGCCACAAGGGAATTCCCTCTCCCTTATTTTTGAGAAACAGTTTTGCTGGATATAGAATGCTTGATCAACAGTTTTTCTTTCAGCAGTTTGAATATGTCATTTCATTGCCTTCTGTCCTCTAGGGTTTCTGATAAGAAATTGGTTTTGATCTTATAGAGGATCCCTTGTACTTGATAAGTAGCTATCTTTTGCTACTTTCAGAGTTCATTTTGCTCTTCGGCTTTCAACAGTTTGATTACAGTGTGTCTCAGTGTGGGTCTGTTTGAGTATATGCTGCTTGGAGTTCACTGAGCCTCTGAGATGTGCAGATTTGTCGTTGTTCAGTCACTAAGTTGTATCCAACTCGTTTGTGACCTCACCGACTGTAGCCTGCCACGCTCCTCTTTCCCAGGCAAGAATACTGGAGCAGGTTGCCATTTCCTTCCCCAGGGGATCTTTCCAACCCAGAGACTGAACCTGCTCTCTTACATCCCCTGAACTGGCAGGAGGATTCTTTACCAGTGAGCCACCAGGGAAGCTCACTAGGGTGGTTTTGTATCTTTCATCAAATCTGGGAAGTTTGGGCCATTATTTCTTCGAATATTCTCTCTGACCTTCCTCTCTCTCCTCCCTCTGGAACTCCCACAGTGTACATGTTTGCCCTCCTGATGGTGCCCTACAGGTCTTTTAGACTCAGCTCACCTTTCCTCACACTTTTTATTTCTGCTCTTCAATTGATCATTGATCTTCAACTTGACCGTTTCAATCAGATGTGCTGATTCTGTCTTCTGTCTGCTCAGATCTTCTATTGAGTGCTTCTAGTGAATCTTTTGCTTAAGTCACTGTACTGTTCAGATTCAGAATTTCTGTTTGGTTTCTTTTTATAATTTGTATCTCTTTATTGATTATCTCAATTTTGACCATCTGGTGATGTCCGTGTGTGGAGTTCATCTCTTGTGTTATTGGAAGGGGGTGTTTGCTGAGACCGGTGTGTTCTCTTGACAAAACTCGGTTAGCCTTTGCCCTGCTTCATTTGTTACCCCATGGCCAAACTTGCCTGTTACTCCAGGTATCTCTTGACTTGGTACTTTCGCCTTCCAATTCCCTATGATGAAAAGAATATCTTTGTGTGTGTGGGTGTTAGTTCTAGAAGGTCTTGTAGGTCTTCATAGAACCATTGAACTTCAACTTCTTTGGCATTAGTGGGGCAAGTTGGGGCAAGACCTGGAGCTGAGATCATGAGCTCCTTATTGGAAAACTCAGACTTAAATTGAAGGAAGTAGGGAAAACTACTAGGACATTCAGGTATGACCTAAATCAAATCCCTGATGATTATACAGCGGAGGTGATGAATCAAGAGATAAGATCCGGTAGACAAGAGTGTCTGAAGAACTATGAATGGAGGTTCATAATACTGTACAACAGGCAGTGACCAAGACCATCCCAAAGAAATGCAAGAAGCCAAAGTGGTTGTCTGAAGAGATCTTACAAATCTCTGAGAAAAGAAGAGATGCAAAAAGCAAAGGAGAAAGGGAAAGATGTACCCACCCAACTAAATGCAGAGTTCCAGAGAACAGCAAGGAGAGATTAAAAAAAAAAAAAAAAAGACTTCTTAATTGAACAAAGCAAAGAAATGGAGGAAAACAGTAGAATGGGAAAGACTAGAGGTTTCTTCAAAAAAACCAAGGGAATATTTCTTACAAAGATAGGCACAATAAAGGACAGAAATGGCAAGGACCTAACAGAAGTTGAAAAAATTAAGAAGAGGTGGCAAGAATACACAGAAGAACTATACAAAAAAAGATCTTAATAACCCAGATAACTATGATGGTATGGTCAGGCACCTAGAGCTAGAAATTCTGGAGTGAAAGTCAGGTGCGCCTTAGGAAGCATCACTATGAACAAAGTTAGTGGAAGTGATGGAATTCCTACTGAGCTATTTAAAGTCCTAAAAGATGGTACTGTCAAAGTGCTGCACTCAATGTGTTGGTAAATTTGGAAGACTCAGCAATGGCCACTGGACTGGAAAAGGTCAGTTTTCATTTCAATCCCAAAGAAATGCAATGCCAAAGAATGTTCCAACTACCATACAATTGCACTCATTTCACATGCTAGCAAGATAATGCTCAAAATCCTTCAAGCTATGCTTTAATGAGATAAGAGCCAAGAACTTCCAGATGTTCAAGCTGGATTTTGAAAAGGCAGAGGAACTAGAGATCAAATTGCCAACATCCACTGGATCATAGAAAATGCAAAGGAATTCCAGAAAAACATCTACTTCTGCTTCATTGACTACGCTAAAGCTTTTGACTGTGTGGATCACAACAGACTGTGGAAAATTCTTAAAGAGATGGGAATACCAGCCCGCCTTACCTGTCTCCTGATAAACCTGTATGCAGGTCAAGAAGCAACAGTTAAAACTGGACATGGAATAACAGACTGGTTCAAAATTGGGAAAAGAGTACATCAAGGCTATATATTGTCACCCTGTTTATTTAACTTATATGCAAAGTACATCATGGAAAATGCTGGACTGGATGAATGACAAGCTGGATTCAAGATTGCCAGGAAAAATATCAACAACCTCAAATATGCACATGATACCAGTCTAATGGCAGAAAGTGAAGAGGAACTAAAGAGTCTCTTGATGAGGGTGAAAGAGGAGACTGAAAAAGCTGGCTTGAAATTCAACATTCAGAAAACAAAGATCATGGCATCCTTTACTTCATGGCAAATAGATGGAGGAAAAGTGGAAACAGAGACAGATTTTATTTTCTTGGGCTCCAAAATCACAGTAGATGGTTACTGCAGCCGTGAAATTAAAAGACACTTGCTCCTTGGAAGAAAAGCCATGACCAACCTAGGCAGTGTATTAAAAAGCAGAGACATCATTTTGCCGTCGAGTGTCCGTATAGTCAAAGCTACGGTTTTTCAAGTAGAGATGTTCCAATGTGAGAGCTGGACTGTAAAGAAGGCTGAGCACCGAAGACTTGACGCTTTCAAACTGTGGTGCCAGAGAAGACTTTTAAAAGGACAGCAAGGTGATCAAAAAAGTCAGTCCTAAAGGAAATCAATCCTGAATACTCACTGGAAGAACTGATGCTGAAGCTGAAACTCCAATACTTTGGCCCCCTGATGCAAAAGGTGATCTTTTCATTGGAAAAAGACCCTGATGTTTGGAAAGATTGAGGGCAGGAGGAGAAAGGGGAGGCAGAGGATGAGATGGTTGGATGGTATCATTGACTCAGTGGACATGAATTTGAGTAAACTCTAGGAGACAGTGAAGGACAGGGAAGCCTGGCTTGCTGCAGTGCATGGGGGGTTGCAAAGAGTCAGACTCAACTTCATGACTGAATAATTGACCATCAGTTTTGTTCATACACTGCTTACAGCTGCACTGGACTTCCTCTAGTCATACTGCACAGGCTTCTCGTGGTGGTGGCTTCTCTTGTTACAGAGCGTGGGCTCTAGGAAGCGCGGGCTCAGTAGTTGTGGTGCTTGGACTTAGTTGCCCTGTGGCAAGTGGGATCATCCCAGTGAGTGTATGTTTAGTCACTCAGTGGCGTCCGGCCCTGTGTGACCCCGTGGACTGTAGCCTGCCAGGCTCCTCTGTCTATGGGATTTTTCAGGCAAGAATGCTGGAGTGGGTTGCCATTTCCTCCCAACCTGCATTTCCCGAGTGTCCTGTGTGCAGGTGAATTGTTATCCACTCTGCCACCAGGGAAGTCCCATATATACACATGCTTTTGAATGGCCTAATTTCCTAAAGAATATCCCCACAGCTTTTCCTCCCGGGGAGTAAGCGGCTGTTAATACGCTTTCCCACAACCTTTTACCCTAGGTGTCTGTATGTGGTTGGTTCAGCTTGAGGTGCTTTTGAGCAAAGCCCACCACCTTTCCAGCCTGAGCTTCGAGTTAGGCAATTCAGAAGCGAGCGCCCATGCCAGTCCTTCAGGAAGTTTCCAGGAAGGTTAGAATAGACCTACAAAATGGTCTGTGAATGAGATCTGCCCTGCTCCCTCCAGATCCGGGGGCCAGGTTCCTGTTCTGGGAAACAGGGGTGACCGAGACCACTGCCGAGCTGCAGAGTGGGTATGGTGAGGGCAAGCGGAAATGCCGCAAAGCTTTCCTACCATTTTCAAGTTGCCTTTTTCTTGTTTCAACATTCGCTTTGTTGCTGCAAACTTCTGTTCTCCAGAGTTCTAAAAAGTGGATTCTGAGAGTTTTGTTTGATGGTCCTGTAGGGGAAGGAGAGGTTTGATATTCCTTGCTGTTGTCCAGTTGCTTAGTCATGTCTGACTCTTGCGACCCCATGGACTGCAGCAAGCCAGGCTTCCCATCCTTCACCAACTCCCATAGCTTGCTCAAATTCATGTCCATTGAGTCGGTGATGCCATCCAGCCATCTTATCCTCTGTCATCCCCTTCTCCTCCTGCCTTCAATCTTTCCCAGCATCACGGTCTTTTCCAGTGCATCAGTTCTTTGCATCAAGTGGCCAAAGTATTGGAGCTTCAGCTTCAGCATCAGTCCTTCCAATGAATATTCAGTGTTGATTTCCTTTAGGATTGACTGGTTTGACCTCCTTGCAGCCCAAGGGACTCTCAAGAGTCTTCTCCAACACCACAGTTCAAAAACATAAATTCTTTGGCGCTCAGCTTTCTTTATGCTCCAGCTCTCACATCCACGCATGACTACTGGAAAAGTCATAACTTTGACTACATGGACCTTTGTCGGCAAAGTGATATCTCTGCTTTTTAATATGCTGTCTAGGTTGGTCATGGCTTTTCTTTCAGGAGCAAATGTCTTTTAATTTCATGGCTGCAGTTACCATCTGCACTGATTCTAGAACCCAAGAAAACATCACTGTTTCCATTGTTTCCCCAACTATTTGCCATGAAGTGATGGAACTGGATGCCATGATCTTTGTTTTTTGAATATTGAGTTTTTAAACCAGCTTTTTCATTCTACTCTTTAACCTTTTATCAAGAGGCTCTTTAGTTCCTCTTTGCTTTCTGCCATAAGGGTGATGTCAGCTGCATATCTGAGGTTGTTAATATTTCTCCCAGCAATCTTGATTCCAGCTTGTACTTCAACCAGCTCAGCATTTCTCATGATATACTCGGCATATAAGTTGAATAAGCAGGGTAACAATATACAGCCTTGATGTACTCCTTTCCCAATTTTTAACCAGTCCACTGTTTTATGTCTGGTTCTAACTGTTGCTTCTTGACCTGCATGTAGGTTTCGCAGGAGGTAGGTAAGGTGGTTTGGTATTCCCACGTCTTCACTGCACCGTTTTGCTGATAAAGTTTTAAATACACTTACCATATGTATGTATGTATGTAGATATATATATATAGGCTTCCCAGGTGGTGCTAGTGGTAAAGAACCCACCTGGCAATGCAGGAGACAAAAGAAACTCAGGTTTAAACCCTGGGTTGGGAAAAATCTCCTGGAGGAGGGCATGGCAATCCACTCCAGTTTTCTTGCCTGGAAATTCTGTGGACAGAGGACCCTGGTGGGCTACAGTCCATAGCGTTGCAAAAAGTCAGGTGTGACTGAAGCGATGTAACACACACATACATACATACATACGTATATACATGTATATTTATATGTACACACGCACTTCCCAGGTGGCTCAGAGATAAGGATCCACCTGTCAGTGCAGGAGTCTCAGAAGACATGGGTTCCATCTCTGGGCCGGGAAGATCCCCTGGAGAAGGAAATGGCAACCCACTCCCGTATTCTTGCCGGGAGAATTCCATGGACAGAAGAGCCTGGAGGACTACAGTTCGTGGGGTCCCAGAAAAGTCAGACTCGACTAAGCAACTGAGCATGCAGGTGTATATATATACATATATATGGGGATGATCAAATCCCAATTTTAGACAAGGGCTTGATGAGTGGTAGGGGTGTACAGTGGCTTCAACTGTCTTGGGAATGTTTTTTCATCAGGGCACCAGGTACATGGGTGTTTGTTCTTTATAACTGACACTTTCTATATGCCTGGAGTATTTCACGATGAAACACTAAACTGACAAGAGAAGGCTTGGCGATTTCTCAACAAGTTAAACATAAAATTACTACATGACCCAGCAATTCCAGGCTTTGGTATATTCCCAAGAGAACTGAAGACAGGTGTTCAAACAGAAACTTGTATATGCATGTCAACCCCAGCGTCACAGAACTGGGCCCATTCGCCTGGCACGCAGCAAGCCAAATGCTGAAATCCTGAGGTTTGCAGCAGAGAAAGAATTTATTCACCAGGCAGTCAAGCGAGGAGACGGAAGAACAAGGTGAGGGGGCTGGGATATCTACAGGATAAGCAGCGCAGTCTTGGGCATGGGGAAAGGTGTGGAGGTAGGAGAAAAGGTGACGTAATTGGTGATCTGCACAGGTGTATACGGCTTACTTGCTTCCGCATCTTCAAACATGGAGGTACTTAGCATGACCTGAGGGTGGACTTTTCTGATCCTCTAACGTCAAAAGATCATTCATCCAACACCTACACAGGCCCAGTTTTAGGGTCAGTGGTCCCCATCAGCCTTAGTTGGACAAGCGCTGACTGCAAGTTCCTGTAAAGCAACTGGGCTACGTGACACTGGGGAAGGCAGGCAGTCCAAGAGAGGAAGAAAAGAGTGAAAGGAGGAAAGCGCTAAAGCAAGCTTACTCCGTGAAAGCAGGTTACAGCCAGAGGGGCTTCAGCAAGCTGCTTCCCTGTGCGTTGCTTGGCAAGACAAGCTCAAGAATCCCCTCCCTTCTTCAGCTGCTTCTCTCACCTCTCTGGTGTCTAAGGCCGTTTCAGCGGTTGCCGAGGGCTGCGGGAGGGTCATGGGGAGTGACAACTAGTGGGGACTTTTGTGCTGCACAAAAGCATGCCAGGCCTCCCTGTCCATCACCAGCTCCCGGAGTTTACTCAAACCCATGTCCATTGAGTCGGTGATGCCGTCCAGCCATCTCATTCTCTGCTGTCCCCTTCTCCTCCTGCTTCAATCGTTTTGTGTTGCTGGAAGGGTTCTGGAGATAGATAATGGTGATGGTTACACCACACTGAGAAGGCACTAAATGCTGCTAAGGTGCACGTTTAAATGGTTAAAACGATACACTTTATGTTGTGTGTCTTTTGTGTGTGTGTGGTCAGTCACTCAGTTATGTTGGCCCCTGTGCAACCCCATGGACTCTGGGGGCTCACCAGACTCCTCTGTCCATGGGATTTTCCCAGCAAGAATACTGGAGTGAGTTTCCATTACTTACTTCAGGGGATCTTCTTGACCCAGGGATCAAACCCTTATCTCTTGCATCTCCTGCACTGGCAGGCCGGTTCTTTACCACTGGGAAGCCCCTGTGTGTATTTTACCACAATTAAAAAAATTTTTTAAGGCAAGGTCCTATTGAAACTTCCCTGGAGGTCCAGTGGTTAAGACTTGGTGCTTCCAATGTTCAGTTCCGTTCAGTCGCTCAGTCGTGTCTGACTCTTTGCGACCCCATGAACCACAGCATGCCAGGCCTCCCTGTCCATCATCAACTCCCGGAGTTTACCCAAACCCATGTCCATTGAGTCGGTGATGCCATCTAACCATCTCATTCTCTGCTGTCCCCTTCTCCTCCTGCCTTCAATCTTTCCCAGCATCAGGGTCTTTTCAAATGAGTCCGCTCTTCCCATCAGGTGGCCAAAGTATTGGAATTTCAGCTTCAACATCAGTCCTTCCAATGAAAACCCAGGACTGATCTCCTTTAGAATGGACTGGTTGGATCTCCTTGCAGTCCAAGGAACTCTCAAGAGTCTTCTCCAACACCACAGTTCAAAAGCATCAATTCTTCAGCACTCAGCTTTCTTTATAGTCCAACTCTCACATCCATACATGACTACTGGAAAAAACATAGCCTGACTAGATTAGATGGACCTTTATTGACAAAAGTAATGTCTCTGCTTTTTAATATGCTATCTAGGTTGGTCATAACTTTCCTTCCAAGGAGTAATCGTCTTTTAATTTCATGCCTGCAGTCACCATCTGCAGTGGTTTTGGAGCCTAAAAAAATAAAGTCAGCCACTGTTTCCCCACCTATTTGCCATGAAGTGATGGCACTGGGTGCCATGGTCTTAGTTTTCTGAATGTTGAGCTTCCACTGTAGGGGACATGAGTTCAATCCCTGGTCCAGGAACTAAAATCCCACACACCTTACAATGGAGCCAAAAAAAAACAAAACAAAAAACCAAGGTCCTATTGTATAGCATAGAGAATGATATTCAATACTAATATCAATGTAATTTAAAAAACTATTTTCCATTATGGTTCATTATTGATACTACTATAGTCATTAATTAATATACTTAATATATCAATAATACATTGATTATTAACTATGTCTTTGTTTACATGACCCTGGCCATCAATTGGGCACTTTCGGGGTGCATTCACACACTCACAGATTTTTTTAAACTTACCTTGACTATGAAGAGCTTAAAAAAAACCTCTCCAGGTGAGGAAAACTACCTTTGAAAAGCAAAAGATTACAGAATGTGAAGTGCTTGCTTGCCCAGGTCACAGAGCCAAGAAGTCAAACTGGGATCTGAACCAGGCCCACTTGCTGTGAACGGCCTCATGGGCCCGGGTCAACTTTAGAGTTCCTTTACCGGCCTGGTGCCTGGCATTGCCTATCTGACCTCAGGGCCTTTGAATATGCTGTGTTCCCCTGCCAGGATCACCCTTTCCTCTCCCTCTCCCATGCCTAGAGCCTTTCTTTTGCCACTTGAAAGGAGTCCAGGCACATAATAGAGGGGAAAGAAATATTTGTGGGATGAACAAATAAGGAGTGAATGGATAGCTGAACAGATGCGTTCCTTTAAAACACCTCCCCAGCGAGCACAAGGAGAAAGACCTGTGGATCCTCACAGCTGCGTCCAGCCCAGGGTTCGGGACGCTGAAGGAAGAGTGGCGTAGAGAGGCCGAGCCACCTGCTCAAGGCCCCACAGCCAGGAACTGGCAGAATCAGGATTCGAACCTGGATCTCCCTTCCCTGCCCCTGGCTTCTTCCCACAGCGCCCAGGTACTGCAAGCCTATTTTAAGCCTGACATCACCAGTGTTTCAGCCCCATCTTAAGGAAGCAGAAGATGCCTCTTCAGCATAAGGATTCTTTTGAAAAAAAAACTGCAGATACTGGAGAAGCTCTGAAAACCGAGTAGAAGTTATGCTTTTGTAAGAGACATTTCCATTCCCGTTTATAGAGGAAATCTCCATTTGTAAGTGTGGGTCCCTTTGTGTGCCTGGAGAAGAACAGCTCCAAAGGACGGGAGAATCTTCTACACGGAGAAAGCATGAATTAAAACCTGGAGGTCCAGGGGTTAGGACCCCGCGCTTTCACTGCAGGGGCCCAGGCTCAGTCCCCGGTTGGGGAACTAAGATCCTGCAAGTTGAATGATGTAGCGAAAAAAAAAAAAAATTAAATTAAACACACACACACAAAATCTCCCCAAACTGCAGAACAAATCCTTGTTTACTCTGCTTTTCCTGGTCACTTCCCAGAATTGGCCTCAATAGCCTCCACCAACAGCTTTAAAAAAAAAAAAATGTGCTTTTATTCTGATAAAAGTCACATAAAACATACTATTTTAACCATATTTAACCATACAGTTCAGCGGCACTAAATATGTTCACATTGTTGTCCAACATCATCCGTCTCCCGAAATTTTTACGTTCTTAAACTGAAACTCTTCCTGTTAAACACTAACTCCCTCCCCTCCTCCAGCCGCCAGTCCCTGGCATCCACCAATGTACTTTCTGACTCTATGAATTTGACTATTCTAGGTACTTCCCACAAGTGGAATCAATCCCAGGTGGCACAGTGGTAAGGAATTTGCCTGCAACATAGGAGACACGAGAGACTCCGTTTCGATCCCTGGGTCGGGAAGATTCCCTGGAGGAGGAAATGCCCAGCCACTCCAGTATTCTTGCCTGGATAATCTCATGGACAGAGGAGCCTGGTGGGCTACAGTCTCTGGGGTTGCAAAGAGATGGACATGACTGAACACACGCACACACACACACACACACTGTATATTGGAATGCATTTTTAAGGTTAACTTAATATATGTCCTGCAAACATATCACACCTGCTGAGGCAGTCCAAGCGCAGGTTGGAGAATTTCCAGGCACAGAGCATTTCAGAAGGGAGTGCGTTTATTAAGAACAAGGGACAGAGATAAAGCGGACACTGCGAGCGCAGTGCCGACCTCCTGACCCTGACCAGGGAGAGTCAACATTTTCATGGGTTAACAGCCTCAAGACGAAGAAAATTCCTGCCAGACGGTTGGCATTAGATGATTGGTTGGGGCGCGCTATAGGGTGTTGCTGGAGTGGCCATCTTCACCTAACTGGGAGTCAGGAAGCTTGTTAGTGATCATCAGGGACTTTTGGCAACAGTTACAAAGGGGCTCAGTCAGCTTCAAAGGTGACTTTGGTTCCGGGCTCCGCACCCAAGGCCTCACACCTGTGGCCTTGGGGCAGGACTCAGCAGTACCTTATGCTTTTTTCCCCTGTGCTATGCAGTAGGCTCTCCTTAGATATCTATTTTTTATATAGTAGCCAACACCCTTCTTTTGTCTTTAGGTAAAACTCTTGAGAGTCCCTTGGACTGCAAGGAGATCAAACCAGTCAATCCTAAAGGAAATCAGTCCTGACTGATTGGAAAGACTGATGCTGAAGCTGAAACTCCAATCCTTAGGCCACCTGGTGCGAAGAACTGACACATTGGAAAGACCCTGATGCTGGAAAAGATTGAAGGCAGGAGGAGAAGGGGACGACAGAGGATGAGATGGTTGGATGGCATCACCCACTCGATGGACATGAGTTTGAGCAAGCTCTGGGAGTTGGTGATGGGCAGGGAAGGCTGGCGTGCTGCAGTCCATGGGGTCGCAGAGTCAGACACAACTGAGAGACTGAACCGAACTGAAAGATGGTATTTAAGGGAGTGGCTTAGGCACTTTTGGGGAGCTTTACTCATTTCCGTCTGAAGTACACATGTCAAACTTCTGTGTGTTTCTCTCTTGCCAGTCTATTTTTATTACAGGGGGTCGCAGCCAGTAACTTGGAAGGGAGGAGGGCAAGCTCATCTCCCTCCCCACCCGCCATCGCATGCTCATCCCTGAGGGCAGCCGTATTCCCTGTTCTAAAGGCTCCAGTAAGCTGACTGCCTCGGGCTCCAAGCCCAGCTTCACTGATTTCTGGCCTTGGCACACCCGCCTCTCTGGCCTCAATTTGTCACCCTTGAAATGAAGACACTGATTCCACCTTATCAGGTCTTATAAGGATTATGTCTTACCTGCTGGACTGAGCGCCGCCCCCCCCCCCCCGCAAAAAAAAGAGTTCCCTTACCAAGTTTATGATTAATTCATCTGTCCCAAACTTTATTCCCTTTCTTGTCCCGTGTGACCTCAATCCTGTGCTAACTGAACACTAATCAACCAGTCAGATGATTACAATTGCTGATGTCGATAACAGTATTAATGTACCAAAATGATCGTTGGAGATAATATCACTAATGTACAAACTCAGGTTGTTTCTCCAGGGCAACATGAACTCACAGATCCTGGAGGCACGGAGCACCTGGCCGGAAAATCGTAAACCAGAGACATCTGATGCTTGGAACTACGATTAAGAAATGTCATAGCGGAACTTCCCTAGTGATACCGTGGATAAGAATCTGCCTGCCAACGCAGGGGACATGGGTTTGATCCTTGGTCCAGGACGATTCCACATGCCTCGGAGCAACTAAACCCATACACCATAACTACTGCATTCACAAGCTGTAGCTACTGAAGCCCACATGCCTAGAGTCTGTGATCCACAACAAGAGAGTAGCCCCTGCTCTCTGCAACTAGAGAAAGCCCGAGCACAGCAACAAAGACCCAGGGCCACCAAAAATAGAATAAAATAAACAGGGGCCTCCCAGGTGGCACAGGGGTAAAGAATCCACCTGCCAATGCCGGAGACACACGAGACGCAGGTTTGACTCCTGAGTTGGGAAGATCACTGGCATAGGAACTGATAGCCCACTCCAGTATTCTTGCTTGGAAAATTCCACGGACAGAGGAGCCTGGCAGGATGCAGTCCATGGGGGGGGGCAAAGAGTCGGACGCAACTGAGCGACTGAGCACACGACATAAATAAATAACAAAAGAGAGGAAGAAATGTCATAGCGGGACTTCCCTGGCAGCCCAGAGGTTGAGAAACCACCTTCCAATGCGGAGGAGGCGGATTCGATGCCTGATCAGGGAACTAAGATCCTACGTACAGCAGGGCAGCCCACATTCACCAACAAAGAAAAGATTTAAAATTCTTAAAAAGTCACAACAATGCCACAGGATGATTAATTCCAGCCTCTTTATTCTCCCCCTTAAAAAAAAAACCAAACTCCTAACTCAAGGTCCAAGGTGCAGTGGTTTGGAGGCTTGTCTTCCCTTCCCTTGCTTGGCGCCCTGCAATGACTGTTGGACTTCTCTTCAACACAGCCATGTTGCGTGTAGAGTGAATTGACCTGAGCTCCCTTTGGCAACAGCAGGTGTTCAAAACTTTTTCCCCTGGTGTTTATTTCTTTGCTCCACACTCTGCTGCAGATCTAGGTATCCCCACGCCGCCACTGCCATTCGCTGCTGCGATGTCTCTCAGGGCTCTTCTCTGGACCACACCTACCTTGAAGATCCATACCTAACCTCAGTCTCCGTGAATGTGACCTTATTTGAGAAAAAAAAAAAAAAAAGGTCTTTGCAGATGTAGTTAAATTAAATATCTTGAAATGAGGTTGTTTTGTTCTGGATTTACACTGGGCCCTAAATATACCGACAGATTGTCCTTAGAAAAGAGGAGAGATAAGGACTTTCCTGGTGGTCCAGTGGCTAAGACCCCGACCTCGGGGTGCAGGGGGTGCAGGTCGGATCACTGCTCAGGCAAGTAGATTCCACATGCTGAAACTAAGAGTTCACATACCAAATCTAAAGACCTGGCATAGCCAAGTAAGCAAATACATATCTTTTTAAAAAGGAAAACAAGGGGCTTCCCTGGTGGTGCTGTGGACAAGAGTCCACCTGCCAATGCAGGGAAGGTGAGTTCAAGCCCTGGTTCAGGAGATCTCACAAGCAGAGGGGCAGCTGAGCCCATGTAATAGAACGGCTGAGCCTGCATGCCGCAACTGCGGAGGTCCGTGCGCCTGGAGCCTGTGCTCTGCAGCAAGAGAAGCCGCCGTAATGAGAGGTCCGTGCACCGCAATGAGAGGTCCCCACTCGCCGCAACTAGAGAAAGCCTTTGAAGACCCAGCACGACCAAAAATAAAAATAAGTCAATAAAAACAGAGAAATAACTAAAGTTCTTTTTTAAAGAAAAGAGGGAAGATAGAGAAGAAGGGAAGGACGTGGGAAATCAGAGGCAGAGACTGCAGTGATGGAGCCACAAGCCAGGAAATGCCTGGAGCCCCGGGCGCTGAAAGAGACAAGGAAGCTTCCTCTCCTAGAGCCTCTGGAGGGAGCAGGGCCCTGCTGGCACCTTAGTTTCAAACTTCTGGCCTCCAGAACTGTGAGAGAATAAGCTCCTGTTGTTTTTAAGCCAGCCCGTTTATGGCGATGTGTTCTGGAAGCCACAGGAAACTAACAAAGTAAGAGAGGGGCTCGGTCCTTGAGAAAGCTCTGGTCTGGCAGGACATAGAAGCAGACTCAGACCCTCCAGCTCTGTGTGGTCAGGATGGAGCCAGATGGAGGCCCCTTAGCCTGAGGGAACCAGGGCAGAGAACAAGGAAGACTTATTGGAAGACAGGGCCTCAAAGCTGGGGCTGAAGAGATAAATAAGAGTTTGCCAGTAGGGGCCATTCTTTGTAAGCAAACTTACCCAGGCTTGTCTGAACCCAACTCTGGCTGAGGCTGAGACATTATTGATTGGCCAGCTACCCCAAATAATGTGTTATTAATTCTAAAACATTGGGATTACACTCCAACCAATCTAACTGGCACTACCCTATAAGGGGGTAACACAGAGAAGCAGGTTGCACTGAGAAACTGGGGTTTGGAGAGGAACTGAGGTTCCCTAATCTGCTTGGCATTTCAAGGACTAAGCCAGGATTTGAACCCAGGCTGCCCGTGGACTCCCCTCGATGACACATACACGTTGACCTGGAGGTATGTTTGCAGTGATACAACAGTGATTATCCTTGCCTGTTGAACTCAGAGATTTTTAAATAACCTGCTTTTTCATCTCTTCCAGATTTCGTGACATGACCATGTTTGCCTTACATCATGAGAAACAAACAGCTGGGTTTGGGTTGTTTCTTGTGTGGGGAGCATGTTTGAGGAGGGTGTCTATGGCCAGCAGGAGGTAGTGGGGAAAATTCTAAGTGGTTGGGAGCTAAGCCAAGGGGAGGGAGCAGCATGACCGGTCTCTGTGACCTGTTTATACCGCTGCCCTGGCTTGGCTTCTGGAGCCCATGGAAGCTGCCAGTGAAGATTACCGAGCTCATCACTGGCTGGCTGCCTGCAGTCTGCCCCACCGCTCCTCCCAGCTTGACCAAGGCTGTGAGGTCATCAGCTAAAGATGCTGTGAAGGGGCGCCAAATTGGCCTGGTTGCCAGCATTCCAGAATGTGATAAAGTGGAAACACCATGGAGCTAATGTTCCCTTTTCCTGTCCCTAGGGACCACCCCTGGGCTGTGTCCCCTTGAGAAGTTCCAGGAATAAAGGGAACTAATTACTGTCCTGCTTGTAAAGTGACAGACACCCACTCATGAGCCATCAGCTCCACTCCTGGACATGCCCAGTGGAATACTATACAGCAAGGAAAAAGAATGAGCCGCATGACAGATGAAGAACACAGCCATTCGCAGACATGGTATTGAGTGAAAGTCACCAGGCAGGAAAGAGGCTGCACTGGCTGGTTCCATTTATATCGAATTAGAGAATGGGAAAACCCACCCATGTAATAGAGGTGGGCACAGCTGTTACAGGAGGTAGGGAGAGTGGTGAAGCTGGGAATGTCCTGGAAACTCATTTTGGGAAGTGGTTATGTGAAATGTCATCAGGCTGAACAGCTAAGATTAGTCCTTTTTTCTTTCCATAACTTATATCTTTGATAAATGTTTAAAAGTAAAAGGCATCTGGGAGCTACCCTGGTAGTCCAGTGGCTAAGACCCCATGCTCCCAATGCAGGGGGCCTGGGTTCAATCCCTGGTCAGGGAACTAAGACCTAGCACAGTGCAGTTAAAAAAATACTAAAAAATTAATAATAATAAAAGACAGAGGGCTATGAAAACATTCTGGTCATGCCTCAGAAAGTTAAACATAGAATGACTATATGAGCCAGCAATTCCATTTCTGGGTACAACCTCACGAGAATTAAAAACAGATCCTCCAATCTTCATGTATGGATGCTCAAGAAAGCGCTACTCAGCAGTAATTCAAAAGGTGGAAACAGCCCAAACGATCATCAGTGGATGAACTGATGAACAAAGCGTGGTGTCTTCCCACACTGGACCATTAGTCAGTCATAAAAAGGAATAAAGCACAGATAGACGGCCCAACAGAGATGGACCAGGAAAACATGCTGAGTGAAAGAAGCCGGATTCAAAAGGTCACATGCTGTGTGATCCCATTTAGATGTGTATATTGTGGCTTATGGGTTTGCCTGGTGACTCAGCTGGTAAAGAATTCACCTGCAAAGCGGGAGACCCCAGGTAGATCCCTGGGTCAGGAAGATCCCCTGGAGGAGGGCATGGCAATGCACTCCAGTAGTCTTGCCTAGAGAATCCCCATGGACAGAGGAGCCTGGTGGGCTACAGTCCATGGGGTCGCAAAGAGTCGGACACGACTTAGCCACTGAGCACAGCACAGAGCGGCATAGAACTCCTAAAGTCCTCGGGGTCTTCTGTGATGAGACAAAGGTGTCTTTTGTTACGGAATAGAGGTGACTTTGGGGAAACAACCCAAGAGTGGGGATTGGTTGCTAAGAGCACAAACCGTGTGATCAGAGGGCTGAACATTCAGCTCCACCCCCTCCTGCCAATTTCAGGGGTGGGAGAGGGGCTAGAGCTAGATTTCAGTCACCAACAACCAATGCCTTAATCAACTGTGCCTGTGGAACGAAGCCTCCATAAAGCCCCAAAAGATAGGCTTTGGAGAGTTTCTGGGTTGATGAACATACGGAGGTCCTGGGAGAGTAGCGCACTTGGGGAGGGCATAGAAACCCGTGCCCTTCCTACACACCTTGGTCTATGCATCTCTTCCATCTGCCGGTTGGTCCATTTCCTTTAATATCCTTTGTAATAAACCTGTGGTCTAGTGAGTAAATGGGTTTCTTGAGTTCTCTAACTTGCCCTAGCAAATTAATCAAACCCAAAAAGGGGATGGTGGAAACCTTTGATACAGCCATTTGGTCAGAAGTACAGGTGACAATTTGGACTTCTGACGGGCATCTGAAGACAGGTGGTGATGGAGGGAGCCCTGAAGTTGTGGGGTCTGATGTCATGTCTGGGTTGTTGCTGTTAAGTCACCAAGTCGTGTCCAACCCTTTTGCCACCCCATGGACTGTAGCCCGCCAGGCTCCTCTGTCCATGGGATTTCCCAGGCAAGAACACTGGAATGGGTTGCCATTTCCTTCTCCAGGGGGTCTTCCCGACCTAAGGATCGAACCTGCATCTCCTGGCAGGCGGTTTCTTTTCCACCGAGCCACAAGGGAAGCCCTACCTCTGGGTGGACAGTGACATAAAGTGAAGCTGTGGTGTCTGACTCTTTACAACCCCCACGGACTGTAGCCGGCCAGGCTCCTCTGTCCAGTGAGATTCTCCCAGGCAAGAATACTGCAGTGGGTAGCCATTCTCTTCTCGAGGGGATCTTCCTGACCCAGAGATCAAACCCAGGTCTCCCACATTACAGGCAGAGTCTTCACCATCTGAGCCACCAGGAAACCCTAATTGAGTTGAACTAGAAGGCACCTGGAGAAGGCAATGGCACCCCCCTCCAGTACTCTTGCCTGGCAAATCCCATGGGCGGAGGAGCCTGGTGGGCTGCAGTCCACGGGGTTGCGCAGAGTCAGACACGACTGAGCAACTTCACTTTCACTTTTCACTTTCTTGCATTGGGGAAGGCAATGGCATCCCCCTCCAGTACTCTTGCCTGGCAAGTCCCATGGGCGGAGGAGCCGGGTAAGCTGCAGTCTATGGGGTCGCACAGAGTCGGACACGACTGAAGCGACTTAGCAGCCGCAGAAGGCACCCAGCTGGCATCAGAGAACTGTTCACGTGGCGAAAGAATGTTTAATGTGAAATGTCCAGAACAGGCAAATCCATGGAGATAGAAAGCTGACTAGGGGTTGCCGGGGGCTAGGGGCAGGAGGATGGGGAGTGACTGCTAACGGGGGTGGGGTCTCCTTTTATGGTGACGGGAATCTTTCAGAACTATAGGGTGGTGGTAGTACAGCATTGTGAATGTACTAAAAGTCACCCGATTGTTCATTTTTAAAGGTGAATTTCTGTTAATTTTCTGGGGAGGCGCATACCTGGGAGGCATGAGAGTCCTGTGAAAGTTTCCCAGGAGAGGCAGGGAGGGGAGCAGAGATGACTTCCCCAAAATTCCTCCCCGGCCTCCAAGCTCTGGGTTCCCAGGGAACCCAGGCATTCTGACAAGACTCACTTGGATGAAGTCATGGCCTGTGCGGACACGTGCGCGATCCCAGAGTGGAATTGTCCCTGACAACTCTACCCACCTTACTTCCCCCAGAGTCTTGGTTTCCTTATCCCTATAAAGGGAATGAGTCGTATGGGAAGAAGACTGGTCCAGTCTCCTAAACAGCTGCAGTCACATGGACGTGATGGTGACGGGAGCAGCCAGATGTCTTACGGAGCAGGTGCTGAGCACCTGGGGCATCACAGGCAGAGCCTCAACCCTCCCCTCCACCGCCTGCTGCCGTAGGGCAATCTCACCACACGCAATCCAAGGCTAAGACCAAATAGAGCCTGAGGTTCGGTGAGGCTTACACAGCTGTAGGTGGGGAGGGCCTGGATGTCATTCCTCCAGTGAGAGAGATTTGCTGTGCCCCTGCCTTGTACCTGTAAACTGCACACACCCTATCACACTTTATATGCCCCCACAGTCTGCCTCCCACAGCTGCCCATTCTCTGTGAAGCCCGGAAGCTGGACGCAGGCGCAGGGATGGATGTCTGGGGCCAGGAGTTCTGAGCAACAGAGCACAGGCTGGGTACCCTTCGGGAAAGGATGCTCCTGGGGCACCCTCCAGCCCTCCATCCTCTGGTGGCTAGACCTGATGCCAGCCTTCCCTGCCCCAGGCTCCAGCACCCCAATTCTCTGCCACTTCCTCTTCAGTCTCAGCCAAAGGATTAGGGTCCAAAGTAGCTTCATCTGACTTATTTACAAAACAGAAACAGACTCACAGGGACTTCCCTGGTGGTCTGTTGGTTGAGACTCTGCACTTCCAATGCAGGGGGCCAGGGTTCAATCCCTGGCTGGGGAACTAAGATCCCACATGCCTGAGATGCCACGTTACGGCCATGGTGTGACCAAAAAATAAAATAAAACATTAAAAAAAAAAACACTCACAGACTTAGGGGGCTTGGGATCAATGTGTACACACTGCTATATTTAAAACGGATAAATTATCACAACATTGCTAACTGGCTATACTCCAATACAAAATAAAAAGTTTTGTTTCAAAGTTTTTAAATAAAATGGATAACCAACAAGATCCTACCATATAGCACAGGGAACTCTGGACAATGTTATGTGGCAGCCTGGATGGGAGGGGAGTTAGGGGGAGAATGAATACATGTGATATGTATGGCTGAGTCCCTTTGCTGTCTGCCTATCATGACATTGTGAATCTGCTATGCCCTAATACAAAACAGAAAGTTAAAAACAAAAAAAACAAAGAAGTTTCATCCCTAAGCCTTCAAGATGCTCCCAGTCTGGAGCAGAAAGGGCAAAGCACACACACTCCCAGTACTGTGGGGTCAAGGCTGGGCTGGAGAAAGGGGTGGATTGGAAGCACACTGCTGAGCCTGGAAAAGTAATGTCAGAGGTGGGAGGGGCTTTTTGAGTAGGGTTTTGAGGAATGGATAGGAGTTCCCCAGCTGAGGCTGAGTAACTGCAAAACTAGCCAGTCTATTAAGCACCTGCTGTGTGACCCTGTCCTTTATACCACATTTGATCTTCTCTCAAGTGAGAGTCTCAATCTTTATTTTCCAGGTGAAGAAACAGAGGTGTGATAGAGAAGCATGACTTACTCCAGGTAATCCTTTCTGGCTCTTTCTGGTCATTTTCCCTCTGCTTCCTTTTTTTTTTTTTTTTTTTAACATCTTCAGGCTTTGATCCTAACCAGAGGGAAGAGAGGGGAGAATCCTATGGGTGAAGAAAGCCACCTCTTAAACTCCTGTTATGGAATTTAGCACAGCATAAAGTTGGCTTTTTATTTTGTTTTTTGACAAAATCATTCTTTCCCCAAGCCCATCAGGCTGGAATGATGTTCTCAGTTAATGGAGGAAGATACTGAGGCTCTGAGTGGTGCCTCAGCTTCCCCAGGAGCACATCCCTGGAACCAGGCCCAACTTGGACCTCTTAAGTATTTATTCTTCACACAAGGGCAAGCAGAAGACACCAGGCAGGCCAGAGTGGATAAGCTCAGACTATGCAGGAGGTCCAAAGGTGTCAGTTCTGGCTCAGAGCCCTCCAAGCACAGACATGCCTGGGCTTTTCACCAACCTGCTCTCTGATGCCGCTGATGCCCTGGGGGTGATGTCTGGGGTGCACCAACACTGGCTGAGGAGGGCCTTCTGGCTTTCCCAGGACCCTCAGAAGTGCCATCCAGTCCAGACACCCCCAGACTCCAGGAGCTGCAGAAATCCTACAAAGATTTGCTGACTGGGCTGCGAATGAAGGGAAACTCAAAAGACTGGAACCCAGACTTCAGACTAAAGCCCAAGCGGAAGTGCTGAGATTCCCCCTGGGAAGCCCCCACATCTGACCAGTGGTTCCATGTCATAGAGACCCAGAGCTGCCACTCAGCCTCAGTTTCCCCATCTGCGAATCCTGCGGGAACATCCCGCTCATCTTTGGGACTGACGGGGGAATCAGCGGTCTCCTTTGTGGCCAGACAGGGTGGGACTCGGCCACTCTAGGCTTGTAGTAGCCCCTCCTGGGGTCGCAGATGGGGATACTGAGGCCCAGAAAGCCCATTGACTCTCCCGAAGGGGCACAGCACCCCAAGAACACAAAGGCAGGATCTCTAGGAGGGCGCAGTTCCTAGCCCTCGGCTGCGGGGAGGAGGGAATTCAGGAGCAGGGATCTGGGTAAGCTTGTGGGGGGCAGGGGAGGCAGAGCTTGCCCAGACTAGCCCTGGATTTGAAGCAATCGCGTGTCAAACACCACTGAAGCTACCGGCAGTGGGAACCCTTACAATTTCCCCTAATTCCTTGCATTCCAGGGAGGCTCCAGGGGGGTGGAAGGAGATATGGGCTACACCAGGATCTGGAAGGACTTCCTCTGTGTGTGTGTGTGTGTGTGTGTGTGTGTGTGTGTGTGTGTGTGTGAGTAACTTGGTGGGGGCAGGGGATGTCACACCTCAGAAGGCGCTTTCAACCCTCTCTAACCTCACCTGTGCTGTGTGACTCCAAGCAAACCCCCGTCTTCTCTGAGCCTAGTGACGACACTGAGGGCCCTAGACCCACAGCCCCGCCCCACACTCAACTGCAAGATCTGGACCACACTGGGAGAGGGGGGGTGGTCCGTGGACTCTGGAAACTAGGTGACCTGCGTGGTCCGTGTGTGTGCTAAGTCACACTTCAGTTGTGTCTGACTCTTGCGGCCCCATGGACTGTAGCCCACTGGGCTCCCCCGTCCATGGGATTCTCCAGGCAACAATACTGGAGTGAGTTGCTATGCCCTCCTCCAAGGGATCTTCCCGACTCTGCGATTGAACCCACGTCTCTTATGCCTCCTGGATTGGCAGCCACGTTCTTTACCACTAGCACTGCCTGGGAAGCCAAGGTGTGTGGTCTGGTACCCTGCATTTCTCAGCTATGGAATCTGAGACCCAGAGAGATGAAAACACAGCAGCTGCTTGCTGCATCCTCAGCCCCAGGCACTTAGTAGGCCTTCAGTAAAAATTATTCTGGCTACCAGAGGAGGCACAGCCAGTGTGGGAATCTCTCTGTCTAAAGATCGGACATACACTCAATATTCCTGCCAGTATTAACTAAGCACCTACTGTGTGCCAGGCACAGTGGCAAGCAAGCAGACAGAAATCCCTGCTGTGACTCTGGTGGGGGAGGCAAATGATGGACAGTCAGGGAAAATAGGGTTGTGTCTACTTTAGGAAGGTTGGAGGGGTGTGTAAGCAGCCACGCTCAGGTTCAGGGGAAGAATGTAACTGGTAGAGGAAGTCGCTTGTGCAAAGGCCCTGAGGCAGGATCCAGCTCGGAATGCCGGAGGCAATGGGCGTGCACACACTCCCCCGTCTGTTGTGTGCTTCCCTCTTTGACCCCCAGGGAACCTCCAGCCTAGCATCCCCTTGCCCATGAGAAATTCCACTTTTTCTGGACCCTGCTTCCTCTGTCTCCGGCGGCACCGAGTCTGCTGGGAGTGTTAGGGAAAGCGCACTGTCTAAAATTGCCCACCCTAGCCAGGCACCCTAGCAACCATTTGTAGGCGTTGTTTTAGGACAAGAGGTCCTGGTAAGAAACACAGAACTAATAAGCCACCACCGACTGGAAGAGTTAGAGAAAGGTCAAAAGGAGACACCATGTGCCCGGCCACCTCCCGGAGTCCTTCTCGCTGGCATCCATCTTGGCTGAGCGATGTGTGTGCCACCAGGAAGGACTCTGAGTCAGAATGATTGACTAAAGACCACCTGGAAACTAATCCCATCAACATAAAACCTGCAAGCCGCACGGCAGAGCAGTCCTCCTGGGCTCCCTTCCCCTTCTGCTCTCCACCCGGGCGCCCCCTCCCAAGAAAATCTCTTGCTTTGTCAGCACATGTATCTCCTCGGACAATTCATTTCCGAGTGTTAGACAAGAGCCCAGTTTCGGGCCCTGGAAGGGGTCCCCCTTCCTGCAACAGGAATCTGAGGGTCCCTACAGCCCCAGGTGGGGGTCACTCATCGCCCAATGCAGAGGCTGTATTCAGGCCCCTGAGGCATTGGATCTGCCGGAGAGGGTACCCGTCCCCCAGTCTGGGATTCCTGTCAGCCCCTTGTCTGACCACAGCCACGATGCGAGCCAAGAGTCTGAGTCCATGCTAGGCCCACAGGTCAGAATGGCAGCGTTTAAATTGAGGAGATACTGGCCAGGGTCCATGCCTGGAAGCTTAATTCTTTTCTTTTTTGGGCTCAAGGCTTGTGGGATCTTAGTTCCCCAACCAGGGATCAAACCTGTGGCCCTGCCATCGGAGGCAGAGAGTCCTAACCACTGGGCCGCTGGAGAGTTCCTGACACTTAATTCTAACGGATGCCAAGCAAATGTTGCAACAGACCCTGTCCCATGACTTAGTCCCTGTGAGAGCTCCCACAGTTCCGGTCAGGGGTAACATTAACTAACATCTTTCACTGATGAGGAATCTGAGGCTCAGTGGTCGCAGCTGAGTTTCAGGAGCTCCCAGACCTCCAGGGGCTCCAGTCCAGCCTGAGCTGCTCCCCTGACTTGAAATCCGTTCCTCCTCCTCCCCTCCTCACCCAAGCCTTCCCTTCAGCTGCCCAGAGATCCACAGAAGTGCCTGCCCCCACAAAACACGTGCGGCACAGAGAGGGGAGACAGGACAGGAAAGAGAAACACCCCCAGACCCGAGCTCCCCGCTTCCCTGGGTGGGGCTCACCCAAGCCCTTCACAGGGGTGGGACCTGGGCCAGGGGCTTTTGGGTCCTTCACGCTTTGAGGAAGCCCCAGGGAAAGCTGGAATTGGGCTCTCTGCCTGCAAGGCCCGGCTGGAGGCCACAGGAGATCCATCTGGGTCTTGGGGGTACCTGGCATGCTTCCAGGGCCCCCTCCACATCTCAGGTTTCTGTCTTGTCCTAAATCTCTCTCCAGGAAGAACCCTGCTTCCTGGAGGTGACCCTGTGTCCTGTCCCCAAAGGAGAGACCAGCTCCTGCAGCCTTGGGGTGGCCTCTCCGCGACCCCAGGGAGACCCCTTGAGTGCCTTGCCTAAAAGCCCCGTGTATGGGACCCCAGGCCGGGCAAGGGTCTGCCGGACTTTGCTGGCAGCTGGGCCCCGGGAGACACTAAACTTGTCACCCCAGAAAGCAAGTAGAGCATTGAAACATCAGCTTTCCGGCATGTCTTTTGAGAAGCTTGCATCCACCAAGATCGTCCTCAGCCTGGGGTCATTAGTGGGAAGAGGGGGGCCCACAGCACCAGGGTTCCTGTCTTGGTGTGTGACCTGAGGGTATTTCTGCAGCAGCTGCTCTGGGTGCCCTGGGTAACAACTATACGAGGGTTTCTGTAACGATTATTCTCTCTCCTACAACCAAACCCCTGCCTTGGTTCTGGTGCCCAGAGAGGTTGAGTAACTTGCCTGTGGTCACACAGCAAGGTGGTGTGGGTGGGGGTAGGTTGCTGAGATTTGAATCCTGGCCATGCTGACCCCTGCGTTCCCTGTAGGCTCAGCAGTAAAGAATCTGCCTGCAATGCAGGAGACGTGGGTTCAACTTCTAGGTAGGGAAGAGCCCCTGGAAGAGGAAAGGGCAACCCACTCCAGTATTCTTGGCTGGAAAATTCCATGGACAGAGGAGCCTGGCGGGCTATAGTCCATGGCGGGGTAAAGAGTTGGACACGACTGAGCAACTAAGCACGCACACACACACACTGATACCCAGTGCATGCCAAATTCCCACTCACACACGACCCTGTGTGTATGTGTGTGGGGGGTGCTCTTACACCTTTACAGATGGGGAAACTGAGGCTGAAATCCTTTTTTGCAGGTATCACAGTCAGGGAGAAGAGGGATGGGAACGTGAACCCAGACTCACCTCTCTGAAGCCAAGAGCTGTCCAGATTGTTGGATCAAGGATCAGGGCAAATTCTTCACGAGGCTCTTAAACTGGGAGGAAAACCAGTAACAAATGGAAGGATCTCAGAATCCCCTCACAAGCCCAGAAATGCCAGGTAACAGATGGCCCAGCCGAAGGCTTGATGAGCCCAGGCCATTGTGGAGTCCAGCATTTCAGCCCTAGACACACACCAGTCCCCCGGGGCTCAGTTCCTTTATCCATTAACGGGAGTGCTTGTGAACTGTGCCCACAGCCTGGAGTCCAGTAAATGCTGGCTTCTCACCATATTGACCTTGCGGTGATGCCATCCCGGACAGCGCCCCCTCTGCCCCACCCACCCCTAGTCAAGCCTGGGCATGACAATCCTGGCTGAAGAGCCCCTGCCGTGTTCAGCATTACTCAGCGTTCTGCCTTGCCTCCAGGGTTTGGCCTCTGCAGGGGGGGTGGGGGTCGAGAGGAGGGTGTGGTGGGGTGGCTGTGGGGCATCCCTGTCCCTTCAGTCCTGCACCCTTTACTGAGCACTTACTCTGTGTGCCAAGACGTGGGTGCAGAAGACCCAGCCTCCCAAACAGCCACAGTTGAGATGGTAGCACGTTTACTCAAGGATGTTTATTAAGCCCAGAGCATTGCCAGGGGAACCTCTGAACCCCTGCATAGAGGCTGAGACTGAGCCTCAGGGGCTGCCGGAGGCATAGCTGGGCTCACACGGCAAGTGGGTGTGTGCCAGGGGTGGGAGAGACTTAGACTCCATTCTTTCACGGGGATCCTTTCTGTGTGACCCCTAGTAAGTCCTTGAGCCCGTTCCCTGCACATATCCTTTTCACACTTTACACATCCTTACGATCTGCTTTGAACAGCTGCCCACCCTCTCTGAGGCCAGGAAGCTGGGAGCAGGCACAGGGAAGGATGCCTGGGGCCAGGAGTCCCAAGCAGTAGAACAAGGTCTGGGTGCCCCAGGAGGAAGGGGAGTACCTGCTGCCCCTCCATTATCTAGAGGCTAGACTCAACACCAGCCCTCCCTGCCCTAAGCCTCACCACCCTAATTCCCTGCCATCTCCTCTTCAGGCCCAGCCAAAGGATCAGGGCCTGGATCCATTGTCCCTGTCCAAGCCTTCAAGAAGCTGCCAGTTTGAACCAGACAGGGCCAAGTACACGCACTCTCAGAACTGTGAGGTCAGGGCTGGGCTGGAGGAAGGGATGGGGTTGGAAGTACCCTGCTGAGCTTGGAAAAGTGATGTCAGAGAAGACTTGCTGGAGGAGGGGCTTTTTGAGTAGGGTTTTGAGGAATGGATAGGAGTTCCCCAGCTGAGGATGAGTAACTGCAAAAACACCCAGTTTATCAAGCACCTGTTCTGTGCCTGGCCCTGTCCTTTACACCTTGTTTGACCTTCTCTCAAGTGAAAGTCTCAATCTCTATTTTCCAGGTGAAGGAATAGAGGTGTGATGGATAGGAATGTTTTACCCCAGTTTGCACTTTCTGGCTATTTCTGGCCCTTTTTTCCTCTTTTTTCTTTGTTTTTCACTATCTTCAGCCTTTGACTTGAGCAGGGGGAGAGGGGGAATCTCATCAGAGAAGAAAGCCACCTCTTAAATCCCTGCTATGGGGTTTAGCACATAGTAAATAATAAATCTTTTTTGAGAAAATTATTCTTCCCACCAGTCCAGGTGGGATGATGACCCCATTTCACAGTAGAGAATACTGAGGCTCAGAGGGCTCTTGAGGGGGGTTCCCCAGCATACCTAGGAGCAACACCACCACCACCCCCCACCCGGCTCCATCAAAAGCACCGCCTTCTGAAAAGCAGCGGAAGACCCCGCCCAGTTTTGGTCCGTGGAGTGTTTACTCTGCACCCACGGCAGGCGGGACCAGGCAGGCGGGGGCGGACAAAGTCCAGGGAATATAAAGGCTGGTCCAGCAGCGACCGGTCAGTCCTAGTTTAGAACTTAACTAACATAGCTATGCCTGGTCAGCGACCGGCAGCGCCACATCGCTCTCTGATGTTGCTGATGCTGCTCATGTTCTCCTGGCTGCGGTCGGCAGGTGCCCTGTCTCTGACCCAGGAGCACCTCCAGACTTTCCAGGGACCCTCAAACGTGCACTCCAGCCTGGACATCTCCAGATTCCGGGAGTTGCGGAAACGCTACAAAGATCTGCTGACACGGCTTCGAGCGAACCAGACCTGGGAAGACTCGAACCCGGACCTCATGCCCCCTCCTCAAGTCCGTGTAGTCACTCCAAAACGTGAGTAAAATCTCGGAGACCCCACCCTGGGCAGCTCCAGTCATCTAACTGGTGGTTCTTAGACCTACCGCCGAGCCTCAGTTTCCCCATCGGTGAACCAGGCAAGAAAGTTGCCCCTTGGGGGAGCAAAAGACCAGACGTGCAGCGGGACCAGGCGAGGCTTAGCCAATCTGAGATGTTACAACACCTCCCGGGGTCGCATGGGGAAACTAAGGCCAGAGAATCCAGCGACTCCACTGAAGACTCAAAGAACCCAGGAGAACCCGGAGACAAGGTCGGGCTAGGGGGTGTGGTCCCTGCCCTTGGATATAAGGAAAGGGCTGTTTGTACGGGGGATTTCCCGGGGGAAAGATCCAGGTGTCCCGCGGAAGGAAGGGAAGGGGGGAGGACTGAGCGGTGCGCTGAGATGCGCTAAACCTCCTTGGGCTGGTTCCGAATCTGATGCAATCGCGCGCCAAGACTCCGCTAAAGGTGCATGTGACTGGTGTCTTAGCGAGGGAGTGGAGTATATTCACGCTCTCCACCGAGCCTCCAGCAGGCGGAGCAAGCGCAAGATCTGGGCTGCGTTAGGCACTGGGAGGAGTCAAGTCAGAAGTGAGAGCTCTTATCCCACCTTAATCCCACTTGTGCTGTGGGACTCCAGGAGAAAGAAGGAGGCAGAGACAGCGTTGGAATCGCAGACTCTCTAAAGCTCAGATATACATTCATTCCCGCGGGTACTAACTAAGCATCTACTGTGTGCCAGGCACAGTGGTGACCAAGGAGTCAGAAGTCCCTGCTGTGACTCTCATTTGGGGGAGGCAAATGATAGACAGCCAAATGAAATCGATCGATGCCAATTTCAGTCAGGCTGGAGTGGTATGTTACCAGCCACGCTGAGATTCAGGGGAAGAATGTGGCCGGTAGACAAAGTGGCCTGTGCAAAGGCCCTGAGGAAGGATCCAGCTTGGGGTGTTGGAGGAAATGGCACAAACACCACCACCACCACCACCACCACCCCGCGCTCAGCACACAGTAGGCCTGTGAGTGACTAGCTTTCTTTCCTCTTTTCCATAGTGCGACTTGGGCCAGGCGGCCACCTGCACCTGCGCATCCCCCGGGTCAACTTAACTGAGGGACTCCCTTCAGCCTCCCGCCTGCATCGGGCCCTTCTCCGGCTGTCCCCGAAGGCGTGGAGCTCGTGGGATGTGACGCGGCCACTACGGCGACAGCTCACACTCGGAGGCTCCCGGGGTCCCTCAATACGCCTGCGACTGTTAGCAAGACCGGACCAGTTGCAGGAGGCGTTGCCTTCTTCACCACCCCAGCTTGAGCTGCACTGGCGGCCAAGCGCCACCAGGGGGCGACGTCACACGCATGCTCACACTCGGGACGGCTGCCCGCTCGGGGAGGGGCGCTGCTGTCACTTGCAGAGCCTGCGCGCGTCGCTGGAGGACCTGGGCTGGGCCGACTGGGTGCTGGCGCCGCGGGAGCTGGATGTGCGCATGTGCATCGGCGCGTGTCCGAGCCACTTCCGGTCCGCTAACACGCACGCGCAGATGCAGGCGCGCTTGCATGGCCTGAACCCTGATGCTGCGCCGGCGCCGTGCTGCGTGCCTGCCAGCTACGAGCCGGTGGTGCTCATGCACCAAGACAGCGACGGCCGCGTGTCACTCACGCCCTTTGACGACCTCGTGGCCAAGGACTGTCACTGCGTGTGAGCGGCCCTGGTCCTTCATTTCTGGCATGGACGCACTGGAAAGGCTTCGGTTGTCCTTGCCTGTCTAGTGGGCTCCTGGAACCTGAAATACCCTGTTCATAACCGTTGCTGTCTGCTCCCTCCCCCCTAAACCTATGTATTTATATTTCTATTTATTATTAATTTATTGGGGTTGTCTGCCTGGGAACTAGGGGGCTGGGGAGGGGTGGTCTGACAGGGTGTGTGTTTATGAAAAACCCTGGTAATAAACGTGAAGCTGTCTGACCAGCCTTCTGTGGTGTCCAGGCTGGAGTCAATGACCTTGGGAAGAGCCCACCCGCACCCCTAGCCCCGTTGGCCTCAGTTCCCCCAGGGGATCTGATATGGGATGATTGAAACAGGCCAGGGGATGGGTGGCAGGACGTTCTTTGGGGATGCCAGGAAACTGGGTGATGCTCGTGTGGGAGTCCCTGGTGGTTCAGACGGTAAAGAATCTGTTTGCAATTCAGGAGAGGGGCGGGGTTTGATCCCTGGGTCAGGAAGATCTGGAGAAGTGAATAGCTACCCACTCCAGTATTCTTTGTGTGTGATTTTATTTGTTTTTAAAAATTTATTTATCTTTTAATTGAAGGATAACTGCTTTATAAAATTTTGTTATCTGTCAACACTCTCAACACTCCACTATTCTTGCCTGCAGACAGACAGAGGAGCCTGGTTGGCTATACATTTCATGGGGTGGCAAAGAGTCAGACACGGCTGAGTGACTGACACTTTCTTTTCACTGTCAGGACATCCATGGGACCCACAGGCAGCCGGGGACATCCCTCTCGCTGTTTCTGTGTTTCTCTCCCTCCCTGCTCCTCGGCTTCTGTTTCTGAGACCCTTCTGGGTCTTAAGTCTCCCTCCTTGTCTTCTCATCTCTTGGTAGTCCAGTCTCTGTAGGTATCTGGCCCCATTTTGATCACCATCCTGCAGTCTCTCCCCCGATGGGGGTCCCCTTTCCAAACCTGGGCAGCCCAGAGACACGTCCATCTGCCACCAAGTGCGCTGACCTAGAGGAGTCCCCGTCCCTCTGCTGTTTGTGGCACCTCCCTTCATGTTAACGGTGCATCTATCCTTTCATGTAAAAAGAGCATGCGTGGAGGGACTTCCCTGGTGGTCCAGTGGTTAAGATTCCATGCTTTCACTGCAGGGGACATGGGTTCGACCCCTGGTCAGGGAGCTGAGCATGGCTCATGCCTCATACCAGTGTCAAAAAAAAAAAAAAAAGTATGGAGAAAAAAGGCGTGAAGAACATTTTCACGCACGTCACATCTCCCAGGTTATATCCTTTTCTACTTGGGATCGCGGAATTGCTGAGATGTGCCAAGTCCAGCCCCCTCCTCACTTGCCTGTTCACCCTGAGGAACTGGAACAGGGATCTGGAGGAGACAGTTCCAGCTCCAGCAGTGAGTGCAATGTGACCCCTGTGAAGCCCCCCACCCAGAGGCAGATTGGAATGACTAGGTGCCCCTGAATGTATTTAATGAGTACCCACTTTGTGCCAGGCCTTGGCTGTGCCCTGAGGGGAGGAAGTGACAAGGTAGGCAAAAACCACTCTGTTCCAGCTCAGTCAAGTGCAGGAGACAAATGAATACAAGACAGATGAGTAAGAGAGCAGTCACAGGGGAGCACCTGATTCGCAGGAAGGACTGTGCCAAGGAGTCAACCCAGGCAATGCATCAGTGAACAGAGGGAGACAGGTGATTGGGGGCAGGAGTGGGGGCTTGAGCCACGTAGCACTGGGATGCAGGGGTGCAAGGAAGCTGAAGACCCTCATAGGTCACCCCTCCCACTTTGGGTCACTCCCAGGTGGTGTGATTCAATAAGACTCCATGTCAGGATGACCCAGAGGCAGCAGATGCTATGCTGAGTCTTTCCCCAAACACCAAGTGTTGCCTTTGCTGGACGCCACTGCCCATGTGTCTTTTCACGCCTCCAAGCTGGTCCCCTTGCTCAGCATGCCTTGTCCTTTCTACTTCTCAAACACCTATGCATCCTTCGAAACCCACTCCTGATTCCCCTCTTACATACAGCCTTTTAAAAATGCCTTCATTCATCTCTCTCTGGGGATCCTGGCTCTCACTTTCCCTCTGATCCAGGTTTGACCTCCCAGGACTGGGGCTGTCTGTGTCAAGCTCTGTCTCCCGTAGTCTGAGGGCTTGACAGAAGCCAGGCTGGGGGCAGCTGACAGAAAATCCAGCTGAGGCATGAGCTGGGCAGCGATGAACTCTACCTGAGGAAGAACCAGCTTCTTGGAGTGGCACTGGTGCTGCACCTAGACCCAGAAGGATGAGTTAAGGTGTCTCAACACATTAGAGGAGAAGGCGATGGCACCCCACTCCAGTGTTCTTGCCTGGAGAATCCCAGGGACGGGGGAGCCTGGTGGGCTGCCGTCTATGGGGTTGCAACAGAGTCAGACACGACTGAAGTGACAACAGCAGCAGCAACAGCAGCAGCAGCAGCAGCAACACATTAGAGCTAAAACAACCTTAGAGACCAGTTCTAATCACCCTGTTTTACACGTGGGGGAACTGACACCCAGAGGTTTCACGAGGGGGTCAGGAACTGGACCCGTGTTGCCCAGGCCAGAGTTCTACACCTGCATACAGATGCTTAAGAGTGAGAAGATGTGGAAGGGGATGGCAGTCTGGGCAGACAGATGGCATGCGTAAGGAAATGAAAGCTGCAGGAGGGAAGTGAGCTTGATGCGAGAGGAGGCCCAGATCAGAAGGGCAGAGAAATGGGAGTGCGTGGTGAGTTGGACAGGGCTGGGTCCACGCAGGTCTCAACCACCAGGCGGAGACTCTGGGGGCACTGGGGAGCCACAGAGGGCGTGTGAGCAGGGGAGGAGCACAGTCCTATTGTTGAGTTAGAAAGACCCTTCTGAGTCTGGTGTGGGCTGCCTTGGGGGCCAAGACGATACCAGGCATCTAGAAAGGGGCCTGAGAGGGACAGAGGGGAGAGACTGGGGGGTTGGGAGCAATTGAGGAGTCTCAGAGTTCTTGTCTTGGGAGCTCAAGAAATCTGCACCCTGAGGAGCCCACTCACCAGCAGCCTCGTCTGTCCTGAAGAATTTATTTGCGCACTGACAGGGAATGCCAACAGAGTTCACACATTGACTCTCCCACCCCCATCCACGTTGGGGTCTCTCCTCCCCTTCTGGCAGCCCAGTGGCCTGGGGGGGGCAGAATGGGCTAGGGATGGGGCTCCAGAGCCGCTCTGGAGCCTCAAGGATGACCCTCCCCTGGTGCCATTTCTCAGACGGGAGGACTGAAGCCAGGGAGGAGCCAGAATGCCCCGTCACCTGAAGTCTCAGGCTGGAGTCTGAGATGGTGAAGATGTTGCTCAGCGCCCGGGGACCACATACTCCTCGTCATCCAATGGGACCTGGCCCAGCGACTGCAGGTTGCAGTAGACAGGCTGGGACTCGTGCTGGAGGCTCTCATAGCTCATGTAGAAGTCGCCGCCCTCTGAAGGGGGAGACCTATGGGGAAAAGACAGATGGGAGTTCAGGCAGGACTCAGGGAGCAGGCACATCAGCTTTTAGAGGCAAAGTAGTTCATGGTGGTTGAGTCCACTCCTAATTACATATGGGGCTTCCCTGGTGGCTCAGAGGTTAAAGTGTCTGCCTGCAATGCGGGAGACCTGGTGGCTCAGAGGTTAAGCGTCTGCCTGCGATGCGGGAGACCTGGTGGCTCAGAGGTTAAGCGTCTGCCTGCGATGCGGGAGACCTGGTGGCTCAGAGGTTAAAGCGTCTGCCTGCAATGCGGGAGACCGGGGTTTGATCCCTGGGTTGGGAAGATCCCCTGGAGAAATTACATATGAGAGGAGTGGGGAACGGGGCAGCAGTCTCCCAGCCTGGCCCAACTTTCTGTGAGGAAAGCAAGAAGGGGGCAGTGACTTGGGGAAGATTCTGTGCCTTCAGCATTGCAATGCTGTGGTCCAAGGACCTTGAGTCATGGCAGGGTTTTTTTTTTTTTTTTTCCTTCCTTAAAGCTGAGATAGTTGCCCTTTTTTTATATTCAAATTTAGTTTTGGGTTTCCTCTTGAAAAACTGGAAGCTCTGGTGCCTGGAGCTGAATCAGTGCTCCTTCAGATGGGACATTTTCCCCCAGGTCTCCTGAAGCAACTGACTTTGGGCCTCGATACAAAAATCTCTGAGCCTCAGTTTCCCCACCCATTCAATGGATCAGAGGGGATGGTAGCTTCTAGGAATGTCTTGCTATGGTGGGCAAGACCCCAGAGAAGAACTTTCCTGCCTCCAGAACATCCTAAACCCACCCCTGGCTCCTCCTGGAACAAAGGCCCTATTGACTAAGTGGTGTCTATCAGTCATGTATACTTTAGTATAAATTACTCCAAAATACATAAATGGTTATATGGGGATGGAAGTCAGGATTTGTTCTAGTCTCTGCTTCTAACCTTGAGGAAGTCATTCTCCTGCCTCCCAGAACCTTCATTTCTTTCTTTCTTTTTTTTTTTTTGGCTGTGCCGCCTAGCTTGTGGAATCTTAGTTCCTGGACCAGGAATTGAACCTGCACCCTCAGCAGTGAAAGCACAGAGTCCTAACCACTGGGCCGCCAGGGAATTTCCAGAAACTCTATTTCTGCCACTGTGAAGTGCAGGAGGAGATTGACACATTCTCTTGTAAACAATGTTTTTAGAGGAGCCTGGCCCTGAGATCTTGGGGACAGCAAAGCAGAGCAGGCATCAGAACACACACTGCCTTAGGAAGTCTGGTGCCATCTACTCCCCACCGCAGACCACTTCTGCTTTTGGGCCGTATTTGTGTCTGCTTTGCATATGCTCTCATTTCTCATCAATAACTTCCCACAGGCCTCCCCATCTTTTGGATTCTGCTGCCCAGCCCAGTTGCCCAGCCCTCTTCCCTTCCTGCTTGGGTTCTCTCAGCCCCCTCCAACCTCAGCCCTGAAGTCTTGCCTTCTCAAAACACATTCACAGCAGACTCTGTTCTCTCCCACCTCCGGGCCTTTGTTCCTCCTTGTGCCTGCCCCCTAGAAACCCCCTCTCTCACCCAACCTGGAAACAGACCCATCTGTCTAAGCCTAGCCCATTTGGGGGGCAGGGCTTTGTGGGGGTCGAGAGACACAGATGGCTTTCTTGGCATCTCCTATGTGTCGGGGAGAGATGGGGATGTGGTCTCATTTTACAGAGACAGAAACAGAGGTTCAAAGGCAGCCTGGGGTCACACGAGATCTAAGCCTAGGCTGCTGACCACAGAGCCCCCACCACCTTGAACAGCTGCCTCCTCCCTCCGCATCCTTGTCAGCCAGAAACTGGGTTTGCAGGTCATGCAGGGGGATGCGTGTCTTCTGCACAGGAACTCACTTAACCCAGCTCTGTGAGGCGGAGGGCTGTTATTAATCCCATTTTATCTAGGAAGAAACTGAGGCCCAGAGAGGGGAAACTACTTGCCCAAGATCACGCAGCCTATAAGAGGCAGAGCCAGGAGTTGGACCCTGGCCATCCAGCTCCAGAGACTCACAGACACACGTGTGTGGGTCACTCACCTGTGTTCATCCCACTGGTGTCTGGCAGCCGGTGGGCCCACGAACATGTTCTCGTAGTCAGGGGTGGAAGATCTGGGCGGGGTGTTGGCTGGGGGCTTAGGCCTGCGGCCTTGGCTACCGTACCTTGACTGCCAGCCCGAACCAGACCTGGAGCCATCCTGAGCAGCCCACGTTTTGCTCAGGTTCTGGCCCATCCGATGTCTACAGAGTCTCCAGGCCAGCACCGGGCCGGCAATGGCAAGCACAAGGAGCAGGCTTCCGCTGGCCGCCAGTGCGCCAATGGTTGTCTTGGTCAGGCCAGAGGGGCAGCTCACATCCAAGAAGACAGAGAGGTTGTGCCAGGCACCAGTGGGCACATCTAGGCACTTTGGAAGCTCTGGGCCAGAGCAGTTGTCCTGCCGGTCTCTGTGCCAGTCTAATAGGACACAGCTGCAGTCAGCCTGCAGGTCGAGGTCACAGCGTTTGGCCAGCGCCCTGTCCACGAAGTCCAAGGAGTTGTTGGTCACAATCAGTAGCTGCAGCCGCTCCAGGTCACTGAAGAAGGACCCTGGGAGCCGTTGAAGGCCGTTCGCAGACAGGTCGAGGAGCTGCAGGAATCTGGCCCGCAGAGACTGGTTCTGAGGTAGCTGGCTCAGGATTTGGCCGCTGAAGTTGAGGCAAGTGTCAGAGTATTCCGTGGTCCAGTCCACGTCCCCCGAGAACACGCTGCATGACGACGTCTGGCTGCCTGCCTGGTGCAGCAGCAGTGGCAACAACAGTGCCCACGTCAGGGCACCCCCCATTCAGGCAACCTAGGCAGAGACACCGGAATCCAAGCCCCCGACCTCAGCTTGTGGCTCACCCTCCCCCTTGCCACTTGTATATAGATAGATAGATAGATAGATGTATATATTTTTATAGCTCAGGCCACTTCTGAAGTGTTAAAACAGCAGCCTTTCACTGGTTGCTCCTCTTTGATTGGCTCTGGCCTCAGTCTCCCCTTCTGGGGAATGGGTACCTAACCCTGATGCCTCAGGGGCTTGAAAGGCAATGAGGAGACTTGGCCCAGTCAGCCCCTTCCCTTTCTCTCAGATGTGCCCCTTCGGGCTAGGTTGCCCAATTTCCCCAAATATTTCGGGAGAGCTAGCCGGCGAGACAGGACTATATGCAAATGAGCTGTTGCCCCAGAAACGACCCCGCCCCTCTGCCTTTCTTCCGAACTGCAGGAGACTGGGAGTCTGGGTCTGAGAGTCTTGGGGTGGGGTGCTGACGAGTACCCCCCGCCCCACCACCCCCTCCCCCCCCCCCCCACCGGCTCTGGTTTGCACAGACCCAAGTTCCAATGCCTCCTTCCTACCTTTCTGGTCCTACTGCCCGGCCTTGGCCTCGGTCTTGCTGGAAGTTGCCGGCAGCGTGGTGGCTCACCTGGACGCGGGGTCAGAGGGTCCGACCCTCCCCGGCTTCCGATCCACTGCTATGCCTGGCGCTCCTCGCGCTCTGCACCGAGCTGCTCATGGGGAAGAGGAACTTGTGCCGAGTGAAGTGCCGAGGGGAAGAATAAAGAAGACCCAGAGACCCGCCCCCGCTCTGCTCCCGCGGAAGGCCTCAAGAATCGGGATTCTCATGGGAGGGGCAGGGGCGGGAGGCCTCCTTCCTTCTTGCTGAGACCCAATGACTATATGTCCCCCAGTGACACCCCAACTAACTGCTACCTCATCAACTCACTCTCACTTCCCAGTCTCAGCTCAGTTGACTCCCAACCCATGCATTCATTTATTCATTCAACAAACATTATCCATGGTGAGCCCCCCAAGAGGCTCCGCCCCCCGTTCGGTATCTCTAGGAGCAGCCAGTCTTGGAAAAAGATAAAGCTGGAAACAGACATCCCCAGTCTGACGGAGTCAGGTCAAGGTCGGAGTGAGGGTCAGAGTACTGGAAGCTTTCCTGGAGAAGGAGGCATTAGAGGTGGGGTTTCAACACATGAATGGGAGTTTGCCAAGGATTCCTAAAACCTGCCCTTGATTTTCCAAGCTCTTACCCTCTCCCACAGACTCAGAACTTTCCTTGTGTATGAACATGCTGTGGGGGAGCATTGAGAGGAGGGCTCGCTGGGGAAGAGGACTTTGAGTCTGGGGCTTGGAGGAAGAGTTGCAGTCGCAGGCAGAAATGAACGTGTCGCAGACTGCAGCGAGAAGCCGCAGCAGGAGCACAGGTCCTGTCGCTTGAGAAGACATGCCCGCCTGGGATACAGTGGTTAAGAGTGGCAGCCTCGTTAGGAGTGGAGTGGCTGGAGGGGCGAGGCTAAGTGGAGGAACTGGCGATGGGTGGGGGCCAGGCGGCGAAGGCCTCCAAAGCCAGGCTTTATTCCCAGGGCCAAGGCAGGTGTGTGAGCAGGGCAGGGGCACTGTGTGAAAAGATTCTTCTGGAGTGAGCCTGGGCTCTGGAGGTGGGGAACCCTTCCAGGAGCCTGCAGTCTCAGGAGCAGAGGGCAGCCTGAGTCAGATCCCGGGAATAGTAACACAAGAGACACTGGGGGGGACTGCCCTGGTGGTCCAGTGGCTAAAACTCAGTGCTGTCAATGCAAGGGACACAGGTTCAATCTCTAGTCACGCCACATTGTTATTCAGTCACTCAGGCGTGTCCGACTCTTTGCGACCCATGGACTGCAGCACTCCAGGCTTCCCTGTCCTTCACCACTTCCCAGAATTTGCTCAAACTCATGTCCATTGACTTGATGATGCCATCCAACCATCCCGTCATCTGTGGCATGGAAAAAAATAAAATGAGGGCTCGAGGAGGGAATGGGCACAGGTGGGCTGGGAGAGGGTCTCTGCCTCACTGGGGTCCTGGCTTTAGGCAGACCAGGTTCAAATCCTTTCCAGCCCCTGGCTCACGGCTTGACCTTAACTGTTCTTTATCGTACTTTCCACATCTGTAAATGGGATAAATGTCAAGAGTCTTCTCCTGGACTCTGGAAGGCTGGAGTCTACTCCCCCATGCTTTCCCCTCTCCTCAGACTCTGCCCTTTTCTATCTTCAAACTCAGAGGAGTTTTGCGTATTTATCAGATGTGCAAAAATTCAAAAGTGTGATGAGCCCCTGAGCTGGCCAGGATGTGGGCAGACAAGCAGCCCCACACGCTGCTGGGGGCGCATCAGTAGCTCAGAGCAATGGAAGGCGTCCTGTGACGGGCATTTTGAATGCCCGGGCCCTCAGATCCAGCATCCCACTCCTGGGACTCTCCAATAGGTGAGTGTTTACAAAATGATAGGAGCGCGAACTGGTGAGGGGATAAACTAAATGTGGTCCATCTATACAGTGAATATTATTTGTCCATAAAAAGGGATGATGTTGGGGCTTCCCTGGTGGTTCAGAGGTAAAGAATCCACCTGCCAATTCAGGAAACACGGGTTCAGTTCCTGGTCCGGGAAGATCCCACATGCGGCAAAGCAACTAAGCTCACGCACCGCAACTATTGAACCTGCGCACTAGAGCCTGGGAGCTTCAAGTACGGAAGCCGGAGAGTCCTAGAGCCCACGCTCTGCAGCGAGAGGAGCCGCCGCAATGAGAAGCCTGTGCACCGCAATGAAGGGGAGCCTCCGCTCACAGCTAGAGAAGGCCCGCTCGCAGCAGCAGAGACCCACACAGCCAAAAGTAAATACACACATTTTAAAAAAGGAATGAAGCTCTGGGACCTCCCTGGTGGTCCAGTGGCTAAGACGCAGCACTCCCAATGAAGGAGCTTGGGTTCCGTTCCTGGTTGAGGAACTGGATCCCACATGCCACAACTAAGAGTTTGCATACCTCGAAGGGAAGACCCTGAATGCCTCAGCTAAAGATTCTACTTGCGGCAACTAAGACCCAGCGAAGCCAAATGAATAAACTTTAAAAAGGAGTGATGCTCTAAATCACAGCAGGAGCCTCTATGACCCACCTCCCAGAGTAATGGAAATAAAAGCAAAAATAAGCAAATGGGACCTAATTAAACTTAAAAGCTGTTGCACAATGAAGGGAACTATAAGCAAGGTGAAAAGACAGCCTTCAGAATGGGAGAAAATAATAGCAAATGAAGCAACTGGCAAAGAATTAATCTCAAAAATATATAAGCAGCTCATGCAGCTCAATTCCAGAAAAATAAACGACCCAATCAAAAAATGGGCCAAAGAACTAAATAGACATTTTTCCGAAGAAGACATACAGACGGCTAACAAGCACGTGAAAAGATGCTCAACATCACTACTTATCAGAGAAATGCAAATCAAAACCACAATGAGGTACCATTTCACGCCAGTCAGAACGGCTGCGATCCAAAAGTCTACAAGCAATAAATGCTGGAGAGGGTTCAGAGAAAAGGGAACCCTCTTACACTGTTGCTGGGAATGCAAACTAGTACAACCGCTATGGAGAACAGTGTGGAGATTCCTTTAAAAACTGGAAATAGAACTGCCGTATGACCCAGCAATCCCACTGCTGGGCATACACACCGAGGAAACCAGAATTCAAAAAGACACATGTACCCCAGTGTTCATCACAGCACTGTTTATAATGGCCAGGACATGGAAGCAACCTAGATGTCCATCAGCAGACGAATGGATAAGAAAGCTGTGGTACAGATACACAATGGAGTATTACTCAGCCATTAAAAAGAATACATTTGAATCAATTCTAATGAGGTGAATGAAACTGGAGCCGATTATACAGAGTGAAGTAAGCCAGAAAGAAAAACACCAATACAGTACACTAACGCATATATATGGAATTTAGAAAGATGGTAATGATAACCCTGTATGCGAGACACCAAAAGAGACACAGATGTATAGAACAGTCTTTTGGACTCTGTGGGAGAAGGCGAGGGTGGGATGATTTGAGAGATAGCATTGAAACATGTATATTACCATATGTGAAACAGATCCCCCAGTCCAGGTTCGATGCATGAGACAGGGTGCTCAGGGCTGGTGCGCTGGGATGACCCTGAGGGATGGGATGGGGAGGGAGGTGGGAGGGGGGGTCAGGATGACCCATGGCTGATTCATGTCAATGTATGGCAAAACCACTACAATATTGTAAAGTAATTAGCCTCCAATTAAATAAGTCAATTTTTTGAAAAAGGAGTGATGCTCTGACATACCCTATGTCGTGGATGAACCTCAAAAACATTGTGCTGGGTGAGTGAAGCCACACACAAAAGACCACACAATGTATGATTTCATTGATAGGCAATGTCTAGAACAGTCAGATCCACAGAGACAGATAGTAGATCTGTGATGGTCAGGGGCTGGGGAGGGGGAATGGGAGTGACTGCTAGTGTGCACGGAATTTCCTTTTGGGGTAATAAAATGTTCTGGAACCATACAGAGGGATGGTTGCATGACACTGTGAATGTAATAAAAATCACTGCCTTGCTCACTCTAAAGTGGGAACAATTATAAATTTTATGTTAAGTGTACTTTTGCACAATTAAAAACAAAAAGGCGCTTGAAACTTACGTGACGTCGTGAATCAACTATACTTCAATACATTTTTTTAAAAAAGGCAAAAAGCATAGCCGTGATTCACTGCGGTACTCTTTATTTTATTTAAAAAAAAAAAACCAGAAGCAACCTAAGGAGTTGGTTAGATCAGTAACGGTTATTTACCCTGGGAGATGCCACAGAGTCATGAAAATGAAGTTATAGACCTCTGAAACAATAAGGAAACACTCGTTCACTTACTCCATAGGCCTTTATTGAGCTCCTACTGTGTGCCAGGCGCTGGTCCAAGAGCTGCAGATAAAGCCAAGGACAAGACAATTCCCAGTCCCTGTGGAGTTCTTGTAGCGTCAGGGAAACGGGCAACATGCAAAACCCGTCAAGAAAATGTGTGACAGGTGCCAGAGAAAATGAAGTGGGGAGGCAAGCAGGGAAGGTGACAACATTTTAATCCAATGATCGAAGGAGACTTTATTGCAAAGAATAAAGGAGCTTGTTTAAGTAAAGGGATGGGGCAGGGCATCTGGGGGATAATAGCCAGTGCAAAAGCCCTGGGGCGAGAGTGGATCTAGGTGAGAGCAAATGCCTCTCAGTGAGTGTGTTAATTGGAACAAATAAGTAAAAAAATTTAAAGCAGCTTCCTAAAAAAGACTTCTGATGAAACAGGAAAAACAAATACCCTGGGGTTACTTCTTAGTGGCAGATAGATGGGAGGAACAGGTTCCCCATGCGTGTTTTTATATTTTTCCCTTAGAATCTCATCATATCATGTGAATACAAATCGCAGGCAGAACGTTCGATGCCAACATTGAGATCAGCCAACAGGCCCAGACAAGCACTCGGGCTTTCAGGAGAGGGACCCAGGGGCACCAGTCAGCTGCGGCTCTGGGTGGATTCCAATGCTGAGGCCCCTTAGACTAGAAGGAAATGAGGAAACGAAGTGAGGGAAATGAGGAAATAGGGTTAGGCACTCAGGGTTGACGTGGGGGTTGGGGAGAGACAAGCAGGCTTGGGGCCTGAGAGAGCGGGTGGTAGAGATGGGTCTGGGGAGGGGGCGGGGGCTGGGGCCTGGCCCTCCCTGCTGCTGCCCCCTGCAGGCCATGGGTAGGCTGTGGGAAGAGGGGCGGTTCTGGGATATGCGGCCCCCACCCTGGCTGGAGGAACCGGAAACTTCCAGAAGACACATCCTCATACTCCCCTTCTTGCTGATCTGAGTCCCAGGCAGCCCAGCCTGTCAGTGCAGAGACCTCGGAGAGCCTCCAAGACTTCTAGAGACCTTCTGAAACCCCCATGTGCGCATGCTCAGTCGCTTAGTCTGTCCGACCCTTTGCACCCCCACGGACTGTATGTAGCCCACCGGGCTCATCTGTCTGTGGGATTTCCCAGGCAAGAATACTGGAGTGGGTTGTTACTTCCTCCTCCAGGGCATCTTCCCGACCCAGGGATTGAACCAGAGTCTCCTGCAGCTCCCGTTTCGGCAGGTGGATTCTCTACCACTGAGCCACCTGGGAAGCCCCTCAGAAACTCCCAGATACCCACAAAAATTCAGACATCCCAAAGACCCCAGAGATACCTAGAAAGATTCAGAGGTCTCCCTCAAAGACAAAAACAGAGATGCAGGGGGTTGTCTGGGGTAACCCAGCCTTGGGGTCACCCACTCGTGGTCCCTCGATTCGGTCACATGCACCCGACACCTTCTGATCTCCCTGTAACCACCCTGGGCTAGGTGTGGCCTCGGTTTGCTCCCAGAGGCCCCTAGTCTGGAGAGTGGGGCCAAGGGCTTCCCCTCCCGCACATCCAGCTCCAGCCCTGTCCCCGGGCACTCACTCATCCAGACCCAGCCCCTCTCCACCTCGAGCCTCCCCAGGGCCAGGCCTCCACATACCCGGCCCCAGCCCCTTCCTGCCTCCGCCTTTCCTCCTGTGACAGCCTTCGTAGCTAAGCTTTTAAATGTTATTATTTCTTTATTTCTGGCCGCTCGGGCTCTTGGTTGCCGCCTCTCTAGTCGCGGTGACGGCTCTTGTGCGGAGCATGCGCGTTAGGCACTCGGGCTTCAGGAGTTGTGGCGCCATAGCCTTAGTTGCCCCTCCGCACGTGGAGGCTTCCTGGACCAGGGATCAAACCTGTCTTCAGCGGTGGCAGGCAGATTCTTAACCGATGGACCACCAGGGAAGTCCCCTGTGACGGCCTTTGAACCACCAACCCCCCTATCCCCTGGCCTTGGTCTAGCTACTCTCAGCGTCCAGTTTCACCCCAGGGAGGGTGGAGGGCAGGGTGCTAGGCAGCCGGGGCACAGTGGAAGCTGTTTACAAGCCCTGGGGATCTTGAGGTATCAGAGCGGCTATGGAGTTGGCAGGTACGAAGCCCGAATGCTGGGCTAAGATGGCCAAGCCAACTTAGGGACAAACCTGGGGGGTGAGCAAGCCCGAGCAACTGCGATCTCTGTGCATTAATCCAGCAAACGGTGACAGGTTCGTTCAGCCACTTCACTGCTGTGTGTCCTGGGGCCAGTACCTTTCCTCCTTTGTAAAACAACTATAGGAAAGGACTGGGAGACAGAGGTGGGCGTGAGCATGTGAGGGGTACCGGGACGTGTGTGACGCGAACAGCAGCTGAGGGTCCCAAGGGTGGGGGAGAGGTAAACGGTCCATCAGGCACAAAAACCGAATTCAGAAGGCCAAGCTTGATTTTCAAAGAAATGGAAAGACCTTGTTTGAGGTCACACGGCTTCGCTGGTGATAGTAAAAATTTAGAAGCCACAAAAAGCCTCTGGGAGAGGGGCTGGCAAACAAAACGTGGCACCAGGGCAGCTGTGGTCAGCAACCGCTCTCCACCTGCCTGAGGGGCATTTCTTTGCTGAGGTTGCTCTGGTCACAAAGGGCCACGCTGATGGCCCAGACTGCTCTCCTGGGAGCAACCCTGACCACAGACCGAAGGAGAGTTGATTAGAAACGCCTCAGCCCCCTCCTTCCTCAGGTAGGAAGTCTGGAGGCGCGGGGTCTCCAGGGCCTCCTGGGAACGCGGCCCCGTGGAGTCTGATCATTGGCGCCCCTGCAGGCCACCGTCTCTCTTCTCACCTGGACCAGGATTTCTTTCCAGATAATTCCTCTGTTTAATTCCGATCTTTGGCCTACTCCCGCTGCTGCCAAGTCGCTTCAGTCGTGTCCGATTCTGTGCGACCCCATAGACGGCAGCCCACCAGGCTCCTCGGTCCATGGGATTTTCCAGGCAAGAGTACTGGAGTGGGGTGCCATTGCCTTCTCCATTGGCCTGCTCCTCAGTTCAGTTCAGTCACTCAGTCGTGTCCGACTCCTTGCAACCTCATGAATCGCAGCTCGCCAGACCTCCCTTACCAACTCCCGGAGTTCACTCAGACTCACGTCCATCGAGTCAGTGATGCCATCCAACCATCTCATTCTCTGTCGTCCCCTTCTCCTCCTGCCCCCAATCCCTCCCAGCATCAGAGTCTTTTCCAATGAGTCAACTCTTCGCATGAGGTGGCCAAAGTACTGGAGTTTCAGCTTTAGCATCATTCCTTCCAAAGAAATCCCAAGGCTGGTCTCCTTCAGAATGGACTGGTTGGATCTCCTTGCAGTCCAAGGGACTCTCAAGAGTCTTCTCCAACACCACAGTTCAAAAGCATCAATTCTTCAGCGCTCAGCTTTCTTCACAGTCCAACTCTCACATCCATATATGACCACCGGAAAAACCATAGCCTTGACTAGATGGACCTTTGTTGGCAAAGTAACGTCTCTGCTTTTCAATATACTATCTAGGTTGGTCATAACTTTTCTTCCAAGTAGTAAGCGTCTTTTAATTTCATGGCTGCAGTGAGTTTGGAGCCCCCCAAAATAAAGTCTGACACTGTTTCCTCATCTATTTGCCACGAAGTGATGGGACCAGATGCCATGATCTTTGTTTTCTGGATGTTGAGCTTTAAGCCAACTTTTTCACTCTCCACTTTCACTTTCATCTAGAGGCTTTTTAGTTCCTCTTCCCTTTCTGCCATAAGGGTGGTGTCATCTGCATATCTGAGGTTATTGATATTTCTCCCGGCAATCTTGATTCCAGAGCTGTGCTTCTTCCAGCCCAGCGTTTCTCATGATGTACTCTGCATATAAGTTAAATAAGCAGGGTGACAATATACAGCCTTGACGTACTCCTTTTCCTATTTGGAACCAGTCTGCTGTCCCATGCCCAGTTCTAACTGTTGCCTCCTGACCTGCATACAGGTTTCTCAAGAGGCAGGTCAGGTGGTCTGGTATTCCCATCTCTTTCAGAATTTTCCACAGTTTATTGTGCAAAGGAGAAAAGGAAAGATATAAGCATCTGAATGCAGAGTTCCAAAGAATAGCAAGAAGAGATAAGAAAGCCTTCCTCAGCGATCAATGCAGGAAATAGAGGAAAACAACAGAATGGGAAAGACTAGAGATCTCTTCAAAAAAATTAGAGATACCAAGGGAACATTTCATGCAAAGATGGGCTTGATAAAGGACAGAAATGGTATGGACCTAACAGAAGCAGAAGATATTAAGAAGAGGTGGCAAGAATACGCAGAAGAACTGTACAAAAAGATCTTCATGACCCAGATAATCATGATGGTGTGATCACTCACCTAGGGTCAGTTATCTTCGAATGTGAAGTCAAGTGGGTCTTAGAAAGCATCACTACGAACAAAGCTAGTGGAGGTGATGGAATTCCAGTGGAGCTCTTTCAAATCCTGAAAGATGATGCTGGGAAAGTGCTGCACTCAATATGCCAGCAAATCTGGAAAACTCAACAGTGGCCACAGGACTGGAAAAGGTCAGTTTTCATTCCAATCCCAAAGAAAGGCAATGCCAAAGAATGCTCAAACTACCGCACAATGGCACTCATCTCACATGCTAGTAAAGTAATGCTCAAAATTCTCCAAGCCAGGCTTCAGCAATACATGAACCGTGAAATTCCAGATGTTCAAGCTGGTTTCAGAAAAGGCAGAGGAACCAGAGATCAAATTGCCAACACCTCCTGGATCATCGAAAAAGCGAGAGAGTTCCAGAGAAACATCTATTTCTGCTTTATTGACTATGCCAAAGCCTTTGGCCTACTCCTACGGGACCCCAAATTAAGATAGGTGGACGACTGGGACTTCCCCACTGGTCCAGTAACTACGGCTTCTCGCTTCCAATGCAGGAGGGCCAAGGTTCAATCCCTGGTCAGGGAACCACGTGCTGCAACAAAGACCCAACTGCAGTCAAATAAATACTTAAAAATTGAAAAAAAAAATAGGCGGAGGACTATGAAGGAATACTATAAGCAGTCATATTTTTGAAACATTCTAAGAATGATAAATTGCAGCAGCCAAGCACTGGCTATTTAAGCACCATTAAGTGATGTCATCTTCACATGATCTTGAGGCAGGAAGCATCATTATCCTCCCCGCCCCATTTTACAGATGGGGAAACAGAGCCACAGTGTGTTGAGTAGCTTGCCCAAGGCTCTACAGTAAGCCCTCGAGTCGTGTGGTTGACCATTAGCCAGCACTGTGCTCAGACAAGTTCATTTGTCTGGATCTACCCGGGAGACTGTGCAGAGCCACTGAATGGCACAGGGTGGTAATCTGTTGCTCCTGGATGTGCGGGTTTAGACTTGACTTCCTGGTAGTGACTGCCTGCGGGGGAGGGGGGTGGTGTGGAGGCGGGTTAAGAAGGTTATTTGGCTTTATCTGCTAGGTTTTGTTTTATCTGTTTCTTACAGTTGTGTAAGATTTCTGCCTTCGTTCCAAAACTATTACTGAGCGTCCGCTGGATGCAGCAAAACTTCGGCCCTTGGAAAGCTGACATTCGGGGGTGGCGAGGGGAGACGCGATGAACTGTAAATTAGTAAATTTCAAAGAGGCTAGGAAATAACAGTCCTGGAGAGGAAAAGTTAAGCAGAATTTGAGAGATTCAGAGAGCAAGACAGGGAGGTTTGCAGTTTTGAAGAGAGTTAATCAAGGCCTCTCGAGAAAAAAAACAGGAGATGCGCAGCCAAGAGCTCAAAATAGGAACGTTTTTTTGAAGGGATGGGAGAACTGAGTTGATTTTTTCTTCATTTGTGCCATGAACTAATTTGGCACATAAATACGTAAATATATATTTGGAAACCTACTTGGATGCATGGGCTAGATCAAGAAGGGGTGGACTAGGTTACAAGCCTGAAACTTGGGGTCTCAAGAGCCACTCCAAAGGGGCGCTAAGGCGGGGCCTGCCAGGTCCCCCAAATCGAACTTGCGAGTCTCTGCTGCCCCCGTGTGGTTACACTCGGGATTGCAATCTGGCTGGCCTTAACAGAGGCAAAAAATTGGTCCCGCCCACCTTTTTTTTTTTCCTTTAAAAAATGTATTTATTTTGGCTTTGTTGGGTCTTCCTTGCTGCACCAGGTCTTTCTCTAGTTGCTGGGCGCAGGAGTTACTCTTCCTTGTGGTGCACGGGCTTCTCTTGCAGAGCACAGGCTCTAGGCACATACGCTTGAGTAGTAGCAGCATGTGGACCCCGGGGGAGGGGGGCTTCAGTAGTTACAGCACAGAGGCTTATTAAGTTGTGGCTCCTGGGTTCTACAGTGGTTATGGCCCATGGGCTTTAGTTGCTTGAGACATGCAGAATCTTCCCAGATCAGGGATGCCCAGTGTCCCCTGCATGGGCTGGCGGGTTCTTATCCACTGTACCACCAGGGAAGTCCTGGTCCCTCTCACTCTGATCCCGACTCCAACTCGACCAAAATGGGAAGGGTGGGGCAAGGTCAAGATGGTCTGGGTCGCCCTCAGGTGACGATCTGTGTTACCCCCCACTCCCAGCACAGGCACAGGGGACACTGGTTCAGCAACAGGTATTTATCAAACGCCTCCTGTATGTCAAGACTTGTTCTAAGTGCTAGGGACACAGCACTGAACAAAATCATAGAATTCTCTGCCCTCCTAGAACTCATGGGTTACTGGGGACATGGGCAATCGATGTGCAAAACCATGATTTGCGGGAAATCCAACACGGCAGTGTGCCCCAGATAGTTGGAGGGCCTCTGGGACAAGGAGAGGCTGGCTAGGGGAAGGGCTGGGCAGGGTGTGGGAGGCCGGGGGGACAAACCCTGCTGAGGCTTTGGGGGTGGGAAAATGAGCTGCATGCCTGCAACAGTGGTATGAACAGAAGTAACCAGGTTCTGGTGCTTAGCAAGCATCTACTCCTCAGTGCTGTTATTCAGCAGAGAAAAGTGAAGTGAAAATGAAAGTCACTCAGTCGTGTCCGACTCTTTGCCACCCCATGGACTGTATAGTCCGTGGAATTCTCCAGGCCAGAGTACTGGAGTTCCCTTCTCCAGGGGATCTTCCCAACCCAGGGATCGAACCCAGGTCTCCGCATTGCAGGCAGATTCTCTACCAGCTGAGCCACCAGGGAAGCCCCTCAAAGGGGAAGAAAAGCCTCTCTAGTGTATCAGCCCTGTGCACTGAACCTGAGTCTTCGGTAGGGTCCTTCCTGTCTAGAGCCCAGCGTCCCCAGCATTCCCCCGGTACTGCCTGGGAATCTTGGGCCTTTGGGTTGCCATGGAAACGCCTCCGCCACAGGAAAAGAGGGGGAGCTTCAAAGAGGAGGTGACGGAGGGGCATTGCCAGGGGACGCCAAAGTGGGACCCAGTGCCTCCACTCTCTACTGTGTCCCGGGCAAGTTGCTTCCTGGCTCTGAGCTTCAGTTTTACCTGCAGAACTTTCTCTGCAGCTCCTATAGGTTTCTCCCTCCCCCATTCCTCCCTTCCTTGCTCTTGGAATCTCCACAAAATGCCTCCAATTTCCCAGCGTGTTCTAGATCCGGTGGGAGCTGAGGGCGCTCCAGTGAGCGAGGTGCTGCCTCTGGGCGTTCCATGGATCTCTATGCCTTTCTGAGCCTCGGTCTTCCCATTCTGTAACATGGGGAGGGAAAACAAAAGGCTGCCTCTCTCCTGAGGCTGCTGAGAGGATTTACGGGATTATCAGAGCTGGGTGCACCAATTCCTACTGATTAGTCTGACTCTGGAAAGGGCAGGGCGGAGAGGCGGGGTCTTGATTTGTGGGTTGCGGAGCCAAGGAAAGTGCTGGAAGCGGGGCAGTCTGTGTACTGGCTCAGATTAAGCTTTGTGGAAGATGAATAGGGTGTGGTGGGGGAGGGGCAGTCTGTAGGTCAGACTGAGGCGCGTCCACTCAGTCCCCCAGTGTCCCTCCTCTCGCCTGGAATTTCTTAAGACACCGAGAGCCTGGGGGCTGAGCTTCAATCGGCTCCAGCTGGCCCGGCACCGCCAGGTTTCCAACCCCAGGTGGAGACCCTCCAGCCGGGGAGTTCCGCCTCCAGGTGATCGATTTGGGGCATAACCCGAGGCTACAAGGGCTTGCTGGCTCTGCAGAGTTCAGCCTGTCTCAGCGACCCTCCACCCTGTGTTCCTTCGCACCGCCGTCCTCCCGCCCCCGCGCTCGCTCCGCCCCCCAGCCCCCGGGTCTAGGCCAGAACCCGCAGCTCAGCCTGCCCCGGTGCCCGCCAGCTGCCATGGCTTCTTCACTCCCGATGGTGTTTGGGTTTTAATTTTTGTGTTGCAGTTAGAAAATTACCCATAATTACAGCTTCTGAGAGGAAACGTCTCATGGCGCAGACCCTGCTCCCAGCTGTGGCCGCCTCCCACACTCGGCTGGGGAGGGGCTGAAGGGGTCTCGGGTTCGGATCCTGGACCCTACCTGAACCCCTATCCCATCCCGTTAACGGGCTGCACCCATCTCCTGTGGAGAGGAAACCCACCAACGGGAAAACCCAAACTAGCCTTCCCAACGATGCAAGCAACATATTCATGAACCCCTACCGCTGTGTCTGCAGGGAGGGCAGATTCAGAGGGAGGCGAGGGCTGCCAACAGATGACTTAGGCATTATTTTATCATAACAGTGACAACCAAGGCTAGTGCAGAACCAGTAATCTGGAGGAGATGGCCAGGGAAGGCGAGGAGGAAAGGGGAGGGAGAGCCGGAGGAGAAGAAGGGGAGGGGAAGAGGGAAGAGAGAGAGAGGAGGAAGAGAAGTGGGGGTGGCGAGAACAAGGAATACTGCGGCCAAAGGCCGAAGGAAGAGACCAGAACTGACCAGGCTGCTGCTGCTGCTAAGTCGCTTCAGTCGTGTCCGACTCTGTGCGACCCCATGGACTGCAGCCTACCCAGGCTCCTCCGTCCATGGGATTTTCCAGGCAAGAGTACTGGAGTGGGGTGCCATTGCCTTCTCCAACTAACCAGGCTAGTAGCCAGAGAAAGCGCGCTGCAGGCGGCAGGAAGGGCTAGTGCAAAGGCCAGGAGGTGGGCCTGTGAAGGAAGGGTCTGCAGAATGCAAGGGCCGGAGGGGAGGAAGTGAGGGGACGGATGGCTCCTCCTCCAGGCAAGCCCTCGCCCTACCAGCGGAGCCGACTCCGAGCTCCCGCGGACAACGACCCCGACCTCGCGGGGCTGGGGTTTGGGGGAGTCGGTGGTACCACGAGCCAGAGACCCGGCTAAGGGCTGCGGTCCCCGCGCAGCCACACGGGGGCGACTGGGAGCCAGCAAAGTGGCCGCAGGTCTGGGACCCAGCCTTGACCCTTAGCTCTCCTCGCTTACCGTCCCTCCCGCCCCCACTCCTGCTCCTAAACCAATTCCCCCGCTGGCTCTGTCTACCTGGGCCTCTTCCCGAAACAGCCTCCCTGCCTCCTCAACGCCATCGCTACCCACCCGGCAGCCCCTTGGAGCTTCTTAAAATCCTGATGTAGACCCGGCCCCTTGCGACCACACACCTTCCGGTGGCTCCCGATTCCCTTCAAAACAAAGCCCAATCCGTCCCCTCCGGGAATGGCCCGGCTCCTCTGCTCTTTTCCTGCCTGCTTGTCACGCTGCCCTCCTCCCTCTGCCTCCAGCACTTTAACCGTGTGCCCGCCTCAGGGCCTTTGCACTTGCCGCCACTGCAATCCGAATATTCTTCCTCCAGATCTCAGATCCACCCTCCCCCTATTTAAAAATAACCAAAAATCTTTTTCTCCTCATGCCCCTCCCTTGCAAGGGTGCGGGATGGCGGTGGGGGGTTTCTACGGGTTCTGCGTTTGCAAGGCGTACGATCCGGTTCGTGATGCGCTCGCCTCAGCTTCCTGGATGCCGCTTGGGACCCAGATCTTGCTCTTCTCGGACTTTTCCGCCGGCGCCGACGCTGTGTTTTGCAGATCCGTCCCCGTTGCCATGAGAACCGTGCTAGTCTCTCCCGCCCGCCGCGCCTACCCCCTCTGCAGCTAGCCCGGCCGCGGGTGCCTCCGCCTCCCAGCCTCCCTCCCTCCCGCCGCCTTCTGCCCCAGCGGTCGCCCCGTCCTCTTCACCGGGGTCCCCTCCCTCTGCTCAGCACGTGGCACTCTCTGAAATTATTCTCCTGTTCGTCAGAAGCCTCTGCTCAAGCTGTAGCAGTGTGTCCCGACTGGCTCCACAGAGTCAGCATACAGCAGGCGCTCAATAAATGTTTGTGAGGAGAAGGCTCACATCGATCGACTCAAGGAGCCGCAGATCAGAGCAGGCCAGGGACCTGGCCAGGGCACACAGAATTCTGGAGAGCCACCGAGCCTTAAGAGATAACTGGGGGCGTCCAGGGTGGCGACTGGAGAGTCTGGGGGACCTGGGAGTCACAGATGTCACCAATACAGTGTGACTTGGGTGAGTCACACCCTCTGTGTGCCTGCCTGCGAGGAGGTGCTGGAAAGCAGTGATGGGAACCGGTATTACGACAAGGGTGTCCTTGATGCCAACGTCCATCGGTGGCCCCCGGGACATTGGACAGTCGCCAGCTCACCGTCAGACGGAAGCGGGCGGGCCGCGCCCCCATTAGCGCGCAGCGCGGGCCCCTCCTCCGCGCCTGCCGGGGGCCAGGAGGCCCGCGGGAGAGGAAGTTGGGGGAGGGGACGACCGGCTGGACAGGAAGTGGGAAGGGCTGGCGTCCCCCACCCCCAACCCCAGGCCCGGGCCCCTCGGGATGGAGGCGGGGCTGGAGCCGGCCTAGCCCTTCCCTTCCTCTTCGCCTGTTTGGAACCCCAGCGGCTCCAGACTTCCCGCCCACCAGAAGGCCTGGGTCGGAGGAAGGCCACTGGAGGGGAGGGGTACTAAGAGGGAAGCTTATTAGGGGGTCGGCCGGCAGCCGCTGGGGCGCTTCAATCAAGACGCTCACGACACACATAACACAGGTCCCAGGGGGCCAGCAGTCCACCCACTCGCGGAGGCGCACACACACTAGTGTACAAAACCTAACGCAGCATCACTCGGCCCAGCACACGACCGCCGCGGACACACAGCCACCGTCGCAGAGCTAGAAACAACTGCGCGGACAGCGATTGGGGCCCCGCCAACCCCCCACGCACAAAGACGAACACGTGCACTCAGAGGAACCGCGTGTTTACACACACACTCTCGGCTGTGCAAAGCAAAGAAAAAGAATATCCACGGCAAACATTCACAGAAGCATCTAGACCACAGTCACAGCTGGACCAAGCCCCCACCCAGCCCAAGCAGGTCCAGCGCACACTGCGCACGGGTACCCTGGCACACAGGTCTCCACCCCCACCACCCCAGGCGCCCCTGCCCTGCGGGTGTCGGCCTCCACCTCCTGTGCACACCCCCAGGGGGGGAGAAGAGAGGTCCTAGGAGGGAGAATGGGATGCCTACTGCCTGCACCCCGACTCCTGCAGAGGTGCTATTAAGGTGGAATATTCACAGCTGGTACAGGCTGAGAGGCGGAGCCAGCGAAAGTGACCCAGTCAGTCAAGCCACCCAGCACCTGCAATTGACAACAGGTGTGACTGTGAGGCAGTGCGGGGTAGTCCCCAGGAGGTAGCCTGGGTACCCCGGGAGCGTCTTGTCCGTGCGGTGTCTGTGTTGCGTGTATCTGTGTTGTGTGACTGTGTGTTGCGCGTGACTGAGTCATCTCTGGCTCGGTGAGACCCCAGGTCCCTGTGTGAAGCCCTCAGGAGGCTGCGACGGTGTGCCCCAGGGTAGCTGCGTGGATTCTTTCCACAGCTGTTGGAAGCTGTGGCATAGCGGTGCCTATGCGTGTCTCCGTGTGGGTACCTATGTGAGTGTCGAGTGTGTTGCAGTGTTTTGTAACAGCCACTCTTTTAGCTGTGTATACCTACATGAATGACAGTGTGTCCTGAAGGCGGGCTATGTGTGTGGCAGTTCCCTCCGTGCTGGGTGTGGGTAGCTCTGCGGGGGTGATACACCCAGTGTGACTGCCTGTAGCTTTATGGGGCTATCAGTAGTTGCTCCAGCAGCCACGAGTCCTGTGTCGGCGAGTGTAGCCGCAACTAAGTGTGTGGCTGTGTTTCTGTGTACAATTTGGGCTTATCTGGACACTGCGTGTGTAGTAGCTATCAGCTGTGTCCTGTTGTTCGTCCTCGAGTGGCAGTTCCCACTAGCGCCCTGAGAATGTGTAGCCCCGCGCCCCTTCCCCCCGCGGCGGCCACTGCGCGTGCGCGCCCGGCCCACGATCCCGGCGGCGGGACCCACCCGCGCTCCCGCCATCGCCCTTTTAAGAGCGGCGCCCGCGGGCGACGGGGTGGCGGCGGGCGGGGGCGCGCGCGGCAGGAGGAGGGGGCGCGCGCTTCCCGGAACAGCCCGCGCTGAGGGAAGAGAGGAAGAAAATAAAACCCGCGGCCGGAGCCAAAGCTGGAGCTGCCGCCGCCGCCGTCTGGAGCTCCCCCGCGCGGACAATGCCCGCGATGCCCGCACGGGGCTCAGGGCGGTGAGGCCCGGGGCGCGGGGTAGCTATGGCGACAGGGAGCGCGGCCCGCGGCGCCGCCTGACAGGTGTGGGGCCCCGGCGGCGGCGGCGGCGGCGGCGGCAGTGCGGAGCAGCATGTACGCCAAGGGGGGCAAGGGCTCGGCCGTGCCCTCCGACAGCCAGGCACGAGAGAAGTGAGTCGGTGGGTCGGGACCGCGGGAGCCGGGGGCGGGGCTCGGCCACTGCGCCGCTTCCGGGGCCCCGACGCCGGCGGGCATCGCGTGGGGCACGTGGGTGCGGGTCCGTGCGGGGCGCGCCAGACCGGAGGGGCTCGGGGAGTCGCGAGCTAAGTCAGAGCGCCGTAGAACCGAGAGGCATGAGAGGTTTAAGGGGTCGCGAGATTTGAGGGGACACGCGAGATCCGAGAGGTCGTGCGAGTGGAAGGGGCGCGGGAGACCCGAGGGGAGCGAGATTTGCGGGGGCGCGCGAGATCCGAGGGGTACTAAAGGGTCGCGAGACCTCCCCGACGTCGAGACTTGGGTGTGCGAGGTTGCCACCGGTGTGCGCGCTCGCGGTTCGTGCCACTTCCCCCATCCTCTGGGGGAAGTTTCCCTGGCAGGCGAGACTGGCCACCCTGCTGCCCGCCCCCTACTCTGCTCCTTGGTGAAAGCTTGAGGGGCGGCGGGCCCACCCCCGTAAGACCACCTGTCCAGCGGGGCCTGGGGCAGCTGGGGGGGCCCTTGGGGAAGCCGCAGGGCTCACAGTCTTGGGGCGCCCACTTGTTCTAGGCATGGCGCTGGGCTTTGGGTGGCAGATGCTTTCAAGGCTGTTAGAGGGACAGGTACCTAACTCCCAGACTCTGCGATGAGGGGCTGGGGGCGCTCAGAGCTTCTTGGAGTAGGGTGGTAGCTGAGCTGCTGCGCCTGCCTCCAGGCACTGCCACTTACCTGTGGTGGGACTTTGGGTGAGGGAGTACAGCCTCCTAAGCTCGCTCTTTATCCTGAGAAATGCAGACGTAATAACAGTTCCGTTTCTTAGGTTTAGGGAGCATTTGAAAAGTGCTAGGACCTGTGACTATCACAGCAAGGGCACCCAATGGTGGTTTGTGATACTGTTATCCTGCCAGCGAAAACGGAAGGCTTGCGAGGGCTGATTTGCAGGATCGTAAAAGTCAAGCCACCTTGTGTGGGAAACCAGTTGCTGGAGATGTCAGGAGACTGGGTTCTCAGGGAGAGGTCCCATGATGACTCTTCAAGGAACAGAGCAAGAGAGGATTTGAAAGTCTGAGCAGTGAAAAGGAGCCCTAAACACGGGCTCTCTCCTAGCCTGCGTTTTCTGCCTGGGCTGACATTGGGACCCTTTCCCGCCCCCACCGGGACCTTCAGCTGTCCCTGTCACCTTCATCCCCTTATTTAAAGCTTTATTCACTTATTTTTTGGCTGTGGTGGGTCTTCGTTGCTGCACACCAGCTTTCTCTAGTTGTAGAAAGCAGGGGCTACTCTTCATTGCAGTGTGCAGGCTTTCTTTTCATCTCTTACAGCTCGGCAACCGTTTCTCTCTTGGCTGAGGACAAGCAAAGCTTGAAGGCTCAGTGGTTGGGGCTTTTGGGCTCAGTCATTGCGGTGCACCTCTTAGTTGCTCCACAGCATGTGGGATCTTCCCAGACTAGGGATCAGACTGGTGTCTCTTGCATTGCAAGGTGGGTTCTTAATCACCGAGCCACCAGGGAAGCCTTATCTAAAAAGATCTGAAACCAATGACCAAATGTAAGCACTAGTTAGTTCTTGGTGGGAGGTGCTCTTGGGGCCTCCTTGTAAGCTGGAGCGTTCTTCGTTTACAGGAGAGGCTGTGTCTTCCTGCAGGCAGCCTACCCAGGCCCTACCTCCCCCTCGCCCACCCTGCCTTCCCTCCCCTGTATTCCTTGGAGCCTGCAGTCACCACTGTGTGCTGTGAACCCCAAGGGCAGGGACCCACCATCTGTGCACCCAGCAGATGCTAAGTCCATTGCTAGGACAGGCTGGCCCAGACCTCATTCTGAGACAGGGAGCCAGAGGGGGCTCAGGACAGGGGCCAAAGAAGGAAGGAGAAGAACGGCAGGAGGAGGCAGGAAGGTGAAATCAGGGAGAAAAGAACAGGCCTGGAGAGTTAAGGACCTGAGCAGTGGAACCCCCTTCACCCCATTACGCAGAGGAGGAAACGAAGGCCCAGAGACGGAAGTGGCTCAGTTTCTGGTGGCCTGTGAGGTGCTCTACCTGCAGCCTCTCCCCCAGCCCTGGTGAGAATCCTGCAAGGCTGACTGTCCGCATTTCAGATGGGAGACCAAACCGGGCTCAGAGCCCCCGGTCTACCTTTCTAGTGTGTCAGCCCCACGCTTCGAAGAGCTCTCCTGTGCCCCTGAACCTGAGTTTTCAATGGGGTCCTTCTTATCCAGAGCCCAGCATCCCCATCAGTGAAGCAGATGCCACCATCTGCTGTTTTCCTAACTTTTTTTTTTGCAGCAGAACCTCGTCCCCAAGCCAGCACTTCTGCTGGACCCTCCTGACAAGAAATGGCTGAGTGTAGGATAGCTCCAGCCAAAAATGAGGGGGGAGGGGGACCGAGAACTCAGATAACCCCCTCTTCCATCCCTGGCCAAGAACTGAGGCTGGATTCAAAGATGCAGAATCTCCCCTGGGTTGTCCAGTGGGGTTGAAACTCAACTCCAAAGCCCTCCTTCCCAGCTCAAACCTGTTTCTTTTTTTTAAATTGGTTTATTTTTAATTGAAGAATAATTACTTTATAATATTGGTTTGATTTCTGTCATACATCAACATGAAGTCGCCATAGGTATACATATGTCCCCTCCTCTTGAACCTCCTTCCTGCCTCCCACCGCATCCCACCCCTCTCAGTTGTTAGAGCCCAGTTTGAGTTCCCTGAGTCACACAGCAAATTTCCATTGGCTGTCTATTTTACATAGGGTACAAACCTGTTTCTTCCCTTCTCTCATCTCCACGGCCGTCCCCTAAGCTGCCACCATCAGCTCTGTTCCAGATAACTGCCTGCCTCCCCCAGGTTTCCTGGCCCTCCACCCACCAGCAGACCCCCAGAAGCCCCACTCCACAAAGGAGCTGGAGCGCACGTTAAAACACAAACCTCTCCAGCCCACATGGCACGCCCCCACCCTGGGTACCAGCCCCAGCTCTCTGGCCCAGCCTCACCCCAGGGCCTTTGCGCTTGCTGTGCCCTTAGTCAATGGCTCTTCCTCTAGGCCTTCCACATAGCTGACCCCTCCCACACCTCACTACCACCCACTTTCCCACTTCACTTTCTTAATCGCACAGCATCAGATCCCTGGGTGACTCACCTACCTCTTAGCTAGGATGTGGGCTTCTTCTGGGCCAGCACCTGCCTTTCACTACACCCCAAGACCCAGCCCAGCACATGTCTGAACAAGCAGACCATTCCCACCGGGAGAGTGGTTGCCCCCAGACCCCAGCCAGGGTACAAGGATGGCTCGAGAGGTGCCAGGATCCCCAGGAGTGGGGTGGCCAGACACCTGCTTCCAACCTGGGCAGAAGACAGGTGTCAGTTTTAAAGTCTCCTGCTTAAGGGTGCGTGGAAATGGAGCCCAACCTCACAACCGCACAGCTAGATAAGAGGGGGCCAGAAAGACAGTCATCTGTCTAGCATCTTCTGGCCAGAAGAATCTCTTCTCCAAAATGACCCCGAGGCTGGGTAGAGAGTGGACGCTCGTTGTGCACTTAGGGCTCCAGGCACACAGCGGCGACGGCAGGGTCCAGAGGGTACAGGGGAGGGGGGGGGGGGGGGGGGCAGGGGGGGGAGGGGGGGGGGGGGGGGGGGGGGGGGCAGGGGGGAGGAGGGCAGGGTGGGCCAGAGGGTACAGGGGAGGGGAGGGCAGGGTGGGCCAGAGGGTACAGGGGAGGGGAGGGCAGGGTGGGCCAGAGGGTACAGGGGAGGGGAGGGGAGGGGAGGGCAGGGTGGGCCAGAGGGTACAGGGGAGGGGAGGGGAGGGGAGGGCAGGGTGGGCCAGAGGGTACAGGGGAGGGGAGGGCAGGGTGGGCCAGAGGGTACAGGGGAGGGGAGGGCAGGGTGAGCCAGAGGGTACAGGGGAGGGAGGCAGGGTGGGCCAGAGGGAGGTGGGATCTGAGTGGGCTGCCTGCAGGGAGACACAGCCTCTCCTGTAAATGAACACCAACCTAGAGGTCGGTCCCTGGAGCGCTTCCCACCCAGAACGAGCACGTGCGTTTGCCCATTGGTCTCAGTCTTTCTAAACAAGGAGATGAAGCTGACAGGGACAGCTGAAGGTCCGCACGTCCGCTGGGCATCCTCTCCCCCTTCCAGCTCCAGAGGCTCTGCTGTCCTAACCTGGGGGCAGCGTCTAAACGTTAGCTGTGGGACACTTTGGGTGCTGCCAGGCGGGTTTAGAATAGTTCCATGAGCAAGAGTCCTGTCAGTGTCCCTGGACATCTCGTGGGTTTTTCCGCCAGAATCGGTTTTGATATAAGCACATCACCTCAGGTAATTTGTCCATCTTCCCAGGGGGTAAGGGAATGACCTTGTGTCTGTCCCATCCCTAGCTGAGTGTTCAGGTGTGGCCCTGGGCACCCTTGTTGGAGGGGAGCTTGTGGGTAAGAGGTTCTTGAGAAAGGCTGAGCGGAGCCAGCCACACAGGGGAGACTTTTGGGAAGGCAGGGTCTGGGGGCAGATGCTGGGGTGGAGTTTATGAGTGGGGGTCGTTCCTTTGGCTGCTGGGTGGGAGGAAGGCCGTAACCTGAAGGCTGGTGAGGAGGGGGACTCTGGAGAGCTGAAGGCCTGGCCCTGTGGGTGGTGGAGAGGAGGGAGGAAACGTGTGGGTGAGAGTCCCTGAAGGGCGTAGGTGGAACTGGTGACGGATTAGGCGAGGGTGGAGGGGTGACAGAAGGCCTTGAAGGCAAGGCCTGCTCCCAGCCCCCAGTGGCACACGCCCCCAGGGGCTCTGGGGGAGGGGGAGCTGAGCAGGCGGCACCCGTTACCTCAATTCTTGGCCAATTACGGCAGTTCTTGATAATGAAGGCGGCATTGCTGAGTTTCTGCCCCTGCTCTGTGCTCAGCTGCAGGGAGGCCCATGGGCACTTCTCCCTGTAAGCACTCCCAGTCCAGGCATCTCGCATGCTCCAGGTCACTGGTCCTTCTGGAGGGAGGCCCTGCTCCCTCCCGTCTCCTGCCCTCTTGCAGCAGGGATCCCCTGATGGATGGGCTCTTCCTTCTGTAGGTCATTTGCTGACGAGGGCTGGGGCGGGACAAGGATTTGGACCTAGAGCCCCGGCCCTTTCCCACAACCCCGCTCAGGGCCTGGACAGGGACCGCCCCCCAAAGCCAGAAGCGCCCCAGAGGGGAGGGCTCTGGAGGTCCCCAAACCACCTGCCAGGCTTCAGGCAAACAAAACTGCTCCCAATTCTCTGAGACTTGATCCAGATGAAAATGAAAAGTACTAGCATGTAAGGTGTTCGGTTTCAGCAAAACTGAAAACCTTCTCTGGCTTCTCTATGCTCTTGGGATAAAACTCCAAATCCTTACCATCACAATAGTAGGTGCTCACATCCCCAGGGGGTTCAGGGTCCATTCCTTTGGATGGCTGAGGGCCCAGTGCTAGATAAGTTCAAGAGTGAGATGAAGTCCTTGCCCGCCCATAGCGACATTCAGTGGGGGCTGCAGGCAGTAAGTGGAGAGCCTGGTGTCAAACAGATAAATAAAATGATGGGGGGTGAGGGGAGACTGGAGCAGGGCTGAGGTTAGAAGTGATAAAGACATCTCTTACAGGTGACATTGGAGCCGTGAGGGTCTCTGGCTGAAGTGCCCCAGGCAGGGAAACAGCCTGTGCAAAGGCCCTGGGGTGGAGAGTAGTGAGTGGTCAGTGTGTGTATGTGGGAGGGGGCGGAAGGAGGGTCTGTGTGCGGAGTGCTGGTGGGGAAGGAAGGAGACAGCCTTTGCTGAAGTCCAGGTAAGTGATGGTGGCAGCCTGGAGTGTGCGGAGGAAGGCAGCATGAGGAGAGAGGGCTTTTTCCTTAACTTCTTTCCCCTAAATTCAGTAAAATGTAGTGATCTCTGGGGGATAGCTGGGTGGGTCTTCACACTTGCACCGCACACTTGTGTGTGCAGACCACCCAGGATGGGGAGCAGGAGGGGAAGGGGAGAAGGAGCTGGGCTGGGGCTGGGCCTTTAAGATACCAAGTGGGCAGTGGACACTGAGCTCTGAGCAAGCCTGTGGGCAGCTGCAGTCAGTCATCCGAGCAGGAGGGGAGGCTGCCCAGGGAGAGGGGAGGAGAGCAGGCCGGGGTGGGTTCCGGGACCTGTGTCCTAGGTCACATGCCACCCTGAGGGTGGAGGGTGAGAGGCGATGGAGGACACGGTGGGCTGGCGGCGTAGATCCCTTGGTGGGAGCCACCGTGTTCTTCAGAGGACTCTAGAGCCCTGGGAGAGCCTCTGCCCTTGGTGGGGGTGGGGGGGTAGCAGACTGCAGCCCCCTGCGTCCCTGCTGGGGCAGCCTGCCCGGCCCCCTCCCCGTCCTGTATTGCTCCCTGTCTCTGGGTGTCTCATCCCCCTGCCTTTCCTGCTCCCTGCACTGCCCCCCAAGGTGACGGGGTCGGCTGGGCCTCTCACAGCCTCTGTCTTTGCCTGCAAGGTGAGGAAGTGAGCTGGCTGGAGCTGGTCAGCTCTGCTCTGGCCCCATCGGCCTTTTGTGTTCATTCTTGTACTGATGGGCTTGGGCCGGGCGGATGCAGCCAGGCAGATGCAGACCACTGGTGAAGGCTCAGGAGACCTCTAGAAAGGGGGGGGGGCTCTGGGAGTGAGGTGGACAGATGAGCCCCACACCTGAAGGGTGAGGGAGATCACTGGGCCGGAGAAGGGAGGATGCTGGGGACTGCTGGGTGCGATGTTGGAACCTGGGGTCGCCTGGGCCTTGAGGAGCTGCTGGGAGGAGTGTGATGACAAGGCGGGGACCTTGGCTAGTCTTGGGGGAAACCCACACTCAGAGCTACGTAAGCCCCACAAATCCCACCTCTCAGAGCCCCGCTTCGGTCCTTCCAGTGGCTGCCACGTTCGGGGCACAATGCGAGCTGTGGACGTACCTTGCCCTGGGACAGCCGCCCCCCTGACTCCCTAACAGCCCCCCTCGTCCTGTGGCATGTACCGCCTTCCAGCCCACCAGGCCGCTTACCTTCTCCTCTGTATTGTTGCTCCTCCGTCTCGCCCCGCAAGCTGGTAGCCTCTGGGAGGACAGGAGCCTGTGGGGTCACTACTCAGGGAGGCGCTGCGTGAACGTGTGTTGAATGAATGAAGGGATGGGTGGATGAAGAAAGGAAGAAGGTCCAGAACAAGGGCGGAAGCCATGGGGTGGGGCCGGGGCAGAAGGACCTCGCCGTGGGCCAGGGCCTGGGCGGTCTGCTGAAGGGGCCGGGATGGGAGGCTTGAGCAGCCTGGCTGGGAAGAGCGAGAGAAAACAGGAGCGTGAGTCAAGGCAAGGTTATTTTAAGATGGGGCTGTCAGCCAGGGGAGGGCGGCCAGCTGGGAAGGCAGGCATCTGGAAGGGCCTCCAGCTTTCACCAGAGCAACCTCAGGCTGGCCCTTGGGGAGCCTCCAGTCTCGGACCCACACTCCCCTCAGCCCATCTGGGGCCTGGTTGGGCAGTGGGAGGACCCTGGGGGCGCCCCAAAGGGCTGGGACGGTAGAGGGCGACTAGGTGACTCCAGCCAGTGGGGAGTTGTGCCTCTGCTGGCTGGTGTGGAAGATAGACTGAGGGGTGGCAGAGGCCAGGGAAGGAAAGGCCTGGAAGGCAGCATGGGTGGCCCGGCTCCCTCGTGTGGCCCTCGAGCGGCGCTGCTGGCCTGGGCAGTAACCGGGCTGCTGTGCGCATGGGGGCTGGGCGCCATGGGCATCTGGGCAAGGCGGTGTCGCGACAGCTGAGTGGCACTGCTGGCCCTGCTTCCCGTGCCCCAGCGTCTCCTGGGGGCTGGCACGAGTGTCTCATAGCCACCACTGGTGCCTGCAGACTGGCCCTAGAGAGGACGGGGGCATCCAGGGAGACCTGGAGGAGGAAGACCTCAGGTCAGAGAGCCCCCTCTTTCCTCAGCAGCTGAGGCTGGGCATGCGCTAGGTGCTGGGCCTGGCCACGTGGCCCAGGGTGCCTGCTGGGAGGCCCTACCCAGAGCACAGTCGAATGGAGCCCACGAGCCCCTTCCCCAAGCAGAGGGCCTCTCTGGGGTCAAGGCTGCTCAGGGGTCTCAGGATTGGTGGGATGGGCCCAGGACTTGGTCCATCAGGGGGTGTTGAACAGAACAGAATTTGACCTGGAAGTGGATCTGGGGACTCCTAGGAGAGCTGCCTAGACGAGGGGCCTGCAGGCTGGGTGTTGATGTGGGAGGTGGTCAGGCTGAGCAACTGGCATGGAGGCCGGTACTTGGCCTGAGAGCCCTTCCCAGGGACCCTTGGGGCGGGGCACTGAGTGTGGCCCAGGCCTCTGACCTGGCCCCTACCTGACCACCTGCAGGCTGGCATTGTACGTGTATGAGTACCTGCTACACGTCGGTGCCCAGAAGTCAGCCCAGACCTTCCTGTCTGAGGTAAGCTGGCCAAGCCAGGCAGGGACCCCCTGCAGCCAGACCCTTCCTCAGCCCCCGAACCCTGGGGGCCTCCTTACCCCATTTTTATCAGGTCTCTGGTGGTAGGGTCAGATCACGCCCTGGAAGGTGAGGGCTGGGCTGGGGCTGGGCCTGCAGATGGGCCTCCTGGCATCTGCCCATCCATCGGAGGGTCTGCCTCCTGCTTCCCCGCTGGGCTTCTCACCAAGCTGCCCCCTCCTGGCTCCCCGGCCCTGACCCACTGGTTTCCTGGCCCAGTGCTCCCCAGGCCGAGCGGGGCTGGCGCTGCCTCTTGGGAGGGGAGGGTGTCAGGCAGAGCTGGGCAGTGAGTGCCTTGCCTTCTTTCCTCTCCCCTGCAGATCCGATGGGAGAAGAACATTACGCTGGGGGAGCCCCCGGGCTTCTTGCATTCCTGGTGGTGGTGCGTGTGAGGCGGTGCGGGTGGGCCTTGGAGGGGGGCTGGGTGGGGGCGCGTGGGGAAACCATCTCCCCCCCTGCCGCCCACAGCGTGTTCTGGGACTTGTACTGTGCAGCGCCCGACCGCAGAGAGGCGTGTGAGCACTCGAGCGAAGCCAAGGCTTTCCAGGACTACGTGAGTCCCCGCCCCAGGGGCTGGGACCAGGGCTTGTGGGCGTGGGCAGGGGCCTGTGCTCTGAGGGGCTCCAGTGGGCAAGTGGGCCGGGCTGTGAGGTCTGACCTGAGATTGTGCTCCTCCTATGCTCCTCCACTGCACCTCCTGCGGGTCCCCAGAAGCCCGAGACCCTCTGGAAGCCAGCCCCTCCTTTGCTTCCCCTCCTGTGAACTCCAAGTGGAACCCGATAGACAGAACCCCAGTTCCTGCCTCCCTGGCTGCCTGCCTCTTTGTGTGCAGGGTGGGGCTGGCCGTCCCCCACAGCTGGCCCCCTCCCCTCGAGCCTTCTGCGGTGGGGGCCCAGGCAGGGGTACACCCTGGCGCTGGAGAGGCCTAGCTTGGCAGACCTCCCAGCCTTATTCGGTGACTGGGGCTGCTCTCTTCACCTCTCCGGCCTCGGTTTCGGTGCAAGTTGAGTTCAGTGTCGTCCAGAGCAGAGGCTGGGTAACAGGAGGGGGCCCGCAGCACCGTGTGGTCACGTGGGGGGCGTTGGCCGCCCCCTGCCTTTACCCTCTTCCTCCTGGTCTGTGGGGCTTGCTCACCCAGCGCCGCGGAGACATCCCCCCCTGCCCTCCCCCTCCCCGTGCCCTCCCCCTCCCCCTGCAGCCGGCGCGTTAATATCCTGAGCCCTCCGCTCCGCTGTGCCCCTGGGGCGGGGTGCCTGCCAGGGCCCTCCCTCCACCCTCCCTCTCTGCAGTTAGCCGGAGTCCCCCACCAGCACCGCCTCCCGACAGAGGGCCCCCGCAGTACAGAAGGGCCAGGGTGCAGTCCGAAAAGGCCAGGGTTCACCGTGTCCCCAAAGACGCCCGGGGCACGCTGTATGCGGCTTTACGGGAGGGGCGGTTACTGGTGTCCCCCCCCCCCCCCCCCGCCCCGTCAGGTTCCACCGGTCATGTTGTGGTCCGGCCAGAACGGGGGTAACAGACGTGTCTGGAGCTGTGTGCGCGTGTGACTCGGCGTGGGCCCGACTCCCTCGCCCAGTGCACCCCACTTCTCCCCGTGCCTCTGTGGGGTCCCTGGGGCTCTGCTCCTCCTCCGGGCTGAGCAGCCCGCCCCTCCCTCTCCGCCCACGTCTCCGGGGGAGGGAAGAGCGCGGTCTCCCTGGAGTGAGCGGCTTCCGGGAGCGCGCTGATTACCGTGGCAGCGGGCGCGTCCAGGGAGGGGGCGGCGCCCGGCCGCGGCCGGCTCCCGGGTGACAGGGTCCCTGTGTCAGCGGACGGGAGCCGGCTGCGTGTTCTGCCCCACCTCCGCACTTACTGGCGGTGGGGTGAGGGGCGTCCTGCCGCCTCCCCCTCGCAGTCGGGGCTCCCTCCTCCCTTCCACCCCCCAGCTTCTGAAGGGGCTCAGTCAGCGCCTCTGGGCTGGGGGCCGACCTCAGCGTCTCCAGGAAACGAGAGCGCGCCCAGCCTGTCGTCATGGCAACGCGGGCCTGGCTGGTGCCTCCGGGTGGATGATTGACGTGGGGGGTCCAGCTCAGGCCCCCCACTGGGAAGGGTGGACCCCACCCGTCCCCCCCGGATTAACCCTTCAAGGCCTAGACTTGGGGAACCCCATCGTTTCCCCCACCCGCACACCTCAAGGTCTGGAAAGCCAACCACCCGCACCACCAGCCACCTTCCCCGACCAGGAAATGCTCTGGCGCCGCCTGCCACAGCCCAGAAGGGGGGGGCCTGCCCTCCCTGTGGGCGGGGGAAGGTGGACAGACGCAGGGCCCAGAGCTGTTCCCCTCCGGCCAGGGAGGCCAGGGAGAGACGCGTCAAGGGGCCTCAGGAGAATCGTTCTCGGTGCCTGCAATGCCCTCCTCCCTTCCCTGTCCTTTGATGTGTCTCCTCTGCCCTGAAGACTAGGCCTCTTTCTACCCCCCCCCCCCCCCCCGCCTGCTCTGTGGGCCCCAAAGGCAAGCAAGCCTGGGACTTGGAACTAGCCAGAGGAAGTGGCCTGTCCGCCTGTCCCCCTGCCAACTCTGGGCCTGCCACCAGCATCCCCACCCTTGGCAGACACGAGAACTCCCTTCTCAGGCTCCCAGTCTAGTTCCCTCCTCCATCTGAAGAGAGACTGGGGGCCTGGAGAGGCACTGTGGAGTGCCCCTCCTCCTCCTCCCTCCTTCCTGGAGAAGGAGGGGAGTGGTCTGTACAGTGGCTCTAAGAAGGAACCCTCTGGGAGGGAGGTTCATCTCCAAGCTGCCTATTGATTTTTGTTGTTGTTGATTTGAGGGGTCTTGGGGGCCCAGCTAAGCTGCCTTGCCAGCCAGAAGGATTCAGGGCTGGTTGAGATGGGCTGGGAGTGGGGCACTGTGCCCCCACCCATCTGAAGTTGGATTCAGACCAAAAGAACAAGCCTGTGCTAGAAGGACGAAGCGCACACTGGAGTTGTCGGCAGGCGGCATTTTCAGACCCCCAGATCCTCAGGGTGGAGACTCACGGGGGGCTGGAGTCCCTGGCCTCCTCCCTAGTCTGGGGTCTCAGCAGGTCAGGGCCCGCAGCACAGAGGCAGAGCCCTTGCTTAGGGCCACTCAGCATATGGGGCTGCTAAGCCTGGGGGGAACAAGGATTCTTTCCTCAGTGTTAGCCCCCCTCCCCAGTCCTTCCATGCTTCAGTAGTTGGATGGCTTGGGTTCCTTGTTCTGCGGGGCTGGCTGGCTGGGGAGAAGAGAAGAACCTGGTTCAGAAAGGGACCTGACTTGGGTCTTGCCATCTCTCCTGCTCCTGCAGAGTGCTGCAGCAGCCCCCAGCCCGGTGATGGGGAGCATGGCCCCCAGTGATGCAATGGCATCAGGCCCCATGGCACCCGGCTTCTTCCAGGTACAGCCAGGGCTAGGACCCCCCGTCTCCCTGGGTGGGCAGTGACAGGGTGGGTATGTACTGTGCGTCCGTGGTAGGGCCAGAGAGGGGCGGAGCTGCCTGGGCCCCAGTGCCAAGGAGGGCGGGTGCTCTGCGCTAGGACTGCTCATGTGTCAGGGTGCTTGGGGCCGCAAAGCTTGGCTCTCTGAGCCAGGGGTCCTGCCCATAACCCTACCTTTAGGGTCCCTTAGAGGGGCTAGCTGGCCCCTTCTGCCTCCACGGCGTCCCCACCCCTGCCCTGCCAGGCTCAGCAGAGCCACAGGAAACCGTGAAACTTCGGGTGACCTCGCTCCTCCCAACCCGCCTGGTTCTGTCCTCCTAGGGCCCCCCCCCAGCTCCCAGCCTTCCCCCCACAATCCCAGTGCCCCCATGATGGGGCCTCATGTTCAGGTAAGGACCTGTAATGCCCCGCCCCTTCGAGCACACACACCCCTCCCTAGGGCCCCTGGGTGCATACCACTGAGCTCCACACACCCAGGCACTGGGCTGAGGTATGCCGGCTGGTGCTGGAGGACAGCAGGAACCGGATAGTTTTGAGGGCTGGGCAGGTTGGGGGAGGTGCTGATCCCCGGCCCACCTCTTCCAGCCCTTCATGTCACCGCGGTTCCCAGGGGGCCCCCGGCCCACCCTGCGGATGCCGAGTCAGGTGAGAGAGGGATGTGGGGGGGCGGGCAGGAGCTGGGCCGGGGTGGGGGCACCTCCACTCAGTGCTGCCACTCCCCATCTGCAGCCTCCCGTGGGCCTCCCCGGCTCCCAGCCCCTCCTCCCTGGCACCATGGAGCCCTCCCCGCGAGCTCAGGGTGAGTAGGGAAGCTCCAGCTGCTGTCCCCCCACCAGCCAATCAGGACCCCAGAACCAGGACCACCCCCGCGCCAACACAGCGCGTGTCCATGCTGGGAAATGGTCCAGATCTGAGCCTACTCTTCCTTCTGCCCCCAGGGCATTCGAGCATGGGCCCCATGCAGAGGGTGACGCCTCCCCGGGGCATGACCAGCGTTGGGCCCCAGGTAAGGGCTGGCCCAGGTGACTGGGAGCATCAGGGGCTGCCCCCACTAAACCTGCGCTCACGGCCCCTTTGCCTTCGCAGAGCTACGGAGGCGGTGGCATGCGGCCCCCACCCAACTCTCTTGCTGGCCCTGGCTTGCCCACCATGAACATGTAAGGCCCTCAGGGACCCCTAGGAGTGAGCCCAGGCGGGTAGCACCCCACTTCACGGGCTGGGTGTACTGAGGCAGACCCACAGGGCAGTCCCTGGTACTGTTGACGTCACTGCTGGGTGGGGAAGCTCAGGCTCGAAGACCAGTGAGCCATGGCTTCTTGGGCTTTGAAGCTGGCCTGGAATCTGTGCTTGGTTACTTCCCGGCCAACACCTGTTGCTCGGAGGGCACGTGGGGCAGAGTGGGTGTGTCAGGGAGTGTGTGGTAGGGGACGTACCACCGGGCTTAGACCCCGGGTCCACCGCTGTCTCTTCTAGGGGCCCTGGCGTGCGCGGCCCATGGGCCAGCCCGAGTGGCAACTCGGTGAGTATCCGGGACGGGTGTGGGGTGATTGGAAGCAGGCGGGGTGGTCGCGCGGGTGGACTGCTCACAGCTGCTTCTGTCCTCAGATCCCCTACTCCTCCTCCTCCCCCGGCAGCTACTCGGTGAGTGGGGCCTAAGCTGGGACACCTGGGACCTGAGCGCAAGGTTTGTGGGGTGACACATGGGGGCCTTTCTCACCGTCTGTGCCTCCCTCTGTGTGCAGGGACCCCCAGGAGGAGGCGGGCCCCCTGGAACCCCCATCATGCCTAGCCCTGGAGGTAGGACAGCCTGAACGCGGCATAGGGAGGGGTGTGCTTGGTGGGGGGAGCCCCTCTGACACCCTGCCCCCTCATGTGCTGTCTCAGACTCCACCAACTCGAGCGAGAACATGTACACCATCATGAACCCCATCGGGCCGGGCGCCGGCAGGGCTAATGTAAGTAGGGCTTGGGAGGGGGTTGGTTGGGGGGCGGGGAGCCGGTGGCCCGAGGCCCAGGCCGTTTCTCTGCCAGCAGTTCCCGCTTGGCCCTGGTCCGGAGGGCCCCATGGCCGCCATGAGTGCGATGGAGCCTCACCACGTAAACGGATCCCTGGGTGAGTGGGCGTCCGGGGGCACCGACACCCACTCACCCGTCCCCGCCCGCTGCTCCGCGAGCCTCGTGCGCCCCCTGGCGGCCTCCTTCAGCCCGTCCGCCTCTGTGTGCTGGGCGGGTATTGAAGGCGCCTTTGCTTCTCTGGGCTGCTGCGTGACCCGCTGAGCTGGGGGAGGGTCCGGCATCTAAACCGTGGGGAGGCCCGGCCGCCAGCCCTTCCGCCCCGATCTTGGCCCTCCCAATGGGCTGGGCGGAGGGAGGGGATGCGGCCGTCGGGGGAGGCGGTGGGGGAGCGGATTTGGCGGCGCCGGCGCGTCTGAGCCGCGTGTCCGCCGTCTGTCGGTCCACAGGCTCGGGCGATCTGGACGGGTTGCCGAAGGTGAGGGGGCGGCGCTCCGGGGGCGGGGCGGGGCTGCGGGGTAGGCCGGGTGGGAGAAGCAGAGTCCCGGCGGGGCCGCGCGGCCGGTCTTCGCGCTGACCGCGGCCGCCCCCAGAGCTCCCCCGGCGCCGTGGCCGGCCTGAGCAACACCCCGGGCACCCCGCGGGACGACGGCGAGATGGCGGCCGCCGGGACCTTCCTGCACCCGTTCCCGAGCGAAAGCGTAAGCGACTGCGTCGACTCCCCCCCCGCGGCGGCGTCGGGCCGGAGGGGCCTGGCGGGCAGACCCCGGCGGGGCGGCCGGGGGGCCAGAGCAAGACCGTGACCGCGGCGGGCCAGGTGGGGGGGCGGCCGCGGCATCCTTCCCTTCCTCCTCTCCGCTTCCCCCGGCCCGCCCCATCTCACCACCCCGTCCACATCCCACCCCCAGCCCTGGGACCCGTGGCTCCCCTATGCACCGCCACCCGATCCTTTCCTCTCCCCCTGTCCACACCGCCCTGTCCCTCATTCCCCCCGGGGGGCGGGTCCCAGCCTAGGCCGGAACTGAGCCGGCCCCCGCGCGCCACCCCCTCGTCTTTCCGCAGTACTCCCCCGGGATGACCATGAGCGTGTGATGGGGCCGCAGACCCTTGCCCACTGCCGGCCTCGGCTTCTGCCCAGCGCCCCTGCCCGGGCCAAGGTTCAGGGGCTCGGGTGGTCCGCAGGGTGAGGGTCTGAGGTCACACCGCGGGCAACTGGACTCCCAGTCAAGGCTTGGATGGCTGGGAGGCCCCACACCAAGGACTCATTCATTTTATATATATATATATATAAACACACAAGGACCTCAGAGACGTTCTTTCCTGTTTGGGCCCTTCCCGTCATTTCTATTTTGTCCTGGGGGGGCGCTCCTTGGGGGACCTTCCTTTCCCCTGGACAGCAGGGGTGGGCCCTATCAATAAATGTAACTTGATTTTGGTTTTTGGTATCTGGTCTCAAATTTCTTTGGCTTGCAGCAGACACACCCTACTTATAGCCCAGCCTTCAAGGGTTGTGGTTAGGCAGAGCCGCCGGCTCCTCCCCCATCTCCCATAGGTGGGGGAGGGGGGGTGCGGTTCTAGAAAGCTCGGGAGGGTTGGGGCAACAGAGTTGGGAAGGGGAGGTAGGAGTCTACTGATGAAAAAACGGAGACGGGGCTGGAGTTGGGCGGGTTTAGGGTTGCAGGCGCCAAGAATACAGATGTGGCTCATATTGGTACTGGGTTTATTGTCTCCAGGGGGCCTAGAAGGGTCGGGTCCTGGGGAGCAATGGGGGCAGGAGTTAGGGGGAGCCATAACTCGTAAGGCCATGGCCTTAGGTGGTGGGCATCTGGGGTGCCTCAGCCTGTGAGTGCCCATTGGCATCACCAGTACAGCCATTGGGTGCGGTCAGCGCAGATCCTTTCTTGCAAAGCCCCGGGGAGGCGGTGGCCAAGGGCCCAACTCTCTGGAGGCCAGGGCGTTCCATCTTGTGCTCCAGAAGCATGTGGTTCTGCGGCGGCAGCCCCACGCAGGCCCTGCGGGATGATCAGGGCTCAGCAGGGCCAGACCCGGAGAGGGCCGTGCAGCCCCTAGGCCCTGTGCACAGCCCCGCCAGCGGACATCCGGGCGTGGATGGGGACCCCCGAGGCCGGGGCACACCTGAGGATGTTCTCGATGCAGCTGCGCTGGCGGAAGAGCGCATTGACCACGGGGCTGCCGGGCGGTGCCAGTGGCGCCTTGAAGAGGAAGCCGAGCAGCGACAGCACCGGATGGAAGCTCTGCGGGTCCGGGTCGATGTCAGTGCAGAAACTCACTCGCTGACACAGTTCAGTCAGCAGGGCCAGGTCCAGCATGATGGGTGCGGCCAGGAGCGAATCCTAGGGGGCCAGCGGGTCAGGAGGTGGGCCGGGCCGGCGGCCGCCCCGCTGCTCCTGCCCCCTCGCGCCCCACACCTCGCACGTGTTGTGCAGCACCAACGTGTTGGTGCCACCCAGCATCAGCTCCGATGTGTACTCATCCAGGGCACGCTTGCTGTCGCCCACGTATGGCACGTACTTGATGACCACCTGGGGGGCGGCACAAGGTCACACGGGTCCCTCGGTTGGGCGCTCCCTCGCCCCGGCCCCTGCCCCCACTCCCGCGCCCCACGCACGCAGTGGTCGGGCTGCTCGCCCGGCGAGTAGAGCACCGGGTTGCTGTGCACCATGTCGTCCACCACGCTGCTCTTGGACACCTCCTTGGAGCGGAACTGTGGTGGCGCTGACAAGTTCTGCCCGTCGTTGTTGCCCAGGTGGTTGTAGCTCACGATGGACATGGTCTAGGGGGACAAGGGGATCCGCGGTAGCTGCAGGCCTCGCAGCACACAAGCCCAGCCCTCGGGGGTCCAGGCCTCCCCTTCCTGAGCTGAGCAGTCCCCCAGGCCCACACACCTTGAGGCCAGAGCCGATAAGGAAGTCCACGAGCACAGACTTGACCTTGGTCTGGCCCGACTTGAAGTCGTCTCCACCCACAAAAACGCGGCGCTGCCACGCGAGCTCGAGGGCACCAGGTACCAGCGTGTTCTGTGGGGACCCATTGAGGAAGGCACAGCCCTCCAAGATGCTGGCCACGGCAAAGAGTGTGGAGGGCGACACTTCCAGGCCCAGCTGCAGGCAGAGGGGGCCAGTCAGCACAGAGGAGTCCTTGGGGGCTGGCCCTGATCCCACTCCGCCCCTGGGTGCACCCACCTGGATGGTGCGCAGCAGGTTCTCAGCAGTGTCATTGAGGCCTGGAATCACTTCGCAGAAGCGCTCCGTGTTCGCTGTCCACAGCACGATGACTTTGTCCAGGCCGGCGCTGGACCGGAAGTCGCGGATGTCCCTACGGATCTGCTCCAGCTGGGGATGGGGAAGGTAAGGGGAGGTTGTACGGGCTCATCCGACCTGTGGAGGCCTGGGCTACTCAGTTTCCCAAGTGCGCTGGACCCTCGGGATGGGAGCATGGGGACAAAAGAGGGAGAACAGGTGCGGGGGGTGGGGAGGACAAATGGCTGGGAAGAACAAGTGGCACGCGGCGGGGCTGCACCTGCTGCGCGCGCGTGCCCGGGATGACGTTGTCGGCGCGCGCGCTCTGGTTAGCTGCGATGAACTCCGGGATGTAGACAGAGGGCCGCGGGCGCATGGCCTCCATGTGCGGCCAGAGTTGCTCTTGCAGTCCCCAATCCAATACCTGTGCGCGCCGCATCGCCTCCGCCAGGTTCAGCGAAGATATGTCCCAGCCTGGGGGGTAGCCTCAAGCTCGACCCGGCCCCAAGCCTCGGCCCCGCCTCCCGCCCCACCCCCGGCCCAGGGCTCCGCCCACCGTCGAACACGAGGTCGTCGGGCGCCACCATGGGCAGCAGCGAACTGAAGGGCACGAACACTTCCTTGCCTTCGGCGTCCAGGCCCAGGCTAACAGTGCCGGCCTGCGTCAGCGAGCCGTAGTAGTTGGCCTCCTGGGGGGCGGCAGTGGGAGCGGAGTGAAAGGGGGGCGTGGCGTGGAGAGGGCCTCGAGCCGGCCAGGGCCCCGCCCGGCACCCGAAAGCTCCGCCTTGCTTTTGGGCACCTCCCCTCGGAGCTCCAAGCCTAGGCGGAAGCCGCTCCGCTCGGGAGGTCCCACCCTGAAGCCCTCCCACACCTTAGGCTCCGCCCCCGAAAGACCCCTGAGGAATCCCCGCCCCCCGTGGAAGCCCCGCCCGGAGTCCGCCCGCAGCCAGAAATCCCGCCCCCTATGGGCCCACTCCTCCGTTGGAGCCCCTCCCCCGCCGCAGGGATTCCAGCGAAGCCCTCTCTCCGACCGAGCCCCACCCGACTCCCCCCACCTTGCGGCCGGTGCGCGTGGGCCAGGACAAGCGCAGTCGGTTGGCCAGCACGGCAGCGGTCAGCGTGGAGCCGTTGTTGCCGCCCCAGCCGACGAGCATGACCCCGAGCCGGGGCACCTGCCGGGCGGTCCGGAAAGTGAAGCGCGTGGACGTGGGGTGCACCTGGGGGCGGGCAGCAGGGTGAGCCGGGGGCCGCAGGCCCCTCCCCGCTCGCTACTACTGGGCCGGGGGTCGCAGACGTTGGGCAGTCCCCGCTCCCTCCCCGCTCCCTGACTCCACCAGCCCCGCGGCCCGCCGGACGGCCCCTCGCCTACCTTGAGGACGCCGCCCTCGCGGCTGACGCTTGTCGTCCGGTACTCGTACTGCGCCTCGATGGTCTCGGGGCTGTAGACCACGTCGGGGCTCTCGACCACGAACTCAGTTGCGGCCTCCATCGCGACAGTCTGGGGGCGCGGGGTTGGCAGGAGGTCAGCGGGGTCCCAAGAACTGGCCGGGCCAAGCCGACTTCGGTCCCCAGGGAGCCTGCACCTCTCCCGGGGCGGCACTCACCGATGCAGAGTCGGCTGGGGCAGCGGCAGACGGCTAGGGATCCGGGCGCGCGAACTCCAGAGAAAAGAGCCGCGGCTCCACCCCCGCCCCGCCCCTCGCTCCGCCCGCGCGCGGGAGGAGGGGCGCTCGCGGCGGGGGGAGGGCGCGCACCGACCTTGGGCTCGGGTTCGAGGCCTTTCGGTCCCGAGCCTCCGCCGCTGTCTGGTTCTTGGCCGGCCGGGCAAATAACCTGGGCCCCAGCCCCTCGGCCCTAACTCGGCCCTCGTGAATCACTTAGGACCCCCGGCCGCCTATCCCCACTGTACAAAAGAGGACTTTAAAGCTGTAAGGGAGCGCCAAGCCCCAGCCACGAGGCAGGAGTTTGAGTTAGGCTGGGAAACGCATTATTTGGTGGGTTGGAGGAGGAAGCGTCTCTAGAGAAACTAAGGCAAAGGAAACTGAGGCAGAAGACTAAGCGAGGAATCGGATTTCAAAGCGTGACACTCCTCCAGCCCCGGCTTCCTCCTCGTCCCCCTTCTTGAGCAGCAGTCAGACTCTCCACTCCCACAGGGCTCGTCAGGAGAGGGACTAAGGGGGAACTGTGAGTTCTCGGTGCCCCCACCTGTAGCAGGAGGGCCTATCAAGGGCAGGGCTGGGGTGGGGGCGAGGGGAGAGACTGCTCCTTGGGGAAGCGGGGGAAGGCGATGGGCAGGGCAGAGGCGGCCAGCTGGGAGGAGCTAGGCCTGCACAGCTCTGAGCCCCTCTAAGCGCCCAGTGATAAAGGAGCGTGGGAACCCGGCAGGCGGGCGGGGGCGGCTCCCCCAGGAACTTTCCAAAACAAGCGGCCTCCTCCGGCTGGAAAGTTTCCACCCCTGGAACTGACCCAAAAGGTGGATAGTTGGGAACGTTTGCAGGAAACATGGTCAAAGTCTGGCCTTGGGGAATGGGGGCTCTAAAACTAGTCCAGACTTTGCCCTCAAGGGGTTCCAGTTGTGGGGGAGTCAGAAGTGAACTGGGGGGACTTCCCTGGTGGCCCAAGGGTTAAGAATCTGCCTGCCAATGCAGGGGACATGGGTTGGATCTCTGGTCCAGGAAGATTCTACATGCCGCAAGGCAACTAAGCCTGTGCACCTCAACTGCTGAGCCCGTGCTTCAGAGCCCCACTGCAATGAGAAGCCCCAGCTCACCACAACTAGCACAGCCAAGAATAAGTAAGGAGAAGTGAGGGGGGCACTCCCAACCAGAGGGACCTGAGAGGCAGCTGCGGGCAGGGCAGGCTGCCTGGAAGAGGTGGCTGCTGGACGGTGTCTTGAGATAATAAAGACCTCTCTTATCAAAGAAAAATATGAAGAGCTGCCTAGACAAAAACCAGGGGGACTGGTTTTAGGGGCAGATGAAAAAGGGCTGGCTGCGAGGGGGAGGGAGGCAGTTTGGTCCCCAAATCAAAGTAGACCCTCAGGGCTGGGGACCGGGCATTCGGTAAAATAAATATTTGGGTTTTGTCCTGCTTTCTGGCTTGGAGATTGAGTTTGATCCCTAAGTGCCAGGGTCTTCCCTGACAGTCCAGCAGTTCCGCACTTCCACTGCAGGGTGCTGGGGCTCAATCCCTGGTCAGGGAACTAAGGTCCCGCATGCCCAGCAGTGTGGCCTAAAATTAGAAGAAAACAATTATCAGTGGCCAGTGATTTATTCAATCATGGAAGCTCTGTAAAAGCTCCTAACAATGGGGTGTGGGTGAAAACATGGAGATGCTGGGTGACACCTGGGGAGGTCACGGCAGCCCTGTGCCGTTCCCCACACCCTGCTCCCCTCCATTCAGCTGGTGAAGTGTTTGCTTAGCACTGTGAGCCATTCTGGCAAACCTCTGAGGGGGTGGGAGGGAACCCCTGAGGTTGTTCAGAAGTACGGGTGGCCAAGGACTCGGGGCTGCTGTCTGAAGTGGGGACCTGAGCCCCATAACCTGGGAACGGAACTTTTCGACCCCTAGTTGGTATTGGAGAATCTGTAGGAGCTGGAGCCCTCCAGGCCACATGTCACACCACAGGACTATGTAGAAAGACCCAGCCCTGGGGAAGCCCAGCATTCACAGGGCAGCCTGCGGTGCTGGCGGGAGGGGTGTGGGCTGAGCAGGTCCAGGCAGGCTCCCTGGAGGGGCCGTGTTGCAGTTCCGGCTATTGCTAGTACTACTTGTACTACCTCCTCCTAGTAGGGACCAGGTGGGGCTGTGACACGGGTGAGTGCTGCCTGCAGGTGAGTACTGGATGACCAGAGGCCCCCGATCCCACCAGTCTGCAGGCTTCCAAGGGCAAGGGCAAAAACGCCGCCATCACTGCCGAGTGCCAGCACCCGGCTGGAGCCCGGTGCACGGGAGGTGTTGACGGATCCAGGCGCTGGCAGATGTTGTCCAGCAAGTGGCCGGGACTGCTGGGCACCCCTGAGCCCTGTAGCCATGGTGTGGGTTGTGAAGATGGGAAGTCCCCTGGAGACCTGGACTTGGGGTGTCTTGGGCTCAGGAAGGATGGTCAGGGAACTGCCTGTGGCCACAGGGCTGTGGGGGAGGCCAGTGGAAGGCCGGGGGAGGTGGGTGGGCAAGGCGAGCCTGAGGCGAGATGAGGCTGAAGCAGGCAGGGGTGTGGGGACAGAGATTTATCCACTAGAATAGTGTGGCCAGGCTGCCTAGGGAGCAGGGTACACTCTGCCCCGTAGGGCCTGCCTGACCTCCCCTCCCGCGCCCCTCAGATTCCTGGGCCGCCTCAGAACTCAGGCCAAGGCCACTGGCCAGCAGGGCCACCAGAGAGGATAAGGCCCACAGTCCCTGACCCCTGGACCCCTTTAATCCTGGTCTTATTCTTTGTTTTTCCTTCCTAAAATAAACATTCCCCTCCACTGTGTCCTTGGAGGGTAGAAACTGCCCCCTGCCTCCTGCTCCTCACCTGGAGCACAGGGCAAGGATGGCTTTCCGGCTGGTGTCCTGCGCCTGTGGGGCTCCACTGGGCCTCAGGTTCGGTACCGCTGTCCCCGTGGCGGCGCAAGGGGAACCCCACCCCCACCCCAGCGTGCGTCCCGGGAGGAATCATCAAACAGTGCCCTGACTGCCATCAGCCAAAGCTCATCAGCCCAAATGAAGCACTCGCTGTGCCGCACACGGCTCCACCCCGGGGTCCCCCTGCCCGGCTCAGCCCACCCTGTGCACTCCACAGGGCCAGCACTCTGCTCAGGTGCTGGCCACGGCTCCCCACTGCCTCCGCCTCCCGTCTGTCAGTCCTCACCTGTGAGCAGGCTGGCTGGTCTGCTCTGGCACCTGCAGGGCTCTCTGCCTCAGGTCCGCCCTCCACCTGCCAACCTCATTCCTGGGCAGCGGCTGTGGCAGTCTGCCCAGAAAGCTTTCTCCATGCTCAGCCCATGCCCGCCCCCCCACCACGGTTGCCCCATGGCCAGGTAGCCTCCTGACCCCAGCCCACCCCAAGACAGAACCAGTCCCCCCGATCCCTGGGGAATGACATATATACTCCCAGCTTGGGCTCACAGATTCAGTTCAGTGAATTTATTGTAGGTTGAAAAAAAGATCAGCATTCACCTCTTTAGTGTACAAAAAGGACACTAGATCTTTTAAGAAAATATTAGGAAACTGAAGATGCAGACGTCTTTCAATTGTAACATTTTGGCAAAAGTGAAAAGTTCTTGTAAACACCAACTCCATGGCTCAAAATAGTTTTTCTCCACAGTACAATATTAAAAGAAAAAAAATAGTATCAATAAGTTAGACCATATTTAATCAGCTAGAACTTTTGTCCATCAACCCCCACCCCAAGCACAAAACTCCTCTTAGCTTCATAATTCCTTAAAAGGATAAAATAAACAACAACAAAAAACAACGAGGAGGAGGAGGAAATTCAACCGAGTCCCTCGAACTGGACCCCAGGGCAGAGGGTAGGCGGGCCCTGCGGGGTGGGGCCCCTCGAGTGACCCGGCGCCGCCCGAGTGTGTGCGTTCAGGCCAAGCGCACGATGGCTGTCCACAGAACGCAGGGTCCCAGGGTCTGCTCAGCCTGTCCTCCTCCATCCCAAATGGAAAGCAAAACGACAGCTACTGAAACATGAAGGATCAGCCTCCTCAGTGCTCCGGGCACCCCAGGGGCCCCGTGGAGATGCTGGGGTGGGGTGGGGCACTGCAGGCGTGACTGCTCTTTGGGAAGCCATTAGGAGACAGCCCCGCAGCTTAGAAAAACAGACATGTCTACGCGAGCATTTCCGCCCTCCCTGCCTCACTAGGATCCTGGCAGCAACCCCTGCCCCCGCCCCCCGCAGTGACCCCTGGACTGGAGGTTGCAACCAGCCCCACGGCCTTCCCCCATCGTGGCTTCACTGAACGTGGCTCTGAATTCACGTGGACGCACGCTTTAAACCCCAGCACGGCCTGGCGGGGCCCCGCGCGCACACACACACACACGCGCGCACACACACGCGCACACACACACACACAAACATATACATGCCCCCTGACGCTTTCAGGGACATCAGACTAGGCACAGTGACTAAGCAGCAATTGGGGTGTCCTTGGGCCAGCACCCCCAGAGAGGGGGGATCAGGCACCTTTTCTGAGCTCACTCTCCGGGGGCTCCCTGGCTCCCTCGACCCCCAGCCCCTCCCTGAGTGCAAACCCCGTGGTGGCTCTGCAAAGACGACCCCAGAACCCATACATGGGGCTGAGGGGTGGAGCGAGGTCAAGAACACGGAGGCCACTTGGCCTCAGCAGTACAAAGTGAGGAGCAGCAGCAGAGGAGAGGATGGAGGAGAGAGAGACAAAACCCAACCCTGGTGCTGCAGAGCGCGGGCTACAAGCACAGAAGCTCCCGGCGACCCCCAACAGCTGAGGGCCTGGAATAGCAAGGTGGGCCTGGTGGCTCCCAGCAGCTGCTCCTGGGCCAGCTGGAGTTTTCCAAATAGAGCTGCAGGGCTTGCATTGCCGAGCCCGCCCCACTCAGAGCCCGGGAGAGGCGGTGTGTGAGGGAGACCAGCGCAGGAGAGGGGCCCCCAGCGCCCCCCACAGGTTCTCTCCTCACAGAGGCAAGGCCAGACTTCCGGAGCATCTGTAATACTGTAGAAAGGACCCAGGGCAGCGTCTAGACCCTGGGCATCCAAGGAGGGGAGGCACAGGTGTAGAAAAAAGATGCTTTTTCTTTCGTACAAAAATAGACTCGAGTCTCGTCAGCAGTAGCCTGTCTTTGTATAAAACTAGAAAAGGCAAGCAGGCAGGCTGGCCTTGGAGTCTTTCTCTGACAAAAAGTTGAAGTCCCCTGTGGGGTGGCTGGCGAGGAGCAGGGCTTCTTGGGGAGCCCGTCCTAGGCAGGGGGGCTGCACAGGAGGTGTGGGGGACCTGGGGAGAGCTGGACACGCTACCTAGGTTTGCGTGGGCTCCCCTGAAAGCCGGCATCGCTGGCTCAGATGACTGTATTCTTCCTCACATTTATTGTGTTAAATAAATTTCTGTTTTCTTGTCTTTAGCTCCCCCTTGCCCCCAGCTCCCCCACCATCCAGAACAGTCAGCCAGCTGAGGTGAGCTGGCCTGGCTGGTCGACTGGGGCCTCCTGCCCGTGGCCTGGGGCTAAGGCCACGCCTGCAGCTGGCGCTGGTCGTACTCGGCGATGAGCCTCTTGATGTGGGCCAGCTTGCTGTGCAGGTACTCGCAGCGGTGCTTCTCCTGGCTGTAGTTGGTGTTGGTCTGGGAGAGAGCGGCTGGGGTGAGCCTCATCCACAGGGCCTGGGTGGAGAGCCCAGCGCCAACCCAAGCCGCCCCGCCTGGCTGTCCCCAGCCCCCACTCACAGGCCAGAGCCCTCACGCCCTGACAGGGACCCCTGAGCGGCCCCCAGACTCCACCCTGGGAAACAGGGTCACGGCTAGGGTGAGAGGCGGGGGGAGGTGGTCATGCAGTTTCCGTGCTGGGCTGGGGTGTGGCCGGTGGGAACCACCCCGGCACATTCGGCCCTAGGGAAGCACGTGCCGGGAGATGGCCAGGGAGCCCGAGCTGGGGGCAGCCGGAGCCCGGAGACCGGAGACCGCAGCTCCTCCCTGACTCGTGCGCTGAAGGACTCCGACGGGGCCAGGAGGGGGTGGGGGACTCTGTCTCCTCCCCCTGACCTTTGAGGGAGCTGCGAAGGGCCTGGGGCTGTGCTCACCCACACTGGCAGAGTGTGCAGGGTGCAGGGGAGGGGGCACCCGAGTGCCCAAGACTGACTTAAGCTCCTCAGCTATCAGCAGGGGAGGAGCTACTCTGAGGACCGGAGACCAACCCAGGGAGGCCGGCCTGCCCGCCCTGCCTCCTCTCCCAGACCTCGGCACCACTCACCTGATCCCACCCCACCCTAACCCCACAAGGGGATGGAGGCTCACCTTTTTGATTTTTCGATATTCCTGAAGGATCTGCCCACGAGTAGTCTGGATGAAAAACAAAAGAAAAAGTGAACAATGCATTATCTGCAGGATACCCCAACGGAGTGACCCCTTCACCTTAGTAACGGTGGCCTGCCAGGTCACTGCATGCTTGGGGACAACGGCTGCGGCTGTGGCATGACCGCCTGAGGGTGTACAGAGCAGGGGCTGGGCCAAAGGGGGCGACTCGGGGACATGCACGAGGCCACACAGTGGCTGGGGGAAGGCAGGGAGCAGCTGGCAAGGCACCTTCCCTCGCACCCGGCTGGCCGGTGCCCAGGTTGAGGCCAAGCACAGAGGCCCCCTGACCACCTGTGGGGGCTGCAAGGAGACAGGAGAATGGGGGTGTCCGGGGGTGCTCCCCTGTCCTAGACCCTCAGAACTCCCACTGAGCCTCCAATCACAAGCCATCTCCTCGGGAAATCAACCTGGCCTCCACGAGGGAGACAGAGCCTAGTACCACGGTTCATCAGGGCTGGCCCTGTCGTCAGGTAACCAGCTCCGAAAGGGTCCCAAGGTGGAGGCTGGTGTCCCAAGGCCCCCTGCAGGGACCAAGCCCCCGGTGGTGAGGTCCCACTAGGGATGGCTAGGGAAATGCAAGTGCCCCAGGAGGGGGAAGGGGTTGGGGCCCCAGGGAGCCTCCATCCCCTCCCCACGGCGGCTGTGACAGCTCTGACCGGCTGTGGGGTGTGGCCAGGGCCCACCCCTCCTGCTGGGGGGTGGCGCTGAGAGCAGTAGGGGACTGCAGAGAAGCCCCAGGTGCTTGGGGTGGGGGGTGGGGGGAGTGGGGGGACGCATGCACCCCAGCCCCTGGTTTCCTGGCTGTCTCCACTGCTGAGGCCACCCCCGGCTCCACGGTCACCTTCCACCTACAGCGCTGCTCTTGCCCAGCCTCATGGCTGAGGCAGTGGGGCTCCCTGAACAGGCCTGACTCACTCGGAGTGGGAAAGAGGGGCGGGCAGCGGGCCCGCCCGGAACAGGAGGGGCCTCATCTGAGGGCGCGGGCGCCAGGCAGGGCACTACCTCATACTCCTCAGAGCCCTGCGAGAGCTGCCGGAGCTGCGCGTCGAGCTGCGTGAAGCGCCGCGTGACCCGCTCGATGCGGGCGTGCAGGCCTCGGTACTCGCTGTACTCCGCGTTGAAGTCATTCTTGTAGCTCTGCCGCTGCTCCGAGGAGGAGATGGTGGCGTATTTTCTGGGGAGACAGGAGAGAGGGGCCGGAGGGGCTTAGGGGGCTGCGGCAGAGCGCCCAGAAGTGTCCACAGCCAAGCGGCCAGCCCCACCTAGGACTCAGCCCTGACTCCGAGGAGACTGGCCGTCAGGAACACACACACAGCCACAGAGTCAAGCCAGCGCACACGCGTGCACACAGGCGGGAACACACACACACAGCCACAGGGCCTGTGCTGCCTCTGCTCACCTGCAGGATCGGGAGTGGGGGGCAGCAGGCGAGGAAGTACTCACAGCAAGTAGTCGGGCGTCTCCGAGGTCGACGTGGGGACACTTGAGCTGCTGCAGGTCCCGTTTAAACCTGCAAAGAGAAAGTGTGTCTCCCGAGTCCCCACCTCGTGTGTCTGTGGTGAGATCCACAGAAGGTTGATGCCCTATTGTCTGAAGGCCTCAGGGGGGAGGCCACGCGGAGGGACCCAGGATGGGCAGAGGTGGCGTGGGTCAGGGCGAGCACCATCTGGCCGCCGTGGGGGGCTGCCTGGAGCTGGAAGTGCCCCCTGCCAGTAGGAGAGGTGGTGAGCCAGCATGGTGTGCGTCCCCAAAGCACAGCCATGCAGAGACGGCATCATGGGCGCAGTTTTCAGCAAGCACTCAAAAGTACAGGTTCGCTGCAGGGTCAAAGCCTGGGAAGCTTGTCCAGAGCCTTTGCTGACCCCATGTAAAAGGCCATGAAGATGAAAACCAGTGACCCCTGGACAGTTGAGTCCCAGGGGCATACCATTTTTGGGCCCCACAGGCTCTGGTCTCTGGCCCGACCGTCCCCACCCCGCCACCACACCCATCCTCCATTCTTCCCACCAGACCCAGGACTGCGAGATCAGAGGGTCAGCCCTGGGACTGTGACCTGAGACAGTGCCCGAGGCCTGCCCGGGCTACAGTCTGCTCCTTTTCCCCGGGGACTTCTCCCAGACGACCTTTGTAACCCTGAGACACAGGCGACGTTATCACTCCGCAGCATTTGCTGAGTGCCTATTTTGGTGCCTCTCTTGAGGAGAGCAGCCCTCCAGTGGACCAGCGGTCTGATGAGCCCCGTGCGGTTTTATACTCCATCCAGTGCAAGGGGAGATTCCCACCAGCGGATGGAGCCCACCCACACCCCCATCCGGGGGTTGCCTCTGAAAAGGCTGCGGCCTCCCTGGGATGCAGCCCAACAGGCACAAATGTGCAGATTCAGTCTACATCCCCACCCCCACAGCCCAGGCCCGCCAGGCATCCCGCGGTGCTTCACCTTGAGGCTGAGAATCAGATGGACCTGGCAAGACACCACAGGGGCCCAGCCTGTGGCAGCCAACCCTCTGTGGGCTCCGCTCCCGCCCTGCACCTGGCCACCCCTGCACCAGCCCAGCTGCTTCCCACCCGTGTGCCCCCTCCCAGGGCACTGGGTGCAGGGACGTGTCTGTCGGGTCACCCTGTAGGACCCAAGTCTGGGTGCCAGTGAGGGTGCCCCAGTTCCCACATACGGGTCAGCAGACCTGAGTTTGGCCTGGATGAACTGAAGCACGCCCCTACCCAGCACATGGCCCGGCCAGGAAGGTGCCCTTGGGCCACAGGTGGAGTCCACAGTCTGAGCGAGAGCTGGGGGCAGGCACGAGGGTGGGTCTAGGACCCAGGAGTGGGCCCGTAGCACAGGGGGAGGAAGGTGGCAGAGGGGGGCCTTGGCGGGGTAGGGGGGCGGGGGGCACAGGTGGGCTGAGCTGAGGAGGCTGCCACACCCATCAGGGTCAGAGGCGGTCACAGGGCAGGGTTGGGACCACAGGACAGATGAAAGGGACAGCAGCATGCAGAAGGGTGGACTGCCTCACAGGACACAAGGGTGAGGGAGCTTCTGCACTTGGGTGCCGACCTGGAACCCTCGCCAGCGGGGCAGGAGAAACATTCAGAGGATAATGCTGCTGTTAGAGGCGGGTGGGGAGCTCTAGCCTGCACAGACGCCCACCCAGGAAGGAGCCACAGCAGGAGGCTGTGTGTGGTGGGAGCTTGGGAGGAAACGCAGGCCCCCAGCCACCGATTATCACTATCAGCTGAGCTGCCAGAGAGGCCAGTCAAGGGGGATCGCTCGGTGCCATACCCAACTTCTGGTGCCCCACTTGTCCTTTTGCTCCCCCTTGGGGCCCCTACTCTCTGGCTTTCCTGATCCCAAACCTCTTTCTCACCTTGGCCTGGGGCCAAGCTGCCTGTGGCTGACACACACTGGGCAGGAGCCAGAGCCTTCTGAGGCCTGCACGTGGGGCTGGTCTGGGCAGCATCTTCCTGGCCTGGTCTGCTGCCTGGCCCCATAATCCTACTTCCCCGGACCCTGCCAGAGCACATGGAACCTTGCTTCTGCTGTTTGGGACAGATGGCTCCCTGAGCCCAGCTGCTCAGGTCTGTGTCCCTGGGCGGGACCCGGGTCAGATGGCCTGCGCTCAGGGAGCCAGGCTCCCTTCCCCTCCGGGAAGCTGAGCATGCGGCAGGACCGAGGGGTCCCAGAGGACTGACGGAGCTGCGAGGTCTGCCTTCATCAGACCCACCCCGGACCCGGTCTCCAGCTGCAGAGTGAGGAGCGGGCATGGCCTTTCTGGAAGACAGCTGAGGGACAAATTCAAAAGCCTGAAGGAGCAAGGGCTCCACCTCTCGTCCAGGAAGGCCCCCTGCTGGGGATCCTCCTGAGGAAATAATCTGAAAGCTACAGCAGGTGAAATGGCCCACACGGCCGGCAGGGCTGTGCCTCTGTTGCTGTGACATGCTGATTAGGTTAAATTACGTGAGAGGAAAATCACAATGGAGTCAGTATTGCTCAGAGAGCTCTCTAAAAATGGAGTCAAGAAGCCATTAAGGAAGTGTGACTTGTGCACGGCTCAGCCTGCATGGAATCTGACCTTTTGACCCCATGAAGTCATCTGCCAGGAACTTGTGACAGCTGATCTACTTATCAGACCCCCACTCTCAAACCACGTGTGATACTGTCGACTTACTGGACCCCTAACCTAAAACAAGTATTTTCTGACTTGCGTCAGAGTTAAGCCGTTCTCACCAGAAATGTTTAACGAACTCAAGGCTTTTGGTCTTCATAAACCCAACTCTTGCTCTTCCTGAGAACTCGTGGTCACCTGAGCCTATGTCTCCCGAATGGTAATTCTTAAGGCCCTACAGAAACCATTTCCCTATTTGCAGCCTCCAGAGTTGTTTTGGGGTTGCCAGTAGCCACAAGGGGTGCTCAGCTCAGATGCCTGGGGCTCTAACTGGGAGTGGGGAGGCTCTGGGGGTGAGGATGCCGCCCCTACGAGCCCCAGGCCCTCGAAGGTCTCCCCGCTCAGCGTCGAGTCCCGGCAGCCTCACACCCCTCATCCCGCTGAGGGTCTCCCGAGCGCCAGCTTCCCGACAGGCTGCACGTGCGAGGCCCTGCTCTGGCTCTTACCAGCTGCTGTTCAGTAGACGAGTCTCCCACCTCCTCCTGGACCTGCCTCTCAGACCGTCTCTCTGCAGGCTTGCTCCGCAGGTCACAGCAGGTCCGCAGTGATCCAGGGACCCCCTCCCCACCAAGTCCTGACCCCTGCAGCCAACCCTGAGCCCCAGACCCCTGCTGTGTGCTATGTCTGGGGTCTCCCAGCAGCCAGAACTGGGCCCTGGAGTTGTTCTCCCTGTGAAATATCCCCTCCCGTGAGCCTCAGCTCCATCAGGCTCCGTGCCCCTGGCCCCCATGGCTGGCCTGGCACACACCTGACTATAGGAGCCTTCGAGAACAACGCCTCCAGGGCAGTCACGTGAGCCAGTGCGAGGACACAGAGGGCCTTAATGTGCAGGGTGGGCCCAAGTGGTGACTCAGGAGGCAGCCCTCTCAGCATCCTGTGGAGTGAGGGTGCGCGGGCACAGGCCTCCAGTGACTCCCCCTTCTGCAGAGCCCTCTGCCCCTCGACCTCCTGACACCTACCCGGGGCGACTGCTGGGGCAACTGGAGGGGCTCCAAGGGGGCCCGGCATCTGGCTGAGTGGCCGGTCCCGGGGCCTGTCCTCAGCTGCCCTCTCCTTGTCTTTGTGCTTCTTGGATTTCTTCTTGGATTTGCTGTGCAAGGAGCTGCCGTGGGGCCTGCTGGGCTGGGCACAGTCCGTCAGCAGGGGCATGCTGAGGCGCTCAGTAGGAGCTGGGGCGGCCACTTCCCCACGCTCACAGTCCCGGCCGCTGTGGCCCAGGTCGTTGCTGACGTCGGCCAAGGGGTCGTGGGCCCGCGGCGGCTCCAGTCGCAGGGGCAGGTGGGTGTCCGTACCAGCCAGGGGGCCCGGGGTGGGCAGCAGGCCCTCACGGCCGAGGGTTGCGGTCAACTTCCCGTTGACTGTGGGCTGAGCTCTCTGGGTGAAGTGCGATATCCTGGGTTTCTTGTTGGCCAGAGGGTCAATGAAATCAGGAGGCTGCGGCCGTTTCTGTGACGGAGAGGAGAGAATTTCAGGAGTGAGCCGGTGCCTGGAGTCACTGTGTGCCCCAGGGAAAGGCTGGGCGGCAAGAGGCCAAATTTGAGCTGACCGGTGGCCCCACCACAGGCCTTGAGGGAGCCAGCGCCCACAGGTAGGGCCACTCCGACCACAAGGGGGCGCGCGAACCCCACAGCAAGCCCGAGAGGCCCAGGGACCCAGGAGGGGGCAGCGGGCCAGCAGGGCAGAGAAAGGGCGGCTGGGCCATCGGTGGACCCAGTTCAGCCCATAAGGACCACCCCTGGGAACTGGCCTAAAACGTTACTGTGCTCAGCATCCCCAGCGGAGCCCAGTCTGAGTGGGAACTGGTCTAAAACATTACTGTGCTCAGCATCCCCAGCGGAGCCCAGTCTGAGTGGGAACTGGCCTAAAACGTTACTGTGCTCAGCATCCCCAGCGGAGCCCAGTCTGAGTGGGAACTGGCCTAAAACGTTACTGTGCTCAGCATCCCCAGCGGAGCCCAGTCTGAGTGGGAACTGGCCTAAAACGTTACTGTGCTCAGCATCCCCAGCGGAGCCCAGTCTGAGTGGGAACTGGCCTAAAACGTTACTGTGCTCAGCATCCCCAGCGGAGCCCAGTCTGAGTGACACAGGGCAGGCCCCGCAGGCCAGGACTGTCCTCCCCAGGGCCCTCGAATCCCCATGGCACCCCTGTCACATGGTGCAGGCCTCATCCCCATTCACGAAGGAGAAGACTGAGGTCTGGAAGGCAAGGCAAGAGCAGAGGTATGGAGCCAGGATCAGACCAGTCGGCCTGGGTCCAGGGTGCGGCAGTGTGGACCAGAGTGAAATGAGGCCCTGCCCTCCACGCCCCAGCCACGGGGTGCCCTGGGAGGCTTCAGGACCTAGGCCGGATGCCTCCAGGGGGAGGCAGAGCGGGGAGGAGAGCTGCTGGCCAAGCAGGGGACAGAGACATGGGACTCACTGGTCAGAGCACGTGGGGGGAAGAGACAGCTGTCACCAAACAGCTTGACAACGGTGAGGGACCCCACTGCTGAAGATCAAGCCCCCGACAGCAAGGCCCTCCCCGCATACCCTTCCCGCCTACTAACACGGCAGATCCTGCTGGGCACACAGTGATTTTTAGAGCAGCCCTGGGAGTCAGAGGCCTCCAGTGGCCAGAGTGGCCAGCGGCCCGTGCACCCTCAGCCACGCTACCCCGACAGGCAACCCAAGGAACCTATCCAGGTTCCAGGCCTGGGACCCCCCAGCCCCCAGTCAGCTGCTTACGCCTTCAAGAAAACTCGCCAGCCCTGAGTCAGAGGCCCAACAGGCTCCCTGAGAAGCAAGGTCAGGCCCACCACCTCTGCTGCAGCCCGCCCACCCTCCCGGCCAGCCGCTCCTACCTGAGGGGGCGAGGTTGAGCTCCCGTGCTCGCTCGGAGGACTGTTGGCAGCAAGTTCCCCAGGGAGGCCCCCTGCGCTCTGTGGCTGGCAGAGTTTCCTGCAGAGGAGAATCAAGGCAGGTTGGAGGGTCCCGAAGCAATGCCCTCCCTGCGAGGCACACCCAGGCCCGCCCATCTCTGCACTGCCACTTGCACCCAGCGTCTGGGGGAGGGCCTGGCTCCTTGCTGAAGCATGGCAGGGCTGGGCGCGACGGGCACGCCTGGCAGGCAGAGAGCAGTCGAGCGCACCCTGCCCTGGGCGCATCTATATCCGCAGTGGCCCTGTGGCCACGGCCTCAGCCTCACGGTCAGAAGGCCGGCCACGCTGGGTGCTCTGTGCCCAGAGAAGGGCCAGCTGACCAGACGCTCATCTTGACTTCCATGACCATGGAGACCGGGACTCCCGGTGCAAAACTGACCGGACACTCAGGGTCCATGCTGTGTCCCCATGGGAGCTACAGACATTGGGTGTTGGCCCTTTTTAAAAAACATTTGGTCCTTACTTTTATAAACAAGTATCATCCCAATAACAAAGCTCACTGCAGAAAGAGAATGCAAAAGAGGGCCGAGATGCCCTGCTCTGAGGTGGGAGGACCCCCGCCCCCAGATTCAGCTCCCATCTTCCTGGGAGCCCAGCCCCAGGACCTCCAGGGATGGCAGGAGCAGCCAGCAGACCACCGGAATCAGGGCAACAGCGCAGCCAGGGATGAGAGAAGCAACGCCCCGACGCTTGACAGAAAACGGAGGCACTGAGAGTCACCCTGGCTGGGTGGGGCTGGCCTCTTGAACTCCTGGAGGCCGAGAGTCTCAGGGGAGCCCAGGCACCCAGCTGGCCCCCACGCCCTGCAGGACGCCGAGCTGAGGTCCGGGGCCACGTCCGCTGCTCCAACCAGTGGCCAGCAAGCACCTCCCTGGCCCTCAGCCGCACTCCAGACTCTGGAGGCTGCCCTCCCCACAGCGGCCTGAAACGCAAGGCGAGCCGAAAGGAAGGTTCCAAGAGTGGGTGGGGCAAGTCTACTGCCCAGCCCTGTGGAAGCAACCAGAGCTTCCAGTCAAAGACAGAGAACCAGGTGTCCACATCCATTCTCTCAAGTCCCCACTAAAAAGGCATAAAAGAGAAAGGGAACAAAAGACAGCAATGCCACCTAACGCGGGAAGCAGGAGCACTCGTGGCGACTGTCCTGGGGGAGCCAAGGAAACGGAGCCCTGGGCGACAGAGCCCGCAGGCCCGCAGCATGCGCCTCGGAGACCTCAGTGGAGGCGCCTTCCAGGCTGCCCCCAGCAGCCGTGCTCTGGGGCCTGGCCTGCTGGGGGCAGCTGCAAGGGGAACCCCCAGCATGTTCGGGAGTAAAGGAGCCCAGGCCTTCCCCAGGGGGCCAGGAGGCTGCTTGGGCCACACAGGATGGACAGAAGCATGGCCTCCAGAGGAGAGGAGACAGAGGGGCCTGTGGAAGGACCCAGAGATGCCTCAGGGCTACCAGGGAGGCTGGGCTGCCAACAGCAAAGCTCTGCGGAGGCGGCACCCCGGCTTCCAGGCAACACCTGTCAGGCCCTGAAACAGACAAGACGACGCATTTGAAAGGACAGAGAGCAACCAAGCCGCTGTGCCACAACTACTGAAGCTGAGCCCCAGAGCCCGTGCTGCACGACAGGAGAGGCCACCGCAAAAAGCCCGAGAGCCGCAACTGGGGTGCAGACCCCTCGCCGCAGCTAGAGGAGAGCCTGCGCAGCAACAAAGACCCAGCACAGCCACAAATAAAGTACCGTTTAAAAAGAAGGAGAGAGAGACTCTAAGAGGATGAAAATGTTAAGTCCACCAGAAACACACCGGCCTTAATAGCCTCAGAAAGACAAAGATCTGAAATGCACACCTCTCCAAAGAAAACATACAAACAGCCGATAACTGCAGAAACAGATGCTCAACATTCCCTGCTCATCCAGGGAAACTCAAACCGATACCACTGTAAAATACCACTTCACACGGGTCAGAATTTAAAAAAAGAAAATATAGCAAGTGTTGGTGAGGCTGTGGAAGAACTGGAATTGGGCACTGCTGGTGGGAATGTGAAATGGGGCAGGCACTGAGAAAAAGCGTCTGGCAGTTCTTCAGAAAGTTAAACACAGGATTACCACATGGCCCTGCAATTATACCCCTCAGGACATATTTGAGAGAACTGAAAATCGGTGTCAGTTATATTTGCATCCTTGTACACAAATGTTCACAGCATCACTGTACACAATCCCGAGAAGGTGCAAACAGTTCACATGTACACTGACAAAAAAATGAATAAGCACAACTCAGACACAACAGATACAGAGAACCACCGAGAACCAGACCGTAGAAAAGAACGAAGCTCTGCCACACGCTAAAATGCGGAGAAACCTTGAGAACATAACACCGAGTGGAAGAAGCCAAACACGAAGGGCCACAGAGCACACAATCCCATTGATAACAAGCGTCCAGAACAGGCAAATCCAAGAGACCAGAGGCAGATTGGCAGCCGCCAGGGGCGGGGGGCGGGGCGTGACCGCTAATGCAGGCTGTTGGGTTTTTGGGGGGGATAAATGGTTTGGAACTAGATGGAGGTGGTGATTGCACCCTGGGAACTAGAAATGATGGCAAAGAGAGACAGATGGGAGCAGCGGAAGAACTCTCCCCAAAGTAGAAGAAATAAAAATAAGCCACCAGGAGGACAAGAGTGAATGGTGTGGGACCACGGCCCCCGGGGGCAGACTGAGGAAGCCGCCGGGAGGACACCGGGGCCTCCCGCAGCCGGGCCGAGGACGCAGACTGCCAGGGGGCTGCCAGCCCCAGCCCCAGCCGCACCCCCATGCCACCGCCGCCCCCCATGCCACCGCAACCCAGGGAGGGAGCTGACGAGGCGGCTGCGGCCAGACCTTCAGTGTGGAGGGAAAGCGCCTTCCCATCTAGAAGGCTGCTGCTGCTGCTAAGTTGCTTCAGTCCCATCCGACTCTATGAGACCCCATAGACGGCAGCCCACCAGGCTCCCCTGTCCCTGGGATTCTCCAGGCAAGAACACTGGAGTGGGTTGCCATTTCCTTCTCCAATGCGTGAAAGTGAAGTCGCTCAGTTGTGTCCGACTCTTAGCGACCCCATGGACTGCAGCCCACCAGGCTTCTCCGTCCGTGGGATTTTCCAGGCAAGAGTACTGGAGTGGGGTGCCATTGCCTTCTCCAATCTAGAAGGCGAGATGTGGCCGACTGGTGTGCTGGCCACCCAGGTGTGGAGCTGTGGCAGACGGACGTCCCAAAGCGTTCTCCGAGAGACGCTCCAAGAGCTAGGTTCCTTCAGCATCGGGGCAGAATCCCAGATCCGGAAACAGAAGGACTTGCGAGGGAGGAAGGCAGCTCCCTGTGGAAGCCCTGGCCCCTTGAAAGTGATGAAAGGCCATGAGACAACCAGAGGGAGCTTGTGGCTGGACGTGAAGGACACAGAAGGCTGAGCACTTGGCCAAGCAGGTTACCAACTACAGGGAAAGTGCACTGCCTGTGAGACAGACCGAGGCTCGGGCTGTCTAGGCTATGCCCTGGGGGAGGGGAGGCCAGGACAGGGCAGGTTGGGGGACTGATTTCAAGGCCACATGGGGTCCAGGCCTCATCCTGCACTGGGACATCCAGACTCTGCCTGGGACAGGCCAGGCCTGAGCCGTTACACACGGGGACTGAAAGCACAGAGGAAGCATCCAAATAATCAGCTGAGGGCTTCCCTGTGGTCCAGTGGTTAAGAACCCGCTTGCCAAGGCAGGGGACACAGGTTTGATCCCTGGGCCGGGAAGATTCCACATGCTGAGGAGCAATTAAGTCCATGTGCTACAACCACTGAGCCCGTGCTCCAGAGCCCGAGCGCTGCGCCCAGTGAAGTGTGCGCCCCGAGTCGGTACTCCGCAATGAGGAGCCTCCCAACGAGGAGCCTCCGCAACGAGGAGCCCAAGTGCTGGTCTGCAGAGCAAAGCCACGGGGGCACAGGCAGACCCTGGAAGCACAAGCGCACTCAACTCAGGCCCAAGTTTAGAACAAGCTGTAGGATAAGGGAGGCTGTAGCCCCTGGGGTAACACGAGCCCCCACACCCAGCCTGTGACACCCTAAGACCTCGTTTCTCCTTCTTGCCATGAGACCCACGGCATGAAGAGCGGTTGTAATAGGGCTTTCTTCAGGGAGGGAGCAACCTAAACATGATAAAAAAAAGCTGCCCCGAGCAGCGCTGGGTTGTGGCTATCAGTGATATTGACCCTGACCTCTGCCCACCAATCAGGTCAAGCTCCCAAGAGCAGCAGATGCTGTCAGCTTCTGGAGAGGCATCGGGCCAGGCCACCCCCCCGGCCAGCTGGCCCACGCAGCCCGAGAGGAGAGTGCCAAGACGGCCCAGGGCAAACATGAGGGAGGAAAGGAGAGCTTGGCGCAGCCCTGAGCTCCAGGAGTTGAGAGCCTGAGGAATCTCCCACCTGATACGCCTCAGTATTCAGCCCAGTTTCCTAGGGACCACACCTACCCATGGGCAGACGGCCCACAGGCTGCTTGCTCCTGGCCGTGCCCCTCCTGGAGAGCTCTGGGACACCAGTGCCTGGGGGCCTGAGATAGCGGGCAGTGCGAGGCTCTGAAGGAAGGAAGGAAGGGTGGGAGCAGCCTCAAGGCAGCCCACCCCCACGTGCCCCTTGGCACCTCAAAGCACTCAGGTGGGTGTAAATTACTATTCCAACACTATTGCCATGCGTGCGTGCTCTACCGCTTCAGTCGTGGCCAGCTCTTTGCAACCCCACGCCCTATAGCCTGCCACTAGAGTGCATTAGAGTCTCCAGGCAAGGGTACTGGACTGGGCAGCCATGCCCTCCTCCAGGGGATCTTCCCAACCCAGGGACTGACCCTGCACTGCAGGCAGACTCTTGACCGCTGATGCAAACACCTGCGGGAGGTGACAGTGTCTGAGACATGCCTGGTGGGCAGCAGACGGCGCCCAGAGAGGGGAGGGGGAGCGTCTTCTGCCGAAACCATCCCCTCTCAGCCCCGCTGAGCACCTAGAGACGTCTAGAGAGCCGCAAGAGTGACCCTGGGACAGCAGGTGCGCACCCCGCAGGGCCAAGGAGGAGCTCATGGTTCACCTAGAGTGGCCCCGACTTGGCTTTGATTTCCAGATGCAGTTACTGCTTTAAACAACTTAAAAAAAAAAAACCTTCACAAATTGCTCCAAGTCCCCAAGAAACCACTTAAGGACTAATTAGCATCTCAGGCTGCTCTGAAGGGCGCTTCACAGCCGGGGCTCCCAGGCATCAGTTGAGAAGGAAATCATTAACTGCTTGCCTTAGACAGGGGCCGACTTAACCACTTCTCCCCAGAGCCACCTTGGCTACTCCTGACTTCGGGTCCCCATTAACCCGAGAGGGGATGCGTTTAATTAACGCTGCTTAATAGTGTCTGTGGGGAGGTTTGTTTTGCTTTGTTCCTCTCCGCTTCCAGTCCTTTAGACTTTCTTTTTAAGAAAGAGGTGGCCTGCAGCCGTAGCCTGTGGGGACGTGCTGATGTCAGAAGGAGCTTGACAGGAGGGGCAGCAGAACTGCTGCTTTGGGGTCTTCTGTCCTGAAGTTCTCATGTTCAACACAGAGACTCAGGCCCTCCACCCTACTCAGCAAGGCTCGCCTTTTCCCTACAGGAGGCCACGGTGGGCTACCCAGGCAGTCTCCACAGACCCCCTCCATCCTGCCTGCGGGGCCTGTGGGCTGTGGTGCCACGGGAGGCCGCCCCAGCCTCGTGGAGATGAGGCGAGCCCCAGGCCCGGGGACGGGACTCGTTGCTGGACGGGGCGGCAGTGTTACCGGATGAGCATCCGCTTCAGCAACTGCTGGTCCCCCTCCGAGTAGCCAGGCCAGTCCTTCTGCACGTCCTTGTACACACAGTCCTTCAGGGTGCACGTGCCATCCTTGGCATTCACGTTGGCCACCTGCAAGACAGAGCCAGGGGCACCTCGTGTACAGCCCGAGAGACAGAGGAGACCATGCAAGCATTCAGGGGGGCGGCGCGGGGAGAGGCGGAGACGGGCGTTAAAGGGGAAAGAGGACAGCCCTTCTGCCCCAAGCCAAGACTCGGGCCCCCAACCCCTCTGCAGGCCGGGACGGCGGCCCTTGGGGTGCCGAAGGGTCAGAGCAGCAGGCCCAGATGCTGCTGGAGGCCAGGCTGGCTCCACAAGGGGGCGCTGCCATCTACACTCCCAAGACTCCATCAGCAGCCCATCCCCCTGCTATGGACTGAACCATTTTTCTCCTCCACAAATTCACGTTAAGTCTGACCCCCTGCTAACCTAAGGCGACAGTATTAGGAGGCGAGGCCTTTGGGAGGTGATGAGGTCATGAGGGTGGAGCCCCCAGGAGGGAGTGTCTGTTTTTGGGGGGAGAGGCTGTGCTGGGTCTTTGCTGCTGGGAGATTTCTCCAGACGTGGCAAGTTGGGGGCCACTTCCTGGCTGCAGTGTGCGGCTTCTCATCGTGCTGGCTTCTGCCGCAGAGCACAAACCCTAGGGCTCTCGGGCTTCAGCAGGCGCGGCTTCCAGGCGCGCGAGCACGGGCTCAAGAGCAGTGTCACAGCAGCTTGGCTGCTCTGCAGCACGGGGGATCTGCCTGGATCAGGGACTGAACCTTGTCTTCCGGACTGGCAGGCAGAGTCTCTACCGCTGATTCACCAGAGAAGCCCAGGTGTCTTTATAAAAGAGAATCCAGAGTTTCCTCACCCCTCCCTGGATGACCACGAGAAGACAGAACGCAGGACCTCACCAGACACCCAACCTCCCGGTGCCCTCATCCTGGGCCTCCCGGTCTCCAGAGCTGCGTGCTGGGCCTGTGGTGCCTAACCCGCCCAGGCCACGGTGCTCTGCGACGGCAGCCTGAGGCGCACGCTCCCAAACCCGCAGCCCCTGCGGCAGAGCCAGCCGAGGGGGGCAGCTGCGGGAGGGGTGCCGTCAGGGCCCAAGCCGAGCCCGCCTCCCCTGCAAGCAGCCAGCCCTGCTGCTTCTGCTTAACACAAGCTGAGTTCGTCTTCAAGACTCTGTGCAAAGATGCTTTTAGAACATTTGCCTAATGTGCTTGATGGAATTCAGGCCCCTGACTCGCAGAGGGCACTCTCCTAAGTGTCTTGTCAGGCACCATGATCCCCAGAATGCGCGTGCGGAGCTGTGTGATTGCCAGGGCAGCTGCTGTTTTTCACTACAACTGAGACTATCAATTTATCCTCCACGTCATGGCAGTTTCCCCAAAGAGCATTTTTTAATGGTTGAGTAATATTCCACCAAGAGGCTGCACTGTGATTCGCTCAACCCCTTCTCCTTTGTTGGACGCGGACTCTGTTTCCAGCTTCTCTGGAGCATAAACAGATGTCACTTGTGCAGGTTTTCCATGCTGGTGATGGTTCTCTTCGGCTCGCTTCCCAGAAGTGGGATTAGTGGGTCAAAGACTCTGAACATTTTTATGGCTTCTGAGATGCTTTGCTAAAATGCTCTCCAGAAGAGCCACCCACCCATCCAAACTCCCACCAGGAAGGTGGAATGCCTCAAATCTTCTCTCCGGATGTTTTCACAAAAGTGAAAGAGGAGGTGTCTTTTGCACAGTGCTGCTCATCAGAGTCACTGGGTGGGGGGTGAGAGGGCTGGGAAATGAGCATCCTTAGTGAGATGCAGCCCCCTATACCTTCCTATCCTCATGCTGGTGGGGTCCCAGTGCCCCTCCCACAACTGCTGGGGAGAACAAGTCTGCTAGCAAACACAGAAGCTCAAGGCAGATGGGACAGGAAACCAGAGAATGGGAGAAATCAGAGCAGGCACCCAGGATGCTCTAGCGCTCTAGTGCAAGACACTGCCTGGGCCGCCTCGGGGAGCTGCCAAACCCAAGTTGGCTGGGGAAGCTGGCACCCAGCACGATGCCTCTCTGGCCCCAGGAAAGGACCAGGAACAATGAGAACACCTTGGCGGTTAAAAGTGAAGCAGGTGCCCTGGGCAGACCCAGGTCAGCCCCGTCAGCCCCTCTCCCCAGAGGACTAAGCCTGGCGCCCCTGGCGTCCCTGGCGTCTAAGCGTCACTCAGTGGGTAAATCTCAGGCGCCATCAAATGCTAGGTCGGCCAAGGTTCACATTCTGCACGTGCTGCTTTTTCACTCTGGGCCTGAACAGAACAAGACTGGAGAGCAGGAGCAAGGGCGCTTTTCAGAATGGCCACCCCAGGGGCTAAGGACCTGGCTGGACGGTGATTCTCGCTCCAGGCACCGGCCGGGACAGGCATGGCTGTCACCCGTGCCCTCAGTCTCGGCTCACGGCTGACGACCCTGCCCAGCTCCCTTAGCTCTGCCTCAGTCACCCTATGGTGCAGGAGGCAGCTGTGGGAAGGGAGGCCCCAGGGAAAGGGCCTCCCGAGTGCTTCCCCCAATTTCCCAAGGGTAAGGCAACACGTGACTTTCCAAGGAAATGAGCACCCTGGGAAATATTCTTCTTGGTTCCAGAGTTTTCTGGATGCTCTAGCAAGCCCCAAGAAAACTCCTGGACTACAGAATACTGTATCTGTCTTCTCTAGGCCCTGAGCTGACTCCGGAGCTTGCCGGGAGAAACACTGCCACTCAGTCCTCGCCAGCACAACCTCCACGTGGGGGGCGGCGGCTCAGGAAGCCAAGTTTGCACAAAGGCCACCAGTGAGTACATGGAGGAGCCCCTGATGGAAACGAAGGCTCCGGGGAGCACCTCCACTCTCAGGACACAGGGGGCTTCTCCATGGTGAAGGGGAGGGGAGGCACCTGCCCTGTGGGGCAGGCCCAACCCCAGATCAGCACTCGGGCTAGGAGTGCGGGGCTGGTCCCCCAGGCCCCTCTTCCCTCTTCACCCCTGCCCTGCACCCTGAACTCGCTGGGGGGTGGTGATGACATGGGGATGCCAGTCCGAGCACGGGGGGACGAAAGCCACAGCGATGTTCTCCTACCAAAGGTGTGGTCACCCCAGCCTCGGACTGCACTCTGGCAGCAAGGCGCCCACAGGAGAACTCAGTCAATCAGAAATCCTCAGAAATGCGTGGAAACTCTTCAGATACAGTTCCGGATGGTCATGGCGTCAACTTTCGACCACAGGAGGCAGCACCCAAGAGCCCAGAGTGTCTGGGGCAGGCCACAGCTCCTCCCAGGACACTGGCGTGACTGCTGCTGGCTGTGGGTCCTCACAGCAGCAGAGCTCTGAGGTGGCCTGTTTCCACTTCACGGCCAAGCGACATGCACGTGGCCCAGCTAAGGCGGTGAATCGGGAGCGAGCCACCGACCCTCTCAGGAGTCCGTGAGCTGCCTCCTCCAGGGCAGCTCTGGGACCAGCGCTGTCGCTCCAAAGTCCTGGCTGTTTAACAGCAGGCTCTGCCTGCTGGCGCCGTGTTCCTGCCTGATTACCTCTTGACCCCAAAGAGAGGTGCTGTAGTCACTTCCCAGCCACAGACAGAAGCCTGAGAGTCCAGACATGAAGCCCCTTGCCTAGTGCCACAGCCGATAAGCCACAAGGAGACCCACCTGATATGAAGCCTGAGTTCTTGCTAACTTGCGCTTGCGGATCCCCCAGGCTTCACTCAATTCCGAAAGCCTTGTGCATCTTAAGTCCTGGGTCCCCCGTGCTACGCCCACTGCCTGTGAGCCCACAGATGTGAGGAGACGAGCCCTGAACGGTAAGTGCCCCACGCCCCGGCCCGGGCAGCACGCACCTGCTGGAGGAGGCCGTCCAGCGCGTCCTTGTCCGCCTGCGCCAGCCCATCCTTCTGCAGCCGCAGCAGCAGCTCGGCCTTCCGGTAGGGCCTCAGGGCCAGCAGGTGCAGCACGCGGTCCCGGACGGGCCGCTGAGCCACCCCGCTGCCCCCGCCGGCGCTGCCAGCGCTGCACTTCTTGATGGCGCTGGCCGGGTTGATCGGGGTTGCCCGCTTCCGGGAGGGCACAGCATCCACTGCCCCCGGGGCTGGCTTCCGAAACTGAACCTTCTTGCCTACAGTAAGAGCCAGGTGTCAGGGACGGGAAGGGCTGAGGGGTGGTCGCTGTGTCCCCCTGCCTGGAGCGGATGGCATGTTCCTGAGCGAGCACACGTACACCCACGGATGGCCCACGGCCGACAGTGCCGAGCTCTCACCAAGCCCAAGGCATCTTAAGCCTCGTGCAGCCCCACTCGTCCAGTGAGAGCGCCACCTGCTGACCACGAGCAGATCACAGGGCACTTGCGGGGTCCCCAGTCTCAGAAGTGGGCTGAGAGCCTTAACTAACTTCATCCGAACCCCTGGCCCCTGTGGGGGAAGGGGGCTGATGGTCAGAAGGGAGTCCCGGGACGGCAGGAGCAGCAGCCCGGAGCCTGCAGTGCCCGGCTCTCTGCTGCCCCCCTGGGCCCCACTGTGCTCTTTTATGACCAAAGAGAAATAAAAGTGTCAGGCCACTTGGGCAGACCTGCCTGTGCTCGGAGCCCCAGGGGCCGCAGGCCTCTCTCCCACCCTCCTGGTGCAAACAGAGACGTGTGAGGGGTCCTCTTGGCGGAGGGGGCTTCCATCCAAAGTTGCTCACTGCACCTTGGACAACGCCCCTGCCACCGCAGGAAGGAGGACCTCTGAGCCAAGTCAGTGCAGGTCTTAAACCCTTGGGCCACAAAGCTCTCCACGACAACTGTCTTTTGCACATATCCCTCAACTCTGACTTGTCAAATGAACACAAGGAGGAGGGCTTTTAGAACCTGCAGGGCCAGACTTCGTCCCCAGAGAACCTGATGGCATAGGGCGGGGAGAGGCCTGGCACAGCCAGGACTGCATGTCTGTGGCCTCTGAGGCCAGAGAGCAGTAAGAGCCTTCACTGTATCCTAAGTGGAACAGTAAGATAAATTCTGGCTAAAAACCCACCCAAAACTTATTAAAATGGGTACAGATGTCTGTATCTGGATTGTAAGGCCGAGCAGGTAGCTGCAGCCCTTCGGGATCCTGGCTGCCTCCTCCTGGGCAGCTGGCAGCCCGGAGCCCAGGCTCCCCGGGCGCACACTGCCATGCCCACCAGGGCCACGTGCTGCCAGGAGGACCAGTGCCACCTAGGGCTTCATCCAGAGCCGGCCCCACCGCTAGGCAAGGGAGACTGCGTGCTCTTCTTAAAGGAGAAAAAGAACTCCAAAAGCCATCAAGTTCTCCTCTGCTTCATGCCTCTCTCGGGCCTTTTCTGCCTGACAGTGAATTCACTGGAAACTCCGTCTACATCCAGAGGTGGGAAGACTGAGGCAGCACTGTGGAGCTTTCTAAACAAACAGTACTTCTCTCCGCACTTTTAACGTGGTCAGTGTCTCAATTTCTCTGAAATTGTTTCCAAGCAGATGCTGAGGGGGTGGAAGGTCCTGGAAACAGGGATCAACGCGCTTCCTTCCAGGTCTCCACCCCATGGTCCCTCGCTGGCCCCGACACAGCAGCAGGCTGCCCGCAGCAGAGTGCATCTTGCCATCTGCACTGTGCGCTGGCCAGGTCAGCCATGGGAAAGAGACACCTGGGCAGGTGAGGGCAGGGGTGGCCACTGAAGTACAGGCTGAAGCTCTGGCTTCATGCATGGTGAGGGGCAGACGTACCTGAGGCTAGAGCCTGGGGAAGGGGCCCTGGGATTCAGAATTCCTGTAATTCTCAGGCCCTCTAGTCCATCCTGGATTCAGAATGCAGCAGACACCACCCAAGAAGGACCCGGCTCCCCTGGCCTCTGTCAGCCCACCACTCCTGTTCCTGCTCCTGACGGGCCCTGAGACTCGCCAGCTCTCCTGACATCTGCCCAGCAGGCACAAGACCCCCACGGGTGAAGCCCCACCCCCCAAGCCTTACCCAGGTAACGGCCTCCGGGCTTGATGACGATGGCACCTCGACTGCGCGTCTCCTCCTCAGCCTGCGCCAGGCTCTGCCGCGCCTTCTGGTAGGAGTCGTCAGTGGCGCACACTGTGATCTTGTCCTGGATGCTGCCCAGGCAGTCCAGGTGGACATCCCCATGGCTGCAAGAGAGCAGGCCAGAAGGTGAGGTGAACCGCTGGGGTGACCGGAGAGGCAGCCTCGGGGCCGCCCCCGCCCGCCCGCCCGCCCCTCCCGGCTAGGAAACGGGTCTGGTGCTGACTTGGGCAACAGGGTTTCTGCAAGGCGCATCTTGACCTGGAAGAAGCAAGGGAGCCTAGGTTCCTGGGCAGGAGGGGGCACGCCAGGACCCATACCTGCACCCTAGACACACTGTAAGAGCCAGGACGGTTCACCTGAGAAGCAGAGCTGGGGCTGGAGGTGGGGAGAACATCCGCAGGGCGGGCTGGCGCGGGGGACGCCACAAGCGGGGGCCACGGCAGGCGGGCCTGGCCGCTGTGAGAGCTGGGGCGGCCGGGCAAGGCTCACCTGGAGACGTACTGCTGGATGCAGTCGAAGCTGCCCTGGGGGCTGTCGCGGCCGATGTTGGAGAGGTAGAAGGAGAAGGTCCGCGCCTCCGCGGGGCAGTCGGGCTGGGGGATGGAGATGTGCTGCACGGAGATGGGGTGTCACTGGGGGGCCCACCGGCTGCGCCAGCACGCAATCCTGGCCCATCCCTGGCGATATGTGAACGCACCCCCTTGGTCTCCGTCAGTGACAGACCAGCCTGTCCCCACGGCCGGGCTGCTGGTGGGTCCCGGGCGGGGGTGCGGTTTCCCGTATCTGCAGCAGTGGCACCGCGGGCTAAGGAGCACGATCCCTCAGCACACAGCCGGAGGCAGGGGCCCACTCCAACCTGGGCAGACCGGGCTCGAGACAACCCGGAAAGCTGAGCTGGGCCAAGACGGGTGGGCGTCAGGAGCGGGCTGGCACGCTCGGCCGAGATACCCTGGCACACATACCCCCTTCTCCCTCTCCACGTCCTCCAGGCCAGAGCCACCCTCCACCTGGGTGTCTGGGAAGAAGGCAGGCATACAGGCACAGGCCTCGAGGGGCTCACAGATGGGCAGCACTTGCCCCCACCGACCACGACACGGGCTGTGTACACATGGTTCACCTAACCCTGAAGGCAGATGGCACCGCTGCAGCCTAACTAGGCAAAGCCACAGCTGCCGGAGAGGAAAGACAGACGGCCTCGCCGTCAGTGGCATCAGTCCTGGCTGAGGTGCAGGGCTCAGCGCAGGGCAGCAAACCCAGAGGTCACTTTATTCCAGGCCGACCCTCTGGCCCCCTGCCCACATGGGCAACGGCCAGCAGCTGCTGAGAAACACAGACAGGAAAACCTCACGCTCCAGCTGCCAGCCCCTGGGCAGGCCGGGCACGGCCTCCAGAGCCCTGTCGCCAGAGGAGACCAGCCTTAAGGTCCGCCCTGGGCTGGAGCACCGGGGCTTGTCACAGTTAGGGAGACACGCCGGGAGGAGTCATGAACGGTCGACAAGGGGCAGCACCAGGGCTAAGGGGGCAGAAAGCTGTCCCTGGGCTGTTGTGCCACCTCCACAGGCCGAGCCGAGGCCGCCTCCTCTGAGGCGACGTGAGGACACAGCACGCCCCATCGGCGCTGGATACCACGCGACCCTGGGCTGAACGCCTCCTGCCCGGTGCCCGGCTGTTACACGCGAACACAGCCAACTCGGCCTGAGTTGAGTCTGTGTGATCAAGGACACGAAGCTCCGGCCACAGCAAGAGCAGCAGCTCCCCAGCCCCAGCCCTCGGGGGGTGTGGAGACCCTCGAGGGAAGCTGGAAGGGCACGCAGCCCAGGATTGGCTCCAGATGCCGTGGAAGCCCCTCCACGCACAGCCAGTCTCTGCTGCAAGGAGAGACTCCCTCCTCGTGCAGGGAGAGCCGAGGCATCAGAGCGCGGCCCCCAGGCCCAGCCGCTCGGGACAGAAGAGCCTGGCCTGGGGGAGAGGGGCAGTCTGCGGCGGCTGTCCAGGGACTGCAGACGACCTTGGGCTGACGATCACGCCGTCCCCCAGCTCCCCGCCCCGCAGCTGGTGCTGCCCAGCGTGCTCTCCCGGTCCTCCAGCATCCCCCTGTGCACACGGCAGGTGGCAGAGGGCCAGGTCAGGACGCGCAGCCAGTGGCAGGGAGACCAGCAGGGCACCACGTCAGCCCTGGCCAGCTACACAGACCCTGATCTCCACACACACACGCTGCTGTAAGGGTCACAAAGGGGACGAGGCAGCTGACGCTTGGCAAGCGTGTTTGTACTATAAACCTGGACTGCCTGCTGTGACTCACCTTGGGCAGGAAAACACCTATGCGTGCGCGCGCACACACACACACACGCACACACACGCGCACTGGAGTCCACGGGCAGCATCGCACTGTCCAGCACTGGCAGCCACCCTGCACCGTCAGTACACACTCCCGGGCAGACGGGACTTCCACTCTCCATTATGGAAGTAACTGGACACCCAGTGCCCAGATGCTCCTGAGGGTCACCACGGGAGAGGCCCCCCATGGGCACCACAGGCAGGTACACACTGACGCAGCTACCCAGAACACAGCGGGAAGAGTGTGCCCCATGACATCAGCAAAAGCAAAAGTGCCCCTGATGGAGCCTGAGCCCTGATACGCGGCTCCTCCCCACGCCCGACCCTGAGCCTCTCCCTCACCACGTGCTGGCTCTGGCAGAGACCCAGCCTCCCCCGGCAACGCTTTCCCATCTCCACCTGCTCAGAGGGCAGCGGCTGCCTGCCTGCCTGCCACAGCCCCCGTTGGGGAGAGCAAAGGAGAGGGGTACAGTCTAGGTCCCGACACCACATGCTCCTCTCTGGGCGGGGGCGTGGGGGATCTGGGCTGTGATTCTTCAGCCCAGTGAGGACTTATCCATATGGGTATCGGCCCTTTCAAAATCCTTGGGTCGGGGGAGCATAGCCCAGCGCCCAGAGGAGGGTCTGTGCAGCCACTGGGGCCACAAGACAGGGAGGGGAAGGCCTGCGTGGAGCCTGCCACAGCAGTCCTGAAGCCCCAGCCCCTCCCCAGCTCTGGCACCAGAGCACACGGAATCCTCTGGTTAACGGGCTGTTATGACGCTGGTTAATGGCTACCAGTCCCTGGGAACCAGTGAGGGAAACCAGCCCACTGGGCACGAAGGCCCAGGACACCTGGCTTTCTCTGTGATGGCAGAGAGCGTGCCCCGCGTTCTGAAATTTGGCCTCTGCTCCGCAGTCTTCTGGACTGAGCCTTGGCTCCCCTAGGGGCCCCCACGGGGCCGCAGTGGGCCTGGGCAGGGCAGGTTTTGTGCATCTGATGCCAGCCCCGACTTCTGGTATGAGGAGGCCGAGGAAGGTGCCGCAGACTCATGGGTGTGCCTGAGTGCGAAGACGCACGGGCAGCCCTGGCCCTCCAAACAGCCGTGTCCCGCCCGGAGGACCGAGTGGCCGACGTCCAGCCCTGAGGCTCAGGAGGGCGCTGGCTCCACCGTGGGCAGGTCAAGCCCCTTTGAAATTCGTCCCAAGTCAGGCTGGCAGCCCTAACCCCACGTACACGGGGCCTAATGTGTCTGCAGTGCAAGTGGGGGCTTCAGAGAGACGAATGGAGCCCCGAGCAGGCTGTGGGCAGGAAGAAACAGTGGGGGCGCACCTGGAATCCTCTCTTCAGGAGAGAGCAAGACCGAACGGGGCACACAGGAGCCAAGCACCGCTTCGCCAACTCTGACCAGAGGGTTTTCAGGGGACACGCGTTTCATTATCTTTATTTTCAGGGAACCTTCAGCATAAAATATATTTTGGATCAAGTGTTACTACTGCACGGCTGCACGGTCAGGAAGATCCTCTGGAGGAGGATATGGCAACCTACTCCAGGATTCTCGCCCAGGAAATCCCACTGATAGAAAAGCTGCCGGGCTACAGCCCAGGGGGTCCCACGGCGTCAGACGCCAAGTGAGCAACACCTTGGATGGCTGAGGAGGCCTTCCAAGAGCAAAGCAGCCTCTTCTGCCCACTGGACGGCCCACGTCCTCAGCCCCAAACCCAGGTGCTTTCTGAGCACCTCCTTCCTTTCTGAGAGCTGCCCCCGCACTGTGGACAGGGAGGGGGAGCACACTCGGCCCCTGCCCACCACTTCCCAGGCTTCCAGGTCATTCCCGCCTCACAGCAAAGGGGCAGCCCTGGGCTCAAGCGCGGGCCGGCCCTACGGACTCCTGCAGAGCCAGCGCCGGGACTGCAGACAGGCGCTGGTCACAGCGTCTGACCAGGGCCGTCAACGCTCGTTCCAGAAACCACCTTTGGGCCCCGCTGCAGCACACAGGAAGGCCTCACATGGCCCTGGACCCCAACCCCTCCCTCTCTGTCCTCATCAGCTGAGGAGTTCGGGGTGGGGGCCTGGCCCACGAGGGGGTTTGCTCTTCCCCTCGAGAAGCTGTTGCTTCACCAGCTGTCAGGGAGTGAGAGCTCAAGTGACCCCTGATGGCAGAGGGGCCCAGGGCAGCCTCCCCAGCGTCTGAGAGAGAGCAGAGAACACACACACACGCACGGACACGGCCCACGAAACAAAGGTGAGTGCTTTGCTCCGCAGCACGCCGATGCTGGGCATGCCACAGGGTGCCATGCGGTCACCCCCAGGAAGCGGCCAGCACCAGGGCCTAGCCACACACCACCACGGCCAGGCCTCGCAGCACTCCCGGCACGGGTGGGGCAGAAGCCAGGCCGGCCCTGACTCCCACCCTGGGAGCTAGGGGACACGAGGCCCTACGCCAGCTGGGCTGCATTCACACCGCGGGGGACCAGGGCCAGGACCCGAGCGAGCGTGTTCTGGACCGCAGAGGGGCTCTGCTCCTCCTTGGGCCATGGTTTACTTTGTTGGCTGTGCAGGGCCTCACAGGCCCAGCTGTGGCACCTGGGATCTCTGCTGCGGCAGGCAGGGTCTTCACTTGTGACATGCAAACTCTTAGTTGAGGCATGTGGGATTTAGTTCCCCAACCAGGGATGGAAACCAGGCCCCCTGCATTGGGAGCGCTGAGTCTCAGCCACTGGGCCACCAGGAAGCCCCTCCTAAGGCCATGTTAACCTGCGTCCAGCCCTTAGGTGCGAGGCCCCTCTCCTGGGCGGGGAGGCCAACAACCAGAGGGAGACCTGGCCGAGGTCCCTGAGGGAAGGAGCAAAGAAGGTCTCAGTCTTCAGTCCGCCAGCATCATGGGCCTCTGGGAAGCAGGCCCTGCCAGCCTACCCAGGGTCCAGAACATGCAGTCAGCACAGGCACCAGGGGTGCTGACCGAGCTGGGCCAACCCGGCCCGCCCACCTCCTGCCGCTTCCAACCTCGAGGCTGGAGGGTACGACCAGGAGAACAGGGAGCAGAGAGCGAGGGCCTGGCCTCCTCCCCCGCTGCTCCAAGTGACCGCGACAGCATCCGATGTGCACCTGCCCCAGGCCAGGCCTCGCACACCTGGCCGGAAGGAACGGTCACGGTCTATCAAAACCCAGGAGAAGGACAAGGCCCAGAGGTCACCAGGGGCAGACCGAGCGCCTGGTCCTTCACAGTGAACTGGGAAAGAACAGGCCTCCTCCAGTCCTCACACGGTCCCACCCAGGGAAGAGCCTCTTACAGGAGACTCACGGCCTGGCTTGCTGCTAGCTGCAGCACACGGCCTCCACACCCTCAGAACCTTCTAGGAAGTCCACGACACATGAGAATGCCCAGAGGAAAAAAATGTGGGCAAAGCATAATTCTCAGTTCGGAGGCAGGGACCCTTTCTTGAATGGATGTGGCTCTTAAGTTTGGCACAGGGATTCCGGCGACACAGTGTAAAGCCCAGGAGACCCTCCCAGTGCTTCTGCGAGCATCCCAGTGGTGTCTTGCTGACTAGGAAGCATTGCTCATGGATAAAAGAACAGCAATCTGTGCCCTGGCTTCCTCATCTTCCCACAGCTGCTGAGGGCACACTGTGACCACAGGCCACAAGAGGGCGCCATTAGGCCAGTCTGGCAGCAAGCCCAGCGGGCCCTGCCCCTTGGGGAAACATCTCAGGGGATAAAGGAGAAGCAGGTGGCCAGGGCCAAAGAAGGTATGGAAGCCCCAGAGAAGGCACAGGGCAGGGCGTGTGCCCTGGGGCCTTTAAGGGCATCTCACTGACCCTGACTGGTCTTGGTGTGACGGTGTTCCCCTGGCCAGGCCACAGCCTCTAGTGACTGCACGACCAGGTCTGGGCAGGCCTCATACAATCAGTGGAAGGCCTTAGGGAAACTGAGGCTTCCCTGATCAGGAAGAAGCTTGCCCATGAACCTCGGGGCCAGCTTCCTGCTTGCCCCATGGAATTCAGACTCATCAGCCCCACAAGCCTGTGAGTCAACATCTTGCAATAGAGCTCTTGGTATCGCCGTCTGCACTTGCAGACATGTATCTCAGGGCTCCATCTCTCTGGAGCACCCTGCCTGGGGTGAGACCTACAGGTCTCCCTGCTTCTGGAAGAAGCCAGCAGGCTATCAGGTGGAAACTGACTTAGATGTGTGTGGCAACTCTTCAGATTTAAAGGGAAAAAAAAAGACTTGCAATAAAGATTAGGAAAAAAAACCAAAGTGTTCCAAATCATCTTTAGTGGGTGGACTGATATGCGGGTCCTAGGACCTGGGTTGCAAGGATTATGGACAACGCGCCCTTTCTCCCATTCCTCAATTTTTCTGTAAGATGGTCATTTATGATCAAGTATCTTTCATGAAAAACCTGGAGTATTGAGTTTCTATACCTCCCGGTACTAAAAAGCTAAATACCTGTGGTCCTAGGTCCACCGACAGAGAGCAGCGCCCTGCCCTTGGGGGCGGGCACATTTCCAGGTTCACTTGGGCTCGGGGGGCATACTTTCCAATCAGCACAAAGATCAAGTCAGAACATGAGTTTGGCAACGACAGGAAGTGGGAAACTCGGGAACTGCTGGACAGAAGAGCTGCCTTCAGCCCACAGAGGGCCTGCTGATGTGGCCCCAGCCTGGAGACGACCAGAGGCAGACCGTGGCTCGGCAGAGGGCCCTGTCTGGCACAGAGGGGGATGGGGCCAAAACACTGCTCCCAACGGGCTGCTGTGCCCAGCAAGCCACAATTCTAAATAAGTATGATTAAGACCAAAAAAAGACTTACCCCTTGACTTCCCTGAAATCGAATCGAAGGTCTCAGTGAAACAGAATCCTGCAAAAGAGCAAAATGGGAACATGTCAATGACGATATCTGGAACACGTTTATGTATGGCTGAGTCCCTTCACCGTTCACCTGAAATTACCACAACATTATTCATCAGCTAAATAAAAAGTTTAAAGTATGAGGAAAAGAAAAAAGATACCTGGAAATCCAAAGACTCATTTCCCAGTCATACAAGGAGCAGGATAAAGACAGTGTTTTCAGGAGGGGTGAGAGGAATAGACTACGCGTGTTGAAAATGACAGGAAAAGCTACCAGAGCAGGGTTCTGACGCATCGGTAAGAGCTCCTCAGATGGCCCAGCGGCCAGGGTTGAAGGTACACGAGAGGCAACGCGCAGCGCTTCCCCATCCTCCCGCAAACTGGCACCAGCCCAGGCTGTGCCGCCTCAGAGGCGCTCCACGCGGAGCGGAACTGCAGGGGCGAGCAGGGCCCGCCAGGAGGCAGGCTGATGGGGCGATGCCCTCCGCCCCAAGGCCCTGACAGGACCCAGCCCAACGCCGGCCCAGCTCCCACGTCAGAGCTTCAGGGCAGCTTGTCCCTGTGCTTGGGGCGGCGGAATTCCCAAATGTCACAGGAAAAAATTACACCAAAAAACTACTAATTTAAGCTTCAGCTATTCGGAGATCAGCCTTCTGGTGGAATTTTAGAAAGAACACGGATCCAGATGGAGGGTCACACTTCTCTTTCTCATTTACCCCGGGCCCTTGACACTTTCTGGGTAGCATACCTCACCCCACAGGGTGGTGCTGGTTCGTCACGACGACCCCCTCCCCTCCATCCTCAAACCCACAGGGCCCAAATCAGCCTCTGGGCCTGTGGTTCTCCTCAGCTTTCCTCCACGTGGCAGCCTAGATCTTGGGCTCGCCCATCTCCAACAGAGCCCACCTCTCAGGCCTCCGCCCCAGCACCCCCAGGCGTAAGGGGGGCCCCCCACCTGGACCCCAGGTCCAGTCTGCAGTGACTGCCTGTCTGCTCTGCACCCAGAATGTCAGGCCCGCCGTGGGCCCTGGGTGGGCAGAGCAGCTGCACACACGGGGGAGAGCCAAGCAGCGGGCGGGCTGGCCTCTCAGTACCTATGACCTGTCAGACCACTGAGCAGCTGTCCACAGGTGAGGGGGACCGCGCTCAGCCAGCCTGGACCATGGGGGCCACACGCTCACCCTGCTCGGCTTACAGGGGCCTCCCCTTTGGCCAAGAGTCTCCAAGGACTTCACTCACGCACCTGGAGCAGACCTGAGCGGTCACACTCAGCTCCAGCACTCACCTCCCCGGAATCAGACACCCCAGAAGTCAGCCACACTTTTTTTAATTTGAGAAAGACTGAAACATTAAAAAAAAATTTTTTTTAATGTGAGAAAGAATGTAAGGATTTATTTTAGTTTTTGGGCCTTAGCCCCTGACCCGTGCCCCCTACAGTGAGGACCGAGCCCACGCACTGTGCACTGGAAGATGGAGCCATGACCACTGGGCCCCTGGGGAAGCCCCCACCCCACACACATCACGCCTCACTGCCAGGTGGGCAGATACAGCATGTCCTCCAGCCCCTGCAGGTGCAAAGGGCTACTGCGTTGCTGAGACAGGGGCCAGGCTCCCTTCACAGCAAGCTCAAGACCAGATGACCTGCCCCCTAAACCATGGTCAGACTGCTGCCTGGAATGCAGTCCACAGGATTAGAGAGAGGGGCGGCACCAGGGGGGTCCTGTCTAGCTGGGCCCTTGGAGCTGCAACATTTAAGCAGCCTTTGCTGGGAACTAGGTTAAAGACAGAGGCCCAGAAGAAGATCTGCAGGTGGCCAGTAAGCGCGGGAGCAGCTGCGTCTCGTCAGTGAGGTGCAGACTGCGCATGTGCCTACTGGGATAGCCAAGAGAGGAAAGATGACAGCCCGAACCCTCACCCCTCACTGGTGGGAGCATACAGGGTCCGGCAGAGAAGTCCGGCAGGTATTCCAGCACCCATCACCTCGGCTGTGCCAGGCCCTAGCTGCGGCACACAGGGCCTCTGCTGCAGGGCACAGACTAGCTGTGGCGCACGGGCTCAGTATCTGCGACACATGGGCGCAGCTGTTCCACAGCATGTGGAATCCCAGTCCCCTGACCAGGGACTGAACCCACATCCCCTGCACAGAAAGGCAGACTCTTAACCACTGAGCCACCAGGGGAGTCCCGGGGCGGCTTCTTAAAAGGGTTAACACAGTCATCACGTGACCCACCAATTCCAATTCCGAGGGATATACCCGAGAGAAATGAAAACGCAGGAGCGCACAAAAACAGACGCAAGCGTGCGGAGCAGAGACACTCTACTTCCCCGGTGGCTCAGCAGTGGAGACTCCACCTGCCAGGGCAGGAGACACAGGTTCCACCCCTGGGCCGGGAAGACCCCCTGGAGGAGGAAATGGCGACCCACTCCAGCATTCTTGCCTGGGAAACCCCATGGACAGAAAAGCCTGACGGGCTACAGTCCATGAGGCGGCAAAGAGTCAGACAGGACTTAGTGACTAAACAACATTCAAAAAATAGCCAATAACCCAAATGTCCATCAGTTGGCAGAGAAACAAAATACTACCTAGAAATCAAAACGAATGACTCCCCAATGGACAGGACACGGACGAACCTTAAAGCCACCAGCTAAAAGAGAGAAGCCCAATATAGAACGCGATACAATGGATGACCCCACCTATGTAAATTTCCAGAAAAGGCCAAACTAACAGAGCACAACTGTGAGTGCCTGCAAGTGGGGCTGGCGGGAACGTCTCAGGCGGAGTGTTAACACTGACTCTACACCTAAAATGGGCGTAAGTTCTATGGGTTGTAAATGGCCCCTAGGGCACTCCGCAGCCTCCTGTGGGCTTTGAGGAACATAACCTGAGCATACAGAGAATTACTGAATAGGCGTGGGGAGCCCCTGGTCTCTTAACCAGTGTCAGTCGACAGTGATGTAAAGTGAACGGAAGGGAGACGGCAGGACAGGACGTGAGAGGGCAGCCGACAGCACCAGGGCAGAGCTGCCCCCCACCCTTACGGAGTCTCTACCGCCGTCACCTGGCCCCGAAAGCCAAGGGGCAGGCCGCTCTGGCTGGGGAGCAGCAGGTGCAGATTTGCAGCAGACATGGGGCGCCACAGAAGCGAAGGGCTCGCAGAACCTGGTCCCTTACACCCTCAGCCCAGACCCCTCCAGCCAGAACCCAGCCCAGGGCTCACTGCCGCACGCCTCGTCATTCACTCACCCAGGGCACTGCGAGTTATACTGTAGGGAAGCTGGCCAAGGCTAAAAGCTCAAGCTAAAAGGACCGCGATGCCAAGACGGCTGGTCTCCAGTGTGCGTCCCTGGGTCTCCTGACTTTCATCGCAGAACTAGGCTCGAGGACCAGGCCAGGTCAGTCCTGTCAACAACAGAGCAATTCACTCATCCCATCGTGCATACACACACACACACACACACGAGTGACCGCCACACTCAAGTCACCTGCCTACAGCCACTAGCAAAAGGGACCCCACGCAGAAACCTAAATTACACCAGCCCCGTGGCAGGCAGAGGACAGGAGCCCCGTGCGGAGGATCTCAGAACGAGAGGAGGAGTCAGCGCCACTTGGTCACTGACCGAGGCGCATTCTTATTTTCGGCCGTGCCCCATGGCTTATGGGATCCTAGCTCCCTGACCAAAGATGGAACCCACACTTTGGGCAGTGAAAGCATGACATTTTCACTTCACAACGACTCGACCACCAGGGAATTCCCCTGAGGTATGTGCTTGTCTGTCTGTTCGTTGATTGGCTGATCGGCTGCAGCCAGAGGCTTGTGGGATCTCAGTTCTCCAACCAGGGGCTGCGGCTGGGCCCTCAGCAGTGGAAGCATGGAGTTGAAACCATTGGTCCACCAGGGCATTTCCCCTCCCGAGGTGCATTCTAATGGCACTCAGCCCTTGCTGCTCAACAGCAGTCAGAACACACCTGCTGGCACCAGAGGGCCCAGCCTCAGCATCTGGGCTAGCGCCGCTGGCTGTGGCCCTCATCCTCGGTCCTGGGGGCGACAGCCTTCCCCTCCTGTGTGGACCGTTCCACCCGGGGTGCCTGTCAGTGAGCTGCCTGCTCACCACTGCGCTCCCCCAGCCAGGTTTCCAGGAGGCAGCGCTGGCACCGGCCGGGCCGCCTCTCCAAGGGTTGCAGGAGCCTCTGCTTTTGGAGTGCCCTTCGCACCGGCACGTGACCATCCCACCTGTCACAGACTCTCAGGCTTGGGGGCCCAATGACATTTTAATGAAGCAGAACAAAATTAAAACTGTTACAAGAAAAGAAAATGTCCTGAAGAGTTCTAAAATGTACTAAAATTACTTGTGTGTCTTCAGCATCGACCAAAGTGGCCTTTGGCACCTACTGTTTTGCTGTGAAGATGGGGTCTGTTCTAGACCACAGTAAGCTTTCTCCTCTCCTTTCTGAATGTCGATTTATCCGGCTGCACCAGCTCTCCACTGCAGCACTCAGGAGCTTCCATCTTCACTGTGGCATGTGACATGTCTAGTTCCCTGACCAGGGGTTGAACCCAGGCCCCTTGCACTGGAAGCACTGTCTTAGCCAATGGAACACCAGGGAAGTTCCAGGCTTTTATTTTGTCAAACCAAAGTTTACAGATATTTACTGTGAAGCAAATACACTTCATCTGAATGACTCAAAGTGCATCCAGCCCTATTACCTCCAAGAACCTACTGAAAGGAAGCTGGCTGCGTGATAACTTACCAGCTTTCTCCCTTCCCTCTGAGTCACGTTCCAAGTGGGCCAGGTAGGCTAAGGGGAACCTCAAGTGCCATGGGCCCCTCTGCCATATGGGTCGGTCACACTGTCAGAGGGGGCTCCCAGCCCCGGGAACGTGGCCCCATTTCCTCCCTCCGCTGTTACACCAGGCAGGGCAGGACCACCTGGGTTTCTTCCTGCGCCAACCAGCAAGCTGCGGTGGTTGCCAATGGGGACTCTCACATGGGAGGGTGCTGGGTGCCCACTGGGTATGCTCAGGACACACAATCCACCATCACAGGCAGCTGGCCAGTGGGCCAGTGGGGGCAGGAGCGGCTGCAGGTCTGACGCTGGCCGCTCCTGAAGGCTCTGGAAAACCCTGGGCAGAGCAGCCTCAAGGCCCCACGCCAACAACTTCCAAATTCCTACAGGCAGGACCCTGAAAGCCAAAGGCCTAGGATCCCTGAGAAACAGCCCGCCTGCACCTCCCTCGACTTAAGCCTCCACAGCCAGTAAAGGCTTGGACCCCCAGAACCATCCTGAGTGGGGGCACCCTGGGACCAGGGCACATGGCTCCAGGGGCATGGCCTGCGGGTCCCAGGCTGAGAGCTGCATTTTAGGCTTGTTATCGCTAAACTCTACACACCTCAAGGATCAGAAAAGGTCAAAGGATGTGCCCAAACCCACACAGGGCCAGGAGCCAACTCCACCTGTCACCTCCAAGGTTCTCTGCAGGGATGGTACACACACTCGCAGCCTCCTTTTCTCAGAGGAGGACTTGGAAGCTGACCCCAGGAAGACACAGCTGCAGTCACCTCCAACCTTTTATCTGGAGATTTCTGTGTTTAGGTCAGTGATGCACGCCCTCCACTCCGAGGGGCAGGTCTTTCCACCCCAGGGAGGCCATGATGGGACACCCACGCCCAGGAGATACTCACTGGATGGATGGAAGAGCAAACGGACAGAGAGCAGTCCTGCTGAATCTTCTCAGCCTCCTCCCAGGCAGGCACCCATGCCAGGGCCAGACAAGCCGTCCACTGGTGACAGCTAGGGTGCTGGACAGAACACACAAGCGGGCTCTCAAAGTGAACACGGGCAGCACCGGCCAGACCCGCCTGCAAGAAGTGAAAGGGCCAAGGGAGCCTCTTGAGGCTGCTGGGCTCACTGCCTAGAGAAGCCTCTGGACCATGGGCTGGGGAGTCTGATGGAACCAGGAGTGCGGGCAGAGGCCCACGAAGGAGAGATGATGCAGAGAGACTGCTCCTGGCACCAGCACGGGGCCTGAGCTGCTGCAGAGGAAGGCCTCAGGACTCCCCCTGCAGTGGGGGCCCAAGCCTGGGGGGCAGGAGATGCCATCCACAGCCAGCCCAGAGGAGGCTTCCCTGCACCCCAGTCAGCAGCAGAGCTAAACGAGCCCTCATTTAAGGGCTTCTCTCACTCCTCTTACTAAGGAATTTCAAAAGCAAGCTTCCCCAAGATCAGCTGATCCACCGCTAACCAAACTGCCCGTCAGCAGCCAGGACTGTCAGGCTCTAAGAAAAGACAACCAAATCCAGCACATGGACTCTGCAACACTCAGTACCCCAGACCAAAAGCCTTCAGATGGAAGCTGTAGAAAAATGTGCGAAGCATCAGGCAACGCAAACACACCCAGAAGGACAGAGGAGACGGCATTATCAGACAAGGGTTTCACTTAGGGCAACTATCCTAAACTTACAATGCTCGAGAGCTTGAAGGGAAACTTGAACTGATGCAAAGAAGAACAGGAAGCATCAGAGCTCCAGAGCCACACAGAACTCCCTGAGCTGAGAAACACAGTGTCTTGAGGTACTGAGTGGGATTAATATTAGACACTGTGGAAGAAGAGGTCAGTGAATCTGATGACAAGGCAACAGAAATCTATCCAAAATGAATCACACAGGAAAAAATCTATTAGGAAAAGGAACAAAGCCTTGGTCAACTGCTGGACAGTACTAAGAAATCCATTATACATATAACTGGACTCCCAAGGCCATGGTATCCAAAGAAATAATGGCCTCAAACCTCCAAATGTGACAAAGACTATAAACCCACAGATTTTAAAAACTCCAGCAGGAAAAGAAAGCGCCCCATGGCAACACACCTTGCAAATTAGTGCAGCAGCTGACTGAGGCACCACCTTCGGAGAAGCCAAGAGAAGACGCTCTGAGACCACAGCAGACATCTGCAAAGCATGGAGGAAAGAAGAGCACCAGCCCGACACCCCAGACAGTGCAAAGATAAGGCAACAGCAAGGCTGGCTCAAAGGCGGACAGGCTCTGCCTGCAGCACCTCTGCACCATGAGGAAGGTTCTGGAAGCTCTCGAGGAAGAACGGATGGTGACCCCAGATGGGCAGGCAGATCTGCACAGAGGATGACGAAGGCTGGGCTACGGTGAGCATGTATGAACATGAAAGATGTCTTTCTCAGGATGCTTCTGTAAAAGGCACGACAGGTTAAGGTGTAAATAACGGTAACGACGTGCGGGATTGGCACGTGAGCACTGAACAGGTGGCAACCGGGTGCAAGGATGGGGGCGGAGGGGATGGCAGCAGACGGTCCCAGGCCCTGACACCTCTGACCCTTGGCCGGAAGTTAACCAGAGGGTGTGGTCTCCAGGTGCCAGAGCTGACCCTGATGTCCTTGCACCTCAGCCTTGAATATTTGCCTGCTGGACACGCTGAATGCGACACTTCCGGCCTGACTGGATCACTTTCCTGTTCCTGCGCTCAAGGGGTACTGCCCAAGCCTTCAGGCTGAAGGCAGAGCGCACACGGCATGAGGAGGCTCAGCTGAGACACTGAGCTGGATGCAGGCAGCGGGGGGGGCTGAGACCGCGGCTGTGGATGAGAAGGCACGGTGTAGAGCACGGCCGCGGTGCCAGGGGCAGCACTCCCCTGGGCTTGTGCCCCCGAAGGGAAATGCACCACCAGGCTCTTCGGAGGAAGCAGGCAGAGCCCACCTCGGTGGTGTCCTTACACCAGCAGCGGGGGCACCCTCCGGACCTGCCCAGCCTGGCCCCCGGGGCGCATGGGCTCACCAGGCAAACATGGCCCTTTCCTTCCGCGTCAGGGGCTGACAGCGCAGAGTCAGGGACACGCTGCCTGTTCGGGTGCCCCACCACCCTGTCACCTCCCCTGCAGGTCTGTGGACCAAGACTGCTCATTTCCCTGTCTCCCTGTGGGCAGCTTTCGGGTCAGCCCCAGACCAGCAAGCAGGCAGGTAACGTAATTCCCGCGACACCCCAACCCAGGCTCAACACAGCCCATCCCACGCCTCTCACTCTCGGCACCTGCACGGGCTATGCCTCAGGCTGGCAGTGTTACACACGACACGCGGAGTCTCCTCAGACCCTCTGAGGGCTCACACCGCTCACCGCAGGCTCACAGGCCACACACTCCTCCGGGGCCAAGCTGTCCATCGTGGCATCACCTGAGCAGCAAGCACTGGCCCCCACACGGGCCCTGTCAGCACCCCGAGTGGCAGGACACCATTCCCATTAGCAGTGCAGGGGGGATAAAACCACTGGCTTCTCGGGGCCAGTGGCACTCCACGTGCCAAGGTGCGGCTAGGAGCCAGGGCTAGGGCTAAGTTGGGAGGCTTGGCAGGGCTCAGCAGTGGGAAGGCCTCCACAAAGCAGGGCAGGGGGTGTCCACAACCCGAGGTCACATGGCACCCAGGATACCCCGTACGACTTGGATGAAGAAACCCATGTCATAAAGATGTTGATGGATGTAAAAAAATACGGGGTGGGCAGAGGACAGTGCCAGGCAGAGAAACAGATGGGCCCAGGGTGGGGGGCAGGGAGGCGTGAGCACTGGCTTTAGACTCCTCTTGCCTAAGATGGGGCAAGGAGAGGGTGAGGAGGAACTTGATGGCCGAAATCCCCTCCTCTCCCCATGAAGAAGGCTTCGAGGGTGAAGCAACAGGAAGTGGCTTACGAAACCCACCTCCAGGTCTAGCGACCAGTTTGCAGGAAGCGCAGTGCGTAAGGCATCCAGTTACGCTTGTGGGCCTCACTGGGTGACTCTGCCATGTCCAGAGACACATTTGCATGTCAGCACTTGGTTGTGGGGCGCTGCTCCTGGCATCTGACAGAAGACCCTGCCCAGCAGACTGCAGTGCGGCCCCACCACCCAGTCACCCAGCCCCAGACGCCGGTGGAGCCAAGGCCGAGAAGCCCTGAGCCAGCCGGGCGGAAAGCAACGAGGACAGCGATTGGCAGAGCAGAACATGGGAAATTCCACGGGACCAATGAGCTAGCTTCTTCGACAGAAGAGTGCCTCCAGGGAAAGAAGAGCAGAGTGCTGTAAGCCACCAGACTGACGTGGCTGTCCCGAGTGGCTCTGTGTGGACACTACCTGAACCAGTCCCAGCAAGGGTGCTCTCAAGGGAGCTGCACAGAGGCGATGTCTGAAACACACACGTCCGTATCTCTTGATATCACAGTGACTGAGAAAAGCCACGGGCAAGATGAAAAGACACCTGGGCTTATTCTAAAGATGTTCTATCAAAACCAAAGAAACCAAAAATGGGGAGGCGAGGGCACCGGGCAAAGCTGAGAGAAGACAGGTCACAGCTTAGAGGGTGAGACTGAGTCTCAGCCAGGGGGCAGTTGCTCTTCTCAGCCCTGTCGCATCAACCCCAGAACACTCCCAGGTGAAAGGGAGTTTCCGGTAAGACGTGCCTTAGTACAAGTCCCGCCCACCCCTCAGTGGCACACAGAGCAGCCGGGGGCAGGGTCCTGTCTGTGAGCACAGACCAGTGTGTCCTCAGGGAGAAAGGGGGCGAGGCGGAAGGAGTGCTGCACTCAGGGCACAGCTGGACACAGCGGCGGGACGCTCAGGGCTGACTGAGCGTGGGGAGTGGTACCCAACACCGCCCTCCGGGTCCTCCACTGCCCACCGGGGGGTGCTGACCGTGCCCAGGCAGCACCTTCCCTGTGGCCTGAGGCCCTCGTAACTCAGAGGTGCCTGCACAAAGTGATGAAGGTGAAGGCTTCTGCCTCTCCTTGAAGAGTTTGTCTTTCCAATGACAAGAAGCACAAAGAAGTCCCTGAGCTGATTCTTCAGAGCTGGGATGCTCCTTCCCCTGGGCAGCGTGCGGCCAGCAAAGGGGAGGTTAAGTCCTGAGACAAGGCCTAGCTGCTAACCTCCTGGCAACTGCCCACCACCCCACACACCCATTTCCAGTAAAGCCGAGGCGATTGAGAAATGCCTTTCAGGAATCCTTCCTGTGGCTTCCTGGCAGGTTCCAAGGGGATGGCAAGGCCGTGGAGAGTTTAGACTGTGGCGTCGGGGACCAAGACGGGGGCCTTCCTGTGAACCACAGGCAGGAAGAAAGGCCTGGGATGCAGCCCCAGCTCAGTGCAGTCGGTGAGGCCAGCTCAGGGCCAGGCTGGGAAACCTGAGTGGACACACAGATTCTACACTCCTGGCTGAGGGCAGAGAACAAGGGCGCGGCAGGCCAACACCAGGGCTCACAGCAGCTCCTTCCTTTAGCTGGGAGGAGGGCACAACATTCACCACTGAGTGAAGGGACACCGAAGACAAGAAAAAAGGGATTCTGGTCGGGAGCCAGGTGTAAATCAGGACCCATGCTGGTTGCCAGCAAACAAATATTTGTGTCAAAATGTGTGTCACGGAAGAACACAGAAAGCTTAGGGGAAAAAATTTAAGACACCTTAGGGATTAGAGAGACGGATGTAAATCACCTGTTAACCGGCCCTGGCCCTGCCATGCATTTGTTTTGCTCTTCCTGGATGAGCAAATCGACACGGCCAGCACCGGACGGCCCCCCTCCTTTCTGCGGGAATTTCCGCGGGCCCAGCAGACTCTCACTCTCCCCTTACCCGCACCGGCCTCCGATCTGTGTCCTGGCCTGCGGGTGCCCCTTTTCTACATGGTCACATAAATGGGATCACACTGCATTAGTCTTCCTGTGGCTATTGGAACAAGTCACAGCAAGCGTGGTGGTTCACACCAACAGCAGCGCGTTTATTCCCTGGGTGCTGCAGGCTGAGGTGGGGCTGCCGTCAGCGGGGCTGCACTCTGAGCTCTCCAGAGGAGGCACCGTAGTCCCTGACTCGACCAACTCTGACAGCCCCAGGCATCCGTGGCTTCTGGACACACCACTCCAATCCCAGGGTCAATCACCTCCTTTTCTTCTGACTGCTTCAAATCTCTCTCTGCTCTCAAAAGATCACTTGTGATCACATTTAGGGCCCAAGAATCCTAGATAATCCCATCTCTGAACGCTTAACTTAAAAAAAAAATTTTTTTTCCCGGCTTTTTTTGGCGTCTAAGCTTACTCCTTGGAAGAAAAGTTATGACCAACCTAGATAGCATATTCAAAAGCAGAGACATTACTTTGCCAACAAAGGTCCGTCTAGTCAAGGCTATGGTTTTTCCAGGGGTCATGTATGGGTGTGACAGTTGGACTGTGAAGAAGGCTGAGAGCCGAAGAATTGATGCTTTTGAACTGTGGTGTTGGAGAAGACTCTTGAGAGTCCCTTGGACTGCAAGGAGATCCAACCAGTCCATTCTAGAGGAGATCAACCCTGGGATTTCTTTGGAGGGAATGATGCTGAAGCTGAAACTCCAGTACTTTGGCCGCCTCGTGTGAAGAGTTGACTCTTTGGAAAAGACTCTGATGCTGGGAGGGATTGGGGGCAGGAGGAAAAGGGGACGACAGAGGATGAGATGGCTGGATGGCATCACTGACTCGATGGACTCCGAGAGTCCACTGAGTGAACCCGGGGAGATGGTGATGGACAGGGAGGCCTGGTGTGCTGCGATTCATGGGGTCGCAAAGAGTCGGACACGACTGAGCAACTGAACTGAACTGAAACATAGATTTACATGTATCATATCTTTTTCAACTTTTTAAAGCTCTTTAGTGAGTGAATTTGAGCAAACTCAGAGAGAGTGGAGAACAGAGGAGCCTGTGGGCTGCAGTCTGTGGGGTCACAAAGAGTCAGACGCGACTTAACGGCTGAACAACGCAACGAACTGAATGAGTCTTTAGACTCACCAGAGCTTTATGGTTTCCAGAGGCTTCATGTACATGATTTCACGTAATCCCATAGCAACCCTTTTTGTAAAATCCCCTATGCCTATCTGCCCCTCCTCATTCCCTCTCCTCACTGGTAACCACTAGCGTGCTCTCTATAACGGTGAATCAGCTAAAGAATCCTTAACATTTTCTCATCTGCAAAGTACTTTTTTTCATGTAAGACCAAATTCACAGGTTCCAGGGGTTACGACTTGGACATCTACTGGGGGTCCCTATGCAGCTGACTTTACGCTAAAGCCTCTGACTGTGCGGATCACAACAAACTGTGGAAAATTCTTCAAGAGATGGGAATACCAGACCACCTTACCTGCCTCCTCAGAAACCTGTATGCAGGTCAAGAAGCAACGGTGAGGAACGGACATGGAACAATAGACTGGTTCCAAACTGGGAAAGAAGTACATCAAGGCTGTATCATTGTCACCCTGGTTATTTAACTTAAATGCAGAATACATCATGCTGGATGAAGCACAAGCTGGAATCAAGATTGCCAGGAGAAATTATCAGTAACCTCAGATATGCAAATGACACCACCCTTCTGTCAGAGAAGGGAAGAGGAACTAAAGAGCCTCTTCATAAAGATGCAAAAAGAGAACGGAAAAGCTGGCTTAAAACTCAATATTCAAAAAACGAAGATCATGGCATCCGGTCCCTCACTTCACGGCAAACAGATGGGGAAACAATGGAAACAGTGACAGACTTTATTTCCTTGGGCTCCAAAATCACTGCAGATGGTGACTGTAGCCATGAAATTAAAAGACACTTGCTCCTTGGAAGAAAAGCTATGACCAACCTAGATGGTGTTTTAAAAAGCAGAGATGTTACTTTGCCAACAAAGGTCCGTCTAGCCAAGGCTGTGGCTTTTCCAGTGGTCAGATATGGATGTGAGAGCTGGACTATGAAGAAGGCTGAGCGCCAAAGAATTGATGCTTCTGAACTGTGGTGTTGGAGAAGACTCTTGAGAGTCCCTTGGACTGCAAGGAGATCCAACCAGTCCATTCTGAAGGAGATCAGCCCTGAATATTCACTGGAAGGACTGACGCTGAAGCTCCAATACTTTGGCCACCTGATGCGAAGAACTGACTCCCTGCAAAGACCCTGATGCTGGGGAAGAGTAAAGGCAGGAACGGAAGGGGACGACAAAGCATGAGATGACTTGATGGCATCACTGACACAATGGGCACGAGTCTGAGCAAACTCTGGGAGATGGAAAGGACAGGGAAGTCTGGCGTGCCGCAGCCCAGGGAGTGGCACACAGCTGGGCACGACTGAGAGCCTGAGCACGACAGACGCAGCTGACCACGGAACACTCAGCGTGAGCAGCAGGAGACCTGCCCGTGCTGCCGTCACTGGAGCGTCTTTTTACTGCTTAGTATTAACCCACCGTATTATACTACAGTCTGTTCATCCGTTTGTAGACCGAAGGACACTGGGGTCATTTCCACCTTGGGGGACTAGTGAATCTACTGCCAGAAACATTCACACGCAGCCTTCTGTGCAGACGTGCGTTTTCATCTCGCCTGACGAACAGCCAGAAGCACAGGCTGGATCTCAGTGGCAAGTGCATGTTTAACTCCATGAGACCAGCCCCCATCCACGTCAGGACTTCATGTTCTCAGGTTTTCTATCTGAGCCATGCTCCTAGCTGTGAAGTGGTATCCACGGCTTCAACTTGCATTTCCCTAAAGCCTACTGTCGTGAAGCAGGTTCTCATGGACAAATCTGCCATCCGGCATCTTTATAGAGAAGCTATACAAATCTCCAACGCATTTTTAAAAACCAGGGTCAACTTTTCACTACTGCATTTTGAGAGTTCCTCATATGTCCTAGATCCTCGAGCTTTAGCAGATGACTTTTACAAAGACTTTCCTCCCAGTCTGTGGCTTGTCCTTTCGTTCTCTTAACAATGTCCTTCAAAGAGCAACTATAGACTCCGATAAAGTGGCATAACCAGAGAGTAGCCCCCATTTGCTGCACCTGGAGAAGAGCCCACAGGTAGCAATGAAGACCTAGCGCAGCCAGTAACAAATAAGTAAAAATAAACACGCATTTCTAAGTGGCTCTATTGCACCGAGCCCTGTTCCATCCACGGCTGCTGGCAGCACATCCCAGACCTGGCCCCAGGGAAGTGTGGCTGTCGTGAGCCACCAACCCCTGGCACCACGCCGAGCTCTGCAGCCCACGCCTGCGCCAGGCCCTCTTTTCAACACCTCTGCCTCATTACTATCTCATCTTTCCCATCTGCCTTTCCTCAAATAGAAAAATTAAGCCCCACGTCAGTACCTGCTGCACGCCCCCAGCACACGCAGCCTGCAGCACTGGGCCTGGGCTGTGGAGGGTGAGGTCCACACGCTGGGCTTGGTCCCTGGTCCCCACGGCAGTGTAGGCAGCCAAGTGGGTCTCGTCTCCTCTGCCACCCAGGCCCTGTGCGCATGGAGCGAGCTGTGCACGAACAGCACCAAGTGTTGGGGCTTGCAGCCCGCGCCCTGGTTCCACCCCGGGGACCTGAGCCCCTACTCCCAGCAGAGGCCCAGCCCAGAGTGCGTCCCTGGCCTCATCCCACTCTCTCCCTGGGAGCCCCGATGAGGCTAATGGGAGCCCTGGGGAAACGGACAAGTGGGCGGGAAAGTGCACAGGGCGCTCTGCACCGACGTGCTCCTGATGCAATGCACCTCGCCAGGAGCCTATGTGCTGAGTGGGCTTGTTTCTCCTCTTCTTTAAAACCGTACTTGCTTTCTTAACTTTGGGCTATGCTGGGTCTTCCTTGCCGTGAGCGGGCTTTCTCTAGCTGCAGTGAGTGGGGGCTCCTCCCTAGTTGCCGCGTGTGGCCGTCTCACTGAGGTGGCTTCTCTCGGTGTGGAGCAAGGGCTCTAGGTGGGTGGGCTGCAACAGTTGTGGTGCATGGGCTTAGCGCCCCTCGGTCTGCGGAATCTTCCGCACCAGGGATCAAACCCGTGTCCCCTGCATTGGCAGGAGGATTCTCAACCACCAGACCACCAGGGAAGTCCTACTTTTCCTTTTTAATTGCTCACTAAAACTTATCAACAGGCCCTGAGCTTGATACCAAACTTCACTCTGCCCAAGCCTGTCTTTCGCCCACTGGCTGGGGGCACCATGACAAAAGACACACACACACACACCCCCCGCCCCCCGCCCAGACAGCAGTGACTGGGATGGAATCTTCCAGCAGAGGAAGCTGAGGGCCTGACCTAGATGGCCCAGGCCCTCTGGGGGCGCAGCCCAGGATGTGGGCTGCCCGGATGCTCTGCATCTCAGCACAGTGCTCAGCTCAAGTTTCTCCCTTCTCATCTTCTACAAAGCGCCCCAGATCCGTCCCAGGAGATGCAGGCACAAGTCGTAGAAAAATAAAAGCCGTGGCTGAGAACTCAGCCTTCTCTTCCCTGTAGGATGAGACCCGGCGCCCCCAACCCTACAGCCTCCAGCTGGTGCCTAAGCAGGGTCACTGGCTCGCATCCACTTTTGTTTGTTTGTTTGTTTGTTTGTTTTATATGTGTGTGTCTTTATTCTCTGAGTTAAATTTCTTTTCAAAGTCTTTTATTTTTTATTGTTTTTAATTTTTATTTTTACTTTATTTTACTTTACAATACTGTATTGGTTTTGCCATACGTTGACATGAATCCACCACGGGTGTATATGAGTTCCCAAACATGAACCCCTCCTCCCACCTCCCACCCCATATCATCTCTCTGGATCATCCCCGTGCACCAGCCCCAAGCATCCTGTATCCTGCATCAAACATAAACTGGAGATTCGTTTCTTTCATGACAGTATACATCACATCCACTGTTAATGCCCACACACACAAAGCACGCCAGGAGCTGCCGGGTCAGGGACCCGCATGCCCAGCCTAGGAGCTCACTCGGCATCAGTCCCACGAGGTTGCCTTGGACACGCTCCAAGCCCCCGCACCTCTGCGCCCCAGCAGCCTCTGAGCGGCCGCGGGCACCGGCTCCGCCCTGTCCACACGCCCCGCCGCCGCCGCTGTAGCGCTGCACTGTGCTTGGCCGTGTCCCTTTGCGGCCCCATGGCTAGAGCCGGCCAGGCTCCTCTGTTCACATTCATGGAATTTTCCAGGCAAGAATACTGGAGTGCCTTGCCATTTCCTTCTCCAGGAGATCTTTCAGACTCAGGGTTTGAACCCGCGTCTCTTTCATCTCCTGAGCTGGCAGGCGGGTTCTTCCACTGCGCTCCCTGGGAAGCCACCACGTCGCTGGAATAAATCCTAACTGCTCAGGAACAGAGAAGGCCCTACCATGCAGACCCTGCCTTGAACACCCCACCACTCACCAGTTGGGGACCCCAGGAAAGGGGACTGCCTCCGAGCAGAGCCAGCTCTGGACCAGCTGGGCTGTGAAGGCTGCCTCCCCACAAGGTCAGGTCAAAGACGTGGCCTTGGACCACAGCCTGAGACACCCCTCCTGGGGGGTCCAGAGACATCCCAGAGGCATGGAGAAATGGCTGAACAAATCAGCCTCCTCAGAGAGCTGGTAACCTTTCTCTTTCAAGTAGTTCTGATATTTTGAGCCAGAAGACTCCAAAAGTTTCAAAGAGCCATAAAATCTGGGAGAAGGAACTTCCCTGGTGGTCCAGTGGCTAACACTCTGAGCTCCCAATGCAGGGGAGCCCCAGGTTCGGTCCCTGGTCAGGGAACTAGATCCCACGTGTGACCACCAAGAGTTCGCCTGTTGCAACTAAGACCCAGCACACCCAGGCACACACACACACACACTTAATGCGGGAGAAAAGACGGTCCGGGGCTCAGGACCCTCCCACAGGTCCCTCGGCCACCGGTGCGCTTCCGTGGCGTGGAGAGCAGGCACGGACTGGGCGCAGGGCCCAGTCTGGCCAGTCCTCAAATGCGTGGGGCAGGGGGACGATCACGTGGAAGGCAGCCGTGTCTCAGGAAGCTGGCCGGCTGAGCTCAGTCCGCGCTCTTTCTTCTCCCAGCGGAGCACGGGGGGGCTGGGCGCAGAGCCGGGCTGGGGAGCGCCCTCCAGCTCGGGACAGTGCTTGGAGCATCCAGGTGGCAGACTCAGACATGGGTCCCCAGTTATCAGCTGCCTGTCCCAACAAAGTCCTCACCCTCACAGGGTCTGACCCAGAGGAGGCTACCGGAAATTGCTTTGAGGAACAGCTCCTGAGCTGGTTGAGGCTGGCTGTGCCGGATCCATAGGGAGGCCCAGGAGCCAAACACGGCCCGGAGCCCTGCACCCGCAGAGGGTCTCCACGGTGAGGAACTGAGCGGCTGTCAGAGGCTCAGGCTTCATCCCTACCAGGGCCAAGAATGAACTGTTTCCTTCCAATCCTTGCTTGGACTCCAACAGACCCAGGTGTCAGTCTCAGAACAACAGGGTCCTCTATCAGCCAGCAAACAGAACGGACCTTCCTGGAACAACTCTGGACACTCAGGAGTTGCTGGAGCCCAAGGAGGGTGGGGGCCCGGCTGCCCACCCAGCTGTCATCCCAGCCACTGGCTCAGACCCAGCCCTCAAGGGGCTCTCTGCTGCCCCCAGCAGGTGTAAGGACGGCATTCTCGGGCACGTGTGGGCCGACTGGAAAGAGGTGGCCAGGTGGGCTCTGACCGCCCTCCCCCTGCCCTGGGGTTCTGAGAAGCACGCCTGCGGGCCCCTGCTCACCTGGCGGGCTGCCGCTCCATGCACATCAGCTGCCCCCTGGCTCTCATCAGGCAAGGATCAGCCCGTTCTTGGGTTGAGTTGTACCTTGGTGTCCACCCAGGTCTGCCAACTGACTGCTCCCCGGAAACATGACTGGTCCTCAGAGGGAACCGCACGATGAGAAATGTCACCAAACAGCCCGTCCTGCAGAGCTGGCCGGGCAGCAACGCTGGTCTCCTCTGGGGCGGGAGCAGTGCATGCTCTGCCAGGGCCTTGGTGTCCCAGTGGCCCTCAGGAGCCTGACTCTGGGGACCTCCCGTGGACAAGGTCACATGTTTCCCTGACCGGCTCGGAGTGATGAGGAAACTGGGGCTCAGGGAAGCCAGCAGCTCTGCTCAAGGTCACCAGCTCAGGAAGCGGCAGAGCCCGCACTCGAACCCAGGACTGCCCCCCCAAATCAGGAGGCGGCAGGCCCCCTACCACTTTAGGACAGAATCTCTCCCCCAGTCTGCTTCTCCCCCAGCATTAACAGGGGGTCACGCCGCCATGGACACTCCTGCCCCTCCTCAGCTGGCTGACCAGAGTCCTCACCAGGGCTGGGCACTCACTGCTGCTCCTGCAGGCTGCTTCCACTCTCCAGCCTGCTCTGCCCCCCAAAGCACAAACGAGCCGGAAGTCTGAAACCGTCAGCCACCGTTTTACAGGACGTCTTGTCACCTGCCGCAAAACAAGTGACTAATCTTGGCTCAGAGTGACAAGACCAAGCACTGCGCATCTGCCTAGAGCTGAGGCACCCCAGAAACCGGGAGGGAGCTAGAGTGCTGCGGAGAGAACCACGGACCCCACAGGAACAGAGAGCAGACAGAAACCAGGGGTCCTTCCCGGACGCTCACAAGCATCCGTTGGATCACACCCCACAGCCCGGGGGCCCATGGTGATCCCCTTTACAACACTCAAACCAGCGCTATGCGGCCACTCCCCCCGCACCAAGCCACTGTCCAGGGCATCCCTCCCTGGACCCAGCCAGCTGCCTCCTCCGCTGAGGCTTCCTCAGAAAGGCTCCGGGGGCATGCTCACTCGGACCCCTGCCACCAGGGGAGGACTTAACCGACATGCTGGGCTGGTCTCTCCCACGGGAAGCTGAGTCCCGGGAGGGGGAGGATGTCCCACCACTGCTGGCCTCCAGGGTGTGCAACAGGTCACCTGATTTGGGGCTCAGCCACCTGCAGAGCAGAGACAGGAGCTGGCTCTGACCACACGGCGTGGCAGGCGAGGTGCTGCTTCCAGGAGCAGGGAATAAACGCCCCTGCCTGGCTCGCTCTCCTAGATGTGATGTGGAAATAATCCCAAACTCGCAGGAAAGCTGCCACAGCACGAAGAATATCCAAGTACCTTTAAACCCACAAGCTCTCTGCCGCACGCACGCACCCCGTAGCACAGAGATCTGGGTGCATCTATTTGCTTCCTCAAACCAGTCAAGAGTGAGCTGCGCGTACCACTACGCTTCACCCTAAACACGCGGTGCGTTTCTGAGGAGTAAGCCACACGCCAGCCGCCGGCTGCACCGCGTCCATTATCGACAGGCCACTCTGCACCACTGCCTCCCTTCCGTGTCGCCACCTGGCTCGGTGGTGTCCCCCCACTGCCCTCCCTCCAGCGGAGAGAGCCACACACGGTACGGACCTGCCGCATCTCACCAGCCACCTTTCTCCTGGAGGCTTCTTGGCTGTTCTTTGACGCTTAAGACATGGACATTTTTGGAGGAGTCTGCCCACCCCCCTTTACTAGAACGTGCTACCCAGCATTGCGGGTCCGCCTAGTGTGAGTGTGATGAACTGTGCTGTGCTCCAGGCACGCGCCCGGAGGGGACCGTCCTTCTCAGTGGCACCCCACCCAGAGGTCCTCCCAGAGGGGTCTGCCTGCCCTTGCAGGACCGTGAATTCTGACCACCCAGTCCTGTCTGGCCTGCCTTCTGCCCATGCAGCTCACAACAGATGCCTGCCCCCCACCCACAGCCCAGGTTCAGCCAACCCCACCATCCACAGGTTTACGGCAGCGGCTGTCAAACACAGCTCCTATCCCTGCCAGCTGCGGCATGCCACCAGAAGCAGTAGCCCTCCCGTGTCCCCACTAATTTATTTACATGCTGTCATCCGCAGTGTGGTGGTGAATTTATGTGTCAGCTTGGCTAGGTCACAGAGCTGAGCTGTTTGGTCAAATACCAGTTGCACTGAAAGCATTTTTTAGACGAGATTAACGTTTAAAAGTAAGATTCTGAGTAAAGCTTCCACAAGTCTCCCAATCAGTATCTCAAGATACAACTTCAGCTCTTCCCTGGGTCTCCAGCCTGTCAACCTGCCCTACAGATTTTGAACTTGACAGCCTCCAGAGATGCGTGAGCCGATTCTTTAATAAGTCTTTTCTCAAACACAAATGGCCAACAGACCCATGAAAAGATGGGTTAACTCTTAGAGTTAACTATTAGAGAAATGCAAATCAGAACCACACTGGGGCACACCACCTCACACCGGTGAGTATGGCCATCGGCAGAAGCTCTACCAAAAACAAATGCTGGAGAGGGTGGAGAAAAGGGAACCTTCCTACACTGTTGGTGCTAATGCAAGCTGGTGTAACCACTATGGAAAAGAGTATGGAGGTTCCTCAGAAAACTAAAAACAGAACCACCTACGATGCAGTGATCCCACTCCTGGGCATAACCAGGCAAAACCGGAACTCAGAAAGACACACGCACCCCCATGTTCACAGCAGCACTATTCACAGCAGCCAAGACACGGAGACAGCCCTAACGCTCGCCGACAGATGACTGGACAAAGGAGACACGGTGCGTGTACACAGTGGACTACTACTCGGCCATCAAAACTGAATTGATGCCGTTTACAGCAACATGGATGCAGGCAGAGATGCCCGTACTACGCGAATCAGGACGAGAAAGAGAAACCGCATGGAATCACTTATACGTGGAACCTAAGCTACGACACAGATGAACCTGCAGACAGAACAGACTCCCGGACAGAGAAGGACCTGCGGCTGCCGAGGGGAAGGGGTGGGGCAGGGGTGGCCGGGAGGCTGGGCTTACAGACGTGAACCACCGCGGACAGAACAGATGGCATCAAGGTCCCACTCTGCAGCGCAGAGGACTGCATTCAATATCCTACGCTAAGCCACAGCGGAAAACGCACTTTAAAAGCAAGGCATATAGGGACTTCTCTGGTGGCCCAGTGGTTAAGAATCTGCTGTGCAACGCAAGGGTGGGTTCGACCCCTGGTGGGGGAAAAAGAATCCCACCTGCCACGGGGCAGCTAAGATCCCATGCCGCACTCCAAGCCCTTGAACTCTGGAGCCCCCCACCACAACCAGAGAGCCCGTGGGCTGCAGCTAAGACCCAAGGCAGCCAAATCAACTGAAAAAAGAATGTGCACACACACACCCCAGAACCACTTTGCTGTACAGCAGAAACTAGCACAGCACTGCGAGCCAATGCTACTTCACCCTGTAGAAATCACACACACACACACACACACACACACACACACACACACACGGGGGGCTTCCCTCCCTGGCGGTTCAGTTATAAAGAACCTGCCCGCCCATGCAGGAGATCCGGGAAGATCCCACACGCCTTGGAGCAACTTCAGCTCGGGCACCACAACCACTGCGACTGTGCTCTCGAGCCTGGGAAGTGCAACTACCGAGCCCACCTGCTGCAGCCCACGCGTGCTGGAGCCCACGCTCCGCAACAAGAGAAGCCGCTGCAGTAAGACGCCTGCACACCACACCTAGAGAAAAAGTCCATGCAACCCCAAAGAGCACGCACGGAACTAAACAGATAAACTTACTTAACACACACACACGCACATACAACGGAGCTTCCCGGAGGCCCAGCGCTTGCACTGCTGCTGCTGCTAAGTCGCTTCAGTCGTGTCCGACTCTGTGCGACCCCAGAGACGGCAGCCCACACAGACTAAACCCCTGTGGGGGAAGGAAGATCTCACAAGCCATGCAGCATGGCCAAAAAGCACGCGCACGCGCACGCGCACGCGCACGCGCACGCGCACGCACACGCGCACGCGCGTCTCTTCTCACTCTTTCAGTCTCAGCGGTTTCTGCTTCTCTGGAGAACCTTGACAGACTCATGGACCGCCTTTTGCAATGGTCTCAAATGCACTGTAGTCCTTAGTCATCCTGATACTCGGGGCTTCCCAGGTGCCTCAGACAATAAAGAATCTGCCTGCAATGCAGTAGATGCCGGCTCAATCCCTGGATGAGGAAAATTCACGGAGAAGGGAATCGCAACCCACTCCAGTATTCTTGCCTGGAGAACCCCATGGACAGAGGAGCCTGGCGGGCTACAGTCCACGAGGTCACAGAGAGTCAGACACAGCTGAGCAACTAAGCACACATCCTGACGCTCAGATTGTCTTGGGCTGGTCCTGGACCTCTGGTGCTGGCTGCCGACTCATCCCCGCCCTCCTCTGCACCCTCTCTAACATCTGAGGACCACGAGGGATCTGACCAGAGCCGTGGGGTCAACCACCTCTCACAAGAGCCCCGCTTCCGAGACTGAAGCTGGGAAGCTTCCTCATTCATCAGAGCAGGTTACAAAAGTCCACTTTGGGAACAGCCGCTGAGGGCCCTGCACCGGAGGACACGGACAGAACAGGGCTCCCATCTGGGCTGTCCTTGAATTTGGGTGGGAAGCAAAAACATCTCTTTTCTTAGCATTTCCTTCAGCAGTTACGAACAGTATCGACTCTGATATGCTTTATCAAGTGATAGATAGTATGTCGCTGTTTTCCAATGCCACTTTTGCTCACCACCATTTCAAAATTATAGCAATGAAATCCTCTGCTTCATCTCATTACTTAACATGATGACATAATGAACTTGTACCTGGTCATAATTCCTTGTTTTTAAAGTTTTTTAAATTCTTATTTTTGGCTGCACTGAGCCTTCCTTGCTACACACAGGCTTCTCACTGTGATGGCTTCTCTTGTTGCAGGGAACGGCTCTGGCGCACGCAGACTCTGTAGCTGTGGCACTCGGGCTGAGCTGCTGTGGTGTGGAATCTTCCTGGATCAGGGGTCAAACGTGTGTCCCCTGCACTGGCAGGCGGATTCCTAGTCACCGGACTACTAGGGAAGCCCCTATTACTTTTTTTTTTTAGTTTTTCTAAAATTCAACTAATTTCTTTATTTGGCTGTGCTAGGTCTTAGTTTCGCCAAGTGGAATCTCTCTGTGACTAGGGATCAAACTCAGGCCCCCTGCATTGGGAGCACAGAATCTTAGCTACTGGACCACTAGGGAGGCTCCTCTGCCTTTCTAAAATACTATTTACTCCTGGCCTCAGAAAGCTGGGGAGGGGGTGAGGGCCTATCAGACAAGGCACGCCAAGTGCTAACTCGGGCGTGGACTGTCAGCAGCCCACCCACACCAGCGCTGCTGGGGGACCGGCTTCCCCAGTGCTTCCCGATGCCCATGGGGGTGAGGCAGAGGTGTCTCCATGCAGCAGGGAACACGCGGCTGAGTTCTGGGGCATCAGGTTCCAGTCATTTAAAATCTCACTAGTACTTCATGAACACAGGTGCGCGTGAAGGTGCCCCAAGAGGTCACACAACAGAGAGGACATTTGGAAATGAACGCCCCACCCCACCCCCGCCCCACCCCAAGGGCCTGTCTGGAGCACGCCCACTGACCAGGCCCCTCTCTAAACCCTCACTCAGGGTGCTCTTCTGCAGGGTCAGGCTGCCTCTCCCCACCCTGTATACTTTGCTCAAGGAGCGGCTGTCCCTCCTGCCCCATCTCCCCAGACATCCAGGCAGGAAGAGCCCGTGTGCTGGCCTCCATCAGCCGGGCTGAGGTGATGCCAGGAAAGGCCAGGAGAGTCCATGCTCCCCCCACACCCAGCGGTTCCTGAGCCCCCTCCATCCTCCAAACGCAGAGCAGGGCCTGAGCGCCTCACAGGGTGTGCTGGGCCACGCTGCTGCTCCTGGTCTGGCAGCGTTTCCCTGCTCTTCCTCCCCTGACTGTCGTGTCCTTGGCTGTGTCAGGCCTCAGCTGTGGCTCTCTGGCTCACTGTCACACGGCATGTGGGATCTTAGTTCCCCGATCAAGGATCAATCCCACGTCCCCTGCGCTGGCAGGCAGACTCTTAACCACGGGGACCACCCAGGAAGTCCACAGGGTGGACTAAAGGCAACGTGGACAGAGGTGAGTGCAGGCTGCCTTCTCCTTCAGCACCAAGAACAGACCAGGAGGCTAACTGCAGAGGGGCTGGGGGGCACGTACCAAAGACAAACCATTTCTGTCAGCCCAGAGATTCGTGCGAGGAATTAAAGAGGAGGCTGAAATGGGCAGCTCAGAGGCCACGGTGATGAGAAGGGGGTCCCACCAAGCCAGGCTGGGGTAGACAGAACCCACCAGGCTGGAGTGGGAGAGAACTCACCTCCCCCAGACGCCTCCGCTGCCCACAGGAGGCCCTCGAGCGCGGGCACTGGCTGAGATTCCAAATGAAGCGGGAGATTCCCGCTGCCTTCTGTGATCTTGGAGACCCTGGAGCCAGAGCCACTGCCAGACTCGGGAAGCAGCAGGGCCTCCAGAGGGGTGACCCAGGCAAGGAGTGACCCTCCACGCCTTGCTCGGCTGCTCGCCGGGCCAGACCTGAGAGACCCAGCCCCACGCCACACTTGTGGCTGACAGAGCCCACCTTCCCGGGCTTGAACATAAATAAAACCGGGTCAGGTGTGAGAAATAACTTTTTTCAAGTTACTAGAAGGCTGACCGTGAGGCCAGCCTCGGTCACCGAGCCTTCTCAGAGAGCAGACACCACGACACACCTTGAAGGAGAGCTCAAGCCACCCGCCGTCCTACTCCTCAAGCCCAGGTCGACAAAAACCATTTTATCTCAGGCCTGAAACTAGATTCGGGCGCAGCTTACCATCTGCTCCAGCACAGAAGTAGAACCTGGCGGGACTCCCAGGCCAGCTGCCTCGGCGGAAGGAGGACCAGAGGTCTATTCAGGAAAGGAAGACGGACGGGCCTGCTGGAGCTGAGAGCTGTGTGTGGCAGCAGGGAGTGCACGGCACAAGCCAACCCTTTCTGAGCGTCCAGGCTAGGAACCCAGAAGCGAGCAGGGCAAGGAGTCAGGTGGACTTGGGGGCCCTTGGCTGGTCCAGCCTCACATCGCCAACACGCTGCCCCGGGGACCAGGCTAAGGAGAACACGGAACTCACCGCCTGATGGCAGGAAGGACAAGGCAAAAGGTGCTAACCCCCACCCCCACCCGAGGCCCAGGGTCCCCTCCTCCACACCACTCCAAGCAGTTCAAGCCCAGGCCAGAGCTGCGGTGCAGGGAGGGGCTGGGTGCTGCCTGGAAGCTGAGGCAGCACCAGGAGGGGTCCTGTCCTAATAAGAGATCAGAGCAGTGCACGGGCCCCGCCCCCACACCGAAGCTGGAACCAGAGGCTTCAGAACAAGAATGACACACTGGGGCTCTCAACAGCTGCTGTGACTCAAACACAAAACTTCGGTCTCGGGGCCCAGAACTAAGATCAGAAAACTCGCTTCCACTTCAGGATCTGCCATCTGGAAGCTGTGTGACCTAAGTAAGACCCTTAACCCCTCTGACTTGGTCACACGGGGCTGGCAATAACTCAGCAGCTGCTTGAAACTGCGTACGGAACAGCACAAACCGGCTCTGCCACACGTGAGCCCCAGCTCCTATCTCAGTTTTTGCATGCTGTTAAATAAACCACTGCAACACTCTTTAAAACAACAACAACCCGGACACCAGGAAGAAGGCAAGAAGAGGCCTCCAAGAACCTTCAGAGTGAGGCAGACCATACTCTAACCAGCCGTGTGGCCTTGGGAGACAGACTTCATGCCTGAGCTAGTCAGTTTTCTCATCTGCGAAATGGGAATGACCTTGTTCATGCCTTTCAAGGCAGCAAGGGCACTGCAGGGGTAGCCTGGGTCATATGATCTCACTGAGTCTGCTCTCCCATCAGGGAAACGACTAGCCGCAGGAGAAGAGGGCTGGGAGAAAGGGCACTTACAGGCCCTAGGCACACTGGGAGGCCCCACCAGGGACAGCTGACAAGACAGACTCGGACAAAGGGAGCACCCCGCCCCCAAACCAAGAGAAGCATCAGAGCCACAGAACCTTTCCCAAAACTGTATTCATGACCTCAAATAATACTCAACAAAGTGATGACGAGTCAATAATAAGTGCTCACTTAGGGACTTCCTTGGTGGTCCAGGGGCTTCCCTGGTGGCTCAGAGGGTAAAGCATTTGCCTGCTATGCTGGAGACCCAGGTTCGATCCCTGGGTCAGGAAGATCCCCCGGAGAAGAAAATGGCAACCCACTCCAGTACACTTGCCTGGAAAATCCCATGGATTGAGAAGCTCGGTAGGCTTCTGTCCATGTGACTGCAGAGTCGGACACGCAGAGAGTGACTTCCCTCTCACTCTCTCTCTCTTGCTGGTCCAGTGATTAAGAATCCCAATGCATGCAGGTGGAGTGGGGGGGGTGGGGGGGGGGGAGGGTGTGCCCGGCAGAAGTTCAATCCCTAGTCAGGGAACTGAGATCCCACATGTCACGTGGTATGGCCAAAAAACTTAAAGCAAGAAAAAAAGAAAGAAAGAAAAAGTGCTCATTTAAGTAAAACATGAGCTCTGGCCACACCCATGTTTCCTGCCTCCACACCTATCGTGCGTGTGGCGGGTAACTTTCTGCAAGGACCCCAGTGCATGCTCGGCATCTGACTGCGTCCCCTGGAAGGTGCTCACCAAGCACTCAGCACGCAGGCATCCGCCATGGACTCCTTTAACAGCCCCCTCAGCAACCCTCTGGTCATGACACTTGAACTTCTGCAGGCCAAATCCAGCGCTCTCCAAGCAAGACCTGTCAGCAGAGTCCTCCTCAAGGAATCAGCTCTGACAAAGGCAGAACAGGGACCACCCTTGCAGGACCAAATGATGGGGAAATCACAGCTCCCTTCAGGGAAGCGGTGCTGTGTCGGACTAATGGAAGCTGTATCCTCATCCCAGTCAAGGCTGGCCCGGCACCAGGGCCCAGGCTTCTCGGTGAGCCCTCTCCATGCCCCGGGACAGGCAGCACACCTCCCACGGCCTGGCACAGTGCCCCTAACTGACCACTCCCGGCTCCTCAGGTTGGCACAGGCTCAAACACTCTACATACATGGAATAACTCTGGGGAGCAACGGGATTCATATGGAATGTAGTATTTTCTAATCCACAGTCATGTTTCTCCCACTAATATGTCATGGAGATAAATGCAAGGAAATCCAAGACCCTGAAAATGAGCCTAACAACACAGTCCTAAGGGCTTCAAAGTCATCAGCCAGCTGAGTCCATGGTCACACTTAAGAAACTGACAAACGGCCTGCTGGTTTCCAACTTCACACATCTGACTCGCCAGAGAAGAACCTATGAGTAAGCACTGCTCACAGGGACAGCCAGGCCAAAACTCACAGCAGGTGAGGTGATCTCGTTCTGTCAAGAATGGGACGGGTCACTCCTGGGAGAAGGAATGCCCAGGCCACAACGCCATCCTGGTGAGCAGACAGCACATCATCCTGTGAGAGAGCTGCCGAGGCCAACCTGCACTGGAGCGAGCCCCAGTAAGAGACAGACACACCCCAACAGGAAAAGGTGACGAATACGGCACAGACTGAGAAGACAGCGCGAGTGGCTAAAACACAGAAGTCAGCAAGAAAACAGAAATGAGAGATTTTTTTGCCCAGCACTGCTATAAACTCAGGAAGAATAAGACAAGCTGGTGTGCAAAGGACGTGGGAAATGTCCTGGGACGCACGCACAGAGGCGGCAGGAAAAGTCAGTTGTTGCTGGACTTCCTTGGTGACGCAGTGACAAGAAGCTGCCTGCCAATGCAGGGGACGGGTTCGATCCCTGGTCCAGGAAGATTCCACATGCCTTGGAGCAACTAAGCCCAGGCACCACAACTTCTGAGCCCGAGTTCTAAAGCTGGCAAGCCACAACTACTGCACCCGCGCGGTGCAACCGCTGAAGCCAGTGCCCTCAAGCAAGAGCAGCTCCTACTCGCCCCAACCAGAAACATCCCACGCACAGCAACGAAGACCAGGCACAGCCAAAAGTAAATAATTAATATTTAAAAAATTAATAAAAAATATTTTTAAGGCAAGTCAGCTGTTGTTGGGGGAGGGCAGGGGTGGTGGGGAGCAAGGTACAACCCACTGGCTGGCAGAGTGGCCCCTGGCCCTCCCTCGAGTCTGTGGTCAGGCTGGCCAAACGTCTTGGGCACACGCCAGCTGCTCAGCTGGAGTCCTGGGGTGGGACCCAAGGGGCCTTGGCACTCAGCAGGATGTGCTCTTGGGGAGTGAGGCACTTCCCACTGGTCTGTCTGACACACTAGGCTGATGTCGAAGAGCTGGCTGCGCCGTGTAAGAGCAAACAAAGGTGGGAACCGCTGATTCGGGAAGGGAAGACCCAATCAAATTCACAGGCTCGTGGCAGAGGCCCTCTCACGCACTCTGTCCCTGGGAAGCGCCCGGGGCTCCAGGAGAGTACTTCTCAGAAGGCAAGGAGGAGGAGAGGCAGCAAGGGCACTGCCACCAAAGAGGCATTTTCTTGGCACATGGCACAGGCTTGTGGGATATTAATTCCTTGATCAGGGATCAAACCCACAACCCCAGCAGTGAGCACTCAGTCCTAACCATGGAACCACCAGGGAATTCCCCAGGAGATTTTCAAAGAAAGCAGCCGAGAAGAGAACGCTGGGGCCCCAGCAGCAGGAACCCTGTGACTCACAGCCGGCGGCCCGCAAAGGTCCCCAGCAGCCATAAGCGGCACCACCACCGAGCTGCCCGAGATGAGGAGTTTGTTTAGAGGTGGCAGACACTCCACGTTAGGCCACCAAGTACCCCAGAGCTCTGTAGGACAGGAGGGGCCCCCTCATGCGGTGGGATAGCCCGCTAAGGACCCACACACCCAGTCCAATGGCAGTGATGCACGAGGGTTCCAGGAAAGCAGCGGACCCAGAGAAGAGGCATGGCAACCCTGGGGTGGCGAGCCGCGGGAACACAAGGCAGGCCCCGTGTCTGTGGGCGCCGAGCGGCTTCCGGGAGCCGTGACCACAGCGCCATCTATGCTGACAGAGCGCTTTCCGTGAGTCGTGGTGCTACTGGAGGGAGTCAGCAGGGAACAGAGGGCATCCGGGTGCAGGCGCAAGGGGCACAGACCCCCAGGGAGGGCGGGGTGCAGGCCTGCAGCTCCTGCCCCAGGCGGAGGCCCTCGTGGGCAGCGAGCCTCACCCCGTGGCATGCCGGTGGCAGCGGTGCTGCAGGCCGCTCGGGCAGCTGGAACCAGAGTGAGCTCGCCTCAGTCAGCCCTGCAAATGGGGACTCCCCCACCACGGAAAACCCTGCAACCAGCCAAATTAGGCGCAAACCTGCAGAGTCTCATGGAGGACGTGTCAGGACCCCAAACAGTGGCTTTGGGGGTTTCCCAAAGCCCTATCCCATGAAGGAAGACAGACAGCAGTGACGCCACCACCTGCCGCAGCCCGCACCTCCGGGACAGAGGAGCAGGAGCGCAGGGCGTGCGGCACGGCCAGCGCTCTGCAAGGAGCTGCCTCCGAACCAACTGAGGGAAGAGGCTCTGGGCCCATAAAAGCAGGATCCAAGAGCCCCAAAGGCAGGGGAAAGCACTCAGCAGCCTGGCGAGGTCTGCGATGCCCGAGGAGGAGCCTGGGCACTGGGAACGATACAGGGCTCCACGCAGACGCCCCACGGCTGCCATCTGAGGTGCCTCCACCACAGGCAGGCTGAAGGGGCTGGAGCACCCCGGCAGTGGGAGGATACTGCCGGGACCCCATGAGGCCAGAAGCTCACCAACAGCCGCAAGCTCCTGGGCAGAGGCCAGGAGCCACCCAGGGCACAGGCCACCCAGCAGGACTCCCCGGCCCCCACCAGGGTGGCCCATCACCTGCTTTATAAAGTGGGGCGTTAAAGCTGGTCTGAGGGACTCTCTGGCCGTCCAGTGCAGCTAAGCGCTGCAACTAAAGATCCTACGTACCCCAACGAAGAACCAAGGTCCTGCGGGGCTGCAACCAAGACCGGCGCAAGCAAATAAACGAATACATAAAGATAAAGACTGGGCCGCCCTGGTGGCTCAGAACCCAATCGCTGGTCTGGGAAGATCCCACATGCCGCAAAGCAACGAAGCCCATGAGCCACAATTATTAAGCCTGTCTTCTGGAGACTGGAAGCCTCAATTACTGAAGCTCAAGTGCCCTAGAGCCCAGGCTCTGTAACAGGAGACCACCGTAATGAGGGGCCCCACTGCAGTTAGAGAGCAGCCCCCACTCAGCAAAACCAGAGGAAAACCTGCCCAGTAACGAAGACCCAGCAGAGACAAAAACAAAAACATAAAAATGAATAAACAGAGACGTCCCTGGTGGTCCAGTGACTAAGACTCTGTGCTCCCAGAGCAGGGGCCCAGGTGTGATTCTTGGTCAGGGAACAAGACCCCGCATGCCACCGCTAACAGATGCTGCATGCCACCACTAATAAATAATCTTTTAAATAAATAAATATTTAAAATAAGTAACAATAAAGCTGATTTTATTTGGTAAAAAGGGAAGCCAGCTGAAAAAGAAAGTGTTACAGTCAGCATCACAGGCCAGGCCCAGGCCCGCCACAGGGCAAGTGCCGTGAGCAGTGGTCTGAGAGCTCCGGGCACCACCACCCCCGGGCCCCGCACTGCTGCCCTGGGCAACTCCAGCAGGGCCTTTACCCCCGGGATGAGAGCTGGGATAAAGCCAGGGAGGGGGGAGGGGAGGGACTTTTATTTTTGGAAAAAGAATCTGGCAGAGCTGGAGGACGGGAAAGGAAGGGAATCGACACAGGCAACTGAGGAGAGCCCCCCACCAGGAAGACTCGAGGCCCAGGGCAGGGCTCCCCCTGCAGAGGGAGCTGAGCTGACAGCACCCTGGGTCCGGAGCCGGATGCCGGCCCCGGAACGACAGAACAGACTGTGCCCAGCGAGCCGGACACGGGGGCCACTCAGGACCGCCCCCTCCTCGACACGGCCCCACCGCGCGCTCCGAACCCGGCTCACCCTGCTGCTACAGTGCGGCAGTGCGGCCCCAGACGGGGCGACAGGAGCACACACCCCTCAGAGGACACCCTGAGCGCGGGGGCACGTGGAGAAGCAGGCCTCTGAACACAGGCTGCAAGGGCAGGCCGGAGGAGCCCGGAAGACCTAGGGGAGTCACAGACTTGCTCGCCTGGGGGAGTAACTGGGGGAGAGAGAGGGGGTTTGGGATGGACATGTACACACTGCTCTATTTAAAACGGATAACCCACAAGGTCCTATTGTATAAGCACAAGAAACTCTGCTCAGTGTTATGTGGCAGCCTGGCTGGGAGGGGAGTTCGGGGGAGAATGGATGCATGTGTATGTCTGGCTGAGTCTCTTCGCTGTCCACCTGAAACTATGGCAACACTGTTAATCGGCGATCAGTCCAGTCCAGTCCAGTCCAGCCCAGTCCAGTCCAGTCCAGTCCAGTCACTCAGCCGTGTCCGACTCTTTGCGACCCCATGAATCACAGCACGCCAGGCCTCCCTGTCCATCACCAACTCCCGGAGTTCACTCAAACTCATGTCCGTCGAGCCAGTGATGCCATCCAGCCACCTCATCCTCTGTCTAATGCAAAATAAAAAATTTAAACAAAAAAAAATTTTAAAAACCCAGAGGAAAAGGGTTTGAGGCACAGGCACACAGGCCATTTCCTGAAGCCTCTGCCTTGCAGTGAGGTGTGCTGGCCACCCTCCCCACCACTCTGGCCTCTCACCCTTATCTTGGCTCTTCTGGAAGAGGATGGGCTTCGCATCAGCACAGCCTCCTGGAGTGGAGGCTCTTCCTCACCACCTGCTTTGACGCCAGGAACTCCACTTTTCAACAGGTCCCAGCAAATATTCCTCCTCCAGCAAGCCCTCCTGACCTGCGGTGGAATCTGAGCCCACAGGACTACTGCGCTTCACTCAGAACCCATGTGGCCTGGCACTGGGCCAGGCACTCCTAAACTGGGGATGCCACTCCTGGGGGCTGGCTGCAGCCCGCCCAAGGTGGAGAACAGGTGCTCTGGGCCAGATGCCTGGGGCTGACCAGGACTCCCCATGTCCATATGCCACTGGTTTATTCCTCGCAGTCAGGGTCTCCCCTGGGTCTCAGAGCCTGGGGAGGGCTTGTCAGGTGGCTGTCGCGTGCAGAAGACACACACACACACTGCTTCATCTCAGGCCCCAGAAGATAGGTGCTCGGCCACTGTGCAGACACGCAGGGGCAGTTCTGGGAGCCGCGGAGAAGCAGGAGGCCAGCCGCCCTGCCGAAGGGTCTGCCCGGGTGGGCTGGCCGATGCCGCTCTTGTTCTGGTTTTCAACGCCGTCTTGTGACTCTCTGAGTTACCAAGTTTCAGAGCACATCCTGAGTGACAATGATGACACGGGGATCGCTGTTCTAAATTTCCCCTAAACTTTCCGCAGACTTCAGGATTCCTCCCGAACGCCTACATGAAGCTGCGGTGCACATCTGATTTCTGTCACACTCATTCTATAACTGGGCCGGAAAGGGAAGCAACTTGAGGCTCCAGAACCCACAATCCTAGCTTCCGGTTTTCAGAGGAGCACCAACCCTCTTCCCTCCAGAACTGGCCGGCTTGCCAGGCCTATGGAGCCCAGCAGCCAGGCCTACCTGAGGTCTACAATGCGGGCATGCGGGAGACTCTTGGCCTAGAGCTCCAGCAGAGAAGGAAATGCCTCCCTTTCAGACACCTCAGGCCTTGACTTCTGCAGACAGCAGGGGATGTGGCCTGGAAGGAAGGGACAGACGCTCATCTTGCAGGGGCTGAGTCCAGAGCCCAGTCAGCCCCTCTTCCTGGTCCGGCTCGGGCACTGCGCTCTACAGTTGGTCTCCTACCCTGGCCCTCACTTACGGAAGGACGGAGCTCAGACACCCAGAACCTCTGCACCTAGGCCTGCAGGGTGCCCACCAGAACGTGGGGCCAGAGGCCGCCAACCCGGGGCGGCAGGCTGGCTCAAAAGCAGCCCCGGCTCAGCCAGTGTGAGGCATCCTGCTGCCTGCCCCAGGCCCGGGCCATGCGTCCTCCAGGGACCTGCTTCAACACTTCTGAGTTCGCCCACCCCCCTCCCGAGCTACGCAGTAAGAGACACCACCCTGGGTGCTCGCTCTCGAATGGCTGAGCCCTGGGGAACAGCAGCTCAGGAGCTCCGAGGAGGAGGTGTGGACAGACGCCACGCCCACTCGGGCAGCCACTCACCTGGGCTGAGCGGTGCCCCGCAGGCCACCTGCTCGGTAATTCCTGCCACACAGTGTCTGGGCCTCTGAATCCTCCTATGAGAGCCCAAAACTAGGAGGAGCAGAGGCAGGTGGCAGGAGCTGTGGGAAGGTCCCAGGATGAGGGACAAGGAGGGGCCTGGCTCTGGAGCACAGACTCTGCAGGGGCACCTTCAACCCCTGAGGAAGAGGAGGCCAGGGCCTTGAGCCTCTGCACCCCGGCACCAGCCCACCTCCCGCAGACAGCCCGTGAGCCTCGCCCTGCGCACTGACGCACACACTGGCAGACTCCACTCGTAGCCCCACCCTCATGGCCCAGCTCACCTGACGGGGGAGGCGGGGATCAGTTATTAACCTCACCCACTCAACACGGAAGGAGCCCTCCCCACAGAGACATCAGGCGGCAGGGCTAAGACCAGGGAGGGCCAGGGGCCACGCACCATTCATCCTACACTCGAAGCCAAACACCACCTCAGAACCCTTCTGAGCACAGCTCCACTTCCTGTCCGGAGGGGCTGGCGCAGACCGCCAAATCTCTACACACACGGCCCTGCACCAGCAGGACTCTGTGCACACGAAAGGCAGCGAGTAAGGGCCGCGTGCCCCCCCGCCAAGCAGGCGGGAGACAAGCTGGACACAGGCCACCAGGGCTGGCTGTCCTTGCCCCGCGTGCCAGATCTACCGTGAGCTGAGCGTATTTTGTTGGAACGAGCAGACATCTGTGAGCATCCAATACCGAAAGCAGCACAACCAGGGGAGGAAGGAGCACATCCTTCCAGCTGCGGCCCGCCCCCACCTCAGACATCTCTCGGCGGTCTCTCCACCCTGGGGTGTCCCCCGTGTCGTCCCCCCTTGGACCGCCCCCTCCTCTCAAACTCCCCCCTACACCACCCTTGCGTGTCCTGCAGCAGCTCAACAGTCCCATCCAATTCTAAAAAGAAGTTACCCTACCAGATAATGGCAAAATCATGCCTTTTCTGTGAACAGAACCCAGAAACCACAGCCCCTTAGCAGAGGCCTGCCCAAGAAGGCCTTCTCCAGGATCTAGTTCAGAATCACCTGCAGATGGCGCCCATCAGAATCTAACTACAGGGGGCACTGGCCCAGAACTGAGAAAGCGCCAAAGGTTCACCAAAGCCGCAAGCGCGGACCGGCCTGTGAGAGCTCTCTCCTGGAGAGCAGGACATGCCTGCTGCCTGCCGTCTCAACACCAGGGGCCCATCTGAAACCACTGCCACCTGACTGTTCCTCAGGCCAGGCAGCACACACTCGGAAACACTGTGTGGACAACTGACCCCTTGCTGGACACCAGCCTGGCCTTACACCCACAGAGGTGAGGCAGAGGGATCGGGGGTTCTGCCAGAGCCTGACTCGGATCACAGGCAGACCCCCGCCCTCCCAGGGACTCGCACACAGCTGTTTCCACCCAGGCTGCGCAACTATGGTTTCCCAAGTTCACCAGAAGGTCACAAACGAAAAGGCCAGGCCCACTGGAAGCTGTGCCAAGCCTGACACTGTGCTTGAGGAAAGCTGCTACCAGGGAAGCCAGCGCCTCCCTCGAGGGGCGGAAAGCACGCAGAGTCTGCGCTAAACGGGGAGTGCAGGCAGGCCCTGAGCAGACCCCCTCGGGTCTGAGGCTCCCCACCACTCTCTAGACACTCCCACTCATGAAATGAAGGGGTTGGACCAAAAGAACCCTCTGAAGCGAGGGCCCAGCCCTGAGACAACACCAAGCTGTCTGCCGGGGCTCACGGACCGCACCCGACAGCACAGGGGCCGATGGCCTGAGTTTCGCCCCAGGACAGTACAGTCTGCTAACACACCCATCCCAGCACTCCAGACCCAGCACTGCAGGCCTCCTCCGTAAGGGGCCAGAGAGTCGACGTCTCAGGCGCTGATGGCCAGACAGTCCCTGATGGAAAGCCTCTGCCTGAATCACAGCGTGACAGCAGCCACAGACAACACCACTGCATCCCAAGAAAACGTGCGTCACAAGCCCTCCTTCCAGACTCTCAGGCCGGCACTGAAGAAAGGAGCAGCCGTGGCAGTGCACATCCCCGGCACCCTCCCGAGTCCGCTCACCTAGCACGGTGGCAGACTGCCGGCACCTTGGTTTTGCAACACTGGGCACAACAGACTCAGCTCCTTCACGAGCAGACAGTGGCCCCGGGAGTTCTACCCCCAATCCCACGGGCAGAGGGAGCAGCCGAAGGGCGGCGTGGCACAGGCTCCCTGCCAGGACCCTGAGAAGGGGGCAGGGAAGCACCAGCCAAGACGGGCAAGATCCAGCTGCGCTTGCCCCCACTCTGGCCCCTGTGAGGCAGGCTGCCATCACCCGGCTCAGTGGGTGTTCCCCTTGGTGGAAGTGTGGCACCAGGACCCTTAAATCACTTCCGCCAGATGTGAGGAGAGCCACAAAGTCCACAGCAGGAAGCTGCACTTCCCCAAAAAGTCACTGTTGAAGAAAGACGGAGGGGGGACTTCTCTGGTAGTGCAGTAGATGGTGTCCGTCTGTCAAGGCAGGGGACATGGGTTCAATCCCTGGCCCAGGAAGATTCACATGCCACCGGGGAACTAAGCCTGTGGGCCACAGCTACTGAAGCCAGCATACTCTAGGGCCCACAAGCCACAACTGCTGAGCCTGGAAGCTGCAACTGCCGAAGCCCGCTCACCCAGAGCCCGCTCACGCTCCGCAGCAAGAGAAGCCACTACAAGATACACTCGAGCACCACAAGGAAGAGTAGTCCCCACTCACCTCAACCAGAGAAAGCTGACAGCGACAAAGACCCAGCACAACCAAGCAAGTTAAGTAAAATATAAATGAGTCACTTTTTAAAAGGCGAGGGGGAGTATTTCCCCGCTGATCCAGTGGCTAAGACTGTTCCCAATGCAGGGAGCCTAGGTCCAACCCCTGGTCAGGCAACCAGGCTGCCACATGCCGCAACTCAAGATCCCACCAGAGGCTGCAATGGAAAGCAAAGATCCCGCGTGCCACAACTAAGGCCTGGCGCAGCCAAATAAATGGTTTTAAAAGGGAGGAATTTCCTGGAAGCCCAGTGGCTAGGTAAAGAAGGAAACAGAGGCCCACTGCAATACCCTTGCCTGGGAAACCTCATGGACAGAGAAGCCTGGCGGCCGCAGTCCCTGGGGCCGCCAAGAGCCAGACACAACTTAGCAACGAAACCATCACCCACCACCACCAGCAGTTACGACTTGGTCACTGCCAGGGCTCGGCTTCAATCCCTGGCTGGGGAGCTAAGATCCTGCAAGCCTCTCAGCGTGGCAACTGGTCAGTCAATTTGAAAAAGGGAAAAGGAAAAAGGAACCTCCTGGCCTGCTTACCCTCCTCAGGGCAGTGGGACAGGGCAAGATGTCTCTGGCCCCAGCAGCACCCTCACCAGGAAGGAGACATGACAAGGCGGTCACCCCCACCAGGGCCCTTGGGTCCCCTCAGAGCAGCCTCCCCTGGACCGAACATACCAAAAGTGTGTGGCCAAGGCGTGTGCATACACACACACGCACACACATACACACACACCATGCAAGAGGAGGGGAGGCCCCACCACCCAGAGGTCAGCGGGCAGGATTTGCCCACAGGGTCCAGGAAAGCACCCTGCTCCCCAGGCACCTTCACCCAGGCCCTGAGGTCAGGTCAAGCGCAGGAGTGGAGGCAAAGGCGCTGGAGGCCTTGAAGGCTGAGGCCCAGCCTGCACCTGCCCGGCACCCTACAAAGGGCAGTTCCAGGCCCTTGGGCTCTCCAGGCCGCTTCCCACCTGGAAGAGAGCCCGTTTTCCAAAGCATTCCCCCTGTGATTCAACGTGGGCCACAAACTGCTAAACTCACCAAAGCACAGCAGATTCTGCCCCATCCAGGTTCAGGACCAGGGAAGGGTCCAGCAGCCCCTCCCTGTCACATGAGCTCAGGACCTCTGTTTGGGTTTAGGGGAGCGGGGAGCACAGAAGTCTTGCCTCTGGGAGGGCAGGAAGTAGAGAGGGTGGCCGAGAGCTGAGCTGCCTGGGCTGACTCATGCACACACACTCCCGCCCTTCCCTGGCCCTCAGCCCGCTCTGCTTGCCCCCTCCCGACAGGTTTTCTAGACCACCTAAGTTGAAAGTGTTGAAAACCTGAAAGTGTTAGTTGCTCAGCTGTGTCTGACTCTTGGCAACCCCATGGACTGTGGCCCGCCAGGCCCCTCTGCCCGTGGGATTCTCCAGGCAAGAATACGGAGTGGGTGGCCACGCCCTCCTCCAGGGGCTCTTTCTGACCCAGGGATCGAACCCGGGTCTCTTGCATTGCAGGCAGCTTATTTTTTTACTGCCTGAGCCACCAGGGAAGACCACCCAAGGCACTTAGGAACCCTCCCAACTTGCGCGGTGCAGGCCCTGACTGGCCCAGGCTCCCGCACGGTCGCTGCCATCTCTACGCATCACTGTCCTCCCTTGTCGCTGCCAGCACCACTGGGCCACAGCTTTGCACGCAGGGCGGGGCCGCACCTGCTCTCCCTGCCCTTCCTGTCAGCTGCTCCCGGGTGACCCTGCTCCAGCTCATCCCTCAGGCGGGCCTTCAAGTCGTGTATGTATCAAGTCACTTCAGTCGTGTTCAACTCTTTGTGACCCCGTGGACTGTAGCCCGCCAGGCTCCTCTGTCCATGGGATTCTCCAGGCAGGAATACTGGGGTGGGTTGCCATTTCCTCCTCCAGGGAGGATCCTCCCGACCCAGAGATCAAACCCACGTCTCTTATGTCTCCTGCATTGGCAGAGGGGTTCTTTACCACTAGCGCCACCTGGGCAGCCCCTGGAGCCAGCCCAAGCCTACCTCAAGTGTGGGTGCCTACACGGCCCCATCCTGCTGGGGCCAGGCTCTCTGTCAACCAGGGAACTCCTAAGCCCATGAATGGTTCAGCAAGCGCCAGAGGCCCTTCAGACTGCAGCTCTCATAAGAGAGTCACAAGTATCTTAGCGCACTTTGAAGGCTCGAAGACCACCTCTCACTCGTCAGAATGGTTACTACCAACAAAAGAGAAAACAGCAAGTGCTGGTGAGGATGTCTACTCACCAGGCTCCTCTGTCCATGGGGATTCTCCAGGCAAGAAGACTGGAGTGGATTGCCATTTTCTTCTCCAGGGGATCTTCCCAACCCAGGGATGAAACCAGCGTTTCTTAAGTCTCCTGCGTTGGCAGATGGGTTCTTTACCACTAGCACACCCGGGAAGCCTAGCAAACTTGTAGAGACAGACAACAGAACTGTAGCTCCTAAGACAGAAAACAGAATTGTAGTTGCCAGGGGCTGAAGGAGAAAAAGCTGGGAAGATGAACAAGCTCTGGAGATGATGGTGGTGATGGCTGCAAAGTCATGTGAACGTACTTCGTGGCGCTGAACTGCACATTCGAAAATGGTTAAGACGGCAAATGTATGCTATGTGAACAATAATAAAAAGAATGTTAAGGCTCTGAGAGGTCCCAGGTTTAAGACTGGGGTTGACTGGTCTTAGCACTAGCAAGGCCTCCCTGACCACAACCTGCCCCCAGTCCTGCCTGTCACAGGAGGAAGCCCCCAGGGGAAAATGTTCACACACAGAGTAAAGTCAGCCATGGGGTTGAGGCTTCCACAGGGAGCCCAGGAAGGGGTGGCAGCCATCCACACCCACACAAAGAACAGCAGCCACAGCAACTCACTCAGGGCTTCCCTGGATGACAAAATTAACCCCAGCTTCCGGCTCAGGCACCCCTTACCCCCACCTCCTCCGGCTGCCCCCCAACTCCCAGCTTCCTCCTTCAGCTGGTCTCTCAGATCTCCTGCAAACATTCCTGGCCCTCCCCGTGGGGTTTCACTTGCCCTGCACCCCCAGGGCACCTCCTGCCCATCGCCACTGTGTTTCTCCCTCCCTCCCACCTCATCACCACGCCCTCCACTGGCCTCCCCCACAGGGATGCGGAGGGTGCAGGGCAAAGCCAACTCAGTCCATCTAATGAACAGGACGTGGAGGCCACAGGCACACAGCCAGGTGGGCGGAGAGGTAGGCCAGGGACTCCTCAGGCCCTCATGCCCATGTCCTGCCGCTCCTGCCCAGAGAGAAGCCAAAGGGTCTGGGAAAGGGCAGGGGTGGGCCCTTGCTGCTCGGTTTTTACACACCTTTGCCAGGGAGACATGCAGCAAAGCTGCCAACGGAGGGGAGAGCACTCCCCACCCCGCAACACACCTGGGGACCAGTATTTTCGGACGGAGGGAGGTTTGACCCCTCGAGGCTGCCCTCATGTGAGCCCCCAAAGGCCACACACTTGGGCACAACCTGAAGGCAAAGACAGAGCCACCACAGCCTGGGCTCCGGGCCTGACTCCTCACGCTCTGCCATCAGCAGCCACCAGCCCAGAGGGCTCAGCAGTCAGCCTGCGGCCCAGCCAGACGTTTCTCCAGAAAGCTGGTCGTGCCCTTCTGCCCCCCTCAACTCCAGCTGGGCTCTGCTCGCCTCCTGCTCCATCACCACTGTCCCCGGAGACCACAGAGGGGCCAAGGAGGAGGAGGCACGAGGGCCCAGCTCCCTCCAGCACCGCGCGGTGGACTTCCAGGCACAGGAATGTAGCTCAGAAGACCGAGAAAATTCACTTAATGGCCATTCTTCATTCTACAAAGAAATCTTTGACAGCAGAGACAATGAAGTCGGCGTTTTATATTCTGAAGGCCTTCACATTTCAGGTCATTTGTAGAATGCCCATATACACAGCGGGGGCAGCAGGGGTGGTCAGCATCCATATGCCTCACCTGCCTGACCTGGGAGGCCAGTACACCTGCAGGGGTGGCTTCAACCAGGGAAACTGAGGCTGGGGAAGAAGCCAGTAGCCCACGAGCTGGCTGGAGCCAGGCCACCTGATCCCAACGCGAAGCCTCCTTCGACAGAGACACCTCCTTGTGAGGACATCCTCCCGGCATATCTAAGATGGACACAGAGCAGCCAGGCAGACCACGAGGAGCTGACACCCTCCCGACAGGCGCAGGTTGTAGAAACCAGAGGTACTGGGAGAGCACACGCTCGGGACAGGTGTCCCCGTGCCGCACCTCATTCCCTTGCTGAAGGCCTACCAGGAGGACACTGATGATGGACCAGCGACACTGAGCATTAACCTCAGCCCTCGGTCACCAGCAGCTTATTGATTTCTCGAAAGCAGAGCAGGCCAAGGCAGGCTGAACCACCCCAGGACCGCCTGTTTAGGAGTGGGCCTAGGAACCCTGGGAAGTGATAAGCAGGCCCTGGGCCCCTGACCCAATGTTCTCTGTGCGTGGACAGCACAGCCCACTTGCTTGTCTGCCCAGGAAGCTGACGAGGGGTGACACTGACCCCCAAATGCTGTCTCAGGTCCAGGGCCCAGCCTTGGCTCTCCCAGCATCTAGAACATCCACGGTCCAGGAGCTGGTCAAGGCCAGCACAATCGAGGAAACCTGCCATCCAGCTGCCCCCGAGCCACAAACACAATCCAAGAACCAGAAAAAGAAAGGCTGCTGGCTTCCACGGCTGCCACATCCATTCAAAACCACCTCTAAATTGCACTCGTTAGGACTCTGGCAAGAAGCTCGTGACATCCACACCCTGAGACAAAGGCAGCAGCCCAGGAAGACACAGGCCCTGCAGCAGCCGTTGCCAGAGCCGCACACACGTCCTCCACCTCGCCCCTCGTCGTTCACCCTCCGTAGACCCGCAGCGGCCCTCAGATGGGCCACAGCCGCCTTTCCTCCCCTGCCAAGAGCCACTCCAGAGGCGACCACCAGCGTCTCCTGAAGCCCTGCATAACCTGACTCTCACAAACCTAGCTCGAGCGTGACAATGAGCCGGGCGTGCAAAGGCATTTCTGCTCTGTGGCCAGAACCAGCAAAGGTGAGAGACGTGCGCCTTCCCCAGCCAGGCGCAGGTGGCGGCCCCAGTACTTCCACGTGTACCCCCACCTGAGCCCAGGGGACCCCAGCTCAGGCACCCACGTTTCTACCCCCAGTCTCCCCTGCCCCGTGCCTGACCGAGCTGACAGTCCAACGCCACCAAAGAGACCATATCCCTCCTGGGCCTCGATGTCGCTAGACAAGAGTTCAGTTGCTCAGCACCTCGCTGCAATTCTGCATCTCTGCACAGCCCTACTCAGCACAGGACAGAGGGCAAGGCTCCAGGCACCTGGGAATCCCCAGGGTCGGTGCGATGCCGGAGGACTACAGACCTGTTCAGAGTCTGCATTGCAGGAGAAAACGCAGCCACAAAAAGCAAAGCTTAGCACTGTGCTTTAAAGGGGAAAAAAAAGCTCATATGGTTTTGGGGAAGAATTGAGACCTAAGATTATGTAAGGGGCTTCTCTGGTGGTTGAGTGGTTAACTACTGAGCAGTGATTCTGGAGTCCAAGAAACTAAAATCTGTCACTGCTTCCACTTTTTCCCCTTCTAGCTGCCATAAAATGATGGGACCAGATGCCATGATCTTAAGTTTTGGGGGTTTTTTTAGTTTAGTTTTTTTTATGTTCCGTTTTAAGCCAGTTTTTTCCATTCTCCTCTTTCACCCTCATCAAGAGGCTCTTTAGCTCCTCTTCACTGAGCCTGCAAGCCGCAACTAAAGAGCAGCCCATGCCCAGCAACAAAGACCCAGCACAGCTAAAAGTAAATGTTTTTTAACAATAAAATTTTAAATTAATAATAAAAAAAAAAGACTACATGAGAACACCACTGTGATGCCTCGTGCCTAGATACCAGAAAGAGGAGGGCACCAAGGTGTCAACAACATCCACGGGGACAGGGAATCACTAGCATTCGTCACTGAACTATACTGCTTGATGGTAAAAAGAAAGAAATTCTGACCCACGTCACTTTTAAATAGGAGCTCAGTGACCCCAAAAGGCTTCCCTGATAGCTCAGTTGGTAAAGAATCTGCCTGTAATGCAGGAGACGTGGGTTCGATTCCTGAGTAGGGAAGAGCCACTGGAGAAGGGATAGGCTACCCACTCCAGTATTCTTGGGCTTCCCTTGCGGCTCAGCTGGTAAAGAGTCCACCAGCAATGTGGGAGACCTGGGTTCGATCCCTGGGTTGGGAAGATCCCCTGGGGAAGGAAAGGCTACCCACTCCGGTATTCTGGCCGGGAGAATTCCATGGACTGTATAGTCCACGAGTTCACAAAGAGTCAGACACGACTGAGTGACTTTCACTTCACTTCAGTGACCCCACAAACTTCCCAAACCCGTGAGGCCCCCTCCCCTCTGGAGGGGTTGTGGCAAGTCACCGACACCCCGCTCTGGCCTGGTGACTCAGCCAGGAGCCACAGCTCAGTGTGGCCAGGGAGGGCCCAGCTAGGAGGATATAATTAGCATCAGGCTCCAGCGCAGCCACTTAGCACGGGGACAGGAGGTCTCCCCTGGATGCTTTGCTCGGACGCCAGCTTCTTCATTAAAAAGCTAAGGGTCAGAACTGCACATCGTGGCTGTCTGTGCCACTTACTGCACAACCGGTCAGAGGCTGTCTCTGCAGGGACTGTTCTAGAATACATCCCTTTGGGCTCTGGGTGACTGCAGAGTGGCCACATATTGCAAAAGATGAGATCTCAGACAACTCCAGGTCACGCAAGCCGCCGAGAAGAAAGAAGACCAAAAAGAAAGTCACACAGGCAGAGCAAGGGAGCGAGGCCCTGCCAACGAGGAACCCGGGGAGGCAAACCCAAAGGCGCAGGATGGACTGACAGCCGGGCGCATCAAGCAGGGCCGCCGCTGCAAAGCAGCAGCTCCCTCAAAGCCAGGGTCTGATCCGGGACCAGGAGAAGCAGTCTTGTTTTCAAGATGTCACAATCCGGGTATGATGTCAAAACTACTTCAAGGGTGATGAACTCTGGCCTTGCCGATGAGTCAACAGAGGATGGGTTTCTGAGAGCCGACGACTGTTTACACACAGTCACCATGGCGAACGGCTGCCGGAAACCTAGTCAAGGGTCACAGCGGCGGATGGGGGGCTTGGCCCCTCACATAGAGCCTCACAGGCTGGCTGCAGAAATGACCAGCACTCACCCTACAGCCCTCGGTACCTGTGAGGCATGCGCCTTCTGGAAGGGACTCCCCACTCATCAGAGGGGGCAAAGATCAAGGCCACACACTGCGTCACTGCCCTCCAGCCAGGTGCCGGACACTCCTGGCCCGTCTCAGCTGTGAGACTCCTTCTGGAGACTCAGCCTCCCAGAGCCTTGACCTGTGTCCTCATCTGAGCAGTGGGAACCACTCCCCACCTGGGGCTGACAACCAGGAGACAAGGTGAAGTCACGTGTACAGCTCAGGCCAGCGCCAGCACGTGGGGCATGATCCACAGGCACTGGCTATCACCTGCAGGTCTTCTCAAGGGAGAGGGGACACAGGACAGTCAAAGCTGGCAACTTCAAGCACGTGTATGGCCACTCACGTCACCAACACTCCCAGGAGCCTAGAAGGCTGGCATTTCATAAGGACTTGAGACCACAGTGGGACTCCCTTTCAGAGCTAGGTCCCAGTGGCTCAAATTCCCTCCGAACTTGAGAGGGAGCCTAGGCCAGTGAGGACAATCCAAGTGACCTCAGCTAGCAACACTGCCCTTCAGAGCCTCAACTGCCCACAAAGAGCAGTGGGAAGAAGCAGCTAGTCTACCAGCCGAGACTGCCAAGAGGATGGTATGTGCGGGACAAAGGGCTCACAGGGGCCTGGCTGAAAGCCAGGAGGAGCAGCAAACGTAGCTGGTCACTATTCCCAAAGACAGCCCGTCTGAAAGACAGACATGGCTGGCAAGAAGCCACCACCAGTTACAGCCAAGTGGGGTAGCCCCCCTCTCCCCGGAAGGGGAGACGAACCCACCTCCTGGGGCCTCCCCAAGGCGGAGGGGAGCAGAGGCTAAATTAAGGCTCCTCCTGCCACTGGTGTCCAAGCTGAGGCCCACACAGCTAGCCCCTTAGCAGCGGTCGAGCAGCCCCCAGTGGGAGCCCAGAACAGTCTCATGGTATTTGCTGCAGAGCCCCTCTTCCTATGCCCGTCCCAGGACAGAGCCCTGTAGCCGCCCCCACCCCTTTACCTAGCCCCCAGCCCCCACCCTCAGCAAACACCCGCCCCAGCCCCTCATGTTTCAAGGCCTGTACATGTGCCATGCCTGGAACCCCTACCCCTTCCCCCCTGGGGACCCCTCGCCTGGCAGACCTCAGCTCTGGCATGCCCTAAGCATGCCTTTCTTAATCAGCGCCCTTTCACACCGCCCCATTCTATTTCCTTCCTGACACTGACCGCTGACAAGCTCTTCATGCCGATTTCGGTGCCACCCTGTTCATTATCTGTCTCCTGCCTCTAGCATGCCAGCTAGAGAGACTGGGCACACATTCTGGTCACTGGTAAACATCTAGCCCCTGAGCGGTGTCCCTGTACAGACCAGGCACTCAAATCAGATTCAGGAAGATAGTCTCCCATAGTCTCTGCTCGGAGAAGGCAATGGCAAGCCACTCCAGTACTCTTGCCTGGACAGAGGAGCCTGGTGGGCTGCAGTCCATGGGGTCACTAAGAGTCAGACACAACTGAGTGACTTCACTTTCACTTTTCACTTTCATGCACTGAAGGAAACGGCACCCCACTCCAGTGTTCTTGCCTGGAGAATCCCAGGGACAGGGGAGCCTGGTGGGCTGCCGTCTATGGGGTCGCACAGAGTCAGACACGACTGAAGCGACTTAGCAGCAGCAGTCTGCTCATACCTCCAGGTGGGAACCGGCCCTGGGTCCCCACACCAAGTGCTGAGAACCTGTGAGGGATCAGGGCTGCACACAAGCCAAAAGAATCCTGACAGCCCCAAGAGGAGGAGCCAGAGCTCAGAGAGGGCAGGGCCTGAGATCCTCGGAGTCTGGAGAGGACTGGGCACTGGGAGGGCTCAGATACTAGGACCCTCACAGTCCCGAGAGGAGAATCCAGAGCTCAGAGAGGGCTGGGCGCTGAGACACCCCCAACCCTGAGGGCGGGATTAGGAGCTAAGAGGGCTCGGGTACTAGGACACTCATAATCCTAAAGAGAAGAAGGATCCAGAGCAGCCACTGGGATCCTCAGAGCTCTGAGGAGGAAGAGCCGGACTGGGAGGGGTCAGGCTCAGAACCAAGGCCTCATCCAGGTACACCTGAGATGCAGAGATTCAAACCCAGACAGGCTCCAGTTCGCAGGTTTCTTGGGCCCTTCCCTGAGCCCTCAGTTTTCCCTAAACAACATCTTCCTCTTCATTAAGAAACTTATAATCCAGGAGAGGACAGGGTCACTCAGCAACAGATCCATCAAATCTGACGGTGAAACATCCACGTGATCGAGGAAGGTGCCCCAGCAAAGGTCACTTCCTCGGAGTCACTATCAGGGACACTTCTCTGAACAGACCCATGATGGGGTCTTGGAGCGATGGGCTGTGTTTACACCTTCTCTCTCTTCTCTCCCGGAAGTAACCCATCACAGCAAAAAGGGAGATCCATGGGAGTGCCCTGGGACACACTCGAGACTGCCCGACACCCTAGTCTGGACAGCGGCAGCCACATGTAACTTCACCTTTACCTTCCACCACGTTCCAGGCTGGTCACTGGGTCTATACAAAGGCAGTTCAGGCTCCAGACCCCTCGGGAGATGGAAGCTATCAGGGACTCCTACTTGGGCTAGTCCAACAGCTAGGATTACAGGCTCCTGGGAGCCACAGAGAAAGTTTTGAAGGAAGCTCCTCGCCAGTGCCCTGCCACATCTGAATTTGTAAAACCTCTTTGCCATTACAGCTCACCCTTGAACAACACTGGGGTTAGGGGCACCAAGCCCCTAGGAGTCAAAAATCCTGAATAAACTTTATGGTCGGCCCTCCATATCCTGAGTTCCACATCTGCAAAGCCAACCAACCTAGAACTATGGTACATATTTGGTGAAAAAAAAAAACCCATGTATAAGTGGGCACCTCAAACCTGTGCTGTCCAAGGGGCAGCTTAAACATAAGGTGACAATACAAAGTACAACATAAACAACATAAAGTAAAAGTGCAAACCATCCCTCTCCACAAGCTGCCACTGGCAAACCACACAGTCGCAGTGCTAGAGAAGAGAAAACGCTGAGCTGTGACAGGCACATAAATCAGAATGCATCAAAACGCATACTGTGCTAACAGCCAAGACACGTCTCCAGGCACACAGGTTCATCAGGTCACCTTCCCCGTGCCCACCACCCAGGAACACTGAGTGCCCGGGCTGCCCTGGTCTTACCTCAGTCCACGACACTGCCTGTCTGGTAGGATTAAATACAAAATTGCCAAGAAACTTCAATCACCTGTCCGCCTCTGAGAAAAATCGAAGTTTGAGTCACCCCCAAAACTCAGCCCAACCAGTCAGGTTAACACGACCGGCCTGCAGGAGACGCTCTGCGAGGGAGCCGCTTCTGACTGATCAACACGCGATGCACAGCTAGGCTCTGCGTGGGGCGAACTTGAGTCTGCAGTTATACCTTCACCCTCACAGGAGGAAGATCCAGCTTAAGGGATGTAACCAACACCCTAAATTTAAAAATAGCAGCGTGACAGCATGAGGTGGACGCATAGGCGGGCCTTCCGGGCAACTGGAGCCAGGGAAGGCAGCATGGCAGGGAAGGCGGGGCTCCCAAGCCACCGTGACCAGGTGCCAAGTTCACCTTATTTACACGGCGCAGGAGCTCTCCCCCAGCTGTTTCGAGGAAAGCTCGCCTTCCTGCAGAACGAGTCGGAATTGCCCAGGGGGAAAAAAGACTCTGGGCTGGGATTCTACAAGGAAGGGAGGCTTCACCTGGCCATCCGGCCCCCTCCTCCTCACCTGCAGGGGCACCCCAGCCTCACCGGGGGGAATCTGTTTCGGACAGGGTGGGCGCTCGCTCTTCCAAAATAGACGAACTCCCACTTCAACGAAGGGGAAACCGAGACACGAGGACAGGAAGGAAACTGCCCCCCAAAGTGGGAAGAAGGGCGGGAAGGGTGGGCACTGGGAACAAAACAGGGAAAGAAATTCCGGGCTTAGCTAATGGTGCCGAACAAGCCCAGGGCAGGAAGAAAGCCGCATTCCTTCCTAGTTAGTCTCTCTCCTAACCCGCCCGAGGCCCCCCCATCCCCAGCACACGCACTCACACGCACGCACACACACACACACACAGGGCAGGGCCTCCCCGAACCTGACACCAGACCCAACCCCCTAACCACTGGCTATGAAGCCCCAACTTTCCACGCAAGGAGGAAAAGGACCCCCCCATCCATTTCCCCTCAGGACCTGACCATTGGGCACCTGCAACTTCTGTCCCAACACAGGAGGGGGGCGCCATGACACAAACAGAAATGGGAAGCAGCAGTTTCTGACCACCGGCCCAGATGTGCTCCCCAGTCAGGCCTAGAGAGACGGTGCACAGAAGCCCATCCTCAACACCCCTCCCCCGGTGGGCCAGGTGGCAGAACTGAAACGCCTCCAACTTCCCCAGAAGGGCCCAAATCGGCCCCTGAGAAGTGTGAGAGTCAGCGGCCAGGTGCAGTGGCCAGAGTGCCTCCCCAGGTGCCCACCCCAGGCTCCCATGCTAGGAAAGGCTCCATGCCAGCAAGCCCCCCTCAAAAAGACTCCCTCTTCCTAAAGGTGTCCAGCGATTCAGGGTCACCTGGGGAGCTAGGAAAACGCTGTCAGGTTCTGCCCAGACTTCCCTTCCCAACAAATGAGTGAACCCGACTCCAGGAGCCTCACCGGAAAGCGTCAAAGACGGCCCCCAAGCGCAGACAGAACCTCCCCACACAAAGTGAACAGGACCCCACAGGAGCCCCGACAGCGGTGACCCACTGACCCACCCCGCCAGTGACCTAGGCGGAAAAGCTGCTCCCGGGAGCGCAGTCAGCCATCCCTACCAGTCTCCCTGCCAAGCAGCCAGACAGAGAAGCCCTAACCCCCCACCTCCTGTGCTCGGACAGCGCTACCTCTACCCCCTCCCCTGGTCAGGTGAGAAAACCAGTTCCTGCCCAGGTGCCGGGTGAGTCCGGAAAGGCCCCGGACGCCTCCAGGTGCCGACAAAGACGCCCCCCGGGTCAGGCGCGCGAGTTCTGGCCCTTCGGCCGCCCTCGGCCGCCCGCCAGGGTCGCCTCCCGAGCCGAGGCTCCCCGCTCTCCGAGTGGGACATGCGCCCACCCCGCGCCCCGCTGGCCCAGAAACCCGCGAGCAAGACCTCAGACGCCGGACCCCGCACCCCCAAGCCAGGGCGCCGCGGAGAGGGGCGCGCGAGGCCGACCTGCGCCCCGACGCCCGCGCCGAGTCCGCCGCTCACCTGGCTGGCGCGGTAGCTCTCGAAGGCCCTCAGGGCACTGTCGGTGAGCTTCACATGGAACACGGACACCTTGCTGCCGTCGCTCACCCGCCCGCACGACAGCCCGTAGCTCCGATCCTCCTTCAGCGCCGCCATCTTGCGACCATCGCTCCCCCGCCCCCCGCTTCCCGGCTCCGGGGCCAGCGGCGCGCCGGCCACGCCCCACCCCGCCGCCCGCTGACGCACTGCATTATTCATGAGACGCGGCTGGCCACGCCCCCTACGGGCCCGGCTGGCGCCGTACTGCCCGCCGACGTGCTGCATTATTCATGAGACGCGGCCAGCCGCGCCACGCTACGGGCCGAAGGCGGCACGCAGTCACCGCCCCTGTTTTCTGCATATTCATAAGGATGGCTGGCCCCACCTCTCAAGGCCCCAGAGGCGTCCACTTCCGTGCCCGGACTCCGCCCCGACACGCGCACTCCTTCAGGCCCCGCCTCAATGTGTATTATTCATAACCCTGACTCAGCCAAGCGCGTCGAAGCCCCGCCCCACCAGCCGCTGACGTGATGTATTATTTATGAGGTCTCTCCAAGTCTTCCGTCTTTGGCTTCTGTGGAGAGTCCCAGCGAGGGCGTGGAGGGGACCGGGCTGCGCAAAACACGTGGGGGCGCGGAAGCGGAGGCTGGCTGGGTGAGTGGGCGTGTCTATGCAAACCGAGCCCGAGTTGGACGCTGGGTTGCGCTGCTGGGTCTTCCCTAAGGTGGGCCCGGGGCTGTTGGGGGATCGTGGGGGTTAGTGAACTTTGCTCTTCTGTAAGAGTACACTTTTCATAGAATAAAATCCTACATCCCCAAAGGACCCTGAGAGATGGAGGTTATCCAGCTCGCCAATTTAAAAAAAGTCACATGTCATAAAATTAACCCATTTAAAGTGTACAATTTTTTTATTACCAAATTCAGACTTAAATTGAGGAAAGTAGGGAAAACCACTAGACCACTCCGGCATGACCTAAATCAAATCCCTTACAATTATAGAGTGTAAGTTAGAAATAGATTTAAGAGACTAGATCTGGTAGAGTGCATGATGAACTATGGATTCATGACATTGTACAGGAGACACGGATCAAAACCATCCCGAAGAAAAAGAAATGCAAAAAAGCAAAATGGCTGTCTGAGGAGGCGTTACAAATAGCTGTGAAAAGAAGAGAAGCAAAAAGCAACAGAGAAAAGGAAAAATATACCCATTTGAATGCAGAGTTCCAAAAGAATAGCAAGGAGAGATAAGAAAACCTTCCTCAATGATCAGTGCAAAGAAATACAGGAAAACAATAGAATGGGAAAGACTAAAGATCTCTTCAAGAAAATTAGAGATACCAAGGGAACATTTCATGCAAAGATGGGCTCAATGAAGGGCATAAATGGTATGTACCTAACAGAAGCAAAAGATATTAAGAAGAGGTAGCAAGAATACACAGAAGAACTGTACAAAAAAGACCTTCACAACCCAGATAACCACAATGGTGTGATCACTCACCTAGAGCCAGATATCCTGGAATGTGAAGTCAAGTGGGCCTTAAGAAGCATCACTATGAACAAGCTAGTGGAGGTGATGGAATTCCAATTGAGCTATTTCAAATCCTGAAAGATGATGCTGCGAAAGTGCTGCACTCAATATGCCAGCAAATTTGGAATACTCAGCCCTGGCCACGGGACTAGAAAAGGTCAGTTTTCATTCCAATCCCAAAGAAAGGCAAGGCCAAAGAATGCTCAAACTACTCCACAATTGCACTTATCTCACACCCTAGTAAAGTAATGCTCAAAATTCTCCAAGCCAGGCTTCAGCAATACGTGAACCGTGAACTTCCAGATGTTCAGGCTGTTTTAGAAAAGGCAGAGGAACCAGAGATCAAATTGCCAACATCCGCTGGATCATGGAAAAAGCAAGAGAGTTCCAGAAAACATCTATTTCTGCTTTATTGACTATGCCAAAGCCTTTGACTGTGTGGATCACAATAAACTGTGGAAAATTCTGAAAGAGATGGGAATACAGACCACCTGACCTGCCTCTTGAGAAACCTATATGCAGGTCAGGAAGCAACAGTTAGAACTGGACATGGAACAACAGACTGGTTCCAAATTGGGAAAGGAGTACGTCAAGGCTGCATATTGTCACCCTGCTTATTTAACTTACACGCAGAGTACATGCAGCAACTGAACTGAATTGAGTGGCTGCACAGCAGTGTGAATGTACTAGATGGCATAGTACTGTACACTTTCAGTTCAGTTCAGTCGCTCAGTTGAGTCCAACTCTTTGTAACCCCATGGACTGCATCACACCAGGCTTCCCTGTCAATCACCAACTCCCAGAGTTTACTCAAACTCATGTCCACTGAGTCAGTGATGCCATCCAAGCATCTCATCCTCTGTCGTCCCCTTTTCCTCCTGCCTGCAATCTTTCCCAGCATCAGGGTCAGTTCTTCACATCAGGTGGCCAAAGTATTGGAGTTTCAGCTTCAGCATCAGTCCTTCCAATGAATATTCAGAACTGATTTCTTTTAGGATGGACTGGTTGGATCTCCGTGCAGTCCAAGGGACTCTCAAGAGTCTTCGCCACAGTTCGAAAGCATCAATTCTTCAGCGCTCACCTTTCTTTATAGTCCAACTCTCACATGCATACATGACTACTGGAAAAACCATAGCTTTGACTAGGTGGACCTGTGTTGGCAAAGTAGTGTCTCTGCTTTTTAATATGCTGTCTAGATTGATCATAGATTTCCTTCTAAGGAGCAAGCATCTTTTAATTTCATGGCTGCAGGTACCGTCTCCAGTGATTTGGGAGCCCCCCAAAATAACTTCTATCACTGTTTCCATTGTTTCCCCATCTATCTGCCATGAAGTGATGGAACCAGATGCCATGATTTTAGTTTTCCGAATGTTGAGTTTTAAGCCAACTTTTTCACTCTCCTCTTTCACTTTCATCAAGAGGCTCTTTAGTTCTTCTTCACTTTCTGCCATAGGAGTGGTGTCATCTGCATATCTGAGGTTATTGATATTTCTCCTGGCAATCTTGATTCCAGCTTGTGCTTCATCCAACCCAGCATTTCGCATATGTACTCTGCATAGAAGTTAAATAAGCAGAGTAACAATATGCAGCCTTGATGTACTCCTTTCCCAATTTGGAACCAGTCTGTTGTTCCATGTCCTGTTCTAACTGTTGCTTCCTGACCTGCATACAGGTGTCTCAAGAGGGAGGTCAGGTGGTCTGGTATTCCCATCTCTTGAAGAATTTCCCACAGTTTATTGTGATTTACACAGTCAAAGGCTTTGGCATAGTCAATAAAGCAGAAATAGATGTTTTTCTGGAACTCTCTCGCTTTTTCGATGATCCAACGGATGTTGGCAATTTGATCTCTGGTTCCTCTGCCTTTTCTAAAACCAGCTTGAATATCTGGAAGTTCTCGGGTCATGTACTGTTGAATCCTGGCTTGGAGAATTTGAGCGTTACTTTACTAGCATGTGAGATGAGTGCAATTGTGCGGTAGTTTGAGCATTCTTTGGCATTGCCTTTCTTTGGGATTGGAATGAGAAACAAACTTTTCCGGTCCTATGGCCACGGCTGAGTTTTCCAAATTTGCTGGCATATTGAGTGCAGCACTTTCACAGCATCATCTTTTAGGATTTGAAATAGCTCAACTGGAATTCCATCACCTCCACTAGCTCTGTTTGTGGTCATGCTTCCTGAGGCCCACTTGACTTCACATTCCAGGATGTCTGGCTCTAGGTGAATGATCACATCATTGTGGTTATCTGGGTCGTGAAGATCTTTTATGTATGGTTCTTCTGTATACTGCTACAGGGATTCCAACTCCAGCCTGTCTGAGTTCAGGGCCGAAGTTATGGGATCCTCCACCCTTCATCTGGGATCAGTTCATAATTTTAAAATATATAATTAAAAAGTATACAATTCTGTGTCATTAAGTGGAATTCACATTGTTGTACAACCATCACCATTGTTCATTTCCAGAATTTTTTCCATCATCACTGATCAGACATGCTGACAAGTTTGCCCACTGCTGTGCCCAACTGTTAATCTGGAGGCTAGGCCAGGTAAATATGGGAGCAGGCCAGGGCTGCACTGCCCCTAGAAGGGCCATATATAGGCAGGAAGAGCAACTGAGAGGCAGGTGGTCTGGAGTTAGAGGATGGAGAGGGGACAGCCAGCCAGACTGCTGAACAGAGTGAAACATGGGAGGAGCCAGCTCTGAGTGCTGACCAGCTTGTGTGTGCCATTAGAAAAGGCACTTCCCCTCCTGGAGCTGAAAGTGGTTTCAGCTGAGAAACAGACAACAGCATTAACAACAACCACCCCACAACGAGTGCTTAAAATGCACCAGGCTCTGTTTTCAGTGACACTCACAACTGCCTTTTGGGGTGGATACTGTGGTTCGGTCCCATTTGCCAGATGGGAAACTGAGGGCTTAGAGAAGTTAAAAAGAATTAAGAACACTGCAACTATGGGCTGTTCTGCTTGGCAACAATTATTTCTCCATTTTACACTGAATGCCCCAGTGGCTCCCAAGAGGACCCTGGAAACAATAATGGAGAGAATCATCAGGCATTGGTGTGCGCTCCAAAGCCTTTAAGAACTAGGTCACCCAAGAAACTGGAAGCCAGTTGATTGCCTTGGGGTGGTCTCTCAACATACAGTCCACGTAGCAAGCCCATTGAAAATGTTCTAGTTCTGTGATGGGAACAGTGACCCTGGCCTGACCCTCACCCTATGGGACCTGGGATGTGTCTTGCCCTCTCTTTTCCTCACTTTGCTTGTCCATAAAATAGCGATAATAACAGCATTTACCCAAGGGCCTAGGCCTAGACCAAAGAAGATGCCATTATCATGAGGATCATTATTAATGGTTTTACAAGAGTTTAATCTACATAATCCCTTTCCTTTAGACATTTATGTTTGCAGTTGATGGAATTTTAAGCCACACTGGGATGAACCCCACTATTCATTAGCTGCCAACTGCTAACATATATATTAGTTAGCTATTGCTGCCTATTACGGCATAACAAAGTGGCTTAATAAAAGGAGCAGTTATTTCATAGTTTCTGAGTGCTAAGTCTGGTATGTTTTAACTGATTTTCTGCTCAGGGGCTCATGAGGCTGTAGTCAAGATGTTGGATGGGCTATGTCCTCACCCAGAAGCTCACCTGAAGAAGGCTCTGTGTCTGAGCTCCTTCAGCTTGTTGGTAGAACTCATTTTTTGGTGGTTTTAAGACTGAAGTCCCTACTTCCTTGCTGTCACTGGGGGGCAGTCTCAGGCACTGGCCATGTGGCCCCCTCCATCTCAGTAATAGAAACCTCCCTTGTGTTGAATCCCTCTGACTTCCTCTTGTATAGCCAGCAGGGTCGGGCCTACCCAGATTATCCCCATATCTTAAGGTCAACCGTGCCCAGTGACAACACAATCATGGAACCGAGATACACTGCATTCCCCATCCAGGGATGATGCAGGATAAGAAATCTCAGGAACGCCTTAAAATTTCTGCAACACACAGCCCTTAGAGACGCATTGCTGCACATCTGTCCCACAGCTTCCTGAAAGTTGAGTTGCTAGGTCAGAGCAAATGGACCTTGGGGATTTTGAAGCAAACAGTTTTGCAACAGAAGGAACTTGAAGATCCCTGAGAACTCTGTTTGGAGCTGGCCCCTCTGCATGGTGGGGTGGCCAGCAAGCAGTCTGCTCCACTGCTCTCTTAGCTGGCCACCTCAGAGCCAGCAAGTCCACCTTCGGGGCCTCAGGGCTTATTTGTGCAATAGGGAGACTCACATCTCTTCTTGGGATGAGGCCAAAGACACCTGTTGTCAGGAATCCCTAAGACCACGGTCAGGCTTGGTAATTCACTAGAAGGACACAGAGAACTCAGAAAAGCTCTTATAGTCATGGCTGCGTTAATCACAGTGAAAGGATACAGCCTAGGATCAGCAAAGGAAAAGGATGCGGAAGGCAGAAGCCAAGAAAAACCAGGCACAAGCTTTTGGTTGCAGACAGCACTTAATTTTCCCAGCAACGATCGTGACGGCACACACAGTATACTGCCACCCAGGGAAGCACACTCAAGCCTTGTCCATGGTTTTTGTGGAGGAGGAGGGGTCAGTTATGTAGATATGGCTGATCACCCATCCAGAGACTGAGCTGATACCATGTGACCAAAAGCCCCTACCCTATTTTTCTCTCTTTTTTGGGGGGTGGGAGAGGCAGGGGGCAGATGGCATGTGAGGTCTTAGTTCCCTGACCAGGAAGTGAACCTGTGTCCTTCGGATTGGAAATGCGATGTCTTAACCACTGAACCATCAGGGAAGTCCTGCTGCTGCTGTCGCTTCAGTCGTGTCTGACTCTGTGCGACCTCATAGACGGCAGCCCACCAGGCTCCTCCGTCCCTGGGATTCTCCAGGCAAGAACACTGGAGTGGGTTGCCATTTCCTTCTCCAATGCATGAAAGTGAAAAGTGAAAGGGAAGTCGCTCAGTCCTGTCCAACTCTTCGCGACCCCATGGACCGCAGCCTACCAGGCTCCTGTCCATGGGATTTTCCAGGCGAGTACTAGAGTGGGGTGCCACCGCCTTCTCCGCAGGGAAGTCCCCCCCCCCCTAACCCTAAATCATGCTGTTGTTGTGGACTATTTGGCATGGCCCATGGCCTCAGGTAAACTGATACTCTTATCAGTCAGGACATTCCAAGAGTCTAGAAGTAACCTCTCAGGTGCCAGTCAAGGGCCAGTCCTTTAAATGTGCAGGGTTTGTTGTGCAGGTTTGCACAACCCACGCCTTCAGTTTCTTCTTTACTGCTCTACAGATGGGGTTTTAAGAGCCCTCATGGCTCCAGCGGAGGTACCAGGGAAGGCCTTGATTGGGTCACTGTGAGTCACATGATCGCCCAGGAGCCAATCACTGTGGCCAGGCCGCTGGACGGCTCTGATTGGTCAGGCCTGAGTTGCGGATCCACTCCTGAAGGCTGGTGGGGCACCAGCCCCATCTGTGTGGTAAGGAGTAAAGGTGAGTTCTACCAGGAGGCCTTGAATGCCAGGGCATTCAAAGACACTGATGATGCTACACTGGGTGACCCCAGCCAGCACTCAAGTTGTCCTTTAGGGAAGATGTGAGATGGAGACGTGCAAAGGTCACCCTGTTGAAGTGCTCAGGAGACGTGAGCTTCCACACACAAAGCTCATTCTTCCGTGTTCACTTCCAATTCATGGCCCACTGTAAGTCGCACCCCTTGAGGGCAAGGGCTAGCCTGAGTCATCACTCAAGACAGGGTATACAGAAGGCACTGGTATACATTTTGATAAGAAAGAAAATCCATCCACCCAATCTCTGAACACAGCACACGCTGTCCAGCCGGCACACCTTTGCACATACTGTGCCTGAATCGGGAGCAAGCCCCGTCTGCCCCACAGGCCTCCTGTGTGCTTAGGGTAACCTTATTGCCCCTCTGGCTCCCTACCGCTGTCCTGTTCACACCACTGAGGATGGAATGACCCAGGGGATGGATACACTTAAGTCCCCACCTGGCCCTGGCATTCAAGGCTTTTCTCACCTCTTGGCCTTAACCTGCAGTAAGATGCAGAAACAGCTGCCTGGACTCTGGAGGCAGGCTGACCTGGGCCAAATCCTGCCTGTTACATCCAGGTAGTGAGACCCTGGGCAGGATCTGTCTCCTCTCTGAGCTTTCATCTGCTCGGCTAAGAATGGGCACAACCAGAGCAACCATGAAGAAGAGGGGCAAAGGAAGGAGGTACAACCAGCCTGACTCCATCATCACTAAAAAGCTAGTCTTCAGGACACGTGAAACCTGCCAAGCAGACACAGAAACTCTCAGCATGGAGCAGAGTCAGAAAAGACTCACAGGTGTGTGGTCAGTTGCTTTTTCTTTTCCTAATATTTACTTACTTGGCTGCTCCAGTCTTAGTTGCAGCATGCAGAATCTTTAGTTGTGCTATGCAAACTCTCAGTTGCAGCTTGTGGGATCTAGTTCCCTGAGCAAGTATAGAACTTGGGCCCCTGCGTTGGGAATGCAGGGTCTTAGCCACTGGACCACCAGGGAAGTTCCTCAGTTGCTATTTGACAAAGCTATCATAGTAACTCACTAGGGGAAACAAAGTCTTCTCCACAGATGTTTCTGCAACAGCTGGACACATGCGTGCGTGTTCAGTTGTGCCTAACTCTTTGTGACCCCACGGACTGTAGCTGCCAGGCTCCTCTGCCCTGGTATTTTCCAGGCAAGAATACTGGAATGGGTTGCCATTTCCTACTCCAGGGATTTTCCCCACCCAAGGATCGAACCAGTATCTCTTGTATCTCCTGCATTGGCAGGCAGATTCTTTACTAACTGCACCACTGGGAACCCAACTGGATGGTTATTTGGAAAAATTTGAACCTCAACCCCAACCTCACACCACTTACAAAAGTTAACTCAAAGTGGCTCCTGGATCTCAATATAAAAGTTAAAGCCATAAGAGGTTTAAAAGAAAAACCAGAAAATCTCTACAAACGGCTCAGCAAGTTTTGACGAAAAGCATGTGGAATGAAGGGGGAAAAAATGACTAATTGGACTGCATTAAATTTTAAATGTCTGTTCTTTGAATGAACAGAAAATGAAAAGTGAGGAACTTCCCTGAGGGCCCAGTGGTTAAAAACTGCCATGCTCCCAGTGCAGGGGACCCAGGTTCGATCCCTGGTCAGGGAACTAGATCCCACATGCCACAACCAACAGTTAGCATCCCACAACGAAGAGACCCTACATGCTGCGCCTAAGATGTGGTGCAGCCAAATGAATAAACGATAGGAAAATGAAAAGTGAGACACAAAGTGGGAGATATATTCACAACACACCTGACAAAAGCCTTGTCCCCAGAGTGTATGACGAAAGGGGCACAGAACAAGGCTGCTGCGGGCCCACGGTGGACGGACGCCAGTGCTGCACGGCCAGTGCTCAGGAGTGGCAGCAGTGACGGCCCTCACAGCCAGGCCAGAAAGTCGCCCCAGCCAGCCCACAGCCCATCAGGCCAGCTTCCCAGCCTGAAACCACGGAGACCGAGCAGAGAGGGGGCATCCTGCCTGAGATGCAAGCCTCCTAGGCCTGGCCAACCCACGGCCCCCACCCCAGCGCCTGCCACGGAACCCTATTCCCGTCAGCGGCCAAGATAGAAACCTAAAGGGATTGAGTGGTGCAGAGTAGGATCAGTTCCAAGCTACGGCCAGATGTGCCCTAAGAGTAATCCAAGTGGCCCCGAGAGGGCCTGGAGCAAGCAGGGCAAAGATCAGGTTTCAAGGCCTGACGGCCACTTTCTGCTGGGTGGCTGTGGCCAGTGGCTTCTCCTCCTGGACTGTAAGGGGGTGTGCGCTAAGTCGCTGCAGTCACATCCAACTCTGCGATCCTATGGCCTATAGGCAGTGGGCTCCTCTGTCCATGGGGTTCTCTAAGCAAGAATACTTGAGTGGGTTACCATTTCCTCCTCCAGAGAATCTTCTGAACCCAGGGATCAAACTGCTGCTTTCACACCTCCTGCATCGGCGGGTGGGTTCTTTCCCACTAGCGCCACCGGGGAAGCACTAGTAAGGGGCCGGGCATGGGCCAAACACTTGCGTGCTCTGCCTCAGAGATCTCCTTCCCTGGAGGCAGGCCAAAAGAGCAAGAAGGAACTCAGGTCGATAAAGGTGCCAAACACTGGCTTTGACTATCCTGGTCGGGACGGTGGGCAGCGTTCTGGGGAGAAGCTCCTATAGCCCTGGGTTGTTAGGAAAAGGAGATGGGACGCAGCTCCTGGAATCAACCCCACCCCTCCCCAGAGGCCTTGCAGCGTCCAGCTCTGCTGAGCACCCACCTTTATCACCTTTGAACATAAAAGGTTCATCCTGCTCCAGGGCCTTTACACCGGCTATGCTGCTGCCCAGATACGGGTCTGCCTGCTTGCTGCACAGCCAGACCTCTGTGGTCACTGAGGGCTCAGCACAGTCCCGTGAGGTCCCATCAGGGTCCCCCGCTGCAGATGATGCGACAGAATCGAGAGGTGGGGTAAGGGCCACACCTAGCAGGGAACTCCCGCCGAGTCTGATCAGGCGCTCTGAGCACAAGGCCCCACTAGGCCAGGTCTGCTTCCCACTCCGCACAGAGGGTGTGCTGTGGCCTGAGAGCAGACAAGCCCCCTGTGGCCGCAGCCTGGCCACGCCCCCCGCCCTCTGTGGCCCTGGATGTGGTGCAGAAGGTCCCCGGCTCAGCCCCAAGCGACGCTGAAAGAAGGTTCCAGGATGAGCAGGGAGCGGGGTGGGAGGCTTTTATTTCACTGTGTGTAGGTGGAGGGGGCCTGGACAGAGGGCAGCAGGCAGGGCAGGAGGGGCTGGAGGCTGGAAAGGGGCTGGGCAGGGGGAGGGCTGCCCCCAGGCCTGTTGGGAAGAGGACACTGGGACTGATCCCTGCTGGGACCTCACCCCGGGGGTGGGGTGGGAATTGGGTCTGGAGCAATGAGGGCCCCCTTGCTCCGGGCTGGATGTGGGGTCCGGGCCCTGCCTCACTTTCCTCCAATAGGGCTCAGTCCCTCCTGCTCGTGGGGGCACATGACCCCCAAACCTCACTGCCCCCGCCCCAAAGGAGGGGGCTAGGCCAGTTAGGGCAGTGGACAGGGAGCCTGGGGGAGTTAGGGAGCACAGGATGGGGGTCCACGGTGAGTGGAGGGGATGGTGGCCACCTGGGCGGTCAGTTCCTGGCAGCAATGACCACAGAGAGAGCCACGCCCCCCAAGGCGACAGCAGTTGCCCCAAACAGCCACTTCCATGGGATGGACTGTGGATAAAGGAGAGGGAGAAGGCGGCTAGACACTGGTCAAGACAGATGGCTTGCACCTCAGCCAACAACTACGGTCCCAACAGGCCTCCCAGGAAACCACGGCCTGAAAATGCCTTGCCTACCTCTCGGAAAACTCCTACATCTGCATCAAAACTCAAGCCAAGCCCCCCTCCTCTGGTATACCTCCCCTTCTCCTCTGAAGGGAGCCAGCACTCCTCTGCCCGAGCCCTCCTGACTGTGTTGTATCTTCTGCTCAGGCTCTGATCACACAGTGCTGGGGACTCTCTGTGTCCATGTCCCCAGCACGATCCAGCATGGCCCAGCTCAGGAAGACACTGATGTTGCGAAATGAAGACGCTCCCTCTGCATGGTGTGCCCTGCACACAGTCCTCCTCTGGGAGCTTCCCTGTGCCTGCCCGCCCCTGCTCACCCAGGCACCCTTGCCAGGACACTTGGCAGGCAGCCGGCTGGGGTTGCCCAGCATCTTCCGGTACAGGGCGGTCTCCGTGCTCCTCTGGGCCGCATGCTTCTTCACCAGCTTCGAGAGCTCTGCGTGGATCGTCTGTGAGAGCAGAAGCCAACCACTGTTGCTAGCAGCCTGCCTCCCTGGGGCCCGGGGGCTCGCTGGGGCTGGAACCGCTGGGCCTTGGGAGCTGTCTGCTACTCGCCAGGCATTAGCAAAGTGGGGGTTGCTGTCTGCGTCCTCCGAGGAGGCCAGAAGATGAGGTGGGGCAAGGGTGGCCAGAGGAAGGTTTCCAAGAAGAAATATTCTGGGAAGGAAGCTGAAAACACCAGCACTGGCCAGGCTGGCAGTGCCCTTGACCTCTAAAACCCCTACTGGGGTGAGAGCCCAGACTGCCTCTGCAGGGGTCAAAAAGGGTCTCAGCAGGCAGGTTGGGGCCCTTCAGTCACGTACCCCCTGCTACTGCCCAGACAGAACTCTACAGGGGAGAGCCACAGCAAGAAAGATAAGGGGCAGACCACAAGAAGAACTTCCCGACAGGTCAGCATGGCAAGTCTCAGGGTGCCCCCATTCTGCTCACCTTGTTGGAAGGTTCCAGCTTCAGGGCTGCTCTCAAGATGGGGATGGCCTCACTATACTCGCCTTGCTGGGCCAGCACCTGCAGGAGCAAGTGGGGAGTTATCACTTGGACCCAAGCTGGGCCACGTTCTCCTTCAAGAGACCCAGCTCTGCCAGGCTCCCGGCCATCTGACTAGTTCCAAGTCTATCTCCAGCAACTGGCCCAGGGCTCCGGTCACCCCTACACTGCTCCCCGGAGCCCTCAACTACCTGAGCGGTGCGCCAGGCTCGGTGCCCCTTCCCATGAACGCTGGTTTCACCGCGTGCAAGTGGCCCAGGCACTCTCTCTCCTCTTCCCTCACCACCTTGGCCGACTTGAGAAGCCAACCAGAAGCTGCCAAAGCTCTGGCCACACTGAATGGTTCAGAGCCAGGCATGTGACTCAAGCCAGCCAATGAGATCCAGCCGGAACTATGCTGGGAGCACTGGGAGGCCAGTTGCTTAGTGGAAAGGATGGCTGGCCCTTTTGGCAGAGCAGGAGGGAGCATCTTGAGAGAGGAGTGTCCCTGAGAAATGAACACAGCAGGCAGACACAGGCATCTCCGTAACACTGCTGAACACCTGGATCCAGCTGTGACTGAAGCCAGCTAGGCCTGAAACTCGGCAGTTCCACAAGCCATCAATTCCTTCTGCTTGAATCTGAGTGGGTTTCCATCACCTTAGACCAGCAGACCCAAACAGGTGTGAGGCTACAAGAACGGACAGTCTCATGTCCCCCAAGAGGATTCTTTTAAACCCTGAAAAACAGGGTCAGCATCTTTTCTCTCCTCACGTTTCTATACCCAGAAAGGACTTTAAAAAACACTGGCTGGCCTGCTCAGTAAAAGTGAAGTCGCTCAGTCATGTCCGACTCTTTGCAACCCCATGGACTGTAGCCTACTAGGCTCCTCCGTCCGCTGGATTTCTGAGGCAAGAATGCTGGAGTGGGTTACCATTTCCTTCTCCAGGTCTCTGATACACTAAGTGACCCAGCATTTGCTTATGCCTTAGTTTCCTCAGTTTACTGCTAAAAAGTGCTGAAGGCACCCCCTCTCCCAGCAGAGTGAGGATGAACAGAGACAGGGACAAAAGCAACTCAGGTCAGGTCCACTCAGGCCAAGCTCCCCGCAACACTCCACCTGCACTTACTCAGCACCTACTGTGTGCCTGGCTCTATCTGCAGCGCTGGAGATGTAGCAGCGAATGAGACATACAAAGGGCTTCCCCGGTGGCTCAGTGCTAAAGAACGCGCCTGCAACGCAGGAGCCACAGGAGACGCAGGTTCAATTCCTAGGTCAGGAAGATCCCCTGGAGGAGGGCACGGCAACCCACTCCAGTATTCTTTTGCCTGGAGAATCCCAAGGACAGGGGAGCCTGGTGGGCTATAGTCCATAGGGTCGCAAAGAGTCGAACACGACTGAAGCAACTTAGCACGCACGCATACGACATACAAAATCCCCACCTTCTGGGAAGGGAAATGGACAAGAGGCATGACACCTGCCCATGCTGACAGTGACATGGGAAACAGGAAGACAGGGCAGGGGGGTTGCAGGGAGGCCTTCCTGAGGAGGTGACATCACCACGAAGGCTTGAAGGAGATGAGGGAAGGACTCAGGGGAGTAAACAGGGCGTGGACAGCCCACGCAAAGGCACTGGGGCAGCAGCAGACCTAGCCCCAGTACCAACCAACAGCAGACTGGAAGGTGATGGCAGGGGGAAAGACCAGATGGCTCTCAGCCTTGAAGTCCACGAGAAGGACCCAGCTTTTGCTGGGGGAAATGGCAGTCACAAGAGGGTTATATGTGAGGAACAATTACAGATGGGCCAGGCGGCAGTGCCGGGGAAGAGAGGGAACCTAAGACCCAGGGCTCGGCTCAAACATGGCCTCAGTCAAGGAATTGCTGTGACCCAAGCCACAGCCCTGCACCTATTTGAACCTCAGTTTTCCCATCTGTACCCCGGGGAGCTTGGGTGGCTGATGCTCACGCCCTTCTCAAGTGTGGGGTGGGAGACCAGCCTCACTGCCCTGGGATGGGGAGCCAGCCTGCCCACCGGGAGCCTGCGAGCTGCAGCTCACCTTGCCCTTGCGGAAGAGAGCCTTGATGTTGTCAGGCTGGTGCTCCAGCACGAGGCTGCAGGAGCGCAGCGCTGCGCGGTAGTGATCCAGCTTCAGCTGCGAGGCCGCCAGGTTGTTCAGACACTTCACCTTCAGCTGCAGGAGCTGCTCCTCCTCCTCGAACGTCATGTCCACTGAGGGGAACAGCACGCAGCCACAGCTGCTGTGACCATGCCTCCAGCCCTCCCCCCAGCCATCCAGCTGCAGAGGGACCAGACCCAGGCCAGGTCCACCCTCCGCACCTGGTGGTGGAGGAGACGGGGGAGGGTCTCTGAGTGTCCCAGTGACAGGAGGCAGGGGACTTCCAAGCTCCCAGTGCTGTGGGACCTCTACCACCTACTCCTTGAGGGGACTCAGGCCTCTCTGGCCTCAGCTTCCGCATCCTAACACAGGCCAAGACCAGCACCATCCTCAGGGCACTCCCAAGGAGTCTACAAAACGGAGCCTAAGTGAACAAGGGCCTGATCACGGGATACGTGGATCAACAATGTCTGCAGTCAACCACATTTTAAACATCTATCTGCACTCCATAACATTCCACTGACCTGGGATACAAGTCCTGACCTAAGGAGGCTTAATCACCCACGTGGCTCAGTGGTAAGAATCTGCCTGCCAAGCAGGAGACAGAGGTTTGATCCCTGGCTCAGGAAGATGCCCTGGAGAAGGAAATGGCAACCCATTCCAGTATTCTCGCCTAGGAAATTCCATGGACAGAGGAGCCTGGTGGGCCAGTCTATGGGGTCGCAAAAGAGTTGGCCACAACTTGGTGACTAAACCTCCACCACCAGTGGTAACTACAGGCTAGGCGTAGCTGAACATCCACCCAGGTTCTAGAACTTTCTAGAACATTCTGAATCTGGGGCCCTCTGTGGCTTGAAGTTTCTAGCACTAGTGGGGATGGCTCTGCAGGGAGGTGCTGGGGTTTGACCTGGCGGTCACCTTTGGCACTGGAAGTGATGGCCTTGATGGCGAGGTCGTAGGAGTTGGCAGCCAGCACGAAGTCGGCCCGCTGATAGTGAGCATTGCCACACTCCCGCTTCCGGTTGGCCAGGGCCACACGCTCCTGTCCCGTTAGCATCTCCAGGTCAGGCCCATCCACGGCAGTCTTCAGAGTCACCTCCAGGCACAGGGCCGCGTGCGGGGGGATGTATGGGCTCCTGCTGGGGGATGGGGTGGGGATAGCACTCAGACCCAGCGGCCACCGTGACTGAACCCCCAGGCACACTGGGATGGCTCAGGAGCGGGAGGGAAAGGGCTGTCACCCCCTCCTCAGTAAAACACAAGGGAAGTTAACCCTTGCTCCCCTTGAGCTCCGCGGCCTGGAGCAGGATTTTCCTCGCTGAGCCTCAGACTCCTCTTCTATAGAGTGTGCAGGCAGATGGGGTGAGATGGGGGAACCACCCGTCCCACCCACTCCTGCATCCCCACAGGGACCCCTGTAAGCAGCAGGTTCTCACCTGCCCTGGGGGCCATAGCAGTACTTGGAGTCAGCAGTGACCATCGCCGTCTCCCCGACGTCCATGAGTGGGACGCTGAGATCCAGGGCCTGGGAGGGCGGGGGGGCAGAACTGGTGGAGTGGGCCGAGCAGCAGCACAGCGGAGCCTGCACAGCCCCCCACGACCAGCACACCCCCGCAGCTCACCCCCGCCCCACCCCTCTTCTCACCTGGATGACGTCGCAGTCGCCCAGGGTGAACACCAGCTCCGGCTCCTCCTGTACTCGCGTGCCATTCTCCAGAGACGTCTGCAGCCGCACAGTGACCACCTGGCCCTTGGTTGGGCGGCTGGAGCCCGGTGGGCCTGGAACCAGCGTCTTCTTCCTCAACAGCCCATTCCCTGCCAAGGAGAGGGAACAAACAGCCTGTCACCGAGCGGCTCAGATGAGTGGCTGCCCCCTGGGCAAACTCTCCCCTCACCGGCAGCTCTGCCTCTCCTGGGGGTGGCACAGCATCAGGGCGCAAGCTGAGTTTTCAGTGGCCCCTCTCCCACTGACTGGGCAGGTGAGCCCATGCCTCTGGGTCCCAGTGTCCCTGGCTGACAGTGGGCACGAAAGTATTGATTTAGGGACTGACGATGCTGGCCCTGGGATGGGCTCAGTGAATGCTGGCTGGTCTGTTATCTTAAGACAATCAAAGGAGGGGGGACATCCCTGGAGGTCTTCCAATGCAGGGTTTGATCCCTGGTTGGGGAGCTAAGATCCCACACGCTGCAGGGCAGCGAAGCCCGTGGACTGCCACTGCTGAGCCAGCTCACCACAGCTAGAGCAGCTCCCACTCCATGACAAAGAACAATCTGTGCACAGCAGTGAAGATCGAGCACAGCCAAAAATTAAGAATGAATAAATGAGGCTTCCCTGTGGCTCAGTGGTAAAGAATCCACTTGCCAATGCAGGAAACATGGGCTCAATCCCTGATCTGGGAAGATCCCACATGCCACAGAGCAAGTAAGCCCGTGCGCCACAACTATTGAGCCTGTGCTCTAGAGCCCGGGAGCTGCAACTACTGAAGCCTGTGCTCAGCAACAAGAGGAGCCAGAGCAATGAGAAGCCCATGCGCTAAAACTGCAGAGTAGCCCCTGCTCGCCAAAACCGGAGTAAAGCCAGAGCAGCAGCGAAGACCCAGCACAGCCAGAAACAAACTAATTAAAAGGAAAATGTCAGTATAAACATAAATCTAGTTAATTGCTAAATTAAAAATAATTTTTAAAAAGAAAATGGAGTTCCCTGGTGGCCTAATGGTTAGGAGTCTGCACTTTCATTGCTGGGACCCAGGTTCAAGCCCTCATCAGGGAACTGAGATCCCACAAGTGGCCAAAAGAAGAGGAGAAGAAGAAAAACATCTCGGCTCAGTGAAGGCAAAGGGCTGAGAAAAGCCCTCCTGCCCATCACAGTCAAGGCGCCGGGATGCCCAGAAAAGAGACTCAAGAGCGCTGCCCTGTCCCCTCTCCTTTGGTTCCAATCTCAGCCCTGAGACATCTGGGTCTCAGTTTACCCCGCCACGAAACGGGGTGGCTGGGGCTTCTCCTGGTGACCCCCAGAGAGTAGCTTGCTTGGTCAGTAGAGTACCTGTGATGCCAGGAGTGTGTCCCGACTAAAGCACCACATCACACGGAAAGACCTAAAAGCAAAAGTAACCCCTAGCTCCCCCCTCCAGCCACCAAGGAGACCATTACGTTCTTCCCCATACCCCAAACAATTTTAGGGGTGGCCAGATGGCCACAGCCAACACCTCCTGAGGACCAGGCACAAGGCCCCAGGCCCTCACAAACCCACTCAAGGAGCCCCACAGTGAAGACACCCACAGTCATCCCATTACAACTACTGGGGTGAATAGAGGGCTTATACCTACGGGGCACAAGACACCTGCAGCCACCCAGTGTACAAGAAGTACCTGTATTCTGTAAGTCCCCAGGTCTGGAAAACACTGCCATGAGTCGGAGCAGACCCTAGTCTAAAGATGATGGGCAGGGAGATCTACTCATATTGTGGAATATTCTAGAGTGTTCCAAATTTCTGCAGGGCTCCCCAACTTATATCTGCTCCTGCATCCAGTTTCAGAATCACTTATCTAGTGGATGCCAAGGGATCCTGTGTCTTGAGGCTTCTGGACACTAACAGGGGATATGTTGGTAGGATCTCAACCAGGAGTTGTCTCTTGCCTGGGGAAACTCTGGGTAAATCACAGCTTCTCTCAAGGCCTCAGTTTCTTTGTCTAGAAGCCTGAATTCTGGCCTCAGAGAGTGGTTGGCTCGAATATAAACAAACAGAGCCATCCTCATGCTCACAGAGGGAGCAGGGCAGTCCTTCCTGTCAGTAGAGAACTTCCCAAACTTTAACAGAGCCAAGGGGCCTGTGCAACCTTGGACAAGTGCCTTCACCTCTCTGAGCCTGTTTCCCTAACTGTCAAACAGGGATATGGTAGGAATTACAGCACAAGGTTGCTGTGAGGATAAAATCAGAGGATGCACAGGCCTGGCACGGAACCACTGCTTAGTAAACATCACCTGGTGTTTGTTTTTTTTTAGGCATAGTAAAGTCTGTGTCTGTAGTGGAGGTGAAATCAGTACCAACTTGGTTTTACCAGTGTCTGTATCATTTGATACTACTTACTAGCGATGTGCTATCATTTGTGTGGACATTGGCGTTACTGAGTGTTCTAGGTATCAGAACTAGTAGTACTGTGTTTATTTTCCAGAGTTGCTGTGATAGAGTGTTTAGTGGAGGCTGCAGCGCATATGGGTTCTCCTAGTTTCTCTCTTCCAGGACTTTTCTCAACACTGAGCACACTAATGAAGACTATGATTGGGATGTTCCACAGATCTACTTGACCTTAGAACACAGTTTTGGGGGGCACGGGTCAGACAAATGCCAAGAAAAGGAATGGGGGTTGAGAGCTGTGTGGCTCTGAGCAGGTGATTCAGCGTCTCTGAGTCCTTTTAGCAGCTCTGAGAAAGCAAGTCATACGTGTGTGTGTGTGTGTGTGTGTGTGTGTGTGTGTGACAGAGAGAGAGAGACAAGAAAAGGGCTCATAAACATGAAGTGTCTCAAGCAATTGCCTGTGGCTAGTGATCACCGTGGTTACCACGTTTTACTTCCAATCTCCTTCACGACAGAGATGGGGAAACGAGGCTCAGGAGGAGAAGGCCTAGGCCAAGGTCACTCCCAAACCTGAGCTGTCTGGGCGCCATGGGTCAACCCGAGCCACCCCTGCTCCTTACCCAGGATGTCCAGCCACTCGTCGGGGGCCGGGGCGGGCTCAGGCTCAGGCTCCATGGCAGCCAGGAACTCTCTGGCAAGGGCCCCGGGCTGCTCGGCCTCCTCCAGTGGGGGCTGCCCCACATCCTCAAGTGGTGGCAGCTCACTCAGGTCCTCCTCTTCTTCCTCCTCCTCGCCCTCAGCGTCTTCCACCCCATCCAGCACCTCGAAGTCCTCAAGTGGGGGGACCCCAGCAGGCGGCGGAGCAGTGGGCTCAGGGTCTGCAGCAGAGGGCTCAGCACAGGATGCCATGCTGCTGGGGGGATGGGAACTGGCCCTGGTGGGGGGAATGGATGGGGTAAGAATCCCATCACACCCCTCACATCTCCTCTGCCTCCATTCCCCACAGTGCCCATCACTTGCTGTGTGACTCAGGAGCTCCAGGCCTTAGTTTCCTCATCTGTACAGTGGGTAGAGAAACAATCCTGGTTTGTTCCAAGGACTTAACAACCCATTCACCAAACCCTGGCATCAGGTTCAAACAGCAGTAGCTATTATTAGAGTTAATTATTATTTAATCTTTATAAACACCCTGGGAAGTAGAGAACATCCCCTTGTAGAAAAGGAAATTGAGGCCCAGAGTGGCAAAGCCATTTCCCCAAGGTCACAGAGCAAGGCAACCACAGGATGCAGGATTTGGAACCTGGGGCTTAATCTGTCCAGAGTGGGTGCTGGGATTTTTTCCTGGGGGACAACCCCTGAGATCTTGGGGAGGCTATTTTTAGAGCCCAAGAGAAAAATAAAGTGAATCTTTACCAGGGCTCCCCACCTTCAGTTGTCCCATCTCCTAAGGGGAGCCTCCCAGAAACCCCAAGGCATTCCTTCGCAATACCTTCCTGAACCTAATACCACCCCCCAACCCCAGGGACCGTGTCCCAAACCATTCCCTAGGAGCCCCTTCTCTCCTCAGGCCTTCTGACCACCTTCGAAGTAGCCTCCCCCTTACAGAAATGGTCGAGACCCCCACGGCTTCTTCCCTGGACCATCAAGAACTGACTCCCTCCCCTAGGCCCCGAGCTCTGGAGGTGGTAAAGCCGTCATTATAGCCCACAGCATCTCCTCCCTAACTCTCACCTGCCTGCCCCTTCCGGGCTCGGGTCCCATTTTCTGAGACCCTCCCAGCCCCAACCCCCACAATCCCCTGCGCTCGCATAAATAGCCCTCCCCCAACCCCAACCACCGCCCCCAGCCCGGGCCAGCTTCCCCCGCAGCTGGTCTGTCGCCCCTGAACACTTTGATCTCCCCAGACGCCCCCTTCCCAATCCCATAACACCCTAGGCTCTCCAGACGCCCCCTGCCCCGGCCTGGCCCTCCTTCAACCTCCCACCCAAGTCCTCAACGCCCCACGCCTATTTGACGCCACCAGTCTGGGGCTCCCGACCCCCCGCAACCCTCGGGCACCCCTGGCCCTGCACGACTCAGCCGGCAGCGCCCCCACCCGCTGCTCTTGACCCTCCGTGGCCCCCACTCCTGGTCGCCCCCACCATGTAGCACCCCCTCGGGCACTCCGACCCCCCCCCGCGCCCCCCAGCTCGCCTCCCCCGCGGCCCTTCACCCCGCCTAGCAGTCGCAGCCCCTGCCGCGCCGGGCCCCGGACTAGCCCAGGCCCGGGCAGTGCTTCGGGCCGACGCGGCCCCGCTGGCGCCCCGGGACACGTGCCTCCGGCTCCGGGACCCCAGCCTGGGGTCCTGCGCCCCCCTCCCCGCCCCCAGCCGCGGCCGCCGCGCCTCGGGAACCAGGCTCTGGCGCCCAGCCCCGCCCTCACCGCACCCATTGGACGCCGCCGCAGTGACTACAGCGTCCATTGGTGTGCGCGCACATCCGTCTCCGGTACAGGCACCGCCCCCTTCCTGCTTGTATCAGCGGGGCGTTCTTAAAGGGGCAGAGGCCGCCGCGCCACCCCCCCGACCGGGGGCGGGGGCGGGGGCGGGGGCGGGGGCGAGGGCGGAGGCGGGAGCCGGGGTCAGGGTGGGGGTGCTGTAGATCCTAGTCAGTTCACAGGTCAGCACCCCGCAGCCTGGTCAGACTAACCGCTTGTCTGACATTCGGCTCATCTGCGAAATGGGGATAAACACCTCTATCGACGCACTCTCACCTTGAGGGATGTTGGGAGGACAGCATTAAATGGTACTTTCTTAAGGAACTCAGGTTTGCGCGTCAGGGCAGTTCTGAGACTGCTGGATAACCCACCATGAATCCCTAGTTACTTCTGTAGATCACAGGCTCCGAGGAAAGCGACGTGCCCAAGGGCACACGGAACCTTGGTACCCCACCCCCACCTCCCCACCCCCGGCGCAACGTGGTCTAGTCTAATCCCGGGAAGGTTGCCTGGTGCAAACTGGAGGAACTCAATAATGGCTAGGTTAACTGCTGAAAGAGCAGGGCCACTGGGAGGAATCCCGCCTCCCTTCTTCCCCTGCTGGAGTATGATAAGGTGCCCATGGCCCCAAGGAGAAGGTGGCAGCTTTGATTAGAAGGGGTTTTATGGCTCGTGTTTTGAAAGGGGGGGGCACTTACTCCTCCTTCACTCTGTTTTTTTTTCTTCCTTGCAGTTACCCTCTTCCAAAATGATCTTGCTAATTCTTTGGCTTCCTCTAACTCTGCTCCATTCTGGAAAGAATTTTGCCTGTTTTATCCTTACCACCTCCTTGAATGATGCTTAGGGTCTATGGGAGTTAAATAGATGGATGAGTAACTGAATTAATGAATAAATGAAACGCTGGCTTTTGGAGGTAGCTAACATTGTGGGAGGTAAATCGCTTTTGGAGATAATTTGTCAGATAGGAGCTCTGAGGTCACCTCCTATTGGAAGCTCTCCCTGACCTCCCCAAGGCAAGACTAGGTGTTTTGATGGGTGCAGTCTTGGTATACTTCATCGGGGATTTACTTCTGTCTGTGCCATCTGTTGACTTCTGCCTCTCCCAGTAGACTGGAAGACCCTCCAAATCTGGGAAGAATATGTTGTTTCTCATTGTTTTAGTCCTGAGACCTACGTAGTGATAGCTCAGTCAGTAAAGAATCTGCCTGCAAGGGAGGAGACCCAGGTTCGATTCCTGGGTCAGGAAGAACCCCTGGAGAAGGAAATGGCAACCCACTCCAGTACTCTTGCCTAGAGAATCCCATGGACAGAGGAGCCTGGCAGGCTACAGTCCATGGTGTCGCAAGAGTCAGACACCACTTAGTAACTAAACCACCGCCAAATCGAGGAAGAATATATTGTTTCTCATCGTTTTAGTCCTGAGACCTACATAGTGATAGTGCCTGGCACAAAACCACCGGAGAAGTATTCAGGGAAATCATTGTGAAAGGAAGGAAGGCTGGCCAGCCGGAAGAGGTGGTAAGATAGTAGGATTATGTGAAATTGCCTGGGAATGAATATCAAATAAACCTTGGGCCAGTCTTGGTTCTGAGGGACTTGGACTAATCTCTGCTCATCTCTGAATCTGTTTCATCTGCATAATGGAGTCATTTACCCAACCTGTCCCACCCCTGTTACAGGGGCAGAAGGAACTCTAGTAAACAACAACAATACAAAAACAATTAAAGTGAACAAATATAAAGTAATAACATCAACAATTATGGTAATATAACAGTGACTGACAGGTGTCACAGATGTAGGCAAACACTTTATGTGTACTTAATCCTCAGGAAATGGCAACCCACTCCAGCATTCTTGCCTGGAAAATCCCATGGACGGAAGAGTCTGGCAGGCTACAGTCCATGGGGTCGCAAAGAGTCGGACAAGACTGGGCGACTTCACTTTCGCTTCAATCCTCACATCAGCCTTGTGAGCCAAATACTCTGATGTTCGGAAGCCACGTCATTGGCTGTGTATAGAGCTGCAGTTGTCGTATTCTCCCGGTGAACTGAGCCTTTTATTATTATGACATGCCCCTCTTTATGCTTCTTGCCTTAGAGTGGACTTTGATATAAAAATCGCACACCTCTTCTCCACTGGTGCGTATTTTAAACGCTCCATTCTCATCCACCTTTTACCTTCCACCTTTATGTATCCTTGTGTTATTCATGTGCCTCTTGTAAGCAGCAAAGAACTGGGTTTTGCTCTTTAATTTGGTCTCCCCATCTTTGCCTTTTAACTAGGGCATTTGGTCTGTTTACATTTAATGTAATTATAGACATATTTAGACTTAAATCTGCCTTTTTATGTGTTTTTTGCCACCTAATTTTTCTCCCTCTTGTCTTCTTTAGGATTGGATGTGAATGTTTTGGTAAGACTCTTTATTATCCTCATTTTTACAGAGAGGGAAACTGAGGCACGGATTAATGAAGGATAAGATGGGCCAGGGCTTTTTTACCCACTGAACTTCTCTTCCAGCCAGGCAGCTGGATATTGCACAAACAATAATGTAGATAAATATCTAATTTGGTGAGTGCTGTGCAGGAAATAAAACTGAAAGTTTTCCTGTCCCCAGCCTTAGGCTTCCCCCACAACCAACGTCACCATCGCTGAGCTGACTGGGCATTCCCACCCCTTCCCACCCTCTCTCTCAAATACACAAAAGAGGAAAATATTTTCTTGTCTCTACTCCACTGAGCACAGAAAATTTGGAGCCAGGCAAGTCCCTTTTAACTTCAATGTGCAGCTCCCACGCCTTCCAGGACCCTTGTAAATGTTTCCTGGCCTCCACCAACGCCCAAGAGACCTACTGAAAAGTTTCTGCAGTCGGGGCCTCTTCTGCTACAGCCTGAAGACAGAGTCACGGTTCTACTTTTCCCAGCAGCCATCACCCAGACTCTTCTCAGCACTGGCTGCTGTCTGACTCATGGAGTTCCAATATTCGTAACAGATCCAGTCCACACTGCATGCTTTCACACCATCCTGTCTTTGTTCCTGTGATCCCTTCAGCCCTGGATGATTGTCAGCACCCAGAAAACTCCTAATCCTACCTCAAAACTCCATCCAAGGAACTTCCCAGGTGGGCCAGTGGCTAAGACTCCACATTCTGAACACAGGGGGCCTGGGTTCAACCCCCGGTTGAGGAACTAAATCCCACATGCCACAACTAAGAGTTTGCACGCCCGCAACTAAGATTCTACATGCTGCATCTAAGATTTTGCATGCTGCACCGAAGATTGAAGAGTCCATGCACTGCAGCTAAGACCTGGCAGAGCTGCTCTGGCCACCAGGCTGTCTATGGGACACAGCAGTGAGCGCACGCTTGGAGGCAGGGCTCACCATCTTGGACCACCAGCGTCCCCCACATGGGCCCCTGCATCTGGAGAACCTGCATACTGACCTCCCCAACCCCCAAGATCTATGCCACAAAGATGCCTGGAAATGGGCTTTTTGAGACGCCAGCTAGGAAATTAGGGGAAGATTCCTGAAGAGTCTGCCTCCTTTTTGTTCTTATTCTGAACAAAATGTGCACATTAAAGCTGCTATTTCTTTCTTTCTTTTTTTAATATTTATTTGGCTCTGCTGGGTCTTAGTTGCAGCATGCAGAATCTAGTTCTCTGACCAGGGATCTAACCCAGACCCCCTGCATTGGGAGCACAGAGTCTTAGCCACAGAACCACAGGGAAGTCCCAAAGCTGCCATTTCTTAAAAACAAAGAAACAAACAAAAAACTCCATTCAGATGTACCTGCTTCCTGCCCTTGAAAATTCATACCCAATTCTTCAGGTTCCTCCAGCTTTGAGTCTCCTCCCTCTAGCCAAGCATTGTTTCCTGGAGGGCTGGGAGTGTCTGTGTTGGACTCTGCTTCACTATCCAAGGCTAGGCAGGGACTGAGTATTTTCTGGATCCTCAGAATATAGGCCAAACCCTGAAAGGGTGGCTAGAGTTTACTGAATAATTTTTTAAATTGTTGGTTGAACTATGCATAAGAATCCTCACCAGCATTAACTTTTCAATGAATGAAGGCAGGAGAGCCTGGGAGTAATAATACAGTTTACCCACAGATAACCCTCAGTTTATCAAGGGCTTACAATGGGCCAAGTGTTATAAAGAATTAATCTTGAAGGATTCATGAGGTTAAGCCACTTGCTGAAGGACAGTCAGCTAGGATGTGACAGCTGGAATTTTAACTCTGATATGTCCGGTTCTAGGGCTCTCAAAGTCTTCCCTGTGCCCAAGGGCATGTGTGTATCTCTCAAGCTCTTAGCAACCATAAGAGACAGATGCTGTGTTACTCAGACTCACATTTAACAAATTGATACCCAGAAAAATTAGACATGTAATACAGAGCATACACATGATAAGACCTCAGCAACTAAGCATACTTGCTAACACTTAATCTAGGACTTCCCTGGTGGCTCAGAGTAAAGAATCCACCTGCCAATGCAGGACACATGGGTTTGATCCCTGGGTTGAGAAGATCCCCTGGAGAAGGAAAGGGCAACTCACTCTAGTATCCTTGCCTGGGAAATTCCAGGACAGAGGGGCTTGGTGGGCTACAATCCGTGGGGGTCACAAAAGAGTCAGACACCATTTAGTGACTAAACAACACTTATCTAGCAGTTTCTATTTGCTCTACTTTGTTTATGTGTTTAACTTGAGTTATCTAACTTAAGAATGCATCCTATCTCAGTATAAATCATGATTTTTGGTATAGACACAAGGGGACAGATAATAGAACTAAAAATAGATGGGTGTATGCAAGGGTTTTAGACATAAATGTTTTTCCTAACTCTGACTGATGAGAGAGTTTCTAAGCAATAATACCTGGGTAGCAGTGAGCACACCCAGCGCCTAGATCTTGGTGTCTAAATACCATTCTCCAAGAAAAGGAACCAGGCTCCTTGGAGAAAAGACTGATAGCAGGGATATTCCGAAGTAAGCACAGAAAATCTTGTGGTGCCAAAAGTAAGGAATTACTCACAGAAACACTGAAACATATTAAAAGGACACAGGAGCTAACTTAAAGGGGAAGCAAAATAAATAATATAGAAATTAATTATAAGGCACAGAATAACTACTCATGACTTCATGGTGATATAAATACTTGAATAAATAATTCAGAAGAATAGACAGCACTTGTTTACAATAGAATTACATTAAAAGGCACCTTTATGCAAACAACCATAGTAATAATTATTGCTGCCAGGAGCGATGGATCAGTGCTAAAACTAAAAGGCAAAAAATATGTTAAAAACTAAACAACAAAAAACAGAACTAAAAAGGTCTAATATGGTCTCTTAAGTATCCCCCCATAGGATGCTTATTAATTGCAAAAAATAGTTACTTGACAGTTGAGAAACAAGAAGATACTGCCTTAAGTAAATAATTGAAGTCAACATCACCAACAGCGAGACAGAGCAACATCCCAGTGCCTCCTGATACAGGATGCATTGAGAAGGATGCTATGTCACTTTTGTGGGGTTCTTGCCCAAATGGCTCAACTTCAGTCTAATCATGAGAAAATATTAAAGAAGTCCATAATCATAGGTATTCCAACAAAACCAGTGGCTCTTTAGTTCTTCCCTTTCTGCGATAAGGGTGGTGTCATCTGCATATCTGAAGTTATTGATGTTTCTTCTGGCAATATTGATTCCATCTTGTGCTTCATCCAGCCCAGCATTTTACATATGTATTCTGCATATAAGTTAAATAAGCAGAGTAACAATCTACAGCCTTGACATACACCTTTACCGATTTGGAGCCAGTCTGTTGTTCCATGTCTGGTTCTAACTGTTGCTTCTTGACCTGAATACAGGTTTCTTAGGAGGCAGATAAGGTGGTCTGGTATTCCCATCTCTAAGAGTTTTCCACAGTTTATTGTGATCCACACAGTCAAAGGCTTTAGTGTAGTTGATGAAGCAGAAGTAGATGCTTTTCTGGAATTCTCTTGCTTTTTCTATGATCCAGCGGATGTAGGCAATTTGATCTTTGGTTCCTCTGCCTTTTCTAAAACCAGCTTGAACATCTGGAAGTTCTCGGGTCACGTACTGTTGAAGCCTGGCTTGGAGAATTTTGAGCATTACTTTGCTAGCATATGAGATGAGTGCAATTGTGCAGTAGTTTGAGCATTCTTTGGCATTGCCTTTCTTTGGGATTGGAATGAAAACTGAGCTTTTCCAGCCCTATGGCCACTGCTGAATATTCCAAATTTGCTGGCATATTAAGTGCAGTACTTTCACAGCATCATCTTTTAGGATTTGAAATAGCTCAGCTGGAATTCCATCACCCTCATGAGCTTTGTTCGCAGTGATGCTTCCTAAGGCCCACTTGACTTAGCACTCCAGGATGTCTGGCTCTAGGTGAATGATCACACCATCGTGGTTATCTGGGTCATTAAGATCTTTTTTTTTGTATAGTTCTGTGTATTCTTGCCACCTCCTCTTAATATCTTCTGCTTCTGTTAGGTCCATACCATTTATGTCCTTTATTGTGCCCATCTTTGCATGAAATGTTCCCTTGGTATCTCTAATTTTCTCGACAAGATCTCTAGTTTTTCCCATTCTATTGTTTTCCTCTATTTCTTTGCATTGATCGCTGAGGAAGGCTTTCTTATCTCTTCTTGCTAATCTTTGGAACTCTGCATTTATCTGGGTATATCTTTCCTCTTCTACTTTGCCTTTTGCTTCTCTTCTTTTCTCAGCTATTTGTGAGGCCTCCTCAGACAACCACTTTGCCTTTTTGCATTTCTTCTTCTTGGGGATGGTTTTGATCACCACCTCCTGTACAATGTCACGAACCTCCACCCATCATTCTTCAGGCACAAGACTTAGAGACTACAAAATGGCCTGGGTTTCCTAAGAAGGAAGCTAAGATAATTCTTTGATAGAAAAGATTACATTATTCCTACAAATTTCCCCTCTTTTATGATACATTTTTACTCTTTCAAATTCAGTTAGCATGAGATGGCTCTCATGTTCTGATGTGTCTAATAGTAAGAGATTGTTCTGATAGGGCTTCTGCAGGCTGTTTAGTAAGGGCAGTTTCTGTTGATCTTAACAGAAGACCTCTAATACAAGGGATTATACAATATCCTATGAGGGCCATTCCTTCAAATACAGTGATTAGGGAGGTCAGGACAGAGATCACTATTATACCTTTCCATTTGCCCTCCCCCCACCCCCAACCACTGTTCCATCAGACTGGAGAAAGGGTCATTTTCCCTGAGTTTTTCACCAACTCATTAGCCAAGGTGGTCAGACCTTGCAGGGCTCTTGTTATTGTGCCATCAGGGGTGGTGTTGTTGGGTATGAAAGTACAACGCTGACCTCCTATCATAGCACATACTCCCCCGTTTTCTGCCAGGATCATGTCTAAGGCAGTCGCTTCTCCCAGGTGGTCATCTTACTGGTTGAGTCTAATTGTTCTGCTAGCCCCTTGACAGTGTCTCTAGTATAGTTGACAAAACTCTGCTGGTTATAATAAATCTGGTTTATCCAATCCACATTTTTGCTGATGGTGGACCACTAGAATAACATTGATTCAAATTCTGATATCTGGTTTCTAGCCTTGAATTCATTAGGGGCACCCCTGGGAACTCTAATTGAGTCAATGTAAACACGTGTATCAAATGACCCACCACGGCTGGTGACATCTCTCTTGCTTCTATGTCTGGTTTGTACAGGGGTTGAGTCGGGGGGTAGAAATGCCAGAGTGAAAGGGACAGCCAATTGAACTAAAGCGCAAGTTCCAGTCCAGTCAGCCGAAGAATCCCAAGCAGTGATTCTCCACAGTACCACCAGACCTCCATCCGGGCCAAAGACAATGCGGATGGATTGCTGCCTCAAAAGACTCTGCACCCAGATACATTCCCCGGGAATAATTGCTCCCCCACAGAGAGAGGCACGAGGTGTAATTAGCGTCATGGAATGGGGGTCTGACAGTCTTTGGGGGCCTATTGGAACCTTTCAGTCGGGAACAACAGTGACAAGGTCCTGCAGGATTTATTGCCCCAAGCTGTACTGTCCTGAAGGAGGGATATCGTGCATCCCACACCCATAGGGTCTGAAGTCCATTCAAGTGGGAATAGTACCACCTGGGCTTCCGGCTTACCTGCCACGAAAGCGTAACAACCGCTCTTGTTTAAAGCTTGGACAGAGTATTTAATCCATTCCAACCAGGCATTTGTTTTCCCATATCCAGCCTCGATCTCTACGGTTTGGAGGAAATCCTTCACCTCTACCATGGCGACCTTGGTAGGGTCATTGGGAGCTGGGGGTTGAATTGGTTCAGAAGCTTTGCGTCTGTGGCACTAATTAGGAGGTAATTTTTAACAAGTTTAATAGCTAATCTTTGCAGTGGATCTCCCAGATACATCTGCCCCTAGTCCATACCAGGGCTTCCCTTCTGGCTCAGACAGTAAAGAATCTGCCTGCAATCCTGGGGTCGGGAAGATCCCCTGGAGGAGGGCATAGCAACCCACTCCAGTATTCTTGCCTGGAGAATCCCCATGGACAGAGGAGCCTGGTAGGCTATAGTCCATGGGGTTGCAAAGAGTCAAACAGGACTGAGCAACTAAGCACAGCACAGTCCATACCAATGCTCAAGAGATGGACTGGTTTTCCCTGGTTTTATCATTAATAGGAGTGGGCTATGTTGTAGATTCCCACAATCATCTCCGGGTACCCCCCCTTGTCAGGGATAACCTATCTTTTAGTTCCGCTAGGGTGGGAGCTGCTTTATGTGGCTCAGCCGTGTAACCCCCATACTGGGTAATCCACCATACTTTGGCCCAACTAGAGCAGGGGAGTTGGTGTGGATCATTTCCTGACATGCCCCATACTGGTTCAGGACAAAGGTACTTATGTTCTATAGATAGCTGTGTAAGTTATCACAAGGTAAGACCTGGCAAGCATCAGTTTTCACAGTTAGGGGATCCCTGCTCGTGGTCACACTAATAATTAAGTTGACCAGGTAAGGGCTGCCCCCAACAATCTGCATCTTGGTATACAGGATGACCAAGACGAGTATCAAAGTCTTTTCAAAGTCAGCTGTGTAGGATTGGGATGTTGGACCATGGATCATTGTTCCTCTTGATTAGGGGATTCAGTCCCTTTGACTTGCATGTAATGAGTCCAACATTTCTCTGCTGTGTGAACAGCTGTTTCAGTCGTGAGCAGCATCTGGTAAGGTCCTTCCCAGGGTGGTTCAAGTTTGTCTTCCTTCCAGGTCTTTATCAGGATATGGTTACCAGGCTGAAGAAGATGCACCAGAAATCCAAGGGGTGGGTCCTGACGCAACCTGAGAGAAGACAGAGTAGAGGAGAGGCCAAGTATATAGTTTCTCAGAAATTGGTCTTTAGTTTCCATGGAAACTCTTCTCAGAATCAGAACTGCCCCTTGTAGGGATACTCGATGATCCCCGTATGAGATGCTGTACGCGTTACCATATTTGGGTCAAACTGAAGCTGAAACTCCAATACTGCCACCTGATGCGCAGAACTGACTCCGTGGAAAAGACCCCGCTGCTGGAAAAGACTGAAGGCGGGAGAAGGGGATGACAGAGGACAAGATGGTTGGATGGCATCACCGACTCAATGGACATGAGTTTGAGTAAGCTCCGGGAGTTGGTGATGGACAGGGAAGCCTGGCGTGATGCAGACCATGGCGTCACAAAGAGGCGGACACGACTGAGCGACTGTACTGAACTGATGCCTAGTTTAGTCATTAGGACTAAATTAGTTCCCACCTTGGCCACAAAGAGGAATTCTGTCTGAGTCTGCCTAGTCTTATACTTAAGTCTCTTTAAAGACAGGAACATTGAAACCTTCCCCTTTTACTCCAGAGACTAACAAATGCTCATCAGACAGAGGTCGGTAAGGAGGGTGACATGTCAGAGAGGAACGTGCCACTCCAGAGTCGATCAGGAGGGCGACCTCCTCTTTCTCAGGTCCTACCTCTAAATTTATCAAGAGCTGTCAGTAGGATCCTTCAGTGTAAAAGAGCTCCTGACCGCCCCCATTCCTCATCAAAGGTCATGAGAGGTATCACTTTTTCTTTTTCCCTTGGCTGAGGACAAAGGCATCCCTCTTGAAATGTCCCTCCTTCCCACATCTGTACCACTTGATTCCCCCTTTTCCCCTTAACAGCCCCTGGATTCCCCTTCCATTCAATCTTCCTAGAGGTGGTCTTTGTTTTCATTCCTGGGGCCACCTCTTCCCTGAGTGGCCTGTCCTATGGTGCTAAGCATAATCTTAGTTTGCTGTTTCCGTTTTTCTTCATCCCTCCGTACATATACCTTCTGGGCTTCTCTTAATAATTCTTCTAAACGTTTATCTTTCCAACTGTCTAATCTCTGGAATTTCTTAGACATATATGGCCAACGATTGGTTACAAAACGAATGTTAACATACATTGGCCAAGAGGATCATCTAAATTCGATCCAGGGTATTTTCTTATTTGGCTTTTCAACCTATTCGGCTGCCCCTTCATCTTTTCCTTGCTGTATGTCAAAGGACTTGTAATGTTTTGGAATCAGGGAACTCTCTGATCCCTTTTATAATTAGGTCCCTGAGATCTCTCGTATGACCCTATGTTCAGGACTGTTATTATTTCATTGTGGCTCTTGGTTAGGAATTTTTACTTCAGCTGCTAAGACATTTGGGCCAGCTAAGTGTTCCCTTGCCCAAGCGGCCATCACTGCTGTCCAAATCATTGATCTTTCCTCTCTGGAAAACAGAATGCCTAAAATAGATATAAGCTCAGCCCACTTGAAAATTTGAGGGCCTAAAAATTGATCTAACTGGTTTGCGACCCCAGGGGGATTCTCTAATAAGGGCTTCAGTTCTTTCTTCAATTCTCAAACCTCAGAGCTGGTAAGGGGGGAGGTGTTCACAAATCTAATTCCCCTTCCTCCTAGGGGACCCTCTTGGAGGGGTTAGAAGCCCTAAGTTTCCTCTCTTTCAGGAGGGAAGGGTAAATTTTGAATGTCCCTTTTACATTGTTCTATGTCCTTCCTCAACTGAGGAAAGGAGGGATACAGTGCTGGAGAGGGCACCGAGGCTATGGTGACCAGCTTGAGTTCTCTCTCTACTGTTCTTATTTCCTCTTCTGCGGCAGTTTAGGCTATTCCTGGGGCAGTTAAGGCTGTAGGCCTCCTGAGTTATAAGGAGGAGGCAAATAGTCAGAGGATGCCACTTACTATTTTCCTTCTCCTTGTCTTTGCCTAGTTCCATCTTTAAGGGGAACAGAACCACCAGCCCCTTTCTCCAACAAAGAGCATAATCTATTTCTTCCTGGGCAACTGGACTCTTGTCATTAACATACCTTACAAGCAATTGGCAGATCTAGTCTTCATCAGACCCGAACGTAGGCCAAAATACTGATGGTTTCAATATAGGTTCTTGAGTCCAAAAGAAACAGCAATACTTTATCATCTGTTGTTTCTTTTTCCCTTTCATCCTAGGACTATCTCCCCAGTATTGGAGCATGCGTCCTAGGGGACTGTCTGGGGGAATCTCGTTGTTGGTCTTTCTCCCCTAGGAATCCTTCCTGCCTAAAGAAAATCCTTATTACCCATCCCTACTGTCTGATTGTGTGCTCTTGACTAGAGCCTCAACCCCCCTTTTCTTTCTTCGGAGGTTTCTTGCACTCTTCCCGAGTCATTTCGACTGCCTCTGGCCGTTTCCCTCAAGAGAGAATTATCCCAGAAGAGAGGATATTTCTGCTCTTAGCTTCTTAGCTACTGGCAGGTCGGTATAAGCCCCGGATTAGGTCGGAAAAGACTGCCTTATGCCATATGAAATCAACAAAGATATTAACGGAACTATGGATCAGGACTCCACACTCGCTTCCACACACAGGTCCCATGCACACAAGACAGCCTGCGGGATGACCCGGCCACCAAGGAAATAGTTTGTCACCTCTTGTGACGTTTCTTAGGGCTTTCCAGGTGGCGCTGGTGGTAAAGAACCCACATGCCAATGTAGGAGACAGAAGAGACTCCGGTTGGATCCCTGGAGGGCATACCAACGCACCCCAGTATCCTTCCCTGGAGAATCCCCATGGACAGAGGAGTCTGGAGGGCTACACAGTCCATAAGTTCGCACAGAGTCGGACACGACTGAAGTGACTTAGCACGCACGTGACGTTTCTTACCTTGGTCCCTGCACGGAGTAACCTGGTCGCCAATGTGCCTGCCTGGGCCCCTCCCCTGCGTTGTTGATGGACTTCCGACCCGGAGTCCGCTGTCAACCCAAGGGGTAGCAGATTTCCCCTCCCTGGAGGCCACCATAACGAGATAGTGGGACGCATCTCCTGGGGTGGGGACGAACGTTCTTTCGACCCCTCCAGGTGACATGGATCCCAGACGAGCCCCTAAATTGCTGGAAATGTCTTCCGCCGGCGCCGCGCGCTCCGAAAATGGATTGGCAAGGCAAAGTTTACTTTTGCAGAAAGATGCACAACCAACAAGTGTGACCGGCGAGCACACTGAGTGGGAAGCCCGCTCTGTTTAGTGTGGTTTCACAAGCTAGCACGATTGGCAAATTCAAGGGAAGGGCGAGAACAGTGAAGCAGCTAGGTGGGGGAGGGGTCGCCATGTGCAGTTTGTTTACACGAACTTGAAGTGAAAGTGAAGTCGCTCAGTCGTGTCCGACTATTTGCGACCCCATGGACTGTAGCCTACAACGCTGCTCCGTCCATGGGATTTTCCAGGCAAGAGTACTGGAGTGGGTTTCCATTTCCTTCTCCAACGCGACCTTGGAGACTACAAAAAGGCATGATTTTCCTAAGAAGGACGCTGATTATATCCTTTTATTGAAAAGGTTACACTACTCCTACGTCCCTTCCGGGTTCTGGGCTGCCGAGAAGTTCAGCTTACGCAAACTACGGCGACGCGAGAGGGACTGTTTGATTGGTTATTTGTTGCGACGAGCCCGCAAATAGAAGCTACATGTAAGCCCCACCCCTTCCTGCCACGCCTCCACTCACGCTAGTCGGCCCTGGGCACGTCGCCGCCACGCGCGCGCTCGCACGCAGGGTGCGTGGTGACGTTACTGCGACGCGGGCGCCATCCCGGAAGCGCGAGCAAGGCCGCCAGATGTGCAGGTGCTGCTGCCACCGACGCCCGGGCCGAGTTCTGGGTGGGGCTGGGGACGCAGGGGCCTCTGGGGATCCAGGCCGGGTTGGGCGCGGTTCCCCGGCTGTCGGGGGGTGGGGCGCGCCGCTGGCAACATCTGGGCACCCCTCCTGCGCACAGGCCTCAGATTCCCCGTCTGGCGCTGTGGGCAGGATTCGGATCCGGGGCGCGAGAGTTGGGGCCACTTGTATTCAGGCTGCGCCTTGTCACCAAAACCGGGCGTTGGCCTGCTTGGGCCTCAGTTTCCCGGTTTCACAAGGGCGGGGCATGAGGGGATTGGGGTTTTGCTGAGCTTGGGCAGTCCATTTAAATTCTGCTAAAAGACCTGGGTGGAGTAGCGGCCCCTCCCCGCCCTGGTGTGTGACCTTGGGCAATGGAGCCCACCCCTGTGTTGCCCTAGGAGGTGGTAGTTTCTGCCTTGTAGGGGGAATTGGGGATTAAATGAAGTGCTATACAAGTGTTTGTTCTTATTCTTGGAAGCACTGGGGAGGCCATCCTTAGATTTCTTCACGCTGCCCTCAGAGAAGCTCGCTGCCCAGAACCCAGCGCCTCTTATCACTGTTGGTTTCAGTCTCACAAACAGCATTGTGAGATTCAAATTCTTTGTTATTCCTACTTTGTGGGTGACAGATGAGGTGGGCAGATGACAGGAGGTGAGATGACTTGTCCAAGGTCACACAGCCTCCCTCTCTGTGTGTTTTTCCCATAAATATATTTGGAGCAGGACCAGAGCCTATGCTGGGTTATTTCCACCCTGTATATAGGCCAGACCAGCAGTTGGGGAAGGCTTCCTCCACGAGGCATCTGGTGGGAGAGTGTGCCTTGAATCCCTCAGCCCTCACATCTGGGAGCCAGAGACAGGAAAGAGCCCTGCTTCAAAGCAGAACCATTTTCCACAGGTCCAAATGCTGTGCCTGCCAGGCTCTAGTTGCAGGCGTCCCACCACACAACTCTGTCCTTTGAGAGCCCAAGTGTCCCCTTTGTACATGATCTTCTTTGGAAATATGGAGGGTGTTGGTGTCCATACCTGGCACGGAGTAGGAGCTCAGTAAGCATGGTGATTGGCGGTGGAGGGTGAGGGGAGGGGGGCCAGTTATATTTCATCGGGTGTGACAGTTTATCTCTGGAAGGCACATGGGGGGTGCAAACCAATAGCCAGATTCAGCACAAAGAGAAATGTACTCTTGGCCTCTATGGGATAAATACTAGTTGCTGACATTTGTAAATGAGGTGATTTCACAGGGACAAGAAATCCATGTTTCGGTTTTTTCTTTTTTTTCTGGAAAGAATCAGAAGTCTGGCAGGAATCAGGAACTGTAAGAAGCAGCTGTCCTGTCAGAGGTAGATACTGAACATGCAAGTCACACATTTGTGGATCCTGTGGGCCGTGGGCATTTGAGTTGTGGCCCATGGTTACTGGTTGTGTGTCAATGGCCCAGCCTCAGTCTCTGAGCATCGTTTTCCTCATGCATAAATAAGGATGATAACAGTTGCTGGTGTTTGAAATTGGTGTCTTGTTTAGCATAGAGTAGATGTTCAATAAAGAGGAGGGTAGACGTGGGCTCTGAAAGCCCTTCCTGATCCTGTGTGTGAATCTTAACCAGTTGCAAGTGGGCTTTTCTGTTGGCCATTAAATGTGCAGACCCCAGAGCCAAGCTATGTCAGGATTCTGGGTTTTTCCTGAATCTCCTTAGGAGGGTCAGTGCTGAAGCCGTGGCCCCTCCTGCCCTAGCAGGGTCTCGGAAGTCCCCACCTGCTGGGATGTAATTTGTGTGCCAGAGAAGTTGGGAGCTGCAGAGCCATCTAGGTTGCTGAGGCTCACTCCTGGCTTTAAGTTGCTAATAGAAGTCTAGCTTCAGAGCCGAGTTTGAAAGTTTCTGTTTTGCTCTCACCAAATTAAATTCTGGCAATCCTTTGCTGTGAGCTGGGTTCTGGGCTTGGCTCTGGAGAAAGCAGCAAGCCAGAAAGACATGCCTTTGTTCTGCTGCAGCTGACATTGTGGGGGTGACTGGCAAATGGGTTACCTGATAACTAAAATAATTTCAGGAAGAGACCATTTAAAAAGGTGAAGTGATGAGAGTGACCAGAGTGGGGGTAGTCGTCAAAGAGTCTCTTGGGAGAGAAGGCATTGAGGGGGTGATGATTTGAGGGGACAGCCATGTATATTCTCCCAGTGGGGACAGCAGGTACAAAGGCAGGGGCATGTGGGAGGAGGGTGGCAGGTCTATGCAAGAGGAAGTTGCCTGTGACTTTGGGCGCATGGGAGTTTGGGGTGTGGAGGTAGAAGGGGTGATGGGATTCTGATGTGCTTGGGTACAAGTTGTAAATATGAGCTCCAGTGATTCTCAAAACACTCCTCCCTCCTGAATTTCTAGGATGACAAAGCTGAGGCTCAGGTGGCATGACCCACTTCTGTGGTTTGCGGGGTTCCCAGACGCTCTTATCCATCCCACCTCCCCCACTTCCTGATGCAGACGGAAAATTCTTTCTTCCTGCCTGTTTCAGGCAGCGGAGGAGGAGGAAGAGATGGACCCCCCGGACTCGGCCTCGAGGGTCTTCTGTAGCCGCATCCTGAGCATGGTGAATGCGGACGATGTCAGCGCCATCATCCTGGCCCAGAAGAACATGTAAGTGAGGCCAAGGGCCCTGGGGCCCCGGCGTGGGAAGGAATCCACTTGCTGGCCAACATTCTTGCCCTGCCCGCCTCTACCCTGGTCCCACACTGGTGATAAAATGAAGGAAATGAGCAAATCTTCTGGCTGGCTCCAAAGTAAATTCCTTCCTGGCCTGGAGGCGAGGCCTTGGCACAGGAAGCGGGGCTCTGGGACAGTTTTGCAGCTGTGGACAGTTTGGCGGGGGCCGCAGCAGCTCCTGTCCTGAGGCCTGGAGTGGGGAGACTTGGGTTGGGGGGAGGATAAGGAAGGGGCTGTGGGATTTAAGGGAGCCATGGCTCACTTCCTGTTGGGCGCCTGTCTCAGAGCCAAGGCTGTCTCTTCAGTGCATGCGGGGTCACTTGGAAAGGCTGGGAATGCCCTTTGCCCTCTTTGGGGCTTGGCACTGTAGCCACCACCACTTCCCCCTAATTCCAGCATGCTCTCTGACACAATCTTGGGGTGGAATCAGTCTCCCGGGGCTTTATTTTTGTGTCTTTAAGCTAAAAGTTCTTCACTCCATTTATGGCACAGCATGGACCTGATACCTTACCCTTCTCGTCCTGTGACAAGGGTGCTGGATCTGCCTGGGTCCCAGCAGCACCCATCTCCCTCCTGGGTCTTAAGATCAGATTCAGACCTGGCCCTGGGGGAACTCCCAGGCTGAGAGGATACAAAATCAGACTTGAACCTTCCTGGCCTCAGGGTATCAGGACTGGACCAGAGAAAGAACCAGGGGAAGCAGGAGAGCCAAAGAGTCTGCTTGAGGGAGAGGGTGAAGGCTACATGAGAAGGGCACCCTTGAGGAGGGTTTTGAAAGCTGAATAGGAGTTTGCTAGCGGTCTCAGACACCAGGCAGAGCTCCGCAGGACACGGGAATGATGTACACTGAGGCATGGAGCAGGAAAAGGCCTTGCAGGATCAGTTGGCAGGGCCCTGGAGGCTGAGCAGAGGAGTCAGTGCCCTTTTTCTGCTGCCAGGCTGGACCGCTTTGAGAAGACCAACGAGATGCTGCTCAACTTCAACAACCTGTCAAGTGCCCGCCTGCAGCAGATGAGCGAGCGCTTCCTGCACCACACAAGGACGCTGGTGGAGATGAAGCGGGACTTGGACAGCATCTTCCGCAGGATCAGGTGGGCGCTCCCCCTCCAGCCTCCGCCTCCGCCTCCCACTCCGTGCCTCGGGTTCCTCTTCTCTTCCACGAGGGCCGTCCTCTCCACGTAGCAGGGTGGGAGACTCAGCGCGTTTGTTTCGCAAGGCTTCACCGCACACTTAGTATTGGAGAAGGACTGAAAACCTTAGCGTTTCTGAACTTAAGTTTTATTTCTTTCGGAACATGCAACATAGCACCAGACCCATCATCCAAAAGGTAGGCCAGAGCAGACAGTGAAAGACTAGCCTCCTGTCCGCCTTGGCCTCCACCCAGGTCTTCTCTCAAGAGGAAAATGAGATTCCCCAGTTTTGTGGGTCCTTCTCGAGCCGGTTTCCACGAGGACAGGGAAGGATGATGTCCAATTCCCCAGCCACCCCCCCACCCCCACCCCAAGAGCTCACACCGCTGCTGCTGACAGCTGGAGCTCCTGGGCCTGGAACCAGCTACAGCGGCACTTCTGGCCAACTGTGCCGTTTCTGCTATTTCAGGAGCAGCCACGTCTGCTGGCAAAGTAGGTGCCACAGATTGAGGGCAACAGGTTAGAGCAAGCTCTATGCAGAAGTCACGCAACAGGCCAGATAGATGCTACATAAGAGGGCATGTTTTCTGGGGCCTCTCACCAGGCTGCCCACCCGTGTATGGTGTCGCAGGGATGGGGCTAGAGCAGGAACCCCGAAGGTTGACATGTAGCTGGATTACTCAGTGAAGGTGAAAGTGTTAGTCAGCAAATTGTGTTTGACTGTGCAACACCATGGACTATGGCCTGCCAGGCTGCTCTGTCCATGGAATTCTCCAGGCCAAAATACTGGAGTGGGTTGCCATTTCCTTCTCCAGGGAATCTTCCCGACCCAGGGATAGAACCTGAGTCTCCTGCATTGCAGGTAGAGTCTTTACCGTCTGAGCCACCAGGGAAAGCCCTGATGTCCCTCAGGAAGGAGCTAAGTGTGTCTGCCGAGGCAGGGACGCTGCAGCAGTGGTACTTTTGGGGGAGGATTTGGGGCACGGTGCTGGCTGACCAGAGTCAAGGGTAAGAGACTATTCTGAAGGCCCTTTTGTAACTCTTTGTAAACAGAATTGCATTGAAAAAAGTGGAAATCTCAGTTGCTCAGTCATGTCCGACTCTTTGCTACCATAGGGACTATAGCCCGCTAGGCTCCTGTCCATGGGATTTCCCAGGCAAGGATACTGGAGGAGGTAGCGATTCCCTTCTCCAGGGGATCTTCCCAACCCGGGTCTCCTGCATTGCACGCGGGTTCTTTACCATCTGAGTCACCAGGGAAGCCCAAAGAGAACTGCATTACTTCAGGTACAAAGAAAAAACCAGCAGTTAAAAAAGGGAAACAGGTGCGTCTCTGTGAACTTCAGTGTAACGAGTGCCGGTGTTTGGGGCGTGGACAGGCAGGCCCTCCTGGCCCCTATGCAGACATCCTCGCCCCAGGATGGAAAGACAGGCTGGGACAAGTCCCCAGAGGAATGGCTGTTGAGGTGAGGGGAAGGGGAGCTTCCTGGAAGGTGGTCCTGGTAGAAGAGGGTGAGACACACGGCATTACAGGTGGGGCCAGGCCCAGCGCTAAGGACGCGTGGGAGCTGGGCGATGGAAGCTGGGCGACACCAGGACAGTAGCTGCCGTCCATCATGGGGGTCAGAGGGCAGGCTGAGCGCCCAGTGCCCCCTCCAGCCTGGGAGCAGGGCGTGGCAAGCGGTGAGCAGGAGGGTCCTGGCCTGTACCGGGCTCAGCCCTGTGTGCCTTCCCTTCCCCCACAGGACACTGAAAGGGAAGCTGGCCAGACAGCACCCGGAGGCCTTCAGCCGTAAGTGTCACCCAGAACTCCTGCATCCCACTTCTGGGCTCTGCACCCTTTGATGTCAGTGCCCTCAGCCCAGGGCCGGCTTCTGGAATGTACCCCAAGGGCTGACACCAGGCCCAGGCCCTGGTGGGTTGTGGGTCCAGACAGACGTGGGCAGGGGTTTGGCCTGGTCTTCTTGGCAACCTGCAGAGCAGGTGTTGAGATCAGAATCTCCTCCTTCGGCGGTTGTAACAATGGGATATTGACAAGGATGACAGTCCTCAGCCCAGTGAGTGTCATGCACCCACTATGAGGCAGGCTGTTACCCGTAGCCACCTGTGAGGTGTGGGCTGTGCCCAGAGGGGCAGTGACTTGGCAGCGGAAGCCCAGCATCGTCCATGCTGAGCCTCACTTTACCCAGTCTGCTGAATGGGCCAACATCTCCCTACTGCAGGGCTGCTGAAACCACAGGCACAAAGGCAATGCCATCATCCCCCAGTTTATAGAGCAGGGAGCTGAGGCACAGGCAGGTGAGGGGCCAGGCCCAGGTGACACAGTCAAGAGGGCAGAGCCAGGCTCAGGCTCACCGCCCAGGGCCCATGTAGGCCAGACCCCGGAGAACCTGAGTCCTTACCTCACTTCACCTTGAAGAGAAGCCTCTCACTTGCCAAGGCCTCAGTTTCCTCCTCTGTAAAATGAACAAAGTCCTGTCGTGTGGGGTGGAGGTAGCTGTCAGGGGTCATGGGCCCAATTAATCCCTCATCACAGCACCTGATGATGACGGTAACTCAGCTAACTCTCGGGTCTTCTTCCCCCAGACATCCCAGAGGCATCTCTCTTGGAGGACGAAGATGAAGACCCCATTCCGCCTAGCACCACCACCACCATCGCCACCTCAGAACAGAGCACAGGCTCCTGTGACACCAGCCCCGACACCGTCTCACCCTCCCTCAGCCCTGGCTTCGAGGACCTGTCCCACGTCCGGCCTAGTTCCCCCGCCATCAACGGTCGCAGCCATACAGATGACGAGGAGATGCTGGGCGAGTAGCCCCGCTCCCAGGAGCTCCGAGGGGGGTCTCAGGGTGGCAGCAGCGTCATTCCCCAGATGTCTCAAGTGGCAGCGGAGAACCCTGCCTGGAGATACTCAGCTTTGCCACCCTAGTCTGTCATTTAGGGCTCGCCGAGGGGACAAGGCTCCCTCCCTCTAGGCTCCCTCCCTAGAATTCCTGGGGGTATTTCATTCCTGCTCCTTCGTCACTGAGAACATCTCTTCTGTAGATCCCTCTATCAGACTGGGGATGACCAGTCCACCTGGAGCTGGGCTGGGCACAGGGAGCTTTTCCAGAGTCAGGCCTTAGGTCTACTCTGAACAACACTCCAAGCTTCCCAGAGACCAGAGCCAGCTGCCCCCTGCCCCAGCCCCCTGGTCAGAACCCCCTCAAGACAGCCAAGCACCGTCACGTCCGAGTCCACCCAGCCCACCCCTGCGCCTACTGATTCTGGTCTTCTTGCCCCTTCCTCCAATGAAAGTACTGAATCCTTTCTCCAATCATTATCTCAAGGAGGTTTCTGAAACAGTTGTAGAAGGCTCAAGACAGAGATTAGCCATCCACTCAGCCCCAAGCCTGGTCGGGCCCTGTTTCTCTGACCAGAGGTGTAGACCTCTAGGGCCTAACAAGCCTCTCCTAGGGCCTTTGTGGAGCAAGCCGAGCAACCTTGGAGAACAAAGTGGAATATTTTTGTACCCGATGTTTACAGATGCTGTTGGGAAGTTATCAATAAAGAGACTCTGTTACTAAAAAGGGGAGGGTGCATCTAGCAGTGACTTCTTTCCATCCTTGGGCCCAGCATCCCAAATCAGGGACAGGTGCTGCGTGTGGGACAGGCTGGTTATGGATCGCCAGGCACCACCAGCCTAGAAAGAAATGTGGCTGCTTTGGGTGGGCGTCCCGAGTGGTGACAACCATAATGACCCCACTTCCTATCCCCACAGAGGCCTTCCCACTGCTCACATTTCCCTACTTCCTTGAATAATTTCTCTAAATCTCAGCCTCAAAGTGGGCTCCTCAGGGAGCTAGACGGGGTCCCATTCCCCATCAGACACTGTCACAGAGTCCCCTCATCTTTGAAGCACTTTCCATTGTTATTAAAGGTCTCTTCCCAGACCTCAGCGTGTCTGCATTTGCCTGGTCCATAGGGGGCGCCGGGAAGTGGTCAATGAAGTAAGGTACCCTGAGCAATGACTCCACTGTAAAGAAGCCCCCTACAGTGCAGACGGTTCGATCCCTGGGTCAGGAAGATCCCTTGGAGGAGAGCATGGCAATCCACTCCCCAGTATTCTTGCCTGGGAAATCCCATGGACAGAGGAGTCTGTAGTCTACAGGGACGAAGTCAGACACGACTGAAGCGATTTAGCACAGCACGCTGCCAAATCCACGGGTAACTTCGTCCTCACTTGTTCCTAGCGCCCAGCACTTTTTAACTTCTTCCGTCCCAGAAACAAGGCCTTGGGTCCCACCTCATTTCCTTGAGTGGAAGCACCAACCCCACCTGCTCTCCGTGCTCCTGTACGCACCCGCCCTGATACCCATTTATGCACAGCAGCCAGAGAGCCTCCAGTGGCTCCCAGGGGTCTAGCCCCCGCGCCGCCTCGCGCCTCGATCCCTGCGTCTTTGGACCTGCGGCTTAATACCTTTCCTTCAGCACAAAGGTCTCTCCTACTCTGTTTAAATATCTCCGGAGCACCCGCTATGTGCGGGCCGTCTTCCAGGAGGTTTGGAGACAGGGCAGAAACACCTGGAAACCTGCGGCACTCTTACTACGTGACCCGATGGGTGGGGCTCACATCCGGAAGCTAGCGGGCGGAGGTCCTACTCAGGCGCCGAGACTCCGTCCGCCGGCACCCACCATGGGGCCGGGGCGGGGTCGAGGGCGGGGCACGACGCGCGGCGCGGATTGTGACGCAAGCACGCAGCGTGCTCGGTGCGCAGACGCTTTCGACGGCGAATCGGCGGTTTCCGGTTCCGCCGCCCTCTTTCTCTTCACCCAGGCGGCCGAGCAGGTTGGTGGTGGAGGCCTTGCGGGTTGGCGGTGGGCCGGGTTGGTTTGTAGGGTGCGGGGGACTGTGGGGGCCCGGGGAACGGAGGCGGCGGCCTGGAATCCGTGTAGGCGGGCCAGGTTCTGCGGGAGGGCTTAGCAAGGCACGTTGGGCCGGGTTCCGGTCTCGAACTGGGCCTCGCGAGGGAAATCGGCATTTGGAAGCGGAGCTTGCCGTCTCCGCCGGCCCCAGCTATCTGAGGAGGCCTTGGGGGGAGAGCGTGTGTCCTTCGGGGATGATTCAATTTAATGCGGAGGGGTATTAACTGTAATTTTTTCTCGTGGTGGAAACTGCCAGTCCCCTCGAAAAGATGAAGCCCCTCAGCTGGGTTTTTATCGCCTTTTTCTAAGTCTGTAAAGAAAGTCTGGTAGTAGCAACTGTTTCCATAACTTGGAAAATGAAAACGATAACCTGTGTAAACACGTACCAGGCACGTGGTTAGCAGCTGTTATTTATGGACTGGATAAAACGCAGGAAGTGCGGTCTGAGCATTCGGGTGTAACCCAGAAGGAAGCCGGAGTTTTGGGTGTCTGAGCTTGATATTGAAGAGGAAAAGGGATTGTAGGGAGGAAAGTGTGCGTGTTGGGATGCTACTAAGATGAGATTCCCACCCAGGCTTCTGGAAGAGCCGGGGCTGGTGAGAGGAAGGGTGGGACCTCCAGATCACGCTTGGAGAAAATATGCTTGGCAGGGTGGTGCCCTAAAGTTGAAGGTGCAGGCTCAGAGGGGCAGAAGGAAACAGGCGCTGAGGTGGGCCTGCAGTTGAGGTCGAAGCATGCATGGGGCTGGCAGGGACTAAACCTGGTCAGCCTGTGAGCTGGGGCTGCTCAGACCTTTAGCGATCACCACTCCCCCCATCCCCCTCTCCCCAGCAGGCGCAGAGATGCAGATCTTTGTGAAGACCCTGACGGGCAAGACCATCACCCTTGAGGTCGAGCCCAGTGACACTATTGAAAATGTCAAAGCCAAAATCCAAGACAAGGAGGGTGAGTTGGGCTGAGTGTGAATGCTCCACCCAGTAGGAACCCCTCAGCCCTGAGTATCTGCTGTCCTGTGTGCAACAGGTGCTGGGCTTCAATAGATCTCAGCCATGCCAGTGTTCCCCAGTGTCATCTTGGGAAGGCAGCTTGCCCTCCCTACCTCAGTTTCCCTTTTGACAGATTGGGGTAATCCTGGCACAGTCTTGTGGTGGGGGTGGGCGGGGCACAGTGGCAGCTGCCAGCAGTGTGCTTGCAAGAGCCTCTGTAATGGAGTAATGGAGGGCCTCTCTCTTTAGGCATCCCACCTGACCAGCAGCGTCTGATCTTCGCGGGCAAACAGCTGGAGGATGGCCGCACTTTGTCAGACTACAATATCCAGAAAGGTACGGGGGTGGGGTGGCTAGACAGGGCCTCAGCACGAGGCCTAGGACCCAGGATGGAATGCTGACAGTCTGTCACCAGGAGGGAGCTGTACAAGAGGATGGTCCTTAAGGTGGGGATCAGATGGCGCTAGGGAGTATTGCTCTGTAAAGTGCTGTTTTCATCGCTGAAAAGCATCTCCATCAGTGTTTTCCAAATGGCCATGGTTTCTCATGTTCTTAGTCACTTTTCTTTTAAGGCCAATGTGCGTATTAATATATAAGTATTGTAAAGGAAACCACCACTTTTTCCCTAGCAAAATAAAAGGTTATCCTTGCATCTCTTAGAAATTGCCTTGCCTGTGGGGAAACTGAGATGGATACCACCATTGGTATATATTTATATCAGTCTCCAGTTTCGTGAGGAACTGGTGACATGACAAGGTGGAGGTTCTGTGGGGTGGCATGTCCCATCTGCACATAACCAAGGGATTCTGATGTAGCCCCATCATACTTGATGCTGTGGTCTGGAGGCCCCTGGAGGCTGCCCTCCACCCGTGGGACTGAGGTGGTGAGGCTAGGCTCCATCAGTGCCTCTGCCCTTCATTTCCTGTAGAGTCCACCCTGCACCTGGTGCTTCGTCTGCGAGGCGGCATCATTGAACCTTCCCTCCGCCAGCTGGCTCAGAAATACAACTGCGACAAGATGATCTGCCGCAAGTATGTGCTCCCGTGTGGGGGCGGGGGCTGCCCTGGGGGTGGTCCGGATGTGCCCTCAGCATCCCTGGTGTCCTTGCACAGGTGTTACGCCCGCCTGCACCCCCGTGCTGTCAACTGCCGCAAGAAGAAGTGCGGCCACACCAACAACCTGCGCCCCAAGAAGAAGGTCAAATAAAGCTCCTCCACCTGCTTCTCCTTTGCCCGCAGGGCGGCCTCCTGCCCAAGCCCCATGGTCCTGGGGCCTCAATAAAGTTTCCCTTTCGTTGACTGGAGCAGTAATTGGTGTCCCTGTGGCTGGTCTGTCCAGTGGGGGGTGACTGAGATGTGGACTTCTATGGGACTTCGTGTCACTCGGCTCTTCATAGCCCTTGGGGGTCCCGGGCCCTGAGCTCCAGTCGTCTTACCTGTAAATTGGACCATGGTCTCTGCCCTTCGCATCAGAAGCGGTCATAACCACAGCACAGGCAAGTCTCAGACCTGGCCCTAGTGAGCCCACCCATTTGGGTTTTATCATCTGGAATACGAACATAAAGACCTTCACCAAGTGACCGGTGGGGCCTGGTCAGGCACATTTAACAGCGCCTCGTGTCTGGGCCCTGGAGGTATTTGGGTGTGGGTGGATGGGTAGATAGGATGGAGCATCCCCGGTAGTGTAGTAACACCACCTCTCCATCTTGCCTGACCACTGGGCCTCCTGGGCTCCACCCAGGACTGATGTCTGTCCGGTGAGGGTTGCAGTGTCCTGGCAAGTCCATGTTTTCATTTGTCTGGGATGACTGGGGCTTGATGTAGGTGACAACTCAGGCCTAGACAGTGATGCCTGAGAATAGCTGGGACCTGGAGTGCCAGTTAAAGGCTGTCACTTCATGTCTCAGGTAGTTGAGTTTCATTTCTTGTTAGCTGCCCCTTCCTCCCTAAGGCCAGGCCACCATTTTCCTGGTCTGCCCACTCCTAGAGGAGGGAGGTTCTGAAGTTCAAATTAGGCAGTGTGTATCCAGCTCTCGGGCCTTTTCTTAATATGAAACACCACCCCCATCTCCGTGCCCTGCCCTGGACTCCCATCTCGGGCTTTTTTTCAGCTCACTTCAATCAGAGCTTCCCTGATAGCTCAGTTGGTAAAGAATCCACCTGCAATGCAGGAGACCCTGGTTTGATTTAGGTCGGGAAGATCCCCTGGAAAAGGAGTAGGCTACCCACTCCAGTATTCTTGGGCTTCCCTTGTCGCTCAGCTGGTAAAGAATCCTCCTGCAATGCTGGAGACCTGGGTTGGGAAGATCCCATGGAGAGTGGAAAGTGTACTCACTCCCATTCTGGCCTGGAGAATTCCATGGACAGTATAGCCCCATGGGGTCACAAAGAGTCAGAACTGAGTCACTTCCACTTTTTCCAACCAGTTCACATAGTGAATCTGCTGTAGGCTGGGTTCCGGCGACTTGAGCTTTCCAGTGTCAGAACCTGCATTCAGATCCCACTCCTGTCATAGCCTTGTGGCCTCTGATGAATATCACTCCCCAGATTTCTATTTGTGTGGGAATGGGATGTGAGGAAGTGAAGTCGGGTGTTGACACTTGTATAGAAACAAAGCCTTATTGTATATAGAACCTTATATTCAAGATCAAAAACTTTAAGAAGGCAAGCGCTGGATAGGAATAAACACGGGGTGGGGTGGGTAGAGGGTGTCAGACCTGAGAAGCCCTCCAGTATTCGCTTCCCATTGTTCCCGGGGGTTTCGTCCAGCTTAGCTGGCTGGTCACCAGAGGCTACGTTCCGAGGCCTCCCGGCCTGCAGGGGGCGCCAGACGCATCGGAGCAACCTGGTCCCGGGCCGGGCCAGAGCTGCGCAGTCATGATCACAGCGGAGGCCGCATCAGAGTCCGCTGTCCTTGCGGTGCCGGGTGATACAGCCGCCCCTGGAGTCTCAGAGCGCGAGGAGCTGGTGTGGCCCTGGGTGAGCTCGAGCCCGAGCGGGAATATGAGTGGGGCGGGCGGTGCAGGCCCGGGGACGCTAGCTTCATGCCCTAGCCATGCTCCCCGCTCCGTAGAAAGATGCCCCGATCCGGGCGCTGGTGCAGCGCATCCACCAGCTGCAAGCTGAGCGCGCGCAGGCCTTCCGCCGGCTGGAGGAGTGAGTGTGGGCGTATGGGAGGGGAGGGGTCCTAATGTTCGGCCCTCAGCCCACTCGGGTTGGGCGACCCTTGAGGGAGGAATTGGGTCCCCGCGCGCCACAGTGTCGGAGGTGGAGCCGGGTTTGCGGGGAGGCCAGATCGCTCCCTTCCTTATGCGCTGTGGTGCGCTCGTCTTCGGTTACCTTCCACACTCTGGGGTCGAGGGACACTTCTTGGGCGGCTTTCAGGCGGTCGATACGGGTGCAGGGCCTGAGAGCCGGGGCCGTAGCCTCAGGACCCCTACCTGCCGCAGAGGCCACCGCCAGTACCTGAGCAGCGGCCCGCTCTACGACTTCCCGCGCTACCGGAGCACGGTACACGAGGTGACCCAGGTCTTCGCCGCCGCCTCGAGAGAGGTGCTGGCGCTGGAGGCCGAGCTAGCCGGACCCCGAGCGCAGCCGCTGCTCGCGAGCCACGTGCGCAGCCTGCAGCAGCTGGAGGAGACGCGCCTGACCACGGTGAGGCCCCGCCCCACGGCCGTTTCCCCCGCGCCCACTCGACGGCTTGTGTCTCCCGGGGCTGGGCCCACGGTGCACCCCTTGGGGGAGGGGCCGCATTCTGTCCCTGCAAACCCCGCCCCTGGCTCCCCAGCACCCCCTCTACATGCCCCAGCTAAGTCGTCCATTAAGATTTCACTTGAGAGTCTCAGGCTTAGCCTCTCCTTTCTGCCCCCACTTTTATCCAGGACACGCCCGCTCCATCCCAGACCCCACCTCTACAGCGTTCCTGCCCCCTCTGGCTTGTCCCAGTGCCCCAGATCTGTTACTCAACCCTCGGATTGGGTGCCATGAAACTCCAGGTCAAGTCCCCTTTCTAGTAACCCTAGATCCCAGCCTAAGTTGTGGGCCTGTGACCCGGCCTACTCTGCCTTCACAGCCAATCCTGATCGAGATACAAGGCCATGTGAAGCCACGCCCATACCACACTGGGATTCCTGGGTCACCCTCTTTTAGAGACCCAACCCAAGTCGAGGTTTTTGGCCTACTTCCAAATTGGGATTATAACGCCCTGGCTGGTCTCTGAGACTAAGAGATTCCGCCTACTTTATACCCCCACCTGCACCACTCCTGTCCCCAATCCCTGGCTGGGATTTTACCCCTATTCCCCTTCCCCGCCTACATGAGGCCACACCCACACTGCGCCCTGACTCTAGGGCCCGCCCACTAGGCCCCCAGGAGCCCCTCTAACTCTAATCCTAGATTCCTTCAGCGTTAAAAGTACCGCTGCCCTTGAGACTCCTGCCTGCTTGCCCTCCTCCCCCTTGTTCTGCCTTTCTGGGTGCTTCAGTTTCCCCCCCTCCTATGCGGGAGGTCAGGGCACGGCCTCTGCCAACCGTGACGTCCTCCTCGCGGCCCGTTCCCCACCCAGGTGGCCCTGCTGCAGCTGATGGGGACACCGGAGCTGACTGGGCAGGAGGACAGCCTGCAGATGCACCAGCTGAAGATGAAGTGAGTGCTGCCTCCCAGTGGGCTGACCATGCTAGATTTGCATAGGCATCCTTGGGCACCCAGCCCCAACAGGCATGCCCCAGGGCTGGCAAGGTCAGACCGCCAACCCTCTGGACCTGCAGGAACCCTTTGGGTGTGCACACCAGAACCTTCACCTCGCGATCCTAGATGTACTACCCACCTTCCCCCAGTTCATACGCCCTGCTGTTTCACACCAGACTCGCTGTGTATTTTCAGGACACAGCTGCATACCGCACACCTGTCGATCCCACTCACATGGCTCGACTCGGAGCTTGGACATGGCTGCCCAGGCCCTACCAGGCACACACCTGCACATTCCCGCCTTTGGGCTCCCAGACACACACATGTGCACAGCCACTAGACATCTGCCACAGTCGCCCTGCACGCCTTCCTGATGGCACACACTCACCCTAGATGACCTTTCCTCCTGCCACTCTGCCCACAGGACCACCCCTTCTCCCAGGCACCTAAATGACCCTCCCACTGCTAGTGCTGCTTGGAGGTTTGGCGGGAGGCAGGAGGGCCTGGGGCTTGCGACAGCCCCCTTGGAGCTGCACTGTGGCGGCTAATTCACCCCATCTGGGTTTTATTTATAGTTCCCATCCACTCTTGTAGGGTAATTAAAACCATGGAAGCAATCAGTGAGGTTCTCCAGGACCTCAGGTTTGATGCGGAATCTGCCGAGTGATGGTGGCTCCGCAGGGACAAGAGAGATGGAGAATGGGGCATACGGCGCCCTGCCCTGCCCGCCAGCTGGCTGGGGTCACACCCCATCAGACCACTGACCCTGCTCGAGTTCACTTCACCTCTCATAATAAAGAGCCTAAAGAACCTTCTGTCTGCAGCTGCTCCACTATCTCTTGTGTCCTGGGGTGCTGGGGTGGGATCCCACAAAGTCAGGGATGCTAGGTGCAAGATTCCCTCCCCCCAACCCCCCCTCTCCCGCCACCCCCACATGACTGTAGAAACTCTGGTGTTTTGAAGCCCACTCTCCAAGGAGTTTAGAACCGGTTATTTCAGATCATGGAGAGAGTTGGAAATTCTGGGAGGTGAAGATTCCCATCCCAAAGGGTTATCAGGATTCCACGTGCCTCCCCTAAGCCCCACAGCCCCTCACCCTAGGCCACTCTAGCCCCGAACTCACCTGCACAATCAGGGCACCTAAATAGTTTTGTTTATTTAAAAAGATACCTTGGAGGGGGTCCTGGGTAGGGGGAGTAATAACCCTTCTTCACACTCAGCTCTGGCAGCATTCTGGGAAGCAAAGCCCCCCCTTCACACACACACACCCCCCACTGGGGTGCACCTCACATGGACGCCAGAGCTGTTGTGGCCCTCAGAGCACAGAGTACTCGCCCCTGCTGCTGCTGACGGGACTAGCACACCTTGAGGGGAGGGTTCAGAGATGGCCCCCAGTCTGGGGTGGCCCCTGGATCTCCATGCAGCAGGGAGGGCAGCCCCAGCCTCTAGAGCTTATCTGGCAGGACCTGCAGGCAGAGGGGAAGCCAGGCTTAGCAAGAAGCCTGGGAGGGGCCAGGACCACAGAGCAAATGAGGCCCCAGTCCAGGTCTTGGGCCCACCGCTTCCAGCTAGCTGCCCTCAGTAGGCTGCTGCCCCTCTCTGGGCCCTGGTTTTCCTCTCTGAGAAGTAATATCTATCCGTCCCATGGGTTGTTCTGCAGGTAACACACGTGGCACAGGGCCAGTATGCAGTAGGCGCTCATACATGCTCCGCAGGTGGCTATGTGCAATAATTCCTGAGGACAATATTCCCCTCTGGACATTTTGAAGGGGTCCAGGTGTTCTTACTTGGCTAAAGGTCACAGGGGCAGGCAAACAGTAGGTGTTAGGTAAATGCTGATAAATAAATGCTGGAGGAAAGACTTGTACCTCAGCAACTCTAAGGCTGAGGATGGAGGGCCCACGGCCTGTGGCCACCAGGAGGGCTCTTGACTCCCGGCCTGCCCACCCACCTGGGCTTCCCCTTACCTCTCGCCGTGCCCCGTCTGCCCGAGGACAGGATCCCCTCGTCCTGTGCTTGGAAGGAAGCACAGTGTCTGAGGGCTGTGGGCCTACCATCCATCCCCTTTACCCACACCCGGCCCCACCCGTCTCCCAGGGGTCCCATTTTCCTACCTGGTTGCGGGTCTTATGTGACTTCTGCATCCAGGCTCGCCACTGGTCATAGAGGCGGAAGCTGAGGTTCGAGCAGTACGCGTGCTTCTTGAGCCAGCCCAGAAACTGCTTGAGCTCGCGCCGCACCGGCCCCGAGCTCGGCTCGCCGCCCCGCGGCTCGCAAGCCCCGCCGCCCGGGCCCGGGCGCTCTAATGGGGGCGGAGCGGCAGCGTCAGGGCGCGGCCAGCAGAGGGCGCGCGCGGGCAGGAGAGGGGTTCCCTCTCGCGGCAGGACCGCGTTCACCTCGGGGACCCCCCCTCGCGAGTCCCTGTTTGAACGCGACCCGGTCCGCCCCACGACCCGGCCAAGCACTGCAGCCCAGCTGCGCCCCCGGGGAGACAGGGGGCAGGGGGAGGAAGGGGCTCCTCCTCCACATCTCCAGGCACCCGATTCTTGCGGCCTGAGCCAGGTGTGAGTGAAAGCGGGGGAGTGGGGAGAAGGGCCAGGGCCAGAGGGATAAGCCGCACCGGAGCAGGGGGCAGGGGAAGGGAGAGAGAGACGCTGATGAGAAAGCTGGAGAGAGCAAGGCAGACGTTAAGAGATGGAGGCAAAGGGCGACAGATACAGGGAGAGCGACAGCCACGGGGGACAGCCAAGGCGGTGCAGAGGCTGGAGAGATGGAGAGGGAGCCAGGACAGGAAGGGACAGAGACGCTGGGGACGCAGGGACGCAGAAACCAAAAAGGCAGAAAGACAGACACAGGGAAAGAGAGTGAGTGACAGATGAAAGGAGGCAGACAATTCGAAGTGACTCTGAGGGGAGGGACAGTCCCCAGGACAGGCCTGAGAGTACAGCCGGATGGATGGGGACTGGGCCAGGAGGGCCAGGTGGGAGGCCGGCCTGTCCATCCAGCCGCCAGCCGCAGCCAGCCCTGAGCAGCCTGAGCGGGCCGGCGGATAAGGACATCGGCCTCACGTCATAAATAATACCGGGGACCCGCTGACAGGCCCTGGCACAGCCGCGGCCCCCACTGCCCCTGGCGGCCTCCCCTGGCCTCCCCCAGCCTCCCCAGCGGACGCAGCCGCCTGCTGGCTCCCGTGCAAGAATCGCAGGTGCTGGGCACAAGCAGGGGCCAAGGCTCAAGCCCCTCCTGGCTGTGCTAGTTCCCGCCCACCCCTGAACCTGGAGGGGCCCCGGATGGGGGCTGCGGAACTTGCTGGAGCCTTGCTCTGCCACTCCCTGACTCTGGGACCCTCTCTGGGCCTTGGTTTCCCCACCATTCCAAGAGCGTGAGCCTGGACTTCAAGGGAAATGCGTTCAGATCCTTGTGTGACTTTAGAGGGCTGGCTGCATCTCTTGGGGGCTTGGGATCCTCGTCTGAGAAAAGGGGGCCTCCCTTGGGTGAAACAGGGGCGGGGAGCAGGCAATAGGAGCCTCAGTAACTATTACTTGCAAACACTTGGGTGGCACCCACCATGAGGGCACTTTCCATGGGTTATCTCATCTAGCCCTCACAATAGCCTGAGGCAGGCATGACTGTCATCCCCACTTTCCAGATGGGAAAGCTGAGGCCAGATGTACCAAGTAAAATTTCGTACCATTTCACAGAGGAGAGAAGATGGCAAAGGGAATCAGACCCAGGCGTCTGATCATCTCATCCCCCTACCTCGATCTGAAGGGGAAACCAAAGCCTGTTGTAGGGAGAGTTGGCAGCCCATGGTCTTAGAGAAGCAAGGGTCTCAAGTTCACTTGCCCTTAGGGGCTAGGGGAGGGGTCCATGTGGGTGCAATGGGCCAAGTGGGAAGAGCGCAACCAAAGAGCAAGGGCAGCCTCTGCTGAAGGGGGCTGTGGAGTAACTCTGTGTCCTCTTACATTTTCTAGACAATTTTTTTCTAGGGAATCTAGGGTATTTGGGTTAAAACTTACTGTTTTTAAAAGTCTGCAAGTGGTTCAAACTCCCCCCCCTCAAATGACAGGCTAAGAAAATAGATTCAAGGGCCACAATTGTCCCCCCACCCCCACAGGGCCAAGAGTTTGAGACCTCGATTCTCCCGAAAGGAAATAAGGAAACAGAGGCTCTGGCTGTTTTGGAGCTGGTCCCAGGCCCAGCCAGCCCCGCTGGGGTGCTCACCACTTCGAGGGGTGGAGGCAGCAGTGGGGTGGCTCCATTCGCTCCAGATCCCAGCCTTCTTGGAGCCGTAGATGCCAAAGGGGTTGCAGCGCACTTGCACGAAGTAGACGGTGCCGGGCTTCAGGCCTGCCAGGCGGCAGGAGGTCTGGTTGCTCACATCGTCCACCACCTGGGCAGCCAGCGCAGGGTCAGAGGCAGGGGCAGCGCGGCAGGGGACGGGAGGAGGGAGGAGCCGGCCTGGGGGGGCAGGGCAGGCACCTTCCAGTCCACGCTGTCCTCCACCCGGTAGCGGATCTGGTACTTGGCTTGGAAGAGGAAATCCTTGAGGGCAGGTGGTGAAACCCAGCGCACACTCAGCTGGTCCTCCAGGCCCCCTACTCGGCTCACGTGCACATCCGGCGGGGGGTCGGTTGTCACTAGGGGGCAGGGCGGGCCTTCGTCACCAGGATCTCTTTGGACCTGGCTGGCACCTTCTGGGTCCAAGTACCAGAGCGCGTGGCTTAGATGGCACCTGCTTCCGTTCTCCCTCCCCCGATTTGGGACGGGTGGATTATATTAGATAATATTCGTGTAACACTCAGCACCTAGAAGCACTCAATTAATGTTAGCTGTTATCACCACAATTATCTGTGACAGGAGAAACATAATCCTATCTTCAGGGAACTATGTAAAAAGCAGACACTGCCTGGATGATGATATTATTATTATTATGCCCAGGAGTGCAGGGGCCCCTTAGGCTGCCAGACCCCTGGGAAGCTCCCCTTGACACACCCCCTCCACTGCCTACCTCCTGCTCCTTTGACTTCACAAAGGTCCTCAATGTGACTGCTATGCTAGGTGCAAAGGGACAACTGGGACATGCCCACAGCAGCTTCAGGATTTGAGGAAACAAAGTGGGAAGCAAGAGGAGGGATTTGCTGCAAGCCTGCCAAGGATCCTTCAGGGAGTCCTTTGGGCCGCAAAGAGGGCTGGCCTCTTCCCCTGAGGCCTCGGTGAGGGGCCGAAAGGGTTAAGGCACAGGCCTGCTCGGGGCTGAGAAACACCCTAATTAGATTAGGCCCAATTCTGCTCGCGGATCATCCACTTCCTGCCTCCTGCCTGCACCCCCTCTCAGCTCCAGGCTGAGGCTTCCTGGGGCGCCTCCCGACCTGGGCGCCCCCTCCCAGCTCCCTGGGGCCCTCTCCCCGCACACCTGGGCTGCTGATGGGGGAGGCAGCCAGGCCAGGTGTTCTCCGCAGAGTAGGGGTATCCTGGTTGCTGCAGGGGGCTGGGGACCAGTGGGTGGATGCCTCGCTCCTCCCATCCCCAACCAGCCTGGTCCCTGAGACCTCAGCTGAGCTGCAGCCGTAGCTGGGCCGATGTGGGGCGGGGGAAGCCTGGAGGTGAGGATCGCAGGTGGGCCACGCTGGCCTTGGTGGGGGGCGGGGCTCACCCACATCCAGAATGTCCAGCGTCAGCACGTCAGAGCGGGCTGAGCCCAGCCGGTTGGTGGCCTCCACCCAGATCTCATAGGGCGTGAAGAGAGCCAGGTCCTTGGGGATGTGGCAGGAATGAGGTCCCACCGTGTGGTACTCCTCACACGTGTTGTCCTGCCCGTACCACCTGCAGGGACAGGCGGGGAGGAGGACATGTGAGGGGTCCCCAGACCTCCCCAGCCCAGCCCAGAAGTGCAGACAGGACCCCGGAGCTCAGAGAGGGCGACCCCGGCCACAGAGCCAGGCTGGGACATGTCACCCGAGGGCCACCACCAACCTCAGCTTGTACTTGAGGGAGTAGTTGGTGTGGAGGAAGGTTTCCCCATGGGTCCCCGGCGTCCAGCGGCACGTCAGATCCTTCATGTTCCTGGACCAGCAGCTGATGTTGAAGGGTTTCTCTGGGGGCACTGGGGAAGCGGGTATGGGGGCTGAGGTCTGGGCTGGCCGCGGACGAGTGGGAGGGGGACTTTTGGCTGCTAGCCGGGGGGCCCCTTGGAGCAGGAGGATGGACAGAGCGGGTATGGGCAGTACCACCTGCACAGCTCTCTTGAGAATGGTATATGGGCGCCTCCAGGATCTCATGCCCACCCAGGGGGCCCATGCCCCTCAACTTGTGCCAGTATACCCACTGTTCAGGTCAAGACCAGAGGGCCCATGATTCACACCCCTCTCCAGAGGGAGATGCTGCCCCCAAGATCTGCCCCTGGGTGTCCACTTACGGCCAACATAGAGGCAGGAGCCGGCCAGGATGCTGCCGTCGCGGGCGTGGCACACAAGGTTGTCCCCTGACTGCTGCCTGGATCCATTGAGGTTGGCCAGGGCGAGGGCCATGGTAGAGGCGTTGAGCATTCGGGAGAGCTCAGGGGGTAGGCGGCGCCCGTTGAGGGTCCAATAGAGGCCCTCGGCGGTGGCCCCTGGGGTGTCCCCATGCACTGAGCACGTGGCCTGCAGGGAGGAGCCGATGAGGAGCGTGGGGTCCTGGGGACTGATCACAGCCGTGTCTGGGGTCAGAGAGGAACACCTGTCAGGGCTGGGATGGAGCTGCCCTGGACCTTCCACCATCCTAGGACCTCCAAGGCTCATGGCAGTCCTGCAAAGGAGCTGTTTATGATTGTGGCCCATTTTACACAGAAGGAAACTGAGGCTCAGTCAGGTCAAGTGACCAACCTAAGGTTGGTGGCAAAGCTGACATTCAGCCCCAGGACTGTCTGATTCCATAATTCAGTCCTTCCAAGCCAATTCCTCACTGTCTTGCTCAGGGCTTTTTCTGATCAGTGACAAACCTCATTCAGATCCAAGGAACTCTTACTTTGCACACACTTCTGACAACCACTGCACTCTGCTTTTTTTTTAAATTTCATTTTATTTTTTGACAGTTAGAAATAACAGATTGTGTGTTCCTTCTTTGATATCCCTCAGAAGCTCACACATAGTAGATGTCTCTAGGGGGAGGAAAGCACTTCTAAAAAGAGGTGCCCTACTAGAATCCTGCTGATTTTATGGATTAAGAAAACAAGGCTCTGAGAGATCAATGCCCTTGCCTATGGTCACCAAATAGAAGACAGGCACCCTAAACCTGTATTCATCAGTCTATAAAGTTCTGCTCTGCACTGCCACCGGAACTGAAGGTGGCTGTGGCAGGCTCTGTGCTCCAACCCTCATCCAAAAGGTCTGGCCATCGTCATCATCCTCCCCCTCAGCTCAGTTTTCCTAATCTGCAAAATGAGAACAAGAAAGCTCACAGTCCTCAGGGCCATTGGAAAGATCAGATGGGAAGTGAGTGACTTCCTAAACTGGGTTGTGTGTGAACTGGGTTCTAAGCACAGGAACCTCGGGGAGGCCATGGTTGATGCCTTTCCTCCCGACTGTCACTGGGGGAGCCCATGCCTTCTCCTTCTGAAGATTAGAATCTAAGAAGAAAGTGTCTTTATCCAGGAGGAAATCAAGGCACAGAACAGGGAGAAGGCTGCCCAGTTCAAGTCCGAGATGTCATTCTAAGCCTCAGTCTCCCCATCTGGGAAATGGGCATCATGGTATTCACCACATGGGGTTGTTTGAGAAGAGTGAAAATTTTGTTTTAAGGACAACTCCGTGGAACTTTTAAGCCAGGCTGACCTGGTTTCGTATGCCCTCAGCTCACTCTGGAAGTTGACCCAGTTCCTTTACGTCTCTGAGCCTATGAGAAGCTCTCTCTCCACCAAGAGTGGTTGTAATGATTCATTTGTTCACTCGCTCATTCAAGGAGCACCTACAAGGCATCAGGACCTGAGGGCACAATGGTCAGCAAGATGCTCAAAATTCACGCTCTTGTGGGACTTGAGTCCAAGGGAGCAGCAGGAAAAAGCACAAGTATCTAAGAGAACAAGGGAGAAAAATAGAGCACGAATCAATGGTGGCAGCTAATTGACCCAAGAGGCCTGTCTGGGAAGGTGGCATTTGACCTGAGATGTGGATAAAATGTAAGTGTTAGTCGCTCAGTCATGTCTGACTCTTTGTGACCCCATGGACTGCAGCCCGCCAGGCTCCTCTGTCCATGGGATTCTCCAGGCAAGAATACTGGAGTGGGCTGCCATTCCCCTTCTCCAGGGGGTCTTCCTGACCCAGGGATCAAACCCGGGTCTCCTGCGTTGCAGGCAGATTCTTTGCTGTCTGAGCCGCCAGGGAAGTGTATGACATGAAAGAAGTAGCCATGACAATATATAGAAGAGGGCGTTCAGACAGTGGAGCAGCAAGTGCAAAGATCCCAGGGTACAGGTGGTAGGAAATGAGGTCAGCAGGGGCCAGACCTTCAGAGAGGAGTTCTTCCAGAGTTGAGCAGGGGGGGGGGATTTGTGTTTTAAAAGGATCGCTGGGCAGCTGGAACAGGGGACTTCATGGGGGCAGAGGGGCGGGCGGCAGGCCAGTTTCCCTGGCAGCCAAGGACAGGGCAATCCCAGTCCCCTGCAGGCCTCCTACATTCCTGCGGCTGCCCTGTGCTGGCCCCCACTGCCCCATATGGGTGAGATGGGGTGGACGCAGTTCTGAGGCCAGCCCTGATGACTTTCCCGGGCAAACTTGGCTTGGAGGGCCATGTCTTGCTAGAGCCTGGGATCGCAGTTGCATTTGGGGCTTGGCCCAGGGCTCGCTGGAGGTCTCAGCGTCCGTGCGAAGGAGCCGGCTGAGCGGGCCAGAGCCGAGGAGGCGGGGGCGGCCGGGGGCGGGGGGCCAGGGGGCCGCCCCGGAGGTCCCAAGCAGCCAGCCGCCCGCTAATTCGGAATTCCTTAGGCATGAACTCGGGCGTGCCAGCATCTCTGCCCCGGCCCACCCACCGCTTCCTGCCTGGGCCCCCCCAGCAGGGTGGGAGGCACGGCCAGGCCTGCCCAGACCCCAGGCCCATCCTCAACCCTCAGGGGTGGGTCCCGCCCCTCCCGCCCCTCCCGCCCCTCCCGCCCCTCCCGTCCCCCACCCACCACCACAGCCAGGCCAGGAAGGGGGCGCTCTGGGGGGTCCTGGCTGGAGGCTGGGGCAATGCCCCTCTGCCCCACCCGCCTGGCCTGGGCTGGTGTGGCCTGCCTGCCAGCAGCTGCAGCTGCCCTCCTGGGGCTGGGCGGGGGACGGGGCGAGAGGGCAAGGCCAGGCGGGCTTGGACAGGCCAGTCCCCCAACCCAAGCTCCAGCAGGAAAGGTCATGGGAGGCCTTCTCCTCCTGAGGATGTGGGTGCCCATTTCAGCTGGAGCACCTGGGCAATTGGCTTGCTTTCTCCTGTTCTCAGTTTCCTCCTCCGTAAAATGGGAGGAAAATCCATTCTACCTGCTGGGGAGATGAATGCGATGAGCTCATGATGTCCAGAGGGCCCAACACACTGAAGTGCAGAGGGGCTGTTGGGATCAGGGGCCCTCCCAGCTCTGGGGTGCTGGCTGGCTGGTGCACTCTCTCCAGTCCTCCACGAACAAAGCGCCAAGGCATTCAGCAGAACTGGGATGCATACATTCCAGCCCCAGCAAAGCAGCTGGGGACAGTCCACTGAGGTTGTGGGGCGGGGGGGCTTGGCCTGGTTTGGGGGCTTCCTAGAAGGCTCCCCAAGCAGATCCCTGGGCTAGGCTTTTGGACAGCCCCCCCACCCACCCCGTCCCATGCTCCCTGCCTCCCCACCCTTTCCCGCAGAGCTGGGGCCTTTAAAAGTTTCTTCCTCTCCCCCTTCCCAATCTGGAGCCACTGCCGTTATTAAAAAGGAACACCATGTGTTTTAAAAGCGAAAAGTGTGAGATTCTCTGCGAGCAAGGCAGGAGGGTGGCCTCCATCCTGGGGTCCCCATCTCCTGTCCTGCTGGTACCTGCAGACACTTTACGACCTGCTCGCCTGCTGGTCAGGTGCTAAGACACACCGTAAGTAGAAACATATTGCCGAGGTGTGAAAATCTTTTATTTAATTTCTTCCCCCTTAAAGGAAAAGACACACGCACAACAATCCCACCACCACCTTCGCTTGTTGCTCTGCTGGCTGGAAAACAAAGCCTGCCATTAAAGGTGGCATTCATGAGTGCTGCCCACGGCCTGGCAGAGCTGTCACGAATCCGAGAAGGGCCTTGGGGCCGCCCCTCACCTGTCCAGGAGCCTTGGGCATGCTAGGCTTTTGGCAAGTGCCCTAAGGGCACGGGACCCTGAGCCTTCTGGAGGAGCACCTCAGGGAGCCTGCAAACAGCTCTGTGCGGTGTAGGTCCACCAGGGGAGCGGCACGTCTCTCCTGGTCGACTTGTGAGCCTGGATGGGCCCCTGGGGTGACTGTGAACATCCAGGGCAGGCTGTGCCTGTGTGTGTGCCCCGTGTCGCCTCCCCCTTGGAAAGAGTGTGTGACCATGAATGTGTGTGTGTCAGGGATGGAATGTGTGTGTGCGTGCCCCGATGGTGTGAGAATGTGCATCTGGGATGCAGTGTGCACGCATCCGAGGGCGAGGGTGACGGGCCACAAGCCAGTGAGTCTTTGTGTGTCTCTGGGTGTGTCCCAGAGCGGGTCGGGATGTGGAGACGGTGTCCTGGCGAGGGTGTGCATCGGGTGGGGGACCGGATTGTGCCGGAGGCCAGGAGCTCCCAACAGGGTGGGGGGCTGTCGGCCTGCGGGGCTTGGGGGCTCCCGGTGACTGCCCCCCACACACACCCAGGCTGGGCCCACGGTGCCCGGACTCGCTGGCTCCCGCTCCCTCTCACTCTCACCCACTCTCTCACAAAGATTTCTCTCGCTGGAGTCTCCTAGCCCGGCGCAGCGTGGCCGGGAACTGTTCTAAACGCTGCCGGTGGCGGGGACTCCGTAGAACCCCGCGCGCGGGGTCCCGCCAGGGGAGGGCGGCGGCGCCGGCCCGCGGAGAGGCGCGTCCCCGGGGACCCCGGGCCGCGCGCCAGGCGGCCAGAGCGGCCCCCTCCCGCCCCGCCTTCCTCACGGGGCTCATCCCTCCACCCGGGGGGGCCCTGCTCAGGGCCGGCACCCAGCGCGCCTACTGCGTGCGCCCCCGCCCGGGTGCGGTGACCCGCAGTCTCTGCGACTCCAAGTCAGCAGACCCTGTCGCGTGCGCCCCCCGCTCCCGCCGTGCAAAGGTCCCAGGCCGCGGCCCCCTGACCCCCTGGGGCCGAGTCGGGCGTCCTCCACAGGGCAGCCCAGGTAAGAAGGCCTCGGTAGCGGAAGCCGGACCCTCGGGCCAGGGACCTTCGGCGCCGTGCGCCCCACAGGTGAGGGCGCCCCGAGGGCCGCTCCGGGGGCGCCTTCCTTTGTTCCCGGGCCGTCCAGGTGGCGCCCGCGCCCCCTCCCCCCGCGGTTGCCCCCGGGGCGCACGCTTTCGGCCCGGGCGGGAAGGAGGGAGCACGGCGCCGTGTACTCACCGGCTCCTGATCCCGCTCGCGGCGCCCCGAGGACGCAGAGCAGCAGTAGGGGCAGCGGCGGCGGCGGCGGCCGCCGCGCGGATTGGGCGGCGGGGCCCGGGCGGCTGGCGGGCATGGGGCCGGCGCTGCCGGGGGCGCGCGGCGGGCGGCGGCGAGGGGCGCGGGGCGCAGGCCGGGCGCAGGAGGGCGCGGGCCAAGCAGCCCGCACGTCGCTGGGCGCGGGCGCGGAGGCCAGAGCAAGTCTGAGCAGCCGAATTGACAAGGCGCTAATGCGCCGCTGGCCCCGCCCGGCCCCGCCCCCGGCCCGGCCCCGGGGGGGCGGCGGGCCCCGCACCGGCCTCCCCGCCGCCCGCCCGCCCGCCGGAGGGCACCGCGAGCCCCACCCGTCCGGCCTCCGCCCCGCCGCGCACCGCACGCGCCGTTTTTCCCGCGGCCCCAAACCCCCCAACTCTACCCTTACAGACCTGGGACCTCCCTTTCCAACCCTGCCAGCTCCAGGCTCCCTACCCCCAGTCTGGGACCTGGCGGCCCCCAATCGTGTTTCCATACCCCCGCCCACTTCCTCGCACCCAGCCCTCAGCCGTGTGCCCTTTCAGCGTCGCCTGCAGCCCCTAGCTCTGGTCCGCTCCTCCCCCCCATCCTCGTCTCGGCCCCCACCCCAGCTCTGGCCCCGCCCCCCCACTGAGCGGTCCCTGAGCCCCGCCTGCTCGCATCTCCAGCCCCTTTCCTCCCCGGGGGCCTAAGAGTCGCCCTCCGTCCCGCCCCACGCCCTCGGCGCGCGGATCCCACAGGTTTTGGCCCAGCGCTCCCCCTCCCATTTCATCCCGCCTCTTCTGGTGCTCCGCGCGCGCAGCCTCGGCCCCAGGCTTTGCTGGAGGGAAGACGGAGCAAAAGCTGCAAGGCTTGGAGTCCCCGGACCTCGCCCAGGCTCAGCTGTCCCCCTCGGGCGGGTCCGAGCCGGGATTCTATGGGGGCGCCCGGGGGCCTCAGGAGGGAGTTCTCGCGTGGGCAAGAGGGGAGAAATGGGCCCCGTGGGAAAGGAGACAGGGGCCTGCGCGGGTTCCGTGTGCGGGCAGGAGGGATCCCCCAGGAGGAGAGCGGTAAGCAGGCCCTCCTCCGACTCGCTAACAGCCCCCCCCACGGAAAAATCCGCTCAGCGGCCCGCGGGTGGGGTGCGCCACGCAATGAGTAATCGCTGGGGCGGCCGCCGCCCGCCGACTCCAGGTAACGCCGGCTGCCCCGAGCGACGCATAGTTTGTCTTCCTTTTTTTTTTTGCGCAGGGATCCTTCTCCGTGTTATTATTTTTGGCCACTGCTTGGGTTTCGGGACCCCTCCCGGCCCCGCTGCCTCACCCTCCTTCTCTCGGTCCTCACCCGATTCGGGCGCCCACGATAAAAGGGCTCCTGGACTCCAAGGCCCCAGTGGAGGGGGGAGCTTGAAATGAGAGTTCCGGGGCTGCCTCCTGCCCAGTTGTTGGAGTCGCAGCCCCGCCCACAGCCATGTGCCCTCAGAGAAGAAGGGCTCTATCTTCCCCTTCAGGGGCTCCCTTAGAGACCTGGACCCTCCCTCCAGGTCCCTAACTAGCCAAGGGGGTAAAAGTGTCTGAGGAGGGCTCAGGAGTTCCCGCCTCCTTTGCCTAAGGCGGCCCTCCACCACCCCTGCTAAGTAAGTAGTCTGAGGTCCCCAACTCAGACCTCAGACTATCAAAAAAGAGGATTGAAGGCCGGAGTTCCGGGTGTGCCCCCACCCCTCCAAGCCCAATCTGGACTCTGGATGAGTTTGTGAAGGAGAGAGTTGAGCCCTGGCATGGGGAAAATCAGGCCCCTCTGCCTCAGTTTCCTCCTCAGCACCATGGGGGACTCCTAGCCAGCCTACGCCTTTCTGTGGGAAGCTGCATTGTAGCAGAAGGCTCCACGGTCTAAACACTTACGATAGTGCCTAGCACTGGGGCACATTCTTTCGGAGTCTCAGTGTGTCACCTCTGAAAAATGGGGCCACCGTCCCACCTGCCAGAGAATTAAGCGAAGGTGGCCGTTCTTGGCTGGAATTGTGTTTTCAGGATATATCCCAAGCCTCCCCCACAACCTCGGTTCAGCAACGTTTGACTTCCACCTGGAGGACTTCAGGCTTCTGGAGAAAAAAATCTTAATATCCCCCCACCCCATCTCTGCTCCTCCCCACCCCCACTGCAGTCATCCCAGTCTCGGGGAAAAGGCTCCCCCATCCACCCAGGTGCTCAGGCCAGAGACCTGGAGGTGCGCGTGACAACTCTCTCCTTTGCTCATCTCCCACGTCCAATCCATCAGCAAATCCTGTTGGCTCTGATTCCAAAACGCATCCCCATTCTGAGATTCGGACCTCTTTTCTCCACCCCATCCGGGTCCAGGCCCCACCATCTCCATCTGGGATGCTGCCCAGCCTCCTAGGATTCCCGGGTAAACTCTCCTGCCCTTGTCTGTACATTAGGAAGAAGGGGCTTTTAAAAGAAGCAAAGCAGGTCTTCTCTGTCCTGTTACCCTCTCCCCATTCCTTCTCTCCTCTCTCCTCATCCTCTTCCTTCCTCTCCCTCACATTGCTCCAGCCCCAAGACTTGTACATTTGCTGTTCCCCTCTGTGGGGATGCAGTTCCCCCAAATTCTTCCCCCAGTTAGCACCTTCTTTTCCCATCAGGTCACAGGTCAAGTTTTCTCAGAGGGGGCCCCCCAACCTTTCCAGGCACTCTGTGTCCACTTCCTCTTTAAAAATTATCTTTGTAACACAGTTCTTCAAACATCGTCTTATTTTGAGGCATTTTCTTTACACTGTGGGCATCTGGAGAGCCTGCACCCAGGGAGGTCCACGGGAGAAGAGCTCAGTGAACATTTGCAGAAATGAAAGGATGGAGGTGGAGGTGAGAGGATATTACAAAAAAAAAAAAGAAGAAGAAGAAGAAAGAAAAAGAAAGGATGGAGAATTCTCAGTCCCTTGGAGTAGCAAGAAAGCTCAGTCCCAGTGAATCATGCTGTCTTGGGTCCCAGCCAGGCCCTGGATTTGCTCTGTGACCCAACCTGGTAGCCGCCCCTCTCTGGTCCTTAACTTGTAGAAGGGTATCCACTATTGGCTCAGTTCCTCCCTGGAGCATGCCCTCTGCCCTCAGGGTGGCCTTAACCTCATACCTTTGACTTTCTAAGGAAAGTGATTTGACCTCTAGGTGCATCCTTCCCAGCCCTTGGTTCTCCAGGCGGCTTAACCCCTTCCTCATCAGTCCTGCCGCCTCTTTGTGCAGGAAGGGGAACCAGCTCTGGTGGAACTTCTGGCAAATATTGACCCAAGTCCTTGAAGGTGGCTGGGAATGTACTGAGGTGGCAGATGGAGGGAGGGGCCCCCGGGGGGAAAGGCTCCTCCTTAGTCTTTGCACTTAAGAATTACCTTGGGGGAGACCCTCCAGCCCAGCTCCCTGCACTGAGGGTCCCCTGGAGATGGGCAGTGGTAACAGCACCTTCAAAGTCCCGTAGGGAGTGAGGAGGGCATAGAGCTGCCTTTCCCATGCTGAGACCCACATGGTCAGGGCCCCTCAGTATGGGATTAGCTGCCTTGTGTTCCAGGCCAGTGTTCCCAGGGAGCAGGGACAGTGAGGGTCTAGCCTGGATGTGTGCTTAGTACAGCAGAACCCAAGTTCCAGACCTGTATGCAGGAGAAGGTGGGGCTTTATCATTTCCACCCTGGAGGTTCAGCTGGAGGAGCTTGGATTCTGGGGTCCCAAGCTTTGTGCAGTATGTAATTTATCAACCGAGACCCCATGGGCATTGGAAGTGAGATCTCAGGAGTGCAGAGCTGCCTGTGTGCAAATCAGGACCAGTGTTCACCCCGCCTGGGAGGTCTGGCTTCCCTGCCCTCTACACCCTGGAGAACCTCCGATGTCTCGGGTCCAGGAGGCGCCAGCTATGTTAGGGGGTGACAGCTGTGCTCCTTCCCCTCCCCCCACCCACTGTCAGCAAGTTGCCGGCGCCACGGTGCCCTGCTAGCTCCCCAGGCTGTACCCGGCTTGGGGGTGGGGGTCAGCGGGGTCGTGGCGAGGGCGGCAAGGGACAAAGGGTGTTTGTCAGATGCCCGCCCTGACCTCGGCCGCCGCTTCTCGGACGCCTGGCCCACCTCTGATTCACGCCCAGGCCGGCCGCAGCGACTCCCCGCTAGCCGCCCCGGCCGGGCCGCCCCGGGGGGTAGGAAGTGGGGGGGGGCGAGGGGCGGCGCCGAGTCAACTTTCCCTCTTAAGCCCCGAAGGAATGTCGGCGGATTTCCTGAAACCCGACCCCGGCCGCCCGCCGGCCCGCCCGCCCCTCACCTGGACCAGCTCCCCCGGGAAAGGCAGGAGGGGCGCGGGGGCTCACCTGGGGGCCGGGGTCAAGTCCTCCTTCCGCTCCCGCCCCAGGCGGCCTTTTGCAGCGGAAAAGGGGGTGAGTAGGAGGCAATTAAATCTTCTTACTCCTCTGCGGTGACCTAGGCCAGCGTCCCAGCTCCTCCAGCCTCAGTTTCCCCTTCTACTTTACCCACGCCGCGGGTGTCCTTCCTTTCCCTTGAGCGGTAAGAGACGCCTCTAAAGCCGGGTAACCCTGACGCCCCACCTCCCAGTCTTGGCGGGGGTCTGCCCACGTCTCTTTGCTTCCTTCGCTTGTCACCTGGGCCGACCCCCTTTGACCGTCTGATCCTCAGCTTCCTCATTTGCAAATTGGATAACGCTACCAGTTCTTTATAGGGTTGTTGCAAGAAAATACTGCGGAAGTGTTTTGTTTGGAATGAATGAATAACAGTAATTGTGAAAGGCTTCGGCGCGCGGGGCTCTGGAATTGACATGTGTGGGCTTGAATCCTGGCTCTGCGGAGGGGTCCTGGGGACTAAGTTTCCCACCTGTGAAACGGGGGACAGTATTGGTCAGAACCGTTGGCTGTTCCCCAAGGCGCAGGCCTGGCGCGCGGTGGGCTAAACGCGGGGTTCCCTGGCTCTCGCACAAACCGCAGGCTGGAGGCCCTCGCCGCAGGGTCGCGGCGGCCTAGGCCGGGAGGGGCGGGGCGGGGGAGGGGCCGCCCGGGGATCCAGATGTTCAGGGTCCGCCAGGCACAGCCGCGCCTGATTAAGCCACGTGGGGGCTGGCTGAGGCCGAGGAGATGAAAGCGCGGCGGCCGGCCGGGGGAGGGAGGTGCACTAGACACCCCACCCCGGCCCCTCCTCCTCGGCCGGAATCTGCGGCGCCCTCTGACCCGCCGACCCCGGGTGGCTGCCGCCGCGTCTGCTGGGGCGGAGAGTGCACAGAGGATGCGCGGGCGGCAGGCACCTGCGCGCCGGGCACACCAGCGAGTGCGAGGGTGCCACTTTTGCAGGGTCTCGAACTTAGAGGGGCGTCCTCACTCCCATGCCTGCCGAAGAGGAAGTTAAGGGGACCTCCGAGGTCAAGGTTCATGGGGCTACCTTTTGTCACCTTGAAGTGCGGCAGTTATGAAAGCCAGAAGTACTCCTGTTTGTCCCATGTTTTCCCACAAGAATTAGAAATTTTAGCAGCACCCCATCACCCCGTCTGTGCCCCCTCCTACTCAGCACCAGGTCGAAGGGCTCCCAGTCTGGGAGAGCGGGGGCCAGACCCCCCAGGTCTGCGGATCAGGGCTGGGCCAGAGAGAGGCGACGCTCGGGGAACCCTGGAGGGGCTTGGAGAGCTTCCTCCAGAAGCCAAAATGCGCATAATTACCGGCTCTCTGATTTGGGTATCAAAAGAGATGAAGCTTCAGAAAGCCTCCTCTAACCCAGTTCTGCGACCCTCATGACCTCCATCCCCACACTCTGGCTGGGTTCCAGCCAGCCCCACCGCCCTCCTATTTCCTTTTCCAACAAGCTCGTCCGAACCTCGCTGTTCCCTCGGCGGCCTCCTTGAGTCGCCAGCTCGAAATACGCCTACTCTGGGAGGCCTTCCCTCATCCCCAGGCGAATAGATCTCTCCTCCACTCTATCAGCCTATTTGTTTCCTTTCGGCCCCCAGCGATGACTGAGATCCCCTCGCCTGCGGATACTGGTGGGGTGTCTTGGGATCCCGACGTGGGGCAGGCGGCAGGGGCCACGGTCCACCTGCCTCGCCCCGCCGGTGTCCCGGCGGTGCCGCAGCGCCGCGCCCCCGCCGGCTCTCCGCATCCCCCACCCCCCCTTCCCAGGCTGCCTCGCTCGGGTGACGTCAGCCACCCGGTCCCCGCCGCCGCCGCATCCTCCGCGCCCGCCCGGAGCCGGCGCCCCCCGCGCTCCCCGCGCCCGGCCTGGCCATGGACCCGGTCGCGCTGATGCCGCTCCTGCTGCTGCTGCTGCTGCAGCCGCCGCCCGCCACCCCCGCGCCGCCGGCCCGCGACCCCTTCGCCCTGCAGCTTGGGGACACGCAGAACTGCCAGCTGCGGTGCCGAGACCGCTACCCTAAGCCTCAGCCTGCTCAGGTGAAGCGCGCGCGGCGCCCGCAGAAGGACCCGAAGCCCTCCGGTGGGGGCAGGGCTGAGGACGCAGCTCCTTCCGCCGGGAGCGGGAGGCCGGGGCTCCTCGGAGGGGGAAGGGGTCACGGAAGGGGGCTCTCCAGTGATGATGGCGTTCCTTCGGCGGGGGCGAGCGCAGAGACCGGGGGTCCCTCCGATGAAGGGGGGGATGTTTCTCCCGCAGAGGAGGGGCCGTGGGGTCCCTTTGACACGGGGGGCGGGGCGGTGGTCAGTGATGCCAGTCCTTCCGATGAATTCGGGGTTCCGGGAGTCCCTCCAAGCCGGAGGCGGGAGGGGACTGAGGCTCTGTTGCTACCCAGCGGGTTCTGGCTCCCCTCTGCTGGGCCAGGGCCTTGGGGGCGCCCAACCCCCGCCTCCCTCAGGACCGACAGTCCCCCTTTCCCCCTCTACTCAAGCATCTTCCACACCCTTTCCCCTACCCCCCTTAGAGCTACCAGTTCCCACCCCGATCCTGACCACCCCTCCCCCAGTCAGATCCCAATTTTCCCAGGCCTGAAGGATGACAAAACGTCCTCTGAGTCCCCCTTCCTTCTTCAGGCCCAAGAGCCCCTCCTCTCTGGAGGGTTTTTCTTTTTTTGTGGGGGGAGGATCATTGCCCTTCATCTCCTCCAGGTTTTCAACCATTACCCAAACCCAGCAGCATCCATTGTTTACTCTCCTCAAGCTGCCCCCCGCCCCCACCCCGCACCACCCCTCTCTCCTCCTTGGAGCTGACAGCCCCCACTAATATTCTTAGCCTCCTCATCAACCTCGCCCCAACCCCCCTAAAAGATTTTGGGGGATCAAGTCTTCTACCTCCCCGAGGGCTTCCTGCGCCGCTGGCCGCCTCCTGCCCCTCCCCCTGCCTGAGCCCGCAGCTTCGCTTCCAGGAGGAGCTGGGGGAGGACCCCATTCAATCCCGGAGAGCGAAGGCATATGACAGGGCCGTCCTGACCAGCGCTTGCGAGCGCGGATGCCGCCTCTTCTCCATCTGCCGGTTCGTGGCCAGGAGCTCCAAGCCCAATGCCACTCAGGCTGAGTGTGAAGCAGGTGAGTGCTGGCTGGATGGGCCAGGGTGGGGAGAGGTGGTCTGGGACGGACTGTCCCCCAGTTACCCCCTCCTGCCCCTGCAGCCTGTGTGGAGGCCTATGTGAAGGAGACGGAGCAGCAGGCTTGCAGCGAGGGCTGCTGGAGTCAGAACCCAGAGCCGGAGCCGGAGCCCGAGCTGGAGCAGAAGGTGGGCGCCCTCCCACCTGCGGCCCCAGGCCCATCCCGCCTCTCATCTACCCCCCTCCCCAAATCTGCACTCATACCCACTCTCTCCCAGGCTCTCCATGCCATTCCAGGCCTCCTGGGTGTCCTGGATTAAGCCATATGACATCTCAAGACTCAACTGTCATCTCTGTGACATGGGAAGTCCTCCCCCGCCCCCCGCCGCCTCTCCCACCCTGCCACATTTCACATTATTTAGCAAGCTTTTGTCCTGGTCCAGGCCTAACCTCAGCCTGTCCCAAATTTCTTGTGCCACCCAAGGCACCTGAGACAGTGTCATCCCCGTTTCATGCCCACGGAGCAACTGCCCAAGGTCACCCAGGGCGGTGCAGAGGTGGGATTTAAAGCCAGTGCCACCAGGGCTTATGACCACTCCTCACCTCCCTCATCTTCGGAGCTGACTTCTGAGCACCTATATGTTAGCTCCTGGTCTAAGCCCTGTCCTTGTGATGAACAGACGGTCAGAACAGAAGTGTAGGGAGGAGGAGCCTCCCAAACACACATAGCTCCTCCTTCCCCACCCCAGGAAGAGACAATAACTGTACACTTATCATACCCCGTGAGTCTAGACAGTGCTGCACCAGGGGAAACTGAGGCACAGGACATCCTTCATCCCAGTCAGAAACCCACTCTCATTGCTCATTTTCCGGCACCCTTCCCAGGCTTTCCCTGTTCATGAAAGCCCTGTGCACCATCATTTCTTCCCATTCCATGTTCTCTCCTGATGCTGTTAAAACAAGAACAGTGATGATGGTAACATTTTCAATCATAGCAGCTGCTATATATTAGGCACTTGTGCTTTTTTTGTCTGTGTGACCCCACGGACTATAGAGTCCATGGAATTATCCAGGCCAGAATACTGGAGTGGGTAGCCTTTCCCTTCTCCAGGGGATCTTCCCAACCCAGGGATCAAGCCCAGGTCTCCTGTATTGCAGGCAGATTCTTTACAAGCTGAGCCACAAGGGAAGCCCAGGAATACTGGAGTGGATAGCCTATCCCTTCTCCAGCAGATCTTCCCGACTCAGGAATTGAACCAGGGTCTCCTGCATTGCAGACGGATTCGTTACCAACTGAGCTATCAGGGAAGCCCTTGTGCTATTGTTTAATTGAAATCTCATAGGAGATCCCTGAGGGAAGAGTATCATTTCCCACTGTAGGACTCAGAGAGGGCAATCCACTTTCCCAAGGGCACACAGTCAGTCAGCCAATGGAGTGCTGAGGTCTCTGTTCATAGTATGTAGCCCTGTTGCCCCAAACCACTTAGTGAATTTTGATCACAGTGAATTTTCCCAGCTCCCCTCCCACTTAACACCCTACATTGGTGACATTTCTGTGCCTTGGGCCTCCCCTTGGCAGAGAAAGGTCCTGGAAGCTCCGAGTGGGGCCCTCTCGCTCCTGGACTTGTTTTCCACCCTCTGCAATGACCTTGTCAACTCGGCCCAGGGCTTCGTCTCCTCCACCTGGACATACTACCTGCAGACTGACAATGGGAAGGTGGTGGTGTTCCAGGTGAGGGCTCTGGCAGGGGCCACACCAGAGAAGTGGCTGGGTGGTCAGGGTAAGGAGGTGGGATGAATTGGTTCTTGGCTCATGGGATGTACAGTCTACAGATCAGTAAGCTTCGAGCACAGCTGGATCCAGGGGTTCAGTGTCTCACTCCACCCCTGGGTTCTGCTGTCCTCTTCAGCAGCTTCATTCTCAGACAAACATGTCCCTCCTCACAGCAAGGTGGATGCCTAAGGCTCTAGATTACATACAACCTCTCAGGTTTTAACTAAGTTGATTGGCCCTGGTTGAGTCATGTGATGACCTCTCAGCCAGTCCCTGTGATTTTATTGGCTAGTCCTGAATCACATCCCTATCTTAGGTGTTGGAGGATGGGGTCAAGACAAACCAGGGTCCCACAATAGCAGGGAACAGTATCCCTGATATCACAGCCTGCAGCTGTGTCCTCTCTGTCCCCAGTGGAACGAGGTACCAGCTGGGCATGGGATAACGTAACCTACATGGGGCGCAGAGAGGTGCCTGCTAGGGTCAAGGTGGTGCCTTTCTAAAGGGCTTCTCTGTGCTGTCTTGTTCCTGGCCCAGACTCAGCCTGTGGTAGAGAGCCTGGGGCATGAGGGAGCCCGTCTGCAGCGAGTGGAGGTGACCTGGCGGGGATCCCACCCTGAGGCTTTGGAGGTGCATGTTGGTAAGGTTCAAACCTAGACCAGTGTTCCTTCCAACGGTGGCTCCACCGTCACAAGGGGTTCTCCTGGCAAATGAACCCTTGAGGATTGGTATTTCCATCTCTCAGTTCCTGGGGTTCCTTGATCCATCTCCCAGGGCTCCATGGTCTTCCTCCCAGGGTTCCGTGGTCCATCTCCCAGGGTTCTGTGGTCCATCTCCCAGGGTTCCATGGCCCATCTCCCAGGGTTCCTTGGCCCATCTCCCAGGGTTCCGTGGTCCATCTCCCAGGGTTCCGTGGCCCATCTCCCAGGGTTCCATGGCCCATCTCCCAGGGTTCCTTGGCCCATCTCCCAGGGTTCCGTGGTCCATCTCCCAGGGTTCCATGGCCCATCTCCCAGGGTTCCGTGGCCCATCTCCCAGGGTTCCATGGCCCATCTCCCAGGGTCCCTTGGCCCATCTCCCAGGGTTCCGTGGTCCATCTCCCAGGGTTCCGTGGTCCATCTCCCAGGGTTCTGATTTATTCCAAGACCCCATGCCCCATTGCCTCAAGTCCTGGCCCCCTGTTCACTCTCCATGGCTGCTGTCACCTCTTGGCTAAGACCTTGAGGCTACTGAAAGTAACTTGTTCTCTCAGACCCTGTAGGCCCCTTGGACAAGGTAAGGAAGGCCAAGATTCGAGTCAAGACCAGCAGCAAGGCAAAGGTGGAGTCTGATGAGCTGCAGGACAATGACTTCCTCAGCTGCATGTCCCGGTGGGTGGCAGAACCCTGGGGATGGTGGCGGGGTGGGGCCTGAGGGAGGAGGCTGTCTGGTCCCACCAGGGCCCCTGAATGTGCCTGCTGGGCGGGGCAGGCGCTCGGGGCTTCCTCGCTGGATCCTGGCCTGCTGCCTCTTCCTCTCCGTGCTGGTGATGCTGTGGCTGAGCTGCTCCACCCTGGTGACTGCGCCCGGCCAGCACCTTAAGTTCCAGGTGGGCAGGGCCCATGGGCAAAGATGGGAAGAAAACTGTTCCCTCACTGGACGGGGCCACCCCCTTTCCCGTGGAGACAGGGACCCCTGACTTGCTATGTGACATTAGGCAAGTTTCTTCACTCTCATGAAATCAGAGGAACAACTCCCACCCTTAGTAGGGGCAGCCCGAGATCTGGGGTGGGAAGGAGCCTTGCCAGGGTGGGGACTCCTGGCCCTCTCTCATTCTTCTTTCCCCTACAGCCCCTGACTCTGGAGCAGCACAAGGGTTATATGGTGGAGCCGGAGTGGTCCCTGTACCCTCCCCCGTCGCACGCCTATGCAGACAGCCCCCCGCCCTACAAGCTGAAACTGGACCTGACCAAGCTGTAGGCCTCCACTGCCAAGTTCAGGGGCCCTGGGGGTCTCACTTGCCCTGTGCTTAGGCATCCAGGTCAAGGTGGGACCATCCTTGGGCTCCTCCCTCCCCCAGATTCTTCTCTCTCCAGCCCTGCCCCTCGCCCCCTGGATCCTGGGGGTGCTGTGCCCCTGCTGGGGGGCGGGATCTGGCCTTGGTTCCTCCCTGTCCCCCTTCCCCAGAGCGTGTTATTTTGTCTTCTATTCCGTAGCTTCTTGAGTATTTGAACCCCAGTTCTGTGCTGCCTTCCTCCTTCCTCCTCTCTCCCCTCTCTGGGGGGCTGAGGCCACAGGGGAGCCACTCTGTTCTAAGGCTCCCCCTTTTCTCCCCACCCCACCTCTGGAGACATAGCCCCGTGAGAGGAGGTGCCCCCAAGAGAGGAGGCGGTGGGTAGCTCCATGCTGGGAGGGCGAGTGAGGCGGGTGTTGCAACATGGGGGTCAGAAGGAATAAACCATGTATATAAAAACCATCTTGGACTGAGCTTACTGCTATTGGTCTTTCTGTCTGCCTCCTGGGGGGAGACTTGAGTGTGGCCGTGACCCCTGCCCACCAGGCCCTTCCTAAGATGTGGGACTCCAGGAACTCCTCATGGCCTGAGTGGTGCGAACCAGCTGCTGCCTGAAAGCAACCAGCACACAGCATACTCCAAGCTAGGGGGTGACTCTGGCAAAGTGGCCCCTGCCACCTGCCTGGCTCGGGTGGGTCAGTGCCCCTTCCTGGGCCTCCGTATTGCTCCTGTGAAATGGACAGGGCACATCTCGAGAGGACATTTGTTAATTTTGTCACCAGCTGGCTTCCATCCCCCTTTCTTTTGGGGATGGAGTTCTGTCCCCATTGGAGGTAGTCTCAGGGCCCTGTCCACAGGTTCCCCCCACTTCCCTACCCAGGGGGTCCAGCTTTGGTGAGTTGGCATTCTTTCCCTGCACTCTGCATTCAAGAGGAGTCTTTCTTGCCTGAGAAATCCCATGGACAGAGGAACCTGGCGGGCTATAGTCCATGGGGTCACAAAGAGTTGGATATAACTTAGTGACTAAACACAAGGGCAACAGTGAAGACCCAGCATAGCCATAAATAAATAATCAAAACTAGAGGAGTCTTGTAGGGCAGGAGTAGCCCACCATGATGAGGCGGTAGCCGTGACCCTCCATTCTTCCACCTTCCTGTCGATTCTGCAGACTCCCCAAAAGCCTCTCATTTGGTTTAGTAGGCTAGAGTTGTTTCTGTTGCTGGCAACCAGAGAGTCTTGTTTGGTGGAGGCCGCATCTCCTGGAAAGAGATTGGGATGATGGACATGGTGGTCAGCAGGGCAGGCATTTCCAAGGGCTAATGGAGGCCTGTGGGTGGTGGGTGGGTGGCTGGGGGGAGGTGGATTAGGCTGAGTGAGGCTAGCGCCCTTCCACTTTTCATCCTGCCCTGTGTCCCGAGAAGCTGATTCACTTGGACCCTCAGCCTTCTGCTAGAGTCGGCCAGAGGAGGCCACCAGCAGGAGGCAGAAGGAAAGAGAGGCGAGAAGTCCCCGGGGTGGTGGTGGGGAGTGTTCTCGCCCCACTTCTCTCTCTGTATCCCCCAAGCCAAGACCACAGCTCCACCATGTGGACCGTCAGCCTGGGCATGTTAAAAGCTCCTGGCTGTTGCCCCTCCTGTGTGCTGCACCACCCCACGTCAGTTACCCGCCCCTGCCGCACTTTACAAATATCCCCTTTATTTCCACTCTCCTGCATTGTCCATTCTGACTGACTCCTGCTTGTTGCCTGGACCCTGCCTGATATCATGAACATCGGGATTCAATCAAAAGGCAATCTAGGCCCTTGAGTAACATTCTGACCCCAGCATGGGATTTCAGGGAAGGCCCTAGGCATGTCACCAGGAAATATGACCTGGGCAGAAATGAGAAGTGATGGCAACCCAGTGCTGCCCTGTAGAACATTCTGTGATGAGGGAAGTGTTCTGTCTGTACCATCTCCAGCCACACGATGTTGCGGAGCTCTTGCAATATGGCTAATGCGCCTCGATTGTGTTCCTCATTTTCTTAGTTTGAGTTGATGTACATTTAAGGTTTTTCCTCTATTTTTTTTTCCTTTGTGGCAGTGAAAAATATGCACCATATAAAATATGCCATTTTAGCCAGTTTTGTGTTTTTTTTTGGCGAGGCAGCATGTGGGATCTTAGTTCCCCAACCAGGGATGGAACCCGCACTCCTTGCAGTGGAAGTGTGGAGTCTTAACCACTGGCCTGCCCGGGAAGTCCCTTAGCCAGTGTTTTGTGTTTTTGGCTGCGCTGGGTCTTTGCTGCTGCTCATGGGCAAGCTGGGGGCTACTGTGTGGTTGTGGTACCAGGGCTTCTCTGCGGCGGCTTCTCTTGTCGCAGAGCGCGGGCTCTCAACACGTGAGCTTCAGTAGTTACAGCACGTGGGCTCAGCAGTTGCAGCTCACGGGCTCCAGAGTGCAGGCTCATTAGTTGTGGCCCACAGGCTCGGTTGTTCCACGGCACGTGGGATCTTCCCCTACCAAGGATCAAACAAGTGTTCTTTGCATTACAAGGTGGATTCTCAAGCACTGGACCACCAGGAAAGCTCCCCCTTAAAAACTGTATAATTTTTAAGTGTACAACTCAGTGACAATAGATACATCCATGAGCTGTAACAAACCTAGACAGTGTATTAAAAAGCAGAGACATCAGTTTGCCAACAAAGGTATGTATAGTCAAAGCAACTTGGTTTTTGGTATAGTCAGAGCCAGTCATGTAGTGATGTGAGAGCTGGACCATAAAGAAGGCTGAGCACTGAAAAATTGTTGCTTTCGAGCTGTGGTGGTGGAGAAGACTCCTGACAGTCCCTTGGACAGCAAGGAGATCAAACCAGTCAATCCTAAAGGAAATCAGTCCTGAATATTCACTGGAAGGACTGATGCTGAAGCTTAAGTTCTTTATGCAAAGAGCTGGGCTCATTAGAAAAGACCCTGCTGCTGGGAAACACTAAGGGCAGGAAGAGAAGGGGTCGACAGAGCATGAGATGGTTGGATGACATCACCAACTCAATGGACATGAGTTTGAGCAAGCTCTGGGAGATAGTGAAGGACAGGGGACCCTGCTGCTGCTGCTGAGTCACTTTAGTCATGTCCAACTCTGTGTGACCCCATAGACAGCAGCCCACCAGGCTCCCCCGTCCCTGGGATTCTCCAGGCAAGAACGCTGAAGTGGGGTGCCATTTCCCTCTCCAATGCATGAAAGTGAAAAGTGAAACTGAAGTCTCTCAGTCGTGTCCGACTCTTCGCGACCCCATGGACCGCAGCCTACCAGGCTCCTCTGTCCATGGGATTTTCCAGGCAAGAGTACTGGAGTGGGGTGCCATCGCCTTCTCCGCAGGGGACCCTGGTGTGCTGCAATTCATGGGGTTGCAAAGAGTCAGACATGACTGAGCTACTTAGCAACAGCAACAGTGTTGTGGAGTTATCACCATCATCTGTTTAAATGGTTGTAGTACCTTAGCCCAGATTAAAGAGGAGCTTGGCGGCCCTTTCGCTTGGGGATCTGCCCTGCCCCTGTCCTCCCCATCTCAGTGAGTCTAGATGCTTGAGTGACACCTTGGTTCCTCTCTGTCCTCACCCCATGTTGCTGCTTCAGCAGTGCTTTCCCTCTTGGCCTCCAGCCCACATGCTTCTCTTTGCTTTCCTTGGCAATAGCCAAGGTCCAACCTCCCTCGTCTCTTGCCCAACAAATGTGCCCATCTCTTCTCGGGGCTCCCAGCTTCCCTTCCGGCCACCCTCTAGCTCCAGGCAACAGCTGGGGAGCCATTGGTATAAAGTGTCTAGGTCTAATCCTAGACATCACCTGCTTCTGGGATCTAGTGCTGCAATGAGGAGCCCAAAACCCACATGATCCAACAAGTACCCCCATGACTTGGCCCAGTTAGCATCTCCAACCACTTCTATGAAGCTGTGTCCCTTGCTCGCTATGCTCCAGCCACACAGGCTCTGTCTAGATTGCTTGAACCTACCTTGTTCCTTCCAACCCCAGGGCCTTTGCACTTGCATTTCCCTCTGGCAGGAACACCCCTGAAGCCCTGCTCTAACCAAGTCCTCAACACAAAGGACTCCTCTGCAACCAATCACATCCTCGCCACCCAAGTTTGGGCCAGCATCCCCTGTTACACCAGTGCTCGAATCCTTGTTTGTCTTCCCTGTGCTGACCACATTTATAGTTGATTAATAATTATTTGTTTCAATGTCAGCCTCCTTTAACATAATTTTATGAGCTCCATGAAGTCAGCTTCCTAGGGTTTCACGTGTGAACTGGCATGGAGAAGGTAATCAGTAATTATTCTTGATTGGGTATCTTTCTGCTTCCCTCTCAGACCCCAGAAGCAGCATCATTCAGTCAAATCCATTCCCTATGTGGGCTCTGACCTTGTCCCTCTCTTACAAGCTCCTGTTGCCCTTGGATACCACCTAATTTCCTCTGCTTACCTTTCAAGGGCTTTTAAAATCCACCATGCTGGCAGCTACCACCTCCAATGTTCCTCCAACCTTTCATTCTGAAGACAGAAGGGGCATCAATGTTCTAGCCTGCAGACCTTTGCTATAGCTGCTCCTTCTGCTCAGAATTCAGAAGACCCTGGTTTGATTCCTGGGTCGGGAAGATCCGCTGGAGAAGGAATAGGCTACCCACTCCAGTATTCTTTTGCTTCCCTGTGGCTCAGCTGGTGGAGAATCTGCCTGCAATGCAGAAGACCTGAGTTCGATCCCTGGGTTGGGAAGATCCCCTGGAAAAAAGAATGGCTACCCACTCCAGTATTCTGGCCTGGATAATTCCACAGACTGTTTAGTCCATGAGGTCACAAAAAGTCGGACACAACTGAGCCAGTTTCACTATCACTTTCTGCTCAGGGCTTCCCTGGTGGCCCAGACAGTAAAGAATCTGCCTGCAAAGCAGATCTGGATTCGATCCCTGGGTTGGGAAGATCCTCTGAAGAAGAGAATGGCTACACACTCTAGTGTTCTTACCTAGAGAATTCCATGGGCAGAGGAGACTGGCAGGCTATAGTCCATGGGTCACAGAGTCAGACAAGATGAACATTTAAGACTTTCTGCTCGGATACTGTCATAGGCTTGGTAGGAATCAGCCTGGCACCTGGCTCTGGCATCTCTTCTTTCCTAACAGAACTGATTTGCTTTGGCCACACCTATGTGGTTTAGGGGAAGTTGAGCAGCATGACCCAGCCTCCTCAGGTATTGATGGGATATATTGGGAGAGAGACATGCCCTTGTTAACTGGGATTGTTGAGCTTGGGAGAATGAAGCATCTGTCTGAAGCAAGAGGCATGGAGAAAGTCAGTGTCTTCATGCCATTGACAGAAGTCCTGAAACAATAAAGCCATCCTTACTCCTTGGAAGGAACATTATGACCAACCTAGATAGCATATTAAAAAGCAGAGGCATTACTTTGCCAACAAAGGTCCGTCTAGTCAAGGCTATGGTTTTCCAGTGGTCATGTATGGATGTGAGAGTTGGACTGTGAAGAAAGCTGAGCGCCAAAGAATTGATGCTTTTGAACTGTGGTGTTGGAGAAGACTCTTGAGAGTCCCTTGGACTGCAAGGAGATCCAACCAGTCCATTCTGAAGGAGATCAGTCCTGGGTGTTCATTGGAAGGACTGATGTTGAAGCTGAAACTCCAGTATTTTGGCCACCTCATGCGAAGAGTTGACTCATTGGAAAAGACCCTGATGCTGGGAGGGATTGGGGGCAGGAGGAGAAGGGGACGACCGAGGATGAGATGGCTGGATGGCATCACTGACTCGATGGACCTGAGTTTGGGTGAACTCCAGGAGTTGGTGATGGACAGGGAGGCCTGGCGTGCTGTGATTCATGGGGTCGCAAAGAGTTGGACACGACTGAGCGACTGAACTGAACTTAACTGTCCTTGATTTTTGGCTTAATCCCATTTGTGTGGGGCTCCTTGGAACTGAAAATTGTGACTGATCCCTGTCTCTTTGTCCTCCCTCAAGACAGAGTTTTGCAAGGCAGAGTTTTGTTTGAATGCTGCTATAAAGCATCTGCCTACAATGAGGGAGACCCGGGTTCAGTTCCTGGGTCAGGAAGATCTCCTGCAGGAGGAAATGGCAACCCACTCCAGTGTTCTTGCCTGGAAAACCCCATGGACGGAGGAACCTGGTGGGCTACTGGTAGTCTATGGGGCCGCAAAGAGTCGGACGCGACTGAGCGACTTCACTCACTCACTCGTGTCTAGTGCATTGGGTTTTTTTCTTTTTTCTGCTGGGCTGCTTGGACTGTGGAATTGACCTAAGATTGAACCTAGGACCCTGGCAGGGAGAGCACAGAGTCCTAACCACTGGACCACCAAGGAATTTCCTAATGCATTAATTCTTGAAACCCCTGTGACTATCCCAGGGTTGGACCCAGAGTAGATGCCTCATAGGTATGGAGTGAATAATGTCAGACGATGCTGGTAGAAACCGAGTCCTGCGGATGTGTGGAGGTGGGAGAGGAGTCCTTTCCAAGCAGGTGGTGAGTGACGGCTTCCTGGAAGAGATGGCAGCTGACTTGGGCTTTGAAGAATGGAATAGATAGAATCCAGGGACAACAGAGGGTGTCCCAGGTGCATAGGTGTGTGTGTGCATTTAGAGAAAAGTAATACCTATTCACATTACCTGTCTCTCTCAGGGTTTCACTGGGGAAGGGGCCCTGAGTGCCAAGTGAAGACTCTTCTGGAGTCTCAGGAGAGAGGGGGCCCTTCACCTCCAGCTGAGGCTCCTTCCCAGGGAGCTGATCTGAGGATAACTCCTGACTCCCTGCGGTTCTTTGAACCTCAGGTTCCTTGTCTGCCCTCCCCAGCTCCACAAGGCATCTGGGAAGCCGCCCTCTCTGCGCTTCCTTCTGCCTTCCTCTCACATCCCAATGCAGACCTGGTGGAGGGTGGGTGGGTGACTGGTGTCATGGCAACAAGCAGGAGCGCCCATGTGTCCGTAGTGAGCGTTGCCGTGGCAACCGGCAGTCCTGGTTCCCTGGCGACAGGCCTGAGTTCTGGGCTTAGGGGTGGGAAGGGAGGGAGGGAGGTGTCCCTGGAGACACTTTGCAAGTGCTTGGAAGGAAGGAGGGGGATTCATGTCTTTCTCGCCTGTGAAGAGGGAGGTTCAGGCCAGAGCCCAGCTGAGGCTTGCTGGGGTCCCTGCTCCGAGCCAGGTTGTGAGCGCAACAGGGCAGCTGAAGCCTCCGGGGTCCTGTGTCACGAGGTGCTGCCCACCATCCCCTTCACACCCAGTTCCACCAAGCTCTCGGCGGCTTCTGGAACGCTCCCTTCTCAGTGTCCCCGCACAGTCTGTTCCTTCTGGCTGGAAGGCTCTGCTCTCTTCCCAGCTGAGTCTTCACACTGAGTGTCCCTCCTTGGCCTCCTGGCTCAGCCTAGCCCTGCTAAATCACTATACCCTAAGCCCCTATCATGTTGACAATTAAGTTATTGCCTCTTTGCTTGTGTGATGAGTGGTTTAACAAATGTTCCCTCTGCCAGATGCGACACTAGCAGTCTCGGTCACAGCTGTGTCCCACACACTGAGGAGGCTGACCTCAATACATCTTTGTCAACACGCTCCCCCCTAGCTCCACATCAGGACAGCCACTGTGGTCTCCTCTCCGTCTCGGGGGCTCTTTCGGGCACCCATTTGGTCCATACCCATGACTTCCACCAGAAATGTCCTGGAACATTCTGGGCCCTTCCACAATGTTCTGGAATGTCCCAGAACACCCCTCCTTGCTTCTCTCTCCCTGCTTTTATTAAAGCTGGAACATTGCTTCCTCAAAAAGGCTCTCCTCCGCCTCCGGGTTAAAACAGTCTCTCCCCTCAGTCACTCTCAGCCCATTTCCTTCATGGCAGTTAAAATCATCTTGGCCCTTTATTGCTTCGTATGTCTCAGGTTTGTCCTTCCCATAAGGATATAAACATTCCAGAATACTCTGGAACATGAAGGGTAGGGATCATGTCTGGTGTGCTTACAACTGAAACCCTAGCCTCTCGTGCATAGCCGATGCATCAGTCCTTGCCTTTTTAAGACATTAAAGTTAATTACCGAATCATTGGCTGAGCTGGGTCTTCGTTAATGCGCAGGCTTTTCTCTAGCGGTGGCAAGCATGGGCTACCCTCTGGGTGCGGTGTGCGGGTTTCTTGTTGTGGTGGCATCACTTGTTGTGGAGCAGGGGCTTTAGGGCACGCCGGCTTCCGGGGCCAAAGCACACGTGCTCAATAGTTGTGGCTCCTGGGCATGAGAGTACAGGCTCAATAACTGTGGCACGTGGGTTTGGTGGCTCCGAGGCATGCAGGATCCTCTCGGGTCAGAGATGGCGCCCGTGGCTCCTGAATTGGCAGGCAGATTCTTCATCACTGAACCACCAGGGAAATCCAACAAGTGCTTGTTGACTGGATGGAGGAAAGGGGCGAAGAGACCAGGAGGTGGTGATGCGCTCTAGGGTAAGCAGCTCTTGACACCGTCCTGCTGGAAGCTCGGGTGAGTTCCTTACCTCTCTGAGCACCAGGGTCTTGCTTTTCAATGCAAGTGTAATTTATAAACAACAAAGCCCACTCGGTTTTACCGTTGTGATCCAAATACAGAGTACTCCTAATCCCCAGGGGCTCTCTGCGCCCCTTCCAGTCACCTCCCAGGGCTAGTCCCACGTCTGACCTCTATCCCCTAGGCTCCATCTGACTGTTTTTTTCTTGTTGTTTTTACCATGCTGTGTGGCTTGTGGATCAGTTCCCCCACCAGCAACTGAACCTATGACGCAGCAGTGAAAGCCTGGAATCCTAATCACTAGGCCACCAGGGAGCTTCCTATTCTGTTTAATAAACCAGCTTTAGTGAGGCAAACTTTAATGATGCAACTGTTTTAAGTGCTCAGTGAATTCTGGCAAATTTAACCCACCTGTTGCCCCATAATTCAAGATATAGGACATTTCCATCACCCCAAGGCCACGTGCCCCTGTGTGGCCACGGCTTCTTCTCCCTCATGATCCCCACCAGGAGGCCCCCGGCCCAGCCTCTGTCGCCATAGATTAGTGTGGCTTACTTGTGAAGTTCGCATAAATGGAATCACAACATGTGTCTTCTTTGCTTCTTTTGCTCAGTGTTGGTGAAGTCCCTTGTGGGATACGTGTGTTAATAGCAGTGCGTCATTCTTTTTCTTTGCTGCATAGTATTCCACCAGTGGCCATGTCCTTGTCCATTTACCCATCGACCTGTTGATGAACCTGTGGAACCTGCGGGCTGTTTCCCGTTTGCGGCTATTATGACCGTTTATGTTTGTATCTTTGGATGGAATCGTGTCCCTTTTTCTGTGGGGTGAACACCTGTAGTGCGTTGGGTGGTGCCCCTACCACCCTCAATTTATGTCCACCTGGAACCTCAGAATGTGACTTGATTTTATTTGGAAATAGTGTCTCTGCAGACGGGATGCAGCTAAGAATCCAAAAGAGATGAAACTGGATGAGGGCGGACCAAAAATCCAGTGAGAGTGTCTTGGTAGGAGACAGAAATCAATGCACAGAGAGGCACAATAGGAAGGCCATGTGAAGACGGAGGCAGAGACTGGGGTGATGGAGCTGCAGATCAAGGGATGCCAAAGATAGCGGACAATTCCACAAGCTTGGAGAGAGACACGATTCTCCCCTAGAGACCTGCAGAAGGAGCCAACCCTGCCAGCATCTTGATTTTGGACTTCTGGCCTCCTGAACTGTGAGAGAACAAATGTCTGTTGTTTTAAACCATCCCCTTTGTGGTCATTTGTTAGGCAGCCCCAGGACACTCATAAAATGCCCATGGATGGAACCGCTAGAGTGTAGGAACACCCCCTTTCAGCAAATATTGCCAAACGGCTGTCTCAAGTGGTTGTACCAAATGACATTCCCACCAGGAGTGTAAGAGCCATCGCTTCTTCATCTCTAAAATGGGGACAGTAATAACTCTTCATGGATGTGGTGAGAATACATGAGAAAGCACAGTTCTGGGCATTGAAGTGCGGGGGCCTCCCTGGTGGCTCAGTGGTCAAGAATCTGCCTGCAATGCAGGAGACCCAGGTTCAGTCTCTGGGCTGGGAAGATCCCCTGGAGAAGGGGGTGGCAACCCCCTCTGGTATTCTTGCCTGGAGAATTCCATGGAAAAGGAGTCTGGCAGGCTACAGTCCCTGGGGTTGCAAAGAGTTGAAAACACTCTGTAAATGGTAACGTAAAAAAAAAAAGTTGCAGAGAAGGTGCAAATCCAGCTCCATATGTCTTCAATATTGGACTTTTTCTGCTCTTTCCCAGAAGAAGTGATATACAAGGAGTTCTGAGTGGAGGCCCTCTCCTCCTATAGGAAGACCCAGGGAGGGCTGGGTTCTGGGGTGATACTGAGGACCCTGAGAGACCCAAGAGAGGCTGCAATGCTGAAAGCAACTGAGGAAAGAAAGCCAGAGCAGAACCAGCACAGGAAAATGTCCTTCTTTCATTCACCAACAGATTCGTTGCCAGTCAATGCTTGATTCCAGAGGCTGGTACCCCAGAAAGGCCCCCATATAAATACAGGCTAGGCAGCCAGACTGGGCAAAGGGGAAATGGGAGCTCTGCTGAGCAGCCAGGAAGGCTTCCTGGAGGAAGAGACCTGAGCTGGATTTGAAGAATGTGAGAAGGCGTGCAAGACCAACTTGACCATCCTTTCTGCTATGCCAGAAGTCTGAAATCAAAGTGTTGGCAGCTGTGCTCCCTCTGAAGGTTCTAGAGGAGGGTCCTTCCTTGCCTCTTCCAACTCTGATAGATCCAGGCATTCCTTGGCTTGTGGCTACATCGCTTCAATCTCTGCCTCTATCTCCACACGGTCTCTCGTTTGGATTTCACTCTTCTTTCAAGGACACCAATCACTGCATTTAGCTCCCTCACCCAATCCAAGAGGAACTCATCTCGAGGTCCTTACCTTAATAATATCTACAAAGACTCTTATTCCAAAAAAGGCCTTATTTTGAGGTTCCAGGCATACATGTCTTGGGGGGGTGGTCACCATTCAACCCAGTACATTGAGAGGGTTTGTTCAGTTTATTTTCAGTGAGACTGTTCTCTTGCGGGTAGGGTTGTCTCTTTCTTGTCTGAAGCCTGTATTCTGTGCCTATCACAGGGTCTGGGGCACAGCGGGCTGTCAATAAGTGCTGCTGAATGCCTGAATACAAGACAGGAGAAGGGACTTCCCTGGTGGTTCAGTGGCTGAGATTCTGTGCTCCCAAGGCAGGGAGCCTGGGTTCGATCCCTGGTCAGGGAACTAGATCCCACATGCCTCAACTAACTTTTCAGCATACCGCAAGTGAGATCGAAGATGCCACTTATGGAAGCTAAGACCCAACGCAGCCAAATAAACAAATAAGTATTAAAAAAAAAAAAGACAGAAGGAGAGGGAGTCAGCACGGGGTACTGGAAGAGGGCACAGCTTTGGGATCAGAGAATAGGGGTCCTATTTCCTTCTCCTGAGCCTTGCTTGGCAAGACACTGCCACTCTCTGAGCCTCACTTTTGCCCACTTTGCAAGGCTGTCGTGAAGATAAATGTCAAAGTCTGGAGGTTTCCAAGTTACCTGGTAGGATCTTAGGAGGTGCAGCTATCGTGGTGGGGGGGGGGGCGTGGAGGGCAACGTAGGCAGGAAACATTCTAGGCCTGAAGGCAAAGTTAGAGAGGGCAGATCCGGTGGAGACTTCAGGGGGGCGCTGCGACACGGCCAGCTGGGCTGACAGTGAGAGAGGAAGATCAAGGGTCCCTGCGTTTATCTGTCACTGAGCCCTTCTCAGGATCCTGGAAGGAAGCGGTCTATATGCTCCTTCTTTCTTTCTTTTTTTCATTGACATAATATAAAATTAGCCTTTTTTTTTTTTTTTTTTTTTTTGGTCTCTCCTTGCAGCTTGTAGAATCTTATTTCCCCACCTGGGTATTGAACCTGGGCCCTCGGCAGTGAAAGGGTGGAGTCCTAATCACTGATGCGTGAGTGGGTGAGTCGTTCAGTCCTGTCTGACTCTTTGCAACCCCATGGACTGCAGCCCGCCAGCCTCCTCTGTCCATGGAATTTTCCAGGCAAGAGTACTGGAGTGGGTTGCCATTGCCTCCTCTAGGGGATCTTCCTGACCCAGGGATCGAACCCCCCTCTCCCGTGTCTCCTGCATTGCAGGTGGAGGATTCTTTACCACTAAGCCGCCAGGGAAGACGCTAATCACTGGACTGCCAGAGAAGTCCCTAAAACGACCCACTTTAAAACGAACAATTCAGTGGCATTTAGTACATTCATACTATTGTGTAACCATCACCTCTGTTTAGTTCCAGAACACTTCCATCCCTGTTCCCATTAGCAGCCACTCCCTACACCCCCTCCTCCAGCCCCTGGCAACTGCTAATCTGCTTTCTGTCTCTATGGATTGGCCAGTTCTGGACATTTCTTATAGATGGAATCATACAAAAGGGGACCTTTTGTGTCTGGCTCCTTTCACTCGGCATGTTTTCTAGGTTCATCCGCGTTGTATTAATAGCATGTGTCAGAGCTTCAGTCCTTCTCATGGCTGAGCAATAGTCCATTGTTTGGATGGAGAGCATTGTGCGTACCCATTCATCACTGGATGGACACTTGGGCTGTTTCCTCTGTTTGGTGATTGTGACTAATGCCGCTGCGAACTTGTGTGCATGTGTATCTGTTTAAACATCTGATTTCACTTCTCTTGGGTGTACGCCAGTTGTACAGATGGGAAAACTGAGGCTAGGAGGGGATGAGTCAGCAGTGAAGAGTGTGGATTTGAAGTGAGGTGAGCTTTGGATTTGGCTTCAGGCAGGGCTCTGCCGGGCACTCACATGTGACTTTGGGTTGGGACTCACATGTGACTGGGACCCCTAGCTCATAGGAAGAAGCTTCTGGAAGGACCTGTCACAATGCTTGGTCCATATTAGCCACTGCGTTGTTAATAGTGACAGTGGAGGAGAGGACTTCCCTGGTGATCCTGTGGGTGAGACTGCTCCACAGTCAGGTTCAATCCCTGGTTGGGGAGCTAGGATTCCCACACGCCCTCTGGGCCAAAAAAACAAAACAGAAAACAGAAGCAGTATTGTAACAAATTCAATAAAGACCAAAAAAAAAAAAAAAAAAAAGGTTCATATCAAAAAAGTCTTTAAAAAAACAGCAGGGAAAACTGAGATTTCTAACCCCCCTCACCCAGAGGCCACTGGGATCAGTTACTGGGGCCTGTTTCGCCCACCCTGCATGAGGTCCCCAGGGGCTGGCTCACCTCCAGGCAGCAGTCCCGGCTGTGGACTGGCATCTGTGCCCAGCACTCCAGCCGAGGTGGGGGTCCCCGGACCCGCCTCTGCCTCAGCTCGCCATATGGGCCACTCCCTAAGGGCGCAGAGTCCAAAGCCCTCCCTGGGTGACGGCAGCGGTCCCTCAACCTCTCTGCCCTTGACCTCGGCCATTCAGATCCCAGCCGTGGGGCATCAGTGGAGGCAGGAGTGGGAGGGAGAAATGCACAACTGGTGATTCTTTGCTCGGGGACAGTCAGCAGCCCATCGTGCTCACTCTGAGGACATCTGAGAATAGGCTCAGAGCCTTTTCTGGAGGAAGAGGGGACTAATTCTTACCAAGGGAAGGACTGTGTTCATACTCACTTCGCAGATATGGAAACTGAGATCCCAGAGAACCTAAGACTTATTGTTCAGCCAAGAGTCACGATGATTTGTTCATGCCTTGTGTGTCTACTTAACGTGCTGGGTGCTGCCCAGGGCTCCGTGGAGTGACCAGGAAGAAGAGGAAGTCCCTGTCCCTTGTGGAGATGACAGGTGACAAGGAAGAAGAGAAATTGTAGGCAATTCCCTGGCAGTCTAGTGGTTAGGACTCTTGGCTTTCACCACCAAGGGCCTGGGGTTTAATCCCTGGTGGGGCAGATAAGATCCCACAAGGCATGGCCAAAACAAACAAACAAAAAATACAGAAAAGGCAGGACAGTTTCTCAAAAAATTCTCCATCCAGCAATTCTACTCAAACCCCTGTCTCTTATGTCTCCTGCACTGGCAGGGGGGTTCTTTACTACTAGCGTCACCTGGGAAGCCCACTCCTAGGTATGTGCCCCTACAAAAGTGAGCACAGAGACTCTGACAGACACTTGTACACGTGTGTTCACAGCAGTACTAGTCACAGTCGCCAAAAGAGGAACTACTGAAATGTCCATCAATGGATGAGGGAATAAACGAAATACGATCCATCCGTACTTTGAATATTAGCCAGTCATAAAAAGGAAATGAAGCGCTGAGACGGACTACAACGAGGATGGACCTCGAAAACATCATGCTGATGAGTGTAAGCTAGAAGGACATATGTGATTCCATTTAAATGAAGTGTTCAGAATAGGTAAATCCATAGGGACAGGAAACATGAGTGATTATCAGGGGCTGGGCCAGGGAAAGGGGGGTGATCGCTAATGAGGATGGACTTTCCTTTTGGGGTGATGAAAATGTCTTGGAACTAGACAGAGGTGCTGATTGGGCTTCCCAGGTGGCATTAGTGATAAAGAACCTGCCTGTCAATGCAGGAGATGCTGGTTCGATCCCTGGGTCTGGAAGATCCCCTGGAGGAGGGCATGGCAACCCACTCCAAAATTCTTGCCTGGAGAATCCCGTGAACAGGGAAGTCTGGCGGGCTATAGTCCATAGGGTTGCAAAGAGTCAGACAGACTGAATCAACTTAGCACACACTCACGCAGAGATGTTGATTGCATAACACCACGAACGCACTGAACGCCGCTGAACTGTACACTGTAAAATGGTGAGTTTTATGGTATGGGAATTGTATCTCAATAAAAAAAAAACAACACCTAAAACACAGAGTTTGTTAGATAGAAAAATCAAGCAGGGCTAGGAGGTCAAAGGGCAGGTGTGGGAGAGAGGAAACGCCCACAGCTGACTTGGAGTGAGGGCCCACGACCTGAACTGCCCTGGGTGTTGTATGTTTATTTCACCACGGCCCCTGCTCTGTCTCACAAAGACATGTTACATATGGGTCCCCCGCCCACTCCTGCCGGCTTCCCTGGTGGCTCAGAGGGTAAAGAGTCTGCCTGCAATGTGGGAGACCTGAATTCGATCCCTGGGTCGGGCGGATGCCCTGGAGAAGAAAATGGCAACCCACTCCAGTATTCTTGCTTGGAAAATCCTATGGATGGAGGAGGAGCCTGGTGGGCTACAATCCATAGGGTTGCAAAGAGTCGGACACGACTGAATGACTTCACTTTCACTCACTCCAGTATTCTTGCCTGGAGAATCCCGTGGACAGAGGAGCCTGGTGGGCTACAGTCCGTGGGGACGCAAAGAGTCGCACATGACTGAGCGACCCACACAGTTACAGTTACACCATCTGCCTGCTGCATGGTACGGTGGCATCTTAATTCCCCGACCAAGGATGGAACCCAGGCCTCTTGCCTCGGAAGCATGGAGTCTTAACCAGTGGACTGCCAGGGAAGTCTCTCAGGGACATTTTAAAGATGGAAAAACTAATGTGTAGAGCTGGAGCAACCCACTCAAGGTGTGAAGACTGATAAGAAGTGGATGCAGGACTGCCCTGGTGCTCCAGGGCTTGAGGATACCCCTGCAGTTGCAGGGGATGCAGGTTCAATCCCTGGTCTAGGGATATCCCACATATTGTTGTTTCTGTTCATTCACTGAGTCATGCCTGATTCTTTGCCACCCATGAACTGCAGCACGCCAGGCTTCTCTGTCCTCCACTGTCCTCTGGTGCTTCCTTAAACTCATATGCATTGAGTCAGTGATGCTGTCTAACCATCTCATCCTCTGCCACCCCCTTCTCCTTTTGCTTTCAGTCCTTCCCAGCATCAGGGTCGCTTTTTCCATTGAGTCTTCTTCTCGAATCAGGTGGCCAACGTATCGGAGCTTCAGCTTCAACATCAGTCCTTCCAGTGAATAATCAGGGTTGATTTCCTTTAGGATTAATTGGCTAGGTCTCCTTGCTGCCCAGGGGACTCTCAAGAATCTTCTCCAGCACCACAGTTTGAAAGCCTCAATTCTTGGGCACTCAGATTGCTTTATGGTTCAACTCTCACATCCATATATGACTACTGGAAAAATCATAACTTTTACTAGATGGACCTTTGTTGGTAAAGTGATGTCTCTGCTTTTTAATATGCTTTCTAGGTTTGTCATAGCTTTTCTTCCAAGGAGCAAGCAAGATCCCACATCAATGCAGTTCAGTTCAGTCACTCAGTCGTGTCCGTGTCTTTGCGACCCCATGAATCGCAGCATACCAGGCCTCCCTGTCCATCACCAACTCCCGGAGTTCACTCAGACTCACATCCATTGAGTCCGTGATGCCATCCAGCCATCTCATCCTCGGTCGTCCCCTTCTCCTCCTGCCCCCAATCCCTCCCAACATCAGAGTCTTTGGCAATGAGTCAACTCTTCGCATGAGGTGGCCAAAGTACTGGAGTTTCAGCTTTAGCATCATTCCTTCCAAAGAAATTCCAGGGCTGGTCTCCTTCAGAATGGACTGGTTGGATCTCCTTGCAGTCCAAGGGACTCTCAAGAGTCTTCTCCAACACCACAGTTCAAAAGCATCAATTCTTCAGCGCGCAGCTTTCTTCACAGTCCAACTCTCACATCCATACTTGACCACTGGAAAACCATAGCCTTGACTAGACGGACCTTTGTTGGCAAAGTAATGTCTCTGCTTTTGAATATGCTATCTAGGTTGGTCATAACTTTTCTTCCAAGGAGTAAGCGTCTTTTAATTTCATGGCTGCAGTCACCATCTGCAGTGAGTTTGGAGCCACAAAATATAAAATCAGCCACTGTTTCCACTGTTTCCCCATCTATTTCCCATGAAGTGATGGGACCAGATGCCATGATCTTCATTTTCTGAATGTTGAGCTTTAAGCCAACTTTTTCACTCTCCTCTTTCACTTTCATCAACAGGCTTTTTAGTTCCTCTTCACTTTCTGACATAAGGGTGGTGTCATCTGTATATCTGAGGTTATTGATATTTCTCCTGGCATTCTTGATTCCAGCTTGTGCTTCTTCCAGCCCAGCGTTTCTCATGATGTACTCTGCATAGAAGTTAAATAAGCAGGGTGACAATGTACAGCCCTGACATACTCCTTTTCCTATTTGGAACCAGTCTGTTGTTCCATGTCCAGTGCTAACTGTTGCTTCCTGACCTGCATATAGGTTTCTCAAGAGGCAGGTCAGGTGGTCTGGTATTCCCATCTCTTTCAGAATTTTCCGCAGTTTATTGTGATCCACACAGTCAAAGGCTTTGGCATAGTCAATAAAGCAAAAATACATGTTTTTCTGGAACTCTGTTGCTTTTTCGATGATCCAGCGGATGTTGGCAATTTGATCTCTGGTTCCTCTGCCTTTTCTAAAACCAGCTTGAACATCTGGAAGTTCACAGTTCACATATTGCTGAAGCCTGGCTTGGAGAAGTTTGAGCATTACTTTACTAGTGTGAGAGATGAGTGCAATTGTGCAGTAGTTTGAGCATTCTTTGGCATTGCCTTTCTTTGGAATTGGAATGAAAACTGACCTTTTCCAGTCCTGTGGCCGCTGCTGAGTTTTCCAAACTTGCTGGCATATTGAATGCAGCACTTTCACAGCATCATCTTTTAGGATTTGAAACAGCTCAACTGGAATTCCATCACCTCCACTAGCTTTGTTTGCAGTGATGCTCTCTAAGGCCCACTTGACTTCCCATTCCAGGATGTCTGGCTGTAGGTGAGTGATCACACCATCATCATTACCTTGGTCTTGAAGAACTTTTTTGTACAGTTCTTCTGTGTATTCTTGCCACCTCTTCTTAATACCTTCTGCTTCTGTTAGATCCATACCATTTCTGTCCTTTATGGAGCCCATCTTTGCATGAAATGTTCCCTTGGTATCTCTAATTTTTTTGAAGAGATCTCTAGTCTTTCCCATTCTGTTGTTTTCCTCTATTTCTTTGCATTGATCACTGAGGAAGGCTTTCTTATCTCTTCTTGCTATTCTTTGGAACTCTGCATTCAGATGCTTATGTCTTTCCTTTTCTCCTTTGCTTTTTGCCTCTCTTCTTTTCACAGCTATTTGTAAGGCCTCCCCAGACAGCCATTTTGCTTTTTTGCATTTCTTTTCCATAGGGATGGTCTTGATCCGTGTCTCCTGTACAATGTCACGAACCTCAGTCCAGAGTTCATCAGGTACTTTATCTATCAGATCTAGTCCCTTAAATCTATTTCTCACTTTCACTGTATAATCATAAGGAATTCGATTTAGGTCATACCTGAATGGTCTAGTGGTTTTCCCTACTTTCTTCAATTTAAGTCTGAATTTGGCAATAAGGAGTTCTTGATCTGAGCTACAGTCAGCTCCTGGTCTTGTTTTTATTGACTGTATAGAGCTTCTCCATCTTTGGCAAAAGATGGAGCAAAACCAATACCCAGTTGTGGATGTGACTGGTAATAGAAGCAAGATCCGATGCTGTAAAGAGCAATATTGCATAGGAACCTGGAATGTCAGTTCCATGAATCATGGCAAATTGGAAGTGGTCAAACAGGAGATGGCAAGAGTGAATGTCGACATTCCAGGAATCGGTGAACTAAAATGGACTGGAATGGGTGAATTTAACTCAGATGACCGTTATATCTACTACTGCGGACAAGAATCCCTTAGAAGAAATGGAGTAGCCATCGTGGTCAACAAAAGAGTCCGAAATGCAGTACTTGGATGCAATCTCAAAAACGACAGAATGATCTCTGTTCGTTTCCAAGGCAAACCATTCAATATCACAGTAATCCAAGTCTATGCCCCAACCAGTAACGCTGAAGAAGCTGAAGTTGAATGGTTCTATGAAGACCTCCAAGACCTTTTAGAACTAACACCCAAAAAGATGTCCTTTTCATTATAGGGGACTGGAATGCAAAAGTAGGAAGTCAAGAAACACCTGGAGTAACAGGCAAATTTGGCCTTGGAATGCAGAATGAAGCAGGGAAAAGACTAATAGAGTTTTGCCAAGAAAACGCACTGGTCATAGCAAACACCCTCTTCCAACAACACAAGAGAAGACTCTACAAATGGACGTCACCAGATGGTCAACACCGAAATCAGATTGATTATATTCTGTGCAGCCAAAGATCCCACATGCCTTAGAGCAAAGAAGGGCCTGAATCACAACTGCTGAGCCTGTGCACCTGGAGCCCACGTTCTGCAGTAGGTGAAGCGGTTGCAATGAGCAGCCTGTGTACTGCAACGATGAGTAGCCCCTGCTCACTGCAACTCGAGAAACCCTGCACCCCAACGAAGACTGAGTGCAGCCAAAAGAAAAGAAAATTCACAGAAAATACTTCATCAGAAAACAGCAGTGGGTGCTGAACTAAAGGCAGTAGCAACAAACATCAAGAGCAGTTACTTCATGGCTGCTGCTGCTGCTGCTGCTAAGTCGCTTCAGTCGTGTCCGACCATGTGGGACCCCAGAGACGGCAGCCCACCAGGCTCCCCCGTCCCTGGGAGTCTCCAGGCAAGAACACTGGAGTGGGCTGCCATTTCCTTCTCCAATGCATGAAAGTGAAAAGTGAAAGTGAAGTCGCTCAGTTGTGTCCGACCCTCAGCGACCCTGTGGACTGAAGCCCACCAGGCTCCTCCGCCCATGGGATTTTCCAGGCAAGAGTACTGGAGTGGGCTGCCATTGCCTTCTCTGATTTCATGGTTACCTCTCTAGTTTCTGGGGTTCCCTGGTGGCTCAACTGGTAAAGAATCTGCCTGCAATGCAGAAGACCTGGGTTCGATCCCTGGATCAGGAAGATCCTCTAGAGACGGGAAGAGCTACCCACTCCAGTATTCTTGCCTGGAGAATTCCATGGACAAAGGAGCCTGGCAGCCTACAGTCCATGATGTTGTAAACAGTTGGACACAACTGAGTCTCACACACACACACACACACACACACACACACACACACACACACACACCCCTAGTTTATAGAGAGACAGAAGGTGATGCCAGGAGTTCCAGCAGCAGGCTCTGAGATGAATCAGTGGTGCAGGGAAGACAGGGTGGATAAGGCCCCAGCATGTGGCTGGAGGAAACCAACACATCCCCTACGTCCTAGGCCTCAATTTCCTCCTCTGGAACACCTGGGGGTTATAAGGAGGCCTCCCAGCTCAGACCTGGGACCGTGAGTTCTACAGCTGGTCTGGAGCGGGGAGCAGGTGGTGAGGCCCTTGCCTCTGGGAGAGCCGTGCCAGCTGTGGGCCAGATGGTGGCCAGGCCTGCGGATGCTCCCTGCCATGTCACTGCCTGTGGACGCTGCCAGACCACAGGTCATCATTTTTGGACCATGGTGTGCAGTAACCTGGGGTTCCTCAGCGCCTCAGTGGTAAAGAATCCGCCTGCAACGCAGGAGATGCAGGAGACATGGGTTTGATCCCTGGGTTGGGACGATCCCCTGAGGGAGGAAATGGTAATCCACTCCAGTATTCTTGCCTGGAGAATCCCATGGACAGAGGAGCCTGGTGGGCTACAGTCCACAGGGTCACACAGTCCAGCACGACTGAGTGACTAAGCGCTTGAGCAGTAACCTTCCTGGGTCCTTTCTGTCCTCAGTTGCCAGTGTCTCATTCCAAGTATCACAGCCAGGCCAAGGACCTGGGGGAGATCTGTGGCCTTGCTCTGCCTCCCTGCCACATCCCACCTGCCAGATCTCCTGTTGGCTCCACCTGCAAAGTACATCTTGGCTAGGATTCTCTTCCTCCCTGGCCACCAGCCTGGGATACGCACCACTTCTGGCCAGGAAATCTTGCTTCCTAAATAATGTCTCTAATTCAAGATATTGCCTCAACTGCAAATGTTGGTTACACTCCCTCTGCTCACAAGTGCCCCATCCCACCCTCGTTTCATGCAGGGGAAATGCCTCCACTGTGGTCCGTAGGACTCTGCATGACCTAGAGCACCCCTTGTTGCTGCCCACCCCATCTTCTCCTCCCCTCTCCCTCACCTTTTCCCAGCATGCAATACTTCAGGCATGCTACCTCAGGGCCTTTGCACCAACTCTCCTGTGCTATGTGATCTTGAAGTACCTAGTGTGTCCACAGATCGTGTGTCTGCAGGGTGCTATGCGTGAGTGCACAGCCAAGGGCCCAGCAAACCTCTTCTTGCTTATCTTCAACTGCGGGTCTGACATATGGGTCAAATCTGGGTGTTTATGAAGTGTGCGTGCATCTGGATGCCATTGACTGCAGCTGTATGTGTGTCGGGCGTGTGAGCTGTAGGTCTCTGCTGAGTGGGGTTTGATGCCTGCATGTGGTTGATCTGGAACAAAGGCTCAAGTGGCAGGCAGACCACGGAGGGTGAGGGGGCGTGTACAGAGCTAGCAGGAACGTGAGCTGCCCAGGCCCCCCCACATTCAGTATTTATATGAGTGCTTACTGCGTGCTGCAGGGGTCAGCAGGGCCCTTCAGCACCTGGTATCTATCAACGTCCACAGTGTCAACTCCCGAACACTTCACACACAGATGATTGAGTGCCCACTGCGTACGGGCCCTCTGCTAGAGACAGATCAGTTGCGTCTGGTTCTACCTCTGGGCCCTCCAACCCTGTGTCCACTTTCTTTCCCCAGCACTGACTGCAGGAAGGCTCTGAGCCCCATTTGGATCCCTGGACCCTGCCTAAACTATGGACAGAGGTTCGCAACATTGCACAGGAGGCAGTGACCAAAACCATCCCAAAGAAAAACAAATGCAAAAAGGCCAAGTGGTTGTCTGAGGAGGTCTTACAAATGGCTGAGAAAAGAAGAGACATGAAAGGCAAGAGATAAAGGGAAAGATATACCCAACTGGATGGAGAATTCCAGAGAATAGCAAGGAGAGATAAGAAGGCTTTCTTAAGTTAACAATACCAAAAAAAAAAAAAAAAGAGAGAGAGAGAGAGAGAGAAACAATAGAATGGAAAAGACTAGAGATCTCTTCAAGAAAATTGGAGCTATCAGCGGAACATTTAATGCAAGGATGGGCATGATAAAGGACAGAAATGCTAAGGACCTAACAGGAGCAGAAGAGATTAAGAAGAGGTGGTAAGAATATACGTAAGAACTATACAAAAAAGTTCTTAATGACCCAGATAACCATGATGGTGTAGTCACTCACCTAAAGCCAGACATTCTGGAGTGTGAAGTCAAGTGGGCCTTAGGAAGTATTACTATGAATAAAGCTAGGAGATGATGGAATTCCAGATGAGCTATTTCAATTCCTAAAATATGATGCTGTTAAAGTGCTGCACTCAATATATCAGCAAATTTGGAAAACTCAGCAGCAGCCACAGGACTGAAAAAGGTCAGTTTTCATTCCAATCCCAAAGAAGGGCAATGCCAAAGAACATTCCAACTACTGTACAATTGTTCTCATATCGCATGCTAGTAAGATTGTGCTCAAAATCTTTCAAGCTAGGCTTCAGCAGTACTTGAACTGAGAACTGCCAGATGTACAAGTTGGGTTTAGAAAAGGCAGAGGAACCAGAGACCAAACTGCCAACATGCACTGGATCATAGAGAAAGCAAGGAATTCCCGAAAAACTTCTGCTTCTGCTTCACTGACTACATGAAAGCCTCTGACTGTGTGGACCACAAAAAAGTGTGGAAAATTCTGAAAGAGATGGGAATATCAGAACACTTTGCTTGTCTCCTGAGAAACCTGCATGCAGGCCAAGAAACAACAGTTAGAACCAGACATAGGTGTTACTTTCCCTTTCAAAATTGGGAAAGGAGTATGACAAGGCTGTATGTTGTCACCCTGCTTATCCAACTTATTAATATATTCAGAGTACATGATGTGAAATACTGGGCTGGATGAATAACAAGCTGGAATCAAGACTGCTGGGAGAAATAATAACAACCTCAGATAGGCAGATGATTCCACTCTAATGGCAGAAAGTGAAGAGGAACTAAAGAGCCTCTTGATGAGGGTGAAAGAGGAGAGTGAAAAAGCTGGTTTCAAATTCAGCATTCAAAGAACCAAGATCATGGCATTGGACTCATCATTTCATGGCAAATAGAAGGGGAAAAAGTGGAAGCAGTGACAGATTTTATTTTCTTGGGCTCCAAAGCCACTGCAAATGGTGCCTGCAGCTATGAAATTAAAAGACGCTTGCACTTTGAAAGGAAAGCTTTGACAAACTTAGTGTATTAAAAATCAGAGACATCACTTTGCTGACAAAGGTCTGTATAGTCAAGGCTATGGTTTTTCCAGTAGTCATGTGTGGATGTGAGAGCAGGACCATGAAAGAAGTGTGAGCACCAAAAAACTGATACTTTCGAATTGTAGTACTCGAGAAGACTCTTAAGAGCCCCTTGGATTGCAAGGAGTTCAAAGCAGTCAATCTTAAAGGAAATCAACCCTAAATATTCATTGGAAGGACTGATGCTGAAGCTCTAATACTTTGGTCACCTGATGCGAAGAGCCAGCTCATTGGAAAAGACCCTGATGCTGGGAAAGATTGAGGATAAAAGGAGAAGGGGGCGGCAGAGGATGAGATGGTTAGACAGCATCACTGACTCAGTGGACATGAATCTTTGCAAACTCCAGGAGATAGTGGAAGACAAGGAAGCCTGGTGTGCTGCAGTCCTGGGAGTCACAAAGAGTCAGACATGACTTAGCAACTGAACAACAGCAACAACTCTGCCTGTGGCTGCACAAGGAAGAGCTTTCTAACTCAGAAGGTGAAAAAATAAATGGGTTCAAGCCTGAAAAGAAAATTCCGGAAGCTTGGACCCGTTCAGGGTGAAGATTCTAGGCTTTCAGTGGCCTTGAAATCTCTGGAAGCTTTACAGAAGCCTTCTTGGCTTTCAGCTCCATGGGGTTCAGAAGGGAGGAGAGGAAAGGAAGGCAAGAAAAAAGAATAACAAAGAGAAAAAGGAAGGAAACAGATGCAGGTCTTTGCATCCTGGCTGAAGACTAGGCTGTTTGGGCCTCTGGAGCTGGGAGGTCCAGGCGGGTTTGGTCTGGTGAGATGGACTTTGTCGGTGTGTGTGTGTGTGTGTGTGTGTGTGTGTGTGTGTGTGTGTGTGTGTGGAGGGGGGGTGGAAGTGTGGGTTTGAAGGGTCTGTGGGCAAGGATCTGGGGGAGTGGAGTGGGATTTGAGTGGAGCATGGGGGAGATAACTTGAGGGCAGGGGTTTGGGGTATAGGAACCAGAACTGAGGGTTCAGCAGGAGGTTTGGTGATCTGAGCGCAATCCGAGGGTGGAGATTTTGGGGTGTCAGAGAGAAGGCTCTGGGAAGATGGGGGAGGATTGGGACCCAAAGCTGGGTTGGAAGTCTGATGCCTGGGCTCTAGGTGAGTTCCTGAGACCTAGGGAGGTCTTGGGGAGGGAGTGACCCTGGAAGGAAAGAGGGGCGGGTCTCAGATTTCTTAGATCAGTTTCTCCAAGTTCCTCCTCTCACCTTGGCTCGGGGCCCGCCACTCCCCCTTCCCAGAATAGCCCCTGCTCCTGAAGGGCAGTGTTTCACCATCGGGGAGCTCCTATTCCTGTGAATGAGCTCTGTTCCTCTCCACCCACTTCTCCCGCGTCCCACCGTCGCCTCACTCCTCCCGGACACGCACAGGTGGCCTTCGCCCCGCCCCTCCAAGATAGGCCCCTCCCCCCACTCGGGCCTCCCCTCTCCGTAGACTGTGCCCGCCGCCCCTTCCCTGGCCCACCAATCTCTCGTCCCTCCTCAGACCCACGCCTGCACCTCTTCCCAGACTCCGCCCCTTTCCCCAGGCCCCGCCCCTCCTATTCCTGAGTAGTACCGCCTCCTGCCTTTGCCTTCCCCCGCCCATTCTCAGACCCCGCCCCCTCCCGGGCCAGGACCCTCTCCCTTCTCAGACCCGGCCCCGCCCCTCGCCTAGGGCCCCGCCCTTCCGCAGAGCAGGCCCCGCCCCGCCCCCCGCGATTTGGTCTCCAGAGCCGGCGCGCGCGGTTCCCGTCACTAGCACGCGCGGTGGCGGCGGCGGGAAGATGGCGGAGTCCGGCGGCAGCGGTGGCGCTGGTGGCGGCGGCTTCGGCGCCGGTCCGGGCCCCGAGCGCCCGAGCAGGTGAGACCCAGCCCGCAGGGTGGACCTGCACCTGCTTCAGGGCAAGAGTGGCCTATGAGGAGTCCTGGGGGGTCCTAGGGGTGCGGGATGGCTTGGACCAGCTCGAGGATATTTACGGGGGCTGCGGGCTTTAGGTGGCCATGGAGTACTGGGGGGACTGAGGGCTATTCATGGGGCATTTGATGGCTGCTTGGGGGCCCCGGGACCTCCAGGCATCTGCATGCGTCCGTAGGGGCCAGAGAGGGCTTTGAGGGACATGGAGATCTGAAGGGAATCCCAGGGGTTCCTGATTGTGATATGGCCATGAGTAACTGAGGATGCCAAGAGGTCTGGGAGGCAGGGAGGTCCTGAGTAGGGGCCATAGGCAATCTTGCAGTTGTTGAGGCTGTCCTGGGGATTCTGAAGAGGGGACTGGGGAAGCTTGGAGGGCTGAGGCCCAGGGCTTCCTGGAGGGTGCTGAAGGACCCTGAGGTTTCTAAGGGTGGTCCTGAGAACGTGCTGAGGGGATTTGGGGTGGGTGAGGACTGGAAGGTTGGGAGTAGGAGTCACAAGTGAACCTGAGGGCCTGAAAGAGACCCAAGGGATCTAGGAGAATCTGAAAACAGAAGCTGGTGCTCTCAGTGAGTTCTGATGGGCAGGGAGGGGTCTGGGGGTTCTGGAGATCCTAAGGAGCTGAAGTGGGTCTTGGGAAGCCTGAGAATGGTGTAAAAAGTCTGAAGATTTTTTTTTTTTAAATACATGGGGAGGGTCCATCTTGGGACTCCTCCCTCTAATCCTCTTGGGGTATAAATTCCCACTCCCTAGGGCAAAGAACTTGAAGCAAGGTCTTGCCCTCAGGTCATGGTGGAAGAATTCACCCCTTTTGGTCTGAGAGAGGCCCCTTTATCTTTGGCCAGGTCCTAAGAATGGTTGTTTGAACCCCAGAATTGGCATAGCAATTGAAGGTGTTTATATGCATTGTTCTGAGTTCTCAGAGGGAAAGAACACCTGTGTTACGATGCAAGACCTTCCTCTGTCTTCCCATTGCCCAAGGCCAGCATGGTCTGGATCTCTTCATCCAGGCCCACCAGGACAGCCTACTACCATTGGCTGGCCGAGCAAGTAATTTGCCCTTTTTCTCGCTTGTGAGCTTATGGGAGCAAATAATTTCAGCCAATGTTATAAATGATAAAGTGGTTAATACTGGTGTGTTGCAGAGTCAGTCCTCTTTGTGGGGACCTGGGTGCTTGAGTTGGGCTTTAGAGGCCTATAGTGGGGAGCAGGGAGAAATCAGTAGATTTGGGAGGACATTCTGGGGGGGTAGAGTGGATAGGACTTGGTGACCAGCAGGAGGTGGCATGTAATGGACAGATAAGAGGTAACATCGAACCCTGCTTTGGGCCCTGAGTAGGGATAACCTGGGGCAAGAGCGAGGTATAATTAGTAGCATGCTGTACAATTCACTCATTTTACCTGAACAGCTCTTCAGTTTTAATAAATTTATAGAGTTATTTATCCATTAACACAATCCAAGTTTTCAGAACGTGTCCATCACTACAATGAATTCCTTCAAGCCCCCTGCAGTCAGCCCTTCTCCCAACCCTGGCCCCAGGTACACTCTGATCTGCTGTCACTCTCTGTCGTCTTGTCTTTTTAGAAACTTTATATGACTGGAATCATGTGATATGTGGCTTCTTGTGTCTGGCTGCTGTCCCTTAACAGAACATTTTTGAAGTTTCATATGTGTTGTCACAAGTATCAGAAGCTCACTCTTTTTCACTGCTGCCTAGTATTCCATTGTATTGATGGACATACTTTGTTTGTCCATTTACTGGCTGTTGGACATTGGAGTGGTTTCTATTTTGATAATTGCAAATAAAGTTGTGGTGAACATCTGGGTATGCATCTTTGTGTGGGCATATACATTCTCTTTTAAAAAAATTTTTCTTTAAAACATTTATTTTTATTTATTTGACTACGCTGGGCCTTAGTTGCAGCATGCGGGATGTTTTAGTTGTGACATGTGGGATGTAGTTCCCTGACCAGGGATGGAACCCAGGCTCCTTGCCTTGAGAGTGTGGAGTCTTAGCCTGTGGACCACCCGGAAAATCCCTGTGTGGACATACACTTTCATCCTCTAGGAGTGGAATGTCTGGGTGCTATGGTAGGTGCAGGTTTAAGTATTTTTTCTTTTTTTTCAAGGTAAAATGAGTCTTTTATTTATTTGTACTTAAACTTATAAACCAACCAGTCAGACTAGAACAATTATTATCATGATGTGGCAAAATATGGAGCATCTTTCCACAAATACCAGAGGGATGAACAAATAGGAGCTGTAATAAAACAGAGCAAAAGCAGCAGAGGAATCAGTGAAGCACACTGTGGTGTAGCCCTTCACTGTAACAGCTGAGGTCCTTAACAGGCAGGGCCTTTGTATCCCAGAAAAATGTTAAAAATAGTTAATCATATATTTGTGCTTTTGTTTCCTATTTTTGAGATTAGATTAAAAAATACAGAATGCATCACAAATTTGAGTGGCATCCTTGTTCAGGGGCCGTGTGAATTTCAGTATTGTTCCAATTTTAGTACATGTGTTACCAAAGCAGCTCTTGGAGGTTTAATTTAAGGAACTGCCAAGTTGTCTTCCAGAGTGGCTGCACCCTAACTGTACTCCCACCAGAGATGTGCAAGAGTTCCAGTTGCTCCCAACACCTGACAGAGCCAGTCTTTAATTTTAGCCATTCTAAGCGTACATTGGCATCTCATTTTGGTTTTATTTGCATATCCTTATTAACTCATGATGTTGGACATCTTTTCGTGGTCTCAGTGGCCACTCAGGTCTTTTGTAAAGTGTCTTTTCCAATCTTTTATTCATTTTTTTTCTTGGCTTGTCTTCTTGACTTGGACTTCTTTTCGTGTTCTGGATACAAGTCCTTTATCAGATATACTATTTGCAACTATTGTCTCCCAGCCTGTAGCTTGCCTTTTTGTTTTTTTAATGGTATCTCTCATCGGGCACACGTTTTATCATCTTGAGGAGGCCTCCTTTATCTAGTTCTTCATTATGGAGCTTGTTTCTAGTTTCATATCTAAGAAATTTTTTCTAAACAGAGGCTTTTTTTTTTTTTTTAACATTTACTCGCTTGGCTGCGCTGGGTCATAGTTGCAGCGCGTGGAGTCACTGGCCTTTCATTATGCCACACAGGATCTTTTAGTCAAACTGGACCCCCTGCATGGGGAGTGCAGTGCCACAGCCGCTGGACTACCAGGGGAGTCCTGGAGGCATTTTCTTTTTAAAGGTATTTATTTAATTTTGGATGTGAAAGAACCTTCAGGCTTAGTTGCTCTGCGGCATGTGGGATCTTAGTTCCCCAACCAGGGGTTGAACCCACACCCCCCGCATTGGAAGGCGAAGTCTTAGCCACTGGACCCCCAGGTAAGTCCGCTGGAGTCATTTTATTAAAAGGTACGCCCCTCGTCTCTGAGATGCCCATTTGCCTCCTGCCCTCCATCCCAGTGGAAAATCTGCTGTCTGGAGCAGCTGATGCAGGGAGGGTCTTATCCCTTAGATGCTCGTGTGGGAAAACAGCGAGAATCCCTCATATGGTGAGATGGAGCATACAGAAGGGAGCTCAGCATTGGAGAGAGACTGCACACAAGATTCTTGCAAGGACCCTTCTGAGATGTAGAGGCGCTTGTAGGGCTGGTCATTTATTCATTCCTTCATTTATCCCAAACCCACCATACCAGTGCATGACCTGCCTGTACCTCATTCCTCCTCACCCTTCCGTTCTAAGACCATGGCCTCTTAGAGGCACCTGCCTGACCCCCCTGAGCTCAGCTAGCCCCAGGAACACTTTTTATGGTCACTTTGTTGTGTTGGCTTTTTGGGGTAAAATTTACATAACATGAAACTCACCAATTTAAAGTGTTCCATTCAGTGGTATCCAGCATATTCACAAAGTTGTGCAGCGATCACCTCTGTCTAGTTCCAGAACATCTCCATCGGCCGAAAAGGACATCTTTTTCCCATGAGCGGTCGCTCCTCATGCCCCCTCCCCCAGCCCCTGATGACTACATCTACCCTCTGTCTCTATAAGGTTCCCTGTTTTATAAATAGAACAATACCATGTGCGACCTTCAGTGTCTTTGACTCCATAGAATGTTTGCGCAGTTCATTAACAAGGTCGTATGTATAAGTACTTCATTTCTTTTTATGGCTGCGTAACATTCCATTGTGTGGACGTACCACGTTTTGTTTATCCACTCACTAGGTGAAGGACGTCTAGGTTGGTCCCACCTTTGGCTGGTTTGGATAATGCTGCTGGGCACATGCATGTATAGGTTTGTGTCTGAACCCTGGTGTTCCCTTCTTCGGGGTCTGTACCAGGAGTGGAATTGCTGGGTCCTGGATGCACTCACCACCCTACACTGCTTGGTGTGCTTGTTAGTAGAAAGGCCTTGAGGGTGGAGAACATGTCTGTCTGTCTGGTGCACTCTTGGTCTTGTTTGCCTGGAGCAGGGGCAGCCCAGGGGAAGGAAGTGTTCAAAAAATTTGGTTGGGAGGGAGGGGTGGGGCGGGCCCAATGGATGAATGAATGGAGGTGGAAAAGCTCTCTAGGGCTTGCAGTCTGGCTGGTTGGAGTCCCTAGTAGGTGGTCACGTCCGTCCCTTGTCTTCTGGGGGAGACTTGTGGGGCTGCCCAGGACTGGGGGAGGCAGGCCCTGTCTGTGGGGGTGGTTGGTCTCTCAGCCTTCCAGGTGGTGCCTGCATCTGCCTTGTCCCATGAAGGGTTTTGTCATTTGGCCAGGGGCGGGGGCGGTTCCTGTCTTTCCCTTAGCCCTTCCAACAGTCCCACAACTCGGAGAACTGTCCTTAGGAGTGATGGCGTTCCCCCCTCCACCCAACAACACCCCCAGCGTTATGTAACTTGTTTGTTCCGAGTTCACTTTTCTGCAACCAGTGGGGAGGAAAAAGAAAGAGAAAAGCTTATTCTCTTTCCTTCCTATCTCGAGGGATCAACAAAAAAAACCCGTTGCCTAGTAGAGACGGTCATTAATGACCAAGCCGAACCTCCAGGATGGACAGAGCGTGGCCGCCTTAGCCGGGGGCTTGCTGAGGGGAGGTGGGATCCTAGCTCCAAGGCTCCGTCACACCAAAGATCCTGGTTCTGCTGCAGCCCCCCTCCCAGCTCCACCTCAGGCCCATGACAGGAGTTTAGACTCCTAGAGAGAGAGGAGGTTTGTGGGGCGTTGCGAGAAGGAGAGGGACCTCTCCTGGGAGTCGCACCACCGCAGCTGAAATTCCATTGCTGTGAGGAGCCCAGCCAAGCTCGTTCAGGAGGAGCCTTCTCGCCACAGAGGCTTTTCAGGTGCTGGGCCTTCGGCATTCCTCTTTCCTCAGCCTGTCTTTCCTACAGGTGTCTGGATGGGGCCCGGTCTCCCTGACTCACACCGCTTCTGGGGGACAAGGCAGAAGCATCTGGTAGAGGGCCACGCCAGCCGCAAGTGTTTCCCTGGGAAGCCATACCTGGGATACCGCGAGAGTGGGTTTGGCACGGCTCAGCCGCGGCATCTGCTCCTGGCTTGGTGGCTTTTGCTTGTTTAAACGCCCTTCACCAGCCATCTCTGGCTGCACACTAGATCTTTTCCACACATCTCCAAGGCTCTGGAAGGGTCCAGCCCCCCCAACCCCTGTGTGAAAGACTGGAGGAAGATTTGGCCTTCTGAGAAGGTTCTTGTTCCTTTGGCCTCATCATCTTTTCAGCCGAGAGGGAGAGGCTGGAGTCTGACCCTCCAGGGACAGGGGCTCCTAGGAATTCTGGGAATGTAGCAGCGTCAGGCAGCTCGTGAGACCCGCTTGCTTGTTGCATGCCTTGGGCATGTCTGCAACCCTCTGGGAGTTAGAGTCTTCGTTTGGGAAGTGTTCAAAGGGCACCCGGCATATTGCACGTGTGTGTGTGAGTGTGGAGGTGGCAGTGTTGTCCTGCAGTCCTCATGCTGTCAGCATTCTGTCCACTGCCCACGTGGACACGAAGGGACCCTGGGGTGTTTGGCCGGTTTTGTCAATGAGCCAGTGTGGCAGGTTGGGAAGAGAAAGCTGGTCTCTTAGTCTAGGCTCCCACACAGAATGTCATAGACTGGGTGGCTTATAAACAGCAGAGATTTATTTCTCAAAGTTCTGGAGCCCGAGAAGTCCAAGATCAAGGCGCTGACAGATTTGGTGTCTAGAGAAGCCACTTCCCGGTTCATAGGCACAGTTTCCTTGCTGTGCTCTACGCCGTTCTCTGGGGTCGCTTTATAAGGGCACTGATTCCATTCATGAGGGCTTCGTACTCATGACCTAATTAATCGCCCCCCAAAGGCCCTGCCTTCTGACGCCGTCACGTTAGACCATCGCAGAGGTCTCAGCATGTGAATTCTCAGGCTTTGGTAGCTGGCTTGAGCAGGTTGAAGGACACTGATAAACGTTTACTCGGTGGCCGTGTAGCAGGGTCAGTGGGAGAACGGAACACGTCAAGTCTGAGCTGCTTCTGCAGCAGCACAGGTGCAGATGGCACCTGTGAGCCTGCCCGCTGGGAACAGAGTGGAGCCTGGGCTGTGGGCCTCGGCAGAGTGCGAGGGTTGGGGCAGTTGAGTCTGGGGCGAGGGAGGGAGCGCGGAGCTGGAGGCGCTCAGGGCCGGGGCTGAGAGTGAGGCGCCCCTTTCTTCACCTTCTGGGTCCCTTGAGCTCACGATGTGAAATAGCTCTAAACTCACCCCGAATTGTGCAGCCTGATTATCTCATAGCTGGACTGCTTCCAGCCAGTAGCTGCAACCCCCAGGGGACAGCCTTCTTGTTGTCGGCCATTCTTATGGGATAGGAAGGTTTTATTAGCCTCCGCTGTCATTGTGCCATCCCTAGGGAGCGGGCTTAGTATCCTTAACTTTCCTTAACTGGTTATTTTTTTCTTACTGATCCTCATGGGAGAGCTCAGTGAGGCCAGGTCAGAGGTTTGTGCCTGTCTCCCCGCCCACTTTAAAGAGGGGCTTCTCTGTACTCCCGCCCTGTGGCCTTTGGGCATGTTTCAGACTCAGGGTTGAAGGCCCTGGAGAAGGGAGCAGGGAGGGCAGCTCCCCAGCACGCCCAGTTCCTCTCTCTTGTGGACGGTGCTCAGCACTCATCTGGCGCCTGTTTGTTCTGCCGGCAGTTGTCAGCTGCCTCCTGTGCCCCCACCGCTTTGTGTGGTGTTGGACATACAGGGCCCCTGGACAGGGGCTGGGCCCGTGTGGGTTGCTCACACCCCAGCATGTGGAACTCTTGGGCTGTCATTTCCCCACGGTTGCCATAAATGATCCCGAGGCCGAGCTGGAGATTCCTGTTTTCTCCAGAAGGTTCTGGGAACCCCCTTACAAATGAGGTTGACCAGAGGCTCAAGGTTAGGGCCATCAGCTTGGGGGAAGGGAGGCTCCAGAGGTGCACTGTTTTCTGGGTACAGGCAAGTGGCACGTGTAGATTCTAAAGGTGGAGGAGCCTGGCTTTTTAGGGATCCTGAGGGCAGAGAGGAACTGGAGAGGGTGGGAGGGAGGAGGGGGAGACAGAGGGGCGGGCGTAGGGTTTGGGCGAGGGGGCGCCTGGGTCAGATTCGTGTTTAGGAAGGGTCCTTCTGGCCGGAGATGAGCCAAGGTGGGAGGCTGTGGAGATGGTGAGCTGTGAATGGGTTTGGGGAAGATTGCAGGTGGGACTTGTGTGACATGCTGACCCACGGTGGCAGCCAGGCAGGGCACACCAGCTCTCAGGCTTCCGCCACGGACCAAGGGGTGAATACTGAGAGGTCCCCCTCAGGCAGGGGGAGGCCCCACTCGGCTTGAGAGTCTCTGCTGTCTGAGAGCAACCAGAGGAGGCAGGGAGCGGAGACAGACATCTGGCCTGGAGGGCTCAAGGTCCCCCCCTCTCTCCTGGAAAGTCCTCACGCCTCGCCTTGCTCAAGGGACTCTGCTCTCCCACCAGCCAGGACCTGGTCCTTCCCAGTTCAGTCCCGCCTCCGCTCTGACCTCCTCCTCAAGAGCACTCACCGTGCGCGTGCTGATTTGCTCTTTCTTCCTTTAATCTGTTGGCGCACAGTGACGTTTCCACCTTTGAGCCACATCTAGTTCCGGCCCTTCCTTCCACCTTCTCCTCATCCTGCCCTGACTGACTTGCCCTCCTTCTTCCTGTCCCCCGACTCCCGCTGGTGGCACCCTCCCAAGGCGGGCATCAGACTGGGCTGCTCCCTTGCCTGACATCTGGCCTGGAGGGGCTTCCTAACTCTCAGAACAGTGTCAGAACAAAGTCCGCTTCTCCATGTGAGCCCCTTGGCCCCTGCCACTGCTCCCCAGACTTCCAGAGCTTGCATCTCCAACAGCATGCTGGCACCCCTCCTGGCCTTTAACCTCGCCTTCCCTTGGCTGGAGTGACCTGTCCCAGGGCTTTGCACAGCTCCAGGGTTGCCTCCTCGGGGCCTGGCCACTCTGCCCACTCTGACCCCGCTGCCTGCCCCTTTGTTCTCTGACCCGTGCTCGTGGTCCATTCTGTGTTCTTAAGAGTCCATGTCCCCTGGAATGTGCCCTCCCTGAGGGCAGGGCTTCATGGTGGAGGCTCTGATACAACCTAGCAGGTATTCTCCCCACAGTCTGCAATGGGTTTGCCAGAGGAGCTGGCCTGACTGGAGGCTCCTGGAACAGCCCTCCACGGCTGGCTCAGCCAGGGTCACTCTGCTCCTGATTTGAGTTAATGGCAGGAATGTTGTTGTTCAGTCACTCAGTCGTGTCCGACTGACTCTTTGTGACCCATGGACTGCAGCAGGCCGGGCTTCCCTATCCTCCACTGTCCCCCAGAGTTTGCTCAGCCTCATGTCTGTTGGGTAGGTGACGCCATGGTTCAGGCAGAGAAACAGAAAGTCATGGGCGTTCGGTCAGGGACCCCGCCTCCGTCAGGGAGCAGCCGGTGGGCAGTGCCCTTGAGCGTGTGCTTCGTGGAGTTCACGGCCAGAATCACGGTGCTGCGTTGAAAACATGCTGCTGCTCTCCGCGTCCAGCTGCCTGCAGGGGGAAGTGGGGGGCTGGGGCCCTCCTCCTCCTCCTGTGGTAGCCGCTCCACAGCTGTGCAGACGGCTCTTAACACTTGTTAACCCCGAGTCTCCAGTCCCTTCCTCCTCCCCCGCCCCTCCCTGTCTCCCTCCAGAGAGGGCTGCTCAGGACTCTCACAGCTCATCCCCCCATGGCCAGGAGAGCGTTTCCCTAACATTCCTCTGCGGAGTGGGTTTTGGGGCGCATCCAGGGTGATTTCAGACCCCTCGCTGAGCAGCCCAGCCGTTGAGCTCTTCCCGTGGACCACCTCGCCGCACACTGAAAATATTGTGATTCGGGAGGAAGTAACCGGCACCTGGGGGGAATCACAGACCTTTCCTGTGAGGGAAGCAGCTTCCGGAATTGAACACACTCAGCCTGGAGGAAATCTTGAGGGGTGGACCTCTGGGCTTTTAAAGGCCTCAAGGGGGGGTCACCCGAGGATCGAGTGCCGAAGACGTTTTCTGACGCCACAACTGCGAAATTCCACAGGGGTCAAAGGCAGACGGGATCCGAGCGGGGCTGGGCTGGGCTGGGCTGGATATCCGGAGAGCTTGCCTCTCAAAGGGATGTTAGAATTTGAAACAGCCTGCTGGAGGAAGCGGGAGCAGGCAGACACGGTCACCCAGAATCTCCCACGGCCAGAGCTAAGAGTGGGGTGTTTTCCCGAATGGGGGGCTTGGGGGGTAGTGACAAAGTGCCCGTGAGCGGCAGGCACGTGGGGGGCCCACTGTAGACCCGGAGGCAGACTCCACTTGAAAAACTCCCAGGACTGTCGTTAAAAGCCATAACTGTGTGCTGGCTGGGGTGGAGTCTGGTCCCGGAGGGCTGCTTGTGGTCTTTTTTCTCCCCGCTGCTGTCATGCGAGGGGTAATGGCAGCCCCTGTGCCCGTAAGGCGGGCAGGCTGGGAATACGCAAGCGTCTATGCTCCACGTGAGCCACTTGCAGAGACTCTGGTGTTTTTCCTGCTGAGGCTGTTGGCCCTGGGCTGCCCTGCAGCTCGGCCTTAGGCATGCTTTCAGCATTTTAGCATTTAGAGTTGCTGAACTTTCACAGCAGGGGGCACGGGGAGCTTGCTGACCTTCGCTGTGTCCTTCCAGGCAGGCGGGGCCCAGGCTGTCTGTCTGGCCCGCAGAGCCGTGAGGCACCCTCGCCTCCACTCCCAGGGCAGGAAGGCTGTGCGCACGTCAGGGAGAGGGGGCAGCTGGAGAAGTGTTGGCTCCACAGTGGTTTTTCCAGAGGTTCGTCTGGAGTTCAAGCCCCGGATTTGAAACTTCTGACATCGAAGACCCCCGTTGGTTCCAGGAGCCAAAACCTCAGCTCACTGCCCTCAGTTAAAAAATAAAAGCTCATCGTTCATGTAAAAAATAAGTTCAGGGAGAATTCCAGTTTTAGGTACATTAAATACAGGGCTCAGATGATCCCCTGCAGTCTGTGTCTCCTGTCCCTCAGCTCTCTGACTTCCTTCCTGGTTGGGCAAGGTGACCTCACCTTGCTTCCCACCGTCCTGGCAACCCTAGGGGGAAGACAGGCCTCCATCCTGGTGGCTGCGGCGAAAGTCCCAGGGAAGGCTCTGATTGGGTCAGATGGGTCACGTCCCCTCTCCTGGGACCAGGCTGGGGCCTGGGAGGCTCTGGTTGGCCAGGCTGGGTTGTGGGTCTCCCTTTTCAGCCCAGGGGTGGGTCTCCTTATCCTTACCGCTGGGGCTGAGAGTGAAGGAGGGAAACGGGTCCCTTACTAGAGGAAGGAAGGGATATTGGCACCCCCACAAATGGAGATATTCATGACTGGCCCCTTCTGTTGCCCAAGTTTATGCTGCTATTAGAAGGTCCTTGCTGAGCCATGCCAGCATCTTTGTCTGCTTGTGTATGGCCTAGCATCACTGGGCATGAGCATGTGCCATTTGGCAGGACTGTCCCTCTCAGAGCCTCCCCACCTGCCCTGCCAGGGGAGGCAGCTGGGCTGGGTCCTGAGGTGTTGGAATTTTCAGTGCTGGAATCTCACGGGATTTCCCAGCAGTGTTCTGGGGCCAGGCAGTCTTGTGCCTGCTTGCCTGATTTGTAGAGTGAAGAGGTTGTGCTCATTCACCTGGCCACATCTCCGAGCCCAGGGCAGCAGGGGTAATGGGGGGGGATGGGGACTTACTGGGATCAGCCTCTTGTCCGTGGGTGGGAAAAAAGCAAGCGAAGCTTCTGCCTGAGATCTGCTTCTTAGCCACCCTTTCTGCCCCTGGCATGGGGGCCCTGGCTGAGCTTTGAGGGGTCGTGGAGGCTGTAGGGAGTCCTACCTAGGCCATGAGGGCAAGGAAAGCCTTGGAGGAGACTTTCTGCTTCGAGAAGGCTTGGAAAGGTGGATGCTGGAGGAGCGTGGCAGAGCTGGTGGGCTGGAGAGTGCAGCGTGGGGAGGAGGGGTGGAGGGGACGGAAGGAGCTGGCTGTTTGCTCAGGGCATAGCATGAGCAAAGTGTGCAAGTAAGACATCCCAGAGAGAAGCCTGCTGAGGGCTTCCTGGTTGAGCCCAGTCAAGGATAACATACCCATTCCCAGGAGTTGGACCAGGGGGTTGAGTGGAGGGGATAACAACAGCAGGTGTATGCGACAGGCCGAGACGGGAGTCAGGCCCCAGCTGCTGCTGCCGCCTGGCAGCCGTCTACCTGCCCCCTTGCCCATTCATCATCTGTCCGTCCATCCATCTCTCCATCTAGCCATGCTTCACCCACCCACCCTTCCATCCACTCGTCCATCCAGCTATCCATCCATCTGCTCATTCATCTAATTAATCTACCACGTCCCTCATTATCTATTATCCATCTACCCCTCCATCCATCCGTCCATCCATCCACGCACTCAGCCATCCAGCCATCTAATCAGCAGGCATGACCGAGCTCTGAACACATGCTGGGCACGGCGCCAGGTGCTGGAACACAGCAGGAGACAGAGCCCACCCTGCCCTGCCTGTTGAGACTCCGGACTCAGCCTGGAGGACACAGACAGACTGGAAATGGATGGTTTACTCGATGGTGTGATGGGCAGGCGAGGCAAAAAGAGCTGGGGTGGGGAGTCAGAGTGGTGTGCAGGCTTGAGTGGGGCCTTCCTACTGGTGACCTGGCAGAGTGGGGTTCCCCCTCATAACAGCTAGGGAGCTAACAGGTTCGTCCACCCTCTTGCCCCGACTGCCACTGAGGAGCCGTGTCCTGCCCTCCTTGGTGTCCAGCTCCGCATGCACCTCCTGGCTCGGCCTTCCTGGTGAGTGGTCCCTGCTCTCCCAGCCTCAGTCTCCCATCTGCATCATGGCGGTGATCAGGGGGCCATCCACCTGGGGCTGCAGAGAGGCTAACACTGACCTCTGACGTGCCCTGTGGCCTTGGGTGGGTGCCTGAACCTCTCTGTGCCTCAATGTCCCTGTCTGTAAGATGGGGTGATCGTGGTGGACCCCTCTCCAGGCCGCCCACCAAGAGGTGAGCTGGGAGCCGGGTCGGCACTGCTCCAGCCCACAGTCCTGCATAGAGTGGGTGCTTGCTTGCAGGGAGGGGGAGAGGGGTATCTTGTAGGCAGAGCACTTGCTGCTGGTGAGGGAAGGGGGTGGGCTGTGTGTCGCCTTGAGAAGTTGCTGAAGTTGGGCGGGTCTGGAATTGGGGAAATGCTGCCCACAGGGTCCTTTTGTCTATCAGCAGCAGCCAGACCCCACGTGTCCTGGACTGAGAGGCTGGGCTGAGGCCAGAGGGCCTGAGCAGGAGGCACAGCGGGACTTGGGGGGCCCTGCACGAACTGAGGAGCAAAGCGTGGGGAGCTGCAGGGGGTCTGGGTAGGGAGGTGATGGACATGAACGTCAGTGTTGCCTTCTGCTGGCGGGAGAGTGGGCTGCACCCCAGTAAACTCCGGGGGAGTGGGGGAACCCACACAGTGTGTCCTTGCCACAGAAGGGCAGGATGATGGCGCCGGCAGCACATTCCCCTCAGCCAGGAACGGAGCCAGCACCGAGTGAGGCCGTCTGGTGCTGGGCTCTGTGCGCAGGATCTCGCCAAGATCTCGCCAGGGTCTCGCCAGGGTCTCGCGAGGCTGGTGACTTGCAGGGCCACACAGACCCCCACCTCTGCTCCACGCCCCTGGGAATTTGCTTCTTTTTACCTGTCTGGGTCTTTGGGAGGAGCTCTGCGGTGGATGTGGATTCTAGAACCCATCTGCCTGCCTGGCTCAACCCTCAGCCTTCCTGGCTGTCCTGTGAGGGCCCTCGAGGGCCACCAGTCCCAGGTGCCCACAGGTGGCCTGGTTCCCTCCTGCCCACACGCCCCAGCAGCGCCTCTCTCCTGTCGCCTCAGCACTGTCCTGCAGGCGCGGACAGGGAGGAGCCACGGACAGATGGGGCAGGGGTGGCCCTGCACGGCAGTGCCCTGAGGACCAGGTGGGCAGGTGTGACCTGGTTCCCTCCTGCCCACACGCCCCAGCAGCGCCTCTCTCCTGTCGCCTCAGCACTGTCCTACAGGCGTGGACAGGGAGGAGCCACGGACAGATGGGGCAGGGGTGGCCCTGCACGGCAATGCCCTGAGGACCAGGTGGGCAGGTGTGACCTGGTTCCCTCCTGCCCACACGCCCCAGCAGCGCCTCTCTCCTGTCGCCTCAGCACTGTCCTGCAGGCGCGGACAGGGAGGAGCCGTGGACAGGGAGGAGCCACGGACAGATGGGGCAGGGGTGGCCCTGCACGGCAATGCCCTGAGGACCAGGTGGGCAGGTGTGACCTGGTTCCCTCCTGCCCACACGCCCCAGCAGCGCCTCTCTTCTGTCGCCTCAGCACTGTCCTGCAGGCGTGGGCAGGGAGGAGCCACGGACAGACGAGGCAGGGGTGGCCCTGCGCGGGGGTGCCCTGAGGACCAGGTGGGCAGGTGTGGCCTGGCACTGCTTTGCGGGGCTCAGGGCGAGCATCTCTGGGGGTGCTGTGCTCCCAGGCTGAGCTCACAGGGTGCCCCGGTTGCGCCCATGGCCCGGCCCTTGGAGGAGGCAGAACAGGTGGGAAGGCGTGATTGGTCTCTGCCCCTGCCTGGCCCGCCTGGCCTCCCACAGGGCCCATAGATCCGCCTCGGCACTGGGCATCCTGACTGAAATTAACAGGGTCCACAGATCCGCCTCGGCACTGGGCATCCTGACTGAAATTAACAGGGTCCACAGATCCGCCTCGGCACTGGGCATCCTGACTGAAATTAACAGGGTCCACAGATCCGCCTCGGCACTGGGCATCCTGACTGAAATTAACAGGGTCCACAGATCCGCCTCGGCACTGGGCATCCTGACTGAAATTAACAGGGTCCACAGATCCGCCTCGGCACTGGGCATCCTGACTGAAATTAACAGGGTCCACAGATCCGCCTCGGCACTGGGCATCCTGACTGAAATTAACAGGGTCCACAGATCCGCCTCGGCACTGGGCATCCTGACTGAAATTACAGCAGAAGATGTAGGGAGCAACAAGCATGGTCTAAACAGCCTAACTGCTAATGCTGTGGAGAGCGCCCAGGCTCAGGCGCACATGGGGTCTTGGGCCCTGGCCAGATTTGCTTTCTCTCTGGATCTCTGGGCCCCCGCCGTCTCCCTCAGCGGTTTGGCATCCTGGCCTGCTGGGACACTGCTGTCAGGACCTTCATCTGCTCCTGGGTTCTCCACTTGTCCACCCAGCAGCCCTGCTCCTTGGTCCGCTGCCCAGAGAGCCTGAGGCTCCAGCTCTGCCAGAGGCCCACAGGCTGCCCCTTACTGCGGGCCTGCGGCTGCCTGGGGGTGAGGCGGGCGGAGCCGGGCTGGGGCGAGTGGTCCCAGGAGGAAAGGTACTGACGTTAGCAAGGGGGCTGCAGGCCAGCCCGCGCGTCTGAGGGCTGCTGCCAGGTGCCAAAACACGGTGACTCCATCCTTCGGGCTGCGAGTGCAGGACCCAGAGCTGCGAAATATTGTGGTAACCACAGCAACAGCGGCTTGCGGGTGGCTGCCCTTGGGGGCCATGTGGGACCCTGGCTCAGACGCACCTTTTATCCGTGGAGCTGCGACCCCAGGGGTCAGCACAGTGGCCTTGGCCAAGTCAGCAGCTGCCGAGGAGCGTTAAGTGGGAGCAGCCTGCGGATGCGGGGGTGGGGGCGCTCGGGCCTCAGTTTCACCACCTTGGAGAAGACACTTGCCACGCTGCCCTCCTGGGCTGTGCCCCGCATGTGCTCCGTCAGCGAGCCTGCTGTGTGAGGGGTCAAGCGGGCGGGAGGAGCGGCCAGAGAAGCTTCCGGTGTGGTTGGACAGGAGGCCAGGGGTGGTGGTGTGAGAGACAGGCCAGGGAAGTGGCAGGCGGGCGGCCGGTGCTTCTCCGTCTGCAGCCCAGCCCCGTCCCCAGCCCCCGAGCCCCTCTCTGTTCTGTCCCCCATCTCTGGGTCTCTCTTTCTCCCTGGGTCTCTGTTCCCCCGTCTCTGGGGCTCTCTCTCTCTGGTTGCTTTCTCTCTCCCTGGTTTCTTCTTCTCTGGGTCTCTCTCTCTCTCTGGTCTTTCTCTCTGTCTCTCTTTTTCTCTCTCTCTGGTCTGTCTCTCTCTCTGTGTTTCTGACTCCCTCTCGGGGTCTCTGGCCCCCTGTGTCCCCCCCCCCCCCCCCCCGCCACCACAAGTGCAGCGTCTTCCTGCTGCTGTACCCAGGACGCTGGGGCGGAGTGGCCTGGAACTCCCTGGTACTGCGTCGGCCGGGGCGCGAGCCAACCAGCTGTGCTGCGCTGCTGCGCTCCATCGAGCCACATGGACAATAAAACCAAAATTGGCTTTGAAAGTGGAAGTGCTCTCCGTTTTGAGGGGAAGTGAGGGAATTTGCATGTCAGAACAGTATGTTAAAGGGGCAATACCGTCAGACTGTTCTGGCCTGAGTTTTGGGCTCCATGTGGGGGTGGGAAAGGATTTTACAAAACCCCAAAGAAATGTTTCCATGAAATTCTTTCTTGTTCTTGCCTCTTCTCTCTCTCTTTTTTTTTTGGACATTCCAATGAAAAGAGCTTTCCGGGGCTTCAGATCTCTCCTGTGAGCTTGGGAAACCGATCGTGGAGACCAGGGCCAGCAGGCGGGTGAGGGCAGGAGGCGGGGAGCACCCACCGTGCCGAGTGCTGTGCCTTACAGCTCTCAGCGCCCCTGAGGGGCCTGTTACTGTTCACGTGGCCCTGCACCTCCCACGGCCGCCCCTCACTACGCCATTCTGCCTTGGACTTGGGTCCCCTCAAAGCAGGTTCTGAGGCAGTGGCTCTAGCCCATGGTGTATTTTGGGCTGTTGACCTCATGAACAACTAAGGGGGAAGGAGGGAGCCCAAGCAGGGGGTGCCAGCCAGAATCTGGTGACAGCGCGGGCAGTGGGCTTTACTGGCTGGGGAGGCCCTGGGGATCCTGCCATGGGTGTCCTGGGCGGGCTTTTCCTGCACACAGTCCCACCAGCCATCAGCCCTGTGCAGGGACACCCTTAGGGAGCAGCCGCCGTGTCCCCGTGTCACGCCTGGGCCTGCACATGCCCGAGGGTGCCCGATGACAGTGCCAGGGGGACATGGTGTGCGGGCTGGGGTCAGGACAGCAGGGGGCATGCCCTCCGTGGCCAGATCCAGGCTGAGGGTGCAGCCGGGGTGGCCTGCAGAGACGCCCTGACCCGGCTGCTGACGCATTGGCTCCGATGACTCAGCGCGGGTGACCGTGGCTCGGGTGGCTGTCTGGAGGCTCGGACCAGCTCAAGGCCTGCCGCCGCCGCCTTCCTGGGGGCCGTGGCCCCGCCTCACCGCCGCCCCCTGTCTGGGCCAGCCTGAGTAACGGGCCTTCCCTTAGTCATCGGGCCCAGGCTCCGGCCCTCCCTCCTCCTGCTGCCCACCTCCGCCCAGCCACGCCTGCCTGTCTGTCCAGGCTGGCTGCCTCTCTCCCTCCCCGAGCTCCCCAGAGGCTGCGAGGTGTGTGTGTGGGGGTAGATGTCAGGGCGTCAGAGACAGTTGTCCCATTTCTGAGATGGGAGGAGGAAAACAGCCTCCTGAGGTGCTGGGCGCCTTGCTGGCGGCACAGGGAGGCGGGCCTGGGGAGGGCGAGGCATGCGCAGAGAGGGGCTGCTTCCTGCCCACGTGGCGCAACGTAGGCTCCATGCCCTGTAAGCGGCAGTGCTCTGGGCTGGGTTGGGGTTTTCTGGGCTGAGGTGTCCTAAATCCCACATTGTTGCTGTTGTTTAGTTCCTCAGTCGTGTCCGACTCTTTGCGACCCCCTGGACTGTAGCCCGCCAGGCTTCTCTGTCCATGGGATTTCCCAGGCAAGAATACCGGAGTGGGTTGCCATTTCCTTCTCTGGGAGATCTTCCTGATCCAGGGATCGAACCTGCATGTTCTATGCTAGGAGGCGGATTCTTTACCTCTGAACCACCAGGGGAAGCCCTATAGGAGATTTTTAATGCTCAGAGTATGCACAGCCTCCATGCTCAGCTGGAGGGCAGCCCTTTGTGCTCTCTTAAAGGGTGTCTAGTTTGTTTCCCATCTCCAGCCCCCAGCGAATATCCTCACACATCTCTCAACTTGCACAAGTAAGTGTATCTCAGAAAAATCCTGGAAGCAGACTTGCTAGGTTGAGAAGATGAGCCATTAGAATTTTGCTAGGTCTCTCAAACTGCCTTCCTGGGTGTTGACCCATTTCAAACTGCCTCTGGGAATAGACAAGAGTGTCTTCTGCCAGATGGCCTGCCTGATGACTCTGCCCCCCGCCCCCACCCCGAGGGGTGAAGCCAATCCTTTGGGAAGCACACTTTTCTTATAAGTGAAGCTGACTATGAGGTCCTTCCAAGAAGATGTGCTTCATTTCCCATGAACCATCAGCCCACAACCTTTGCACATCTTTCTGTGACATTGCTGGCTTTGTATTGATTTCTTGGTGCTCTTTATATATGAAGGACCACAGTAAATATATACTCAGGGACCAAGCAGCTCCAGGATGAAGTTACCTCAGGTGTGAGATCTTTCTTCTGGTGAAAATATGCGTGGGTGTACCAGTCCCCAGGGCTCAGTGGAATCACAGGAAATCCTCCTATCTTGCCTCACACTCTCAGAGGAACTTCGAAGAATAAACTAAAGCTAGCTAAAAGCAAAATGGCAAAGGCTGGATAGTGGGAGTGTAAAACTGTGTGAGGCGAGGGGTCCATGGAGAGGCCAGCCAGGCTCAGTTGGCACCTGCCATGAGCCAGCGCTCTGTGGGTGGCTCCAAGCTTCAAGTTCCCAAGCACTTGGTCCCGTTCAAAGGCAAGTGGGCAGCTTGTAGGGGTGGTGGCAGGGTGCAGCCCCCCACTGGGCCTGGCCAGCCAAAAGTGAAGCTGGGGAAAATAGGGAGTCTGCCGTCCCTCATTTCCTGGGAGGTGATGGGGGCCCCGGAGCCTCTTGGCAGCCCTCTGCCTCGTTTGAGAGCTGAGAAAAATCAAGACTCAGAGGTCTGAGGAACATGCCTGAGTCACGTGGCTGGCAGATAGCAGGGCGGCCTCGGAGTCCTGCCCTCTGCACCTCACTCCACGTGCCGGGGCCTCGAGTGGCGAATGCTGTGGTGTGGCCCTGGCAGGCTTTTCGAGTGGGTCTGGCTGAGATGAGTCTCCCAGGCTTTGGGTCCTGGCCCAGCCTTCCAGACACTGCTCAGGGCTAGGCTCCAGGTTTGCGTGACTGTAGGAGATCCTGGCGATGCACGAGGCATGCTGGTGCCGTCTGTGCATCACTTTTCACCCGCAGCTCCTGCTGTGCACACAGAGTGGTGTCTGTGGAGAGTGGCTCTGTCGTCCCTGGAGTCACCTAGTCCAGCCGAGTCTGCGTCGATGTCTTAACACTGTCCCTGGTTTGAGGTGGGCCTCTTCTCCACCGCCGGGCCCCGGGAGGGAGGTTCCCATCAGCTATCGCTGATCCTAGGCCGCTGTGCTGCGCAGGGAAGATGGCGCCTGGCCCCAGGCAGGAGGGGGCCCGTTGCGGGCTGGAAGGTGACCCCGCACAGGGATGGCCCTGATGGAAGCCAGGCTATAGGGCCAACACCCATACCAAGCCCCTGTGCTCCCAGGGAGAGGCTGGGCGCCTCTGTCTAACCTCAGGGGTGGCAGAGCTGGGAGGAGGAGAAGCTGAGGACATCCCCACTTTCTGGCCTCTGCCCCTCTCTGCTCCCAGCTCCTGTTCCCTCCCACGGGACACTGACAGGCCCGTTCTGGATAATTTGACCGTGTTGGGTCCCCGTTTCCCTGACTGTGTGCCTGGCAAGGGCCGGCTGCTCTGTCTCATTCATTCTGTGTCCTCCCACCCTTGGGAGGGGGCCATGGGGCTGACAGAAGGCCCTGAGGAGCTCGGGATGGACCCGAGCAGCTCCAGGATACTTGGAGGCTCTTATGGGACACGGTGTTGGCTCCGGCAGTCCAGAGCCCATTGTGGAGTGTCGGCGAGAAGACACAGTGAGACCCTGTCCCTGGAGATGTCCTGGCCAGGGGATGGGTGCAGTTTGAGGTCCTCTGAATCCCGAGGATCCGTGATCTTCAGAACGGGGTCATTCGCGGGCCTTGGGAAACCAAAAGGATGGAGACCTGGGTCCTAGCAGTGGCCCCTCCAGGACGGATGGCCTGGACACAGCAGTACTGGGAGAGGTGGGGGCATGTGAGGTGGGCGTGCACTCCATTCAGCCAGGCTAGAGACTCAGGGTCCTCCTGGGCCCCTTCCCTTCCCTCCTTCCACAGTCTGCACACCCAGCCTCCAGGCCTGGTTCCTGGCGCCGCTGGCCCGCTAGCCTCTCCAGCGCAGATGCTCTGAGTCGCTTGTGTTCCTGCCTCCGGGGACAGGACGGCTTTTCACTCAGACCAGGTGGTGTCCCCCGACACGTCCCCACACCTTCGGAATCCTGAGCACTTTGCAGGTCTGTGGGCAGCGCCCAGGGCCCTGCACCCCCTCTGCCTGTTGACTTAGTTCATCTCCTTTCTTGAGGCTTCTAGAAGGGCCACTGAGGTGGGCAGCCTGTGCGAGTTGCGGACCTCCTGTCGGCAGCAACTGAATGCCGTGTGCTTGGCCCCGATCATGTTTGGGGAGCTGGTGGGCAGTGGGAGCCGAGAAGCCTTCTTTCTCCTCCTGCATTCTTGGAAAGACCAGTGCCCACATTCCTGGCCCTCATTTGTGGGCAGGCGTCTGTCCCAGGAATGGGAAAGCACGTTCCAGAGAGCTGGAGGCCATGGGGAGTGAGCAGAGGACTGGGGACGCTGGCCTTTGCCTGGGTGAGGGGGAGCCTGGGAGAGTCCTGGGAAGGTTATTGACTCCATGGAGGCTGAGGGGCATGTGCCTTTCTTTCTTTTTTTAAATGAGTTTGGAGTTTTAAAAACATGTATATTTATTTGACTGGGCTGGGTCTTAGCTGCGGCGTGCAGGATCTCCGATCTTCCTTGCAGCACGTGACTGGTGAACTTTTAGTTGTGGCATGCAGGCTTACTTCCCTGACCAGGGATCAACGTGGCTCCCCTGCATTGGGAGCTCAAAGTCTTAGCCAGGGAAGTCCAGGCATTGTCTGTTTCTGTTGCATTCGGAGAATGAAGTGATGCATTAGGGCCTCCTAAACTCTTAACTTATTTATTTTTCTCACTTTAGTGCTGTTTAGTTGTTGAATTGTGTCTGACTCTTTTGAGACTCCATAGACTGTAGCCGTCCAGGCTCCTCTGTCCATGGGATTTCCCAGGCAAGAACTCTGGAGTGGGTTGCCATTTCCTTCTCCATAAACTCTTCACTTATTGATGCATTTCTGCAAAAGTTTTCCAAGATGAAATAGCAAAGGGGATGAAGGGGAGTGAGTGGGAACAGTAGGGATGGAGCCACAGAGGGCCTCGTGTACTGTGAGGCCCTGGAGGTCGTGGCTGCCTTCGCACAGGACCTGAGAAGGCTCCAAGGACCTTGAGTTTTGTTTTGTTTTTCGTGTGAAGTTCATATAACATAAAACTCAGCATTTTAAAGAGGATAATTCAGCGGCGTTTAGTGCTTCGACAGTGTTGTGCAACCAGCGTGTCTTTCTGAGTCCAGAACGTTTTCATCACCCCAAAGGGAACCCTGGGTGGGCAGTCACTCCCCACCCTCCACCCCCAGCCCCTGGCCAGCACTGACCTGCTTTCTGTCTGTGGATTTCTGGACATTTAATATAAATGGAATCATGAACATGCGACCTTTTGTGTCTGGCTTCTTGCATGTAGCCTGAGGTCTTCAGGTCTCTTCCCTCTGGTAGCCTGAATCAGCTCCATTCTTTGTCATGACCGAGTAATATTCCATCATATGCGTACACATTTCGCTTACCCATTCATCCACTGGTGGGCATTTGGGCTGTGGCCACCCCTCTCCTTTTCAAAACTTTATTTTTATTATAAGACAGCCTTTGCCTTGTGCATCCTCATTTTGATGGGATGTGCCAGAATGTGTCTTCCTTCTCCCATCCCCCCAGCAAGCTGCCCCCACAGGTAAACCCATCTTCTTGAGGGCAGTTATACTTGGTTTTATGGCTTCTTTACATTGGCCCCAGGGTGACAGGAAGATCCCATGCAACCTGCTGCTTCCTCAGCTCGGGTTCAGTGCGCCTGTGTCCTCCTACCTCCCTGGGTCCATGGGGTTGGGACGCCCCTGCTGGTCCAGTGATCAGAACTCCCCGCTACCACTGGAGGGGGCCCGACTGTGATCCCTGGTCCTATCAGGCAAATGGCCACGGGAAGCAGAGCGGCGGTGACTAGGGGCTGGGGGGGACTGGCAGTGGGCATGGGTCTGCCTTCGCCTCACTGATAGCTGTGATGGTTGCATAACTCTGTGGGTGGATTTTATGCCACTGAATTGTACACGGCAAAATGATGACTGTTATATGAATCTCACCTCAATTAAATTAGAAGGAAAAGGATATGTGGGAGCCTCTGTGGGTCTTGCACGAAACCTCGCCTATTTCATAGGCGGCCAATGGAGTCTGTACGTGCACCTCCCCCGCCAAGGCCAGCCAGCGGGCAGGTGGCAGTCACCACTGGGACCCAGGTCCGGCTTCCGCTGCTCAGGGATGGGTTCTGGCAACTTCACTTCCACCCAGGGCAGCTTCCTGCCAAGCCTGCTCAGGGCCCCTGGGTGGAGAGCAGATGGCTCCATGGCCTCTCAGCTGCCTGCCCACCTCTGCTCCCCCACAGCATGGCTGACAAGAACGGGGCCCTCAAGTGCACCTTCTCGGCCCCTGGCCACAGCACCAGCCTCCTGCAGGGCCTCGCTGCCCTCCGCGCCCAGGGCCAGCTCCTGGACGTCGTGCTCACTGTCAACCGAGAGACCTTCCACGCGCACAAGGTGGTCCTGGCTGCCTGCAGCGACTACTTCAGGTGCGCGCGGGCCCCGGGGTGGAGTGGGGGCACCGCCCGTCCCAGAGGGACCATCCCAGGGCTGTGCCTCCAGCTGCATCCAGCCCAGGATGGCTTTGAGGGAAAGAGGCTGAGGTTTGCCCATCTCTGGGTTTAGAGAGAAGCCAGATGTCCAGTAAGCCCGCAGGTTTTTCCAGGTTTGCTGCTTGTTCAACCCGGGGGGACACGGAGCAGACAAGCTGAGCATGCCTGGGGGCAGAGGTGGGAGCCCGCTTAGCAGCTTCTGCCCTGAGAAGGCGGCAGGGCGCCGTTGGGTTTTCATTCTGTCTTTGATGCCTGCTTGTGCCTAACGCTGTTCTGGGCCTTGGGAATTTGGCAGTGATCAAAGGCGTGAATTCTGCCCTTGCGAGCCTGTGTGCAGGCCGGGGGATGGATGGTACACCTAGTTGGCAGCCCCTGTGGGTGCCAGACTCTGTCTAAAGTCTCTTTCCTGAAGCGCTCGGCTGGGCAGGGGAGTGAGGGTCCCACCCAACCATTCTTACCCGTGGAAAGCTGTCACAGCTTAGGGACAGTCTCCCGCATTCCCTTAGTGACCAACTGGTCAGCTTCCTCCTGCCACCTGCGAGAGCTGGGGTGCCACTTGGGGGAGGTTCTTCAGCCCCACTTTGCCGGCCGTCTCTTAGAGTCCCAGCCCAGGTGCCCACCCTGGGCCTCACTGTCCTTGCAACTGGGGTGCCTTGCCTGGTGCGCCCCCTGGCTGCCCGCCCCACGGGCTCAGAGAGGCCGTTCTGGGGAGCTGGAGCAGCCAAGCCATCTGGGGCGCCGCTTCTATTTTTATTCTGGATTTGGGGACGGGCGGGCCGGCCGAGCCAGAAATGCCCTTTAAAGGCTCCTCTGCGCTGGCACTGCAGTCGGAGAGGCCTTAAAAGGCAATGCTCCCTCCCATCGCCATGATCGCTTCTGCCTTCGATGGGCTGATGGAACTTGTGGGGACACGGAGAAGCGGGGTCCGGGGGCTGGTGGAGCGCTGCTGCCAAGGGTTGGGTGGTGGTTAGTCGGTGGCCCCCGGCTGCCCCCAGCTTGGCTGTCTCTGCTCCTGGCCTGAGCTGGGCCCACCCAGTGGGGGACTAGGGGTGCACATCTGCCAGGCGGTGTCTGAAGTTCTCCCCTCAGGCAGCTGTCACGGATGTGTGCGGACGGGAGTTACAACTCCGATAAGGTGCCAGCTGGTCCCATGAAAGGACCCTGCCACTCTCCATCTTCTAGAACTTGCCAGGAGCCCTGAGCAGGCACTGGGGTTCTCACCCCTCTTCCTGGTAGGGGACCCTCTGGAGCCGTGGGGGGCTGGGACCCAGGGCCCATGTGTCTCATCAGCACTCACGTGAATACCACTTCTTGGAGCAGGAGCACGTGGCGGACAGAGCCGGGGTCACTTGCTGCTGGGGTGGGGCTCACAATGGACTGCTGTTCCTCTAGGCCATTCTCAGGGGGCTTCTCCGACCACCTAGGCCTCGGAGATGGCAGGGACCCTAGCATAGCTTCCTGACGGGCCCTCTGACCTAGGGACTCTCACCCCTCTCCAACCCATGTGACGGTGACCCAAGACCCAGGCTGGGGAAGGTGGAGCCTCCTGCTCCGGTGGGCCAGGCTGTCCGTGACCCGCGGTGCACACTGCCGTGGGGGACTGTGCTCTGTCTTTGGAGCTTGCCGCGGGGGAGCTCTCCCAGGGCGGGTGTTAAGGTGGGCCAGGGGGACCCGTCCTTAGTCAGTCCAGGCGCTCAGCCATGTCTGACTCTCTGCGACCCCGTGGACTGCAGCACACCAGGCCTCCCTATCCATCACCAACTCCCGGAGCTTGCTCAGACTCATGTCCATTGAGCTGGTGATGCCATCCAAGCATCTCATCCTCTGTCGTCCCCTTCTCCTCCCGCCTTCAATCTTTCCCAGCATCAGGGTCTTTTCCAGTGAGTCGGTTCTTTGCATCAGGTGGCCAAAGTACTGGAGTTTCAGCTTCAGCATCAGTCCTTCCGAAGAAAGTCCTGTCCTCAGAGTCAAAGCCAAACCCAAGATTTGGTCTCCTCTTGTGGAACTGCACCCACCCCGCAGCTCACAACCCTTGGTCTTCGCCCTCTGAGTCTGTGGGCCCTAGCACTGCTAACCTCTGGGTTAGGCTGGGCAGGGCCCCTCGTGGGGACAGTGTCCGGGGTGTGGGGCCAGGCCTTCCCGGGCAGCACACGGCCCCTGGGCTGGCCTGAGCCTCCACGCTGTGTTTCCGACCTTCAGGGCCATGTTCACGGGTGGCATGCGGGAGGCGAGCCAGGACGTCATTGAGCTGAAGGGCGTGTCGGCCCGCGGCCTGAGGCACATCATCGACTTCGCCTACAGCGCCGAGGTGACCCTGGACCTGGACTGTGTGCAGGACGTGCTGGGCGCCGCCGTGTTCCTGCAGATGCTGCCCGTGGTGGAGCTGTGCGAGGAGTTCCTCAAGGCCGCCATGAGCGTCGAGACCTGTCTGCACATCGGCCACATGGCCACCACCTTCAGCCTGGCCTCGCTCAAGGAGTCAGTGGACGCCTTCACCTTCCGGCACTTCCTGCAGATAGCCGAGGAGGAGGACTTCCTGCACCTGCCGCTCGAGCGCCTGGTCTTTTTCCTGCAGAGCAACCGGCTGCAGAGCTGTGCCGAGATTGACCTGTTCCGGGCGGCCGTGCGCTGGCTGCAGCACGACCCGGCCCGGCGCCTGCGTGCCAGCCACGTGCTCTGCCACATCCGCTTCCCGCTCATGCGGCCCTCGGACCTGGTGGACAACGTGCAGACGCTGGACATCATGGTGGAGGACGTGCTGTGCCGCCAGTACCTGCTGGAGGCTTTCAGCTACCAAGTGCTCCCCTTCCGGCAGCACGAGATGCAGTCGTCACGCACCGCCGTGCGCTCGGACGTGCCCTCGCTGGTGGCCTTCGGCGGCACCCCGTACACGGACAGTGACCGTTCCGTCAGCAGCAAGGTGTACCAGCTGCCCGAGCCGGGTGCCCGCCACTTCCGTGAGCTGACGGAGATGGAGGTGGGCTGCAGCCACACGTGCGTGGCGGTGCTGGACAACTTCGTGTATGTGGCCGGGGGCCAGCACCTGCAGTACCGCAGTGGCGAGGGCGCCGTGGACGCCTGCTACCGCTACGACCCCCACCTCAACCGCTGGCTGCGCCTGCAAGCCATGCAGGAGAGCCGGATCCAGTTCCAGCTGAACGTGCTGTGCGGCATGGTGTACGCCACAGGTGGCCGCAACCGGGCCGGCAGCCTGGCCTCGGTGGAGCGGTACTGCCCGCGGCGCAACGAGTGGGGCTACGCCTGCTCGCTCAAGCGCCGTACATGGGGCCACGCAGGCGCCTCGGCGGGGGGCCGCCTGTACATCTCGGGTGGCTACGGCATCTCGGTGGAGGACAAGAAGGCCCTGCACTGCTACGACCCCGAGGCCGACCAGTGGGAGTTCAAGGCGCCCATGAGCGAGCCCCGAGTGCTCCACGCTATGGTGGGCGCCGGCGGCCGCATCTACGCCCTCGGGGGCCGCATGGACCACGTGGACCGCTGCTTCGACGTGCTGGCCGTGGAGTACTACGTGCCCGAGACGGACCAGTGGACCAGCGTCACCCCCATGCGGGCCGGCCAGTCTGAGGCTGGCTGCTGCCTGCTGGACAGGAAGATCTACATTGTCGGGGGTTACAACTGGCGTCTCAACAACGTGACCGGCCTTGTGCAGGTGTACAACACCGAGACGGACGAGTGGGAGCGCGACCTGCACTTTCCCGAGTCCTTTGCGGGCATCGCCTGTGCCCCCGTGCTGCTGCCCCGGGCCGGGGCCCGCAGGTAGCTCCGCGGACCCCGGTTACCGGCTTGGCTGTCTGCTGTTTCTGCCAGGGGCTTGGTGGGCGCAGGTTCCCGCAGAGAACTGGGCCGCCCTACCCCTGGGCCGGCCTCCTGGGGCCTGCTGCGTGCATACGGCACCCTCTGCGCCCCTGCTTCCTTCCTGAAGCAGATTCTGGCTCCACGCCCTCGGGGGGAGCCTGCCAGCAGCGTGGCTGACGTGCTGTGGCCGCCAGCTCACACCCGAGGCGGTTTCCTTGTCCACCTCATGTTCTCCCTGGCGGGTGGGAGTAGGGGTCTCGTTTGGAGTGTGTGGCTTTGTCTCCCCTCTCTCCCCTCCCTCTGCCTGGAGGTCTGAGACATTCAGATGCGAACTCATTTGATCCTCCAGTTCCCCCGCCCACTCTGAGTTGCATGTGTCTTTTTTTAAAAAAACACACCCCAGATCTCTGTGACACCCAGGAGCAGGAGAGGCGTCTGGGAGGTGCCTGACTTGGGGTGGCCAGAAGGGCATGTTTCTGCCTCCCCAGTGAGCCCGAGCTGCTGAGTGGGAGGGGACCAGTGCTCCTTTCCATCCCTGACCTGGGTCCTGGCACCTTCAGGGTGTGCGATCGCCTGCTTTCAGGAGGGAAAACCACAGCCACCTCCCAGAGATGGTCCTTAGGGGCCTTAGGCCTTCCGTTTGGCTCTGGGTGACGTGCAGGGCCATAACAAGAACAGGGCTGAGGCTCCTTGTCCCTGGCCCTGTCCCACGAGTGAGCGGGGACACGGGCCTCAGAATCTCACAGCGCATCTGTCCCGTGGTTTTATTTCTGCCCCTTTCTAGCCCTCTGCTCCCCCACCCCCGCCCTGTGTGCAGGTTGGCATGCCGCCGGGCCTGTGCCCACTTGGTGCGGGAAGTCAGGCAGGCTGTGAGGCTGCTCCCTACGAGGGATTTGCGGCATCTGTGGCCACGTTTGTTTTGGAGTCTAAACCTCAAAACCTCTTTTTTTGTTTGGTTCTCTTTTGCTTTTTCTTAAGAGGCCAGCACTGCTGTCTTATAAACGAGATTTGTACCCTTGGGGCAACTTAAAGTGTCTCTTCTGCTGCTAATGGACGATTGATGTCGTGTCTCTGTGACCCTCGCGCCATGTGAAGAATTAACCTCAGACCTTAGCAGACGTCGCCGCCTATTTTCCTTATATTTAATAAAAATGTTATGGTAAAAAGATGGAGTGGGCCCGGTGCTGAGCTTGTGGGGCATGACGGCATGCAGATCCCTAATGGCCTTGCATGTTTGGGGGCTTCTCTCCCCCGCCCTTTTCTAGCCTTGCAGAGGAGCAGGACCAGCCTTTGGCTCAGAGCCGTGGGGGCAGTGGGCTTCCCAGGCGGGGCAGCGTAAAGGACTCGCCTGCCAATGCAGGAGACGCAGGTTTGATCCCTGTTGGGGAAATCCCTGGAGGAGGAAATGGCAGCCTGCTCCAGGATTCCTGCCTGGAGAATCCCATGGACAGAGGCCGCCTGGAGGGATATAGTCCATGGGGTCGCAGAGTCGGACATGACTGAGCGGATGTACGCGTGCGGCTGTGGGCGTGCAGCCAGGACTTCCACTTCCAGTGGGGAAGACAGAGGGCAAACCCGGCCCAGGAGGGGCGGCCTTGGAGAGACTCTTTCCATGTTGCTCCTTGTGCCTGGTGGCCCAGCCCCCTGCCATCAGCCAGCCCCAGAGCTCCTGGCGGGTTCTGTTTCCATCTACTCAGTTGCAGGACTCCAGGGTGGGCAGCCAGGAGCCCTCTCCCCAGAGGGTGGGATAGGGGAGAAGCAGGGCGGGTCCTCAAGGAATGATGGGCCGTGCTTTCGTATGGGCCCCAGAGCTCCGTGGATTGCCCCCAATCCCTGCTCCTATAGCAGGCCTTGCTGCAAACCCCACTGCTGCCTCGTGGAGAATGGCGTTTTCTGACAGCCCCCTGAAAGGGCCGGCTTCCGGGATCACCCTCAAAACACACCCACAGACCCGGTGCTCCTGCGCCACGGCCGCCAGGGTCCAGGGGTGAAGCGGAGTCCGTGTGGGGGCGGGGGGACAGGGTCGAAATAGAAACTAGAGGGGAACCTGTGATGAGTCCACACTGCCAGCGGCGTAGAAATGAAAAGAGCAGCCCTCGGGGATTTACCAGAACATTCCAGCCCTTTCTCATCCCCACCCCCCAACCTGAGCTTCCCCCAAAGAGAATCCTTCCTTGCTAGAGGCACGGCCCCTTCAGGGGGGCAGTGAGAAGCCTTTGCCAGCTGCAAGTCCCCCCTAGCTCAGCTCACACCTTAGAACATCTTGTCCCCAGTGAGCTGGCAGGGATGGCGGCACGGAGCAGGGGGTGGGGTGGGGGCTGCCGTATCTAACCGGGTCGATTGTGCATAACCGACTGGGCTGGTTCATGGAATGTTCCGGGGGCCCCCTGCCCCTCCCTCTCCATACCCACCCACGGACCCCCCCATCCCCAACGAAAGGAAAATTATTTTTCGTATTGTAAACTTTAAACACGAAAAAGCTGTTTCTAATTTAGCAGAAACTGGCTTGAGTCTTCACTCTTGGGCACGTTTGCGTCCTTCAGAGAGAGGCAGAACACGCGTGCATAGAGGCACGCAGACCCTCACACGCACACCTGCACACAGGCATCTGACACGCTCATCCATGTGGTCACGCTCACGCCCACAGGTAGCCTGCTCCTAGGCTTGTGCTATGCACCCATGCACTCGCTCACGCACAGTTACACACACGCTCCAGGACCAGCCTGACTCTCCTCCACACAGCACCGTGCAGAGGTCTGGAGCTCATCACCCCGTCACCTCCTTCACCTTCTGCCCAGAGCAGCTCGGGCACAGAGGGACTGAGTGTGTGGAGATCCCCTCGGCTTCCAGACGTCCTGTTTCCCTGCCGTGGCTCTGGATGCGGCCGGCAGGAGCCTCCCTCCGCACCTGGGCTCGGGCTGTGGGAAAACGCCCTCTCCCGGGACGGTGGGATGGAGGCCCGAGAGAGGGAGGCCAAGTGTGACTTCTGGGGCCTCACAGTGAGCGAGGGCCAAGGGGGCCTCGGGGGAGCCGTGTGAGGTGGGAATCTGCCCCAGACCTGGCTAGCTTGGAAAGCCGCCCCTGGCTTCATCTCTGAGAACGCAGCCCCAGCTCCTCTGTTCTCACGGGCCCTGGAGAGTTTGCTTCTCATGGTGGAGCCTCGGCGCACGGGTTTTATTAGGGGCACCTGGCCATGTATCCCGAGAGGCACAGCCTGAACGTTTGCTGCAGGAATGAGAGCTTCAGGGGTGGGGAGGTAGGAGCAGAGCCTGTCTGGCTCAGCATCCATGGGCATGATGGGCCTGCAGATCCTAGGGGCAAGAGGGCCACGAAACCAAGCTGCTGCCCACAGTAAAGGCCCCAGCTTAGTTCTTGTGACTGACCCGTGCTTGTTGCCATCCTAGTGGCCATTTCACCCCCCTCACCATAGAGCCACGGTTTGGTGCCCAGCCTCAGGGGTTAATTTAGGATTTGGCTGAGCCATTCTTGGCAACGTCTTTTGTGGGGGTTGTTGTCGATCTGGGCATGTTTCCCAGTTCTGGCCAGCAAGTTTTAAGGGGGAGTCTGGGGTTGGGGTTTCTGGACACAGGAGAAGTGCTGTTGACCCCCTCCCTCCCTTATTATTTCCTACAAGGACACAATGCCAGGAGCTTCTGCAGCCATCTTGTGGCCATGAGGAGCAAGTTAAGACACACACAGAAATGCCGCCTCCCAGAGCCCTGAAATCATGGGGGCACCAGTCCCACGCTGGAACCTCTAACCTCCAGACGTCTTTTTATGAGAAATCACAGTGTCTGTGTTGCTTAAGATACTAGTGGTCAGATATTCTGATAATTGTAATTCAAACAGTTCCAAAATTATAAGTGTAACAGATGCTGGGGTTTCCCCATCTTATGTAAGTCAAGGTTTTAATTTGCAAGTAACAAAACCCTGGCCAATTTAAATAGCAAGCACGTGCATTGGAATGCTGTTCAGTTCCTCACAAAAGTGGCAGGAAGGCTGGAAAACCAGGCTCAGAAAACGGTAGAAATCAAGAAGGCGAGGGTGATCAGCCGAAATCATGCCGGGAAACTTGGCTGGTGAGGTCCTTCCTCCCACCACCACAGAATCCAGATGCCTCAGATGGCACCACCACTGGCACCCCGCCATAGCTGCCCCTGGAAACCAGATGCCCCTGCCCCAGTGCTGTTTCTTTCCATCGCTTGGAAACGTGCTGTTGGCCCAGCCCATGCCCTGTGCCAGTGCATTAGCTGCCTGGGGGTAGGGAGAGTTAATACATCAGTGTATTAGTCAGCTACTGCTGCTGAGTAACGAGCAAGCCCAACTCTCAATGGCATGCAAACATAAATATTTTTTCATATATCTGTGACTCAGCTTGAGGGCAGGGTGTCTGTTCTGGGCTTCCCTTGGCTAGGCAGCTCTGCTTCCAAGTGCAAGACTGGGGAGTAACTGGGATGCTCAGCTCCACCTGCCTTGCATCCTCCTGGGACCAACAGCTTGTTAACCTATGTTCTCCTCCTACAGTGGTGGCAGAGGGCAAGTGGGATCAGGTGAGGCCTCCTAAGACCCAAATTCAGAACTCCTGTGCTGTCACTTCTACCCATATTCCTTTGGCCAAAGCAAATAATGTGGCCAAGGTCAAAATCGGGGTTGGAGGAATATCCCCCACCTTGTGCAGGAGGAGTGCACAGCGGGGTGGCGCAGGGCAGCAGAACAGAGACAGACGGGAAGCAGGGGCCTGTCATGTGATTGATCATACCACTGGCTGTAAACATTCTTTGCAATTCTGTGGTGCTTTCAAACTGTGGTTCTCGAGAAGCCTCTTGAGAGTCCCTTGGACAGCAAGGAGATCAAACCAGTCAATGCTAAAGGAAATCAACCCTGAATATTCACTGGAAGGACTGATGCTGAAGCTGAAGCTCCAATATTTTGGCCACCTGATATGAAGAGCTGACTCATTGGAAAAACCCTGATGCTGGGAAAGATTGAGGGCAGGAGGAGAAGCGGGTGACAGAGGAAGAGATGGTTGGATGGCATCACCAACTCAATGGACATGAGTTTGAGCAAACTCAGGGAGATAGTGAAGGACAGGGAAGCCTGGCGTGCTGCAGTCCTCCGGGTTGGAGTCGGACACGACTGAGCAACTGAACAACAGCCATTGGCTTTGGAGCCTCTGTTGTCAGTGGGGGAGCAAATTCCCATGATGGAGACTCCCCAGCTTCCAGCTGCTGGGCCATCAGAAAGAAAAGTCAGCTGTATCTCTTCTGCAGACACTATCCCTGAGAAGGTGGTGGGGAACCCTTCTCTTTTACTGTTGGGTAGATTGGGGCTGTAAGTGTCCTGAGCTTTTGGACAATGGAGGGGGTGCTCTGTGTGGGGAGTTCAGCCGGAGCTCACCCAAGCCTCAGGGCACTGTGGGGTCATTGCCCCAGATATCCCTTCAGCATGGTGGTTACAGCAGGGACTCGACTGCTAGCTCTCCTCCTGCCTCACCATGTCCTAGAGCCATCCTCCTGGTTCCCTGCTGCTCCCCACCTCCAGCCTTCTCAGCAGCCCTACTACCTTCCACCCCTCACTCAGCCTGGGGTGGGAGGCCAAGAGGCCTGGGTCCTCATCTAACCTCTTATTCAATCGCGTAAGGAGCGAGCTCCATGTCTGACGTTTCTGACTTCCCATCGCGTTCTTCCCTTTTGCCTCATAATCAAACCTGGCTCCTGCTTTGCTTTTCAAAACTGTCTGAGGAGGGCCTGGTTTGGAAGTCAAAGACAGGCCCTGGATGGTTTTCCTCTTTGTCTTCCTGCTCCAAATGGCCTGAGTTCACCTTCAGCAATGTGGGTACCCCAGATTGACTAAGATTCCATATAAGGCAGTGCAGAAAAGCAAGCCATGAAAACTAACATCTCGAGGTAGGGTTTTGCTTCCCTAACAGTGACTGAATGCTTGCAAGGAAGCAGGCACTGGGCTAAGCGCTTTACATGCATTATCTATTTAATCTTCCCAAGAACCTACTCTTGATGCCGATAGCTCAGCTTCTCTATCACCAGTGCTGAATTGAATCTCTGAGATAGAGTTTTAGGTGAAGTAGAAAAGGAGAGCTTTATTCCTTTGCCAGGCAAAGGGGGACACTGGGCTCCTGCCCTGAAAATCTACATGTCCCCACTTAGGGAGGATAGTGAGAAGTTTAACAGCAATGGTTCAAAGAGGGCGTCATCAGCTTGTGGACATTCTTCTGAGGGGTTGGTCGTGAGGTGAGTGGGAGTCAGCACCATCAACCTTCAGGTTCCAACTGGTCTGGGGTCTGCATGCCCGAAGGCAGCATACCATCGTCCACTGTTAGCTTTTCCCACCTGGAAGGGGTTTCAGTATCTGCAAAACAGTTCAAAAGAGGGACTCCTGTGGTGGTCCAGTGGTTAGGCATCTGCCTGCCAATGCAGGGGACATAGGTTCGATCCCCGGTCGGGGAGAATCCCACATGCTGTGAAGCAGCTAAGCCCGGGCACCACAGCTATTGAGCCTGTGAGCCTAGAGCTCATGCTCTGCAGCGAGAGAAACCACCGCAATGAAGAGTAGCCCCTGCTTGCTGCAAGGAGAGGAAGCCTGTGTGCAGCCATGAAGACCCAGTGCAACCAGGAAAGACGGAAAAAGAGAGACCTAGAGAGCTCCCTTCACCATGCTGCCATATGACACTGCAGCAAAAACAGACAGACAAACACCCAGCTCCGAAATATGGTGGTGTGTGTCCCTGCATGGGGAGCCAGGACCTTGCCCCGAGCCTGCACTGTTTTCTCCCCCTACTGTTTGGTGGCGTCACACTGCATACGGGATCTTAGATCCCCAACCAGGGATTGAACCCACTCTGAGCAGTGCCTTAACCTGGACCCCCAGGGAAGGCCCTGCACAACTGCTTCTCTTGACTGTTTCTCCCCTGCCTTGCGTCCCCTCCCTTTCCTAATTAACACGTGCTGGAATCTGCCTGTTGGAACTCAGGGAAGGTCATGCAGACTGAATGAAGCCTATTTCCTGTAATCAAACAAATGGGGGTCACGGAGACTTTTGTGCACAGGAGCCCCACAGGACCCTGCTTGGTTTCTGAGGAGCGCAGTTATCCACATTTCACATGGGAGCACAGTGAGGCTCAGCGAGGTGAAGTCACTTGCCCGTTGTCACACAGTTGGGGAATTGGCAAGGGCTTGGGCCACACAGAAATGCTCAGGAACTTAGGTTTTAATTCAGCTTGTATCTAGAAGCTGTGTTTTGAGGGGTGCTGTGGTGTGGATGCAGGGGACAGGGCATTCTGGGCAGGAAGACAGCCTGTGCAAAGGCCCTGAGGCAAGATCAGCAAAGCTGGATAGAGAGCATAAGAAAGGGAAGGCTGGGAGAGGAAGCTGGCAGAGAAAACAGGCGGCCAGGTGGAGTTATGCAGCGTAGCAGAGAAAACTGTTTCATGGAGGCAGCAAGAAGTGGCTTATTTGACTTGCCTCTGAGCTTACATTCAGATGTGTTCTGTAACTCAAGTGGAGCTTCTGAAGAATGGGATACTCCCAATCCCTTTGGGTCAGGGCTGGCTGGAGAAGGATCCATGGCTGTGTGAGTCTAGAGGAAGGCACAGGTCTGCTTTGGGGTCAGGAATGGCTTTCTGGAGGAGGGGACATTTGAGGTGGGTTTTGAGGGATAGATAGGAGTTTCCTAGTCAGAAAACGAATCATTCAACAAACACTTCCTAATGCCCTCTCTCTGCCTAGTTTTGTGTTAGCCCTGGGGATCCAGGGAAACAGAAGGAACACAGATGAATATAAAATGCAGCCTAAAGTGCTCAGAGCCATCCACAAAGAACAAGCTTTAGGAGTAGTGAATTGGGTGTGTCTGTGTTCTTTCTGCGTCCCACAGGAAATTCAAGCCCTGGAGCGTATTAGCTGGGTGAACATGCTTTTAGCTTCCAATTTCTGCTCAGTCTATAGGGGAGCAGACAGTACCCTAAGACATAGCTGCCTTCAGAGAATGGGATGGTCCTGGGTCGTGAGACGCACATCCAAGGGTATGCTGTAGATAGGGCCCTCGGGGAGGGTCTGTCAGAGGAGAGCCCTGAAAGACGAGAAGGTGCCAGCCGTGAAAGGATCTGGGGAGAGAGCAGTGTGGGCAGAGGCAACAGCGCATGCAAAGGTCTGGAGGTGGAACAGCACAGAAGCTGGGGTGGCTGGAGTGAGGGCGCAGGGTGTGCAGGGACCCTGTGGGCCACTGGGAAGATAGTAGACTTGTTTTTTTCCCCTTGATTGTGATATGGAACATGCGATCCACCCCGCTTTACAGACTGTGAGCTGCTCCAGAAGTCCTGCCCGGGCCACACTGCGGGGCGGAAACTGCCTTTGATGAAGGGAGAAAGTGAAAACATCAGGGCTGGGTTCTGCCTGGGTCACCAGACACCCTGGCCTCACCCTCCTCGGGGCTGGGGGTCAGTGGAGTAGGAGGAGGGCTTGGGTCACTGTCCGGCCATTGCGCAATAAGCAGCCTTGTGGCTCCCTCTGACTCATCACTAGGGTTTCAGATGGATCAAGTTACCGCCGGGGTGTGGGGTAAATGGGGGTGAGGAGGGCACGCACAGGCCCCTCACCTCTGCCTTGTAGGCATGGCCCCTTGCTGTGGCTGCTGTTACCCCCCCAAATCTCTTCTCTTGCATCTTTCTGTGCAGAACCAAGTTTAATACAGCCACGTGTAAGTGATCAGGGTAACCAGCATTTTTTGAACACTTATTATGAGCCAGGCACTTGACACATGTTAACCTCATTTAAACCTTACAAGACCCGGTGTAGAGAAGGAAGCTGATCTCTGCTGTCAGGTCTGAGTTCTAGTCCTGGTCTGGCACTTAACTGGCTATGGGCAGCTGCTGTCCCTGCTCTCTGTCACTATTTCCTCTCCAACCTCACAAGATAGTGGCAGGAACTAGAAGTCACATAAATAGAATGCCCAGCCCCTTATCGGACTCCCAGAAGCTCCAGGCTCAGTGCTACGGAGAGAAGATGGATTTCAAATCGACTTCAGTATAAAAGAGAATGGGGACTTCCCTGATGGCTCGGTTAAGAATCCACCTTCCAATTCAGGGGACTGGGTTTGATCCCTGGTCAGGGAACTAAGATCCCGCATGCTATGGAGCAAATGAGCCCTTATGTCACAACTCCTGAGCCTGCCTGCTTTGGCAACTGTGCACCACAATAAAGAACCTGCGGTCAGCAATGAAGACCGAGCGCAGCCTAAAAAAAAGAGGGAGAGAGAGAGAGAGAGAATTATTGGTTCATGTAACTGAAAAGGCAGGAGTGTCTAGCTTCGGGAAAGGCTAGATGCAGGAATTCTGACAGTATCTCTACCTCTGGTCCTGTCTGCTTTTGTGTGGGTTCCCTCTCAGGTCACCTCCCTCTTCATTCTTCTGTTTTTGTTTATTTGTTTACTTCCGGCTGTGGTGGGTCTCCGCTGCTGTGCAGGCCTTTTCTCTAGCTGCGGTGCACAGGGGGTACTCTCGGCTGCAGTGTGCAGGCTTCTCTGCAGCGGCTTCTCTTGCTGCGGAGCTCGGGCTCTAGAGCACAGGCTCAGCAGTCACGGTGCATGGGCCCAGCTGCTCGGCGGCATGTGGCATCTTCCAGGACCAGGGATCGAACCCGTGTCTCCTGCCCTGGCAGGCAGATTCTTTTACCACTGAGCCACCAGGGAAGCCCAGAGGTCTGTGTTATCCTTCAGATCAGCTACTCAAGCAAAGACAGTGTTTCTCTTTCCCATGCTTCAAACAAAAATTCCAGACTTGTATCTCATTGGGCAAAGTGGGTCACGTGCCTGCCCTCATCCAATCATGATGGTCAGAGCAGTGGCTCTGATGATGGGCCAAGACTATCAATTTTAGGGGGAGACTTTGTAGGGAGAGTGAGCCATGAGACCAACTCTACCACAAATCAGGGACTGAAAGTTAGGAAGTGAAGGGCAGGTGGTTGTCAATACCCCAGATAGGGGGCAGATACTTAGTAGGCAAAAAGACCAGAAGTCCAAGAAAGTGCTCAAAACAATATGAACAAGAAGGATAAAAAGAGCAGTGGGGACTTGCCTGGTGGTCCAGGGGATAAGACATTGAGTTTCCAATGCAGGGGGTCTGGGTTTGATCCTTGGTCAGAGAACTAGATCCTACATGCTGCAAAGAAGACCTGGTGCAGTCAAATAAATAAAAATAAATATTAAAAACAGAGCAGTGGCAGTCCCCAGTTCAGTTCAGTCGCTCAGTCGTGTCTGACTCTTTGTGACCCCATGGACTGCAGCACGCCAGGCTTCCCTGTCCATCACCAACTCTTGGAACTTGCTCAGACTCATGTCCATCGAGTTGGTGATGCCATCCAACCCTCTCATCCTCTGCCGTCCCCTTCTCCTGCCTTCAATCTTTCCCAGCATCATGGTCTTTTCCAAGGAGTCAGTTCTTCGCATCAGGGGGCCAAAGTATTGGAGTTTCAGCTTCAGCATCAGTCCTTCCAATGAATATTCAGGACTGATCTCCTTTAGGATGGACTGGTTGGATCTCCTTGCAGTCCAAGGGACTCTCCAGTCTTCTCCAACACCACAGTTCAAAAGCATCAATTCTTAGAAGGACATGTGCTCTTTTCCTCCTGCTAGAACTCCAAAATAACAACTCGCTGCTGAACAACCATTGAGAGGAAACTGTTGGATCCCACCAAAAAAAGATACCCCATGTCCAAGGGCAAAGGAGAAGGCCCAGCAAGATGGTAGGAGGGGCAAAGCTGCGTTTAGAATCAAACCCCATCCCCACCAGAGATGCTCAGAGGGCTCAAACAAAACCTTTTGAGCACCAGGTCCTAGAGACCCCACAGAGACTGAGCCAGACCTGTGTTTGAGTATCCTGTGGAATTAAAGGTCAGCAGTGGCCTGCTGCAGGGGCAGGGGGCTCTGGGCGCAGCAGACCTGGGACACACAGCCTGTGGCATAAGCCCTCTTGGAGGAGGTCGCCATTAACCCCACCAAAGAGCCACCGAGCAGACGACCCACAAACTGCAGAACAATTACACCACAGAAATTCATGCAGTGTTAAGAAAGTTCCAGGACCCACAAAGAGTTCCCAACCTGGGGATCTGGCAAAGGGACCGAGAACTCCCAGAGAATTTCACTTTGGAGACCAGTGAGATTTGACCACAAAACTTACACAGGTCTAGGGAAACAGACTCTTGGAGGGCACAAACAAAACCTTGTGTGCACCAGGACCCAGGAGAAAGGAGCAGTGACCCCACAGAGACACCCAGACTTGCCTGTGAGTGTGCAGGAGTCTCCTGGGGAGGCGTGGCTTGGCAGTGGCCTGCTGCAGGGTTGGGGCCGCTGAGTGCTGCAGTGCACGCAGGAGACCTTCTGAAAGAGCTCCCCATTGTCTGCACCACCTCCACCATAGTTTGGTCTCAGGTCAAACAACAGGGAGGGAACACAGCCCTGTTTTCAACAGAGAACTGGATTAAAGATTTACTGAGCATGGCCCTGCCCATCAGAAAAAGACCCAGTTTCGACCCCCTACAGTCAGTCTCTCCCATCAGGAAGCTTCCATAAGCTTCTTATCCTGGTCAGAGGGCAGACAGAATGAAAACCACAGTCACAGAAAACTAACCAAGCTTATCACACGGACCACAGCCTTCTCTAACTCAATGAAATTATGAGCCATGCCGTGTAGGGCCACCCAAGGTGGACGGGTCATGGTGGAGAGTTCTGACAAAATGTGGTCCACTGGAGAAGGGAATGGCAAACCACTTCAGTATTTTTGCCTTGAGAACCCCATTAACAGTATGAAATGGCAGTTCCCAGAATATTCCAAATTAAAATGTGTATGTGTATGTATTTAATGTGGACATTTCATTAAAATGTTACCAGATGTAAATAAAAGCATGTTTGGAAAACGGTGTCCCCCTATGATTTCCATCAGTGTCCCCTCCAGCCATCCCTCACTCTGGTAAAAAAGTGTGCTTGTTATGAAATTACAGGTACCCCAAATTCCCCTGGCTGCCCCTCCTGATTTCTGCCCTGCCCATACCCTGAAATCCCTAGAGCCTCCTGAATATAAACTTTCAACACTGGTGGTTTTGGTCCCTCTGCTTGGGTAGGAACAACTAGATGTCAGAGTCCCCCCCTCCCTAGGTCTGCTCCCACCCCAAGGTCACTGGGGAGACTCTGCTCTCCCTTTCACTGCTGGGTCTGGGTGGGGTTTCTGGACCTGTCCTTTAGCACCCGATGAACATGCTGGACTTCCTTGAGTAAAACCGGACTGGAGAAATTCGCAGAGAGGAGGCCGAAGCTCTGTAGTTCCAGTTTTCCGAGCTTAAGGATCCAGAGAATAGGGACTGGAGAGGGAATAGGAATAGGGAAAGAAAGGTGTTAAGGATGACATTGGGGTTTTGGGCTGGTGACTGATCACACCCCTCAAACCATGGAGGCCACAGGAGCCTCCTTTCCTAACATCATTCTCCTCTAACTGAAAGTGGCTCAGCCGCGTCCGACTCTTTGCACCCTGTGGACTATAGGTCCATGGAATTCTCCAGTCCAGAATACTGGAGTGGGTAGCCTTTCCCTTCTGCAAGGGATCTTCCCATTCCAGGGATCGAACCCAGGTCTCCCGCTTTGCAGACGGATTCTTTACCAGCTGAGCCACAAGGGAAGCCCACTCTCCTCTTTACCCATTACTAGTCTTATTTTCCACATCACATTTCTCTCCATCTGAATAGTTTTTGGGTTATTTATTGGTGGGTTTGGCTCCCCTCTCCCCGACTGTGCACCCTATGAGGGCAGGGACCACGTCTCCTTCCCCAGTATGCTTGGCATACATAGGCATTCAATAAATGAATGAACGCATGCATGGATGAGCGATGCCCTGAACTGGTGTCTGAGCCGAACTGGTCAGAGCCGAGGCTCAGCTTCGAGAGCTACCTGTCCTTGGAGTGGGTGCTTGCTCCAACCTGGTGACCTGGAAGGACCTGCCTCGAGGAGTCACTCTCTTAGGGGCTCCAGCGCCCCAGTCCGCTCCCGGACCACGGCCAACAGCCAAGCAGCCGCTGTCCAGCGGGCCAGGAGACGGCTCACTGCGCCTGCGCCGAAGTCCTTGCCCTCCCGCTCCCACCTCCCTTCTGGCCTCTGAGCGCGCCGCCGAAGCGCGCGCATGCGCCATCGCCCCCGCGTCGCGCGCCTCTCCTATGCGCACGCGCCGCTCTCACGCCCGCCGACGCGCCTGCGCACTGCCCGCCGCCCGCGGGTCTGGTCGGCGCTTGCGTGGTGGCACCGGCGAGTGGGGGGGCGAGGAGGTGGAGGAGGAGGAGGAGGAGGAGGAGGCGGCGGCGGCGAGAAGATGGCGACTTCGAACAATCCGCGGAAATTCAGCGAGAAGATCGCGCTGCACAACCAGAAGCAAGCGGAGGAGACAGCGGCTTTCGAGGAGGTCATGAAGGACCTGAGCCTGACGCGGGCCGCGCGGGTAAGGGGGCTTCCCTCGCCGACCCCTCTGGGCCGGAGAGGGAGGGAGGGGGCGCGTGTCCCGCGCGTGCACGGGGCGGGGGGCGCGCGGCGGGGGCGGGGCGCGCGGCGGGGGCGGGGCTTGGCACGGCCCGAGGAGACAGGTGTCCCCACGCCCCGGGCGTCGTGGGCGGGGACAGGTGCCCCCACATCATCGATACCTGAAGGGGTACAGGTGTCTCTCCATCACCGCTACCTGAAGTGGGGGACAGGTGTCACCACATCACGGTTACCTGTATGAGCAGGAGCCTCTATCGTTACTAGTTGGAGGGAACAGGTGCCGCTACAGCATTGTTACCTGAGGGGGGGAAGGTGTCCCCACATTGCTACCTGATAGGTGCTTTTATATCACTGCTCCCTAGGGGAGTGATACTGAGGCGCTTGAACTGGGTGCTGCTTGCAGGCATCACTGTTAACTGGGAAGCTGGGATAGGTGCTCCTATATCATTGGTACCTGAGGGGGACAGCTGCCCCCTCACCCTTGCTACCTGGAAGGACAGGTGTCTCTACATCACTGTCATCTGTGCACGTACTCCCTGAGTGTTGGGGGAAGGACCGGTGCCCCTGCTTGCAGACCTGAGGTGGGATAGGTGTTTCTCCCTTTTGGATATCTGAGGGAAAGGTCTGGCGCCTCCCGTGTGGGGACCTGAGTGGGGTCAGGAAGGCAGATTGGGCTCAGTCTTGGAGCTTGGAGTGGTGACAGCTGCCCCTTCCCCAGTGCAGCCCATATGGTGGGGACCAGGTGTTGTTCCTCCCACAAGGACAGGGGACAGCTGGCCACAGATGGCCCCTGGCCCCTCAGGACCGGGGTGGAGGGACAGTTCTTCGTCAGATGGCGGGTGCATTTGGTGTGCAGGGGCAGGCCAGCTGGCCTGCCAGCCTCGCCTGGGGAGCCGCTGTGGGCCTGGAGCAGGGGCTTGGTCGTGGCTGGCTGGGCTTGGGGGCCTGGCTCTCCTTCTGGGCCCCAGCCCTCTGGCGACCGCCGTAAAGTGCAGACTCCTGGGTCTCGGTGGCCTCCTTTGTGGAGTGTGTCTTGCAAGCCCTTCCTGGTGGTTGAGGGAGGGGAGCATGCTTTGCACAGGTGCCAGTAAATCTCTGCTTTGATCCTGCGGAGAGATGGGACCTCCATGCTGCACCCTGGGGCCTTGGGGAGGGGTTGAGTGGGAGCTACAGACACCTGCTTCACTGGTTTCTGGATTTGGCATCTGAGTTGACTGTCCTTGGGCTTCCCTGGTGGCTCAGATGGTAAAGAATCTGCCTGCAATGCAGAGACCCGGGTTCGATTCCTCAGTCGGAATATCCCCTGAAAGAAATGGCTATCCACTTCAGTATTCTTGCCTGGAGAATCTCATGGACTGAGAAGCCTGGCAGGCTACAGTCCATGGGGTTAGAAAGAGTTGGACCCGGCTGAGCAACTAACATTTGATTCTTCTAGGCAGATCCACTGTAGCTTTGTGATGTGAGCCTCAGTCTCTGATTCCTCGGGTGGGATTTTGGGGTGACGTTATTTTTTTTTTTTAATAAGTTGCTTGTTTCTCTTTGAGATCTTGAGCTAAAGACTAGAATGTGTATCTCCATTTCCATGCATTTGTTCAGCACATATCAATTGGGTGCTCACTGTCGGGCAGGTCCTGCCTGTCCCTGCTCCAGGATGTGGCTGGTGAATGAATGAATGACAGTGTGCAACCTGAGTGTCCTCCATACGCCAAGATTTCTAAGGACAGGAGTGTCCACTTCATCTTGTCTCCAGCATGTGGCATGTCCTAGCATGCAGTAGGTGTCCAGTGTATGTGGTATGACAGGAAGAAGGGGTCACACTCATTTGTGGCAGTCTTCAGGTTTCAGCTGTAAGGTTGGAAATGAATTTTTGTTGAAAACATTTCTTTAAAATAACAGCTTTTTCAAGATACAGTTTGTGTATCATATAATTTACTTATTTGAAGTGTATAGTTCAGTGGTTTTTAGTATATTTACAGAGTTGTGCCATCATCACCGCTGTCTAATTCCAGAACGTTATCATCACTCCCGTAAGAAGCTCCTCACCCGTTAGCAATCAGTTTTCATTTGCTGCTCCCCCAGCCCCCTGGCAGCCACCAACTTTTCTGTTTTTGTGGATTTACCTGTTCTGGACATTTCATATAAATGGAATCATACAAGATGTGGCCTTTTGCGTCTGCTTCCTTTCACTCAGGGTAGTGTGTTTGAGGTTCATCCACGTTTTAGCATGTATCGGGAAACTTCTTTCCTTTTTATGTGCTAAGTCGCTTCAGTTGTGTCTGACTCTTTGCGACCATAGCCCGCCATGCTCCTCTCTCCGTGGGATTCTTTAGGCAAGAAGACTAGAGTGGGTTGCCATGTCCTCCTCTTCCCTTTTTACAGCTGAGTACTATTCCTGGGTGTGGACAGACCACATTTGTTTATCCATTTATTGGTTGATGGATTTAGAGATTCTAAAATATTAAGTTTATTTATTTTGGCTGCGCTGGGGGTTCGTTGGGGCCCGAGGGCTCTCTAGTTGCGGTGTGTGGACTTAGCTGCCCCACAGCACGTGGGATCTTAGTTCTCTGAGCAGGAATTGAACTCGCAGCCCCTGTATTGGAAGATGGCTTCTTAACCACTGGACCATCCGGGAAGTCCCTAGAAAAGCTTTTTTAAGATTTGTAGACAGCAGTTCCCTTGGTCCCCGGTAACCACTTCCCATCTCTCTGTTGGCCTCCTTTACATTGGAAGCTGGGGAGGTGGGGTGGGCGTGGGCCCTGGGCAGAGGTGAGCTTATACTAGATTGTTACAAACAGAGCAGTGCTCTCTGTTGGGGGTAGTTCTGTCCTAGGGGACACTGGGCAGCGACATTTCTGGTTGTCTCATCTGGGCAAAGAGCAGCTACTGGCGTCTGGTGGGTGGAGAGCAGGGGTGCCACCCAGCACCCCACAATGCACAGACGGTGATCAGGCCGCAGCTGTCAGCAGTGCCAGGGCCGAGAAGCCTTTGGTTTGGAGGAAACTCTGTGTGGGCAGGGGCGTGCGAGCTATGTGCCTGGGCAGATAGTTCAAAACTCTGTGCCCACCCTGGGTGGGCCTTCGCCTGCGTCTGAGGCTGGGCTGGCAGGATGGTTCCCAGCCGTTCCCGGGACTGCCTGTGGCGCGTGGCGCAGCTGCGGTGTGTGGTGCAGGCGAGCCTGCTCGGGGCGGGTCTCCTGCTGCGCACCCCCCGTGGCCGCAGCCTGCGGTGTTGCCTCCGCCTGCGGTCAGCGCGGGACCCGCCGTGCCTGCCGCCGCCTCCTCCCGGTCAGCCGTCCGTCCCGGAGCGAGCGGCGCCACTCGTGTTGACTCTGTCTGCCCGTGGTCTTCTGTGGTGATGGGTGTACCCACTGAGCCTCCTCCTGTGACAGGGTGGCCGGCAGGTGTTGAGCCTGGGGGCCCATCCATGCTGTCATGTTACTCGGGGCAGGGACCCCAAGGGCTAGGTCGGGTCGGGGGGTGGGGAGTGAGGTCCCCTTGCGAGCAGCAGGGTAGAGGGGTGAGCACGTGAACCTTCCTTCCTCATCCTTGGACTTGGGCAGCCTGATGTGCAGGGAGGGCGGTGACACTCTACTGTGTGACTTGGGGCGGGTTTCTTACCCTCTCTGGGCCTCAGAATCCTGATCTGTGCTTACTCCACAAAATGACATTTTTGCTTGCCCAGCATATCCCAGAGGCAGTGCTAGGTACTAGGGTGGTTGCTGTTCAGTAGCTAAGTCATGTCCAGCTCTCTGCGGCCCCAAGGACTGCAGCACACCAGGGTTCCTTGTCCTTCACTGGTCTCCACTATCTTCACTCGTGTCCTTTGAGTCGGTGATGCCATCCAACCATCTCATCCTCTGTCGCCCCCTTTTCCTCCAGCCTTCAGTCTTTCCCAGCATCAGGGTCTTTTCCAAGGAGTCAACTCTTTGCATCACATGGCCAAAATATTGGAGCTTCAGCTTCCAGTGCATATTCAGGGTTGATTTCCTTGAGGATTGACTGGTATGATCTCCTTGCTGTCCAAGGGACTCTCAAGAGTCTTCTCCAGCACCACAGTGGAGCCAGCAGCATACTGAGGCATGTGAGGACCATGTTCTTGGAGAGGCAGCGTGGTTTTAGCATGGGACAGGAGAGACTTGCTCCAGATAAACAAGGCAGAAGCTCTCGGAGAGAAGCAAATCCATGTGCTAGGAATGGCTAGGGTGGGAGGCTGACGCTTGGACAGTGAAACAGATCCCCCCCATGCCGGGGAGGGTTGTCCCTTGTGAGGGAGGCAGGTGCAGAGACCCCAAGGTGAGAAGGGCTTGGCATGGTTGAAGCTGCATGTTGAGAGAGAGGAGAGATGAAACCGGCCCCTGAGCGAGGAGCCCTGGGAAGATTTGCGATGGTCAGCGGCCTGGTCCTTTGCTTGTTTTTGTAGCAGCTTTATTGAGATATCATTCCCAATACGTTCCGACCAGTCATTGAAGCTGTACCATCCAGTGGTTTTTACCATATACACAGAGTTATATAACCATCACCTGTCGACTTTAGAACGTTTTCATCACCCCAGAGAGAAACCCCGTCCCTGGGACTTTGCTGGCTTGCCAGTGGTTGGGACTCCATTCTTCCAGTGCGGGGGGCACAGGTTCAGTCCCTGGTCAGGAAACCAGGATCCCACATGCTGCTTGGCACAGCCGAAAAATGAAAATAACAATGAGAATAATAAAATATTAAAAAAGAAATACTTAGGGAAAAAAAAAAAGAAACTTCCGTCCCCATGAACAGTCACTCCCCAAGCCCCCGGCGACCACTGATCACCCTCCATCCCTGTGGGTTTGCGTGTCCTGGACGTTTCAGAGAAATGGGATCATGCAAGATGTGGCCTTACATGTCTGATGTCTCAGACGTAAACTCGGTGTGTTTCTGAGGTTCACCCATGTTGTAGGGTGTATCAGGCCTCCCTTCCCTTTTGAAAAATAGCGGTGAAACCTACACGACATGCGTTTACTATCTTAAGCGTCATGAACAGTTCGGTGGTGTTACGTGCTTTCTCCATCATCTTGCTTCATTGCTCTTTTCTAAAAAATTATCCATCTCTGGCCGCACTGGGTCCTCGCTGCGGAGTGTGGCTTCTTGCTGGGGTGGTTTCTCTTGTTTTGGAGCCTGGGCTCTAGGCACGGGGCTTCAGGCGTTGTGGTGCACGGGCCTAGTTGCTCCGCAGCACGTGGGATCTTCCAGGACCAGGGATCAGGCCCGTGTGCCCTCATTGGCAGGCGAATTCTTTACCGCTGGAACACCAGGGCAGCCCCGCCTCATTCCTCTTTAAGGTGAATGATACTCCACTGTGTGGAGACACCACATTTTGGGCGCCTGTTCATTCACCGGGGGACGCCTGGGCTGCCCCTGCCTTTTTGGCCATTGTGAGTAGCGCTGCCGGGGCCGTTCCTGTCCGGTTGCCTGTACAGACGCAGGTCTTCCTTGCCGCTGGGTGTCTGTGCCATGGGGTAGAGTTGCTCAGTCAAGTGGTGACTCTCCATTTGATCATTTAAGGATGCTTCGTGTCTTACCAAGATGGCCAAGAACTGAATGGGCAGGAGAGGTGAGAAGGGAAGCAGGCAGAGGGCGAGAGGCCGCTGTTAGCCTTGGGCTGGAGAATGGAGAAGGTGTCCATGGCAGTGACCCAGAACAGTGGGTATCAGTGATATTTTGGCAGCAGAGATGACTGTGTGTGTGGGTGGATTGGATGTGGGAGGTGAGGGCAAGGGATGCGGGCGAGTCGCCCAGTTGCCAGTGGCTCAGGACACAGGAGGCTCTGCCTGTGACCGATCACTGAACATCCTAGGGAGCAGCGCCTGGGCCAGGAAAAGCCTGCCTACAAAGCGGTCCATGGGGACCCGGCTGGGGCTGCTGGCTCTCGCTGTGCTGAAGGCGGGTGTTCTCCGGGTCCTACCCTGTGACGGGGGTGGCTCTGCACAGGCTGTTGGGAAACCAGGCCCCTGGGCCGCAGCCACCGCACAGTGGTGTCTTGGGTTAGCTGAGCGTAGAGGCCGCCCCCAGTCCTGGCCTCCGTCCTGGCTTTGGCACTGTTTGCCTCTGTGCCGGCTGCTTCAAGTGTCTGGTGCCATCTGCAGCCTTGACACACACACGCATGCACGCAGGACTCGCTGAGCTGCTCTGTGGAGAGCATGGGATGCACCGTCGCCCGCCTCCAGAAGGCCCCAGTTTCCATGCGCTCCCGCTTGTGCGCTGCCTGCCCAATAGTGGGTGGAATGGGGGCTTTGAAGAAGACAGGCCCCATCCTGCCCTCCAGAACGTGTGAAGTGAAGTGTTAGTCGCTCAGTCGTGGCTGGCTGACTGTGACCCCATGGACTGCAGCCCGCCAGGCTCCTGTGTCCATGGGATTCTCCGGCAAGAATACTGGAGTGGGTTGCCATGCCCTCCTCCATGGGATTGTCCTGACCCAGGGATGGAACCCACATCTCCTGCATTGCAGGAGGATTCTTTACTGTCTGAGCCACAAGCAGAGCCCAATAACCTGTGTGTGTGACTGATTTCTGAAAAAAGTCTCTGCAGATATGAGTAGGGTAAAGATCTTTAGATGAGCTTGTCCTGAATGTAGGGTGGTCGGATGACTGGCACCCTCACGAACAGAGGAGAAGACACAGACTCACTTGGGAGAGGCCGTGCATGATGGAGGCAGAGATTGGAGTGTTGCAGCTCTGGGCCAAGGATGCACGGAGCCCCCAGAAGCTGAAAGAGGCGACACGGGGTCCTCCAGAGGCATTGTGGCCCTGCCACACCTCGATTCTGGGTGTCTGGCCTCCAGAATTGTGTAAAAATAAAGTCCTCTTGTTTTATGCCCCTGCCTTCCCCCCATTGGCAGTCGTTTATGGTGGCAGCCCCAGGACGCTTTTCCCTGGGCTGCAGAGTCTGAGTACCTTGCGGAAGCTGCCGTGATGCAGTGGGCCTTAGGGGTCACCTACAGACGTGCACACTTGTCTTTCTCTGGCAGCTCACTCGGTCATGTTTTCCTCAAGTGAACCTGTCATTTCACCCGTTGTCAGGAACTGGGGCCTCTCACTCTGAACTGGGCCTGGTGGGGATAGTGGACAAGCCGGAAAGACAAGAGCAGGAGCGTGGGCCCTAGGGCAGGAGGGGTGTTGAGTGGCAGGTGGGATTTAGTTCCCTGACCAGGCATCGAACCCGTGCCCTCTGCGTTGGAAGAGCGGAGTCTTAACTGCTGGACAGGCAGGGAAGTCCCAGGAGAGGGCATCTTGTTGTCAAGGAGCTGACCAAGAGTGCAGTCAGAGTGGGGCAGGGGATGGGAATTCCCTGGCAGTTCAGTGGTTAAGACTGTATGAGCTTTCACTGCCGAGGGCCTGGGTTCAATCCCTGGCCGGGGAACTAAGATCCTGCAAGCTGCCCAGCGTAGCCAAAGAATAAAAATAAATAAATAAATATTAGAATGTGGCAAAGGTGCAGGATGAGGATTTTGGGTGGGTGGGTCACGTTTGCTCTTTGCAGGCTTGGTTCCTGCTCCACGCTGGGCACTGGGTGGTTTTTGCTCCCCCTCTCCTGCCCACTCTGCCAGCCCACGGAGAAGAGGTGTCTTCTTTGCCTGTGGGCCAGTGGGGCAACTGAGGCCCAGAGTTGCATCCCAGTTGGGAAGAGACAGAACTGGTGCTCAGCCCTGGGATGAACGTGTATGATATGTCTGAAACAAGGAATTAAGAACACAAACTGGAACCTTCTGTTGCTCACAAGAGGCTGCTTGGCCCCACTTGGGCCATGGTTTCTCTGAAAGGTGACTGAGTTTCTCCAGCCACACCCACATTGTTCTTTTGACTTGGACCCTGGAATCCATATTTCCTGCCATTAACTGTGCTTGTCTTGAAGGCAGCAGCCTTGGGACACCATCACATACACCTTCGTGCAAGGCCTACGGCTCCTCTCCCTGTGAAAGCCGCAGCCCGTATCAGGCTGGCTGCCAGAGTCTCTGCGGCTGACACGGGACACACTCTAGATAAATCTGTCCAGTGGTCATTTGGAAGGAGGCTGTCTTTGGGGAGCCCTGGTTCTGATCTGACCTTTCCACTCACACATCCTCAGGGGACTGATGAGTGGCCCTGCCCGTCTGGGGTCCTGTGTAGAGAACCCTTCCGAAGCTCGTGGCCAGCCCAGGGCCTCAGAACTGTGCAGAGTAGTGACTTTTTTTTTCTTTAATAAAAACTGTAAAACAAAACTGTAGTGGCCCTTGCCTTCTTCTTTTTAAATATGTATATATTTTTAACTTAGTTAGTTGGCTTTGCCGGGTCCTAGTCGTGGCACTTGGGATCCTCGGTCTTTGCTGCAGCGCGTGGGATCTTTAACTGTGGCGTGTGAACTCTTAGTTGTGGCATGTGGGATCCAGTTCCCCGACCAGGAATCGAACTCAGGGCCCCTGCACTGGGAGTTCGGAGTCTTAAGCCAGGGGACCACCAGGGAAGTACCAGAGTGACCTTAAAAAAAAAAAAATCCTGAAAAAAAAATCGAGGTGAAATTCACTTAAAATGAACCACTTTAATGTAACATTTCGGTGGCATTTAGGACATTCGCAGTGCTGTGCAGCCATCACCTCTTTCTAGTTCCAGAGCCTTCCCGTCACCCCAGGAGGAAACCCCGTCCCCATGAGCTGTCACTCCCCAGCCTCCCCTCCCCCGGCCCCAGGAACCGCTCATCTGCCTTCTGTCTCTGTGGAGTGGCCCTCTGGACGTTTCGTGGAAACGAGGCCTTGCAGCTCGTGGCTTTTCCTGTCTGGCTGCTCCCACTCAGCGTGATGTTTCTGAGGTCTCTGCACACTGTGGCTTGTATCGAGGGGCATTCCTTTCTGTGGCCACGTGACGATTCAGCCATGTGGGTGGACCACCCTTAGCTTGTCTGCTACCTGTTAGTGGGTGTGTGGGCTCTTTCCACTCTCTCACTGTCACGGATGGCGCTTCTGTGAACGTGTGTGTTTAAGTGTTTGCACAAGCCCCTGTTTTTGCCTTGCGAGCATATGCCTGAAAGTGCGATTGCCTGGCTTACGGATTGACTAGGTGGTAGCCGACGGGCAGGGTGTGTAGTGCTCGGAGGACCCATGTGCTGGGGGTAATCCAGGAATGCTTCCTGGACCTGCAGTAGGTGTGGAACCAGACATGTCTGTGGCTGGCTGAGGGTCCGGCATGGGCACCCAGGGCCTAGTTCCAAGGCCAGGCCACCTTCTCACTTCCTTGACTGGGACCCACTGTTAGAAATTTGTGTTTCGGGTCATACCAGCAGCCACTACCAACCATACAATTGACACAGTTTTCTCCAAGGAGCTCAGCCCTCCTGTGTGTATGGAAAATTAATATAATTGGGCCCCTTCTGTTTATTATAAAATGCCAGCAGGGACCCACTAAATTGATTTAATAACCTGTTAATCCAGGGTTCGACAAGCTATGCCTGTGTTTTGTAGAGAAAGTTTTATTAGCACATGGCCACGCCCATTCATTTATACCTTGCTTGTGGCAGTAGAATCATTGCGGCGGAGGCCTGTTGACCTGAGGAGGTGCAGATAGCTACCATGTGTCCCTGCAGAGGAGTTTGTTGGCCCTGGGCCAATGAGTCTCACCCACAGTTTGGGCCCCACTGACCTAGAGCAACAAGGAAGCTTGAGAAGGCGGTGGGCAGTGGTTCCGCCACTCTTGGGGGCTGCTGAACCACCTCAGAGCTGAAGGATGCAGATTCCCGGGCTCCCCCAGGATCCTGTTTCTGCAGGTCCGGGTGGGGCCCCGAGTTCTGAGTGGAGATCTGAGGCCCCTGCCACGCAGGCCTTGCTGGGAGGCCCAGGCAGCGGGCTCACCAGGGCTTTGCCAGGCCGGGGAGATGGCTGGCCTCCATCGCATGAGTGAGCGGGCTGTCTGGCCTCGGTGAGTGCTGTGGTGGTCACGTGGTCCATGCGGCCAGGGAGGGTCTGCCGTCACTTCCTGAGGCTGGCCTGGGCGCAGTGTCGGGTGCCTCTTCTTGACACCGCGGGCCTTCTGGTCCTGGTTGGGGGTACAGGGTTGCTCGGGTTACTCCGGGCCCGAGCAGGCCCGCTGCGGATGTCATGGAAGGCTGTGTGCTGGCCCTCCTCTGCCGTCCCTGGCCCCGGGGGCATCCCGGTTTCAGCTCGGTGGTATGGTCTCCCTTCCGTGCCGTCCCATGAGAGGGTCGGGATGCAGAGTCCTTGGTGTTGGGCATTTCTTTTTAAACAGGGACCTTTTAGAAAACGCCATGTGCATGTCAGGGCTGGGGTCTGGCCTGGGGAGAGACTGGCCTGACCGCAGTGGTGTGTGTGTTAGTTGCTCGGTCATGACTGACTCTTTGCGACCCCATGGACTGTAGCCCGCCAGGCTCCTCTGTCCATAGGGTTCTCCAGGCAAGAATACTGGAGTGGGGTGCCATTTCCTTCTCCAGGGGATCTTCCCGACCCAGGGGTGGAGCCTGGGTCTCCTTCATGGCAGGCAGGTCCTTTACCGTCTGGTCCACCAGGGAAGCCCAGTGGGAGCTCACTGGTGGGGGCATAGAAACGGGCCCCGCGGGGTGCGCGCTCTGGCTGGCTCTGCCTCGGGGGGCTTTCGGTCACATCTGGGGGCGTTTCGGGTGGTCGCAGCTCGGGGCAGGGTGTGCACCTGGCCCGTGGTGGGTGGAGGCTGGGGGTGCTGCTCCGCACAGGGCAGCACCCATGAGGCCCCTGATGCCAGCGGCGCTCAGGCGGAGAAGCCCTGCTTCTGCGTCCCCCGTGCCAGGGCTGTGCAGGTGCGAAGGGGTTGGTGGAGGCCCCAGTTCCCTGAGGTGCACACCCCAAGCCTGGCGCCCTGACCACACCCTAGGCGGCCGATGGCCTCCTCCTGGGTTTATGGAGCGGCTCAGGGAGCAAAGGTCACAGAGCATTAGAGGCGGGAGAGCTGGGATTTGACCCCAGTCGGACAGACTCAGGCCCCAAATGTTTTCTTTTTTTTTTTTTTGGCCACACCTTGCAGCATGTGGGATCCTAGTTCCCCGACCAGGAATCACTTATCCCCACCCCCGCAACATTGGGCGCACAGTCCCAACCCCTGGACCGCCAGGGAAGTCCCCTACCCCCTTACATGTTTTCTCCTGTCTCACGTGGCTCCGGGTGTTGGCCCACTGCTCCAGGCAGGACAGAACCTTCCAGGCTGCTGGAACCCTGTGTGTGGAGGGGACTGCTGAGGACTCTGCACGGGCAGGGGGCCTGGGCGGAAGGCAGGGGTGAGGGGGGAAGAGGACCCCAGGCCAGGCCCGGTGGGTGGGCCGTGGAGTGTTATGGAGTTTCCAGCAGGATGGCGACGTGAGCGACACGAAGGTGTGGGAATGTGAGGGGCCAGACTTGCTGGAGCCCGGATGCAAATGCCCAGCGACTTGTCGCAGTCCCTCCGAGACGAGCCCGTGGTTTCCCTGGGCGCACAGAGGAGGAGCCAGGGCCTGGCAGGGCACTGGGCGGTTTGCTGGGTGTGGAGGTGCTGGGATCGACCCTGTGTCTGAAGCCGGGGCTCACATTTTTCTTAAGGCAGCCACTGAAGACTCTTGTCCAAGGCTGAGCTTCGAGTGCTGTCCATCTGTTGAGGACCGTGGAGGTCTCCCCTGGTGTTTTGCAAATCAGGGGTTCATTGTGTTCCCGAGGAGGAAGCCCCAGCTATACTTGATTTCCATCTGGCAAATAATAAATATTGACTCTGACTCCTCGGCCCGGGAGGCTCGCGGGGGCTCCCTGCGCCTGGCCCGCTCTGCGTCTGTCTCCGCGGCCCCTGCAGCAGGGAGGGGGTGCAGCACCCTGGACTTGGTCATGGTGAGGACAGAGGGCTAGCCAATTTGGGGCAGTTCAGAGGAAATAACGGGGGCTTCTGTCTATGGCTCAGCAGCGAGAATCTGCCTGCTGTGCAGGAGATGTGGGTTTGATGCCTGGGTTGGGAAGACCCCCTAGAGAAGGGAATGGCACCCCACTCCAGTACTCTTGCCTGGGAAATCCCGTGGACAGAGGAGCCTGGCAGAGCAGTCCATGGGGTTGCAGAGAGTCGGACACGACTTAGTGACTAACCCGCAACAAAAGAGGTAGTGAGGACAGGGTTTATTCAGAGGTAAGCAGCAAGGAGAGTGAGGTGGGGCCGCTCCAGCTGTGATGGGGGAGCCGGGGAGGAAGGGGTGGGGATGGGGCAGCCTCAGCTCACCTTGGAGCTCGTTGGATGGGTTTGCCCCACGTTTCTGGCTGGAGTGTCTCGGACCCCCTCTCCTCGCCTCCCTCCCTCCACCACATCCAGCCCTGTCCCAGAGCAGGGGGTCTGCCCTGCCCTGGCCAGGTGTGGCTCTGGTGCTGCCGGCTGGCTGGGGGTCCAGGTGTGCAAACAAGGAAGCCACCGCGTGCCTCGTGGGCCGAGGATTCAGAGAGAGTCAATATTTATTATTTGCCAGATGGAAGTGAAGGGTAGCTGGGGCTTCCTCCTCAGGGTTCTCAGCTGGGCACGGAGGAGAGAAAATGCCTGGGATGGCGGTGGCGAGGGTGCGGAGTGGGCCTGCCGCTGGGTGTCTTCCTGCCTCCTCCCGGGTGAGTTTAGCCCTGGGGGGCTCTGGGGGTCACGGTGCTGTCTGCCTCACAGGATTGTGGTGAGACTGAGATGGGTTAACCCGTGGAGTGTGTCCGGAATGGGGCTCGCACATAGCCGCTCACTGTGCGCTTGCCGTCGCTGAGATTCTGGAGGTGTGTGCACGGGGAACGGATGGCAGCGCTCAGCGGGCACTGGGTGGTCCAAAGGCAGGCATGCAGGAGGCGCTTGGCTCGTGCTCAGCAGGTGCTCAGTGTGCTCCGTAGGTGCTCCGCAGGTGCTCCTCAGGTGCTCAGCAGGTCCACAGTGTGCTCCGCAGGTGCTCCGCAGGCAGTAGTGGACGACCGATGGGCATGTAGCAGGCCCTCAGCAGGCGCACAGGGTGTGCCCAGCAGGTGCCCAGCAGGCACTTGGCAGCAGGCAGATACACTCAGCCAGCCCCGAGTGGGGATTCCACAGGCACTGAGCAGACACTGGACTGTGACCTCCCCGAGGGCAGGCCTATCACTAATCCATTCTGGAATCTTCTAGGTGCAGGTGTCCTCTGAAAGGGCCAGCTTCCCACCACACCGTCCGGCTTCTCCCCTTAGGCTTTGGGACTGTGGCGTGAGGTCCTGTTTCCCCCAGGGAATGTCTGTGTACCCAGGGTGAGGGGCCCGGAGCCAGGCGGCTAGTGAGGTCTTCCCGGAACTCCAGTGTTTCTGCAGTTTGAAGGATAAACATGGAGTTTGTTGACCATGTACGACGTATTAGGGGTGGACTGGCAGACCCCCGTGGGCGCTGGGGAGGGCATGGGGCAGTATGGTGCCTGTTTGACCTGGGTCGGGGGACATGGGACGCACTGGGCCCCCAGTGAGGTCTCCAGGCAGGGGCCGGGGCTTGGACTGGAACGTTGATCCATTCAGTTAGTACTCATTGAGCACCTACTTAGTGCTGGGCCTTGGGGATTCCCTACAGAACAAGTCACCTGGAATCCCTGCCCCAGGGAGGAACCATGCCAGCAGCTAGCTGGTCCTCACCCTGAGGTCATGGCTGTGCGAGGGAAATGGGCTGGGAGTGGGGGGCCCTCTGGGGGAGAAGGCATTCAGGCTGAGCCACAAGGCACAAGAGTGAACCGTGGAGCTGGGGGGAGGTGGGTGAGGCCTGTTGTTAGGGAGAGTCTGGCCCAGCTGCGGGCGATGTGTCATGAGCCCCTGTGATGGGTCAGAGTCTGGTGGCGGGGTGCTGCAGGAAGGTGGTGAGCAGGGCAGTGACCTGTGATGTCGTTTTAGCAGAGACCCCTCCAGCCACCAGATGGGGACAGGCCTGAGGAGAGTGAGGGCAGGGGCTGCAGGGGCCTGGGAGGGGACTGCGTGCTAGGGAATGAACACCCAGCTCCTTCCAGACCAGGACTTGCTGACTTGGCAAAAGTTCTTTCACCCAAGAATCAGGAAGCTGGTTCCCAAGGGGGCTGACAGGGGAGGTTTATATGAAATCGCTTTCACGTCATGTTCCAGTGGCCCCTGTAATGAGGAAAGGCATTTCCACAACAGATAAGAGGCTTGAGTTCTAATTTCATATGTGAAATTCTTTCTTCTCTGTTGGGCGGTCCCATGCCGACAACCCAGAGCTCACAAGGGTTTCATCCCAAAGCCGGGGCCTGGCCTCCTCTCCAGAGGGGTGAGTCTCTGCTGTGGACAGATCTTTTCCCCCGATGGCTGTGGAGCATCTGAGCCTCCATCCCTGGTTCCAGCCTCCTGAGCTGCCCTGCTCCTGCAAGGATGCTCACCCAGGGAGAAGCTCCAGGAGAGTTTTTGCAGACTGCCTTTCCTGGCCAGCTGGGCTTGCAGGGATGCACTCTGTCATGTTTTTTTTTTTTTTTTAAATAAAAAAAGAAATTGTTTATATATCAAAACTTTGATGAGAATTGAAAACAGAAAACCCTAAGCACTCTGTTTGCCTCTGTGCATCTGACGCAGCTCACCTGGGCGCAGAGGGTGCTTGGGTGCGTGCCAGCTGGTCCTTCGCCCGGAAATCTCAGGGAGGAAGTGTCGGCCTAGCCAGGCAGAGTGCCCAGGGCTGGCTCTGCAGGGCTGGCTAGTCCTCGGGCGGGGGACACGGGGAGGTGGAGCATGCCCCGCCAAGACCGAGGGTCGTCCGCCCTGCCGGAGCCTCTGAGGGGCTGCTGTGCCCTGGTCCAGGCTGACCAGAGCCTCTTCCACTTTAGAGGTCAAGTTCAGTGTTTCTCAAGTGACTTGGAGACAAAAACCTGGGCGGCCCTCCTCACGGGTCCTTTTGCACCCGGGAGCCCTGTGGTGTTTTGATCGCTTCTGTTGTCCCAGGCGGGAGGGCTTTGATGGCTGTAGTTAGGATGGGAGCAGCTCGTTACATCATCACAGACTCAGTGCACAGCCTCCAGAGAGCTTTATGGGGCCAGTGGCCTTGGTGCCGGGGAGATGCTCATTTCGTCCCTGTAGGCTCAGCGCATGCGGAGGAAGGAGCCCTGAGGGTAACAGGCGCCTGTGGGGATGGAGGGGGTCACTTGTGCCCAAGAGCCCATTTTCTCCTTCCCCATGCAAGGCTAAAGTGGCTTTTCTTGTGGCTCAAAGCCCTGCCTCTGCTGGCTTCCCCCAGATGACACCTCCTCTTGTGCCTCAGTTTCCCACGTGTAGAGTTGTACAGGTTGGATGACGTGCCCACCCGAAGCACTTGACCTCACACCTCCTGGGCACCAGGGTGACCCGGGGGGCAGCCGTGAGGGCAGGGTCTTGCCCTTTGCCCCCACGTGCCCTGACTAGACACGTGGCAGTCGCCAAGAAACAGCTTAGAAACTCTCTGTTCAGCTTTCCTGGGGGGGGGGGGGTTCACTCCTTTCCACGTTTGGGAGTCTGATTTTGTGCTGTTTGTCTTTAAAGGATTTATTTTTTGATCTGCGTCAGGGCTGAGTTGCTCCATGGCACGTGGGATCGTAGTTTCCTGAGATCAAGCCCCAGACCCCTGCATCGCCAGGGGGATTCTGTGTATACAGCTTCAGTCTGGGCCGCGCTGGGTCTTCCTTGCGGCGCGCAGGCGCTCTCCAGTTGCGGCGAGCGAGGGCTGCTCTTGGTTGCCGCGCACCGGCCTCTCGCTGCGGCACTTCTTGCTGCGGAGCGTGGACCCTTGGGCCTCGGTGGGTCGCAGCGCTCAGGCCCCAGCACGTGGGCTCAGCAGCTGTGGTACACAGGCTCGGTTGCCCTGCGGCACACGGGATCTTCCCGGACTGAGGCTTGAACTCCGTGTCCCCTGCATTGGCAGGCGGATTCTGAACCACTAGAGCAGCAGGGAAGTCCTCTGTTCTCATATTAAACACTTGCTGTCTCTATGAATTTGACTGCTCTAGAGACCTCATGTAAGTGGACTGACTCATAATGTTTTTTTTTTTGTGTGTGACTGGCTTGTTTTCACTTAGCATAGTGTCCTCAAAGTCCATCCATGGTGTAGTACTGTGTGTCAGAATTTCCTTTCTTTTCAAAGTTGAATAATATTTCATTGTACGAATGGACCTCATTTGTTTATCTGTTCATTCTTCAGTGGACACTTGGTTCCCTTGCACCTTTTGGCCCTGGTGTGTAATGCTGCTGTGAACACTAATGTACAAATGTCTGCTCCCATTTCGGGGGTCATATACCCAAAAGCAGGATCGCTGAGTAATGTGGTCACGCGGTGTTTCGTTTTTTTGGAGAACCTCCATGCTGTTTTCCACGGGGGCTGTGCCTTCCTGCCAGCAGGGCACAGGGGTCCAGTTGTCTCACGCCCTCACCACCACTTTCTGTGTATGGCTTTTTGATTACAGCCATCCTGTGGGTGTGAGGTGGCATCTCATTGTGGATCTGACTTGCGTCTGCCTAATGATTGGTAATGCTGAACGTCTCTTCATGCACGTGTTGGCCGTTTGTATGCTTTCTTTGGAGAGATATCTATTGGGTCCTCTGCCCCCCTTTTTTTTTTAATGTAAGTTTTAAGTCTCTTCTTGTTCATTGCTGCGTTCACTGCAGAGTGATCCCCAGCACAGGTTGCTACCGTTCGTCACCACGGTTGAGCCCTTCACCCGTTTGTCCACCTCAACCCCTTCTCCCTCTGGAAATTGCCAATTGTTTCTCTATCTATGAGTTTTTGTTTGTTCATTTTTTTTTTTAAGATTCCAGATACGAGTGAAATCATACAGTATTTGTTTTTTTTCATCTGACTCAGCTAACATAGCGTAACACTCGTATCCATCTATGTTGTCTCAAATGGTGCGACTTCATTCTTCTTTATGGCTGAGCAGTGCTGTGTATGTATGTATAAATGCATATATATAAAACATTTTTTTATCCATTTTTCCATCGATGGGCACTCAGAGTGTTCCCATATCTTGGCCATTGTAAATAGTGCGGAAATGAACATAAGAGAGCATATATCTTTTCAGATTCTCTCTGTGTGTGTTACTTTGCCCATTTTTGAATTAAGTTGTTTTTTGCTGTTGAGTTTTAGAGTTCCGTGTATATATTCTGAATATTAATCCCTATCAGATACTTGATTTGCAAGCATTTTCTCACATTCCATGGGAGTGGGGCCTTTTCACTCTGTTGATGGTGTCCTTTGATACACAAATGTTTTCAATTTTGGGAAAGTCCAATTTATATATATTTTTCTTTTGTTGACTGTGCTTTTGGTGTGATAGCCAAGAAGTCATTGCCAAATCTAACGTTATGAGACTTTTCCTCTGCTTTCTTTGGAGTCTTAGATTTTATAGTTTTTGTTATAAAGTTATAGTTTTATAGTTTTAGCTTTAGGTCTGGAATGCATGTTGAGTTAATTTCTGTATGTGATATAAGAAGTGGTTTAGCCTCAGTTTTTTTGCATGTGAACATCCAGTTTTCCCAGCACTATTTGTTGAAAAGACTGTTCTTTCCTTATTGAACGTTCTTGGCAACCTTGTCAAAAGTCATTTGACCGTGTACGCGAGAGCTCATTTCTGGGCTCGCTCTCCTGCTCCGCCGGTGAACACGTCTCTATGTCAGTGTCACCCTGTCTCGGTTGCTGTAGCTTTGCAGCGAGTTTAAAAATCAGGAGATTCCCCTGGTGGTTCAGTGGCTGAGACTGTGTTCCCAATGCAGGGGGTCCAGGTCTGATCCCTGGTCAGGGAACTAGATGCCACATGCCACATCTAAAGATTTCTCATCGGCGATGAAGGTCAGAGATCCCTAAAGTGGCCAAATGAACAAATGTGTGTGTGTGTTATCCACTCAGCCATGTCCGGCTGTTTGCGACCCCATGGACCAGCCCGCCAGGCTCCTTTGTCCATGGGATTCTCCAGGCAAGAATAATACTGAAGTAGGTAGCCATTCCCTTCTCCAGGGAATCTTCCTGACCCAGGGGTTGAACCCAGGTCTCCTTCATTGCAGGCGGATTCTTTACTATCTGAGCCACCAGGGAAGCCTCAAATAAATAAATAATTCTTTAAAAAAAAGAGAAAGAAATCAGGAAGTGTGAGTCCTCCAACTTTGTTCTTCTTTTTAAAGATGCTCTTGGCTATTTGGGGTCTCTTGAGATTCCATATGAATGTTACAGTGGATTTTTCTATTTCTGCCAAAAACATTGTTGAGATTTTTGTGCGGGTTGCGTTGACTCTGAAGGTTGCTTTGGGTATTGTTGCCATCCTAACAGTGTGAAGTTCCGCTCCCCTTCTGCCGGCTGTGTGACCCAGGACAGTCACATAACTGGCCCCTGTCAGTTTCCCCATCGCCACCCCTCAGATGTGCTGTGGAGGGGGTCAACCCTGTCAGCGTGTGAATAGCCATTAGGACTGTTTCTGCACACACTGTGCCTGCCGATTGCCCTGAGGAGCTACTGACGGAGAGAGGAGCAGAGGTTACTGGAGGGCGAGGCCAAGCCAGGAGTGCTGCCTGGAGGAGGAGAGCTCTGTGGTGGGACAGGAAGCGGGTGGGGAGCGACAGTGTCTTTGAGAGGAGGAGGAACGGCATGTCCTGCGGCATGGAGTGTGGAGGGGGACGCCTGGAACATGACCACGGTGAGAGGGAGGTCTGGGGGCCCAGGAGCGGTGGCAGAGAAGTGGCCATGAGGCCAGCCACGGCTGGAGGCCCAGAGAAGAACGTGACCGCCCTCGGCTTTCTGACTGCTGTGCAGGAGGGGTCATGGTGTCGTCTGCCAGCGGCGGGAGGCGCGGGGGAGTGGAATGGAGTGTCTGGGGGGACGTGAGCCTGGGGAGGGGTGCTGGGGTGGAGGAGGGTCCCATGAGCATCACGAAGAGCATTCCGCAGGACCAGGTGGCACGCTGGTGTTGCCAGCTCACTTGGCATCCAGGGCCTCCCCAGATGGGGCGACCCGTGAGAAGCAGGGGCCCTGAGTCCTTAAAAAGTCATGTGGGAGGGAGCTGGGAGGGGACCACAGGCTGGAGGCTGGGGGGGGAGTGAAGCAAGGCGGGGGAGGTCCCCTCGCCAGGGCAGCCACGAGCATCAGGCTAGAGAGGTGACCCCCCTCGTCCAGAGGCCTGCTCTGAGCCTGCATGGTGCTGGAGGTGCCAGGCTCCAGCTGCTCCTGGGGCAGGGGACCACATGGGGCTTAGTGGTGCCCTGAGTGAAGTTTGCCCAGGGAGTGGGTGAGGGCTCCCCTAGCAGAGGTCACAGCAGCTGCAGAGGCTTGGCATGGGGGAGGGTGCACTTGAGAAGGTGGGGACCGAGGAGACAGGATCCTGAGGGCGCCTGTCCTGGCCTTGTGCCCCTGAAGGCACGTGGGCCTTCATCCTTAGGGCGCTGGCAGGGAGCCTGCAGTGAGGGGCACAGCCGCTGGAGCAGGGGAGCGGCAGGTGACTGGCCCTGGAGACCGCTGGAGCACCTTTCTTCTCTCTTTAAATTTATTTTTATTTATTTGCTTTATTTGGCTGCGCCAGGTCTTAGTTGGGCTTCCCCAGCGGCCCAGTGGTAAAGAATCCGCCTGCAATGCGGGAGCCGCAGGTTCGCTCCTTGGGTTGGGAAGATCCCCTGGAGGAGGGCGTGGCAGCTCACTCCAGTATTCTTTCCTGGAGAATCACCTGGACAGAGGAGCCTGGAGGGCGGCAGTCCGTAGGGTCAGAGTTGGATAGGACTGAAGCGACTGGGCAGGCATGCGTGCAGGTCTTAGTTGTGGTGTGAAGGGTCTAGTTCCCTGACCAGGGATTGAACCCAGGCCCCCTCCATCAGGAACTCTGAGTCTTGGCTACTGGAGCACCAGGGAGCTCCCTGGGGCCCCTGTCATAATTGTTCAAGGAGCAGTCGCATGGCCTGAGTTGGGATCTGGGTGAGAAGGAGGGAGATGTTGGGAGGAAGGCTGGCCAGCATGGCATGGGGAGGTGAGCAGGACAGACAGAAAGAGCCTGGTGACCAGCCAGGGGTGGTGGGTGAAGACTGGGGGCACCCATTTGCCTGTTGACACCCGGCTGGGACCTGCTGGGAAGCTGCAAGTGCACCCAGGGAGGGGTGCCAGCTGCGAGCACTTGGTCCCTGGGCAGGCAAGCGTCCGGGCCCCGCCTGCCCTGGGCAGTTCTTCTCCTGCCTACACGCCCTTTCATCTCTCCACGTCGCCTTGGGCCCCATCCTGGAAGGGGGCTGGGGTTGGGGGTCTAAGGCCTCCTGCCCTGTGCCCTGCCTGCCGCCCCTCGCTTGCCTGACTGACTCCTCTGTCCATCTCCTCCCTGCCCTGGCACTCTGCAGAGGGAGACGGCTAAAGTCATGGCTCTATTCATTTATTTAAAAATCTTAATTTATTTTCTGGCTGCACCACATCTCAGCTGCAGCTTCTTTAGCTGCAGCCTGTGAACTCTCAGGTGGAACATGCGAATTCTTAGTTGCAATGTGTGGGATCCAGTTCCCTGACCAGGGATCAAACCTGAGCCCCTGTATTGGGAGCGTGGATTATCAGTCCCTGGACCACGAGGGAAGTCCCAGGTCACTGGCTTTATTTCGTACTGCTTGTGGCTTCTCGTCACACCAAGTGAGATCCCATGAGGTTCAAGCCCTGCCCCCCGCACCGGGTTGCACCACGGTGGCTGGCCTGGCCTGGCCCCGTGTTCCCTTTCACACTGGCCCTCCCCATGTCATGCTCACTCCGACCCCAGGGCCTTTGCACTGGCCGGGCCTCCTGCCTAGAGAGCTCCTCCCAGCTCCAGGCTCACCTCCCTGGCCGCCTGCCCCCCCCCCCCCCCCCCCCCGCCCCCGCCCCATTTCCTGCTTGTTTTGTGCATGGCACCGCCCAGCCAGGGCCTGGAGTGCCCCAGGACCTCTTTATGTTGATGAGTGAGCAGTGAGCTACAGAGTTCCTCCCAGGCCCTGCTGGCTTCCCTGCCAGCCCCCTTTCCAGCACCCTTGTTCGGCAGGCTCCCCATATTTCCAGCTGCCTGTTTGGGCCTCCCGTTTTGCAGGCCCCGGGCAGTGCCTGGTGGACCCTCCCGGTGGGCTTTCCCCTAGGAAGCCCTGGCTCTTGAGCACACATGGACCTGGGCCTGGCTGCTGGCCTCTTGTCTGCCACTGTCCCCTCCCTGGGGCCTTGCAGACCTCCCAGTGTCCACGCTGGCTGGAGCCACTAGTGGTTAAACGCTGGACAGGCAGCAGTGCATTTCCAGGGGTTTGGCTCAGGGTGAGGCCTGCATTCCGGGCCTCACTTGGCCCACCTGCAGCCTCCTATCTCTGTACCTTCTTGCTCTAGTTGGCCTGGTTCTAGGGGTGGGGTGGGGTCTTCCTCCCTCCAGGCCTTGGGTCAGTCCGTGCAGCTGCTGAGCTGGAGGGAAGAACAGCAGGGACAAGCTGGACTTGGCAGCCCCGGGTCTGCAGCCAACTGGGTGACCTCAGGCTGGCTGACCGCTCACAACCCAGGCTCACACATGGGGCATGAGGGGACCCATGCTGACCCCACGACCCGGTGCGGGGAACATGGCCCTGCACTGGCTGATAATAAATCGTGAGCCAGAGTCCAGGCCCCAAGTTGTTGGCACTTTCAGCGTTTCAGGAGGAGCCAGCAAATTCTGATGTTTAAGTTAATTTCAAAAACAAAATTTAGAAGTTGGCCAGTACTTTGCATTTTTTGAAACGCTTCTTAGACCCCAGGAAGGCCGCAGCTGTGGCTGTGGTGCTGCTGTCTGCCAGGTCACAGGCTCTGACGTGGGCCGAGGCGCCCCAGCTCCTGGAGTGGGTGCCCAGCAGGTCAACCGTGGGCTGCCCTGAGACGGGGCATGCCATGGCCAAGAAGCCACATGGCCCAGGGTCTCCTATCAGCAGTCTGTGTTTCTCTTCTGTGTACACGTGTGGGACCGTGGTGGGATCGTGGCGGCTGCCCAGTTACATGATGCTGCTCTGCGCCACAATGTGGTCCTCGGTGACCACCCCGCTCCAGGCCGTGGTCCTGCAGGCGGGGGGTCGGGACAGGCGCCTGCAGGTCTCATCCACCGCTCACCTCCTCACTAATATGCCTTTTGCTCATTGCCAGAGCCTTGGGAACGCTTTTCTTCTCTCTTGTGTATTGTTTTGTTGTGGTGAGAGTCACATAGCATGGAGTTTCCATTTTAGAGCACACAGGTCAGAGGCATTCAGCACATATGCGTTTGTGCAGCCGCCACCTCTGTCTGTCTAGTTCGAGAACGTTTCCTCCCTGCAGAAGGAGACCCATCCCCAGGAGAGTCATGCCCTGCTCCTTCCCCTCGTCCCCCAGCAACCACTAATCTGCTTTCTGTCTCTGGATTTGCCTGTTTTGGACGCTTCATATAAGTGAAATCGTACAATACGTGGTCTTTCATGTCTGGCTTCTGCCATTGTTTTCTTTTTAATTTTTTTTAATTGAGGTGACATTGGTTTATAACCTTATATAAGTTTAATGTGTACAACATTCTATTTCTATTTCTGCCTTCCCCTATAGTTTGTGCACCTGCAAAAATTTAGTTACCATCCAGTGGGTTGATTCCCTTTACCCGTTTCTCCCTCCCCACCCCCTGCTCCTTCCTCTCTGGTAACCCCTACTCTGTTCTCTGTATCTGTCTGGTTTTGTTTGGTTATTTATTTTACAGTCCACGTAAGAGTGAAATCATACAGTATTGGTCTTTCTCCATCTGACGTATCTCACGTAGCATGACATCCTTAAGGTCCATCCACACTGTTTCGAATGACAGCATTTCATTCTTTTTTATGGCTGGCTAGTATTCTGTTGTGCCCATACACCACACCTTTTTTTCTTCATTCATTCGTTTGTTGATGGGAACTCAGGTTGTCCGTGTGTCTTGGCTGTTGTGAGTGACCCTGCAGTGAACTTGCAGGTACGGACATATATGTGCATCTTTATTAATGAAGTAGGGTTGACTTACAGTGTTGTGTCAGCTTCAGCTGTACAGCACAGTGCTTCAGTTAAATTCCACACATTGAATTAGTGTCTTCAGATTCTTGGGATAAATACCCAGAAGTGGAATAGCTGGATCATGAGGTGCTTTTACTCTTAATTTTAGAGAATATTTTTATTTATGCTCTTGGCTGAGCCGGGTCTCGGTTGTGTCACGGGCGCCCCCATCTTCCTTGCAGCATGCAAGGTTTTTTAGTGGAGCACCTAGAATCTAGTTCCCTGACCAGGGATCAAACCCAGGCCCGCTGCACTGGGAATCCTAGCCACTGGACCAGAAGGGAAGTCCCTAGTCTTAAATTCTCTTTTTGTAAAGAAACCTCCATACTGTTTTTCACAGGGGCTGTGCCAGCTTACATCGTACCAGTAGTGCATGAGGGTCCCCTTCTCCCCACATCCTGGCCAACACTTTTCGTTTCTTGCCTTTTTGATAATAACCATTCTGACAGGCGTGAGATGAGATCTCACTGCAGTTTTGCGTTTCCGGAGTTAACGACGGACAGGGAGGCCTGGTGTGCTGTGATTTCATGGGGTCGCAGAGTCGGACACGACTGAGCGACTGAACTGAACTGACTAATTAGGGATGTCGACCATCTTCGCATGGCCTGTTGGTGGGCTGTATGTCTTTTTTGGAGAAACGTCTGTTCTGCTGCCCTGCCCATCTTTATACTGGGTTCCTTTTGCTTTGGTTGTTGAGTTCCTTGTGTATTTTGGATATTAACCCCTTAGCAGATACGTTGTTTGCAAGCATCTTCTCCCATTCTGTGGGCTGTCTGTTCGTCGTTCTGATGGTTTCCTTTGCTGTGCATAAACGTTTGCGTTTCACGTAGCCCCGTTTGCTTATTTTTGCTTTTGTTTCTTTTTCCTATCTAGAGACATAGCTGGAAAAGTACTGCTAAGACTGATGTCACAGAGTGTACTGCCTATGTTTTCTTCCAGGAATTTTATGGTTTCAGGTCGTACATTTAAGTCTTTAATCCACTTGGAGATGATATTTTGTGTATGGTATGAGATGGTGGTCTATTTTCTGCATGTGGCTGTCCAGTTTTCCCAGCACCATTTATGGAAGAGACTATCCTTTCTCCATTGTGTATTCTTTGCCCTTTGGTCTTTTTTTAGACATTAAATTTTTAAAAATTAATTTATTATTGGCTGTGCTGGGTCTCTGTCGCTGCGTGCCGGCTTCCCCTAGCTGTGGCAGGTGGGGTCTGCACAGGCCTCTCCTTGCGGCGGCTTCTCTTACCGCCTAGCCTTGCTCTAGAGTGCGTGGGCTTCACGGTATGTGGAATCTTTCTGGACCAGGGATGGAACCCCTGTCCCCTGCCTTGGCAGGTGAGTTCTTAACCTCTGGACTGCCAGGGAAGTCCTGCTCCTTTGTCTTGATTGTTCGTGCATGCCAGGGTTTGATTCTGGGCTCTCAGTCCTGTTCCGCTGGGCTGTGTACCTGGTTTCCTGCCAGGGCGGAGACGCGGTGTTTTCGAGTTTACAGCGCGGTGTGGTGTGTGTCAACGCTTCATCCGCAGCTCGGTGGACTGAATTTGTGTCTCCTCAGTCAGTGGCCGTGTGTGTTGTTTGCACCTTTTGGTGACTGTGACTGGTGCTGCTCTGAACGTGGGCATACAAGCTTTTGTTTCAACCCCTGAGCTCTGTTCTGGGTCATGTGGTAATTCTCTTTCATTTTTGAGGACCCACCAGACCGTCCTCCAAGAGCCAGTTGGTCTTGCAAAGCACCCTTCCCATGTTCTCTGTCGCACCCTAGCTTGGGGGCTATTTTATATTATTTTATGTTGTGGGGGCCTGAGTTGGTCTTGCAAAGCTCCCTTCCTGTGTCCTCTGTCGCACCCTAGCTTGGGAGATATTTTATATTATTTTATATTGTGAAGGTCTGAGTTGTCTGCTTGCAGCTCTGTAACTGTGAGGCTCACTGCTAGTTTCTCCTAGCTCAGTGTCTGGGGGCTCGTTGTAGGCTGGGATTCCTGCCTTGGTCCATCTGGAATGTTCCATTTATATGTGAAGACATAAAGGCCCAGAGATGTTGCATAACACACCAGGCACAGAGCCCCAGGGCGTGGGCCAGAGCGGGAAACCCCTCCATGCACACCTAACTGCAAGCCCAGGGAGGTGCTCCTGGATGCTCGTGCAGTGCTGCCTGCGAGTGTGGAAACCCACCCTGGAAATAGCAGCCACGTACCTCCAGTGGGCAGCCCATGCCGGCCGCCTCCCCTTACTCCCGGGCCCACCCAGAGGCAGCAGACTAGCAGTGCTCACTGGGGTTCACACAGTAACCCCCACTGGCCCCCAGGCAAGCCACACACACCTGGGAAGCAGGGAGAAGGAAGGGGTCAGGGAAATCACCGGCATCATGTTGGCTCCATCTCTAGGAAGGTGGTCTAGGGCCTGTGCAGACGCCGTGGGGTCTGGGCAGCGTCACGGTGTGGACCTGGAACAAGTTCAAAGCAAAACTGATGTTCTGTGAGCAAACAGGAGCAGCCTCTCCTCCGCTGGTCGTGTTACTGCTGGGGAGCCTGTCCCACACGCAGCAGAAGGGTCTCTGCAGAGCTTTTGTGTTCAGGACGGTGGGTTAGGAATAGGGGTGTTGTTTGTGCACCTGGAGGGGTGGAGATGGCCTCGGGGGCCCCCCTGCAAGCTGCCTCCTGTGGCCTGCACCTCCGTGCTCCCCTCAGCGCCTCTCTAGGGCCTTTCCTGCTGCTGCTGGGCTCTGGTGCCTTTGCTCCCCCACTGGAGCTGACCTCGGGGGGCCCCCGAGAGGCTCCAGGACAGTCCAGGTGCCGCGTTTATTAGCCTCCTGTTGTTGTCCAGTCGCTCAGTCGTGTCCAGTTCTTTGTGGCCCCATGAGCTGCAGCGTGCCAGGGCTCCCTGTCCTTCAGCACCTCCCAGAGCACGCGCAGACTCACGTCCATCGAGTCAGTGATGCCATCAACCGTCTTGTCCCCTGCCATCCCCTTCAGCTTTCTTGAGGCCACCACAAGAAATAACCACAAACCTGGTGGCTTAAAACAGCAGGCATTTATTCTCTCATGCTTGTGGAGTTCTGGAGGCCAAAGTCCAGAGCCAAGATGGTGCCCAGGTTGGTTCCCTCTGTGGGCTCTAGAGGAGGACCCTCCTTGTCAGTTCCAGCCTCTGGGGGCGTCAGGCATTCTTTGGCTTGTGGCCACAGCTTTCCACACAGCATCTCTTGCTTCCACATCGCCTTCTCTGTGTCTCTGTTCTTTCCTCTCTGGCTCTTTCTTTTTTAAAACGTTTGTTTGTGTGACTGCACTGGGTCTTGGATTCAGCATACAGGATCTAATTCCCTGACCGGGGATCGAACCTGGGCCCCTGCATTGGGACTGCCGAGTCTTAGCCACTGGGCCACTAGGGCAGTCCTTCCCGCTCTCCCGTGAGGGCTGCCGTCCCTGGGTTAGGGTCCTCCCCATTCCAGCATGACTGCATTTTAGCTTGACGACATCTGTAAAGACCCTCTTTTCAAACAAGGTCACGTTCCAGGTATGTGGGTTAGGACCTGGACATCTTTTTAAGGGACACAGTTCAACCCATAGTGTGTGCGTGTGTGTGTGTTAAGTCGCTTCAGTCACGTCCAACTCTTTGCTACCCTATGGACGGTAGCCCACCAGGCTCCTCTGTCCATGGGAGAATTCTGGAGTGGGTGGCCATGCCCTCCTCCAGGGGATCTTCCTGACCCAAAGATCGAACCTGTGTCTTTTTTGTCTCCTGAATTGCCAAGCGGGTTCTTTACCACTAGCGCCATTTGGGATGCCCTCAACCCACAGTGGAAGATAAGTAATATGTGAATGTGGCTTAAAGACCAACACCAGAGTGAAGACCCTGGACCCAAATGCAGAGCACTGGGGGTCACACCTGTGCTTGCATCATTTTCACATCCAGGGTATTTTCCTATCCAGGGTAAAGCGCTGTTTGTGTGCGGATGGACCCCCAGGGCTGGCGTTCCTCTGAGGCGGCTAAAGGGCAAGTGTGCCCTGCTCTCCCCACCCTGCTCAGCGCTGTAGTAAGTTCCCTGGTTGAGCCTGGCACAGGTTGGTGTTCCCTCCTGCTGCCTCTTGCGATTTGCTGCTGTTTGGAGCTCCATCTGCATTCTCAAACTCGTAGCTTGAGGCCTGTGCAACTGAGCTGGGTGGGAGGGGTGACCCCAAGGGCCAAGCCCCCTGCTGGCCTGTGGGTGGGGAGATCCTGGGGGCTCCCAGCAACCTCTGGGGGCTCCACTGTGTGCACAGCGCCCACTCCCACCGTCATGGGAGCAGGACTCGGGGCTGAGGGTCAGTGCTGGAGGTGGTGCTGACCCGTGGCTCCCGCAGAGCTGGGGGCAGGGGCAGGTGTGTAGGGGCAGTGCCCATGTGCTGGGAGAGGGTGCTGCCCAAGGTCAGTGTCAGAGGCCGGGCGAGAAAAGGCACTCTAGGCCCTACCTGCTCGGGTGGGCAGTTTGGCGTGACTCTGGTGTCCCCCTGCACAGAGGCTTAGGGGCTGCAGGGTTAATTTGGGGCCCCAAGCAGGAAGCTTCTGCATTTGTGGAACCAGAGGTGGGGGGGGGGTGCTTGGAGCTGGGCGTGGACAGAGGAGGTGAGGGAAGGTGAGGCGGGGAGTGGCAGGGCCTTGCGTGCTCTTGCTGCAGGTGTGGGAGCGAGACGGGGGCGTGTCTCAGGCGCAGTCCCAGTGGGAGGGGCTTGAGTGTGTGCACAGGTCCGTGTGCACCAGTTGGTGAGCACATGTATGCATGGATGGGTGGGCACACGTGCATAGTGTGGGTGTGTGTGCACGTGTGTGCCTTCAGTACTGGGTGTTTGTGGGTGCATTTCTGTGAGCCTGTGCGTGCAGATGTGCATACCTCCTCTGCACACACATGTGAGCAAGGCACGTGCTTGTCTCACCTGGGTGATTGTGTGGCCCCTCTGGGAGCGGGGCAGGCACTGGGCTGGAAGTCGTGAGTGTGGGAGGCTTTGTGGGAATCCTGACAGTTGTGAGACGGAGGCTGAGAAGACGCTGCTGGATTTGGGACTTGGGGTCCAAGTGGGTTTCAGTCAGGGGCCAAGGAAGGGCTCCTCCCTCTTCCCAGACACTGAGGGGTGGCCCTGGGGGTCAAGCGCGGCCCTAGGGCCCAGCTCTGTCTTCTCGGGACGGTGACGAGGATCAGGGCTGCAGCCCCACGCCACATGCAGGGGCGGGCCATGGCCGCCTCCCGAGTCCAGCAGCCAGCCTGGCCTTGCCCTTGTCCGCAACCCCCCATGACCCCAGGGGGCTTGGAGGCCTGCAGACTCTCCTTCTGTCCTGGGCCAGCAAAGGAGGCAGGGCTGAGGGCTGGGCCAGAAGCAGATCAGGGCTCTGAGGTGAGGCTGGGCTTCTGGGAGGAGGGGGCTTGGCCTGTGACCCCTCCCACAGCTGTGTTGGGGCACAGCTCTTCTCAGAGCTGGGGGGTTGAGCGTGGATAGGAGGAGGGGCTGGCCAGACACAGGTTCCGAGGGAAGAGGCACGTGGCCATCTCAGGAAGCAGAAGACTCCTGTGGTGGGGCAGGGAGAAGATGGCACGGCACGGCCAGCCTTGTGGCGGGTTCAGGTTCCGTTTTCATGGACTGATGGAGTATTGGTGAATTTTGCATAACATAAAATCAGCCATCTTCAAGGGAACAGTTGAATGGCTTTTAGTGTGTTTACGGTGCAACCACCACCTAGTCCGGAAGTGTTCGCATCACCCCAGGAAGAAACCCCAGCCCCGTGAGCGGTCACCCCCACCCCCTGCCCCAGCCCCAGGCAGCCACTGGTCTGCTTTCTGTCTCTGTGGGCTTGCCTGATCTGGACCTTTCGTATAGATGGACTCAGACACCACGTGGGCTTCGCAGTCTTGCTGCCCTTCGCTCGGTGGTGCTTTCGAAGTCCGCCCGCATCGCAGCCTGTGTCAGCGCCTTCGTTCCTTTCACGGCTGAGTGGTAGTCCATTGTGTGGACGGCCCCTGTTTTGTTTGTCCGTTTTCTCATCCATGCGCCCGGGAGTTGCTTCCTCCTTTGTGGCCGTCATGAACACGTGTGTGCAAGCGTTGGTCTTCGTTTGACTGGGGTGTGTGCCAGGGAGTAGGACAGCCGCCTCCCGTGGTAACTCTTTTTTAGCTTGTCCAGGAGCCGCCGAACCGGGGTCGGCTTTGATTTCTAAATGGGATGGCAACCTACTGGCGTGTTTAAAACAGGAGCGTGACGCAGTTTGAACTGAATTAAAGCAGGAAAGAAAGGCGCTCTTGGTGGCAGTGGTGCAGGGGCTCTGGGTGGGGGGTTGGGGAGGAAGTTGTGGGGCGTCCTGGTGTGGGGGGGCGTGGTGGGGAGCGGGGCAGGGGTGCGCAGGGGCCCTGCAGGGGACGCCGCTGGGGCTTGCTCATGGAAGCGACGGGGAGAGAGACAGAAGCCGTGGAGACTTCCTGCTCCCTGTCCACCCCCGCCTGCTCGGCCTGCATTCAGGCCTCTCCAGCCTGTTGCGGCCGCCTCTCTGGCCTGACCATCTCATGACCTCCCCATCGTGTCTGCCTGTCCAGCTGCTTGTCCCCACAAGCTTGAGGGTGACCCTTGTCACCTTTCTGGGCTTTGTCTTTGCGGTCTTCTCCCTGGAGGGCATGGCCCCTGGACACCATGTCCACCAGGCCGAGAGTGTGGCCTGAGGGAAGCAGCCCTGGGGCTGACCCTGTCCGTTTTCCTGGGTGGAGCGGGTGCCATCCAGGGCCCTTCTGGGGGCTGGAGGTCTTAGGGGCTCAGGCAGGGCTCAAGAGGCACGGGGTGGGCCTGCAAAGGTCCAGGATCTTGCCTCCCGGACCACACAGCAACATGCAGTGTTGTTATGTAACTCCAGAGTTGTGCTATGTCTAAAAAAATGGAGCATAAAAGCTATTTTGGGCCCGTGGTAATGAGGGCATCTCGCTTTTGTCTTATCTTCCTGTGGCCCCTGCCATCCTGGGCGGGGAGGCAACGTTGAAGGAGCTGCTTGGGCGAGGCGGTTTCAACCCAGAACCCAAGTTCTGCGTGGAAGCCATTTTCAGAAGTCATTTGTCTGGCATTGGCCCAAAGCAGCTGCTGGCGGCTTGCCCTGCGGCGCCCGGGATCCGGGTGCTGACCCCCACGGCGTGCAGAAGGCTGCGCTCTCCCCTGCACCCGGGGCCCCACTGCCCCGAAGCGGCTCAGGCACCTGTCATAAACTCAGCCTGAGGTTTCCACGGCAGGGGCAGAGGGAGGCGCGGGGCCCCTCGTGGCCCGTCCGAGTGTAAAGTCAGGCTCCTCTCCCCGCCTGGGCTGAGGGGCCGCTTGCTGAGACGCAGCCCCGGTCTCCAGGGGCCGGTATCCTGGCTGGAGGCTTGTGTCCTCCTGTCGGTGATGAGATTCAAGGTTGAACTGCAGGACTTTTCGGGTGGTCGGGTGGCTAAGACTCCATGCTCCCAGTGTAGGAGACCTCGGTTCAGTCCCTGGTCAGGGAACTAGATCCTGCAGGCCACGGCTAAAGGTCCTGTGTGCTGCCGCCAAGAGCCGGTGCAGCCAAATAAATGATAGCTATTGTGAAAGATTCAATTACAAAGGGTCCGTTTTTCCGGCTACAAACAGAGACACATGTTCACACGTTCTGGATGCAATGTGTGTTCAGGGTCAAGGTGAAGAAACTCTGAGTTTCAGAGTCATCTGTCTCTCTCCGCATACAGCACACACGGACGAGTGGAACCTCGGCATTGTCTTGGTGCTTTTATGATAGCCTTGGGGCTGTGATAACAGAGCACCACCAACTGGGTGAATCCGCTGCAGAAATGGGTCCTCTCGTGTTCTGGAGGCCAGGGGTTCCAGGCGAGGTGCGGGCAGGGCTGTGCTCCCTGCAAGGGCTCTGCACTGGGGGATCATTTCTTGCCTGGCCCAGCTTCTGGCTCCCTCAGTGTTGCTGTGTCGTGGCCGCGTCACCCCGACCTCTCTCCGTCTCCACAAGGCCTTGCCCCTCGCGTGTCGGTGTCACTCCTCATCTTGCAAAGACACCAGTTGTCTGAGACTGTTCCTGGCGGGCCAGTGGTTGAGACGCCACGCTTCCACTGCAGGGGATTTTGGGTTCAGTCCCCGCTTGGGGAACTAAGATCCTACATGCCGCACAGTGTGACCAAAAAAATCTTTAAAAATGGGGGGGGGAAAGGATTCTGGGACTTCCCCAGTGGTTGAATCCCCGATTGGGGAGCTAAGCTCGTACATGCCAGAAAAAAGACATCTGTCGTTGGCTTAGGGCTTGTCCTACTCAAGTACGACCTCGCTTTAACTGAGGACATCTGCAGTGGCCCTGTCTCCAGATAAGGTCACATTCCCAGGTTCCCAACATTAGGTTGCGGACACGTATTTCAAAGTGTTGGTCCACAGCCATGTCCAACTCTACTGGACACGACCCCATGGACTGTAGCCCGCCAGGCTCCTCCGTCCATGGGATTCTCCAGGCAAGAGTACTAGAGTGGGTGGCTGTGCCCTCCTCCAGGGAATCTTCCCGACCCAGTGAACCCGGGTCTCCTGCATTGCAGATGGATTCTTTATAATATGAGCCACCAGGGAAGCCTGTATATTTTGCGGGCAGGGGACACAATTCAGTCCATAGCAGACCCTCCACCAAGTAGGTCCACCGGCTCTTGGTGAGGTCCCAGTTCCCTGAGAGGTACAGCAACGTGGCCTGTCCTTACGCTCAAGTGCTGGGGGGCGTCTGGGTCCCAGTGAGGCCAAGGGTGCCCCAGGGGTGGGTGGGGTCTTCTGTCTTTGGGCGCAGAGCTGGGGGTCTGTGTGCGTGTGCTGTGGACCCCTGGTGTCCCTGTGCAGACTCGCCGTGTCCCAGCACGAGGTGCTTCCCTGTGAGAACCATCCTGACCGCTCCTCCGTCCTGCCAGGGAGGCACGCCCAGCCCGGTGCTGAGGATGAGCCGGCTGAGGCCGAGAGGGTATGCGTTTGCCTGTGGTCTCTGGGCTGGAGCGTGGCAGTCCACAGGTTTGGGGGGTGAGGGGATTGGCACAGACACAGGCTGTCAGCCTTATGACAACCCTCTTGGAGTAAGCTGAATGGTGTCCTCCAAACACGTATGTCCAAGTCCTAACCCCTGGAGCATGAGACTGTGACCTTCGGATAAAGGATCCCTGGAGGTGTGACCGCGTCAGAGATCTTAAGATCGTCCAGAGCTGAGCGGGCCCTGAATCCAGCGACTGGTGTCTTTTTAAGAAGGCTGTGTGAGGGTGGAGGCAGCGACGGGTGTGATGCATCCGTGAGCCAGGGAACACCAAGGATGGCCGTAAACTGAGGTGAAGTTCACGAAACATAAAATCTACTTTTTTCTTTTGCCGCACTGCTCAGCCTGTGAGCTCTTAGTTCTCCAACCAGAGGTGGCGCCTGTGCCCCTTGCAGAGGAAGTGCTGAGTCTCAGCCCCTGGACTGCCAGGGAGTTCCCCAAACTCACCATTTCTAAGCGAATAAAACAGCATCTAGTAAATGCACAGTGTTGGGTGGCTGTCCTGTCTGTCTAGTTCCGGAACGTTTTTGTCGTCTCAGAGGGAAAGCCGGCCCCCGTTAGCAGTCGCTGTTACTCGCCACACCCCTCTGGCAGGTCCTGGTGACTTGTGATCTGTTCTCTGTCTCTGGACTCACTGCCCCTGGACGCTGCGTGTAAGTGGAGTCTCATGCGCTGCGGCCTTCTGCGTCTGTCCGCTTTCACTCAGCCTGTTCGGAAGGTTCATCCTCATCACATCCCGTGTCAGTGCGTCAGGCCTTTTTATGACTGAGTACTATTCCATGGGACGGCTGGAGCACGTCTGTTTTTATCCCTTCATCGGATTGGTTGTGTCCGCCTTCTGGCAGTTGTGAGCAGTGCATCCGTGATTAGTAAACGTGTTTGCATCTACCCTTAAGTCTCCCCACTCCTGTCTCCGTCCTCCCCAGTGCCCCTGCCCCTTGGAGCTCCGCTCAGGAATGGAGGAGAAAGCCCCTGGGAAGGGCAGGTGGGTGTGCACGTTGCTGGGGTCACCAGCTGCTAAGCTGGATCTGGCCCTGGCTTGCCTGACCTCTTGGGACATGTGGCGGCACCCTCCTGACGTTTCAAGTGTCAGGAGTTCCTGGCTGTGTCGGGTTCAGGGCAGTGCTCCCGGCAGTGGGCTTGGTGCCTGCTGGATGGAGGAGCTCGTGGGGAGCTCTGGAAGGCCAGGGGCACATGCTCATCTGCTTTGTCTCTTGCCTCAGGGCCCTTTGTGGCCGGCGGGGTGCGGGGGTGGGGTGGGTGTCCTAGAGAGCCCTGTGCCCTGGATGGTCAGAGGGGCCTGTGAGCAGGGGGCGGGTGGTGCCTGATGGAGCTAGATGGTTTCCTGCTGGTCTCTGTCCCCTCGGAGCCCCCCAGGAGGCAGGTTGTGAGTCAGTGCCCCGGGGTGATGGGTCCGGTATGGCCCAGAGGGAAGCTGGGCCGGCATGTGGGCACCCTGGCCGCATCTTCAGGGCCCCCTTGTCACTTGGAAGAGAGCCTGAGGTGGCAGCGCGGTGACAGCTGCTAGGCTGAGGTGGGCGTATGTGGCTTGCTGATCTTTGGGCCGGCTGGAGTTCAGGTTCATTTTCAAGTTGAAAGAAAGAGGTAATCAGTCGCTGTCTGTGCGTGGGGGAGGGGCTCAAGGCCTGCCGCCCCCACACCCCCACCCGCCGCGCCCCTCCTGACCTGGGCCATCCCTGGCTCCTGGTGTCGTGGGGCTGCTGAAGCCGGTTCTGCAGCCTGGGGGCTTAAGCCAGCAGTTTATTCCCTCACAGCCCTGGAGGCCGAAGGTCTGAAATCGAGGTGTCAGCAGGCGCGTGGCTCCCTCTGAAGGTCTGGGGGAGGAGTTTTGTGGCTTCATCTAGCTTCTGGCGGCTCCAGCGCTCCTGGGTTTGACTGCGTCTCCCCACTCACGGCCTCTTCTCCTGTCTCTGCCTTTATCGGCCGTGCGGGGTCTTAGTTGCGACAGCTGGGGTCTTTAGTTGCAGCCAGTGATAGCTTAGTTGTGGCATGTGGGATCTAGTTCCCTGACCAGGGATGGAACCCAGGCCCCCTGCCCTGGGAGGGTGGAGTCTCAGCCACAGGACCACGAGGGAGGCGCCATCCTCTCTGTCTCCTGTAAGAACGCTGGCCATTGGATTTAGGGCCCACTGGAAAACTCAGGAAGACCTCTCCATCCCAAGGACTTGATTCCATCTGTAAAGACCTTCTTCCCAAATGAGGTCAGAGTCTCCAGTTTCTGGGGTGAGGATGTGAACTTAAGTTTTTAGGGGCACAAGTTTACCCACTGCCTGTGCCCACGCTGACCTGCACCAGGGGCTGAGACAGCACCTGGCTGGGGTGTAGGAAGATGCCCCTTAGGTCTTGCTGTCACCATCTATCTCCGCTGCCCTTGTCACTTAGGGGCTTCTCACCCTGTTGCCCACCCAGCATCCCCTCACATCACCCCAGCGTGCTTGCTCCTCCCACAACCTTTTGGGAGGCCTGCCTGGAGCTGGAGGTGCCCCTCTGCACCCTCCAAGGACACCGGGAAGACATCTGTGAGCTGCCATTCGTGTGTGAGATCACACTCTCACCACTCCCCAGGCCCCTTGGCCTGGGTAGGGGGAAGCCTCCTCTTTGACCTCTGCAGAGCCTCCAGCTGGGGGGTTCCTCATGGCCTCCAGGGGGGCCCTGTCCCCAGAACCCATCACAGTTGGGTGCATCGATCCCACTGGCCCGTTTTCGGGTTCACGTCAGTCTCAGGATTGTTGAGGATGAACCGGGTGTGTTGGTCTCCCCCTTAAGCCCAGGTGGCCTCAGTGCCCAGGTTATGTGGATTGTCGTGGCCTTCCCTTTGACCTGGACTTCCCCCTGCACTCGATGGGGATTGTTAATTTTTAAAAATAATTAATAAAAATTCATTTTAATTAATGCATTTTGATTGCCTGGATCTTAGTTACAGTACGCGGGATCTTCGATCTTCACTGGGGCATGCAAACTCTTGGTTACGGCTTGTGAGATCTGGTTCCCTGACCAGGTATTGAACCCAGGCCCCCTGCATTGGGAACCTGGATTCCTAACCACTGGACCTCCAGGGAAGTCCCCCATGGGGCATGCCTGGTGCTGTGGGCCACCCTGCAACCCGCACATTTCAGCTTCTGTTCCCACCTGGGAACTCCCTGGAAAGTGGGTGGCCCAGCCTTCTCCCGGGTCAGCCTGCATCTGCATGGACCAGCCACAGAGATGGTCCAGACATGGTGATAGAAGGAGGACTCCCCAGCATCCATACCCCCTGCCCTGGGGCGCACATGTCCCCTGCTCTTCTCAGAGATGAGGCCCTGCCTCAGTCCTTCCCCCAGTCTTGGGCTCTTATCGATGACGCCGCAGGACAATACCCTCGTGCGTAAATCTGCCTCCTGGGTGATCTTCCCCAGGAGAGTTCCCAGAAGTGGGCTTGCAGGCACGGGGCAGGAGCACTGTCCAGGCTCCCAGCAGAGCTGTTGGCTACCTGCCTCTCAGGGTCTGGGCATGTCCTCCGCGGCTGACATGTGCTGGGCGGGTCTGTGTGCCGACCTGGCCTCACCCTCAGCCCGACGATGACAGCAGAGGAAGTGAAGGCGGGAACAGCGCCCGGGGGCCCGCAGGCTGCAGGACCGTGGTTGGGGCTGGGGCTTTCAGGTGCCGTGGGGCTCACGGGGACACAGGACTGGGTGACTTTAGGGTCAGAGAGTAGCCTCACTCCCTCAACTTATTCTTTAGTCTTTAGTTTTTTAAAAATAAATATATTTATTGTCACTTTGAACAGCATTTTTCATTTCCTTATTTGACTGCGCCGCGTCGCAGTCGCGGCGTGTGGAATCTAGTTCCCTGACCAGGGGTTGGACCCTGGCCCCCTGCACTGTGTGCACGGAGTCTCAGCCACTGCACCACCAGGGAAGCCCCCCCAAGTTCGTGTCTATCCGGAAACTGTGCGTGGCACCTCATTTGGAAATAGGGTCTCTGGCACTCTCGTCCCATCCAGAGGGAAAACGAAGAAATGGGTAATGCTTCTCAGCTGCTCTTTGCCTCAGCTCCCAGGTCGTTTTTAATTATTAGCCCACTAGTTCATCCTCTGGGCTCCCTCGGCCGCTCAGCGGTGAAGAGCCGCCTGCCAGTGCAAGAGGCGCGGGTTCGGTCCCAGGTTGGGGAAGGTGCCCTGGAGGAGGAACTGGCACCCCACTCCAGTATTCTTACCTGGGAAATCCCACGGACAGAGGAGCCTAGCAGGCCACAGTCGATGGGGCTGCAAAGAGCCAGACACGACTCGGTGACTAAACAACAGAAACAGCAAAGAACCTCAAGTAGTGTGAGGTCATCCTGGAACAGGGTGGGCCCTGAACCCAGTGACCGGGTCCTTCTAAGAAGACAGAACAGAGTCACACAGGAGAAGGCCCTGTGAAGACAGAGGCAGAGATCAGGGTGACATGTCTCCAAGCCCAGGGGCACCAGTGACTGCTGAAAACCATCTGAAGCCAGGAGAGGGGCCTGGGACAGATTCTCTCTCCTGAAGGGTCCAACCCTGCTCACACCTTGAATTCAGACATCTGGCTTCCAGAACGCTGAGGGTCCTGTCTTTTAAGCCACCCCGTCTATGGTCATTTGTTAGGTCTGCCCCAGGAAGCTGGTATCGTGCCTCAGGGTAGGGGGTGGACGTAGGGGGCCTGGGGTCAGGGTTCATGCCCCCATAGACGCACCCCCTCCCACTGGGCCCTGCCGCCCAGTGCGGCTGCCAGGGCTCAGGATCAGGCACTGTTCGGAATGCCCCCCTCTTTCTTGTCTTTTTGTTGTTAGTTAGCAGGCAAGGAACTTTATTAACCTTGTTCCAAACTTCATTCCCAGGCTTCTTCAGTTTAATTAGTTGCACGGAATGAATTGTAGATAAGCAAAACCAGAAGAGAACTGCAATGTCTAAGGGATTTGGACTTAAAAATATCAGAAATCTAGATCTTATCAGCTCCAGAAATTGAGTCATGGTAGTTAGACCACAGTCAGAATAGAAACAGGCAGCTCTTCAAGCCTGATCTGCTTTCAAAATGCACTCCATTCTGCTGGTCTCGCTCTGGGAAGCCCCTCTGGCCTCCAGTCTCCCTCCCCACCCAGCCCCGAGGCCTCCCCCACACCCTCCTGCTGGGCCAGGGCTGAGTAGCCCCCATGGAGGCGGGAGAGCTTCCTGAGGGCACAGGTGCAACCAGTGCGCTTGGCCGTCTGGAAGGGACCTCAGCTCAGCGTGTGCTGGGCTCGGCTGCCTGCCTTGGGGGCTGCTCAGCCAGGCACTTGGGGACGTGGTGCCCGGACGGATGGGCTCGGGGCCGGCGCTCACGTGCAGGTCCTCCTGGGCCTGTGGGGTAGTCGGCCTCCTCTCCCACGGACACAGGGTTGTGGAAGCAGGGAGAAGCGTCTCTGGTTGTCCTGCCGGCACACTGGGCTTTGTCTCCGCGCTGCGTTTGGGCCTGTAAAGCATGGCTCCCCTGCGTCCCACCTGGGGCCCCTCCCACCTCTCCAGAGCCCGTTGGGGTGTGTATAGGGCAGGAGTGGGTGAGCAAACACCGGCCCCCTGTGGGCCTGACAGTGACAGGCTGTGGCCCCAGATCAGTGTGTGGCGCCCGGGCTGGCGGCCACCACCCTGCCCAGGCTCCCAGGCCCCTCCCTGGGGGCGGCGCCCGCATGCGGGCCAGAGGCAGGCATGTAGTCCTGGCTGAGCTCTGCGCCCGCTGCGGCCCCGTGCAGTGCAGCCCCTCGGACCCTGGGGTGGGGTTGGCGTAGAGTTGGGGGAGAACACCTCGAGGACCTCCCAGGAGGAGCGTGTTTCAGGGAGAGGCCCTTCTGCAGCCCCCAGTGTGCCAAGACCCCCCGACCCCAGCCTGTCAGGGCTGCTGTGGTGGACCTGCCCCCGGGCCTCCACCTGGGCGTTCACTGCCTCCTTGTGCCCTCCTGGTCTGGGCATCAGTCCTGCCCTCCTCACCACTGCAGTGACGGCCCACCGCAGCCGGCCTGGCCTTCTCTTCCCTCTCTGCCTGGGCTTCTGCTTCTGCCCCTAATACTCCCTCTGCCTGGACGCTTACTAGATCAGTCTGCACCGTGGAGTACTGACTTGAAGGTTCCCATCATCCGGCCTTCCCTGATCATCCATTCTCAAGGTCCCTGCCTCTCCCAAGCTCGGCTCTGAGAGGCCCTGCCTCCTCTCTGGGCCCCCAGAGTTAGTTTCCTGAGGCTGCTACAGCAAAAAACCTTAAACCAGGAGGCTTGAAACCACTGAAGTCTCTTCCTGGGCATGTATCCAGAAAAGATGAAAACTCTGATTTGAAAAGATACATACTCCGCAGTGTTCACAGCAGCACTGTTTACGATAGCCAAGATGTGGAAACAGCCCACGTGCCCAGTAACAGATGACTGGATTAAGAAGATGTGGTGCAGTTATGCAGTGGAGTATTACTCAGCCATAGAAAAGAGTTAGGTAATGCCGTCTGCAGCAACACGGATGAACCGAGAGACTGTTACACTCAGTGAAGCAAGCCGGACAGAGATGCCACGTGGCGTCTCTCATGTATGGACTCCGAAAGAAAGGCACAAATGAATTCACAAAGTGGAAACAGACTCACAGACCTAGAAAACAAACTTTCGTTTACCAAAGGAGTAGGGAGGGAGGGATAAATTAGGGGTTTGGGAAGGACAGATACACACTACTGTATATAACATAAACAACAAGGACCGACTACTGATATATAGAACAGGGAACTGTATTCCGTTCCACTGTAATAACCTGCGGTGGACGAGAATCTGAGAATGGATGTGTGTGTGTGCATATATATGTCTGTGTTTGTATAACTGAATCACTTTCCTCTACATCTGAAACTAACACAATATTGTAAGTCAACTATATTTCAGTAAAAGCGGTCTGCTTTGGGGGGAAAAAATGAATTTGATAATGATGTAAGAATTCAATAATAGTGGGACTTCCCTAGCAGTCCAGTGGTTAAGTCTCCATGCTTTCATTGCCGGGGGCACAGGTTTGATCCCTGGTCAGGGAAAATCCCACACGCTGCGTAGTGCAGTTAAAAAAAAAAAAAAAAAATCACAAGCATTAAATACTACCAAACAGAGGTTCCCCAGTGGCTCCTCAGTAAAGAATCTGCCTGCGCTGCAGGAGCCACAGGAGGCTCGGGTTTGATCCCTGGGTCAGGAAGACCCCCTAGAGGAGGGCATGGCAACCCACTCCGGTGTTCTTGCCTGGAGAGTCCCATGGGTGGAGGAGCCTGGAGGGCTACAGTCCGTGGGATTGGAAAGATTGGAAAGAGCCTGTCACGACTGACGCGACTGAGCATGCGAACAGAGATTCAAAACAAAAACAGGAAAAAACAAAACCCAGAGCTCTCTTTCGTCATGGCTCTGGAGACAGGAAGCCCGCAGATCCAGATGTGGGCAGGGTTGGACCCTTCTCGGCGCTCCGAGGGGAAACCCATCCCAGGCCTCTCTCCCAGCTCTGGGGGCTGCTGGTAAGCCTTTGAGGCTCCTTGTCTGCAGCTGTGTCCCCCGATCTCTGCCTCCACCTTCACCTGGCCTCCTTCCTGTCTTCCGTGCTCTCTTCCTGTAAGGATACCAGTCACTGGATTTAGGGGTCTCCCCAAACCCAAGATGACCTCATCTCAAGAGCCTTAACTAATCACAGCTGCAAAAGCTGTTTTCAGACAGGGTCCCATCCTGAAGTTCCATATGGGCCTACAGCCCGAGTTGAGGGGCTGAGCGGATTCACCCCAGGCTGGGCCTTCTCCTTGGTGCTGCCTCACACATGCCCCTGGTGAGCAGGCACGGGACCTTACATTTAGGCAGCTGATTCCAGAAACGCCAGCTGTGGTTTTCCACCCATCGTGTCTCTCTTACCAGCAGCCCCGGGGGCAGCATGCATCTCTTTTTTTTTTTTTTTTTTAGCATGCATCTCTTGTCACCTCTGCCTCACTGACTTCCGGCCTCTCCAAGCCCAGGCCCAGAGAAGACCCTTCTTCGCAGGCCGTCCCATCCTGTACTGGGGGCTTCTGCTGGGAGAGTCCTGGGCTCCCTGGCTTTGCCTGGGCCTGGCCAGCCAAGGGTGACCTCAGAGGACACGGGGTGTGGGGCAATTCTGGGCTTCCCAGTTCCAGATACAGCTGTCGATGGTCCCTTCCTGGGGATGAGAGCTGGTCCCCTAGGCGCTCACGGAGGCTGGGCACGCAGGGCCCCAGCTGTCAGGCTGGCTGGCCCACCAGACAGACACAGGCCAGCTGCTTGCCCGTGAGAGGGGGCTGTGGGCCAGATTGTGGCCCCCAGATTGCTGTGTGGAAGCCCTAGCATCCAGTGTGACCAGAGGTGGAGGATGGAGCTTTGAGAGGTGCTTGAGGTGACATGAGGTCATAAGGGGGCATCCTGAGTCCATAGGGTGGGTGTCCTCTTAAGAGGGAGACTTGCCCCTGAGCACACCCTGAGGAAAGGCCACGCGAGGACCCTGGGCCACGGCGGCCTCCCGCAGACGGTGCTCACCGGAGGCCGTGCTGGCAGCCTCCTCCCAGACTCCAGCCTCCACAGCTGTGAGAAATACAAGCCGCCCATTCTGTGGGATTTGGTTATGGTGGCCTGAGATTTTTTTTTTCCTCACCACATGGCACGTGGGATCTTACTTTCCCAATGAGGAATCGAACCTGCACCCTCTGTGCTGAAAGTGCAGAGTCTTAACCACTGGACTGCCAGGGAAGTCCCCAGAGGGTTATTTCGGAAGGAAGGGGTCAGGAAAAGCTTTTTGAAGATGTCATGTTTGAGCTGAAACCCAAAGAATGAGAAGGAGCTCCATGGAAGGTTCCAGAAAAGGGCAAGGTGGGTGCAAGGGCCCAGAGGCAGGAGGCATGGGACGGCCTTCTGGGCCACCAGGAAGTTGCAGTTTGCCAGGGCAAGAGTCTGGATCGTACCGGAGGCCCCGTCCCCTTTTCAGGTGGCCTCCGCGCGAGCCTGTCATTCCCCCAGGGCCTCAGTTTCCCTACTTGTCAAGTGGAGAGGAGCCCTCTCCGTCTGAGGGCTGCTTCAGGGTCCCACCCAGAGTGGGCGCCTGGCTGGCGGGCCGGGGGAGAGGCCCCCAGGCGCCAGCTGTGCTGCACTCAGACCTCAAGGGACCCTTCCTCCTCCCCAGCCCGAGCGTCTGGGCTCAACAGCCGCCACCGCCGAAGGAAACAAAACGTGCTCACAGTGGACCCTCTGATTCCGCCAGGGTTGGGGATTTGGCAGCGGCAGCCGAGTCTGATTAAAGGCATTCCGAGGCACACTCGGTGTTTGTGTATCTGGTTCTGTATTTACACTTTGGGAACGAGCAAGGAGGCAGCTGGGGAGTGTCTCCACCAGCCAGGGGCCGGGGGCTGGAGTGACTCAGCCTGGAATCCGAGCTCGGCCGCATGCCTGTGACGCTTTCATTCATTCCCTGACTCATTCATTATTCCTTCCTGTGCTCAGCAGACGTGTCATGAGAAACTCCAGCGTACCAGGCACACTTCGGGGGGGTCAGCCTGGCCTCGCCTCGCTGTGGAACCCTCCCTTGGTGTGGGGGCCCATGCTGGGGTGGGGCTGGGGTAGCAACAAAGTTAACAACAGTGAGTTATTATTATTTTCGGCTGCATCTGCCTCGTGGGGTCTTAGTTCCCCGACTAGGGATTTTCTTTTTTAAATATATTTATTTGGCTGCACTTGTTCTTAGACCCTTGACCAGGGTTCGAACCTGAGCCCCCTGCAGTGGGAGCAGGGAGTCCTGGCCATTGAGCCCCCAGGAAAGTCCCCCTAACTGGTGATTGAAACAGGGCCTTGGCAGAGAAAGTGCGGGAGTCCTACCCAGAGGACTGTCAGGGCGTTCCCAATGACAGTGAATTAAAAATGAACTAAGAACCGAAATGGAAGAGGACCACCTGCAAAATTCCTAGAAGGAAGCGCCACAAGCACAAGGGCGGAAGTGGACCCTGTCAGCGTTGAAGTCGTCTGTGCGTCAGAAGACTGTCAAGAGAATGGAAGGGCAGAGGAAGAAGAGGTCTGCAAACCATGGAGCTGTGCGCGTGTGCTAGGTCGCTGTGGACTGTGGCCCACCAGGCTCTGACAAGAGGTTGATTCAGAATGTTAAGCTGCATTAGAGCACAGGGACCTCAGCTTGGTCCTCTGATGACCTAGCGGGGTGGGATGGTGGGGTTGGGAGGGAGGCTTAAGGGGATATAGGTATACATATAGCTGATTAACCAAGGGCTTCCCTGGTGGCTCAGACATTAAAGTCTGCCTGCAAAGCAAGAGACCCGGGTTCGATCCCTGGGTCAGGAGAAGAGAAATGGCAACCCACTCCAGTGTTCTTGCCTGGGAAATCCCATGCAGAGGAGCCTGGCAGGCTACAGTCCATGGGGTTGCAAAGAGTTGGATCCAACTGAGCGACTAATACGTATAGTTGATTGACGTTGTACGGCAGAAATCAACACAATATTGTAAAGCCATTATACTCCAATTAAAAAAAAAAGACCCAGAATATATACTCAATAAGGAAAAAAACATTCAACTCGGTTTTTAACAAGGCGAAGGACTTGGCATTTCTCCAAAGATACGCAAATGGCCGGTAACCACATGATAAGATGCTCAGCATCAGTAGTCAGCAGGGAAATGAGAATCAGAACCAGAATGAGGTACCCCCTCCCAACCGTCAGGATGGCCACTGTCAAAACAGCAGGAATTAGCCAGTGTCGGTGAGGACGTGGGGGAATTGGGACCCTGTACACCGCTGGTAGGAATGTAGAACGGTGTGGTAGCGTGGAAGCCAGTCTGGCGGTCCCTAACAAGATACATATGAAATTACCGTATGATTCAGCAGTTCTCCCTGTAGGTGTATTCCTGAGGGATTTGAAAGCAGGGACTCAGGCAGGCACTTGTACATGCACGTCCACAGCAGCACTAGTCACAGTCGCCAGGAGGTGGGCCGACACACGTCCATCGGCAGATGAATGGATAAACACGGCGTGGTCCGTCCGTGCAGTGGAATGTCAACTCAGACATAAAAAAGAGTGAAGCTCTGACACATGCTACAAGGCGGATGAACTCTGAAAACACGCCGAGAGAAAGAAGCCAGACACAGACAAATAGTGTGTGATCCCCTTTGTGCATGTTAGAGTCACTTCAGTCGTGTCTGACTCTGCAACTGTTATGGACTGAAGCCTGCCAGGCTCCTCTGTCCATGGGATTTCCCGGGCAGGAATACTGGAGTGGGTTGCCATTTCCTTTTCCAGGGGATCTTCCCAACCCAGGGATAGAACCCGCACCTCTCATGTCTCTTGCATTGATGGGCTGGTTTTTTACCAGTAGCGCCACCTGGGAAACCCAGTGCCCTTTGCATGAAATGTCAGAAACAGGCAAATGCAGAAGGCAGTGGCACCCCACTCCAGTACTCTTGCCTGGAAAATCCCATGGATGGAGGAGCCTGGTGGGCTGCAGTCCATGGGGTCGCTAAGAGTCAGACACGACTGAGCGACTTCTCTTTCACTTTTTACTTTCATGCATTGGAGAAGGAAATGGCAACCCACTCCAGTGTTCTTGCCTGGAGAATCCCAGGGATGGGGGAGCCTGGTGGGCTACCGTCTGTGGGGTCTCACAGAGTCGGACACGACTGAAGCGACTTAGCAGCAGCAGCAGACAAGTAGAAAACAAGTTGGTGGTTGTGGGGCTGTGAGGGGGCTAAGGAGCGACTCTTAATGGGCACTGGGTCTCTTCTGGGGTGATGAGAATGCTCTCCACCTAGCTAAAGGTGGGGACCGTACAGTACTGTGAATGTACTAGACGCCACTGATTTGTGCACTTTAAAGTGGTTCACTTTCTGTTGCGTGACTGATAAAAAAAAGAAAAAGTTTAAAAAGAGAAAAGCAATCCTGGGCCTTCCTGGCTGGGTGCGTGTGCCGGCGCAGCAGGCTGCCCGAGCCTCAGGTGTTCGTTCCCGGGGTGGGCAGCAGAGGTGTGGGGAGAGACAGGTCGTCCCACGGCTGTGGTGAACGCAGCCCGGGAGGGCCTGCCTCCCCTCCTCAAACTCTCGTCTGGTGCTGAGCAGCTGAGACTGGGCAGCCTCTTGGGGCCAGTTCCTTGGAAAGAACCTGCAGGGCCACAGCCAGACAAAAGTGGGGCACAGGCACCCGTGGGGAACGCTGGCTCTGGAGAACGCAGCAGCAGCTCCATGAGATTCAGAGTCAGGTTTTCAGGGGCTCTCGGGGGCTCCCTGCAAAGGCCCCTCCAGCTGCTGGAATGCTTGGAGAACCTGGCAAAGCCTAGGTCCCTCCCTTCCTGGGGGCAGCCTCCAGAAGTGGCCCCTTCAAGGGCCCCTCTGACGTCAGCAACCTCCTGAGGACTCCGCCTTGGGGAGCCCAGTGGGCGGGGCTTCAGGCCAGGGTGTGAGAATCCCCTGGGCTTCTGCTCAGCACTCAGGTCCCCAAAGGGTGCCTTCTCGATGGATTTGCTCTCCACTGCCCTCTCATGCGTGGTTCTTTGGCTGTGCACCCGGGAAGCTGTCCTTCATCCCTGGGCCTCAGTTGCCCCAGAGGCAGGGTGCTCTGTCCCACGGGGGCACAGGAGGCACACGGGCCCCGCCTGGGATTCCAAGCACACAGTCATCGTTTCTGCGCTCACAGGCTCTTCCGGCGTCTGGTCTCTCAGTCCCCACAGGGATGCCATGCCGCACCGCTCTGCCAGGGTCCTCTCGGGGCTGGCGGTCTGATGGGAAGAGACAGACCTCGAGTGGTTTTGGAGAGTGAGCCGTGGAGGTGACTCCACAGTGGAGAGGTGCACCGTGTTGGGCCGGCCCAGCGGGAAGAACCTCTTGGAGGAGGGAGTGCCAGTGCAAAGGCCCTGAGGCAGCCCCCTCAGTGGGCGGAGTGCGGTGACTTGTGGGGAGCAAGGGGCCAGATAGTGTAGGCCTTCATGGCGAGAGGGGGGAACAGGTCTGCTCAGAGCTCGAGGCTCCTCCCGGACCCTGTGCTGTGGCCCCCGCGCCTGCCCTGGCTTTGCAGGACAGAGCTCAGCCTTCAGTGTGGCCACTCCCCTTAATCTCATTAGGAGGCTGGCCAGTTGCCATGGTGGTTGTGATGGGCCCGAGCAGGGCTGGCTCTTTCCAGAGAGCGAGGCCTGGGAAGAGCTGACAGATGGGAATTCGCTGCATCCTGGGGGGTCTCGCGAAGGATTGGGACTACCCTGGGGGGGTGGCTGCGTCTGCCATGCCTTCTCAGGGCCACTGGCCCCCAGTCGTGCCCCAGCCTTGTGGCCTCCACTCCTCCTAGCTCCTCAGATGCTGCCAGGATGTGGGCGGGCCGTGCCCAGTAGGGGTGTGGACACAGAAATGGGAAACACACCTCGAAGGGCAACTCTGTCCCCGTGAGGTCCTGCCAGCAAGGGGGTTGGGGGAAGCTGGAGAAGTCGCCATTTCCCCACCGTTCTGTAGGGGCAGTGGGGATGGGTGTGGGGGGTCGGTCCTGACTCAGGCTGTCAGGGAGGACCAGTGGGGCTTTCCTGCCTAAAGACAGGTGCCCCAGGGCTAAGGCAGGACTTGAGGCGGCCTTTTAAAGAGTCTGCTCACTCTCTGGCTGTGTTGGGCCTTCGTGGCAGCGCACAGAACCTTTTGTCGCCGTGCTGGAGCCTTTGGCTGTGCTGCGCAGACTGTAGCTATGGCATGGGGGCTTGGTTTCCCAGAGGCACTTGGGATCTTCGTTCCCCCAACCAGGGATCGAACCCTCGGCCTGCACTGCAGGCGTGTGTGCAGGCTAGGTCGTTTCAGTCCGATTCTCTGTGGCCCTGTGGACTGTAGCCCGCAGGCTCCTCTGTCCATGGGGTTCTCCAGGCAGGATACAGGAATGGGTTGCCGTTTCCTCCTCCAGGGAGGATCCTCCCGACCCAGAGATCACACCCACGTCTCTGATGTCTCCTGCCTTGGCAGAGGGGTTCTTTACCACTAGCGCCGCCAGGGAAAGCCCCTGAGGGGGCGTTCTACAGTGAGGCCCGTGCCGCATCCCCACCTTGACAGAGCCGACATGGTTGGGTTGATGCCTCTGACTCGAAGCTTCCAGACAAGGTGCTGTGCTCTGGTCTGTGATGTGACGTCGCCTCTGTGACGCTCTGCGATCCCAGCCACCCGCTGGTCCGCAAGGTTATCCAGGACTCAGGTTCCAGGAGTGGAGTCCCTGCCCTGCTTGCCCACTTCTGAGCCTGGTGGCCCTAGGCCGTTCCTTTGCCTGCTCAGCCTCAGTTTTCCCATCCGGGAACCCCCTCAAAGGCCCTGTCTTAGATTACGTTGTGTCCCCTCAAAAGATATGTCTTCATGCTCACCCCATAGCCTGGGAACGTGGCCTTCCTTGGCAAGAGCACTTTTGCAGATGTAATTAAGGGTCCCAAGATGAGACGATTCTGAAATAGGATGGGCTCTGAATCTAATGACAGGTATTATTCTGAGAGAAAGGAGAGGGTGTGGGACACAGCCACAGAGGGGAAGGCTGTGTGGAGATGGAGGCAGAGGTCGGAGCCGTGAGCCAAGGATTCCCGGAGCCCCCTCAGGCCGAGAGAGGCTGGGGATGGATCCTCCGTCCACGGCTCTGGAAGGAGTCAACTCTGCCCACACCTTGATCTTGGATTTCACCTCTGGACTTGTGAGGGAGTGAATTCCTGTTGTTCTAAGCCACCCACTTGATGGGAATTGGTTACAGTCAGCCCGGGATACTTAAGACAGAATATTTGTGATGCTTAAATATGCTGATACAGAGAAGGGCTCTGTGCCCCATGGTGGGGGGGGTGCTCTGGGGTGCCGTCTGCAGCGCGTGGGGTGGGGAGATGCTGGCCAGAGGGTGGCTAAGCTCAGTGCTGTGCTTCTGGTTGTCTGGTGTGGCCCCATCGGCCCCATCGCTGACCCTAGGGTGTGGCCCCACGGAGTTGGCTGGTTGGTTCACACCTGAGAGCAGGAAGGTTTGAGAGGCGTGAACTGGGCCGTTCTGGAAAGATCTGGGGCTGCAGAATGCTGGTGGGAGGCAAGGCCAGATATATGGCAGCACTGCCTGGGGCCCTGGTGTGGCCACATGCAGGGTCAGCGCCAGACACATTGTGACTGGCAGGCCGGGAATCTCGGGGGCCCACCTCCTGGTGGGGGCAGGATGGGGACGGTAGACAGGGTCTCAGGTCAGGCATTTGTTTGTTTTGTTTTAATATTGAATTTATTTGGCTGCACTGGGTCTCAGCGGCGGCACACAAGATCTTTTATTTTCAGTATGTATTTAGTCTTGGTTCCACTGGGTCTTCGTTGCTGTGAGCAGCCTTTCTGTAGTTGCACTGAATGGGGGCTTCTCTTCGTTGCACTGCACGAGCTTCCCATTGCTGTGGCTTCACTAGTTGGAGCCCACAAATTCAGTAGTTGTGCGTGGGCTAAGTTGCTCCACGACCTGTGGGATCTTCCCGGACCGGGGATCGAACCCGTGTCCCCTGCACTGGCAGGCGGGTTCCAGATGGGGGTCCAGATGCGGATCCCCTGATCAGGGCCCGCACCCACCCCCTTGCCTTGGATGCAGAGAGTCTCAGCCACTGCAGCAGTAGGGAAGTCGAGGGCCAGGCACTGTGGAGCGCACAAGTGTGGCTAGACACACCAAGGGGCGTGTCAGAAGAGTCTGGGCCAGTGGAGCTCTTATTGTTGTGATTTTATCCCTTTTAACTCAGTGGAGGAAGAGGGTAGCTTTAGAGGAAGCTGGCTGGGCAATTTGGGACCTCCCTCTACCATCTTCGCAGTTTTTCTGTGAACCTGAACCTTTGATAATGAAAACGGAGGTTAAGAGCAACAACAGGGAGAATTCCCCGGCAGTCCAGTGGTTAGAGCTCTGCGCTTCGAATGCAGGATTAGACAGGCAGTCCCTCGTTGGGGAGCTAAGACCCCACATGCCTTACAACAACAGCAACAAGGCCAGAGGCCCATGTGAAGGTGACTTGGGGGGCTGCTCCTTGAGTGGGGTGTCAGGCCCCTCCAGGGCGGATGTGGAGGTGGAGCTGTCACAGGCGGCTCCCTGGGGTGGGGGAGCACAAACTTGGGGTGCTTTGGGATTGGACGCCTGGAGGGAGTGAGGAGTGGGGAGAGCAGAGGGCAGGGAGGCCCCTGTGAGTGAGTGAGAGGGCACCTGCCCGCCCTCCGCACCTGGAGCGAGGCCTGCGCTCACAGCGGGGGAGCCTGGTCTTGAGCCCCAGGCTGTCTGACCCTTGGGCCAGAAGCTAAGGGGAGCCTGAGAGGCGCCACTCCTCCAGGTCAGCAGGTCTTGTCCAGGCGTCACCACCCTGCCGTGCTGCCTTCCCGCCAAAACCCACGAGAGCGGGGCAAGGGGAGGGGCAGGCACAAGCCTCCCCAGGGCAGCAGGGGCTGTCCTGAAGGGTCCTCGTGTGGCCTCCGAGTGGAGCGGTCGCCTGGTTCGTGGACGTCCGCTCCCGAGCACGGGAGCCATGATGCTCATTCTCTTATTCATTTTAGTACTCACTCACGGGTTCTTGTGCTCCTTTGTTCCACTAGCAGGTGCTGCGGAGTGTTAGACCCTGGCTTGGATGCTGGGTTTATGGTGAGGCTGAGGGTAGGGTAGGAAGTACTTTCGAGAACCTCTCTCCGGGCAGAGGGATGCAGGAAGGACTGTGGTTTGACAGGGGAAGAGGCCTGAGCTCTGTGTCCAGCAGGTGGTCAGACCCTGCCCGGTAGCATCACTCTCTTGGCCTCCTTGGGCACCCTTGGAGGCATCAGGCCCACGGGTGGAGCCTAGGCTGGCACCTCCTCACCCCAGCGTCTGCCTACTCCTGGGGTTTCCTGGCCAGGCATGGGACAGCAGTCAGCCCCTGCAACAGTTAAGGGGCCCTTAAGACCGCCTTCACGTCTGACACCAGCTGCAGAGACTGAGGGTTCCCAATACTATACTAGCGCTTCCCTGGGGGCCCAGATGGTAAAGAGCCTGCCTGCCGTGCGGGAGACCTGGGTTCCATCCCTGGGTCAGGAAGATCTCCTGGAGAAGGAAATGGCAACATTTCCTTGCCATTTCTGGAACACCCCAGTCCAGTGTTCTTGCCTGGAGAATTCCATAGACAGAAGAGTCTGGCGGGCTGCAGGCCTTGGAGTCACAGAGTCAGACACGACTGAGCAACTGAAAAAAAATAAAAAGAACACTACACACAGCTCACCGGTTCACGGAAGGACTCAGAAGTCGCTGAAGACCTTCATACTCATGGTCATGGTCTGTTTCTTAGTTCTATCTATGCATTTGTTTTTATTTACAGCTGCACTGGGTCTGTTGCTGTGCGCAGGCTTTCTCTAGTTGTGGCAGGCGGGGGCCCTTTCTAGTTGCGGTGCCTGGCCTTTCTGAGGGGGTGGCTTCTCTTATCAGAGATCGTGAGCTCTAGAGCACAGCGCACGGGCTTACTTACTTACTTACTTACTGAGAACCTCAGTGGCCTGAGCCCCCTACCTCTGTTAGCAGAGATACCCAGTGTGGCCCGAGGCCCCAGGCAAACAAACACACTTTTACGTGGCAGGACTTTCACTTCCCAGGAGCTGGGAGCAAAGGTCAGACAGCCCTGGGCCAGGTTAACTCTAAAGTGAAAGTGTTAGTCTTTCCAACTCTTTGTGACCCTGTGGACTGTAGCCCACTAGGCTCCTCTGTCCGTGGGATTCTCCAGGCAAGAATACTGAATTGGGTTGCCATTTCCTTTTCCAGGGGCTCTTCCCAACTCAGGTCCAACCCAGGGATCAAACCCAGGTCTCCTGCACTGCAGGCAGGTTCTTTACCAACTGAGCCACCTGGGAAGGCCTGCCTGTGGCGCTCCACGTACAACCAAGAATGAGTACGGGGGTTCCCCAGAGGAAGAGAGGGGCCCCACACCAGCTCCACTCCAGAGGCCATACCACAAAGCCTGACATTCCTGCAACAAAGTGGATGGGGTTTGGGGGCCCCTGTGGAAAGGAGAGGCTCTGGCCGAGATGGCCAGGAGGGCCAGCATTATCGCAGACACACAGCCGTGAGCAGCGCATTCCCCTTCTGGGCTCCCTCGGCCCAGAAGGTATGATGCGAGCACTTCCTGTATCACACGCCTGGTGTTTACGCACACACACACTCAGTCTGGACAGCCCACTCTATGGGAGGGGAAACTGAGGCCCAGGAGGGGGCTGTAGCCTTCAGGGCCAGGTGGTACTTGAGAGGTGGGGATAAATGTGGGTTCCTGCTCTGTGGCTCAGACACTAGAAGGGCCTGGGGGGCGGGTCTCAGGTCCAAGGATACCCGAGCCCACCCTGCTTGGCCTCACCTGGCCCCTCCTGACCAGGGGCTGGCCTGTGTTATCCTGCGTGACCCAGGGCCCTGGGGAGGAGGGACCCGGGGTGTTCGTGGCGAACATCTCCAGCTTTGGGAGCCAGGGTCTGGGTCCACAGATGCCTGAGAGCCACCCGTGAGGCATGGAGCAGGGTCAGGCTCCTTCCCGGCCCTGCCGCCCTTCACAGGAAACAGCTGTTTACCTGGGTGAGGTGCTCAGCCGGGCCAGCGGCCAGTTCCTGAGCTCCGCTTCCCCCTCCGGTGTCCAAGGCCCCCCAGGAAGCTGGGGCTGGCGTGGGAGAGTGGGGCGGCGTGGGCGGCCAGCGAGCGGCGCACTGCCAGGAGCTGTTTGTGAGGGAACGTGAGCTGCTCTTGTTGTGTACACACTGTCGACCCTAGCAACCATCCCGGCAGGCCGGGGCGGACGCCCACCCCTCCCCTGGTGCCCAGCGGCCGCCCCTCGGTCACAGCACGGCATCCCAGGGCAGATTGATGGGCCTCGGGGACCTGCCCGAAGGCCACCGATGGTGTCAGCCGGGTCAGGAGCCTCTGCTATTCCTGGCAAAGTGGAATGGATGCTCTGGCGAGGGAAGGCCGGGTCCCAGCCCTGCTCGGAGGCAGCTGTGACCCGTCAGGGAGCCCCGGGCTCTTGATTCTGAGTCCTGGCCCAGGGGGACAAATCCACATGTGAGTGAATGGCGGAGGACCGTGCAGGGATGCGGCCAGCCTGGATGAAGGTTCTCTAGTGGGTGAGATGGGTGGGACAGGCAGAGGGGCTCTGGGGGCTTGGGCCAGACTCCTCAGGACTCAGGCAGGATCTGGCAGGCCAGCTCATGCTGTACTTTGAGAAGCCAGCGCTGCACTTCAGAGCCGGCCCCTCTGATTCAGACCAGTGGAAAGACAATTTCTCCCGTGTCCGGGCGTAAATTCGCAGCCTCTGGCCCGCGCCCCAGGAACACAGCCTTTGGCGTGATAAGAAATGGCTCCCCCGGGTGGGTGAGGGGCCGCCTGCTCAGGCTTCCAGGCTCCAGGTCCACCTGATACTCTTGCTTAGTCACCAGTTGTTCGAAGCAGCCAGTGAGGCTCCCTCAAGCTCACGGAGGCAGCACCCTCCCGGATGGGGAGGCGAGTTTCCCTGCCTGGGGTGGGCCACCTGGGGCATCTTGGGTCTGATTCTGCTGGTTCACGGCTCCTTTGAGGATCTGAGTCGCGGAAGTCCACATCCTCCGCGCCTGGTGTCACACGTAGAGCCCTTGGGAATGGCGCTCCGCAGAGTGTGCTCCGGAGGTGTCTTCTCCCTCCCCCCCGCTATAGCTGTCAGCTTCTCTGTTGCAGCTCCAGCTCCAGAAATCCCAGTACCTGCAGCTGGGCCCGAGCCGTGGCCAGTACTATGGCGGGTCCCTGCCTAACGTGAACCAGATTGGGAGCAGCACCGTGGATCTGCCCTTCCAGGTGAGCCCCCTCCCCTCCCCCACGCCACCTCCCCCCTGGGGTGTGCTGCAGGCTAGGCCCCACCCTGTCCGCTGTGCGAGAGTGCCTGTATGCCAGCCTGTGAATGTCGGGGATCCCCAGGCCATTGCTGCCACCTGGCCCCCTGCCGCAAATCCCCCCTTGCCCACTCCTTCCCCTGGGATGGCCTGGCCAGGCCTCTCCTGGATCCCCCCTGCCCGTCCCCAGTCAGCAGACCCCGCAGCAAGGCCAAGGTCTGGCGGTGAGCATTTCGGCAGCCGCTACACCTGTTGGCCGGCTGTGCGGCAGCGGGAACCGCTCAGGGCCTCTGGGGCTTGGCTCCGTCCCGCTTCACTAATCCGCACGCCCAGCAGTTCTCAGAAGGACGCCCCGCGGCCTGACCCCACTTGTCTGCAAACGTTTCTTGGCAGAGACGCACACAGCGCGGCTCCCGCAGGCCGCGTAGCTGCTGCGCACATCCTTATCGTAAATAAGAAGAGATAAGGCCCATCGCCTGCCTCTCCCCCTGGGCCCGGTCCCTCTACCCTGATCTGCAGAAGAAGTAGGGGCATGGGGGGCCCAGGAGCCAGGCTGAGAGCTGCCTGCCCCCCAACCCCCCAGCATGGTGTCTGGGCTTTGCAGCGACAGGTCCACTGAGCGGCCACACACCTGTCCCGTGGCTGGGACAGAGCCCCAGAAACAGCCACGTCCGTGTGCGTGCTGACAGGCCAGGCGGAGCTGGGTCGGCCCCGCAGGGAGCTCAGTCCCGTTCGTTCCCCAGCTGTGCTCCTCCCGCACTGCTGTGGGGATGTGACGGGGCCCCGGATCCCACGGGCTGGCTCGGGGTCCAGCTGGCTCAGCTCTCAGTCCCCAGGGCCTCCTCCGATGGCCTCTGCGTCAGAGCACATGCACCAGGCAGTCTTGCTCATCTTGGCCAGGGCCCCCGCTTGGTGGGTTTTCTCCCCTCCTCCCTACTCGCCCCTTCCTCTGTTTTCCCCATCCCTTCCTTCCTCAAGGAGTGTGTCTCTCTGGGCACCCCAAGCTTGGTCTGGGGCTACCGTAGGGCCCCCGAGGGCCAAGGGGGGCCTTTTGGGTTTCCCGCTGGGGGACCAGGCGAGGCAGGAGTGTCTCAAAGTCTCGGTTCTTTGCATTTTCAGCCCAGCGGATTTCTGGGGGAGGCTCTGGCAGCGGCTCCTGTCTCTCTGGTAAATGAGCCCCTGGGCTGAGGTCTCGGCACCCCCGGCACGTGCGCGGGCGCTAGGTACTCCTGTGCGGCCGCCCTCGTGGCCCCGTGGGAGGTGGCGCCTCCGCCAGTAGAAGCAGGTCTGCCTTGCACCCCCCGGTCCGGGGACGTGCGTGTGGGCGCGTCCAGAGGCCCCTGCCCTGGGGATCCAAGCATGCCGCCGACGCTGCATGGGTTCGTTCCTGAGACACACACACACACGTGCGCAGGTCCTAGACTCGGCCTGGCGAGCGGGGCTGCGGCTGGTCTGAGCTGCTCTCTGCCTCTGGCTCTGCTTCAGCTGCCTCAGTTTCCCCTCTGGGCTTCCAGGCATCTCTGGGAGGAGATGAGCGGCCTGTGCCCTCTGGTTCCCATGCCTGGATGGTGAGGTCGCTGCCGTCTCCCGGGCCTGCAGCCTTTTGGAAGCAGAAACACATAAAGACCCAAGCTGGCAGGGTCCAAGAAAGACGGGTCCCCAGGCGCCAGGGAGAGCAGTCAGCCCCGAGTGCTAGCTGAGGTGTTCGGACAGGTGGGGCAGAGCGATGAGGCCGCCAGGAGCAGGCTTCCCAAGGAAATTGCTTTTCGCCTGGCTGCGCAGAGAAGAGAGAAAGGGCCCAAGGGCCAGATGGCTGGGTAGGGGGCCGGTAGCTGCATCCAGAGCTAGTCTACGGCTGCCAGTCTTGCCCCCGTCAGATGGTGTGGGGGCCCCGTGGCGCCAAGGCAGGTGGAGAGCAGGCTCCTGGGGACCTCCGGGGTGGGAGCAGGGCCTGACCGGGGGCCTCATGCCAGCCCCAGGTTCTGGAAGGGAGCCCCGTCCGGCCAAGCTGTGGTCCAGGGCTCCGGAAAGCGCGCCTGCACTTGGCTCCCGGTGGAGCTGGGACAAGGCCGTGGGGGAGGGTGCGCGGGGGTCGAGCCTCAATCAAGACCAGCCCCAGGCTCGCCGAGGAGCCTCCAGGGAGCCAGAACTTGGCCAGGTGGGCCCCTGACGTCCTGGGCTGGAAGCCCTGGGGCTGTCTCTTGGCAGGCCCCTCCAGGGATGACGTAGGTGGGGAGAGGAGGTCGGCCAGGCCCGGAGAGAGAGGGCGGAGGCCCGTCTGCACCTGGCGAGGCTGGAGGGGGGCCCTCTGCACCCTGGCACCCCAGCCGGCACCAGGCCCCGAGCTTGCACCGCTCTGCCTGGCCCGTGCATGCCGGCCGCACTGCACGCCTGCCGCCCCGGAGCCTGGGACCCCCGGCTCGCTGCCACCCCCCCCACAGTGCTCGGAGGCTGGGGGCAGGGGCCCCAGAGGAAAGGAGGCCCATCTGGAATAGCCAAGGGTATCTCCAGAGGTGGGGGGGGGGCTGTTGGGGGGACCTTGAGGTCAGATTCTGGGGGGTCAAATCTCGGATCACAGCGGATAACCGTGGTATGGGTTCCTCTCTTTTCTTGTTCCCTCTCTTCCTCTCCTCCCTCCCTGCATCGGTCCCCTCCCCACCCCCAGACACCGTTCCAGTCCTCGGGCCTGGACACCAGCCGAACTACCCGGCACCATGGGCTAGTGGACAGAGTGTACCGGGAGCGTGGCCGGCTGGGCTCCCCGCATCGCCGACCCCTGTCAGTGGACAAACACGGAAGGCAGATATCCTTTCCCAGAGGATGTGGGCAGTGGGGATGGGGTGGGGGTGGAGATGGAGGCGGGGACCGCTTTCAGCGACAGCGCGGCCTGCTGCCCACACCGTGATGGAATCAGGGCGGGTCCAGTCTTCCAGGGCTACTGGGCAGCACCAGGAAGGGCGTACAATCACATGGCAACCCCAGAAGGCTTCCTGGAGGAGGCAGTGCAAGCTGAGGCGACTTCAGCCAGGCGGGGGGTTAGGGGAGCACAGTGAAAACGGAAGAGACCCCTGGAGCATACAGCCTGGGATGCGTTGGGAGGGTGCACTCAGACGCCTGCCTGGGCAGGGGGCCCAGGAAAGCTGTGAGCCGGGCATCCACACGTCAGGGCCATGGTGGTGAACCCTCCGGGCGCCACATGGAGGGCAGCCCAGCCAAGGCAGGGGGGCTGAGGGGGATCTGAGCCTGAGCCGGACCCAGACAGGTCAGAGGGAGGCTATCAGAAGACACAAAATTTGCCTTTGCACCTTGGCCAAGCAGAGAAGACTGTCAAGAATCCCCCCATCCAACCCCCCACCGACTTGGCTGCCCCTTGGTGCTTCGCCAGCCAGCCTCCCCCGCCCCCAGCATCCGAGTGGCTGCTCCTGGGAAGCCCAGCTCTTGAGCACAGAGAAGGCTGTTCTTTCCTGCCTCTTGTTTCCACAGGCTGGGGGAGCCTGAGCAGCTGGGCCCCAGACTGAGCGCTCGGGGCCCCGGGAGCCACCCCGTCAGCCCAGAATTAAGAGTCAAGGCCGGGGTCAGCTGAACTAGACTCCCTGCAGTCCCCCCGCCCCCACGGGCCCCTGTTTCACGGCTGAGGCCTCTCTTGGAAGGGGCGCAGCCCGCACGTGCGCTTGCAGGGGGTGAGTGCTGAGTGCTAGGTGGACGGGGCTGCACCCTGGGGGCTGCTCGCAGCCAGGCAGGAAAGGCCCCCCGCCCCGAGGCCCCAGCTGTTCGCAGCCTCCCAGCAGCCTGGCTTCTCGGGCTGGCCCATGCAGGGTTCCTGGGGCTCAGGGAGGGCCTGAGCCAGCAGCACCATCCCCTTAACTCACACGCACGTGGACAGCTGCCCATATGGCACCGTGTACCTCTCGCCACCTGCGGACACCAGCTGGAGAAGGTCAGTGACCCAGAACCAACCCCCAGCCCTCTCATTGGAAACAAAGCAATACTTCCATCGTGGTTGTGCTTGGAAAACCAAGATGTAGTCCCTTAAAAATGGCAAAACTCTAGAAATCAGCTCTATCCCTGTAACAATGAGGTCACAGTTTTGGGGTCTTCCAGGGATTCTTTTTTCCTTTCTCTGATTTATAACTTTCTTTTTCTTTTCTTTTTTTACCAAAGTTGGGATTGTATGGAATATGCAGTGTTGTCACTTGCTTTATTTCATTTAATGTGCCATTATGATTGTTTCCCACATTCCCAAAAAGCCATAGAAAATGTGACTGGAACAGTACTATATATTACTAGAAAATCAGGGAAATAGATACATGTAGAAGGTTTAAAAAACCCATAATGTCATCATCTAGGAAGACATAGCAACAGCAATATAGCTAATATAAATACCCTCAATAACACAGTTGATATTTGCACACCAGTGTTAATGTACTCGGTGCTTCCCAGGTGGCGCTAGTGATAACCAGCCTGCTAGTGCCTGGGACATAAGAGACACAGGTTTGATCCCTGGGTCAGGAGGATCCTCCGGAGGAGGGCACGCCATGCCACTCCACCATTCTTGCTTGGAGAATCCCCACGGACAGGGGAGCCTAGTGGGATACAGTCCATGGGGTTGCAAAGAGTCAGACAGGACTGAAGCTACTTAGCACACACACATGGGCACACCCATGAGTATGCTTTAAAGACACAGGCGTGTATACTTACAAATGGTTAAAAAGGCAAACTTTATTTTAGTACAGATATACAAAAAAATATATGTAGGTGATTTCAGGAAACAAAGGTCAAAAGTAAGCAAGCTGTTAAAAAAAACCCACAAAATATATGTAATTGAGTAACACAGTTAAATGCCCACCATTTATGACCACGTAGTCATAGCCTAGGTCCTGTTTCAACCAGCACATACATTAACACATTATTGACCAGGGGATTTCTGCAGAGACGAATGCCTGTGGCGTTGATAACGTCTCCAGTCAATAACATGTCAACTGATGTAGGACACACAGAGCTCTATAGAGTTGGGGCTGTTATTCTCCCCATTTTTAGGCATAAGAACACAGAGAGGTCAGAACACTTGCTCAGGGACACACAGCTGGTGGGGGGGGGGGCAGGATCCCCCAGCTCCTCATTGCTCATCCAGCCCCAGGGTCAGAGACAGCACCGCCCTTTGTCGTCTGCTCTTGGCCCTAAGCCAGGCTTCCTCCACGTCACTCTCAGCGTCTGGGACATTCCTGTTGGGTGCGCATGGTTCTTACTCTCACCCCCATGGTGGCGGTGCAGCTGGTCCTGCCCTTTGTGTGTCGGCCCAGCTTCCCAAGGCTGCCTCTGGGTTCTTAGGCAGGCTCCCTCCAGGCATCTGCAGCTCAAGGCGTATTGTGTCATTGGGGCAGAGACTGGAGCCCCTCCTGGGTGCTGGGCAGCATTGGGTTGGCTGGAGCAAGACCTTCCTTGGCTTATTTGTCACTGGTGGGGCCTCTGTGATGGCCGCTGTGGGACCGGCAGGCCTGCTCTCTTCGGGCTTGCAGCATGAAGGCACCACCCTTTGCCTAAAGCTGAGAGCCCCGTCCGAGGGGCAGGGACGGGCAGGGGCTTTGCAGGCGAAAACCATGGTCACTGTTGTGGTTCTTCAGGGTTTTGCTCAGGTCGCAGCTCACAAAAATGTCCCACACCTGTCACCCTCTTCTGTCGTGTGGGTCCCGGGTGGAGTGGAGCCAAGATTCTCCCTTTGTCCCCTTTGGGCCTGAGTCTCACTGTTTCTCTCCTCCCCCTAGGACCAATTCTGACTCCGCCCTGCACCAGAGCACAATAACGCCCACCCAGCCAGAGCCCTTTACGGGTGGGTCCCAGGATGCGCACCAGAAAAGAGGTATCGGCAGAGCCCACGGCACCTTTCCTAGGGTCAGGCAAGTCCAGTAGGTGGCCACTATGCCCTCAGAGGTCACGGACCTAAGAAGGAAGACTCAGCCAATGCTGTATAACATGAGTTCAGAGAAACTTCCAGAGATGGCGCTGCTTGAGCTGGATTTTGAGGGATGCGTAGGGGTCTTCTGGGCAGAGAAAACAGTCCCAGTGAACTCACACTGGCTTCTGTTGACGGACTCAGGGTAAGACCTCACAGTCTAGGGGGTCCTTGCAGATTCTTTCAAATGTTGGGAGCAGCAAGCCCAAGCAGAAGGAGCTTTTATCAGCCCATGACCAACAGCTGGGGCTAGACGTTCATCTTCAGGTACCATTCAGTCCCTGGCTTCGCACTGGATCGTTTCCTGACTCTGATGCTCAGAACCCGCTTGGTCCCTAAGGTCCGTCCTGAAATACTGAGTGGAAGAGAGGTGCACTCTGGTCATGCACACACCTCTAGCTGGGGCAGATCTGTACCCAGGCCCTGGTCCTTTCTTGGAGCCAGGTGTGGAGGCAGTGTCCTTGGGACCTTCCAGGAAGGTACACGGCATCTTAAAGACTGGGGCAGTGACACCCTGAGAGGGCAGTGTGATGCTGTGAGGCCAGCCCTCAAAACCCATGTGGGCCTGACCTGCTCCAGGACCCTGAAACCAGAGAGTGAATCTTGTACGCTGATGTCCAGATGCTTCCCACCTTTTTGGTAGCATTTCACTGTGTGAGTATGTAAACATACCGGGGAGATTTTGCTGATAGGAGGAGGATGGACACCAGAACTTCACCCTTCGGCTGGCAGGCACCCTGCTCATATGAGCTTTCCAGCTCATTGGGCACCAGCAGTGAGATCGCGGAAGGGAATGTCTCCATAATAAAGCAAGGATTCCAGACTCCTGGGTGGATGAGAGTGCGCCTGTGGCGCCCTCCTGCTCCTGATGCTGGAGGGAGCTTAGAGAGCACGGTCTACCCTGAGGGAGGTCCCCACAGAGGCTTGGGCTTTTGGCATGGACAAGTGGACTTTGCCCTCCCAGGGACTCTTTGTGACCCCTGGCAACTCTGAGTCCTGTTGGCCTTGGGGTCAGGGGCGGGAAACACATCACCTCTCCTGTTCCTCTGGGAGGGGCCCAGGCAGAAACAGAGTGTAGGATTAGCCTGGTTGACCTCCCATGCCCTCGTCGAGGTTTTGAGAAGGAGGAATTAACCCATCTGGCTAGGTTCCTAATCCCGCTATTCCAGGTGAAAAGCAGCCTTCAACAGGCATAAAGAAATTGGCTCTCATAAAGTGTTTGCTCTCACCTTACCTGAAAGGGTTAAGGAGAGGAGCCTCAGGTGCAGCTGGTTCCAGGGCCTTGAGTGATGCCGTCTGGCTCCTTTCTCCGCTCCTTCCCCCAGGACCGGTTAGCCCTGCAGGTCATGCACGGGGCCGTAGCTGCCACGGGTGGGTGGGCCTCAGCCTCTGTTGAGCTCTGTGGCTCGGTGCCAGGACCCCCCGAGGGGCCCAGCCTCTGGGTGCTGACAGCCCAGAGGAGGAGACCGGTGTCCACAGGGCTGCAGGTGGGGCACATGGGGCAAAACAGCCACTCCTGGGAGAGACGCTCGGCGGTCCTCTGCGGCTCGAGGCCTCGGAAGCCTGAGTGGACCCTGTGAGGGGCAGCAGGCACACATGCCCTGAGCTCCAGAGCTTTCAGTTTCAGTTCTTTTTAAAACACAGGTCCTCTGATTTTTTTTTTTTTAACTTTTAAAAAATGAAGCTCTGTTGTTCTTTAGTACAATCCCCAGAAGTTACTGTTGGGGCAGTTAGTCATGTCACAGTTGGGGCTCTGTGTGTTGGGAACCACCTGGTACCACTGCCAGGCTGCAAAGATCCCTTTTCTGCTTCTCCTCCAACCCCGCCCCACCCCAGTCTTGCTGTTAACAGTCCCGGGTATGGAGGAGACCGCATCAGAGACGGACAAGAATCTTTCCAAGCAAGGATGGGACACCAAGAAGGTAAGAGCCTAAACGCTTTTGAAAGTGGCTTCCCTTCCTGACCTTTTAAGAATTCCTTTTTAGAAGCACAACCCAAGTGAAGATGGTGAAATAGTATGTTGGGGGAACATCTCCTTTCCTGAAATGTGAGCCTCATTCTTTTTTGTTTTGGTTTGGTTTTTTTGCTTCCCAGCATGCAAGATCTTAGTTCCCCAACCAAGGATTGAACCCAGGCCCTTGGCAGTAAGAGCACAAAGTCCTAAGCACTGGACTGCCAGGGAATTCCCCAAACCTCATTTAGCTTTAACCTGTTAGGCCTTGAATACTAACAGAAGGCCTGTTAACACTGGGAAAAACCATGTAGGGAATTAAAATCCATGTTCACTTTGATAGCGTGTATTAAATTGGAACAATGCAGAGAAGATTAACATGGCTTCTATTCAGGGATGACAGGCAGATTCATGAAGCATTCTCTGTTTTTACATGTACCGATGAACGTTAACTATTGACTTATGGTGTTCAGTGCAGTATATACAAATATAGAATCATTACATTGTACACCTAAAACTAATATAATATATGCCAATTATATCTCAATTAAAAAAGAAATTGAAGCCAGGGAGGTTAGGTGATGTGCGCAAGCTTGTGAAGATACTTAGGGTTTAGGACCTACACTACATAATTCTTAGCCTGTGGTCATTCTACTAACCCATGGTATTGGATAACTATCGTCATTTATCGTCCTCTTTAAACATAAACTTCTGTTTATTTGCACAATAATTGGAGCTTTTATTGCAGTACAGAGTCTGCTTGGAATTCCCAGTTGGATTGAGATTTCTGTATTATTTCTAGGTCCAGAAACAAATTTCTCAGTTTCAGCCTACAAAAAGATCTGGTGATAAGATAGAATCTGTGCCATGAATAGATTTCAAAGAATTTGAATAGAACAAAAATGCATTTAACACTAAGGCGATTTTGAATGTGAAAAAAAAAGAATTGACACCTATTGCTGGTCAAGTTGCAGTAAAAGGGGCAGCAACTCAGGTCGCTCATTCCCTTCAGGAACTCAGAGGGGGATGATGGGGATGATGAAGCAGACAGCACTGTGCTCATGAAGGCGTGTGTTCAGAGCCTCTGAAATCAACTGAAAACAGCCTGACTGTCTGCCAGTGGGGGAGCTGTAAGGAAATTGTCCTCAGGCCCTCGTGTGGAAAGCTCTGTGTGTGTGAGTTGGGATCTAAAGGCATGAGAGACTTGTGAGAAAACTGGTGTGCAGAAAGAGGAGGATAAAGCTGTTTAGAAAGGCACAAGACACACAGAGACGCCCACAGATCCCTGGATGTGCTGGACCAGGCCCTGGGGAGATGCACGCGCGGGTGTGGCCAGCTCTCTTGACCCGTCGCATGTTCCAGTTTTGCCTGAGGAACACATGATTTTCCTACTCGGTAAAAACCTTTGAAACTCTAACAACCCAAAGGAAAAAGTAACTGAAATGTCTAGTTGCAGAGAGGTGCGTCAGTAAGGAGAGCGGGGTCCCTGCACCTGCCCAAATGTGCTGCTGCTGTGAAGCCAGCGAAGATGGCAAGTGTCTCAGCTGGGGAGGGAAGGAGCCCCAGCAGCAAGGGAGTGAGAGGAGGGTGTCGCGCCCAGCATCTGGGGGCACTCCTTTTAACTGCCGCGGAACCAGACGATGCATCTGTGACGATGTCAGCAAAGGAATTCCTGTGGATTCGTTGGGGGTGGGACGGGGGGTGATGGGTGAATTCTTCGTACTGTTTAGAAATCCATTAGGATCCCATAACATCCGTGGAATGCGTTTGAAAAGACTCTTTAGAAAAAGTCATTGTCAAAGCACTTTGCAAAAAAATAATCTGGTAATGAAGCGAGTGTTTACTCACGGAATTAAGGAGCCTATGGCCAAGTAGAAACCCGTTCCTCCGGCATTCCCTGCAGGGGCTAAACGCCGGGTGGTCACATGCCACCCCTCCGGTGCCCCAATCACTGCCAGTAGTTGGGCCTTCCCTCCTCCCCACCCCCCAGCTCACTGGCTGTGCGCGTGGAAGGCAGGCCTAGCCCTCTGCCGGTGTGTCCACGTTCTTGTCTGATAATCCTTAAAGAATACTGGGAGTGTGTGCCCGAGGGCCTGAGAGGCAGAGACGAATAGGGGACATGACTCAGCCGAGCCCTCTGCTGGCATGCGAGGTTCTGCCCAGTCATGTCCACTGCCAGCGGAAGAGAGTTCCTTCTTTGTCCTTGGACGAGAGTCTAGGGACCCTGCCTGGAGCCTTTGGTTCTTGGATAGTGTCCTGGGTTCACAGAAGAGGAAGAGGAAGCAGAGCTTCTCCGGGACCCTCTCCCCGGGGCTGGTCTGCAGGGCAGCGACAGTGTCCATCCCCGGGCAGCGTGGGCCAGGGAGCACACCAGCAGCAGGGTCCCCTTGGGAATCACAGCTCAGGCCCCCATGCCACTGGAAGGCAGGTCAGCAGGGGGCGTGGTCGGCATCTTCCATGTTATTTGTGGCATCCGGTTTGAGCCTCCTGAGGCTTCTCCCTGTGATGTCCTTCCTTGCCATGGACAGAGGGACTCTGAGCAGCGGGAGCCTCTGCCACCAGAGCCCCTCCTGCCTTGATTCAGGAGTGACGTAGGGTGTTAGCCTCCAGGCACCTGGGTGGGTTTTCAGTGGTCCTGCCCCCCCGCTGGCTGCCAACACCCATGGTACAGCCCCAGGGGATTTGGATGTGAAGAGTGGGCAGGATTCCTCTGCTTCCCCAGTGCCTGCTCTGACGGGACCACACCACCCCTGGTCCATGCCCATTTTACCAGGTAGAGTGAACCCGGGAGGGGGCTGTAGGAAAGCCATCTCCACACAGTTCTTGGTTTGCCCCTGGGTATGTCTGGGGCAGCCCCTCCTCCTGTCCTTTGGGGCCATATACTCTTTATCTGAGACTACACTTTCTTCTTTTTTTAAATTAGTCTTGAATTTTGGCTGCGCTGGGTCTTTGTCGCTGCATGCAGGCTTCTCACGGCAGTAGCTTCTCTTGTTGCGCGGCACAGGCTCCAGGGCTCATGGGCTTAGTTGCCACATGGCATGTAGGATCTGAGTTTCCAGGCCAGGGTTCGAACCTGTGTCCCCTGCATTGCCACTGGATTGTTAGCCACCGGACCACTAGGGAAGTCCCAGTAAACTCAGTTCTTGTGGAGTACTTCTTAGCCCTTGTAGGGAGGTCAGCCATACTGTGAAGGGGCGCAGTGCATGTGAGGAAGCCGGCTCAGGCTCTGCTGTCTTCTCTTTCAGACGGGGCCCAGGCCCAAGTCCTGCGAGGTTCCTGGAATCAAGTAAGTCTCAGCAGGGCCCACCCTGTGTGCCCAAGGCCACCAAGGGCTGCTTGGACAACCCCAGGTCTTCCCATCCACTCATGAGGCCATACCTCCTGATAAGAAGGGCTCTGTGCTGCTGGCGGCCACCCAGCAAGCCCCACGCTGGGGGACACTCCTGCCCCTGCCTGCCTCAGATGACGGAGCCCCTTCCCTAGCCCCAGCACCCTTGCACCTCAGACACACCCCTTTCTGGTCAGTGGGAAGCCCTTCCCCCCAGCCCCGAGCCACCAGCCTCTTCCTGTTTCTCCTGGTAGCTGTTTCTCCAGCAGAGCAGCGCCTCATTGTGGGGTGTCATTTTGCACCTGCTGATTTTTTTTTTTCGTAACCAGCCTTCTCCTGCCCCCACCACAGCTTCTGGGGGAGAACAGGCCAGCCGCCGTCCTGAGAGCTCACCTCCCCTCTGTCTGGCCTTTCCCCCCAGCATCTTTCCATCTGCCGACCAGGAAAACACTACAGCCCTGATCCCCGCCACCCACAACACGGGGGGCTCCCTGCCTGACCTGACCAACATCCACTTCCCCTCCCCCCTCCCGACCCCGCTGGACCCCGAGGAGCCCACCTTCCCCGCGCTGAGCAGCTCCAGCAGCACCGGCAACCTGGCAGCCAACCTGACGCACCTGGGCATCGGTGCTGCCGGCCAGGGTAAGCTGGCCGGGCGGCGGGCGCCCCTGCCCGACCCGGCTGCCCCTCCAGTGAGGATGGCGCGCGCGCGCATCTGTGTGTGAGTGAGGGCTGAGCCAGCTCATGGGGGTCGAGGGCAGAGTCCACCGTGGGGATTTGGGGCTGCCAGGCCGACCCAAGGGGAAGGGCATCTGGGCGGAGGCCCGGGGCGGGGAAGGCACATGCCCCCAGGGATTGGACCACGGTTCTTAGGGCGTATTGGGGGCTTCAGGGAGTTGGAGTGGGCCAGGCTTTCCCCATGTGCCCCCCTCATCGAGGGACAGGCCTGATCCGTTCTTCGCCCTGCCCCGACCGCTTCCCTCCCCCTTCTCACCTCCCTCCCCGCTCCCCGTGCCTCACTGTGACTGCCAGCTTAGGACACTCCAGCCCGGCCAGCTCTCCATACCTCTCCATACTGCGCAGCCATCCATCCCTGAGGATATTTCACGGTCCCAGTGTCCCAGAAACCCCCAGTGCCACCCTGGCCCTGTCTCTCCTGAGGACTTCCAGTGGCACTGTGCCCCTGTGACTTAGGACCCCAGACTCCCCTCTGTGGCCCCCACGTGCTGGGTCCCCCACCCCTCCCCCACCCAGAATGGCCATCAGCTCGCGACTCTCTTGGTCAGGCCCTTGCACAGGTCTCCAGTTTCCTCCTAGAGAAAGCTTCAGGCCCCTGGGAGCCCCCTAATCCTGCTCCCCACCCCGACTCCTCTCCAGCCAGTGAGCTTACACAGGGCACCCTGGCACATGCTGCCCCTCCCCCAGAGACCCCCCCCTCCAGCTCCTCCCCCCCATCCCCTGCCCAGACACCCGCTCTCCCTTCTGCAGGCTTCCTGACCCCCTGCATGACCTGCCCCGTCTCACACCGAGTGGCTTTTCCGCCCTCACCCAGCTGTTGTCAAGTCACTGCTTTGCTCTCATCATCCCCTGGGCTGGGCCTTGATCTCACACGTCCTTGCTGTGACCCCTGGACCCATGCTGACTGCTGGTGTGGGTTTGCATACAGGGAGAAGGGGCAGTCCCCCAGCAGCCTGGTGGCGGGACAGGCAAGAGGGGCCATGGGGACTCACACGTGTCCCCACATGTGTTGGGACTCAGTGGTTGATAAGCACCACCTCATCATGCCCTCCTTCAGCCCCAGAGCCACAGCCTGGGCCCCACGCTCACCTGGTCCACAGACCCATTGCACCTCCACCCCTCGCTCCCCCCTGCTGGGCGGTGCCACGCAGGATTTTCTGAGAATCACACACTCAGACTCACATTGGCCGCAATTCCTCTGGGGAAGCCGACTGTAAAGAATGGGCGGCAGCCCCTGGGCCAGGGCGGAGCCCCGTGGGCAGCTGTGCAGAGAGGTTTCGGGGTGAAGTGGGCCAGCCTTGCAGCCAGGTGGAGTTGGGAGTGAAGGAGAGCAAGGAACCCGGAGTCATTACTGGGTTTGATGCGGACAGGGCTGGGGGCAGGTGAGGGTTGTTGAGGGCGGTACACGCTCCCTAGGTGTTCAAGCGAAAAGCTGGCTCAGCCATCAGGCAGAAGACACTTGCCCTGGCCATGCCCCTGTCCCCCTCTTCCAGGGAAGGCCCGGAACACAAAACAAGTAGTTTCAGGGGACCCCAAGATCCTGGGCCCTGCAAGAGACCAGTGGGTGGGCAGTGCCCACATGCCTGTGCCAGGCGAGAAATTGGAAGGTCGCCTCTGGGGCTGCTAGGGTGGGCCCCCCACGCCGGCTCACTGTTTCCTGGCCCCTGTTTTTCTCCTCATGCCTTGCAGCAGCCTCCAGAGCACCACCCCCTCTGCCCGAGGGTCCTTGGCAGCCCCGCCCCCACCCGCAGCCCCAGCACTCGCCTAGGAGCCACGCACTTCAGCCAGAGCTGAGTCTAAACAAGCACAGAAAACACAACACATGTGAAAACCATAGATGCAGGACCGAGTGCAGACCCCGAGCGGGGCCCACACCCCAGCCTGCCTGGCTCGGCGCATCGGCCCAGTAATGTCTGACATGTGTTCGGTTGTTTGCGAACCTGCCACTCCACGGCAGCTTGCCTGGCCGAGGCCTCGTTTTCCCTGGCGCGTTTTACATCAAGCAGAGCAGCCACCCGGCCCCTGGCACACGTGGAGCCCGCCCCCTCCCCCTGCCTGTCCGGCCCACCCTGCAGTCAGGACAGGGAGGAAGAAGAAGGCCCCTCTCTCTCCTTCCACGTTTGCTAAAGTCGTTGCCCGTGCGTGGGAGGTGGGCAGGCTGGGGTCCTCCCTCACAGCACACCTCTGGGGCCAGCCAGCCCCGCACAGAGGGCTTACATGCCTCCAGGCCAGGCTCCCGCCACCTAGCCTGCCCTCCCCTGGCAGCTCTCCCTGCCCACGCTTGGCCTGCCTGCCAGCTGGCCCCACTTCTTTTCCCAAAGGTGATCCAGGTTGTCTGAAGGAATTCAGCAGCAAGGCTCCCCTCGGCCCAGCCGGTGTCTCGGGGGTGGTGCCTGCCCTCCTGTGAGGCCCGGAGCTCACTGCAGCCAGGCAGAGGATTAAAAACCTCCCTTGTGTTCAGCACAGACGTTAGAGGCGGGCAGCCTAACCGCCCAGTGTGTTTTGGCTGGCCTCCGACTGTGTGTGTGATGCTTTGAATGGACATTCAAACATGCATGTAGAAACCTGGATTTCGGGCCTCACTGGAAGAATCAGGCCCAGTGTGGTGGGCCAAGGTCCTGCACCTCAGAGGGACTTGAGCTCTCTGGTTGGCGGCAGGCCTCTGCTGGCCCTGTCGTCCCTCCAGCCTACTCACCCCTGGCATCTGCCTCTCGTGCGTATCAGTTCCCGACATCCGCTCCTGCTGAGGGCAACAAGCATCCCTTGGCCTGCTGGACGAGTGGAGTGCTGGATGCTTGGAGAAGACGAGGGGGCAGCACAGGGTCCTGACTCTAGGGCGCCCTCAGCGGGCGTCTTCCAGACGCCACCCGCCCGGGCCTCTGTGCATGGCTCCCTTGACTCTGCTGTGTTGGCAGCAGCCTGATTCTGGGCCCAGGGTCTGTGTGAAAACTGGCCCCCGGGGGCTTTGCTGCAGTGTCAGCCCCGCCGCCCACCTCGGGGTCCAGCTGAGTGGAGCCACCAGGGCATCTGAGAGGGAAGTGCAGGCATGACTGGGCTCGCCCTGCACCGATGACACGGCCCCAGCGAACAGCTGCCTCGGGCTGGAGGGAAGGCTGCCTGTCATCTCCCTTCCGGAGTGTGTGCGGGCTGTACCCTCATCCACCCTTGAACCTGCCACCTCATCGGCTGGAATAAAGTTGATCTGGTGCCCTCCACGGGCTGGGCCCAGCTCCCCTGGTGAGTCAGGCAACTTCACCTGGCCTTGACTGCAAGCCAGACTGTCTTCCAAGCCTGCTCAGCGCCTCACTGGGGCCTCACGGTGAACTGGAAGGGACAAGGAAACAGTCTGGGGGCATCAGGCCAGGCCCCTAGGGCACCCCTCCTGCTCCGAGCGTCAGGGGGCCTGTGCTTTCCCGGCCCTGTACCCCAAGACCAGCCAGCAGGCCCCAGCTGCTGCCACACTGAACCTGACCTCGCTTGGCTCCTTCACAACAGACACATCCAGGGATCAGCTTGCTGGGGGAGGGGGCCAGAGTGAGGGAAGGAAGGGGCGACCTGGAGCGCTCCAGCGGGAAACAGATAAAAGTAACTGAGTTATTCTAGTGGGGTCACTGTAGTGGGGTTGGTGCTGCAGTGTGGCAAGTGCGTGGGAGGCGGAGGAGAAGGTTGTGGATGTGCCCTCTGTGGGCAGAGGCCAAGAGGAGAGCTATCCGAAGGAGCAGTCCCGGGGAGGGATGAGGAAGAGAACGATGAGGTTCAGGAAGAAAATGGAGCATCAGGCAAGACCGGCTTGGTTGTGGAGCCAATCAAACGCAAGCTATTTTAGGCAAAAAGAAAAGGGAGGGGATTCATTGTCTCCTGAAACCAGGAAGTGCCAGCATGGCTGCCTCTGGGGCTCAGGTGCTATTTCTGCCCCTCAGCTCCCTCGTGGTTACCCCTCACACAACTCGACCTCCCTTCCTGGAATTCCATCAAAGGCCCCTGGGCAGGATCTCGTTTGGCCCGCCTGGTCATGTGTCCATCCAGGAGCCAATCATATGGTAGCCCAGAGCGGGGGAAGTGCTGATTGGCTGGGCCTATGGGACACGCCCCTCCTGGGGGGATGGCAGGATCACTGGGGAGCGTGCTGGCCAGCACTGGAGGTGGGAGCCCGTGCCGCGCTGGGGGAGCCTCAGGTCAGGGCCCCAGGGCCTCAGAGGGGGTACCCCGGGTTTGGCGATCCGGATGCGCTTGCTGGTACCTGTCTGAATGAATGGGCTGTCCTCAGCAGTGACCTTTCGTGTGTGAGTGCCTCCTGCCCGCATCCCAGTGGCTGGCGTCACACCCACCCTCCCTCCCTTTCAGGGCTGAGCACGCCTGGCTCCTCACCGCAGCACCGGCCGGCCGGCGTCAGCCCACTGTCGCTGAGCACAGAGGCGAGGCGGCAGCAGGCCCAGCAGGTGTCGCCCACCCTGTCCCCGTTGTCACCCATCACTCAGGTGCGAGGGCTCAGTGGGGCAGGGGAGGTGGGGCCCAACTGTGCCTCTCTGGGAGGCTTTAGGCTCCTCTCAGGGAGCAGAATTCTAAAAATCTTCCTTTTTTTTTTTTTTTTTTGCTCTTTTGTGGTCTAATTTTCAAAGAGTCCCCTGGGTTCATCTCGGCTGATAGATTGTGCCTGTGTGACTGGACACTCTTTAGTATGCTAGTCTCTTCTTTAGGAGCTCGTTGGCATGTCCCAACTCTCAAAATGTTATATTTAGAGAGTCTTTTTTTCTTTACCAGGTTTCCTTCACCTGCTTCTTGGGTAGATTGTGTCTAGGAATTGGTCCGTTTCATCAAGGTTGTCCCCCATGCTGGCACGTTGCTGTTCATAGGCAGTGTCTGTGGGTTAAGTCACCCAGTCCTGTCCGACTCTTTGCAACCCCATGGACTGCAGCCCACCAGGCTTCTCTGTCTGTGGGATTCTCCAATGAAAAGTACTAGAGTGGGGTGCCATTTCCCTTCTCCAGGGGATCTTCCTGACCCAGGGATTGAACCCTTATCTCTTGAGTCTCCTGCAGTGGCAGGCGGATTCTTTACTTACTAGCACCACTTGGGAAGCCCGTTTGTAGGCAGTGTGTGTGAAAGTCGCTCAGTCGTGTCTGACTCTGCGACCCCATGGGACTATACAGTCCATGGAATTCTCCAGGCCGGAATACTGGAGTGGGTGGCCTATCCCTTCGCCAGCTGATCTTCCCGTTGCAGGAATCGAACCAGAGTCTCCTGCATTGCAGTTGGATTCTTTACCAACTGAGCTATCAGGGAAGCCCACTCTTTCATAATCCTTTTAATTTCTGTCAAGTTACATTCCCCCTTTCTTTTCTTATTTCTGCAGTTGGAATCTTATCTTTTTTACTTAGCCCAGGCTCCTGGAAACATTAGGAAGTATTCTCTCCTCTTCTGTGTTTTTTGAAGAGTTCGAGAAGCATCGATGTTACTTCTTGGAATGTTTGGTAGAATTCAGTGTAGGTGCCGCAGTCTTAACGGATCTGCATTAGAAAGTTTGTGGTGCCTGATCTGACTTCTCCCTTGATACTCAGAGTTCCTTTTCCAGATTCTTGGGTCCATTTTAGTAGTTTGTGTGTTCTGAGGAATTTCTCCATGTTGACTGTTTTATAGTCCCTAATAGATAATGTTTTGTGTGTGTGTGTGTTTTTTTAACATGACCTTGATGGTCTTGTCCACCTAAGATGAAATTTAACGATAGTTCTTCTGTTAATACATCTTCCCATGCCTGGCCTGGGCCCTGTTCTCCCACCAGGTTAAGAGCCTCTTATCTAGTTCTTGTTCAGATCAGGAGCCAGAGCCGAGGATGTTTCCTCATGGCACCGTCTTCTGTCTCTCCATCTGGGGGACCCCAGCCTCATCTCCCTTCCCCGCCACGCCCCACCCCTGATGCCTGCCTTCTTTCGAAAACTCCTCTCCGTTCACAAACTGCCTACCGGCTAATGGGAATCCAGGCTTTCCGCTTAGCGTTTATATCCTGTAGCCCTGGACACTTCCAGTCTCCCTCAGAAGGCAGGAGCCCTTGGCTGCCTGGGGAGCTGCCCATGTGGGTGGATGAGTGTTAAAGACTTCCCTCTGGTTGTTTTCTTCTTTCCAACTCTTAAGGGAGCCCAGAGCTGGTCATTGCCCAGTGACCGCGCCAGCGCCTTCCTCACCAGCCTCCCCTTGGCTGCAGGTGGCTTAGAGGGGGTTCCTTCCCCTTACAGGACTCCACAGGGGCCAGGTGCTGGCTCCCCACTGAGCTCCCCAGTGTACGCCCCATGCCTGCCTACAGCAGGGAAGCTCCAGCTCAAAGGGCGGGAGGAGGAGAGGATTCTGTCTGCAGATATGGAAACTGGTGCCCCTGTTGGCATGTGGGGAGAAAGCCTCGCTGGGGGCAGGCCCACCCAGCGGCAGCCCGTCCTCCGTGGTCCTCGGGGGAGGCCTGCCCACTCAGCCGCTGCTGCCCCAGTCCAGAGTCGGGACGCCCTTTGGTCCGTCCATCGCTTCGCCACCACGCGCGCCGGGCTGTGGGGCCCCCACCTCTGAGCGCGCCTCCTGCCTGACGCCCTCCTCCCCCTCCAGGCCGTGGCCATGGACGCCCTGTCCCTGGAGCAGCAGCTGCCCTACGCATTCTTCAGCCAGGCGGGCTCTCCGCAGCCGCCGCCACCCCAGCCTCAGCCCCCGCCGCCCCCGCCGCCAGCCTCCCAGCAGCAGCCGCCCCCCCAGCCCCCGCAGGTGCCTGTCGGCCTCCCCCAGGGCGGCTCCCTGATGCCGAGTGCCAGCCTGACACGGGGGCCCCAGCTGCCCCCGCTCGCGGTCACGGTACCGTCCTCTCTCCCCCAGTCCCCCCCAGAGAACGCGGGCCAGTCACCGATGGGGATCGACATTGCCTCGGTAAGGCGGGAAGGGGCCTGGCTTGGGGCGGGAGGGGCTTGTGCAGGAGGAACCTGGGGGCTGGGGGAGCATCAAGGCTCCTGGCTTTATCTGCAGCCACCTTGAGGCTCTGTTTTGAGGCCAGCTTGGCCAGGGGTCGGAGCAGAGGCACACGCTGTCTGTGGCCAGGGGCTCAATGGGGAATTCTGCCTGAAGTCCTCAAGCCAAGTTTGTCCTCCTCACAGAGGTGGGGAAACTGATTCATGAGCAGGGTCAGGTGCCCCAAACTTCACGCGGCATGGGCCACCCTGTGTCCCTCTCCCATGGGCCTGGATGCCCCCTTCAGCCCTTCCCACCCAAGGCTTCCTCAGAGGCAGGGCGCACACAGCTTGCAGGGGCTGGGGAATGGACTTCCAGGAGCCAGAGTGGTAGAGATGACCTGGGAGGAATAGAAGGGGTGAAACCAATTCTGCGGTTCTTACAGCACGGTGTCCTGGGCCCAGGGTCTGCAGCTCAGGTCGTGGGACCCCCTTGCCTGGGACCAGGCGCAGGGTAACAAATGCTAGCTTTGGGGGCGGTTTGACAGCACCTGCAAACCTTCTTGTCTGTTCAGACTTTTATTTAGGTTGCCCTGGTGGGAAGGGAGTGGTGACAGCTACCTTTGGCCACATTCAGAGAAACGGACGCATGCTGGGGGCCCAGCCAGCCCTCCCTGCTCACTTGGCCCATGGCCAGCAGCCCCAGGGTGCATGTCATCAGAGCACTGTGTGTTCTGTAAAGAACAAGCCTCCTGGGCCGGACAGGGCCGGCAGGTCCCCGAACAGGGGGAGGCTCACACCTCCAAGCTGTTCTGATCGCTCAGAGGGTAGACCTCAGGGGTCCCCAGGACGGGACTGCACCCAAACCTTGCCTTTGGCAGAGACACAGCAGTTACGAGGGTGGCTCTGATGGTGGAGCTGCCTGGGGCACCCCGTCCCATGACACCCTGCAGTGGCAGAACCTTGCGGTGGAGCTGGAGGGACAGTGGAGGCATGGGGTATCCAAGCCAAGCTCTCGAATCAGGACCCTGTAGTGGGGTAATCCACCCACCACCCCGACGGGAGCTGGCACGCTCGGGGCTCGGGCTCCAGGGGCGGCCTCTGTGAGCTTCCACACACCCGCTCAAGTGAGGAGAATGTCCCTCTGATCATTTTCATCTTCCCAACCCCAAGAAGACCTGAGCTGGTCACTGCCAAGCGACCATGCTGTGTCTCGGACACTCAAACCCTGCTGCATGAGCCCCCTGCCCTGTCTGGGCTCAACCCCTATTCCAAACTTCTCGGGCCGCTGAAGAAATGAAGGAGACGCAGTACTTAGGGGGCCCTGAGCCAGCCAGCTGGGTCTCATTAAATGGCAGGCTCAGAGAGGTCAAGCAGCTTGCCGAGAGACCCACAGCAGGGCTGCCCTGAGTGGGACCAGAGCAGGGACTAGATTCAGGTCCTGGCCTAGCGGGTCTTGGCCCCCAGGGGTCTGGTGAGACGCCAAGACCCTTTGTCATTCAAGTGAAGAGGTGGCTGCCCTTTAGAAGTCTGTGCATTACCCAGAGGGCCGGTCCCAAGCAACACGGGTGCTAGTGGCCGCCGGGCACCAGGATCCCTCCTCTGCACCCAGTGCTGCTGCCGCGCGAGGCGTCTCACTCGCCTGGGGCCTTCCCTGCCCGAGCGTGTGTGCGGGTGTGTGCACAGCTGTGTGCGGGTGTGTGTGGGTGCTGGTGTGCCTCCGTGTGAGTGCTCTAAACCTGCTGAGTAGAGGCCGAGCCCTCTGCCCTTCCATAGCCCCCAAGGCAACTCTGAGAGGCTGGGTTCTGGACTCCGACCGTGTGCTCCTACCCCTCCCAGACTTGGGTTTGGAGGCCGGGCCCCTTTCCGGCCCAGGGCTCAGGTGCCCTCCCACAGATGCCCGGTATTCTGCTTGCCTGAAGGGTGGGGGCCTCGCCAGGCACTGGGCCGGGGGCAGCCAGGCCCGGGAGGCCAGGCCCAGGGCCCTGCGAGTGTCCTGACGTGTCTGTCGTCGTAGGCACCAGCTCTGCAGCAGTACCGCACTAGCGCCGGCTCCCCAGCCAACCAGTCTCCCACCTCGCCCGTCTCCAATCAAGGCTTCTCCCCTGGGAGCTCCCCGCAAGTAAGGGACACCGCCCCCTCCTCCCCCCCCAACTCCAGCCTGGCTGGCGCCCCCAGCGTGGCCCCTGTGCACCTGTCCAGCATCTGTGCCTCCTGTCTCACTCCACCCCATCTTGTTCACTCCATCGGGGTGGGGACCGGTGAGGCGCAGCCATCCTACGCAGTGGCCAAGGAGAAGGCACCCTCCCCCTAGAGCTGTCACGTTCCCACAGCACGTCTGGAGTCTGCTGAGCCCCCGCTCTGGGTGGCGGGCTCCCCATTCACGTCAGTGACACCGGTGCCAGCTTCACCCCAGCGTGCGGCTCGGAGCAGGCTTCCAGCAGCCTGTGCTCCGTCCCTGCCCATGTCTGCCCCCAAGACCTCCTGCTTCCAGGCTTCTGCAGGTGGGGGAGTGCTCCCCACACTTTGGGGAACAGCTGAGTGACAGCCAGCCTGTGCGGGGGCTCTGCTTCTCAGTGCCCTCCACCCCTTGTGAAGGTGTGTCTCTCACCTCTAGGCCTCCAGCCTGGGAAGCTTCTCTGAGTGGCCTGGCGGCCCATCCAAGGTCCTCGTCCTCTTCACATGAATGAGGAGCCCGAGGCTCACCCTTGACAGCAGGCAGGACTAGAGCGTGTCCGTTAAATCAGGTTCCCTTCATACAAGTCAGCGCAGGGGACCCTGGCCCCTGACACACACACACACGCACACACACAGCACAGGTTCCCGATCGCTGACACACACGTGCACACACACAGGTTCCCTGACACACAGCACAGGTTCCCGATTGCTGACACACGCACACACACGGCACAGGTTCCCTGACACACAGCACAGGTTTCCGATCCCTGACACACGCACACACACGGCACAGGTTCCCTGACACACAGCACAGGTTCCCGATTGCTGACACACGCACACACACGGCACAGGTTCCCTGACACACATACACACAGAGCACAGGTTTCCTGACACACAGCACAGGTTCCCGATCGCTGACACACACATGCACACACACAGAGGTTCCCTGACACACACAGACGCACACAGCACAGGTTCCCGATCGCTGACACACACACGCACACACACACAGAGGTTCCCTGACCCACACATACAGGTTCCCAATCCCTGACACACACACGCACACACGGGTTCCCTGACATGCACACACACAGACACACACACAGCACGGGTTCCTGATCTCTGACGCACACAGAGGTCCCCTGACATACACACACATGCACACGGGTTCCCTCACACGCACACACACACACACACACAGAGGTTCCTTGACACACACGCACACAGGGGTTCCCTGACACACACACACACACAGGTCCCCGATCCCTGACACACACACGGGTTCCCTGGCACACAAATACAGGTTCCCAGTCACACACACAGGTTCCTGATCCCTGACACGCACACACACAGAGGTTCCCTGACACGCACACACACACAGCACAGGTTCCTGATCCCTGACTTACGCACACACACACAGGTTCCCAATCCCTGACACACATAGACACACAGGTCCCCGATCCCTGACATACACACAGGGTTCCCTGGCACACAAATACAGGTCCCCAGTCTCACACACACAGAGGTTCCCTGACACACACAGCACAGGTTCCTGATCCCTCACACACACACACACGCACACACACACACACACACGGGTTTCCTGACAGACACACAACACAGGTCCCCAGTCCCTGACACACACACACACACGTTCCCTGACACGTACACAGGTTCCCTGACATACGCAGAGCACAGGTCCCCAATCTCACACATGCACACACACAGGTCCCCAATCCCTGACACACATACCCACACAACACAGGTCCCCAGTCACACGCACACGCAGGTTCCCCGATGATCTGTGACACACACACATGCACACTTGCGCACACACACACACGCACGTTCCTCAGAATCCCCCTTGGTGCTGCTCCCCTTTGGGCTGCATTCTGTCCAGAACCCGCCATCAGGTAAGGGGTTCCTGAAAAGCTGACATCTGGGACCAAAGCTTCTTGCCATAGCAGTGAAGCCTCCCCAGGACCCGGCCACCCCATCCCCAAAATGTCACCAAGTCGAGAGACTTCAGGAGTCACTGCAGCGCCCAAGTCCCTGACGTCTCATCCTTCCCGGGCAGAGCAGAAGGGGTTGTTCCTTCAGGCAGGGCCGTGGGGGGCGTGCCCCGCTCTCCCTGTCTGCCAGGCTCTCAGCACGCCCCGAGCCAGGCCCTGTGTGTCAGGACAGTGGCCTTCCCCTTGGGGGGACCTGAGGCTGTTCTTGAGGCTCACTGACACAAGAGGGCCTCTCACTCTACCACCCACGGCAGCCAGGGGCTGGGACTCTCCCCTGGCTCTGCAGAAGACGGGAAAGGCGCGGTGAGCTCAGGGCACGCCGAGGGCCAGCCTGGTGTCCGCACGCTCCCCGTCCATCCTGTGGGCTCTGCGTGCTTGCGTCTGGTCTTGTCACGTGATGCTGGAGGGCTGTGGGAACGGGAGACGCTGCTCCAGGCAGGAGAAGCCAGGGCGGGCAGCCTGCCTGGGCTGGTCTCTGAGTAGCGGCCCTTCTCGTGCATGAGGCGGCATAGGAAGGTTACAGTGGAACAGATCTCTCTTGGGAGAGGTTTGCCTGGACCAGAGTGGTCCGTCCTGAGCAGAGAGAAAGTTGCTGTCTCATCACGCCCGTGTCTGTGTGTCCGTTTGTCTGTTCATCCATTGTGCGCCAGCAGGGGAAGAAGGCTGCTCGCTCAGATGTGAAGATGGCCCTGGGAGGCCCTTCAGCCCCATTCAGGGGCTTTGCTTGGGGGCAAACCGTCGCAGAAGGCAGACAGGGTTTCCCACTGAAGCTGGATCTCAGAGGAGGCGTTCATCAGCCTCCTGGGCCCGGGTCAGCCCCCGCCTTCCCAGCCCAGCCAGCATCTCCCCTGGCGGCACGAGGCAGCCGGCTTGCCACGCCTGCCCTTGTGTGGATGTCTTACCTGTCTAGCTGCTGCTGGAACCTGAGGCAGCTGGGACTGGGCCCATTCCATTCCCTCTCTGGTTCCTTCTGAGCAGACCTTTCTGGCAGACCCTCCTGGCAGCTTTACAAGAGAATCTGGGGTCTCCTGTGTGTGCGCTGGGGCTCTCTGAGGCCAAGGACCGGGCCGCAGGGTCAGGTGCCCCGGAGAGGCATGCCCCCGGCCTCAGCCGAGGTGGTCACCTGCCGCCTCCAGCAGCCTCACCGCCCCCTTTTCCAAACCTGAAGCCGGTGATTTTTAGGGCAGAGGTGGCCTTTTGCCACGTTAGCTTTTCTCCCTCCTTACTCCGTTAGCGCTTTTACCTCTTCTGTGGTGTTTTAGTGGCATGTCCATCCCCAGGAGCCGCCCCGCCTTCCACATGGCCGGCTGTCCCTTTTCTGTGTTCAGCCCGCTAGACACTCAGAGTGGCTGCTGGTTTTCTGACCAACTTCTTTGCAGTGGAGGCCTGAGAGTCAAGCTTTGGTAGTTGTTGGAGAATATGGGGACCTTTCTAGAACAAGGCACTCCAAGGGAGGAGGTCCAGGGTCTGTGGTGTGTGAAGACTCTGACCTGGACGCGTGCTGGGCTGGGGACTTGCTTCCCCAGGTCTGCTGCCTGTGCTGTGAGCTGGCCACGCACACAGCTCCGCCTCTGCTCCTCTCTACGTACCCCCAGACTCCCTCCTGCCACCTCGCTGGCAGCATCTCAGGAGTGGGCAGGAGCTCCCTGCTGCTTTCCCAGCAGCCCCATCCCTCTGCCCCAGCTGGCACTGGGCAAACAGGAGTGGGGCTTGCTGCCCTCTCAGCCGTGGGGGCCAGGGGGCAGGGCCTTCTGTGTACCTGTCTCGTCCTGCTGTGTGAAGCCTTCCTGCCCGCATGTGTGGCCTGCCTTCTGTCCCGTGTCTCCCTTGTCTGACAAGGTACTCATTGCGTCCTGGAAATCCAGAGCCCCTCCCGCCCTGCCCCAATCACACATTTTCCTCTGGGCTGTCACAAGGGGTTCCTGGGCCCTGTGGCCCCTTGGCTTCCATCTGATGAAAATGGGCTCACAGAGAGGAGATGGGATGGGACTTTGAGGGAAGTTGGGGTGCAAAGGCCCCCCGGGATCAGGTGGTGGAAAGGAACAGTCGTCCTGAGCTTAGGCGTGCACCCCTCCATCGCAGGGGGCATGGGCTTTCCCAGAGGCCCTGAGATGGACAGGATCAGCTTCTCACATTCCAAGCATCTTCCAGGAAGTTCCGAAGGCCTCCCCTTTCTCCCAACCCAGGCCGGCGGTGAGGCCCTGGGGGACAGGCCTGGGTGCAGCCCGGCCGCGGGCGCACCCGCCCCCGCCCCCACCCCCACCCCCACCCCCGGCGGCCTCACCCCGCTGCCTGGTTTGGGAGCCCTGACGACAGCGGGCCTCTCTTTCGTCTGCAGCACTCTTCCACCCTGGGCGGCGTGTTTGGGGACTCATTCTATGAGCAGCAGATGGCGGCCAGGCAGGCCAATGCTTTGTCCCACCAGGTGAGCGGGCGCCCACCGCAGACGCTCGCCAGACCCCGCCCACTCCTCGGCCCGCTCCCCAGGCTGCAGCGGCCCCGGCCCTGGAGGGGGTGGCTTGGCCTGGCCCCCCGTGTCTGCACCCTTCCCGAAAAGCGAGGCCGCCCACAGAGGGGGAGGAAGGGCAGGCGGCGGACGCTGGCAGGGATGGGCAGTGGCTGACAGCGGTGCCCTGGTGTGGGCCGTGCACGTGGGTTTGCCGGGAGGTTGCACTGGCTTTGCGTGGACCCCGGGGTGGAGGGGGTGTGCGCATGGGAAGGGTGGACTGCTACCTGGAGCTGTTCACTCATTTCAACCATCCATCCATCCATCCATCTCCACACGCTCGGACGGGGCCCTGTGCTGGCCAGCCCAGGCAGGTTCAGAGATGGGGAGACCCGAAGGCAGGGCGACTCGTGCTTGGCAGCCCCCAGCATGGGTGTGCTGGGCGTCCCATGGGGTGGGTGGGCCGGACAGCCACAGGCTGGCCGGCCAGCGTTGGGGGAGCTGGCTCACACCCCTGTGCTTCCTCTCCAGCTGGAGCAGTTCAACATGATGGAGAACGCCATCAGCTCCAGCAGCCTGTACAGCCCAGGTTCGACACTCAACTACTCCCAGGCAGCCATGATGGGCCTGACAGGCAGCCACGGGAGCCTGCCGGACACGCAGCAGCTCGGCTACCCCAGCCACAGCAGCATCCCCAACATCATCCTCACAGGTGAGGCCACCCGTCAGGGCGTCTTCCGGCGGGTCCTGACGTCAGTGTCCCTGTGGGAGCCTAGGGGGAGATGGAGCCCCTGCCTCGGTGCAGACCTGCGGAGGCCAGAACCCCCCCCTTGACTCTGCTGGGCTTATGGGGTGCAGGCCAGGGGCACACATACTGAGGCCCGGACTTGGCCCAGTGGATGGGACACAGAGCAGGGGCGGGACAGGGCCACTCACTCATCCCGCCCTTCACCCCGTGCCCAAGCGTGTGCGCCCCAGTAGCTGAACATGCCCGGTGGGATTTGTCCTGTGCAGCCACACACACACAAGAGCTCACACATACCGTGTTGGGCATCCCCAAGCAGCTTTAGCACAGTGCCCAGGCACGCACACACACACACACACACACACACACTGCCCAGGCACACACACACACAGTGCCCGGGCACACACGTGTGCACGCGCGTGCACACACACACACACACACACATCTCCACCCAGCCATGCTCAGACCTTCCAGTCTTCTCTCCCCACCCTTTGTCATGCCCCTGAAGGTTCTAGGTATTATCAAAGAAGAAGCAGTTTCCTCATAAGCCAGGGCTGACGTGGGGTTGGGGATGAGACCCTTTCTGCAGTCCCGCTGGCATCTCTAGAATGGGAGGGTTCTCTCTCCAGAGCCCCCACAGCCTGGACTAGACTCAGGGCCACCTGCCTGGACCCAGAGTCTGCAGGAGATACTCTTGAGTGCAGAAGCCTTGGCCTTGGAGGTTGTATGAGAAGGATCACGCCTCTGTGATTGTCCAGTAGGCCAGAAAGACTAGAACTTGCATGTCCATTTCCCAGAGTGGGAAACGGAGGTCCATGATCTCACAAGAGCCCAGGTTTGAACCTGGGTCTCTGCGGAGAAACCTGGCCTTCCCTCCGGCCCACAGCCAAGTCCCCTGATGCACACAGGGCAGAGTGCCTGGCAGAGTCGGAGGGGCCCCCTGCTCCCTTCAGGTCACGCTGGTTTGTGTCACAAACCTCATCCCAGGGCGTCCTGGCCTTGGCACCCTGATGTGTGGGCTGGCACCACCCTGTGCACTGTGGGGTGCTGAGCAGCGCCACCACATGCCCAGCCTCCACTCCAACACCAGTAGCATTCCCTGCAGTAGTGGCGACTGAAAATATCCCCAGACACTGCAAATGTCCTTAGCAGCACAGACCACTCAGGTGAGCTTCCAGGTGCAGCCTGAACATCGACAGGGGCTGTGGAGGTGCAGAGTGGGGGTGCCGGGGGCCAGGGCGAAGCTGAGCCTTTTGTGTGTACCCCCCACCCCAGTGACAGGAGAGTCCCCTCCCAGCCTCTCTAAAGAACTGACCAGCACGCTGGCCGGGGTCGGTGATGTCAGCTTCGACTCTGACAACCAGTTCCCCCTGGACGAACTCAAGATTGACCCCCTGACCCTGGATGGACTGCACATGCTCAATGACCCAGATATGGTCCTGGCCGACCCGGCCACCGAGGACACCTTCCGGATGGACCGTCTGTGAGTGGGTCGCGTGGCACATGGCCGCCCAGCCCCCGGCTCTGTCACCCCGCCGGCCAGTGGTCCCGACGGCATCGCCCCGAGCCTGGGGACAGCGGCGCTCCGTCCCTCGCAAACGGCCGAGCTTGTGATTCTGAGCTTGCAATGCCGCCAAGCGCCCCCTGCCCGACCCCCCCATCCCTCCACCCCGGTCGTTCACCTCCCGCGTGAGGCCGTGCGTCGTCGCCCCCGCGGACCCTCCCTGCTCTCTCATCCCCTGTAAGATGCGGAAAGCGTGCTGGGCAGGGCTGCCAGCCTCGGTGGGCACCGTGCTTCGCGACGGTGGTGGGCTGAGGTACATCTTGCGACTGTTGTCCAGCTCTCACTGCCTTCCTCTGTCCCTGGTCCCCCTACCTGCCCGCGCCCCCAGCCCTTGGATAGGTAGCGAGCCAGCCCCACCCTGCCAAAGGGAGAAAGTGCCAGAGAGAGGGGGGCGGACGTGAAGCGAAATAAACACTATTTGGACTGCTGTCTTTTATATTTCTGTGCACACACAGAACGCTAGCATCCATCGCACGGAGGTGGGATGCGGACATGTGAACAGCCCGGGGAGCCGCTAAGTCTCCTCCAGGGTCCCTGCCTCGCCCGCCCACCCCCCACCCTCCGGCCAGGCCCCTCTGCGGCCACCTGTGCTGTGAAACCCCACCCCAGCCTGTCTGGGCGCACGTGGAGGCAGATATTTGGGGGGGCGTGCAACTTGTTTCCATCTTTGTACTGTGGCCCCTGTTTCTGTTATTTAAAGAATGGGGTGGGGAGGGGCGGCCAGGGCATTTTTCGTTGCGCTTCTTTTCGTTTGTTTCTTTCGGTTTGTATTTACATTATGGTTGTGGATGAGGCACTGACCCCTCCAAGCCAACGCTTGCCTGAGAGCATGTTTTTTTTTTTTTTTTTACTCTAGAAATCCAATCTTATAATACTTGTGAGCTAACTGGAAGCAGCCTGCTGCCTGCTCAGGTCTGAGCTGCATCTCCTGTGTTTTTAGTTTTGCTCCGTTATCCCAAACCAGAAGGACATGAGGTTAGGCTGGACTGGGCGGACACTCCGGTGAAAGCTGGCGGCAGCGGCCGGAAGTGCCTCCCCTCCGGTCTCGTAACCGACTTCCGGGAAGGAGCCCCGGCTTGCATTCAGGGTCTCCTGAAGGTGCCAGCCAGTCCTCAGGGCGGGTCCATCCCAGACCCCATGGCTGGCGGCAGCTGCGGCGCCTCTGCTCTGAGGCGCCGCAGAGACGAGCCTGTCCTCAGCAAGCCCGCCCCGAGAACCAGCCAGCATTCATCCTCTCCCACCGTCTCTTCGGTGGCCACTTCCGGCAGGGCTGGCTTTGGAGGCAAATAGCAGAGTGCGTTTCAGAGGCTGGTTTCCAGGTGCTTCTCACAGTGCCTCAGGAGGCCCAGGTGACCGCCTGCGGGGCTCACTGGTGCAGCGGAGGCCGGCCGTCTGCCTTCCAGGCCCCGCAAGCGGGCAGCAGGGCAGGTTTCGCATTCTGCTTTGCCCTGGGACCGGAGCCTCTGTTTGGTTCCCTCCGACACCGCGTTTTGAATTCGTTCTTGTTCCTCTGCCTGGCAGCCAGGCTGGCCCCCCCTGCCTGGTGCATTTCCACCTCCAGCAGGGTCTCCGGAGCACCGCCTCGTGTCTGTGGGAGCCAGATCCTAGTGACCAACCCTCTCTTGTTCCCCAGCTGGGCTGTTAGCACATAGCCAAGTGGCCAGGTGACCACACCCAGGGGGAGCCCCCGTCCTTCGTCACTTGGCCTCCACCGCTGTCGTCTGGCTGGGGGCACAGTGTCAGTCCATCCAGGTCAGGGGCCTGTCCTCTGGGTGGCGGGGTCTGGGGGCAAAGAATGGGGACTGTTTTCTGGTTTTTTTTTTTTAAGAAGAACTACATGTACATAGAAGGGTTTGATTACCATTAGACTTGTATGTAGAACTTTAAAAAAAAATGGCCTTAATAAAATTACAAACAACCTTCCTGGATGCAACTTTCAAACAAGGCACTGGGGACCCCATGAGGGGACCCCATGAGGGAACCCCGTCAGCCCACACTTCCCATCTGCCCCGCACTGGGTTCTTGGTGCAGGTGGGCAGGGAAGGAGGGGGGTCCAGCCCTGTGGCCCGTTTCTCGAATCCCTTGGCCAGGAGCACAGGTGACTTTGTGTTAACACGGCAGCCTTGGCCCATGAGGGGCGTGGATGCAGAGCTTTCCTGGGGAGGGGACCCAGCCAGAAACCAGCGGCCAAGCATCCTCAAAGGATTCACTGCCCCCTCCTAGCCCTGGGCAGGCCTTTAGGGGGAGTCTACAACAGGGGATTTGGTTTTTTTTCTTATATATCACTTCTCTAAGTATTCTTGAATTGCCAAGACTTTTAGAAAAAGGACAGCTTAGGGCAATCAGCCCTTTGACTTGTGATGTGAAAATACTGTGATTCCAGGCGAGCTGCGCCGTGAGGGGTGAGCCGGGGCCCCTGCGTCATGTACACAGAGCTGCCACCGCGCCCTCACTCGCCGTGGCTGAGCTCCCCTCATCCATCCCTCGGGAGCACGCACCATGCCTCGGTTTGCCCCCTGTCCTCTGAGCCTCCGGGCTGGGGAGCGTGTCCCCCCGTGAGGATGAGACCTGGGGTCAGCCTCTTTCTGTGTTCTCCAGAGAGGAGAGTTTGTATCCCTGCCCCCACCCCCGCCCTTCAGCTTCACCCCCTGCAGTGCCCAGAGTGGACTTGGGGGAGGAGAAGGCGGGTCTCTTTGGGGGTCACACCCTGTCACAGGTACCTGTGAGGACGTGTGCCGTTACCAGAGGGGAGACGGCAGCGCCCCCTCCACTTTCCCGGCTCACCTTGCTCCCCCCAGCACTCTCCTGGGCAGGAAGGGTGGGGGCCAGCCCCTTGGGGTAGAGGGCCCTGAGACCCTCAGTGGAAAGCTCAGGGGGCAGATCCATCCTTCAGCAAAATTTGGGGACCCACAGCCAGTAGTACCCAGAAGCTGGCCAGGCTCCCTGCTGGGAACAGGCGCACAGAAGAAGGGACCCTGATAGCATTGGGTCTAGCTCCCACCCCAACTGCGGTCCACACAGCTGTCTGGGACCGGGCCTGCAAGGCCGGAAGGCAGGGGCAGGTGGGTGTGTAGTGCCACCTCTGTGCTAACCTCCAGCCTCTCAACTGGCCTTAGGGCCACCTGCCTGCCTGGCGGGTGTGCACAGCGGCTGGGAGCCCGGCTTTGGGTGCTTGGCTGGCTTTTGTGTACTGTTATCTACTTGTGGATTTTGAGGGTTGAGCCAGGAGAGTTATGACATCCTAGGTGTGTTGGGCCTGATTGCTTCAGGCGGCCGACCTCCGAGGAGGATGGCTGGCCCAGTGGGGCCGTTATGAGGCCCATGTGTTACATGGGGGTGGGCGAGAGTGGCTGTCCATCTGTCTGTCCATCAGATGCTGGTAAGACCCTTGCATGGAGGATGAGAGGTCCCGAGTCGTCTGTCCGTCCTGCCAGGGTAGCTGTCTGCTGTAGGGCCTGCGTGCTGGGTGCGGGCTGGTTGTGGCCTGCTCACGGGAGATGGGGGAAGGTGTGAGGCCTGTGGTGGGGCTGGGCAGGGCTCCCACGGCCTGGGCCTGAAGAGTCCCTACGATCACTGCTCTTTGAGGGGCTTCTGTGGACCCAGAGACCTCCTGGGGGCTGAGTTCTCCTGGGATGCTGCACTTCTCCCCAGATCTCCACGCCTGGGCCAACCCTGAGCTAGTTCATAACCAGACATGCTGCCACTCTCCTGCCCCCACTCGGGATTCTGAGTTTCCCGCATGTCCAAAGAAGGCATCCCCACCCCAGGGTGCGGGCTGGGCATGGTGAGGCCTGGTGGGGTTGAAAGACCCTCCACGTCCTCTGCCCCCACCCCAGTCATGACAAAACGGGAGCACCCCCCCCACCCTCCCTGGCTTCTGAGGGAGCTGTGGTCAGAGGCCCCAGGGTACCTTTGGCGTGGGGTTGGGGCACCGAGGTGTCAGGTCAAGGGTACCTGGTGCTCTTGGGCGTGATGCTTCAGGTGAGGGGTCTGTGGCCGCCTGAGCCTGCACCCCCGCCACACAACCTGAAGAGCTGGGCGGGGGGGACTGGGTGCCTCTCCTGCCCTGGGAGGCCTGTCTGGGGTGAGTGGGCAGCCTGGTCTGTTTCCACCCTGTTCCATTCTCAGGGGACCCTGGGCCCCCACGCCCGGGGAGGGGGGGTCTTACAGTGTATGATGGGGTCCCTGGGACGTTCCTTGGTCAGTTTGGCCTGAGCCAGCTCTTTCTGGTTTCCTTCAGCTTTTGGGGGTCCTGGCTGGTGGGCCTCAGGCACCTCTCGTAACCATGGGTGTGCCACAGGCACCGGGCCACAGACAAGAATTCTCCCCTAGCAGAGGCGGGGTGACCTGCAGCCCCAGTGCCTGGGCACTGGGGTACCTCTGAAGGCACCAGGGGGCGAGCAAGACTCTTGTGACCCAGGCCTCAGTTCCCTCTTGTCATTAGGAGCTCAGGTCCATGGTATCTGGGTCCTAGGCTCATCCAAGGCAGGGTAGCAGGCAGGGGCTAGATGTCAGGAGCTGATTCCAGGCAGCTCTCCTCACCTTCTGACCAGCGCCCAGCACCCTGTCCCCAGGAGCCAGACACGTGGGCTGCCCTCCTCTCACAGGGTTGTGGAATCTGGGGGCAGTTAATGCCCAGCCTGTCATTTCTGACCTCCTGCCAACTGGGGACAAGGGGACACAGCTGTGGCACTTGCCACCAGACTTCGGGAGGGAGGGCTTTGGCAGCTGAGGTCCACTGACCCTGCCACGCCCTCCATAGGAAACTGCCCTTCCCCTTCCAGGAGCTGGGCAGTACCACTGATATATGCAAACCCTGCAGTCCCGGCCCTGCCCCGCCTGTGTCCCTCTCTCCAGGCTGGCTCTGCCCTCCCCAGCATGTACACTGTGCTGTAGGCGTCCCGTGGGCTGCACGCTTGGGTGCCCACGGCGGGCGGGGGCGGGCGCTCAGGGCGCACTTGGCCAGCCCCTGCCCGTCCTTCTGGCGCGGACGCTGTCGGCTTTGTACGTTCGCATCCTTTGTAATGAAACGTAATAAAAAGTCACTGTTTCCGTCTCTGCCGCCTCCCTTTTCTACCTCCCCTCTTCTCCTGCCTCAAGGGTGAGATGTGGGTTTCGCCGGTGCGCCAGCTGGGAGTTGCCCAGAGACCACACACGCATGAACACGGACCCCCAGGCCTAAGGCCCTCACACACACTCCGCAGGATCCCAGGCCAGATGGTCCAGGGGCGCGGAGGGGACGAAGCAGCAGGCCTGGGGCCTGCAAATTAAAGCCCGACACCTTGTCAGGCTGCTAGGGCCCCAGCCAGTCAGCGGGGAGTCAATGGCAGTCCCCACCACCACTGCCTAAGTTTGGGGTCTCTAGGCCAGCCTCCCCTCAGAGACTTGACCCTACCATCTCCCCAAAGCAGAGACCACAGCCAGCCCCTCCGCCACACAGACACACTTTATTTTGTCTTCCCTGAGCCCCTCTCATTCCCCCCCAGGCCAACTGCCTCCTGGGGCCTGATGCCGACGACCTCCCATGGGGAGGGCAGCCGCGCGGGTGGCTGTCACCCAGTGGCGGGTCCCCAACCCCATCCCTAGGCCTGCAGCAGCCTCTGGGCCTCGTAGTCCTCGGGGATGGTGTCTGTGGAGAGAGGGTGAGGAGGTGAGGCGGGTGAGGCTGGGGGGTGCAGACTCCCCGCCTGCCCTGATGAGGGTCCTCTTACCGTTGCAGCGGTAGCGCAGGTTGGCCCAGATGATGTTCTCCTGGGAGAAGCAGAAGACCCCCAGACGACCACCCCGCATGGTTGTATCCAGGACCACGTTGCTGTCTGCCACCAGCTCTGGGCCCTCGTAGAATCGCACTCTGCGGGGCAGGAGGGGACCGTGACTCGGGGTCCTAGGCCAGGCCCTCCCCTCTCAGAGCGTCAGCACCCTGCCCAGGGAACTAGCATCTCTTCTCTAGGAGAAGGGACTGTGTGTCTCCCTGCCTGGGCCACAGTCAGGACAGAGGGAGCTCCTGATCTGAGCCTCAGTTCCCCTGTGTGACGATGGATGTGCAGGGCGCGCATCCAGTAGGTGCTAAACATAGCGCCTGGACTTCCTGGCAGCGCAGAGTGGGGACTGGGAAACGGGGAGTGGGTGAGACCCCACCTTCTGCTATGTATGCGCACAGTTCAGAACCCCCAGCCCTGGGTCCAGGCCGCCCAACCTGGCCCCGCCCTTCCTGAGTCCAGGCCCGCCCCTGTCCGCCTGCCCTCTGGGCCCGCCCACTGAGCAGCTCTCTGCCAGACCTGAACCCTCCCCGTGTCCTCGGAGGGATATCATACCCCAAGGCCAAACAGTTATTTCTGCCTCTATTATTCCCATTTTACAGGTAAGGGGACCAAGGCCCCCCGAAGCAACTCCCTCCCACAAGAGCGAGGAATGAATAGGGACTCCGGGCCCCTTGGCGGAGGGCGGGCTCCCACCTGATGTAGCCCACTTGGGGCCGGTGCTGCAGGAACCAGCGGTAGGATGTCTTGTCCTTCCAGCCCACGTTCCGGGGATCCTTCCACAGCAGCCGCACCTGTGATGCTGTGTCCCCCGTGTGCCACAGTGCGTTCCGAAGCTGCTCCCCAGGGCCTGTGGAGGACTTCACGGCCTACCACATCCAGGAAGAGGAGAGTGGGGTCAGGGACCATACAGGCCACCAAGGCCCCCAGACGGGCAAGGAGCTTTGAGTCATAGAGGAATGGTGGGAGTCCCTGGTATGCCTGGATGGGAGATCCCCCCAAGGAAGCCTTGAGGGCCACATGGAGGTTTACAGGTGGGTTATAGGGGGCAGCAGTGGTCGGTAGGATAAACTAGAGTCTAGAGGACTTAGGGAATTTTAGGGTTTCAGTGAAATACTGGGATCCGGGTGGCGCTAGTGGTAAAGAACCCGCCTGCAATGGAGGAGATGCCAGAGATGGGGGTTCCATCCCTGGGTCTGGAAGATCCCCTGGAGGAGGGCATGGCACCCCACTCCAGTATTCTTGCCTGGAGAATCCAGGACAGAGGAGCCTGGCAGGCTACAGTCCATGGAGTTGCAAAGAGTCCGACACGACTGAGCGGATCTATTCTATTCTAGGGGGTCTGCAGGAGGATTTGGAACCTGAGAGAAAGCCTGGGGCTCTGTGAGGCGATTTGGATGCCCACAGGAAGACTAAGGGATCCTGGGGGCATGTTTGAGGACCTGTGGGAGGAACTGGGAGGATTTCGGTAGAAAGCCTTTGAGGTCCGTAGGATCATGCCGGGGACTGTAAGGCTTGTGGGTCTGTGGAAGGGCAGGGGGCCTCAGAGACGGCGCTGAAACCAAGCGCTCAGCAAGGGCCCAGCACCTTGAGCTGGATGCCGGGCTCTGCCACCGCACGGAACGGGCTCGCCTGCCAGTACGTCTGCTCCATCTGTTTCCACATGACCGCGTAGAAGCTGGAGCTGTCCTGGTAGCCAAAGATGAAACCAGCGTAGTCGTCATCCGTGACAGTGTTCACGTGGAACGTGCCTTCGAAATCCACGCCATTGAAGGCCGTGTAACCTGGGGAGAAGAAGGCACGCTAGCCCTTGTCCTACCGGGATCCGGATCCGTCCCCGAACCCTGCCCCTTCTGAGTACAGAACGCCCAAGCCCAGAGTCCAGACCACCTAGCCTGGCTCCGCCTTTCCCGAGTCCAGGCCCGCCCCTGTCCCGCCTCTCCTCCGGCCCCGCCCCCCGAGCAGCGCCCTGCATGGCTTGGCCGCCCCGCCCCCGCGTCTCACCCACAGCCAGGCCTGGGTCGCTGTTCATCGTCTGCACGATCTCCATACCCTGGTGAGGTTCAAAGGACGAAGGGCGTCAGGCCAGAAGGACTGGGCTCCCCGCCTCGAGTTTAGGACCCGCTGCGGTGGTCCTGGGCTCCCCCCACTTCCCGCCTAGTCCCCGCCCCCACCTGGTTGAGCACCACCCAGTTAGGGTCTATCTGCGCGTCGCCCTCAGGGTCCAGCACGACCGTCTGGAAGGCCCGGAAGTCGGTGAGGGTGACCTCAGCGTTCTCCGGACACACATCGATCTTGTCTACCACCTTGTCCGCATCAAAGTCGCCCTGGCACGCGTCGCCCACGCCGTCCCCTGAGAGGAGGTGGGAGGCCCCCCCCCCCCCCCGCAATGATAGAATGAGCTCCAGGCCCCGCCCCGGGCCTGGCCATGCCCATACAAGCTACTGGCCCTGCCCAGGCCACGCCTCCAGCTCGGCTCACAAGAGCCACTGCCCCCACCATGCCCACCCCAAACCTCACCCTGGCCCTGCCCCACAGGACCTGCGTCCGGCCTTACGGTCCGTGTCTTCCTGGCCCGGGTTGGGCACTAGACGGCAGTTGTCCCTACTGTCGGGGACCCCATCGTTGTCGTCATCGTCATCACAGGCGTCACCCTGGCCATCGTGGTCTGAGTCCTGCTGGGCACTGTTGGGCACTGTGGGGCAGTTGTCCATCGAGTCCTGGTGCCCATCCCCATCCCTAGAGTGGGTGGAGCAGGGACAGTGAGGCGAAAGCCGGGTCGGGCGCTGCCCACGCTGGGTTCCCACCTCAGCCCCGGATGGCCTGCTTACTTGTCTTGGTCGCTGTCACAAGCATCTCCCACGAAGTCGTGGTCCACATCCCTCTGGGGGCCAGAGGAGGGGGAGGATACAGACGTTCATAATCAGGGCAGAAGAATTCAGAAGCCTCTCCCCCACCCCCAGTTCCAGAGCCAAGATCTTCCTGAGCCCAAGCAACATCCACCCACACACCCCCCTCCCCCCCGCCCCAACCCCAGCCAAGTTGTTCAGACTGGGCTGGAGTCTTGCTAACCAGCCTGGGACTCACCTGGGGGTCTGCCTCAGCTGGAGTCTGGCCTACACTCACCTGGTCTGCGTTGCTCTTCTGAGGACAGTTGTCACAGGCATCTCCTACACCATCACCATCAGTGTCCTTCTGATCTGAGTTGGGCACCCTGGGGCAGTTGTCCGCCGGATTGCGGATCCCTGCGAGAAGCAGAGGAAACAGAACCGGATCCCCAGATGGGGCTGGGGCCAGGCTGGCTTCAGCAGAGCAGGTGCAGACCTGGGATTAGCCTGGGACAGAGTCCCCACTCCACCTTTGGTTCCCAATAACTACAAAGTTAGACTAAGTCTTCGTGCCCAGTCCCCAGCCTCCTAGAGACTAAATGGATGGAGCAGTGAAGGGACTGGCTCAGTGTGTGCACCACCTTGAGTCTCTGCCCCGCTGTAAAAATGGTACCTCTTCCATGGGGCCCTGTCCCCCATGCTCACGGCTCTGTCCTCTTTCCCCTGCAGCATCTAACGCACGGTCCCCCTTTCCCTCCTGCAAAAGGTCTTCCCTCTTTCCCTTGGCCTGTCAGCTTGCATTTCTGTGCGCGGAGCAGGTTCAGCGGTTCCTGGCGCCCTAGGCGAGCTCACTCGCTCCGGCTTCCAGAAGAGGCCGAGCCCCACCTCCAGCCAAACCCCACCCCTTGGTGCCCGCCCTTTCCTCTCCTCTCCTCGCGCGCCCAGAACTCACGGTCGCCGTCTATGTCGTCGTCGCAGGCGTCGCCTCGGCCGTCCTTATCTGTGTCCTTCTGGTCGTCGTTCTTCTGGGACCGACAGTTGTCGCACGCATCGCCCCACTTGTCGCCATCCGTATTTCGCTGGTCTGGGTTCCGCACGAGCGGGCAGTTGTCCTAGAGGTGAGGGCCGGTTAGGGGATAGGCAGTCCTAGAGAGTCAAAAGTCACTCCCCAGACTGTCCAGCTCCGAGGCCCCGCCTCCTCTGCATGGACCCCACCTCAGTCCTTTGGGACCCCTAGATCAGCCTCTGAGGCCACACCCGGCACCCGGAGACACGCCCCCCCACCCGGTCTCTCCCGGGCCCCCACTTTTGCCCCACCTTCTCATTGAGGACGCCGTCCCCGTCGGCGTCCGGGTCGCAGGCGTCTCCGATGCCGTCCCGGTCCACATCCTCCTGCCCTGAGTTGGGCACCGTCACGCAGTTGTCCTAGGGGTGGGCACAACGGGCGTTGGGGGCGTGGCCAGTAGCCCCGCCTACCCCTGCCAGGCCACGCCCTCCACGCCGCACCCACCTTTCTGCACTGGCGCTCCGAGCAGCGTAACTTCTCGTCTGGGAAGCCGTCCAAGTCTGTGTCGCGGCCGCAGATGAGCCCATTGCCAGCCCAGCCGACGGCGCACTGCGGGTGGGGTAGTCAGTGGGTGCTCTGGCGTGGCCCGACACCCGCACCCTCATCCCATTCTACTCCTGGCCTGCTCGCACTCACCACGCATGATCGCGACCCGTCACGCTCCAGCACGCAGTCGGCCTTCTCGTGGCACGGGCTGGGCGTGCCGTCAGGGCAGAAGCGCTGCGGCCGCCGACGGCAGCCTGATGCCTGGTCGCCTACGAAGCCGGGCTGGCACGGGCCGCACTGGAAGGAGCCCTGAGCCCGGGCCACAGGAGGTCAGCCCCCGCCGCCTGACGCTTCCGCCCCACCCTCCGCATCTCTCAATCCTTCCTTCTCCTCCCAGGCCTTACCACGGTATTGACGCATACAGAGTTGGGGACGCAGTTATGCTGCCCGGTCTCACACTCGTTAATGTCCGTGCAAACCTGGGTGGGAGAGAGCGCACTGGTCCACGCTCCCAGGCAGATGCCCCCAGACCTCCCACCCGAGTCACGAATCCTCTGCATCCCATCTTTCCTCCAGTCCCGACCATCCCTGATGGGAAACCCTTAACTTCCTCTTCCCCAGACTCCTGTCCCCATCCGTTGCCCCTGGAGCCAAGCAGGCTGCGAGGCTGAAGTTTACTTAACAAAATCCCCCCACCTCGAAATGCTCCTCCCGGCTCTCCAATCCCCGACGGCCCTCACCTGCTTGTTGGCCTTGGCGAAGGCCAGCCCCACGCCCTCGTGGGTGGGGCCGCTGAACCCAGGTGGGCAAGCCTCGCAGCGGAAGCCGGGACTGGTATTGATGCAGCGGACGCGAGGGAAGCAAGGATGGGCGGTGCACTGGAGGAGGAAGGGCCCGGGAGGATCAGAGGATGAGGAGCTGGGCCTCCCCCAAAGAGGCGCCTTAGGGCTTATTGGACTTGTAAAGTTCAAGGGCCATCAGCTAGCTATAGGAGGGAGGGGGTGCCATGTAGGGCAGAGGCTATTGTCCCAGAGGTCAGGTCACACACGGCTTTGCCTCGATGTGGGAAAGGGCAAGACCAGGCGAGGAGAAGGGCCTGCCTGGAGTGGGGCTGTTTCTGGGACCCAGTGGGCTGGATGCTCATGGACGGGGGAAGAAATTTTGAGGGCGGGCATCCCCAGCGGAAGGGGGAAGTGGTCGTCGGGGTGTGCGTGCCCGTCGGTGAGGAGGTTGCCGGGGCGGGGGGACCCCGGTGGTGGAAGGGTCTCTGGGGTCGGCCACCCCGGGCGGTGGTGAGTGGGGTCGTTGAGGGGGACCACTCCCGGCTGTAGGGGAGTCGTCGGGGTGGACGTCACTGGCTACGGAGGAGGTCGTCAGGGTGGGCATCCTAGGTGGAGAGGGGCGTGGTAGGGGTGACTGTCCCCCGGCGGTGGGGAGGTCGTCTGGACGTGCGCCCCCAGAGGTGAGGGAGTCCTCTCCCGGAGGACCCCCAGCGGACGAGGAGGTCGTCGGGGCGGGGCGGTGGGGAGTTGTGGGGCAAGCGTTTGGGGTTCTTCGGGGCGGTGGCGGCAGACGCACCTCGTTGACGTCGGCGCAGTGCGAGCCGTTGCCCGTGAAACCTTCGGGGCAGGGTCCGCAGCGCGCGCCGCTGGCTGTCTCGGTACAAGCCACTCCGGGGAAGCAGAAGCCGGGCGAACACTGGCTTAGCGGCCGCACCGTCAGACTGGGGGTTCGAACGGGTTGCATCCCTGCAGGGAGTGGGGCGCGAGTGGTTAAGGCCACGCCCAGGGGTGGAGCCTGTCGAGACAGCGTTCCCATGCAGGCAGCATCCTGGCTGTTCCGCGACCCCGCCCCGTACGGAGCGCTCCTCTCTCCAGGTCTCTGCAGTCTCTCGATCTCTGCGCCCGACTGTCTTTTTTCGCTTCTCCCTCCGCGACTCCACCTCCCAGCGTCTCCCGCAAGGTTTCTGGCTCTTTTGGGGGTCTCCCCTCCCACAGTCTCTCTCTCTCCTTTCTGTTCCTCTCTCTCCATCTCTCATCCAATCTCTCCATCTCTGTCAACCTCTGTCTTCTTCTCTCTTTTGCTCCCGGTCTGTCCTCTGCTCTCTGGATCTGTTTCTGTCTGCCCATCTCTTCTCGCTCCCCGGCCACCCCGTCTCCGTCGCCCCGGCTGCGCTCACCGCACGCGTCACACTCCATCACCGTGTTTTTCAGGAACGTAATCTCCTTGACCTTCGGTGCAAGGGAGATGGGTTGTGGTCAGCGGGGATCCTTCTCCTCCCCCGCCGGTCTCCCCTCTCCCTCTCTCAGACTCCTTCCCCATGACACCACCGTCGCGGACCCTCTCCCCGCGGACTCCCTACCCCCAGATCCCTACTCTCCCAGCCCCTTCTCCTCCTTCCCTGGGATTTCCTCCTCCCCTCAAGGATCCGTACCCTCTCCCGTAGAACGCCGCATCCCTGAGACCGCCCCCGCCCCTTCCTTTCCATAAACTCGGCCCCTCTCACCTCCATCAGGACCAACTTCTCCGGTCCGTTCCCACTCCCCCACCCTCCCCTGCCTCCGAGACCCACTTCCCCTCTTCCAAATCTCTGTCTTCTCCCCTGACCCCCAACCCCCCAACCCCGGCCGGCACCTGCTGCCGCAGTAGGTCCCGTACGTCCTGCAGGGCCGCGTTGGTCTCCTGGAGTTCGCGTAGCATCTGCGGGCCCAGGTCCCCACCTGCGCTGACAGGGGGCGCTGGTGGGGCTTCGGGGACCGGCGACCCCCATCACCATCCCTCACCCCGCCGCCGCAGAGATCCCTGACGCCCACCCCATTTCTTGAGCTTCTGCCCCCACTGCCTGCTGTCTCCACCCGGCAAGCCCCGGTGAACTTTCCCCGAGCCTCAAGGAGCCGCGACCCCAGGCCTCCCGCGAGTCCTGTCCCTCTGGGGGTCAGAGGCACGGCGTGGGGGAGGAGCGGCTTACCCAGCGGCATCTGCCCCTGGCCTGATGCGCCGAGGGCAGCCAGCGTGAGCAAGAGAACGCGGGCGGCGGCGAGAACCATGACGGCGGCGGGGAGCTGGACTGCGGCTCGCTCTCTGCCGCCCACGAGGGCCGAGCGGCCTATTTATCCCGGCGGCGCGGCCGGCCCGGGGGACGGCCCACCGCGGCCCTGCCCAGCGTCCAGCCACAAGGTAAACAGACGGCGCTGGCCTCCACGTTCAGGGCCCCGCCCAGCGCTGCTGAACTCGGATCGGGCGAGGAAACTGAGTCAGCGGGGGCTTGGGCTGAGGTTGGTGGGGCGGGGAATCAGTCAGGACCGCCCTCCAGCCCTCTCATTCACTTGTTTGAGAGACGGCTGCGTGCCAAGCCTCCAGCATAGCTGGAAACGAAGCGAGCCCCATAACGGCTCCCCACAGTTCACAATTGGGGAAACTGAGTCAAGAGTGGCTTAAGGTTAGGAGTTACCTCCTCCCCCAGCCCCTTTCTGGTCTTTCCTCTCTGCAGTTCTCTGGTTGATGAGTAGGTAGTGGGGACAACCTGGTCACCCAGAGGCCGGAGCCCACTCAGTCACCCAGCCTGTGCACCGGCCTGTGTGTGTGTCCCTCCCCGCGGGAGGACTAGCAAATTAAGGGACGCTGGCTGGAGGAGGTCTGAAGGGGAGCCCTGTGCTTCTGTTTGTCGAGACTTTGCCCATACCATCAGAGCTCCAGTCCAGTTCTGTGGGAACAGCCTGTAACAAAAATAGAAATTATTGCTAATCAGGAAAATCCTCCCAGCCCAGCCATGCTCTTAAGCTACAAAACACCTCTGTTTTCTGGTATTAACCCTATACACTGCTACCCTCCAGTGTTTGCAGCCTCTATTCTATAAGCAAGAAAACTGAGGTCCAGAGAGGCGAAGCAGAGAGCTGAAAGCCACTGTGAGGGGCAGGGATGAAGCCAAGGTAGGGTCATTGTCAGATCTGTTCTAGTGGGAGGTTGCAGAGAAGTCACTGAGGGCTTCCTGGAGGAGGTGGCAAGAAATCTAAAGGAAAGGAAGACTCAGATCAGGGGATAAAAAAGGTAGGACAATTCTGGCAGAGAGAAACATGTGAAGCTTGAAGTTGGGGATATTTCAGCCACATTCATTCATTCCACAAACGCATTGACCATCTGCTATGTGCCATGTCCTTTGCAGGAGGCTGGGGACACGAAGTGAACAAGCCAGATTGGGCTTCTCCCTCGTGGGGAGCCCACCATAATCGTCCCAAGGGACAGGCAGCAGTGGGAGCTCCAAGAAGGTGCCTGACCCAGCTTGGGGCATCAGGGGGAGTCTGGGGAGGTTTCTTAGAAGAGGAGGGAACTCAGAGCTATGACCAGGAAGGTGAAGAGACCACAGCCAGATAAAGAGATGGCTGAAAGGCATTCTAGCTAGAGGAACAGTATGTGCAAAGGCCCTGAGACAAAAGTGAGTCTGGTCTGCTGGGCAGATTGATCTCAGGGTAGAGAAATCCTGGGGCTCAGGAGAACTGGTGCCAGGTGGTACAGGGCTTGGGCTGTCTCTGGAGGGCAATGGGGAGCCACAGAGGGGTGAGTGAAGAGTGGGGGGTCTGGAGGGGAGGCTGAATAGGAAGAGCCAATCCCAACCTGGGCACTTCTAGTGAAGCCTGTGCCCTGATGCCTGTGGCAGGGCTATGAGCTCACCTCCTGTTTCCCTTGGCATCCGGCACACCTGGGGGCCGCTCCCAGCTGGTGTTGGGATTCTTGGGAAAACCACGGCTCCAGGAGGGCCTCTAGGCTTGCGTGTGCCTCATGCAGCTAGGACGAGGGCCCATGGGAGCCAAGCCCCTGCCACAGGCTTGGCATGGGGCTGGAAGCGTGGACATGCATGGCTGTGTTCACGGCTGGGCCATGAGGAGCTGTGAGGAAGAAACTTCTAGGCATAGGGAATGGCGAAGGCGGCAGTCCTGAGGCTGTCCCAGGCTGCAGATCAGACCACAGAGGCCTGCAGCCGGGCAATCTGGTTTAATGTCCCTGCTTTCTGGATCCCGCTGGCTCTGAAATCCCACTTCCAGGCAGCAGCCCCCTCCTCCCTCGCACACCTTGGCAGCCTCACATCACACACTCACTCTGGGTGAACTTCCGGCCCTTGTACCTGCTGTTCCCCACCATCCCAAATACCGTTCTCCTTCCTCCACGATCTGGCTCTGATGCCCGCTCCTTCAGGAAGCCCTCCCTGCTCTTCTTGGGCAGGGCTTAGGGGCTGCGTGACATTCCCCCAGGATGCCTGACAGAGTGCTTCCGGCAGAGAAAGGATGAGCTCTCCCAGGGGACTGGGGATGTCTGTGTTTTGTTCCGTTCCTCCGTTCCCGGGGGCCCTGGGCCTGCAGAGAGCCCCGCCACGATGAGTGGCACATGGATGCTGTTTCTTATAATTCATGCACCATCGTTACTATTAATAACAGTAACCCCTGCTACCGCTGTCCGTATGACAGACTCAGGAGCCACATGGCCTGGGTCCGAATGTCAGCTGGGCAAAGCCTCGCTGTGTGACCTAAGGCAAGTTGCTTGACCTCTCTGTGCCTCAGCTGCCTCACTGAGAAAGTGGGAGTGATCACTGCTGAGAGGACTGAATGAGCTCAGTGTGCCTCCAGTGTTAGCCCATCATACAGTACGGAACCTATACACAACGTCAGTTATACCTCAGGATGTCCTTACTTACATTTTCCTCAGAGAGGGAATGAGACAGCTCAAGGTCACACAGCCAGGATTAGACCTGGAGAAGGCAGGACCCCTAAGGCCTTCGCACCACCCCTCTCTGCCCTTGGTCACAGATTGTAGATGAGAAGTGCTAACCCAGGCCCCTCGTTAGCTGTGAAGACTGCTGCCTGGGACCTCCTGGCCTGAGCCCTTGGCTGGCGCCCCAGCCAGCCCCCCTTCCCACCACGTTAGACCCAGCGGTTCCGGGAGCCTGGCCAGGCTTGGGCAGAGGGGCTGGTGCCTGTGTGATGAGGCTTCAGAGCCCTCCCTGGCAGAGTTCTGCTGGGCCAGGAGACATGTGGGCACCCCCCGCTTGCCCAGCCGCCTCTCCTGTGAATCCAGAGGGAAAGTATGTCGGGAAGGCAGCCGCCCTGCCCTGGGCGGGCCCAGCCACAGGCTCAGGGTCTGGGGAATTCATTACAGCAGCGAGGGAGGCCACTTAGCTACTGCTGGATCCGCAGCTGAGGAGCCTGACCCAGCCTGCCTTGAATGGCCCAGCTGGACCCAGCTCTCCAGAAGGACCAAGCAGTGGGGAGTGGGGCGGTGGGGCAGAAGGGGTGCCATTTGGGCACTGGGGTCTGGCAGACCCACCCTGACTTGCTCTGTGAACTCTGGCAAGCCCTGACTCTTTTCCCATCCTCCATTTGCCCTGACTGTGTCGTCATTTATCTCAGGCTCTCCAAAAGGTATGATAAAGAGGAAAATAACAATAAATATAATGGCTACAATTTTATTGCTGCTGCTGCTAAGTCCTTTTACTCGTGTCCGACTCTGTGCGACCCCATAGACGGCAGCCCACCAGGCTCCCCCGTCCCTGGGATTCTCCAGGCAAGAACACTGGAGTGGGTTGCCATTTCCTTCTCCAAGGCGTGAAAGTGAAAAGTGAAAGTGAAGTCACTCAGTCGTGTCCAGCTCTTAGCGACCCCATGGACTGCAGCCCACCAGGCTCCTCCATCCATGGATTTTCCAGGCAAGAGTACTGGAGTGGGGTGCCATGAGTAAGCGCCAAGGGCTCGAAACCTTGCCACGTCACTTTTGTGGGTTTTCCCTTTTTGTCCCCTCTCCTCATAGCCTCAGGGGGCAGGAGCGGGAGGCAGCAGGAGACGGCCAGGAAGCCTCGGTCTCTGGCACCAGGACCCAGAGTTTCATTTCCCACCTCTGCTGTGCAGCTTCAGACAAGTGCTTAGCATCTCTGTGCCTCTTTTCTTTTTTTTTTTTTTTTAATGGGGTAGGGGAGGGTACCTTCAAAAGTAGATTTACTTTTAATAGTAATGTAGATTTTTACTTCTCCAGTTTAGACAATGGACTGCAGAGTTGCCTCAGGGGAGAAAGGACTTCACTAGGAACCAACTGGAATTTAATGGTGTGGCATTCAATGGGCACTGACTTCTGAGAATGGTTTTACACCACTATTATCTTCAGAAATTTCCAGGGATAACTGTGGCTGGACAAACGACCGCCCTGCTCTTTTCTCCTTTCCTCTCACATTTAATGAGCGTTTTGTAGGTAACAGCAGAACAAACCAGTGTCCGTGTTGCGACTGCCTACGGGCTCACGACAGAAGTTTACTTCTCTCTCTCAGTCTGTGTTTCTCTCTGTCTAATGAAGTGAAACATGAAAATGCCTAAAGTTGTTTGCAGTTTATCAGCAGCACTAAAGATCCAAGTGAAATGAGGACAACGAGAGCCCCAGCCTCTGAGGCTCATCATAAAACCCGAGTACATTAATCCATGAAAACTACACCCGGCACTTTTATTTTTTTTTTGATAGGTAAGAAGTGGATTTATTCGGAGAGAAACACACTCCACAGAGTATGGGCCATCGCCGAGGGTGAATGCCCACTTGGCACTTCTCGATATTGGTGGTTGCTCTCATCCCCCCTCTACAGGTGGGCAGACTGAGGCTCAGCATGGCAGTCTCAGCATGCTTCCTTGATTTGGGGAATGCTCAGAGAGGGAAGGCACACAGCCTTGCTGCAGGGAGAGGGGCCCCTGTGGGTGGGTGGGCAGCAGAGAGCACAGGAAACAGAGCCCTGCCCCCAATTCCTCCTCGTCTGCTTCCAGCTGCCGCCTCAGCTCATCAACAGGAGGCCCTTGTTCAAGCCAGTGACGGCAGGAGGCCGAGGGAGGGGTGTGTTTACCGACTGGCCACCTGGCAGGCAGAGGCCCAGAGGTGCACGGGCCAGTCTGGGAGGGAGGCTACCAGGCAGGGAGAAGCGACAGCCCCAGAGGGGGAGCACTGCCTGCAGTTGGGCGCTCCCAAATGCTTCGCAGACAATAGGATGAGATTAAATAACGTCATCCTCTGCACAAGCAGATGGGACGACGGTGGGCTCAGCCTCTCAGCCCGGCGGTAGGGGACCTTGGAGGTGGACAAGTGCATACCAGCTGCAGCAGGATGGGCTGGGAAACAGAGCCCCGGAGTCAGGGAGACCGCTGTGCCAGGGAGTGTTAGTGTTGGGGCCTGAACACATGAGTGGGTTCCAGGTGGTAAGGAGTATCCAGGGCTGAGAGCAGAGCAAGGATGAAGACCTCCGGGGTTGGGGCGGGGGATGTGTCTGATACATAGGAGATTCAGTGAGGAGGCAGGTGTGGCTGGAGCAGAGGGTCAAGGGGATGATGGAGGGGAGAAGGCTGGACCACAAGTGACGTGGTGATGGGAGCCTTGTGTAGACACAGAGCCCTGAGCCATGTTTGGGCTCCATGGACCTCTCCAGCCCCATCTCTTTCTGCCTTCCAGGCTCTGACTTGGGCAGTGACTGCTCCCAAGTGCAGTTTCCCCTTTAAGATCGTGCCCTCCTCCTTGTCCCACCTGCGTTAGTAGCCACTCTGGCCTCCAAAGGGCCTCAAGTGTCCATCACGGCACTTACCATGCTTCAGGGACACAGATGAACGGCACGGCCATGTGACTGCATCCTCTGCTGAGTCCCACTGCGTCTCCCGCATTACGAACGTATCAGAACAAATCAGCGATGGATGGATGGTGGATGGATGGATGACGGATGGATGGATGGATAGATAAATGGATGGTTGGATAGAGGATAACCTGACTGGCTGGATCAGGGGATGGATGGACAGACAGTCAGATGAGATGGCTAGATGACGGATGGTGGATGGATGGATGGATGACAGATGGTGGATGGATGGATGGATGACAGATGGGTGGATGGATGGATAGATGACGGATGGTGGATGGTGGATGGGTGGATGGATGACGGATGGTGGATGGATGGATGGATGACAGATGGGTGGATGGATGGATAGATGACGGATGGTGGATGGATGGATGGATGGATGGATGACGGATGGTGGATGGATGGATGGATGATGGATGGCAGATGGTGGATGGATGGATGGATGACGGATGGTGGATGGATGGATGGATGGATGACGGATGGTGGATGGATGGATGGATGGATGGATGACGGATGGTGGATGGATGGATGGATGATGGATGGCAGATGGTGGATGGATGGATGGATGATGGATGGTGGGTGGATGGATGGATGGATGGATGGATGACGGATGGTGGATGGATGGATGGGTGATGGATGGCAGATGGTGGATGGATGGATGGATGACGGATGGTGGATGGATGGATGGATGGATGGATGACGGATGGTGGATGGATGGATGGATGATGGATGGCAGATGGTGGATGGATGACGGATGGTGGATGGATGGATGGATGATGGATGGTGGATGGATGGATGGATGGTGGATGGATGGATGGATGACGGATGGTGGATGGATGGATGGATGATGGATGGCAGATGGTGGATGGATGGATGGATGACGGATGGTGGATGGATGGATGGATGACGGATGGTGGATGGATGGATGACGGATGGTGGATGGATGGATGGATGATGGATGGCAGATGGTGGATGGATGGATGGATGACGGATGGTGGGTGGATGGATAGATGACAGATGGGTGCATGGATGGGTAGATGACGGTTGGGTGGATGGATGGATGATGGATGGATGGATGTATGGATAGATGACGGATGGTGAATGGATGGATGGATGGATGGATGACGGATGGTGGATGGATGGATGGATGGATGGATGACGGATGGTGGATGGATGGATGGATGACGGCTGGGCGGATGGATGGGTGAATGGATGGGTAGATGATGGATGGGTGGATGGATGGGTGGATGATGGATGAATGGGTAGATAAATGGATAGTTGGATCGAGGATAACCTGACTGGCTGAATCAGGGGATGGATGGATAGACAGTCAGATGAGATGGATAGATGACGGATGGGTGGATGGATGGGGTGGCCACATAGGTGGATGTATAGGCAGGCAGATGGGTGGACAGAGGGATAGATGGGGAGGTGGCTGGGTGGATGGATGTTTCACAGACCGATGGGAGGATGGATGGACGAACGGACAGATACCTCTCCTTGGAGCCTCTCGAGCTGTGTGGCAGCCCCATTCAGAGTCACTGGAAAAGTCAATCCAGAGAGAAGGCGAAACACACAGCGGGTGCCTTTGTCCATTCTCTGTCTCCCTCACCTTCTACGTGAGACAAAGAAATGTAAACGGGCGTGGCTCCCTCTAGCCACGCTGACCACCCGGCTCTGAACTTCCTACTCTAAGGTCTCTCCGTACGTCAGGACGCCTGCACCGGCCTTGCCCCCCACCTGGAGCACTCTTGCTTCTGCTCTTCACCTGCCTGACCCTTACCTACCCCGACTTAAATGGCACTCCCTCAGGCCAGACCAGGCTGGCTGGCCTGTGTGTCTATTCCCACCCCACAGAGGGGCACCGGGTGTTCAGTCAAACCCGCCTTCGCGTGTATACACGCATGCTCAGTCGTGTCTGACTCTTTGCAACCCTGTGGACTGCAGCCCGCCAGGCTCCTTTGTCCATGGGATTCTCCAGGCAAGAATACTGGAGTGGGTTGCCATGCCCTCTTCCACGGGGTCTTCCTGACCCAGGGATTGAACCCGAGTCTCTTGCATCTCCTGGTCACAGCCGGATTCTTTACCCACTGAGCCACCTGGGAAGCCCCAAACCCACCCAAGAGTGGCCAAACCACAGCAACTCTTGGGGTAAACTTTGAGAAGTGCATGGAGCCCTCTGGAAAAGGGGTGATGCCGCTGTTGTTGCTGGCCCACAGGGTGCTGGGAGAGGGGTCACTGGAACACCCACTCCATGAGTTTTCCTGACTGTTTCCTGCTGAGTTGAATGACTTACTCTTTTCTAAAGTCAGGAAGTTCCCGTGAATCCAGGCATCCCAGGACCGCAGAGCAGGAAGCGCAGAGCTAAGGAATGGCGGGGGCACAGCACTGAGAGTTAATGGAGCGCTGGAACCGCAGCAAGCTCAAGCCGTGGCACTGTGGGATCCTAGGGCCACGGGACTGCAGTGATCGAAGCCCACAGACTCAGGGGATGCGGCCTCTAGTCAACAGGAGCTCAGAACCGTGGGATGGCGGAAGCCACAGAATCCTAGGGGGCCTGAGACACAGCACCCAGAAATCCCACATAGGAGGTGCCGTCAGATGGAGTCTCAGAACTGAGCCCATCAGAAACACCGCCTCGGCTCCACCTTCACCTGGCCAGGGAGGCTCTCAGAGGCCACGGAAGCTTGGAGGCACTTTCTCTCCACCCCTAGGGCAGCCACAGGAGAGAAGGACCACGCCGTCATCAAGGCCTGGAGCCAGCCAGCCGCCAAACACTCAGCGAGTCCCCTGTTGCCAGGGCCAAGTGAGGCTGTCCAGGTGCCGAGAACCAGTGCCAGCCTCCGGCCAGGCGCGCCGGGACGCCGAGTGCTCAGCAGCAAGTGGAAAAAGAATCAACGGGCTCCTTCTACATCCACATCCTCTTAAAAGCCAACAGCAACATGACTCGGGGGGGAGGCTGTATCCTGGCTGCATCGCCTCCGGGTGGCGGCGACAGGAAGCAGCCCCCCAGCACTGCTTCTGCCCACGCCAGGAGTCACAGCCCAGCTCGGATTACACCAGACATACCCGTGCATTAATGGACTCTCCAGGGGCTGTTCACCCAGCAGACCTGACACCTGAAGCCCGGAATAACCAATCTGTTTTGGAGAGGGAAACTGAGGCCCAGAGGTGAAGACTGCTGGCCCAGATCACGAGGGTGAGAGCTGAGACCCAGACCCAAGCCTGCTGGCAAGAGTGAGCTTGCCACCACCAAAACGGGCTTCCTCTTGGGCTTCCCCAGCCCCATCTTGTTTCTCAATGTGATCGAGCATGGAAGGTGGGAGCCTGGGCTTCGGCAATTGCTTCCCCTTGCCGAACTCAGATCCTCTTGTTCATGGGGCTGCCGTGGGGACCAAACACGATCGTAGTGAGTGCTCACTGGACCTGGCATTGCTGTCATGAAAGAACTTTCCCTTCCTTCCATCTTACAGATGGGGAAGCAGAGGGCCAGGGAGGGGATTCCAGCCCTCCTGAAGCCCCTGGCACCTGCAGGGAGGGCAGCTCTCGTCACGATGGGGACATGGGTGTGAACAAAAACAGCGGATTTTCTGAAACACCAAGTTACAGGGGAGAAAGCTCATCCCTTGCTGCCTTATGTTAGCATCAGGGTTACCTTCAGGTATGGCTGGATCCAGAACCCCAGATGATACCTTCAAGATCTGTTTCTGTCAGCTGTCTTCCTCCTCAAACAATTGTCAAAAAATACACATGACATGGAAGTCATTTCAACAAATTTCAAAGCCTACAATTCAGTAGATTTTGGTACCCTTGTGATATCAGGCAATCATCAGCTCTATCTAGTTCCAGAACATTTTCATCTTCTCCCCAAAGGAAAACCCGTCCCCAGAATCAGTCACTTCCTATCCCCCTGCCCCCAGCCCCTGGCAGCCACTACTCTGCTTGCTTTCTCCGTGGACTTGCCTGTTCTAGACATTTCATATAAATTGAATCATGCAACATGCGTCCTTTTGTGTCTGGCTTCCCTCGCTCAGCCTGTCTTCAGGGCTCAGCCCCGTTGTAGCCCGTATCAGAGTTTCATGCCTTATTGTGCCAGAATTGCCTTCCACTGGACGCATGGACCGCGCTGTGTTCATCCGCTCACCAGTTGACGGACGTTTGGGTGATTTCCACCTTTTGGCTGTTGTGAATACAGAACGCTGTGAACATGTGTGTGCAAGTGTTTGAACACCTGTTTTCAGCCTGCAGGTGACACCGCTGGGTCTTACGATTCTATGATGAGCTCCGTTCCCTTTCTGGGGAAGCGCCCTGCTGTTTTCCACGGCGGCTGCAACACGTGACACACGAGCAATGCACAAGGGTTTCCGTCTCTCCGCATTCTTGCCAGCACCTGGTTTTTAGATTTTTTTGATTACGGTCATCCTAGTGGGTGTGAGGTGATGTCTCCTTGTGGTTCTGATTTGCTTCTCCCTCATCAGTCTTCTTCCTGCTTCTTGGAGTGGCAAAGATGGGTCAGGCTTAAATTTCCCCATCCCCACGATCCAGCAGAAACAGAGCACCTTTCTCCCGCAAGGCCCAGCAGAGACCTTAGGACTGAAGCTTGTTGGCCCAGTTCAGGTTCCTGTCTGTAGGTGCAGGGCTTTGACTGCAGAGGCCACACACTGAAGTCATCCTCTCAAGGTGGGGGAAAGGGGTCAGCCCCTCCTGGACGCCACCAGAGGCAAACAGTGGACACCGGACCCCCTACCTGCCTCCTGCCTTAGTAGCCATTCTGGGATTACAGGCTCGGATGCCATCTGTAAGGGAGGTGACCCTGGTACTGTGCCAAGCCTCCACCCTCTGCCTCCATTTCCAAACGCTGTGTTCAAAGCGCCTCTTGTTACCTTCTGCTTGTGGGGAGGGTGGCGGTCCCAGCTCTGACCCAGGCGTCCCTGGAACCCTGCCACTGGGGGCAGCTCCAAGCCCAGCCCAGGCCCTTCCTTCCTCTGCTGGCCTCTTGACCTCCCCTGGGTACCAGGCAACCTTGAACATCACAAGGAAACAGGCTTTGCCTGGAACGGCCGCTGCCACCAGTCTTATTATTTCCAAATGGCTGCCGGTGGCAGAGGAAGCCGCGCTCACTGATTTCTCCTCCCATCGCTCATGCCAAGGCTGCTCACCTGAGGTTTGTCTCCCTTGCTCCCCCAGCTCCCCTTCAAGCCCTGAGGTATTGAAATGGGGGTAATACAGAAGCACAAGGAGTCATGAAGATCGGGTTTGCGACCATAATCCAGGGCAGAAAACGGAAGGAGGCAGGGAGCAAACAGAAGCCCAGAGAGGGCAAGACATTTGCTCAGGGCCACACAGTAAAGGAGAAGCAGATCTGGTTTAGTCTTCACCATTTTCTTTCCAACCACAGGATAATTGCCTTAACAATGTTGTGTTGGTTTCTGCCATGCAGCAACTTGAACCAGTCGTAACTATATACGGCCTCTTTGTCTTCAGCCTCCTTCCCCCCACCCCCCACCCCACCCCTCTGTTCTTAAAATTATGTTTTACTGTAGCAAAAACATGTAACACGGACTTCCCTGCTGGTCCAGGGGTTAGGAATCTGCCTGCCAGCGCCAGGGAGATGGGTTTGATCCCTGGTCTGGAAAGATTCCACGTGCCATGGGGCAACGAAACCCCCAGGCTGCAACTACGGCGCCTTCTTGCCACAACTACTGAAGCCCGCGTGCTCTAGGGCCCACGTGCCGCAGCCGCTGACGTCTGTGCCCCGGAGCCCGGCAAGAGGAGCCACTGCAATGAGCAGCCCACACACCACAACTGGAGAGTAATCCCAGCTCGCCGCAGCTAGAGCAAGCCCACGCACGACAATGAAGACCCAGCGCAGCCAGAAACAATGATTGGAAAAAAACACATCACATAAGACTTTCCATTATGATCAGTGTATAGCTCGCTGGCATGAAATGTGTTCACGTTGTTGGGCAACCATCCCTGCCATCCATTTCCAGAAGACTTTCAGCTTGAAAACCTGAAACTCTGTCCCCGTTAAGTAACTCCCCATCCCTCCCCTGCCCCTCCACTTGTCTCCACTTCTTTTTTTTTTAAAATAATTTTATTTATTTAATTTAGTTTTGGCAGTGCTGGGTCTTTGTTGCTGCGGCGGCCTGCTTTCCTCTAGTTGGGGTAGAGTGTGGGCTGCTGTCTAGTTGCCATGCACGGACTTCTCAGGTAGCGGCTTCTCTTGTCGAGGTGCCCGGGCTCTGGAGCACATACAGGCTTAGTTGCTCTGCGACATGTGGGATCTTTCGGGACCAGGGATTGAACCCGTGTCTCCTGCATTGGTGGGTGGATTCTTTACCACCGACCCACCAGGGAAGCCCCTGTCCCCACTTCTTAAGCCACACTTGAACCAATTCCTCCTAGCAACTGGGATCAGAAGACTGGAAAGCGATTCCAACTTGGTTCTCACTCTACCTGGTTTTAAGCCGCTGACTTGTGCCCCTGTTCTGGAAGGTTTCAGACCGCTGGGGTCTCGTCCACGGGATGCCAAGCTGGGTCGTGAATGGTCTGACCTGAGGAAGTTGTCATGAGGATAATGCTGACTCCCTGGGGTGGGGGCTGCTGTTCTCCTCCCTGCAGAGACAGAAAACTGAGGCCCAGGCACGTGACAGTCCATGTCCAGCGAATCTCAGACCCTGCCCCGTGGGCCCGGGAGAGCCTCTGGACAGGGTGGGCCTTGGCTGGCCTGAGGGGCTGGTCCCCAGTGCAGGGTCCTGGGCAGGACGCGCAACTGGTGCTTCAGGAGGCCTTGCAATGCAGAGCAATGCCTCCATTTCTGATGGGAAACTGAGTCACCGTTCATGGCCAGAGAAATGTTGGGACCTAGCTTTTTGCCCTCCTGACCCCTGTCGCCACTCCTAAACAGGCCCTTGGGCGGGTCTCAGCTCTGTGGGTTGGCGGGGGGCCCGCGGCCTGTTTTTCCACCAAGCGCTTAGGTTGACACCAAGAGGGGTGAGGCCTCAGCGCTGGTGATTATTTTTTTAACCTTTGCAGTTGCAGCCAGACGCTGAAACGCTCTTGCCCCCCACAGCCGACCGGGCCATGCCCAGTGATGCCACACGGAGGCCTGACCCGCCGGATGCCTGGACGCCAGGCCTCCCCAGACCGCACGGTCCTGGGGCTGCCTCCAACTCCACGTCTGGATTTCTCGACTTGGTCCCGGTTTCCAGCTGGAACAAAAGGATCCGCATGGAGAAAACTTGAGCCCTGCCTGCTTGCACAAAGCCTGGGGGTTTACGGCCGGGTCTGCGCCCCTGCCTGCCTCTCCCAGGTGGAGCTGCTCCAGGCCTGATGTCAAAGGCCACTCTTGGCCCACAAGGCCCATGGTTCTACCTGGAGCCCGACCAGCCTGGCCCAGGCATGTGGTGCCAACCAGACACCTTGACCGCATGCCCAAGGCACGGCTGTTGGTACCCTGATGTCATCTCTCCCAGGCCGTCTGTCTCCCAGCGGCCTCACCATCCACTCCACGCTGGGCCTAAGGCCTGGGCCGCGTCTGAGACTCCTCCCTCCACCCCCCACCACGCTCAGTTTGTCAGCAGCCCTCGTCCCCTCAGCCTCCAAAACATACAAATCCAAGCAATGTGCTCCTCCCTGCAGCCTGGCCCTGGTTTCCGCCCTGCTGACTCCTACCTGGACACTGCCCCCACTTCCCTAGCAGAGCCGCAGGGGATGTCTCCGATCCATAAATCAGATCCTGTTCCTCTCTGGTTCACACACCCTCCATGGCTCCCTATTACTCTCAGAATAAATTCCACCTCTTGTCTGTGGCCTGCAAGGCCCCACCTGATCCGACTTCATCCCATCCCTCCCGCCTATCTCTTCCTTCCCTCACCCTGTTCCAGCCACACTGGCCTCCTCACTGTTCTGCCAACAGCTACGCCCTTTCCCACTCCAGGACCTTTGCACGAGCCATCCTTTCTGTCTGAAATTCTCATTCTTCCTATTTACAAGGTACTTTCCTGCCCTTCAGATCTCAGCTTAAATGTCACCATCCTCAGAAGGCCTCCTCAACTCCTGAGCAAAATTACCTTCACTCAACTTTCTTCCAATCATTCTTCACTCTTTGAAATTATCTTCTTTGTGTGTATGTTCACAGAAATACAAACAGTCTTTTATCCCCAGCCTGTACCATCACTCCCAACACAGTAACTGGATGCTGTCTTCTCGAGGACAAAGGGATATACCAGCCCCAATGTCAACGTTTGAGGAACATCTACCCCTCTGAGGCCCCCTAACCTTCCCAGCAATGCCCCAGGGTTTAGAACCAAGAACTTCGCTTTCAATACATGGCTGAATGCTTGGAGATATGATTGGGGTGCAGCCATGGGGGGCCAGGAGGAGGGGACATCTAAGCTCCAGCTGAAGGAGCTATGAGAATAAACCAGTCAGAGGCCACAAAGGGTGCTCAGGTTGGGGGGACCAGTGTGGGCAAAAGCTTGAGGGTGGTGAGAACAAGGCCGTGTTCCCAGACCTGGGTGTGGTGGAGCGCAGGGGGCTGGGGAGACAGGCCAGACAATGAAGTCTAGACTTCATCCTGGGGCAATAGGAAGACAGGGGAGGTGTGTGGACCCCATTGCGCTGTGCTGGGCACTGGGAGGCTCCTTCCTTAGACGTCAGCACCCTGCGGGTTGCTCATATTTGCTGGGAACATCTCAGAGCAGCTTTATATGAATTCCTGTGGAGAACTGTCTCTGACGGGCCAGGCCACTTGCCATCTGCGCCACCACAGGACTCAGGGAGGTCGGTTGGTCTTCAGGAGCCTCCCAGGCCCAGATAACACCCCGATAGCATCATCGCCCTGCTGCTGCCCCTCGGCCTCCCCTGAGGACAGCTGGGTCCCCCAGGCCCTAGGCCTGGCTACCCCTTCCAGGCCCTCAGTGGATGCCAAAGACCTCTCTCCTTACTCCCCTGGAATTTTCCTTGCAGGCCCTGCCAGCGCCTCCAGGAATATATTAAAAAGAAACTGTTTCCAGTCCGAGCAGGGCTGTTTTATGGTTCTAGGGGCTGGGAGGCTGACCGCAGAGTGGAAAGGCCGTGTCATGACGCAGTTCCTTCAGCAGAGCGGCTCGGACCCTGCTTGCCTCCTGGGCCCTCCTTAGAGGCCCAGGCTCTATCAGGGTTTCCTAGCCAAGCAAAGCCCCCCATTCACCCCTGTCCCCCAGACGGGGTAGAAAGTCCCCAGCAAAGCAGAGGCTCAGGGTAAAGCTGGGAGCTCGTGCTTTTCCCAACATTTATTCATTCGACAAATACCTGCTGAGCCCCTACTGTGTGCTGGTGTCTTTGGGTGCTGGGGACATAGGAATAAGTGGGGACTGTCCTGTCCTTGAGTGGGGACCAGAATCAGGTGGGAAAGTGTGCTATAGTACCCCCAGGTCACAGGGCTCCAAAGGGGCCCAGGGGGCTTCCCTGGCGGTCCTGTGACTAAGGCTCTGAGCTTCCAATGCAAAGAGTGCAGGTTCAATCCCCGGTCAGGGAACTGGGATCCCACATGCCACATGGCATGGCCAAAACTTAAAAAAAGAGGTCAGGGAAGGAGGCAGCTGTCTTGAGATGATAGAGGAAGTAAGAGAAGGCATAGCACCCAACACCAGCAGAGCAGTTCCAAAGCCACCTTCTTCTGTCTCATTGCGGCCGACTTCCCAAAATGCAGAAATCACCGTTTTAAAGTGAATGATTCAGAGGCGTTTAGTACATTCCCAGTGTTGTGCAGCCACCACCTTTGCCTCATTCCAGAACTTTCTCATCATGCCAGAAAGAAACTTAGTACCCATTAAGAGGCACTCCCCAGCCCTCTCCCCCAGCCCCTGGCAACCACTAATTTGCTTTCTGTCTCTACAGATTTACCTGTTTGGATATTTCTCATAAACGGAGTAATACAACATGCAGCCTTGTGTGTCTGGCTTTTTAAACTCATTGTAATGGCTTTGAGGTCCATCCACGATGTGAAGTGTGTTGGGGCTTCATCCCCTTTTATCGTCTAGATTGTCATGAATGTCCCTCTGAGAACTGCTTTGAGTGCATGGATTTTGTATGACTGTGTTTTCATAATCATTTGTCTCAAGATATTTTAAGATCTCCTCTTTGATTTCATCATTGGCCCATTGGTTTTGGTTTTAATAAAGCATTCTTATAAGCTGCTGCTGCTGCTAAGTCACTTCAGTCGTGTCCGACTCTCTGTGACCCCACAGACGGCAGCCCACCAGGCTCCCCCGTCCCTGGGATTCTCCAGGCAAGCTAGTTTCTTTATTTTTTCTTTCTCTAGTTGCTGCAAGCAGGGGCTACTGTGCTTGGGCTTCTCCTTGTGGTGGCTTTTCTTATTGTGGAGCTCGGGCTTCAGGAGTTGCCATGTGCGGGCTCAGTAGCTGGGGCTCACAGGCTTAGCTGCCCCACAGCATGTGGGATCTTCCCGGATCAGGGATTGAACCCGTGTCCCAGGAGGAGAAGGGGGCGACAAAGGATGAGATGCTTGGATGACATCACCGACTCAATGGACATGAATTTGAGCAAACTCAGGGGAGATAGTGAAAGACAGGGAGGCCTGGTGTGCTGCAGTCCGTGAAATCGCAAAAAGTTGGGCACTTCAGCGACTGAACGACAAAAACAACCCCTGCATTGGTGGGCAGCCTCTCAACCGCTGGACGAGCAGGGAAGTCCGACCCACTGGCTTTTTGGTAGATGCTGTTTCGTCTCCATACCGGCGCCACTCTGAATAAGCGTGTGCAAGTTTTGGTTTGAACAGATGTCTTCACTTCTCCCGCTGCTGCTGCTAAGTCGCTTCAGTCGTGTCCGATTCTTAGTGACCCATGGACTGTAGCCCACCAGGCTCCTCTGTCCATGGGATCCTCCAGGCAAGAGTACTGGAGTGGGTTGCCACTTCCTTCTCCATCACTTCTCCTGGGTCTATGCCTGTAACTAAAATTGTTGGATCATATAGAAATTCCATGTGGAACTGTTTGATAAACCTCAAACCTATTTTCTGCAGCAAGTGAAAGCCTCTCAGTCATGTCCGACTCTTTTGTGATCCCATGGACTATACAATCCATGGAATTCTCTAAGTCAGAATACTGGAGTGGCTAGCCTTTCCCTTCTCCAGGGGATCTTCCCAGCCCAGGGATTGAACCCAGGTCTCCCACACTGCAGGCAGATTCTTTACCAGCTGAGCCATAAGGGAAGCCCAAGAATACTGGAGTGGGCAGCCTATCCCTTCTGCAGCAGATCTTCCTGATCCAGGAATCGAAACAGGGTCCCCTATATTGCAGGCAGATTCTTTACCAACTGAGCTATCAGGGAAGCCCCCTTTTCTGCAGCAAAGCTGGGTTCATTACGCTGAGTTTGGTAAACCAGGCACACATGAACCCATCTTTGGACAATTCAGACCCAAGAAGCCACTCTGACCCACCCAGAACCAGGTAGCCAGGAAATCAGCTGACAATGCCCCAGGACCGTGTGCCCAGGAACTGTCCATGTTAATTCCCTCTATGATTTGGCAAACCTCCTGCTGAGACTCCATTGGCACAGGGAATTCTCAGGCCTGAGTGACTGCTGTCCTGTCCTACTGACTGGAGTCTGGGTCCTGGCCCCAGCTTGTAGTCAGCCCAACCTGAGACCCTGACTAAGCCCCTGGTCCACCTCCTGCCAGGACGTATCACTGAGGGCTGCCAGCCACTTGGGTCTTGCTCTATTAGACCAGGTGAGAATCACTGGTTTAATGATGTCCGTCATCCTCCATGACGTACTCCCATTGTTCATTATAAAAATGTTCAAAGTGAAAAAGTGAAAGTGTTAGTCGCTCAGTCATGTCTAACTCTTTGCAACCCCATGGACTGTAGCCCATCAGGCTCCTCTGTCCATGGGATTCTCCAGGCAATGTTGAAACATACCGCCAAATTGAGAGAATCATATATTACCCGCACCATGGACCCATTTCTCAGATTCTAAATTGTCAAGCATTGGCCTCACAGGCTTCCTTTACCCTCTTCATTATTTTTAAACAGCTTTCACACAACCTACAATGCACTCTTCTTTTAAACTGAAGTATAGTTGATTAATGTTGTGTTAATTTCTGCTGTACAGCAAAGTGATTCAGTTTTATATATCTATATATATGTATATATATCAGAGAAAGCAATGGCACCCCACTCCAGTACTCTTGCCTGGAAAATCCCATGGATGGAGGAGCCTGGTGGGCTGCAGTCCATGGGGTAGCTAGGAGTTTGACATGACTGAGCGACTTCTCTTTCACTTTTCACTTTCATGCATTGGAGAAGGAAATGGCAACCCACTCCAGTGTTCTTGCCTGGAGACTCCCAGGGACGGGGGAGCCTGGTGGGCTGCCGTCTATGGGGTCGCACAGAGTCGGACACGACTGAGTGACTTAGCAGCAGCATGTATGTGTGTGTGTGTGTGTGTGTATGTGTGTGTGTGTGTGTGTGTGTGTGTGTGTGTGTGTGTGTGTGTGTGTGTGTAGCATGTGTGTGTGTTAGTCGCTCGATTGTGTCCGACTCTGCAACCCCATGGACTCGCCAGGCTCCTCTGTCCGTGGGATTCTCCAGGCAAGAATACTCGAGTGGGTTGCCATTCCCTTCTCCAGGGGATCCTGAGCCAGGGATTGAACCCAGGTCTCCTGCATTGCAGGCAGATTCTTGACTGAGCCACTAGGGAAGCCCGATACATATAATACAGTCTTTTTTTACGTATTCTTTTCCATTGTGGTTTATCCCAGGGCACTGAATATAGTTCCTCATGCTGTACAGTGGGGCCTCATCTACCCACTCTGTATTTGCTGATTTGCATCTGCTAACCCCAAACTCTCAATCCATTCCTGTCCCATCCCTCCTGCTTGGTACCACAACTCTCTTCTCTACGTCTGTGAGTCTGTTTCCGTTTCGTGAAAGTCACTCAGTCGTGTCTGAATCTTTGTGACCCCATAGACTATACAGTCCGTGGAATTCTCCAGGCCAGAATACCGGAGTGGGTAGCCTTTCCCTTTTCCAGGGGATCTTCCCAACCCAGGGATCGAACCCACGTCTCCCGCATTGCAGGAGGATTCTTTACCAGCTGAGCCACAAGGGAAGCCCAAGAATACTGGAGTGGGCAGCCTATCCCTTCTCCAGGGGATCTTCCCAACCCAGGGATCAAACCAGGGTCTCCTGCATTGCAGGCAGATTCTTTACCAACTGAGCTACCAGGGAAGCTTCTGTTTCATGGATAGGTTAATTTGTGTCGTATTTTATTCCATATAGGTGATGTCATATGGTATTTGCCTTTCCGTTTCTGACTTACTTCATTTCGGATGATAATCTCTGCATCCATCCATGTTGCTCCAAATAGTATTGTTTCGCTTTTTATGGCCGAGTAACATTCCACTGAACACATGTGTCACCGCTTTATCCATTCATCTGTCTATGGACACGTAAGTTGCTTCCAGTTGTGGCTGTTGTGAATAGAGCTGCAATGAACACTGGGCTGCCTGCACTTTTTTGAATTAGAGTTTTGTCTGAATATACGCCCGGGTGTGGGATTTCAGGATTGTATGGCGACTCTACTTTTAGCTTTCTGAAGATGCTCCATACTGTTTCCCAGAGTGGCTGCACCAACTCACATTCCCTCCCACAGTGTAGGAGGGTTCCGATTTCTCCATACCCTCTGTTGCACTTGTTATTTGTAGCCATTTTAATGATGGCCATTCAGACCAGTATGAGGTGATACCTCACCATAATTTTTAGTTACTGTATCCTTTTCAAACGGGTATGTGTGTGCTGTGGCTCCAGTCGTGTCCGACTTTTTGCCACCCCACAGACTCGTCCACCAGGCTCCTCTGTCCATGGGATTCTCCAGGTAAGGATACTGGAGCGGGCCATGCCCTCCTCCAGGGGATCCTCCTGACCCAGGGGTTATACCTGCATCTCTCATGCCTCCCGCACTGGCAGGGGGGTTCTTTACCGCTAGTACCACCTGGGAAGCCCTTCAAAGTGTACAATTCAACATGTTTAATATAGTCACAGTGTTGTGCAGTCATCACCTCTCTCTAAGTTCTGTTCTAGAACACTCCCTTCATCCCCCAAAGGAAACCCCATCCCCATGAGCAATCCCTCCCATTTTCCTCCCCAGTCCCTGGCAACAGCTAATTGGCTTTCCAGCTCTGTGGATTGGCCTGTTCTGGGCATTTCATATAAACAGAATCATACATGATGTGGGGTTTCGTGGCTGGTTTCCTCTGCTCAGCATGATGTTTTCAAGGTTACTCTATTCTCAATGTATTTTACTTTATTTTAGAGCACTCCCAGGCCTTGAGTCTTTTCTCTGTTTCTCTGCCACTTGGCTCGAAAAACAATGGGAATTTTCATAGGCTCCCACGATGCATCACCCATCTCCCAATCTCCCCAGCTGTCTCAAAAGATGACATTTTACAGCTGGTGTGTTAGAATCAGGTTCCAAACAAAGTCTGTATTTGGTTGTCATCTCCCTTAAGTCAGGCTTCCCTTGTGGCTCAGCTGGTAAAGAATCCACCTGCAAGGCGGGAGACCTGAGTGTGGTCCCTGGGTTGGGAAGATCCCCTGGAGAAGGGAAAGGCTACCTACTCCAGTATTCTGGCCTGGAGAATTCCATGGACTGTACAGTCCATGGGGTCACAGAGAGCTGGACTTGCACTTCCCTTCACTTTCACTTCAGTCTCTCCTTGGTGGCGGTGGTGTAATTGCTAAGTTGCGCCTGACTTTTTGCCACCCCACAGACTCTAGTCCGCCAGGCTCCTCTGTCCATGGAATTCTCCAGGCAAGAATACTGGAGTGGGTTGCTATTTCCTTCTCCAGGAGATCTTCCAGACCCAAGGTTTGAACACCCATCTCCCGCATTGCATTCGGACTCTTTACCGCTGAGCCACCAGGGAAGCCCCTACATGGAAAATACTTAGCCTAAAATTTATTGGCGCTCAATGGCCATCAGAGAAATGCAAATCAAAACTGCAATGAGGGGACCTCCCTGGTGGTCCAGTGGTTAAGAATTCGCCTCCCAATGCAGGGGGGGTGAGTGTTTGATCCCTGGTCAGGGAACTAGGATACCACACACCACAGAGCAACTAAGCCCATAAGCCACGACTGCTGAGCCCGGAGCCACAAAGAAAGACCCTGCATAATGTAGAGAAGATCCCACGTACTGCGGCAAACACCTGGCACAGCCAAGTTAATCAATTAATTAATTTTTAAAAAGTCAAGGAGGTCTGGAGTAGAGGCATGGATGGACAGTCAGGAGAGGACTAAAGTGCAGGAATTCCTGTATCAGCATCCACAGCGCACGGAAATCACCCACCATGATGAAGGCTTGGCACAGCCGCACGGACCACGGGACCCAGCCAGCCAATGTCAGCCGCCTTTGTCATTTGTCACGTGGTAGGCAAGCGACAAAAAGGACCATGGGTCAGAGAAGGAGCGGTACGTGGTTCATGCCATTTACTGTGATGATCTGGAATGCTCCAGCTTATCAGCAACAGAGGTTAACGCTGACATCAGGCAGGACCTAAATCAGAAATATTCACTGGAAGGACTGATGCCGAAGCTGAAACACCAATCCTTTGGCCACCTGATGCAAAGAAGTGACTCACTGGAAAAACCCTGATGCTGGGGAAAGATTGAAGGCGGGAGGAGAAGGGGACGACAGAGGATACGATGCTTGGGTGGCATCACTGACTTGATGGACAGGGGTTTGAGCAGGCTCCGGGAGTTGGTGATGGACAGGGAAGCCTGGCGTGCTGTAGTCCGTGGGGTCAAAAAGAGCTGGACACAACTGAGTGACTGGACTGAACTGAACTGGATCAGGAAGAGTCCTTTGGGACTTTGCAAGGTGATTAAGACCTCACCTTCCAATGCAGGGGATGCAAGTTCGATCCCCGGTCAAGGTGCTAAGATCCCACATGCCTCACAGCCAAAAACAGAGAACAAAAATTAAAGCAGAAGCAATACTGTAACAGATTTAAGAGACTTAAGAATGGCCCACACCAAGATAAAATCTTTAAGAAAGGGAAGAGTACTTTGACCTGGCAGGAACCTTCTCCTTGCTCCTACCGGAGCCTCTCTTCATCCCCTTTCCTTCCCTCTCTTCTCTCAGGGTGACACCTGCATTGTTGGGATGGCCTCCGGGGGCTCCAACAAACCTCTAGCACATCTAATCCTTTCTCGATGTCCCTGGATTACGCTCCTTCCACATATACCCATATTCTCAGGGACTCGTCCACCTCCCTGTTGTTTGCACGTGTGGGGTAACAGGGGTAGACCTCGTGTGCCCTGTTCTGTGCTGTGATTTGTTTTCACTTACAACATATCCCGGAAGTCAGTCCCTATCACATCTCACAGCACTGCTCCTCCCCTTTTTATGGAATACTCACCTAACATGCAATTCACCATCTTAAAGTAGATGATTCAGGGGGCATTTAGTACATCCACAATGCTGTGCAGTCACCAGCTCTCTCTGCTTTCTCTTTTTAATTTTATTGAGGTATAGGTGATTTATACTGTTGGGTTAATTTCTGCTGTGCAGCAGTGATTCACTTTTTTATATATATATATATATATATATATATATATATATATATATATTCTTTTCTATTATGGTTTATCACAGGATATTGAATATAATTCCCGGTGCTTTATGGTGGGAAGTTGTTTCTCTCCACTTTCTAATCATTTTCTATCAAGCCCACAAAATACCTGGTAGCCTTGAACAGCCACCCCCGACTCCCTCCTTCCCCTCATGCTCTAACAACCACTGCCCTGCTTTTCATCTCTGTTCTGGGCATTTGATACACGTAGAACAACACACTCTGTGTCTGGCTTCTCTCATCAGCATGATGCTTCCGTCCATGCTGCAGCGCGTGTGCGTCTCCACTCCTTTTTGACGGCTGAATAATACTGGATTGTACGTTGTACAAGAGAGAAACCCAGCCCTTCTGTATGTCTCCTTTACTCACACGCTACAATCATACAACACTTCTGACAGCCAGCTCTATGCGTCATTCCCCCGCAAACTGAGCACTTCTGTGACACAAGCTGGGTGTACTACAATTCCGCTCAATTCTCACACTGTCAGTCTGGAGAAAACGTCAGATTCCACAGGCTAAGGGCTCAGTTCTATGAGATTGCCCCTCCTTTCGGAGGCCAGTTACAAGTAATAGGCTAGCCACAACTTCTGTTTGACTCGACTAGAAGGGGCTTCCACGACCTTCTCCCACTTGGATTCAGTTCTGTGCCAGAGCAGCTCACAGAACTCAGGGAAACACATCCATTTACCAGTTTATTGAAGGTTATGATAAGAGACACAGATGAGGAGCCAGATGAAGCGAGACGTAGGGAGGGTCCTATGCACAGGAACTGTCCGTGTGGAGTTAGGATGCATCATTCCCTCTGTGTGGATGTGTTCACACACCTGGAACCTGAGCCCCATACTGTTGAAATTTTTATGGAAGCTTCCTCACATAAGCATGGTCAATTGTTAACTATGTTTCCAGCCCCTCTTCTCTTTCTGGAGCTTAGAGGGTAAGATCAAAAATTCCAGTCTTCTACTCATGGCTCCATCTTTCTGGTGATCAGCTGCCATCCAGGAGCCCAATCAGAATCACTTCATTGGAACAAAAGATGCTCCTGGTGCTCCTATCACTTAGTGGGTGACAAGAGTTGCTTGTTGCTGCTCCTGTGCCAGGAACGGTGGCAGAAATCTATCTACACATTTTCTATTATCTCACCCACAGACACATCACGGTTTGTTCATTTGTCTGTCGGTGAACATTTGGACTGTTTCCACTTTTGGCTCTTACGACTTGTGCTGCTATGGATATTTGTTCACAGGTGTTTCTCAGAGCCCCTGTTCCCAGTTCTTCGGGAATCTGTTCCTAGGGGCAGAAGTGCTGGTAGCTCTGTTTGGCTGCCCAGGTGGTGCTAGAAGTGAAGAACCTGCCTGCCAGTGCAGGAAACAAGAGAGGCAGGTTCAGTCCCCTGGTTGGGAAGACCTGCTGGAGAAGGGTGTGGCAACCCACTCCAGTATTCTTGCCTAGACAGTCCTGTGGACAGAGGAGCCTGGTGGGCCACAAGTTGATAGCGTCGCAAGAGTCAGACACAACTTAAGTGGCTTAGCATGCAGTCACTGGGTTTAACATTTCTAGGAACTTGCCACCTATTTAGTTATTTATCTTCTCTACCTCCTTAAAAAAATTATTTATTTGGCTCCATTGGGTCTTAGTTACAGCATGCAGTCTCTCTAGTTGTGGTGGGCAACCGTAGCTGCCCCAAGGCAGGTGGGAGCTTAGTTCCCTAACCAGGGCTCAAACCCACCTCCCATGCACGGAAAAGGAAACTCTTTTTCCTCTGTTAAGATTAAGCATGGCATTTATTTCTTTTTAATAATTAATTTTATCAGTGGTCACACTGGGTCTTCGTTTCTGTGCGAGGGCTTTCTCTAGCTGCGGAGAGTGAGGGTTGCTCTCCAGGTGCGTTGCGTGGGCCTCTCGCTGCGGAGGCTTCTCTTGCTGTGGAGCACAGGCTCTGGCACACGGGCTTCAGCAGTTGCAGGACATGGGCTCAGTGGTTTTGGCTGGTGGACTCTTAACTGCTCGGGGATTGGACCTGGATCCCCTGCACTGACAGGCAAATTCTTACCCACTGTATCACCAGTGGGTGATACATCTAGAAGGTGAATTCTTAGTCACCAAAGTACCAGGGACAATCTCTCTACTTCCGTTTTTAAAAAAATATTTATTTCTGTTTCATTTGTTTGGCTGCGCCGGTTCTGAGTCACAGCGCGCAGCACCTTCAGTCTTCACTGCGGCGTGCTGGAACTTCAGTTGTGATATGCAGTCTCTTAGGTGCCACCTTTGGGATCCAGTTCCCTCAGCAGGGATGGAACTTGGACCCCCTGCATTGGGAGCTCAGAGTCTTAGCCCCTGGACCACCAGGGAAGTCCGTCTACCTCCTTTTTGAAAGCTACATAAGATGCTATTGTAAGGGCACGCAGCAGATGACTCACCAGACCCTTCTGATTAAGCACCTTCTGCACAGGTAGCTTCTGGTTTTCCCACATGGCACTAGAGATCCCAGTACCACACCCCGTGGGTGGCCATGTGACTTCATCTGAGTAAATTACTGGATGTGCAAAGCCTCAGCTGAACGACCTGTGCATCTCTACGTTGAGTCCCTTTTCCCAAATTGCCCACCGGGGCTTTCACACACACGGAGTTGATCAGTGCATCCCCAGCCATTCAGCCTTATCTCTCACACTTAGAAGAGGGCTAATGTGAAAGTCAGTCACGCCTCTCACTGGCCTTTCAATTTGTTTGCCTTTTTATCTTGCTTTAGATCTCAGCCCTTTTTTTTCATTATTATTACTGTTGCTATGATGTACTGGTTCATAGTCTTTCCCGGTTTGGGGTGGGGGCTAGTTTTTGCCCTCTAGGCATAGTTCAGATATTCGTGAAATTCACTCAGGCTGGGGAGAGAGCAGCCCTCGAGTTTCACACACAGAGCCAAACTCTAAGGCCATGCCCTGAGGACTAGTGGGAACTTGGAAAGGAGTCTTAATATAATATCATTTACTTACCTGTTCAACCAGCGTTCAGAGAGCCAGACTGTGTGGCAGACCTCTTTATAGGCTGAACTTGACTGGGAAATGATAAGTTGAAATCCTAATCCCTGTCACTTACAAACGTGACCTTATTTGGAAAAAGAATCTTTGCAGTTGTCATCAAGATGAGGTCATGCTGGAGCAGGGTGGACCTTAATCCAATGATTGCTATGCTTATAAAATGCAGGGAGGGACTTCATTGGTGGTCCGGTGGTTAAGAATCTGCCTGCCAATGCAGGGGACAGGGGTTTGACTCCCGCTGCGGGAAGATTCCATGCGCCTTTGGGCAGCTAAGCCCGTGTGCCACAATTACTGACGCTCACGTGCTCTAGAGCCCGTGCTCTGCAACGAGAAGCCCACGCGCCGCAACTAGACAAAGCCCACACACAGCCACGAAGACACAGCACAGCCGTACATAAATAAATAAAAATTTTAAAAGTGGAGGAGAGGACACAGATACAGAGAAGAACTTTATGTGAAGATGGAAACAGAGACTGACGCGATACAGCCGCAAGCCGAGCCATGCTCGAGCCTCCAGAATCGGGGAGAGGCAAGGAAAGATCCTTCTCTAAGACTTTCAAAGGGAGCCATCCCCGTGCTGACATGCTGATTTCAGACTTCTGGCCTCCAGAACTGTGAGAGAATAAGTTTCTCATGTTGGAAGCCACCATTTGTAGTCATTTATATGACAGCCTCCAGAAACTCACAGACTTCAGGTTAGAGCTTCACAATACTTCACAAGGGGAAGGGAGGCAGGAGAAAGATAGATAGACACACTATATAAAGTTTTATCTGGGAGAGGAGAGAATCAGTTCAATGATACATGCGAAAAAGAGTGCTTTGATCATCTTGGGAAAGCCAGCGAAGGCTTCCCTGAAACCTGACATCGAGCCAAGATCTGAAGATATTAGTAAGTCAGGGATGTGGGGAACACCATTCAAAGCAGAGGGAATAGCCTATGAAAAGGCCCTGAGACCAGAAGTGCTTTTGAAGAACAGAAATAAGGTCTTCTGGGGAAAGGAGAAGGGAGCTGGTAATGAGACTATAGTTTCCACAAGACATTTGACAAGCATGAAATTTCTGGAAGCTAAAGGCATTCTTAATCCAACAGATCTGCATTGATTTCCCACCATAGACACTTCCCAGCTGTGTAGCCTCAGTGATGTTGCCTCTCTGAGCTTCAGTCTCTGCCTATACAATGCTGATTTTGCAAGTCCTTGCTTGGTCAAGGAGAGTGAATGAAATAACCCAAGTGATGTGCTTCCCTATCCTTCACTATCTCCCGGAGTTTTCTCAAACTCACGTCCATTGAATCGGTGATGCTGTCCAACCATCTCATCCTCTGCCGCCCTCTTCTCCTTTTGTCTTCAATCTTTCCCAGCGTCAGGGTTTTCCCCCAGTGAGCCAGTTCTCCACATCAGGTGGCCAAAGTATTGGAACTTCAGCTTCAGTATCAGTCCTTCCAATGGGCATTCAGGGTTGATTTCCTTTAGGATTGACTGCTTTGATCTCCTTGCTGTCCAAGGGACTCTCAAGGGTCTTCTCCAATACCACAGTTCAAAAGCATCAATTCTTTGGCGTTTACCCTTCTTTATGGCCCAACTCTCACATCCATACTTGACTACTGGGAAAACCATAGCTTTGACTAGACGGACCTTTGTTGGCAAAGTGACATCTTTGCTTTTAAAAATGCTGTCTAAATTTGTTATCTTTGAGGATTTGAAATAGCTCAGCTGGAATTCCATCACCTCCACTAGTTTTGTTTGTAGTGATGCTCGCTAAGGCCCACTTGACTTCATATTCTGGCTGTAGGTGAGTGATCACACCATCGTGATTACCTTGGTCTTGAAGAACTTTTTTGTACAGTTCTTCTGTGTATTCTTGCCACCTCTTCTTAATACCTTCTGCTTCTGTTAGATCCATACCATTTCTGTCCTTTATCAAGCCCATCTTTGCATGAAATGTTCCCTTGGTGTCTCTAATTTTCTTGACGAGAGCTCTAGTCTTTCCCATTCTGTTGCTCTCCTCTATTTCTTTGCGTTGATCGCTGAGGAGGTCTTTCTTATGTCTCCTTGCTATTCTTTGGAACTCTGCATTCAGATGGGAATAGCTTTCCTTCCCTCTGTCGCCTTTAGCTTCTCCTTTTCTCAGTTATTCGTAAGCCCTCCTCAGACTATCATTTTGCCCTTTTTGCACTTCTTTTTCTTGGGGATGGTCTTGATCTCTGCCTCCTGTACAATGTCACGAAACTCCATCCATAGTTCTTCAGGCACTCTGTCTATCAGATCTAATCCCTTGAATCTCTTTGTCACTTCCACTGTATAATCGTGAGGGATTTGATTTAGGTCATACCTGAATGATGTAGTGGTTTTCCCTACTTTCTTCAATTTCAGTCTGAATTTGGTAATAAGGAGTTCAGGATCTGAGCCGCAGTCAGCTCCCGGTCTTATTTTTGCTGACTGTATAGAGCTTCTCCATCCTTGGCTGCAAAGAATATAATCGATCTGATTTCGGTGTTGACCATCTGGTGATGTCCATGTGTAGAACCTTCTCCTGTGTTGTGGGAAGAGGGTGTTTGCTCTGACCAGTGTGTTCTTTTGGCAAAACTCTGTTACTTTGCCCTGCTTCAGCTTGTACTTCAAGGCCAAATTTGCCTGTTACTTCAGGTATCTCTTGACGTCCTGCTTTTGTATTCCAGTCCCCTATGATGAAAAGGACATCTTTTTTGGGGGTGTTAATTCTTGAAAGTCTTGTAAGTCTTCATAGAACTATTCAACTTCAGCTTCTTTGGCATTACTGATTGGGGCATAGACTTGGATTATTGTGATATTGAATGGTTTCTTTGGAAACAGAGATCATTCTATCGTTTTTGAGACTGCACCCAAGTACTGCATTTCAGACTCTTTGGTTGACTATGAGGGCTACTCCATTTCTTCTAAGGGATTCTTGCCCACAGAGATAGGTATAATGGCCATCTGAATTAAATTCGCCCATTCCAGTCCATTTTAGTTCACTGATTCTTAAAATGTCTGTGTTCACTCTTGCCATCTCCTGTTTGACCACTTGCAATTTACCTTGATTCATAGACCTAACATTCCAGTTTCCTATGCAATATTGTTCTTTACAGCATCAGACTTTACTTCCACCACCAGACACATTCACAACTGGACACTGTTTTTGCTTCGGCTCTTCATTCTCTCTGGAGCTATTTCTCCACACTTCTCCAGTAGCATATTGCGCGCCTACCGACCTGGGGAGCTCATCTTTCAGAGTCCTATCTTTTTGCCTTTTCATACTGTTCATGGGGTTCTCAAGGCAAGAATACTGAAGTGGTTTGCCATTCCCTTCCCCAGTGGACCACGTTTTGTCAGAACTCTCCACCATGACCCATCTGTCTTGGGTGGTCCTACACGGCATGGCTCATAGTTTCATTGAGTTAGACAAGGCTGTGATCCATGTGATCAATTTGATTAGTTTTCTGTGATTGTGTTTTTCATTCTGTCTCCCTCTGATGGATAGAGATAAGAGGCTTATGGAAGCTTTCTGATGGGAGAGACTGACTGTAGGGGAAACTGGGTCTTGTTCTGATGGGCGGGGCCATGCTCAGAAAATCTTTAATCCAATTTTCTGTTGAAAACAGGTTGTGTTCCCTCCTTGTTGTTTGACCTGAGACCAAACTATGGTGGAGGTGATGAAGATAATGGTGACCTTCTTCAAAAGTTCCCGTGTACACACTGCCACACGCAGTGCCCCCAACCCTGCAGCAGGCCACCACCAACCCACGCCTCAAGCTTCAATGGACAGCCCTAGGGGAGTCATGTTGAATTTGTGAATGTCACTGGGCCTTGAATTCACCTCCTAGGGATTTCAATGTTGCCCAGGTCTGAGTGAGACGCTTCAGAGTGACCCCAAGGAAATAGCTTCTATCCTCTGAGTCTTGGATATCCCTCCGTAAATGCAAGCAACAATCAGTTTAGAGAGTAGAATGGTGGTCCCGCTGCCAAAGACATTCTATTCAAAACCTGTGAGTGTGAACTTATTTGGAGTAAAGGTATTTGGAAGTGCCATTAAGTTGAAGATATCAAGATCAGATCATCTTGGATTATCTGGGTGGCCATTAAATCCAGTGACAAGTGTCCTTATAAGAGGCAGAATAAGAGGATGTGATGTAAAGACAGATGCAGAGATGAAGGTGATGAAGCCACAAGCCAAGAGGCCTGGAGCCCGCAAGCCAAGAGGCCAGGAGCCCCCGGGAGCTGGAATTGACAAGGAACTACCCCTAGAGTCCTCAAGGCGAGTGTGACTGTGCTGCTGCTTAGAATAGGACCTCTGGCCTCCCTCATTGCAAGAGAATAAATTTCTGTTGTCTTAAACACCCCCTCCCAGTTTGTGATACTTTGTTACAGGAGCTGCAGGAAACTCACTCATTCTCCTCTAACTCCATCCGCTCACCTTCTGGGCACATCTGGGCAGGGATTTGCAGTTACACATTGCTCTGAAAGTGGCTCTGCACCCAGCTTACTTCCAGGTATCCACCTTACCCCTCAGGGACCTAGTTTCTTCTCTCTTTTCTGAACAAAAAATTTTTTTTGGTCACAAAAGTACTGCATGTGAGATCTTAGTTCCCTGGTCAGGGTTTGAACCCACAGCCCCCGCACTGGAAGCTCAGAGGCTTAACCACTGGGCCATCAGGGAAGTCCTTTCTTTTTTCCTTCCTCCCTACCTCCTTTCTTTCTTTTCTGGTGGTAAAATACACGACAGAAAATTGACCATTTTAGCCACTTAAAGCTGACTCATTGGAAAAGACCCTGATGCTGGGCAAGACTGGGGCCAGGAGGAGAAGGGGACGACAGAGGATGAGATGGTTGGATGGTATCACCGACTCAATGGACATGGGTATGGATGGACTCCAGGAGCTGGTGATGGACAGGGAGGCCTGGTGTGCCGCGGTTCATGGGGTCGCAGAGTCAGACACGACTGAGCGGCTGAACTGAAAGTGACAATTCAGTGCCACTTAATACATCAACTATGGTACAAGCGTTATCTCTTTCTACTTCCGGAGCATTCTCATCACCCCAAAAGGAAACCCTGTACCCACTAAGCAGTCACTCCTCATATCCCCTCCCCCAGCCTCTGGCAGCCACTGACCTGCTTTGTCTACGACTTTGCCTGTTCGGACATTTCATAGAAATACACTCACATGCCGTGTGGCCTCTCATGTCTGGTTGCTTTCACTTAGCATAATATTTTCGAGGTTCAATACACTGTAGCATGTATCAGAGCTTTGCTCCTTTTCATGGCTGAGTAATATTCCACAGTATGGAGGCCCCACCTTCTGTTTATCCATTCATCAGACACTTGGATTGTTTCCACCTCTTGGAGACTGTGCCTAGAGCTGCTGTGAATTCGTGTGTGCAGTCACCTCTTTGAGACCCTGCTTTCAGTGTTTTTGCATATACATCCAGAAGTGAGATTTCTGGGTCATCCGGCATTTCAGTGTGTTTATCTTTTTGAGGAACAGCCGAACTTTTCTGCAGCAGCTGTGCTATATCTGCGAAGTGGGGAGAGGGGCCAGGGTCGGGGCCCACTGGGAGATGTTATTTCGTTTCCCACCCCAACACCTTCTAAAAGAGCCACGGTGAAATTCCACCCCAAATATATCCCAGCCTGCAGCCTGGTTTGTGAAGGGATGGGGGTCCCTGGAGGCTGCCTTTTTCCCCGGAGCCTTGCCACCCACAATAGCAGCCTTGAGTCTCTTTGGGAACTGGACCTTTGAGGCCAGGCCAAAACCCACCTCTCCAGACATCCCAGTGTATCCCCCAAAAAAGCAGCCTGTGGTTGAGTTAGAATCAAGGTGGCCGCCTGCTGTCCCCCCCACCCAAGGCCTGCTGTGACCCATCGTCACCTTCAAAGAGGCTGTTCAGAGAGCAGAGGAAGGCCAGAGAATATACACACAGGCCTATTTTTCTTTCCCTACCAACATCGCTGGGGCTTTGGCCACAGATCCGTGTCCCACAAGAGGCTCCTTTGAAGCAAGAATGGGGCTGCGGGGTGGGGGGGCGGTGCCAGGGAAACCCACAAGCACCCACTGTTCCTGGGGAGAGCCCCCAGTGGGGTCCACAGTCAGCCTGGGCTGGCCACAACTCAGCAAGGCATGCTGGTAAGGGCCACTTGTGTGGGAGCCAAGACCCCAACAGATGGAATTTCAGAGAGGCTGGGCTGGGGGAAAGCTAAGATCCTAAATGTCTTTTTTTCCCCAAAAGTCATGGAATTTCCCTGGAGCAGCCATGGCCGCTGCTTACCCTCGAGGGACCTCTCTTGGTATGAAAGAAGAATTCCATTTTCCTGGACTCGGAGGCTGGCATGGAACTCAAGGAGGAGCTTGACCGAGATGTGGGGCAGAGTTGTGAATTCAGGACTGGCAAGCGAATGCCAGAGTGTGATCTGTGCTGGGTTAAGTCACTGAGTGGGACAGCCCTGGGGTTGGCTGAGATCTACCTGGAATCCAGCCTGAGCTGTGGTGGAGGCCTGTCAGGACTTTGGCATGGTCTGAAATAAATTTTAAAAAATTTTCTTTCTTTTTTTTTTTTGGCCATACCACGTGGCATGTGGGTTCTTAGTTCCCAGACCAGGGATTGAACCTGCAGCCTCTGCACAGCCTTAACCACTGGACCACCGGGGAAGTCCCTTTTTTAAAAAAATATTTCAATTGAATTGTTAAAATGTAGACAAAGAAAAGAACTGAGAACTGGTGCCTGATGGCTGCTGCCCCACTTTGAGGAACACACTGTGGCGGTGTTGGAACCACAAGAATCCCATTCCACAGGTGAGGCACAGAGAGCCCAAGACATTTGGGAGAGGTCACACAGCAAACCGAGAGCAGAGTGGGAATGTAAACCCAGACTTGCTTTCGTTAACCCAAATTCATCAACACAGCCATGTACTGCATTTTTAAAAGTATTTATCTGTTTGACTGCGCTAGGTCTTAGTTGCGGCATGGGGGATTTAGCTCCCTGACCAGGGTTGAACTTGGACCCTCTGCGTTGGGAGCGTGGAGTCTCAACCGCGGGACCACCAGGTAAGTATTATTCTTTTGAATTGAAATTTACCTTGTTCGATTACCCTAGGTGATTGAAATTACCTAAATTTAAGTTTAAAAATGATTTTATATGTTTATTTTTGGCTGCACCAGGTCTTCGTTGCTCTGTGCAGACTTTTCTCTGATTGAGGTGAGTGGAGGCTACCCCAGCTGCAGTGTGCCGCCTTCTCATTGTGGGGGCTTCTCTTGTTGCCGAGCGCAGGCTCTAGGGCACGTAGGCTCAGTGGTTATGGTTCCCAGGCTCTGGGACACAGGTTCAATAGTTGTGGCAAATGGCCTGCTGCGTGTGGGATCTTCCTGAGGGATCAAACCCTCATCTCCTGCGTTGGCAGGTGGATTCTTTATCACTGAGCCACTTTTTTGTGTGTGTGGAAAAATATACCTAACATAAAATTCACCATTTTATCTGTACAATTCAATGGTATTAATATTAACTACATTCATGGACTGTAGTGCAAAGCATCACCATCTGATACTTCCAAAACTTTTTATCTCGCCAAATAGAATCCCAGGGCTGATTAAGCAATAAGTTCCATCACCCCCTCTCCTCCCCCGTAGTTAATATTTAATACCTGCTTTCTGTTCCTGCGGATCTGTTTGTTCTGGACATTTCATAGAAATAGAATCTCACAACATGCAAGCACACAGCCTTTAGGGTCTGACTTCTTTTCCTTAACACAATGTTTTTAAGGTGTATTTGCGCTTCATCCCTTTTTATGGCGGAGTAATATTCCATTGTGTGGACAGAGCACATTTCCTTTACCCGTTCATCCACTAATGGACAGTTGGGTTATTTCTACCCTCGGGGCACTGTGAACAGGGCTGCTATGAACAGGCGCATGCAAGTATCTGTGAGTCGCAACTTTGAATTCCTTCGTTACATTTCTTTCTTTTCTTTAGTTATTTCTTCTTGGCTGGTAGGTCTTCGCTGCTTGGCAAGGGCTTTCTGCAGTTGCAGCGAGCGGGGGCTACTCTTCATCGCGGTGCACGGGCCTCTCACTGCGGGGGCTTCCCTTGCCGGGGAGCAGGGGCTCTAGGCAAGCGGGCTTTAGTAGTTGCAGCACGTGGGCTCAGCAGCTTCCGCTTGTGGGCGCTAGAGTGCAGGCCCAGCGGCCGTGGCACCTGAACTTGGTTGCTCTGCAGCACGTGCAGTCCTCCTGGACCAGGGATCAAACCCGTGCTCCCTGCATTGGAAGGCAGGTTCTTATCCACTGCACCATCAGGGAAGTCTCCTTTGTTATAATTTTTTCCTTACCATATACATTTCTTGCTGCTGCTACTGCTGCTAAGTCGCCTCAGTCGTGTCCGACTCTGTGCGACCCCAGAGACGGCAGCCCACCAGGCTCCCCTGTCCCTGGGATTCTCCAGGCAAGAACGCTGGAGTGGGTTGCCATTTCCTTCTCCAATGCATGAAAGTGAAAAGTGAAAGTGAAGTCGCTCAGTCGTGTCCGACTCTTAGCGACCCCATGGACTGCAGCCCACCAGGCTCCTCCCTCCATGGGATTTTCCAGGCAAGAGTACTGGAGTGGGGTGCCATTGCCTTCTCCAACACATTTCTTACCACATACGTTTTTCATATAATACTCTCAAGGACATTGCTATTTAAAACAGTACTATTCAGTTAGAGCGGACATACAAAAACGTGCACATTTTTAAAGTGTGGAATTTGATGTCTTTGATATATGCTTACACCTGTGAAGCTGTCTCTGAGTCTAGACAGTGAACGCAGCCAGCACCCCGAAAGGTTCTCTTCCGCTCTTGACATCCCTCTCTCCCTCTCATCCCTTCCCCTGAAACCTCTGTCCTGCTTTCTGTCAGTTAACATTACTTTGCACTTTCTGGGATGGCATATGAAAGGAATCACGCAGTACGTAGCCTTTGGCATCTGGATTCTTTCACTAAGCATAATGGGCTGGAGGTGCATCCTGGTGGCCTGAGTGTCGACAGTTCACACCTTTTCATTGTTGAGAAGTATTCCATGGTGTGTTCATCTCTTCCCCTGAAGGTGAAATTTGGGGTTATTTCCGGTTTGGTGTGATTGCTAATAAATAAAGCCACTGTGAGCATTCATATACCAGGTCTTCTGTGAACACCTGCGTTCATTTCTCTAGGGTAAATCCTGAGGAAAGGGAGTGGCTGACTCAAATTAACTGTTGAAGAACCCGCCAAATCGCCTTTCCAAGTGACTGCAGCAGTTTGCGTTTCCAGCGGCCTGGATGGGAGTTCCGGGTCCTCCCGGTCCTCGCCAACACTTGCTGGTGTCAGTCTTATTCATGTTGACCAACTAGGGGAGGGGGTCATGGGGGGCACTGTGCTCTGAGACTCCAGGTGGTTTTATATTCTTTCTACTTTTTTATTTTGTCTGATTATCTTCTTTTCCAGCATCAATAATATACTTTTATAGTCAAGGATCCTCTACCCCATGTATACATTTTGTTTTCTCCCAAACAGGAAAAACAAATAAGAATTAAATACTGGTCTTCCTTGGTGGCTCACTGGTAACAAATCTGCCTGCCAATACGGGAGACACAGTTTTGATCCTTGATCCCACATTCCTTGGAGCAAGTAACCCCGTGTGCCACAACTATTGACCCTGTGCTCTGGAGCCCAGGAGCTGCAGCTACGGAGCCGACCTGCGAAAGCTACTGAAGCCCACGTGCCCTATGGCCTGCGTTCTGCAACAAGAGAAGCCCTGCAAGGAGAAGCAAGGGGACTGCAACCAACAGTAGCCCCTGCTCGCTGCAATTAGAAGCCTGTGCAGCAAGGAAGGCCCCACACAGCCAAAGATAAACTAATAAGAAAGAAACTCAGGTATAAAAACAGAATTAAGTACCGATCAAACAGTTACTTAGTTTTGCTCTAAAGGTGCATTGAAGGTATGTTTTTGAGGTGATGAAAATGTTCTGGAACGAGTTGATATTCACACAGCAGTGTAAGTCTACTAAATGCCGTTTAAGAAAAATAGCCACAGTGGTGAATTTTACGTTAAGTGAACTGCGTTTAAAAATTTAGAATAACCTGAGATATAATGCTGCATCCAGCTCAGTTCAGTTCAGTTCAGTCGCTCAGTCATGTTCGACTCTTTGCAACCCCACGAATCGCAGCACACCAGGCCTCCCTGTCCATCACCAACTCCTGGAGTTCACTCAGACTCACGTCCATCGAGTCAGTGATGCCATCCAGCCATCTCATCCTCGGTCGTCCCCTTCTCCTCCTGCCCCCAATCCCTCCCAGCATCAGAGTCTTTTCCAATGAGTCAGCTCTTCGCATGAGGTGGCCAAAGTACTGGAGTTTCAGCTTTAGCATCATTCTTTCCAAAGAAATCCCAGGGCTGATCTCCTTCAGAATGGACTGGTTGGATCTCCTTGCAGTCCAAGGGACTTTTCAAGAGTCTTCTCCAACACCACAGTTCAAAAGCATCAATTCTTCGGTGCTCAGCCTTCTTCACAGTCCAACTCTCACATCCATACATGACCATGGAAAAACCATAGCCTTCACTAGATGGACCTTAGTCATTGGCAAAAATTGCCCAGTGTGGTGGGAATGGGGCTTCTTGGAAGCTCATAGAAAGCTCTGAGGGGGCAGTCATGTTGTAGTAGCCACCCTGGCTCTTCCTCCTCAAGTGGAATACTCACATGCCTTGTGACACATCCTGGAGAAATTGCTAGATGTATTGAAGGTGTCCACACCTGGAATCTGCCTGAATGTTGGATAGTGGTGGTGGAATATTATACAGCCATAAAAAATCAAATAGTGGTGGTGGAATATTATACAGCCATAAAAAATCAAACCTGGAGGGGAACTTCCCTGGTGGTCCAGAGGTTAAGAATCTGCCTGTCAGTGCAGGGGATGTGGGTTCAGTCACTGTTCTGGCAGCTAGGATCACACATGCTCCTGGGCGTATGAGCAACTGGGACCGGGTGCCATCGTTACTGAGCCCACGCTCTAGAGCGGCACCTACAAAGCACGTGGGCTGCAAGTAGAGCCCGTGCTCCACAAGAGGAAAAGCTGCCAGTGAGAAGCCTGCACACAACTAGAGAGTAACCCCAACTCGCCTCAACTAGAGAAAGCCCAGGCGGCAACGAAGAGCCAGGTGCCTCAGCAAAGACCCAGTGTAGCCAAAGATAAAAAAATAAAAATAAGTCTTTAAAAAAGTATGCCCGGAGGGATGAGTGCCAATACGGCCACAGCTCAGAAATAGAAAGAGTGACCTCAAGGTCACAGGCAGCCTGATGCCCTTTTATACAATGAAGTAAAGGTACATATGCGTTTTTAATAATTATTAGAACTATGAAGCATACAGTACAAGGGTTGAACAGGGGGCTCGAGATGAGGGTCATCTGGTGGAACAGTAATGTCCTGGAGTCCTGTAACAAGCCACCACAGACTGGACGGCTTAAAACAACAGGACTTCTATTCTCTCGCAGTTCTGGAGGCCAGAAGTCCAGGATGAGGGTGCTGGCAGGGCCGTGCTCTCTCTGGAGGCTCTCGGGGAGGAGGCTTCCTTGCTCCCTCCAGCTTCTGGGGATTCCAGGCGTTTCTGAGCCTGTGGCTCCTGCCTCCGTTATTGCGCGGTCTCCTCCTCTGTGTTCCTCCTTTTCTGTCTCTCCTAATACTTGTCGCTGGGTTTCGGGCTCCCTCTAAATCCATGGTGATGTCACTTGTAATCTTTCACTTAATTACATCTGCAAGGACTCTTTTATCCAAAGGAGAGCATATTCCCAGATTCTGGAGGTGAAGGCTTGGACATATCTCTTGGGGGAACACCAGACAGCCTGGTGGAGGGGCAAATACCAATGGCTGCTTGGTAGGCTTTTAAAAATGACTAGTAACCTAATAAACAAAAGTGGCCACGGATGCTCCAGTGGTGAGAATGTGGCTAGATCAAGTATTATTTTATTTTTAATCCTCTTCATGTGATATTGTAAAGAAGTGCTCTGTGCAGAGTGTGTTTTTATTTTAGTTTATGTTATAATATAGTCAATTTATAATGCTGTGTTCGTTTTGGTGTGCTGTGGAGTGGTTAACTTTTTTAATTTTTTACTTTATTTATTTTTGGCCATGCTGGGTCTTCAGCGCTGCGCAGGCTTCTCTCGAGCTGTGGCAAGTGGGGGCTGCTCTAGTTGCGGTGTGCGGGCGTCTCATTGCAGAGGCTTCTCCTGTGGCGCACGGGCCCCAGGGCGTGCAGGCTTCAGTAGTCGTACCACGTGGGCTCTGCAGCACCGGCTCAATAGTTGCTGCAGACTGGTTTACTTGCTCTGAGACATGTGAGATCTTCCCCGATCAAAGATTGAGCTCATGTCTCCTGCCTTGGCAGACGGATTCTTTGCCACTGAGCCTCCAGGGAAGCCCAAGCGCCTCAATTATACATATACATATATCCATTCTTTTCCAGATTCTTTTCCCATATAGGTTATTACGGAACACTGAGTAGAGTTCCTGGAGCTGTGTTAAGATGCAAAAGCCTGGTTCTGCCCACATTCTTCCCAGGCTAAGGGTCTGTCAGAGGTGGCGGCTGGGATCCTTGGAGACTGATCTGAGATGCCTGCACCCATAGCGGGTAGCCCAGGTCCTTTTGAAAAGCCCCTTTGTCCCTTCTGGGACAGAGTATCCTGGATGATCAAAAACAAAACAAAACAAAACCAAGTGAATCCCACCCTCAGTGTCCCCTGGGTTTCCTTCGCCTGCTCTGAACCTGTTTCCACTCCTGGAAGATGGGCAGCCCTCCTACTCTTCTAATTTCTGAGGTGCTGGTTGTCAAGCAATGCTATCCCTGTGTCTGCTTCACACCAGGGTTTCTCAACTCAGAGTTATTGACATTTTGGAGAAGATTTCTTTCTTTCTTTTTTTTTCTTTTTTTTTTTTTTTGTGGAGGGCTGTCTCAGCTGCGACTGGCACACTCAGTGCGGCTGAGAGGAGCTACCCCACATCCGAGGTCAGGGGCAGAAGCTGGGAGGACCCCATGCCCAAGGGGTGGCGGCCAAGAGGAGTTACCCCACATCTGAGGTCAGGGGCAGCGGCCGAGAGTGCCAGGCTGTGATGGCGCAGAAGCGGCCAAGAGGAGCTACCCTGTGTCCGAGGTCAGGGGCGGCGGCTGAGTGCCAGGCTGCGATGGCGCAGGAGCAGCCAAGAGGAGCTACCCTATGCCCTAGGCCAGGGGCGGCAGCCGGGAGGAGCAACCCCACGTCCAAGGAGTGGTGGCTGCCCCAGCGCAGGAGGGCCTAGAGGAGCTATTCCACATTCAAGGTCAGGAGGGGCGGCGGTGAGGAGATACCTCTCATCCAAGGTAAGGAGCAGTGGCTGCGCTTTGCTGGAGTAGCTGTGAAGAGATACCCCACATCCAAGGTAAGAGAAACCCAAGTAAGGCGGTATGTGTTGCAAGAGGGCATCAGAGGGCAGACACACTGAAACCATACTCACAGAAAACTAGTCAATCTAATCACACTAGGACCACAGCCTTGTCTAACTCAATGAAACTAGGCCATGCCCGTGAGGCCATCCAAGATGGGCAGGTCATGGTAGAGAGGTCAGACAGAATGTGGTCCACTGGAGAAGGGAATGGCAAACCACTTCAGTATTCTTGCCTTGAAAACCCCATGAACAGCATGAAAAGGCAAAATGATAGGATACTGAAAGAGGAACTCCCCAGGTCATTAGGTGCCCAATATGCTACTGGAGATCAGTGGAGAAGTAACTCCAGAAAGAATGAAGGGATGGAGCCAAAGCAAAAACAATACCCAGCTGTGGATGTGACTGGTGATAGAAGCAAGGTCCGATGCTCTAAAGAGCAATATTGCATAGGAACCTGGAATGTCAAGCCCATGAATCAAGGCAAATTGGAAGTGGTCAAACAAGAGATGGCAAGAGTGAATGTCAACATTCTAGGAATCAGCGAACTAAAATGGACTGGAATGGGTGAATTTAACTCAGACAACCATTATATCTACTACTGTGGGCAGAAATCCCTCAGAAGAAATGGAGTAGCTATCATGGTTAACAAAAGAGTCTGAAATGCAGTACTTGGATGCAGTCTCAAAAACGACAGAATGATCTCTGTTCATTTCCAAGGCAAACCATTCAGTATCACAGTAATCGAAGTCTATGCCCCAACCAGTAATGCTGAAGAAGCTGAAGTTGAACGGTTCTGTGAAGACCTCCAAGACCTTTTAGAACTAACACCCAAAAAAGATGTCCTTTTCATTATAGGGGACTGGAATGCAAAAGTAGGAAGTCAAGAAACACCTGGAGTAACAGGCAAATTTGACCTTGGAATATGGAATGAAGCAGGGCAAAGACTAATAAGAGTTTTGCCAAGAAAATGCACTGGTCACAGCAAACAGCCTCTTCCAACAACACAAGAGAAGGTTCTACAAATGGACATCACCAGATGGTCAACACCGAAATCAGACTGATTATATTCTTTGCAGCCAAAGATGGAGAAGCTCTATACAGTCAGCAAAAACAAGACCAGGAGCTGACTGTGGCTCAGATCATGAGATCCTTATTGCCAAATTCAGACTTAAATTGAAGAAAGTGGGGAAAACCACTAGACCATTCAGGTATGACCTAAATCAACTCCCTTATGATTGTACAGTGGAAGTCAGAAATAGATTTAAGGGACTAAATCTGATAGGTAGATTTCCTGATGAACTATGGACTGAGGTTTGTGACATTGTACAGGAGACAGGGATCAAGACCATCCCCATGGAAAAAAAATGCAAAAAAGCAAAATGGCTGTCTGAGGAGGCCTCACAAATAGCTGTGAAAAGAAGAGAAGCAAAAAGCAAAGGAGAAAGGGAAGGATATAAGCATCTGAATGCAGAGTTCCAAAGAACAGCAAGAAGAGATAAGAAAGCCTTCTTCAGCGATCAATGCAAAGAAATAGACGAAAACAACAGAATGGGAAAGACTAGAGATCTCTTCAAGAAAATTAGAGATACCAAGGGAAGATTTCATGCAAAGATGGGCTCGATAAAGGACAGAAATTGTATGGACCTAACAGTCCATGGGGTCGCTGAGAGTTGGACACGACTCAGTGACTTCACCTTCACTTTTCACTTTCATGCATTGGAGAAGGAAATGGCAACCCACTCCCGTGTTCTTGCCTGGAGAATTGCAGGGACGGCGGAGCCTGGTGGGCTGCCGTCTATGGGGTCACACAGAGTCGGACACAACTGAAGCGACTTAGCAGCAGCAGCAGTAGCAACAGAAGCAGAAGATATTAAGAAGAGGTGGCAAGAATACACAGAAGAACTGTACAAAAAAGATCTTCACGACCAAGATAATCACGATGGTGTGATCACTCACCTAGAGCCAGACATCCTGGAATGTGAAGTCAAGTGGGCCTTAGAAAGCATCACTACGAACAAAGCTAGTGGAGGTGATGGAATTCCAGTTGAGCTATTTCAAATTCTGAAAGATGATGCTGTGAAAGTGCTGCACTCAATATGCCAGCACATTTGGAAAACTCAGCAGTGGCCACAGGACTGGAAAAGGTCAGTTTTCATTCCAATCCCAAAGAAGGGCAATGCCAAAGAATGCTCAAACTACCACACAATGGCACTCATCTCACATGCTAGTAAAGTAATGCTCAAAATTCTCCAAGCCAGGCTTCAGCAGTACTCGAACCATGAACTTCCAGATGTTCAAGCTGGTTTTAGAAAAGGCAGAGGAACCAGAGATCAAATTGCCAACATCCGCTGGATCATGGAAAAAGCAAGAGAGTTCCAGAAAAACATCTATTTCTGCTTTATTGACTATGCCAAAGCCTTTGACTGTGTGGATCACAATAAACTGTGGAAAATTCTGAAAGAGATGGGAATACCAGACAGCCTGACCTGCCTCTTGAGAAACCTATATGCAGGTCAGGAAGCAACAGTTAGAACTGGACATGGAAAAACAGACTGGTTCCAAATAGGAAAAGGAGTATGTCAAGGCTGTATATTGTCACCCTGCTTATTTAACTTCTATGCAGAGTACATCATGAGAAACTCTGGGCTGGAAGAAGCACAAGCTGGAATCAAGATTGCCAGGAGAAATATCATTAACTTCAGATATGCAGATGACACCACCCTTATGGCAGAAAGTGAAGAGGAACTAAAAAGCCTCTTGATAAAAGTGAAAGTGGAGAGTGAAAAAGTTGGCTTAAAGCTCAACATTCAGAAAATGAAGATCATGGCATCCGGTCCCATCACTTCATGGGAAATAGATGGGGAAACAGTGGAAAGTGTCAGACTTTATTTTTTTGGGCTCCAAAATCACTGCAGATGGTGACTGCAGCCATGAAATTAAAAGACATTTACTCCTTGGAAGAAAAGTTATGACCAACCTAGATAGCATGTTGAAAAGCAGAGACATTACTTTGCCGACTAAGGTCTGTCTAGTCAAGGCTGTGGTTTTTCCAGTAGTCATGTATGGATGTGAGAGTTGGACTGTGAAGAAGGCTGAGCGCCAAAGAATTGATGCTTTTGAACTGTGGTGTTGGAGAAGACTCTTGAGAGTCCCTTGGGCTGCAAGGAGATCCAACCCGTCCATTCTGAAGGAGATCAGCCCTGGGATTTCTTTGGAAGGAATGATGCTAAAGCTGAAACTCCAGTACTTTGGCCACCTCATGCGAAGAGCTGACTCATTGGAAAAGACTCTGATGCTGGGAGGGATTGGGGGCAGGAGGAGAAGGGGACGACCGAGGATGAGATGGCTGGATGGCATCACTGACTCGATGGACGTGAGTCTGAGTGAACTCCAGGAGTTGGTGATGGACAGGGAGGCCTGGTGTGCTGCGATTCGTGGGGTTGCAAAGAGTCGGACAGGACTGAGTGACTGAACTGAACTGTCCCGAGTGTTGGAGGATGTTTGGCAGCATCCCTGCCCTCTACCCACTAGATGCCAGTATAGAGTTGCAGGATTCAGAAAATACAAGTGCAGAAGACCCAGGTAAATTTGAATTTCAGATAAACATAGAAAAAATTTTAGCCTGATTTGTCCCAATTATTGCATGGCATACAATTATACTAAAAAGGCATTTGACAAGGGTGCTCAGTGAGAAATGAACAGTCTTTTCAACAAAAGGTGTTGGGATAATTGGATATCTACATGTGAAAGTACAGAGTTGGATACCTGCTGTCTATGGGGAAAAATATCTATGACCTTAGGATGGAGTGGGGTGGGCTCATGCTCAGTCGGGTCTGGCTCTTTGCGACCCCATGCACTGTAGCCTGCTAGGCTCCTGTGTCCATGGAATTTCCCAGGCAAGAATACTGGAATGGGTTGCCATTTCCTACTCCAGGGGACCTTCCCCACTGAGGGATTGAACTAGCATCTCTTGTATCTCCTGCATTGGCAGGCGGGTTCTTTACCAATTGAGCCACTTGGGACTTTAGAATAGGCAACAGTTACTTAGCTATGATGGCAAAAGCAAGGCAACAAAAGGAAAACTAGGTAATTTAAGACTTCATCATAATTAAAAAGTTTTGTGCTGCAAATGATATCATCAAGAAAATGAAGAAGACAGCCCCCAGAATGGAAGAACATAAGCAGAAACATACAGTTGACAAAGGACTTACATTTAATATACAAAAATAACTTTTTTACCATTCAATAATAAAAATATAAATAACTCAATTTTAAAAGGGCTAAGGATGTGAGTAGACATTTCTTCCTCAAAACAACCAACCTGAGATAGAAGAACAAAGCTGGAAAACCTCACTTTCTGATTTCAAAAACTATTCCAAAGCCACAGTAATCAAGACAGCATGGTACTTGCATAAGGATAAACAAATATATCAATAGAATAGAACTGGGAATCCAGAAATAAAGCCTTCCACTCATGGTCAATTGATTTTTAAAAAAATATTTATTTTTGGCCGTGCTGGGTCTTCCCTGCCTTGCGGGCTTTTCCGCAGTTGCGGTGGGCAGGGGCTGGGACCAGAACTCCACGCCGTTGAACCAGAACTGCTCTCTAGTTCGCCCTCAGTGGCCTCTCTCGCTGCCGAGCACAGGCTCTCGGGCACAGGCTCGGCAGCTGCGGGGCATGGGTTCAGTTGCCCTTCAGCGTGTGGAATCTCCCTGCATCAGGGATCGAGCCCATGTCTCCAGCATTGGCGGGTGATTCTTTACCCCTGAGCCACCAGGGAAGCCCAGTCAATTGATTTTTAACAAGGGTGCTGTTTCAGTCCGCTTGAGCTGTTATAGCAAAATTACAGAAGACTGGGTGGCTTAAGCAACAGGCATTGATTTCTCATAGTTCTGAATGTTGTTAGGTCCAAAATCAAGATGCTAGCCAAGTCAGTTCCAGGTGAGAGCTCTCTTCCTGGCTTGTACATGGCTGGCTTCTTGCTGTGTCCTCAGCTGGCAGAGAAAGAGAGAGACAGAGAGGTCTGGTATCTCTTATAAGGGTACTGCTGCTGCTGCTGCTGCTAAGTCACTTCGGTCGTGTCCGACTCTGTGCGACCCCATAGACGGCGCCCCACCAGGCTTCCCCGTCCCAGGGTACTAATCCCCACTATTAAGCCCCACTCTCTGAATCCATGAAACTCTAATTACCTCCCAAAGGCCCCACTTCCTGACCATCATACTGGGGGTTAGGGCTTCGATTACACATTTAGGGGGGATACAAGCATTCAGCTTATAACAGGTGCCAAGACCACTCGATGGGGAAGGAGTAGTCTCTTCAGCAAATGGCAGTAGAACAACTGGGCATCCAGATATCCACGTGTAAAGACCGAGCAGCTGGACCCCTACTTCACACCATATGCAAAAATTAACTCAAAATAGGTCAAAGACCTGAACATAACATGCAAAATCACACTGCTCTTAGAAGAAAGTCAGTTCAGTCGCTCAGTCGTGTCTGACTCTTTGCGACCCCATGGACTGCAGCACGCCAGGCTTCCCTGTCAGTCACCAACTCCCAGAGCTTGCTCAAACTCATGTCCATCGAGTTGGTGATGCCATCCAACCATCTCATCCTCTGTCATCTCCTCCTCCTGCCTTCCAGCTTTCCCAGCATCAGGGTCTTTTCCAATGAGTCAGTTCTTCGCATCAGGTGGCCAAACGTATTGGAGTTTCAGCTGCAGCATCAGTCCTTCCAATGAACATTCAGGACTGATTTCCTTTAGGATGGACTGGTTGGATCTCCTTGCAGTGAATTTCTTCTCCTTAGAAGAAAACACAGACGCTACTCTCCATGACCTTGGATTAGCAATGGTTTCTTGGAAATGACACCCACAGGACGAGCAACAGAGGAAACAAGGAGATCAACGTGCCTTCTTTTCCGAGGGGCCCTCAAAGCAGGTGAAGGTGTTGGTGGATCTTGAGTTTGCAGGAGAAACATGCCAGAGATAACAGAGAAGGGAAGATCTTGATGAAGCATGTTGACCCTTCAGTCTTCCCTCTACCCTTTAACCAGTAATGGGATTCCTCCCTGTTCTCCCTGAGCGCTAGTGTGGGCTTGTGACTTGACCACCAGAATGTTTACGGAGTACCTACTGCGTACCCAGCTTTGTGTTAGGCCCTGAGCAGACAGCAGTGAATCAACAGTGAATGAGATGGACACAGTTCCTGCCTTCGGAGAACTGATGTTTGCTCCCACCTAGGTTGGGTTCTCAAGAAGCTGAGCCTGAGATAGGGATTCAAGGTTGCATGGGTTTGGGAGAAACCAATGAGGGAGAAGGGAATGCACCACAAGTTAGAGAAGGAGCAGGCAAGGAACTGGGCTCAGCTGGAGTCAAGCCTCCACCTCTTCAGGGTGGACTCGAGAGTGTGCAGAGCAGCAGAGTTGGTCTCATTTTCCTGGTTCCCCATGCCAGTTGGTCACTGGTGTGGGCTTGCCTAGGTGTGTGTCTTGGGAGGCGCAACCTCCCCAATGAGGCAGTTAGGATGAGGGCAATTCACAGTGGGTGACTGTGAGCTGTTAGCAGACAATATTTGCGACAGCTGAGCTAGGTGCACCAGCCGGTAAGGCACCTACAGCATCCTCTCCAAAGAGATACTGTACATCAAAAAATCCCACTGACAATAATTTAATCACAATTATAATCACTGTGTTATGAGACCAGACTTGGGGCCACTTGCCCACTCACAGTAAAACCAATCTACCGACACGAGGTTGTGATGAAGGAAGTGAAGTGAAGTCGCTCGGTCGTATCTGACTCTTTGCGACCCCGTGGACTGTAGCCCACCAGGCTCCTCCGTCCCTGGGATTCTCCAGGCAAGAACACTGGAGTGGGGTGCCATTTTCTTCTCCGGGGGATCTTCCCAACCCAGGGATCGAACCCAGGTCTCCTGCATTGCAAGCAGACACTTTAACCTCTGAGCCACCAAGTGCAGCGATTACTGTAGGGCGCCAAACAAGGAGTCCAGGCAGCTAGAGCTCAAAAGGCCTGAACTCCCCGATGGCTTTCAGGGAAAGGTTTCTAAAGACAGAGTGAGGGAGGAGAGTTTGGGGTGTTGTGATCAGCTTGTGGACATTCTTTTCATTGGCTGGTGGTGAGGTAACTGGAAGTAAACATCATCAACCTCCTGGTTCCAACAGGTCTGGGGTCTATGCGCTTGTGGGCAGCATGCAGTTAACTTCTGCCTGGTCGGGGGTTCAGCATCTGCAAAATAATTCAAAGGACAGGACTCAGAATATTATCTATCGCCCTTGAGGAAGAACTAAAGTTTCTTGAATCTGCTTACTAGATTGTTACTATTTTGTCTCGCTTGACTGATTTCTTTTCTGGCTGCATTTTCTCACTTCTCTGATTAAATTTGTTTGGAATTTGGGGAAGGCCTAGGAGGCTAAAGTTATTTCTACAGAGGAGAGGCAGGTGAAGGACATGGGAAGCGAGGTCTGTCCTGTGAAGGTCCTATAGGGTCCTGCTCAGTTACAAACTCTGGTTGTGAAAAGGGCTCCATCAGAGGAAGGGAAAGGAAGGTCTTGGGGTGACTGGGAAAAGAAGGATAAGGCATGGGTCTGGAATTCTGGTGACCATGTCTCTAAAAAGGCTAGAAAACTAAAGTGCACTGGAAGGGCTTGGGGCTCAGCTGCTCCAGACCACATTCTAGGGCTGGCTTCCCTCCTGAGGCACCTCAGCCAGGATATCTTCCAGCCCGTGACAGCTGGGGCTGACCTACCCTTAGGGGATGTAATACCCCAATCTGAGGTTGGGACAAGTCATTTGTTACTAGTGACAAACACTTAAGATGTTTTGAATCTTTTCCTTTTACCAACTAACCTGCGATTAAATATCTTGCAGGGCCTTCCCAGGTGTTGCATTGGTAGAGAATTTGCCTGCCAATGCAGGAGACACAGCAGACGCGAGTTTGATCCCTGGGTCGGGAAAATCCCCCGGAATAGGAAATGGAAACCCACTCTAATATTCTTGCCTGGAAAATTCCATGGACAGGGGAGCCTGGCAGGCCACAGTCCTCGGGGCTGCAAAGGGTGGGACGTGACTGTGCAACTGAGCACACACACGTGCAAACATCTTACACGTCTGTATCAGTTATCCATTGCTATATGACAAATTATGCCCAAAGTTAGTAACCAAAATAACAAACACTTGTTATCTCATAGTTTCCATAGGTCAGGAATTAGAAAGTGGCTTGCCCAGGCATTTCTGGCTCCGAGTCCCTTCGGAGCCTGAGGTCAAGACGGTGGCTAGAGCTGCAGCTAAAGGACACTCTCCTGAGGCCACAGAGCTCAGCACCACATGCGGGGGGCAGCAGGTGCCGCCTGACAGTTACCATTTCTCAGTTGCTCAGTCGTGTCCAACTGTTTGCCATCTCATGGACTGTAGCACACCAGGCTCCTCTGTCCTCCCCTATCTCCCGAAGCTTGCTCAAACTCATGTCCATCAAGTTGGTGATGCCATCTAACCATCTCATTCTCTGTTGCCCCTCCTCCTGCCCTGTCTTTCCCAGCACCAGGGTCTTTTCTAATGAGTCAGTTCTTCGTTTCAAGTGACCAAAGTGTTGGAGCTTCAGCTTCAGCATCAGTCCCTTCAGTGAATATTCAGGATTGATTTCCTTTAGGATTGACTGGTTTGATCTCCTTGCAGTCCAAGGGATTCTCAAGAGTCTTCTTTAGCACCACAGTTCTAAAGCATCCATTCTTCGGCGCTCAGCCTTCTTTGTGGTCCAACTCTCGCATCTGTACGTGACTACTGGAAAAACCACAGCCTTGGCTATACAGACCTTTGTCAGCAAAATGATGTCTCTGCTTTTTAGTACGCTGTCTAGGTTTGTCATAGCTTTTCTTCCAAGAAGCAAGTGTCTTTTAATTTCATGGCTGCAGTTACCATCCACAGTGATTTTGGAGCCCAAGAAAATGAAGTCTGTCTCCACTTGAGAGGTTTTAGTTTCCCCTCCCTGGTCCTCAGGACGTGGTGGCTTGCTTAACCTAGAGTAAGTGGCCAGCAGAGGGCAAGGCAGAATCCCCAGTTCCTCCAGCTTCATGCAGTTACTTCTGTCACCTTCTGTATTGCCTTCTGTTCATTAGCTGCAAGTCACTAAAGTCCAGTCACATTCCAAAACGTTGGGCAACTTTTAAATTGAGGCAAAATCCTGTAGCATAAAATTTAAAGTGGACAAGTCATTGGAAATTCCCTGGTGGTCCTGTGGTTAGGATTCTGGGCACAGGTTTGACCTCTGGTTGGCAAACTAAGACCCTACAAGCGATGCAGTGTGACCAAAACAGAAACAAAGCATACAAAAATATGACAATTCATTGATTTTTCGTATACGCGCAATGTTACACAACCACCACCACTATCTCATTCCAGAACATTCTTGTCATCTCCCAAAGAAACCCTGTATCTTTTGCAACCCCCCTCCCCCGTATCCTGGCAACCATCATTCCATTTCCTGTCTTTATGAATTTGCCTGTTCTCAGTATCTCACAGGAGTGGAATCATATGGTATTGGTCCCTCTGGGCCTGACTCATTTCAGTGTTAATATTCGTATGTTAATCTCATCAAAAAATACCTTCATAGAGATCTAGAATAATATTTGACTGAATATCTGGAGACCATGGCCTAGTGAAATTGACACCCAAAATTAACCATCACAAGTCCACCTCTTGTCAACTTGGCAATCATACACATCTCCTTAAACCACACTTAACTTTCAAAAAAAGATGCTAACCAGGTCATACTTTTACCTAACACCATTACAACTTACCTAGCACAAGTACAATGAAAATGTACTAACCCTTTCTCTAGCAGAGAATACAAAGTCCTTGGGTGATATTTACTTTTGTCCTTGATATCCTGTAAGTTAAATACTATGATGTGAAGTTCAGTTCATTCACTCAGTCATGTCCAGCTCTTTGTGACCCCATGGACTACAGTACGCCAGGCCTCCCTGTCCATCGCCAACTTCCGGAGTTTACTCAAACTCATGTCCGTTGAGTCGGTGATGCCATCCAACCATCTCATCCTCTGTCACCCCCTTCTCCTCCTGCCCTCAATCCTTCCCAGCATCAGGGTCTTTTCAAATGAGTCAGCTCTTTGAATCAGGTGGCCAACGTATTGGAGCTTCAGCTTCAACATCAGTCCTTCCAGTGAATATTCAGGACTACTTAAACGTTATGCTATAGTCAATATACTGAATGTTGGGACTTCCCAGGTGGTCCAGCAGTTCAGACTCTACACTCCCAATGCTGGGGGCTTGGATTCCATCCGGTCAGGAAACTAGGTCCCACACGCTGCAACTAAGAGTTCACATGCTACAGTGAAAAGATCCTACATAAAAGATCTTGCATTCGGCAATGAAGTTTGAAGATTCTGTGTGCCAGAACTAAGACCTGGCACAGTCAAATAAATAAAGTAATATATCATTACATGGTCAGAGGATAAGATGAGGAAAGCAAAGATATTTGCTACAGAGATATTATACACATATTCACAGCAAAAAAATAAATAAATAGAGGAAGGGTTGGCAGAAACAACACAATATTATGAATCAATTATCCCGCAATTAAAAATAAATAAATAAATAAATATATTTTTAGAAAGGAAGATGTACTTGTGATGATTTCCATCTTCATTTCTGTGACTGGTCATGTGGTCATAGCTGGTATTAACTACCTTCTTCTACTACCTGTTCCATATCCCCTTTGCCCTCAGCAAGCACCTGAGCGAGCATGGTTCTTTACCTCATTGAGTGACACTAAACTTCATTCCTGAAGGGTCTGGACCATTAGTAGTCCTGACTGAACTGGGTTGTGGTTCTTTATTGGCCTTAATCACACGACTATGATAATACTCCTCTGAGAGTTGGACCATATAGAAGGCTGAGTGTCGAAAAATTGATCCTTTTGAACTGTGGTGTTGGAGAAGACTCTTGAGAGTCTCTTGGAGATCAAACCAGTCACTCCTAAAGGAAATCAATCCTGAATATTCATTGGAAGGACTGATGCTGAAGCTGAAACTCCAGTACTTTGGCCACTTGATATGAAGAACTGACTCAATGGAAAAGACTCTGATGCTGCGAAAGATTGAAAGCAGGAGGAGAAGGGGAGGGCAGAGGATGAGATGGTTGGATGGCATTAGCGACTCAATGAATATGAATTTGAGCAAGCTCTGGGAGTTGGTGACGGACAGGGAAGCCTGGCGTGCTGCAGTCCACAGGTTGCAAAGAGTCAGACACAACTGAGCAACTGAAATGAACTAACTGATAGTTGCAGTGGCCTTAGTGAATGGAAGTCCATATGGCGGAGCTCGTGCATAACCTCTATCCCTGCCACCGTGATCACTTGTTGATGTGGTCCATTGCATGGGGGCAGGAGTGGCTGGGGAGAGAAGCTCCCTTGTATTCACAGAATAGGTCACTGTGTCCATTTGATTATTAAACTCCTCCCCTGTTGAGTTCAGCCTTTGTGAACATTCACATGGGATACACATAACTTCACATTCCCCACCCTCTCATTCAGGGAGGTCTATCCACACAGTCTTCCCCAGACTTTCTAGTCCCCCAAATTCCAATCATGTTCCTTCCAAATCCCTGACCATCCAACAGAACCACTGGCTGCAGCCTATGGATCAGTGTGCAATCATACATTTGGCCATTTCTCCCTCCAAGCAAAATAAACAGCTAAGTGCACTAGTTGAAGTTCTGCCCACTGGGAGGACTCCCCTTCACGGCTGTCCTTCAAGGCTGTCACAGAGAGGCTGTAGCTTTCCAGCTGTCCACTTCTGGTGGGATCTGCTTGTTTTGCAGGATCTTCTGGAATCTAGGGCCAAAGAGAAATCTTGGGTCAACTGAATATAAGAAAGACTTCTAAAAATATCACTGAGCTAGAAGAGCCTTGAATTTTTGCTGAATGTATTTCCTACCCTCTGACATACGAATGTCTTACCAGTAAGTTTGGAATCATTGCTACTTCTTGTTCACTAGGTCCAATAAGCATAATGTCATCCATATTATGGACCAATGTGACATCTTGTGGAAGGGTAATTTGATCAAAATACCTGCAAACTAAAGTATGACTTATGGCTGGAGAGCTGATGCACCGCCGAGGTAGGACGGTGAAGGAATATTGCTGGCTCTGCCGGCTGAAAGCAGACTGCTTCCAGTCTTGGACAAGGATGGAGAAAAGGCATTTGCCACCTCTACAGCTGCATACCAGATATTGAGAAAGCGTTTATTTGCTCAAGGAATGAAACCACATCTGGTAGGGCAACTGGAGTCAACTACCCAGTTACTTGTGATTCCCCACTGTCATTCCCCAAGCTCCATCTGTCCTCAGCACAGCCCCAATAGCAGAACTGAATGGGGATGTGCATTCAATTGCATCTTTCAAGTCCTTAATGGTGACACTAATTCCACCCCTAATTGACACTCTTCCACCCCTCCGGGAATGCAGTATTATTTTTGGTTTACTATTTTATTAGGAAGAGACAGTACTAGTGGCTTTCACTTGACCTTTCCCACCATAATAGCTCTCACTCCATAGGTCAGGAAACAAATGTGAGGATTCTTCCAGCTGCTAAGTGTATCTATTTCAATTATGCATTCCAGAACTGGAGATACAACACAAGATGAATTCAGGGATCCACTGGAAAATGAACCAGATAAAATTCCAACGATAACTTGACTTCCACTAAGCCCCTGCTCTGACTGATGGACCACAGTGATGTTTTGGGTGTCCTGAGATTTGTGTTGGTTCAGAGCCACTGTCTAGTAATCTGTGAAAGGCCTAAGTATTTCCTTTAGCCCAGTGCATGTTCACCTTGGCAAAGGGCCAAAGGTTCCGTTGGAGAAGACTGGGAGAAAGGTTAATATAAGAATTTTTGGTAGTGTACTGGGTCCTTTCTCAAGGGGACTCAGCCTCTTCATTAAAGATGTTCTGGGTTTGTGAATTAGATCAGGTCTGAGAATTGACTGAGGGGCCATGATACTCCATTTTTAAGATTCAAATAAGACTTTTATTCACATGACCTAGAACTTTTCTGCTTAAATAGACCAAGTAAGAATGTAGTAGCCTTCCCAACTATCTTACTTCTAAGAATGCCATGATCAGCTAGTCAATGCCATAAAGCTCTATAAGTCAGACTCTTCTGATTGCTGCTTTTTTTCTCTCTGGATTGCTCCTTTGACTCTGCTGTCCATTGTGGTAACCATATACATCTTCAAAAGCTTAGGGAGGTGAGGAGATCTTAAATGATAAATCTGCTCTAACATTTTCATTTTCCTGGGCTTCCCTGGTGGCTCAGAGGTTAAAGCATATGCCTGCAATGCGGGAGACCTGGGTTCGATTCCTGGGTTAGGAAGATCCCCTGGAGAAGGAAATGGCAACCCACTCCAGTAGTCTTGCCTGGAAAATCCCATGGACAGAGGAGCCTGGTGGGCTATACTCCGCAGGGTAGCAAAGAGTCAGACACGACTGAGTGACTTCACAAGCTTTTGACTCCTTTCCTTGATAGTAAACTATAGTTACTGTTGAATTATTTCTTTCAATTTATCACATTTTTCTTAATGTATTTTTGGGTTTTGTTGTTAGGTGCTTTCATGTTTATAATTATTATTTCTTCCTGATAGATTGAAATTTTATCATTATCATTATATAATTTTTTTTTTGTCTCAAGTAACTATTTTTGTTTTAACATCTGTTTCATCTGATACTAGTATAGCTAATATAGCTCTCTTTCGGTTACTATTTGCCTGGAGTATCCTTTTCCATCCAGTTACTTTTTGTTTTTGCATCTAAAGTGAGTCTTTGGGGACTTCCTTGGCAGTCCAGTGGTTAAGATTCTGCACTACCAATGCGTGAGCATGGGTTTGATCCCTGGTCAGGGAACTAAGATCCCACATGCCAAGTGGCAAAGAGAAAAAAAAAAAGTGATTGTTTTTTTTTTTTTGTGGACAGCATAGCTGAACCATGATTTAAAAAAAACAAAAAAACAAAAACAAAAAAACCCTCTGAAAACCTCTACATTTTAACTGGAGCATTTAATTCATTTACATTTAGTGTAATATTGATAAGGACTTATTTCTGCCATTTTGCTATTTGCTTTCTGTATGTCATGTCTCTTTTCAGTTCTTCCATTACTAACTTCTTCTGTGTTAAATTGATATGTTTTAGAGTATCACCCACAATGTCGTTTTGCAAATGTGAGGCTATGTAGGAAAAAAGAGGAGATCCTTAGAAGTGGAATTACTAGGTCAAGGGGAGGGCAGGGCATGCACTGAAACTGCTGAGTTTTACCAGATTGATCTTAAATGATTCTACCAATTCGACTGGATACTTTCCATAGAGGGCTTTGCATTTTATTGAAAGCATCTGTTAGCTTGCTAGGATTCTCCCTTAAACTGTGTCTTCCTGTAGAGGGGAGGGGGACCTAATTATTCATTTTTTATATTCCCACGTTTTCATGCACAGGAAGCCAAAAAAGATGTGAAGAAGGAAAAAGGAATCTTTTATCATGTCATGACAGGAATACTGGAAAATGAGGACCCATTCACATCTGGAACTTTAGGAACAGCCATGCAAACCAGGGGCCCTGTGAACTGACTTCAAGTATTTAGTCCCAGAATCTTGGGAAGTGGGGGGTTCTCCAAGACACTTTACAGAAAAGGAAGCTGGGGCTAGGAGTTAGGAGATTAAGGCTCATAAACTAGTAATTAAACTTTTACTGTGCACCTTTCCTGTGTGGGCAGTTATTTTCCGCACGGAGAAGACCATGTGATGAACAGTCAGCCCCTGTCCACATGGAACTTTTCTTTGTAAATACCTGGGAGTAAGAGTAGCTCGTTTATTCCTCATTCCACCTTTTTATTTATTTTTGGCTGTGTTGGGTCTTGGATGCTCCTCACACGATTTAGCAGGGCTACTCTCTAGCTGTGGTACACGTGCTTCTCAGTGCAGCGGCTTCTTTTGTTTCAGAGCACTGGCTGTAGGGGGTTTGGGCTTCAGTAGTTGTGGTCCAAGGGGCTTAGTTGCCCCACAGCATGTGGGCTCACCCCAGATCAGGGATCAGTGTCTGCTGTACTGGCAGGCAGATTCTTAACCACTGGACCACCAGGAAAGTTCCCCTCAACCCATCTTAATGGCTATTATTTCCTTTTCCCAGCTGTGGAAACGCTAGGCTCAGAGAGGTAAAATCGCTTGTATAATTAAAGTCACACAGACAGTAGGTGGCCAGGCTCGGGTTTCAACCCAGAGCGATGCTCCCAATCGCTGTTATTTCATGCCTCTGGATAATACCATTGTCCAGAGCAGCAGCAACCACCTTTTCTGCGTGCTAGGCTCTGTGGTAAGGACTGTCCCCACTCACGTATTCAACCAGTGCACACTGAGCAGCTACTATGTGCCATGCGCCCTCATCTCAAAGATTTGGCGAAACTAGCCCAGGGAGTTTCTCCGAGTGAAGCGGACGCACCACACTTTCCTCGCCAAGCCTCCCCGGCTGGGTGTTCCACCTCGGTAAGGCATCCAGCTGGCGCTCAATTACCCCATGGCACTGTCGCCGCTTCTAGGGGCACAGACGACCACGGCCGCACGTCCCGCTGCCCGAGTGCCACAGGCAGCGGCAGAGGCGGACCCAGGAACTCGCGTGGTCGTCCGGGCGGCGGTTGGAAGCCCCGCCCCCGCGCGTGCGCGCTGCGCGCCGCGTCTGCCCGCTCGGCTCCGGCAGTACGGGCGCGGTTGAAGGCGTCCTCGCGGAGCGCGCGCGCCTGCGCCGTCGTCGGGCTCGCGCACGCGCACCTGCGCCGGCGCCGGCCTCACGCACGCGCACGGCGGCGACGACGGCGGTGGCGGCGGTTCCTGCCGGGGGCTGCGAGGGCGGGCGGCCCCGAAGGAAGCGGCGGAGCTGAGGGGCTCAGCGGCTAGGCGCGCGTGACTCTCAACCCGGCTCGCTCCGCGGCGGGCGTTTTGAGCCGGTCCAGGGGCGCGGACGCGGCGGCGGCGGCGGCGACCCGAGGCCTGCGGCCTAGGCCTCAGCGCGGCGGCGGGCTCGAGTGCGGCGCGGAGCCGGCCTGAGGGCCCTACGCGGCGGCACAATGAGCGTGGAGGCGTACGGGCCCAGCTCGCAGACGCTCACCTTCCTGGACACCGAGGAGGCCGAGCTGCTCGGCGCCGACACCCAGGGCTCCGAGTTCGAGTTTACCGACTTCACCCTCCCCAGCCAGACGCAGACGCCCCCCGGCGGCCCCGGAGGTGGCGGCGCGGGGGCCCCGGTCGGAGCCGGCCCGGGCGCGGCGGCCGGACAGCTCGACGCGCAGGTGAGCGGCACATGGCGGCGCCGGAAGCCGGGGCCGGGCCTCGGCGGCGGGGGACCTGGTCGGGTTTCCCCTCCGGCCGCGCCGGGGCTCATCTGCTCGGCTCCTGCAGTCCCGCCTGGTCCAGAGTGACCCGGCCGGGTATCTCCCGCTCAGTACAGGTCCGGAGTAACCTGCCTCCAGTTTCTGCTCTCCAGCCCGACCCGGGTAAACCTACTTCAAGTCCTCTGGTCTCTCTCGAGTGATCTCAGAATCTAGTTCCAGACTGAGTGTTAGCTGATCCGTCCCAAGTCCCCTTCCGGGCCTGTCCGAAGTGATCGGCCCTAGGTCCGTCTCTGGCCTGGGCAGGGGTGACTTGTCCCCGAGTTCTCCTTCAGCTGGGTCAGTGCCCCGCTCAAGCCAGCTCCTGATCTGCGCCGATTTCCCGGTCAGTCCCATCCGACCGCTGCCCCACCCCCTTACCTGTGGTCGCAGTCTGGGCACCCCTGCCCTCATTCATGCCCACCGTGCAGTAGGTTTATATTTCACTGGGCCCACGGACGCTGGCGAGAGGAGGGCTGAGGCTCCTCCAGCAGAAACGGAATTTCTGCATTCAGTAGAGGACCCTAAGCTCACAGACTTTTAAGATTGTTGAGGAGGCAGTTTGCGTTTTGTTTTTTCTTCTTGCATTGCCTGTTGCTGAAACCGACCTGTTACGTAACTCCGCAGCCCTGCCTTGGAAAAGTTGGTTTTGAGTTTGTTCCTCCAGTGGGTGAGTGGTAGTGGGTTTTATATATGTGGCTCTGCCACGTCAGGAACTTTTGTTCTTGATGATGTGAACATTCAGCAAAGGCTGCTTGGTTATTTTAAATTTGGGTTTGTGTTATGAGAGTATCCGGCATACACTTCCTGGATCTGGGTCCCTGACCCGGGATGGGAGAGGGCGCTGGCTGTGGTCTTGGGCTAGGCTCCCCAGGATTGTAGTCATCATCCTGTGGGTCTCAAATTCCATTCCTGTGCCTGGCACCTCCCTCATTTATTTTCCTGAATTCTCAGCCACAGAGGAGCTATAGGCTTCACCTTGTCGCAGGTGTCCCTTCGCATGAGGACCCACTGCCAGAGTGGGGGAGCCAATCCAGCCTCAGCCAGCGTGAGCTGAAACTGTCTCCTGGGGGCTTGGATTCTAGTTGATTGAGTCACTCCCGTGGGTAGACCACCCACTTGGACTTTCTTTTAGCCCCTAATAGAAGCAGAAAACATTTGACTCATTCTAACCCCAGATTCCTTAAAAATAGAAGCTTAATGGGTGGGGCATCAGGGAGACCAGGTGTGCACATATCTGTGTTTTTTCTGTTTTGTTGATATATCATGGGGGAAGGGAGAGTGTGCTTGGGAAATAAGTGAGCTGCTGTAAGCTCATGATAACACCTGTTATCAGAGTAGTTTCATGCTCTGTGGATGCTGTTTCCACAGCGGTAACATGGGAGCAACAGCTGTATTTTTGTTACTTTTAAACATAGCTGAAATCTGGACTCGTGTTTGAATGAATAGACCAGATAGTGCTGTCTGTAATTCGTGTCCAGTGTGTCCAGCAGACGGAGGCTAAAGATCTCTTGGCTGAGCAGTGTGCCACGATCCGTGGCAGTTCAGGGCTGTTTTGTGGAAGGTTATTGTTTTATTGCAAATCCTTTTTAAACTGTAGACTGTAAAACAGCAAACTTGGGTCAGCTCTGAGTTCTAGTTTTGTCCCTTGGGTTCTGTTTTTGATTAATTGTGGGGCGTGTCTTTCTCTTTCTGTGGAAGTAATTGATTTCTTTTCTTTTTTTAAATAAATTTACTTGTTTTTTAATTGAAGGATAATTGCTTTACAGCAATTGGCTTCTTTTACTGCACCTGAACACTGAACTATACTGAGTAAGAGCATTGAAACACTCCGCCAGAGGGAAACATGACAGCTGAGCTCACTTGTTATGACACCAAAGGGGTTTGTCCTTTTCCACTTTTAAGTGACTCTGGTGACCCACCCACCTGTAGCCTAACTTTGGATTTGTGTTTGGGGAAGGGGAGTGAAAAGTTGATTATCTCCTGTGTTGGTGGCATTGGCTGCCTACGACATTTGGGAGGTTTCCCCTTATTTGTCCTCAAGACTTGCTGTATAACCGAATGTACGGTGGGGCTTCTATTCTGGGTGCCTTTTGATTTTATCTTTTTGGATGAGTGGCTGTGAATTGTCAAGTGCCGGGCAACTACTTTTGTTCCATAGCTTAATTGGGATAGAATTCATATACCATACACCCAGCCATTCCGAGTGTGCTCCTCACTGGCTTTGGTATAGGGTTGTGCAGCCTTGCCCACAGTCGATTTTAGGACATTTTCATCACCATGGAGAGAAACCCAGTGGCCCTCAGTCGACCAGTCCTCCCTTCTCTAACCCCAGGCAGCCACTGATCTCTGTGTACCTACTTTGGACCTTTCATGTACATGGACTCTATGTGGTCAGACTGTGCCTGTGGTCACTGGCTCTTTCACTGAGTATGTTTTCAAGGTTCATCCACGTTGTAGGATGTGTCTGCTGCGTTCCTTTATTTGACTGAATGATGCTCCGCAGCATGGACAGACATTTTGTTTATCTCCTTGTCTGTTGGTGGACCTTTGGCTTAGCTACTGTGGGAAATGCTGCGATGAACATCTGTGTACAGATTTCTGTGTGGGTGTAAGCCTTCAGTGGAAATTCTGGGTGGTCTGGTTAACAGCTGCCTGTTACCTTTTCAGGGGCCACCAGACTGTTTTCTGATGTGTAGCTTTCTATATCACTGATACCACCTTTAATATCAGTCTTGACTGCCAGCTTTGGTTTTGCCTGAAGGTGTAGGTAACACATGTGTGTCTTGGGGCGGCAGGGAGAATGGCACGCTGAGGTGAACTGAGTTGGTTCAGATAACACTTGTTTTCTTATTTATGAAATGAACTGATATTTGTCACAGCCCTGTCAGATGTCCTTAAGATAAGGCAACAGTTTTCCTTTGAGTGTTCGACCCTTTTTGGGGCCTGTCTCCCAATGTCTCCAGGGGCAGGGAACGGTGAGTTCACAGGCCTTCTGGCCTGCTTAGCTGTAATAGTTCCCCTTGGTGCTGCTGTCGTGTTTCCTCCAAACATTGAGTTAGGATGATGGGAATGTTGAGCTGGGAACACTACCAAACAAAAAGGAGTGAACCACAGATGCACCCAGCAGCGTGGATGCGTCTCAGATTGATCACATTGAGTGAAAGATGCGCTTAAAAAAAGAGTGTGTACTCTATGATCCTTCTCATGAAACTCTAGGAAGTGCCAGGTAACCTACGAGATTGAAGGTAGGACAGCGGTTGCGGGGAGGGGAGGAGAGCAGGGGGGGCTGACAAAGGCAGGACGCGGCTGGGGGTGATGGATTCATGAGTATCTACAGACATCAGTGTGTGTCGACTTTCAAAGCTGTAAAGAGCTGCTACCTTGTCTTCAAACGCTGGCTGCCTTCAGAAGTCCAGGAAGGTTGTCCTGACGCATCCTTGACTATCTAGGTAAACAGATCGTCCTCTCATTCCTGGCCCTTAGCTTATGATGAGGAGTGAGTTCCTTACAGTCCCAGGGTTCCTGAAAATGGTGAGTTTAAAATTTGTGTGGGCCTTTTTTGGTTGTGTGAAGACTCGGTTAGTACAACTGTGACATAGTACGCTTTGAGAAAATTGGAGATAAGATGCTGCGAACTTCACAGGCGCTCTGGCAAGTATTCTGTAGCACTTGTCTTTTATTGGATTTCCGGGGTTTGAAAACAAAAAGGGAGGACTTATGTGGCTTAGTGCTGAATAGCTGAAATAGCTTCTGACTCTGTTTACCCAATTAATTTCTTTACCCAGATTTAGCATGATTGAGGGGGGAGTTTGAACACTGACACAATGGCAAAATTCTCTGTCAGTGTAGGTCCCACAACCAAAAAGGGGACATCTTTCAAACAGCTTGACTGAGGCATGACCATACACCATGGAGTCCTCTTGTTTTTAAGCGTTTGATTCGTGGGTTTTGGTTTTTTTTTTTAGCTGTGTAGCCATCAGACAGCCACTCACGGTCTTCTCTTCTCCTTCATGCCACCGTTCTTTCCTCTTCTGTTTTGCTCCTGCTGATCTTGGTAGTCTCTTGTTAAAGCCCTGAGGTAGGGAATCGGGTGAGCCCACACTTGGCCACTTCAGCCGGCCCGTCGGGGACTTGTGTGGCCTGTGTGGGTTCTGCACCGGGGTGCGGAGGCTTGGCCACCCGCTCAGTGACGAGCCCGCCTGCCCCGTGGGTCTGTTCTTCGGTTCCCTCCACGCAGGCTCCCAGGCTCCCCTCCTTGGCCTGATTCTCCACGGCTGCCCCTCAGTACTTCCCTTTCCGCGTCCTGCTGTGCTCCAGGAGCGCTGTGGGTGGTGATTCCTGCTGGGGGGCAGAGTGAGTCCTTTGTCAACTGCAGCTGCGGTATTAGAAATGGTAGGTGCTAAAAAAAAAAAAGAAGGAAAGAAATGGCAGGTGCTGCCCAGTCTGCGGTTGGCCGTGGGGACAGTGAGGGTCCAGAGGAGGGGGTGGTCTGCCCGGCAAAGTGCAAGCCTTTACGAGTGGTGAAAGTGAAAGCCTTGAGTCGTTCAGGAAGGTGCGCCCACTTGGCAGGGAACGCAGGGCTTGGCATGGAGGGCTAGCGAGTGCAGGCAAGGGCCAGTGTCTACACCGAGGGGCCCAGCTTGATCTGGGAGCCTTGTGTTGCTGCTGAGGGGTGCTGTGAGCTCACTTGAGAGCGGGGCCCTTAGATGGCGGGGAGGTCTGGCAGAGTGTGACTGGAGCTAGAAGGGGGATTCAGGTAGAGAGTGCTGGGGCCAGGTGTGTAGCCTGTTGTGTGTGTGACAGAGAATGCTCATGTACCAGGTGGCCCTTCCTCCTCTTGGGGTCCCACGGCTGGTATCAGATCCTCTTGTGCCTTTTTAAACGTGTGCTGGTCCAGTAGCAGCTTGCAAGCTGGACAGCCAAACCCAGCTTCTCGGGACCCCTGTGGACTGGGCTGGGATGGCCTCTAGACCTCCAGTTGGCTTAGGCAGCCTGTGGAGCTTTGGGGACCTTTGTCACGACTGAGGATGGCACCTTCCCGTCCACTCCAGCTCCTCTCGTAGCTCACCGGCTGGGGGTGACATGAGCCTGGCGCGCCACTCCTTGTCCCCGGGTGGAAGGCGTTCGGCTGTGCTTGTCTTCCATCACTCCGCTCAAGTGCATGGCTCTGCAGAGCTGACAGTTTCCAGGCAGCACTTTGTCCACCTGTATTGTATAAAAATGTATGTTATGGATTCTCTCGTGTATAAGTAAAGAAAGCAAACCCTGCCCTTCTTTCTTCTTGGTTTGATGATTGTAAAGATTTTCCTTTTTCTTTTCCTTCTCTGACGTGTTTTAAAGCAAATCCAACTTATTTCGCTCTTCTGAGGTTGAGCCATATGAGTTAGTGATAGTCAGCCGTTTAGACCTACAATATTTAGAATGCATTCTTAAAAACAGAGAAAGGGCATCTTCGTAGCCTCACTACTGTTATCAGATGAACAGCACCAACGGTAGTCTTTCCGGGATCGTCTAACACATGGGACTTCCTTTCTCCACAGTCACGTTGTTTACCTGGCCCAGACCCCTGCGAGGTCTGGCATTAACGTGACTGCTTGTCGTGTCTCCGGCCCTGCTCTCCCGGGCAGCTTCTCTCTGTCCTTTTCATGCTCCGAGCGAGGATCCTGTGCAGGTCACTGTCCTGTGAGGGGTCCTGCCTCCTGGACCGAGCCTCTCCTCACAGTCTGGCTTCTCCCTGCAGGTGTGGGTGGGTCCCGTGTCAGTCTGTGAGCTCCTCTGAAAGGTGGCTGACCCCAGAACTGGGTAGTCAGGGGCGAGGTGAGCCTCAGCCACCCCAGACAGGTTGAGGGTACTCATGAGCTTTGGAATGAACTGCAGGGGTGGGCTCAGCTCACGATGAGAACAAGAAAAGGGGAGGCAGGTGGTGCCCCTTTAACTCAAAGCTTAGGGGCTGCTGTGCTGGGTGGGGCCATGAGCAGTCCCCTTCATTGCAGGTCAAAAATGGTCAAATCGCAATAGCTTCTTGTGGTTAAAACAGATTAAAGAAGGCTAAGAGATTATATCACAATGTGTAGTCGTTAACTGGGTCTTGAATTTAGAAAACTATAAAAGATGTTATTAGGGCACTGGGGACGTGTGTGTATGTGTGTTGGATAGCGGTGTTATATTAGCATTATTCCTGAGTGTGATGCTCGTATTGTGGCTATGTGGAGAAAGCGCTTGTCCTGGGGCCTGTGACTCTGAAGTGGATCAGGAAAGTAAAAGTGTTTGTGTGTGTGCGTGCTTGTGCAGAGCAAGAGAGGGAGAGAGCAAGCCTGGTAAACTGTGAGTGGCTGGTAGATCCAAATGGGGGATGAGTGGGTCATTCATTCTCTGTAGTTTTGAAACTGTTTCGAAAGTTGAGGGAGAGGGATCTTCTGTTAGGCTGTTCCTGAGGGCTCAGAGACCCAGTAGCTCCTCTCTGCCTCAGGCCACCTCAGGAAAGGCAGTTTCCCATTCACTCTTTTTTAATTAGACTGTGGAAGAAAAGAGTAAATGATGAATCATCTTTCATCACAATGTTTATACTTTGGACGAGGAGATGTGTTCATTGAGCCTGCCTGTACTGGGGTGTGGGCTTAGTTCTAGGTGCTGGGGTCAGAGCAAGCAGCAGAGCAGGCAGAGCTGGCCCCACTGGCACCCCTCACATGGGGTCAGGGGTGGCCTCCCTTGGAGGTGTGCTGTGGACGGCGGCTGAAGGACCAGGAGCTGTCTGTGCAGAAGCCAAGTGGGTAGTGAGTGCCAAGGCCGGGGGAGCGGGCCCATTCAGGGACCAAGAGGAAGGCCCATTTTATGGTGAGTGGTTGACGCTTACAGGGTTTGGGTAATGTGTGGTCTAAAAGTTCTTACCAACACACTTAGTGGTAATTTTTAGTTAATGTCCGTTTCCTCCGTGAGAATGAAGTGACTTTTCTTCCTGCTTCTCTGATGTGCACAGAATTCTGCAGTGGGTCATAAGAAACTCTCTTGGCAGAAAATCCTTGCAAGGCCTTGGTCATAGTGTCCAGAGCAGAGGTGGGGAGGAAACTGTTTCTTTGGCTTTCTAGACCCAGTGACCTGGTGCCTGGGGGTGTGCTCAGAGAGCCCAGGGGAAGGCTTGGGGAGGCCTTTCCCCTCTTGAGCCCAGCAGGACCCAGGGCTCCTGGCTGTAGTTGAGGGGTTGATAACTTCAGTCAGTCCTGTGCCAGACAAGGACCTTCCCCTCCCTTCTGTTATGTTGCCTGGCTTGGGCTGTGTGCCTTCTCTGTGCCAGGCACTCTTTAGTGCTTTAATTCAGTTAATTATAGTTTCTAAGGTCAAATGTATTTTTGAAGTTAATGTTTATCTTAAAACTTTCCAGAAAGTAGAGGGAGAAACTAACAGCCCAGCTATGGAAGTCTGTGTTGTGGTCAGGTCACAGCAGGGCAGGAGGCGGCCGGGCAGGGGTTGGACATGCACGTGTACGTGTGCAGAAGTGCGTGTGAGAAGGTCACACCCACACTCCCAGCCACACAGCTGAGAGCCTGCTGGGGAGGCTGGACTCCTCGCTGGTCTCCTTGCCTTAGAGGCTGAGGGAGAGTCCGTCTGACTTTGTCTTGTCTGTATTGCATTGTCTCTCAAGAGAGTTCCTAGAGGAGACTGAGAGTTCCTGCTCCTTGTGAAGCCGGAAGGGTTCATAACAGTGATGCAGGGAAAGGATCGCCGCTTCCCAGAGCCTCACACATTGCCGATGCTGGTTCCCTCCTCCCTCTGAGGGGAGAAGTGTGGGGTCTGAGGCCTGGGTGAGGCAGGATGGGTAGAATGAGGGCCCCTGGTGGCACGCAGGTTTCTGTATCACTCGACATACTAGGTTTGGCATTTCAGGAAAGTAAAGATCCACATCACTGATGTTTCCTTGAACAAAAAAGTTTATGCAGCCTGATGACACATTTTAGGAGCTCCTCCTCTAGGAGTTGGTGAGATTTTCATTTTTCTTTCCTTTAACCATTTTTAAAGTTGAAGTCTAGGTAAAGTCCTGTGTTAGTTTCAGGTGTGCAGCAAAGCGATTCAGTCACACACAGACACATGCGTGTCCTTCTTCAGATTCTGCTCTGTTGCGGGTTATTGCAAGATACTGATACAGCGCCTTATATTATAGACCTCTGTTGTTTACCTGTTTTATACACAGCTGTGTGTATGTGCCAGTCTCAGAATCCTAGTTAACACCTTCCCGCTCAGCCCCCTTGGAAACCATAAGTTTGTTTTCTGTGTCTGTGAGTCTTTTTGTTTTATAAATAAGTTCATTTGTTTCATTATTTATTTGCTTGTTTTTAATATTCCAACATATAAGTGATACCATATGATACTTGTTTTTCTCTGTCTGACTTCACTCAATACAATGCTCTCCCATCCATCCGCGTTGCTGCAGGAGGCACTGTTTGGTCCTTCTTAATGGCCGAGTGATGCCCGTTGTGTGCACGCGCCACAGCTCACCCACTCGTCTGTCGGTGGGCGTTCAGGCTGCTCCCGTGTCGTAGCTGTTGTGAGTAGTGCTGCTCTGAGCATCAGGGGGCACGCATCTTTTCAAATTAGAGCTTCCTCGGGATATGTGCCCAGCAGTGGGGTTGCTGGGTCATATGATAACTCTGTTTTTAGTTTCTTGAAGACCCTCCATTGTGGCTGTACCAGTTCACATTCCTACCAACAGTGTAGGAAGGTTCCTTTTTCTCCACACCTTCTCCAGCATTTATTATTTGTAGCCTTTTTAGTCGTGGCTATTCTGACTGATATGAGGTGATACCTCTTTTGGTTTGCATTTATCTAATAATTAGTGACATTGAGCATCTTGTCATGTACCTATTAGCCATCTGTATGTCTTTGGTGAAATATTGGCAAACATTTTCTTGAAGGGCTAGGTACTAAATGTTCTAGACTTTGTGGGACAAGAAGCAAATACCTACTATTAGGTACTTAATTCAACCATTTAAAAATGTAAATACTTTTCTGAGCTTGAGATTGTGGCCCACATCCTTCTGTCTCCTGTAGCATGATATATGTGGCTGTTCCACTGCCATTAAGTGAAATCCAGGTACCGTAATCTGGCCACACACTGAGGAAACCAGCATGTGTGTGCCGCGGCGGTCATCCCGAGGGACGCGTTGGTCTCTGTCAGCAGCCTCACCCCACTGCCGCCACTGTGCGTGGCAGGGGGAGTGCTGCCGGGAGGAGAGGTGGCTTTGGACAAACAAAGCACCACGAGGAATTCAGCGACCTGGTGAAAAAACAGGCAAAGCACTTGAATAGACTTTTCCTTACAGAAGATATGCAAATAGCCAACAAGCCTAGCGAGAGATCCTTAGCATCGTTACAGTCCACGGAAGGCAAATCGAAACCGCGGTGAGTTACTGCCTCACACCCAGTAGGGTGGCCACTGTCGAGAACAAGCAGAAACCACAAGTGTTGGAAGCAGTGTGGAAAAATTAGGACCCTTGTGCACTTCTGGTGGGTGGGAAAGTGAAATGGTGTAGCTGCTGTGGAAAACAGTAGTAACTTCCTCAGAAAGTTAAACAGAGAATAGCTGTGTGATCCAGCAACTCCATTTCTGGGTATATTCCCCAAAGAATTGAAGTCAGGGACTTGAAGAAAGACTTGGACTTCATAGTAAATCATTCACAACAGCCAGAAGCTGAGAGCAACCCAACTGCCCATTTTCAGATGAATGGATAAGCAAAATGTTGCGTCCGTACAATGGAATATTATTCAGCCTTTAAAAGTAAGGAAATTCAGACACAGTCATGACATGGATGAGCCTTTAACCCCTTGTGCTGAGTGAAATAAGGCAGTCACAGAAGGGCATGACTCCACTGACCTGAAGTCCCTGTGGCAGTAGTGAAATCCACAGAAACAAGGTGGAATGGAGGCCGCCAGGGCCTCAGGGCGGGAAGACGGGCGGAGCTTCAGTCTGAGAAGATGAGGAAGGTCTGGAGGTGGGTGGTGGCAGTGTTTGAGCAGCCATGTGGATGCGCTTAATGCCACAGAACCACTTAAAGTTTTTTAAAAGGAGATCAGGGATTCACAGAGAGGTGCTTGTGATGATGTTAATAATATTATCTTCGTGACACTAAAACCCAAAAGTTGATACTGATTTTTTGTTTAAAAAAATTTCCCCCAAACAAAGCATACAGTCTCCCTACATTTAACCTGGACGTTCTGAAAATGAAAGTATATTAAAGTGGTGGCAGAAACTGAAATGGGGTTCTGATCTGGGTGAGACCATTACAGAGACAGGGATTCCTGTAACGGGTTCTTGGCTTTCTTGACAACCCGAATGCGTCTTTGAAATTTCTGGGGTGCCCTTCTCAGGAGACGTGTTGTTCTTCTGCTCAGATGGGTGACTGGAGCAGTGGGCAGGGGCTGGCCTGGCCGACCCTCCGCGGTGTGGACGTGGGTTATGGTTTCAGTCTGCCAGCTGTGTGTGGCAGGGGTTCTGCCAGGGCACCAGGCCAGTGTCTGACCCGTCTCTCAGCTCAGAGAAACCCGGGGCTCCTGTCCCTCCCTGTCCTTCGTCACAGGCTGCTCCCTCTGCTTGACCCAGCTTCGTGTGGGCTGTGGCCCCTGGGGGTGACGGGGACTGTTGGCTGCCGTCTGAGGGGGCAGTTCCCGGAGGGCAGCTAATAGGAGCGTCTCTTCCCCTCGGATGAGCTCTGTGTGCCGACGAATGGATGTGTGAGCTCAGCAGAAGTGCCTGTGAAGTTCACCGCTTGGTTACTTAAAGTTGCCTGTTTTTGCTGTTACAACATGCAAAAGGTAGTATATTTAGTACGATTGTATCCTGAAACTAGGAGATTGTCTTAACATTCAGTTTCTAATCCCTGCTTAAGGGCTGCCTTCCAGAGAGGGGAACTGACAGTGAAGAAAACTTGTGGACTAGCAAGAGAACCACATTCCTACGCCTGCAGGAGTCTCAGCCTTTGCTTCTGGTGCTTAGGCAGAGGAATGGGGGGTCGGCCCCTTCACCGTGGTGGGGTTCCAGGCCCTCTGGTCTGGCGTTGCGCATCTGTCCTCGGGGGGACCATGCCTGGTTTGTGAGCTGTCCTCTTGCTCCGTGTGGCCCTCCGCATCCTGGTGGGTGTGGCTTGGTGGTTAGATGGGGTTTGCCTGGGGTATGCACTTGGCAGGGCGGGTGGCCTCTGCTGCGCATGCCCTGTTTCTGGCCAGGCAGGTTTGATAGGGAGGAGAGTATGAAAAGCCGCATCGGAAGCAGCTGGACTGCCTCGCAGTGGAGAGCAGGCCAGTGCTTCACGGGAAGGTTGCCATGACTGCTCGCGTGGAGAGACGCCAGGTGCCTGGGCTGAGGCCCAGAAGCTGCCGCGCTTCATGGTGGTGCTGCCCTTCTGCCATAGGTTGGTGGCCCTGAGGGCATCCTGCAGAACGGGGCCGTGGACGACAGCGTGGCCAAGACCAGCCAGTTGTTGGCCGAGTTGAACTTTGAGGAAGATGAAGAAGATACCTATTACACAAAGGATCTCCCTGTACACGCCTGCAGGTGAGCGCTTCAGCACGGGGGGGACTCACCTCCCAGAGCACCCGCCTTCCACATGCAAGGTCTGACTTTACAGAGGCCCGTCTAAGACACATGGACTGTGACACTTGGAAACACTGTGCTTGGAAATAAGGTTGCTCCAGCCCTTGTACACACATAAATCCCTCATCCTGGGCAGGAGAGTGGGATCAGCACCCTCTGTCATCCCTGATTCTCCCAGCTGGAGGGAGAAAGAGTCCCCTTCTCTGCCTTCTTCAGGCCTTAAGGTTGTTCCCCGGAACCTGCCCCCTCACTCATCCAGAAGAACTTAGCACATGGGGTGAGCAACTGGGTCCAGAGGGTAAGAGCATCCGAGATTTCGCTCACAGCAAGGTTCCTGTAGGCTTCTTTAAAATAGCTGCTTTGGGGACTTCCATGGCAGTCCATGCTGCCAGGGCAGGGGGCGTGGGTTCCGTCCCTGGTCGGGGAACTAAGATCCCACAGGCTCTGTTGGGCAGCAAAAAAAAAAAATAATAATAAAAGACCTACGTATTGACCAGATTTGGATTTCTGATCTAGAGGAGGACCCATCCCTTGTGTTTGGACTTACTCTTGCTTTTTTGTTACACGCATACAAGGAAATTGAGACCAAAAGAGGTGAAATGATCTTGCCTGGGGCCCTCTGCCAGTCAGGGCCCTGGGCCTCTCGGCCCTGCCTACCCTCAGGCGCGCAGCCCTCCACCATCAGCACCCATGGCGGCACAGAGGGCTGCTCCTTCCCTGCCTGATGGGCAGGCTGTCTGACTTTGTTGGTTCTGTGCTCCCTCTCATTCACAGTACATTTTTACATCTGTACTAGTGTTCCTGTTCTCGACAGGCCTGTGAAGTGGTTAAAGTCTGCACACCCCCTCGCACTCCTGCCGTCCGCGTGGAGTGGAGTGGAGGAGGAGGGAGAGCTGTCCTGGCATGAGGTGCCGCGGGGAAGGTTCTTGGCCAGAGCACATTCTGGTTTGAGATGAAGTCTTGGCTTCATGCACATACAGAACTTTACTCTGTGCGGAGCCAGAGCCAGTGCTTTTGTTTTTGGTGTGTTGATTTTCAGAAAAGGGAGTCCGGGGGCTCTCCTGAGGTGCTCCATGCGGGACCCTCCACTGCTGGGCTGAGCTGAGTGTTCACGGGAGCATGGCGCCCTCTGCCGGAGCATGTGAGGCTCTGAATGCAGCGTGGTCTCAGCTTACCTTCTGTGTGCCCAGAGCCAGGATGTTGACTTCCCTGCTCACAAGTCACCGTTCCTGAAACTTGAGAGTGAGGGGAATGGCTCCGTCACCTTGGGGGTGCTAGGCCTACGTTGCTGGGCTCACCTGGCACCTTGAACCGCTCTTGTGCCCCACACCCCCGACCCTGCCTGCGAGGGTCTGTGCTGCCATCTGAGGAGTCTCCACCGCACCCCGACCCCTTCCCTGTGTCCACAGGGTCAGGAAGCCTCTGCAGTTAACTGATTGGATTTTGTTAGTGGGATCGTTGGGTTTGAGTATGTGTTTAATGAAAAACTTAAAAATGTTGTAAGAGGAAAGAATTTTACATCCTGCCAAATTAAAACCAGAGAGCAATCTTCCAACTTTAACTGTTGATGTTTTGACTTTTTTAGTTACTGTGGAATACATGATCCTGCTTGCGTGGTTTACTGTAACACCAGCAAGAAGTGGTTCTGTAATGGACGTGGAAATACTTCTGGCAGGTAGATAATCAAACCGCGCATGTGTCTTTAATCAGTGCTGTGCTCAGATTTGTGTGTAAATTATGGAAATGTTGAAGCGAAGCACAATATAAAATCACGCTAACAAACCTGGTTTTTCCCCCTCCTCTGTGACTGGTTTAACTTGAAACAGATGGTGGTGTGTGAATGCCTTAATGTATTTACCCTTGATTTATTCTCTGCGGTTCTTTTTATTATGCAAGGAGGGTTGGTTTAATTCTCATTCCCAGTTTTTATTTATATTTTTCTGCAAGATGAGCTCCTGGCATGCCCGTTCATCTTCATTACTGGATGCCTGGGGAGGATGTTCCCAAGACAGTCATGGGCATCCATGGGAGCTGCTTCCTGAGAAGGCTCCCTCTGGCCTTAGCTCATTGGAGCAGTCCTGAGGCTAATATGGGCCAGATCCTGAATCATCAGATTAAATTAAGTTCACTTGATCGTCGACTCTGGGCTTCCCTTCCTGCTGTTGATCAGCAGCAGCTGTGACTAGGTCCCTTTTTTGGGTTTGGGTGAGACCAGCATGATGTGGGTACTCAGATTCCAGGGGAGAGTCCGTTTATCTAAGCTCGAGTGGTGAGATTCCTCGGCCCCCACCACTGGCACGGGTCTGGTCCTGTTGGCTTCTCTGAGGCTGCCGTGAGGTGAGGACTCAGGCCGTTGCCACAGAGAAGCAGAGCAGAGTCTCCGAGGAACAGAAGCAGCATCTTCCTCTGAGACTCCTGTTTTATAGAAATAAAGTGATGAAATTCCGTAGGCGGCTTTATTCTGCAGAGCCCCTACCCTTCCTATGTCCTCGGCAGCTGGACCCGGGCTCACGATCTCGTGTAGGACGCAGAGTGATCAGATCTCATGTCACCGTGGAGTTAGTAATGCAAATTACGGGCTTCTGAGTGAGGCGAGAAAGGGAGCTGAGGTTCTTTAGGGATATGAAAGGAGAAGCATCTTTAGGGTACCCAGAAGAGACTGGTATCCCACTTTCCAAATGTTCTGGGTAATTTAAGTGTTACTGTGTTTGCATTAGTTCCTCTCCTGCAGGAAAAGCAATTAAATAAAACTTGCCTTAGTTGGCAACCCCCTCTTCAGGTCAGCAGAGCCAGGGTCAGGGAAGTGAGCAGAGAACCTCTAAGAGAAAACAGACTTCATCGGCCAGCACTCTGTGTTCTGTGCAAGGTCAAGTTGTGAAGGTGATGGGGCAGCCACCCGCCTTCAGGAAGCTTCCAATGTGATGGAGCGTGGTGGGCCTAGAAAAGACAAGAGGAAATCACTGATTCCCGTAGAATACCCAGGGGTGGCTGCTCCAGGAGGGGAGGAGGGGCTTTGGAGGTACAGAGAGCAGTGATGATTAGCTGGGTAATCTGACAGTCTTTGTGTGGCCAGAGAGGATTAGGATGTTGGCCTCTGAGCCAAAGCTTGCACAGGAGGGGTTTCCCAAGGGGACTCGAGGGGAGCAGCAGGGAAGGCTGGAGGCCCAGCAGGCGTGCTCAGCCTGTGACACACCCACAGCAAGGCTGGGGGTCGCTGGGGAGGCTGGGAGAGCCTGAGGCAGGGGCGGGCACTGCCTGGGGCCCTGAGTGAGGCTGGCGTTGGGGAGGGCGAGTCCAGCGGCTAAACCAGGGACTCAGGCCCCGGTTTAGGTGAGCCGTGTCCCGGAAATGAGAAAGACGTCAAGAGTGGCCACGCGCAACAAGGAAAGAGCTGAGACAGCAGGGCTTCCAGACAGTTGAGAGCTGGCCCTGGGCTTCCGGAGAGTAGCCTTGACCTCCCCCTACTCCTTATTTTTTGCTGTCTTCAGGTTTCTGGTACATTTGGTTATCAGGTTTCCTGGCCTGCAGCAAATGAGAAGGGGTGTTGCTCCTGGAAGCAGGCGCGGGGGCTAGGAGAAGTGACTTTTAGAGAAGCAGCAGAGAAACTACGTTGAGTGAATAGGAGCAGTGAAGGGGTGAGCCTTCCTCTCCAAGACAGCAGCCTTGGCACCCGCGTTAGAGTCAGTCAGGCCCAATAAGCTGGATTTAAGAAAGCAGGAATGGGGGAAGAGGGAACTGTGCGAAGCATGTTAGGAAAGTTTTCCTTAGAAATGGTTCAAGTTGGATCGATTTTGCGCTCAGTGGGAGCCAGTTCGGGGGCAGGCCGGTCCCTCTGGATGCCAGATGGATGAGGTGTGACCGCTCCTGCTAATGGACCGTGAACGGTACCGGAACTTTTAACGGAGCTCGAAGATTGGAAGTGGTGAAAAGCCAAACTTTGGGTGTTAACTGTTGATCATTTCCTGGTTTCAGCCACATTGTAAATCACCTTGTGAGGGCAAAGTGCAAGGAGGTGACCCTGCACAAGGATGGGCCCCTGGGGGAGACGGTTCTGGAGTGCTACAACTGCGGCTGCCGCAACGTCTTCCTCCTCGGCTTCATCCCTGCCAAGGCCGACTCGGTTGTGGTGCTGCTGTGCAGGTGAGGGCAGGGCCCCCCTTCCTCATCGAGGGCTGCCTTTCAGGCGAAGACTCAGTCTCTCCACGGCGCCAGCTCTCTGGAGCTTTAAAATAGCTTTGAATGGTTTCTGCCAGCTGGCGAGGTCTGAGGAGGTTTGGAGGGTTGGGGCCTGTTACAGAGCGAGGAATGTCATGACCCTTTCGGGGTGTCTTCTGGTTAAATCGTGAAATTCTGTAACGACAAGGTCTGTTCTGAGTTCTAAGAGTTCAGAGCTCAAGTGCATGGGGAGATGCGTTTATTGCTAACAGTTTAGAGGCACTGTGATCATACAGTAAAATGCAGGGAGTGCCACTCTGAGGTGCGAGGTAATGAGCCTGGGGCGGGGGGCAGAGGTCACCCTCACCTGGGCTCTCCCCGCCCTCGGGGTTTCTGCAGGCAGCCCTGTGCCAGTCAGAGCAGCCTCAAGGACATCAACTGGGACAGCTCCCAGTGGCAGCCCCTGATCCAGGACCGGTGCTTCCTGTCCTGGCTGGTCAAGATCCCTTCTGAGCAGGAGCAGCTGCGGGCACGGCAGATCACTGCCCAGCAGATCAACAAGCTGGAGGAGCTCTGGAAGGTGAGGGCCTGCCGGCAAAGCCCGTCCCGCTCCGTGGCAGGTGGTGGTGGGGGAGGGGGCTGGGACCGGGACTGGGGTCCTCAGAAACAGGAAGGAGGGTGCCAGCGATGCCTCCCGCCAGGCCTCTGGGAAAGGAAAGCTCTGGCCAGTGGAATTTTTCTCTTCTTGTCGAGGGCAGGGGTGGCTGGTGGGAAGGAGGAGGATGGGAGCTGGCTGTCAGCGACTGCGGCTGGACACGCCAGGAGGAGCCGGGCCTGAGCAGCCAGCCAGGACTGCGGTATACTGTGTGAAACATGGTTGGGCTTGAGACGTGTGACATGTTGGAGCCAGGGCGACGCCAGGCTGGGGGCTTGCAAGATTCCTGCCCTGCCCATAGGCCATTTCTCCAAGGAAGCCCTCCTCTGGTTCTGGCTGCTTGCACACACACAGACACACAGATGCACGCACGCACGCACGTACACATTTTATTTATTTTTGGTGCGGGATGTGGGGTCTTGGTTCCCTGACCAGGGATTGAACCTGCAGCCCCTGTAATGGAAGCTCAGCATCTTAACTAGTGAACAGCCCAGAATTCCTAATTGCTGTTTTAATTAATTAGGCTAGAAATTTTAATTAGGCACCCATATAATTTTAAAAATGTGAATCTATCTTCTCTACAGCTGCAGGGCAAAGCATGTTTGAAGCATTGGCTAGCAAGGAACCTTTCCACCTCGGTTTTCAGGCTGCTGTGGTTATCTCACCGTCCTTGTTTTTATCTAAACAGCCCACTTACTGCCGAGAGCGTGTTTCTCCTTTTGCAGCGTAGTGGGATCAGGGGGAAATGGGGAGGCGGGCGTTCCTTTCTGTTTACACACTCAGGGAATCCAGTGCTCTTCCTGGCAACTGGGAAGAGTAACCTCTCCCATGTCAGGGGCGAGGTGCTGGTGGAAGAACGTGGCTACCTGGTGGGATGTGTGTCAGGCTGTGATCCTGGGGCCTCCCCCTCTGTGTGCCGCGCGGGCTTCCTGATGAGAGGGCTGGGCCACTGGGAGCCCTGCTCGTCCTGAGAAGTGATGACGGGTGTGCCTTCTGAGTGGAGGTGAGGATGGGGAAGAGCGTGGTGCCGGCTCTTGTCTCTAGGAGAACCCTTCTGCCACCTTGGAGGACCTGGAGAAGCCCGGAGTGGATGAGGAGCCGCAGCACGTCCTCTTGCGCTACGAGGATGCCTACCAGTACCAGAACATATTCGGGCCTCTGGTCAAGCTGGAGGCTGACTACGACAAGAAGCTGAAAGAGTCGCAGGTGATGTGGTGTGTGCACGAGGGCTTGTTCGTTTTAACAAAGCCTCTCTCCTCAGGTCTGCGGAGGGTGGGTTTCTCTGCAGACGGCAGATGCTGACTTGGGCCACGGTGCAGCCCCTGAGAGACGAAGCCGTGGATTAAGGACAGGCCTGTGGGCAGGTGCCCCGCCACTCATGGCCAAACATCCATATATAGGTGCTGTCTGATTTAAAATCCAACAAACATTCCTTCCAGTTGGGTTTATAGCCTTTGCCGCAGCGGGGAGAGGCAGACCCCAGGAGCCCGCAGTACCCTGAGGACCCTCCTGTGCCCATTCCTTGGAAACTGCACGGGAATCGGAAGCCCCGAGGCTCACGGGCCATGTCCTCAGCCGTCAGCTTCCTTCTCTGCCTCCGCCGCCCACAGAGCCGCTGTCTCCGAGAACAGACGTCGTGTGGGGGGTCTTCCGGTCGTCCTCTGCAGGTTTCAGGGTCCTCACGCCTTCTCTCCCGGATGTGCACTTGTTGGTGTTTCAGGCTGTCGGGTGCTGCTTGCCGTGGGGCGCCTGCCTATGGAAAACAGACACGAGGAGCCCAGGCCCGTGTCTGTGTTGCAGGCTAACAGGGCTCTTATTTTTTATGTGCTCAGACTCAAGATAACATCACGGTCAGGTGGGACCTGGGCCTTAACAAGAAGAGAATCGCCTACTTCACTTTGCCCAAGACTGACTCTGGTAATGAGGATTTAGTCATAATTTGGTTAAGAGGTGATTTTAAGTTTTAAAATATTTGTGACTCTAAGTAGCATAAAATTCCTAGTTTCACCCTTGTAAAGTGTCCCTGAATTTGAACTGTTGGTGGTGGTGTCTGTGATGCGTGTGAAAACGCTGGTTTTCCTGTTGTCTTCTCTCTGTAAGACATGCGGCTCATGCAAGGGGATGAGATATGCCTGCGGTACAAAGGGGACCTGGCGCCCCTCTGGAAAGGGATCGGCCACGTCATCAAGGTCCCTGATAGTATCCTTTGTGTTAAGAAGGGCCGGCACAGGCACCCTCTGCCCCAGTCTCCGACGGGCTTGTCCCGAGTACAGGAGACCTGTGTGGGTCACCGTGGAGAGCAGTCTTGGGGCCTCGGATGCAGGGAAGGCTGTGTGCAGCCCCGTTGACTCTGGTTTGTCTCCAGCCATCAGGCTCTTCAGTTGTCCTAGCTGATACAGAGCTGCTTAGGCAGAAACCAGGGTGCTCTGAACCGTGTGCCCGAGGGCTCTGTGGAACCTCGGCCCTGGGCTTGGCTGTTCCTTTCTGGGTGCCACCCTAGGCTCGTGGGGAAGACGCCCCTGGCTGCAGTGGCCGGAACCTGCCGTTGAGAACACGGGTCCCTCGCTGTGTTTCCTGTGTCCGGTGCGGAGGAGGGGCTGTCTCCTCCGTGAGTGAGGGCCCCTGCTAAGGCTTTGACAAGGGTGAGACTTAACTCGGCGGTGTAGATTATGGTGATGAGATTGCTATTGAGCTTCGGAGCAGTGTGGGTGCCCCTGTGGAGGTGACTCATAACTTCCAGGTGGATTTCGTGTGGAAGTCAACCTCATTTGACAGGTATGTCCGCCCCCGTCCCCGCCCCCGCTTGCCTGCATCTGCTTGGCAGGCCCTGGCCCTCAGTGTGCCTGCAGCCTCCCCACTGCTCCGTGTTGTGGGGAGCCAGGCTGCCTGGCAGCTGCATGTGCCCGCTGCTGACCCAGAGCTTCCCCTTCAGAATGCAGAGCGCGCTGAAAACCTTTGCCGTGGACGAGACCTCCGTGTCGGGCTACATCTACCATAAACTGCTCGGCCACGAGGTGGAGGATGTGATCATCAAGTGCCAGCTGCCCAAGCGCTTCACGGCGCAGGGGCTCCCCGACCTCAACCACTCTCAGGTTCTCGCCCGCCCCAGGGGCAGGAGGGCCCCAGGCCTCAGGGCGCGTGCCGAGCAGCCCTCCGCCTCGTCTGCACCCCTAATGGCCACTTGTATCCGAAGGTTTACGCCGTGAAGACTGTGCTGCAGAGACCGCTGAGTCTGATCCAGGGCCCACCGGGCACAGGAAAGACCGTGACCTCAGCCACCATCGTCTACCACCTGGCTCGGCAAGGCAACGGGTAGGGCTCTGTACGGCCCAGGGTGGGGAAATGGAGGGGCCCAGGGTACCTGGCATGCTGATTCCTACGCCGTTGGTAGTAGATCTGGCCTTTGTGGCTGTTTTTAACAAGTAAGCTTGCACAGGGTAGGTTCATCCTCGGTTGTGTTGTGCCTGTGTGCACCTCAGAGCTTGGAAAGTCTTAACAGTGCGGTCAGGAGATGATGACGCTGGAATCAGGAGTTAGTGGGGAGTGGCATGCGCAGTGTGAAGATCAGGAAGTTCCAGACCGTCTACCTTGCTCCTTCAGCACCATGTCACTCCTGGCTTTAGTCTTAGGGCTTGAGTCGGCTCCCCTACCACCTGTGATCCACACAGTGGTCTCGCTCTGGGCTCTTCTCTGGGCGAGTGCTGACATTCGCTCACGTTTTACTGAAGGCCCGTGCTGGTCTGTGCTCCAAGCAACATAGCCGTGGATCAGCTGACTGAGAAGATCCACCAGACCGGGCTGAAAGTCGTGCGGCTCTGTGCCAAGAGCCGCGAGGCCATAGACTCCCCGGTGTCCTTCTTGGCCCTGCACAACCAGATCAGGAACATGGACAGGTGGGTGTTGGGTCCCTGGCCTTACAGTGAGACGCGTCTCCCCGGGGCAGGCCCTGGCGGCACCCGCCTCCCGCTCACACGCCGTGTTCGCAGCATGCCAGAGCTCCAGAAGCTGCAGCAGCTGAAGGATGAGACCGGGGAGCTGTCGTCGGCGGACGAGAAGCGTTACAGAGCCCTGAAGCGCACTGCCGAGAGGGAGCTGCTCATGGTGAGCTCCTCACCTGCCCTGCTGCCCAGGAACGGGTCTGGGGCTCTGGGCTTTTGTCTTCTTCTCTTGTTCACTTGGGCTTCCCTGGCGGCTCAGACGGTAAAGAATCTGTCGGCAGTGCAGGAGACCCGGGTTTGTTCGCTGGGTTGGGAAGATTCCCCTGGAGAAAAGAATGGCAACCCACTCCAGTATTCTTGGCTGAGAAATCCTGTGGACAGAGGAGCTTGGCGGGCCACAGTCCGTGGGATTGGAAAGAGTGGGACATGGCTGAGCAGCGCTTTGAGTTTCACTTGTTCACTTGGGCCAAAGGACCTGTTTGGATACATTAAGTCCATGTGAAGTGCCGTTAGTGGGTTCTTTTCCATTTGAGGAGAGAACTCTGATGCTGTCCTCCGTGTGCTTCCTCTGAGGTCACACAGAGACATCTTACTGTCTGAAATGCACAAGTGTTTGAGGTAGATTGCACTCCCTGCCAGCCTCCCTGTTGCTGGACTCTGGGAGCCTGGTCTGTGCCTGGAGCCTCGGGCAGGTTCAGAGCACCGTCTCCCGCTCTAGGTGACAACCGACTGAGACCACGGTTCCCCTGGCTCAGCACTGCCCCTCAGAGGCTGTCTCGAGGCACCACGCCCTTTTTAGGCGTGATTCACAAGCGCTTAGGGTCACCACAGCCTGGACTGTAGATGCTGTCAGGAAGGGTGTGGACCAGAGCGGCGTCTGCGTCCCGTCCTGCCTGCCCTTTGGGCTCTGGGAGCCTGGACCTGCAGGTGCCCTGAGACCTGGCGCACTCTCTTCCCCAGAACGCAGATGTCATCTGCTGCACGTGTGTGGGCGCAGGAGACCCGAGGCTCGCCAAGATGCAGTTCCGCTCTATTTTGATCGACGAAAGCACGCAGGCCACCGAGCCAGAGTGCATGGTGCCTGTGGTCCTTGGAGCCAAGCAGGTGGGCCCCAGCGCGTCCGCCACGGCCTGACTTGGCGCTTTGAGTGCGTCCCTCTCGTTCTGCGCGGCGCTTAGTGTGGAGGTTTGCGTTAGTGTCCTCGGCTGTGTTCCTGCCCTGGCAGAGCACAGGGGGTGCACAGCAGGCCTTTGAGGGGTCTGCCAAGGGTGGGCGTGGCACAGAGTGCCTTCGTGAAGGTTCAGAGCATGTTCCACATGTATGGTGGGCAGCTTTCCCACTCCAGGTCAGTGTCTTGCCACTTGAGTTAGCGTAGATGGGTGGTTGTATGGACCCCAGTCCTCTTAGTCCCTGAGCAGATATGTGGGCTATCCATGTTTGAACTGTGATGTGGGCCTCTTATCGCAGCTGATCCTTGTGGGTGACCACTGCCAGCTGGGCCCTGTGGTGATGTGCAAGAAGGCGGCCAAGGCCGGGCTGTCCCAGTCGCTCTTTGAGCGCCTGGTGGTGCTGGGCATCCGCCCCATCCGCCTCCAGGTCCAGTACCGGATGCACCCCGCGCTCAGCGCCTTCCCATCCAACATCTTCTACGAGGGCTCTCTCCAGAACGGCGTTACCGCAGGTAAGCTTGGCCCAGTGCCGGTGTCTGGGGACAGTGCGTGGTCTCGCTTCCTTCTCAAGTGGCCTTACGTGGTGACTGTGTGTGTAGGGCCCTCTGAGAGGCGCAGTGGGGCAATGCGTGCTCTAGAGTGCAGGCCATTCTTGCGGCATGGGCCGGGGTGGGGGGTCCGCATCTCGGTAAGATTCGCAGAGTCAGCCGTGAGGATTCCCTCCATTGGTGCATCACACACAGAAGAGGAGGCAGCAGAGACAAGCGCCTGCCCCCTCCTTCCTCTGTCTGTGCTTCTCGAGGCCTGTGCACGCCCGAGAGCAGACTTCTTCCGCGGTGGCCCTGGCGTGTTGGGCGCCTTCAGGCTGTGCTGACGCCTGTGGTGCACCCAGGCTGCTGTGTATTGCCACGCCACGCACACTCAGGCCCACACACTCGGGGCCCACACACTCAGGCCCTGTCCTGAGTTCAAAGTGAGGAGTACTCTGTTCACTGGTCCCTGAGGCGCGTCCTAGGGATCCTATGTGGGAGAGGATCGTCTCCCGAGATGCTTGGCAGGTGTGTGAGGTGCTTGAAGGAAGGACTCACATGCTAGTTACACAGACTGGACAGTTAGCAGGCGTTTTCTTCAAAGGGATCAAACCTGGCCTGTGGCTTCAAGGAAAACAACTCACAGTATTCATCACCAGTGATAAAGTAGGAGACTTCACATCAGAATGAGAGTTTTGGAAAACACATGTCCCCTAGGTGAGCTTACCGTGTCTTCCAGGTGCTGAGTAAACTTTCTGATGAGATCGTGGTGGTGACACTTGTCAGGGGTGTCAGCCTTTGGAAGCCCTGCCTGACAGGGTGAGCAGCACTTCCCATTCCAACAGGTAGCAAAGGTGCTTCCACATCACTGGGGGTCAGAGGCCACGCAAGTCAGGGCAGCGCAGAAAGGCCATGGTCCCTGGACCGCAGGGCAGCCTCCCATCCGGTTTCCAGGTAGAACTGAGATAATCCCACGGCAGTGGGAAGGGTCTTAAAGATGCTTCCTGGGACTCCGCTGGTGGCCCAGTGGCTGAGACTGTGCAGGGGCCCGGGGCCAGCCCTCGGTCAGGGAACTAAGGTCCCACACGGTGCGAGTGAGAGTTCCTGTGCCACAACGAGAGATCTCAAGTGTTGCAGCTAAGAACTAGCACGGCCAAATAGATATTTGAAAACAGACATGCTTCCCTTTTCCAACCACGTGCATCTGTGAGGCCTGTCTCTCCTCACATGCTGTGAGGGCTCCCAGGAGACTGGGAGCAGGGGTCCATAAGCTGGAGAGTGAAGTGAGTTGGTAAAATTCACTAAATATATATTTTAGTGAAATATTATTTTCCATAAAAATATTTTTAAGTTAATATAGTCATCTTTAAATGAATTTTTTTAATTATTTAAAATTTTGGGGTTTTAAAATACAATAAATATCGGTAGTTGTAATGCACAGAAATAATAGCTGTTTGGACTGCTCCGCTTTCAGAGTGTAGAGAGATGCTGAGCGCACCATTCGTTTGAGAACTGCTGGTTTAGAGTCTTGTTAATGCCAGCAGCCCATCACACCGGCTTTGTTTAGCCCACTTTGTGGATGAGGAGACTGAGGCGGGACGTGTGAGTGCCTGTCCGCGGCACGCGGCTGCTGTGCAATACGGTCCCGACCCTCGGGGTGCTGCTGGTCTGGTGGGTGGCAGGACCAGGAAAGGCCAGGTCACGAGGAGCTTGTTGGGGGCGCCGCCACCGGCACTGGCACAGACTCCCGCTGGCCTTGCTCCACCTTCTCCACGGCGTCGGCTCCACAGGGTAGAGGTTGCTGGCGATGCTTCACTGCTGGACCGTCAGTGTCTGTGACATGGCACCCCCGAAGTAACTTTTTAAAAAACTCTGAGGAGTGTAAAGAAGTGCCAGGCTTAGTGAGTTTTCATTAGGGGACCGTGTCTGTTACCAGCGCCTGCACCTGCACGCTGCCTCCCCAGCACCCTGCAGCCCGGCAGTGAGCCCTGTCTGGGATGGTGCTGGCGCCCTGCCCCGGGGTGGCCGACATCAGTGGTGTGGGCGTATCTACAGCCTGGAAATTAGCCGGCACTGGCTAGCCCTTGCCTTGTCCCTGGCAGGTGGTTAAACATTTGCCAGCGCCGAGCTTGCTCTAGCCACTGCCCTCACTTGAAACATCGAGTCTTTGCCTCATTATCAGCTTGACATAAAAGGGATCATACCGTGTGTCCTCACAGCTCAGGCCCTTCCTTCATCTGTGGTAGTCTATTTTGGTGCAAAAATTCCAGTTTTCTTATATTAATCTGATTAGGTGTAACTCCAGTCAGAAATTCCCAAAAGAATGGGTGGACTGTCTGATTGGATAGACTGATTTTCAGCATCATAAGGACTTGCAGAGGACTGAGCACTTAAGATGAGCATGAAAGAGCTTGAGGATGGTGGCAGCTCATACTTGGGGATGTCACGAGCTACTGTCCAGCTGCAGTCCCAGAGACGCTGCACACAGGGCCTGAGAGAGTCCAGAGGCAGACCCGCCTGTCCACAGGCCCTGGTTTGGGACAAGACGTTGGGCATCAACAGTGTCATTGTTAAAAGCCAGGTGTGGGTGCATATGAGTCCCTTAAGGTACATCATAAACCTTCTGAAAGAAGATAGAATATCTTCTTTACCCTGGGGCAGACATAGGCCACAGAAAACACTTAACAGTGAGATCTGTTCTGCAAGTAAGCCAGCTTTGTACCAGGTATAGTGCTAAGTGTTGCTGGGAGTTTCGCTCAGAGGACCCCCGCCGATGGCCTCCCCTGGGACCCACAGACCTGGGGCAGTCGCTGGAGCCTGCCCTTTCCTGCTCTGCCGTGTGCCTCTGCCCAGGATGGAGTGGCCTCCACTCCGCTCTCCACCCCAGCGCACCCAGACCGGCCGCGCTTTGCTTCTCTAACAGGATGTTTTCTTTTTTCTCCTCCACGATGCCAGCGGATCGTGTAAAGAAGGGGTTTGACTTTCAGTGGCCCCAACCGGATAAACCAATGTTCTTCTATGTGACCCAGGGCCAAGAGGAGATTGCCAGCTCAGGCACCTCCTACCTGAACAGGTAAGCAGAGACTTGTCTGTGGTGCCTGCTGGCCTCAGGGACAGCTCTCCCCGGGACTGCGCGCCTGTGGTCTCGTGTTCTGCGGTGGCGAGCCTTGTCCTGGTTCCCTTGCGCTCATTCTGTTCCCACTCTCAAACCAGCAGCGTGGGTCCAGCCTCATCTTTTCAGTGTCTATTTCCTGTTGAGCAGATCCTTTAGGAGCCCCCGTGTGAGTCTTTTCTGTCCCTCCTGACTCAGCTGGTAAATGGTGGGCTGCCCAGCCACGGGTGTGCCAAGCAGGGCCTCCATAGGGTTGTACTGGAGGCGAGGCTGCCCCGAGCCTTCCACAGCCTCTAGTCCTGGGGGGTGGTCTCAGGAGCCCAGAGATGGAGCCTGGGAAGTGAAAGCCTGACTTTCTTAGGACGGAGGCTGCAAACGTGGAGAAGATCACCACGAAGCTGCTGAAGGCGGGCGCCAAGCCAGACCAGATCGGCATCATCACCCCCTACGAGGGCCAGCGCTCCTATCTGGTGCAGTACATGCAGTTCAGCGGCTCCCTGCACACCAAGCTCTACCAGGTGCGTGCCCGCCTGCTCCGCCGGGCCCCGCCCCAGGCCCTGCCCTCCACCACCTGGCAGCGGGGGGCCCTGCCGGCTTCAGGTCCCAGGCTCATCTGTGGGATTCAGTGGTGCATTTAGATAGACTGTGCGGGCTGAGGGCTCCTTGGAGGAAGCCTGTTGGCTGACCGTGCTTACTGCCCCTGTAGGAGGTGGAGATTGCCAGTGTGGATGCGTTCCAGGGCCGTGAGAAGGACTTCATCATCCTCTCCTGTGTGCGGGCCAATGAGCACCAAGGCATTGGATTTTTGAATGACCCCAGGCGCCTCAACGTGGCCTTGACCAGAGCACGGTAGGGAGAGCTGCATATTGCAGGGGCGGCCCCTCGTGCGTAGGAGGCTTTCCAAAGTGCTGGGAGGGGTTGGCCTGAGAGCTGCTCCCGGCCTGCTTCTCTTCCTGTCAGCTCTCACACCCCAGCCGCGCCTTGGGCTGTGGCACGGGGCGCGGCAGAGGGCTCCCAGCAGCAGTCTGGAGAGGACCTCTCACCCGTGAGTGGTCTTTGTTTCTGTGTCCTGGTGGCTTTCTGTCCAGTTGCCTTGTTCAGCTCTGGAATATAACTTTCGAAATAGTGAGGGACCCAGAGAATCAGGTGGACCCCATGTCACCCCCACATGAAACCAGATAGCAGCCACCCTTGTACCAGCTGCAAGTGGGACTCACATTCACATGTTGGTTCCCTCCCCACTGAGGGCACCTTGCTTTTCATTTGGTAGCCAGCATAGGCGGGGAGCCCCGAAACAGCTGATGAATGTAAGCTTTCCCCCAGAAGCTTGGCTTGGGCATCAAGTGCCCAGCCCATCAGAATGCCTGAGGCAGCTGTGGAGTCTGCCCCTGCCACGTGTGACTTAGTTGCCCAGGAGGCTGACTCAGGTCTGCAAATGAGGAGACTCGTCTCTGAGTTCATTTTCCCACAGAGATGTTTTGACATCTGGGCTCAACAGAAACCTGCCCTCAAACCCATGTGCAGGGTTGGCAGCTGACAGGATGGGCTCCAGTGAAAGTCACCCCAGTTTGCAGTTACCCAACCATCCCCAGCATTCCCAGAGGGCGCTGCATAGGCAGGCCAGGCGTCTAGGCAGGGAGGTTGAGGGTGGCTCTCAATGCTCCTGTGGGCTGAGAAGACAGGGGCATGGTGGGCAGGGTGCCAGGGGAGCTGCCTGGGCACCTTGTACTTTCAGTTCAGTCTCTCAGTCATGTCCGACTTTTTGCGACCCCATGGACTGCAGCACGCCAGGCTTCCCTGTCCATCGCCAGCTCCCGGAGCTTGCTCAGACTCATGTCCATCGAGTCGGTGATGCCATCCAGCCATCTCATCCTCTGTCATCCCTTCTCCTCTTGCCTTCAATCTTTCCCAGCATCAGGGTCTTTTCCAGTGAGTCAGTTCTTTGCATCAGGTGGCCAAAGTATTAGAGCTTTAACATCAGTCCTTTCAATGAATATTCGTGGTCGATTGACTGTTTTGATCTCCTTGTAGTCCAAGGGACTTTTAAGAGTCTTCTCCAACACCGCAGTTCAAAAGCATCAAATCTTTGGCGCTTAGCCTTCTTTATGGTCCAGTTCTCACATCCGTTCATGACTACTGGAAAGCCATAGCTTTGACTAAACTCTTGGTGCCTATCTCTTGCAGATATGGGGTCATTATCGTGGGCAACCCAAAGGCCCTGTCCAAGCAGCCGTTGTGGAACCACCTGCTGAACTACTACAAGGAGCAGAAGGTGCTGGTGGAGGGACCCCTGAACAACCTGCGGGAGAGCCTCATGCAGTTCAGCAAGCCCAGGAAGCTGGTCAACACCATCAACCCGGTGAGCGCCTGCCACGGGCAGGGAGAGACTGCTGGGAACCCCTGCTCCCGGGCCGGTGTTCTGGGCCTGTGGCCGCGAGTGACGGCACGTGGGACTTGGGACGAGTACGAGCTGGGGGTGGGCTGAGAGTGTCAGTGTGTGAAGAGGAGCAGTGCGTGCTAGCCTGTCCCCGCAGAGCTCCCACGCCAGGTGTCTCGGGTGCTCTGAGGCTTCTCTCTTCTTGGCCCTTGTGGAACACTGTGTCACAGGTGGCACCCAGCCGCTCGCAGTCAGACCCAAGCAGCTGGGAGCTTGGTAAACCCATGGTGCTCTGGGGCTTAAGGAGTGGGTGCTGCCTGAGCTGTTGGGCATCAAAGGCCGGGTCAGGCGCGGAAAGGTGGACGGAGCCCGGAGCGCACGGGTGGCCGGCCTCTGGGTTGTCATCTGTGTGTGCAGCTTGGCCACCTCCCAGGCCACCAGGTGTTTGGAAAGTTCCTCCTCCTGTCAGCATGATAAATTCCTCACTGACCTAAACCCTCTGCAGGGAGCCCGCTTCATGACGACAGCCATGTATGATGCCCGGGAGGCCATCATCCCAGGGTCGGTCTATGACCGGAGCAGCCAGGGTGAGTCTCTGCGGGGGGCCGCCTGGCCCCGCACTTGTTGACTGTTCCCACGCGCACACCTTCCAGCCCTGTCACTCCTGAGTGACCTCTCATGCCTCTGTCCGCAGAAACCTGCCTGACAGTGAGAGAGCTTTCTCAGCTTCGCTTGTTTGAAATCAAATAATTGGTCTTGGGCAATTTCTCAAATGACAGATGTTTTTAAAATAACACAGCTCTGCGTACGCAGTGGTGTCTCAGCAAATCCTGCAGCTCGGTCAGTTTGCTTCCACGCCCTCACCCCACCCTGCCTGCCCTTTGCTCTCCTCCGTTGGGAGCGTCACACCCGCAGCCTCGTCTCAGGTTTTGCTGCTTTCCCTGAACTTCAGCTCCGTCTGTCAGACCTCAGGGTTGGGCGCACCGCCTCTCTAGCCGGGTGAGGCTTTTGTGTACCGTGTGCTAAGGCCGAGCCTGGCCCTGCTGCCTGGGACTCCTCCGGCCTGAGGCGGCAGTCTGTCGCAGGTCCCCATTCATCCCACTGGTCCCTGCCTCCTGGGACCCTTCCCCGAGCCAGCTGTCGTGGAGGGCCAGCGCCTCGCCCATGTACTCTCTGCCACCTGCCCACGTCTCGCAGCTGCCTTTGGCCTCCCGCATGCTTGCCATTCCCCTCCAGGGCAGGTGGACCCCGGCTGCCCCTCTTCCATAGGAAATCGTTGAGACCCTTTCCCTGCCGCAGCGTTCTTCTGGTCGTTAGGCTCAGACTGGGGGTTATGTTCTTAAATAACAACAGCTCTTGTCACCATATCTGATGCGTCCCTGTGTAGCTGAGGGTGTCCTGGGTCCATCCTTCATCCCTGAGGCCCCCGTGGATCTTCCTTGACCAAAGGTTGCCCTGGGGGCTTTTGTCTTCAGTGAGATCCACTGGTGTATCAAGCTTAGGCTTTTTCTTAGGGGTGGCAGGGTGGCAGTGGTACCATGTAATATAACATTTGCAGTAAAAAGGGCTATTTAAAGAAATCAGAAATGCAGCATGGCTTCCGTTTTTCATATCCCCTATAGGCCAGTGGTTCCCAGAATCCCCCAGGAGAAAAAGTTCACTCCCAGACACCAGCCCCAGGTTGGGGGTGGGGAGGATGTGTTGGAAGATTCTGTATCAGGTGACTTTGCTGTCAGAGCACACCAGGAAACGCTGGGACAGACAGCAGTGAGAGGACAAGACAGACGTTCCCGCTGTGGGCAGAGCAGCGGGCAGTGGACTCGCTTGGATGCAGTGTGACGCCTGCCGTTCATGTTGTGTCTTACAGGCCGGCCCTCGAACATGTACTTCCAGACCCACGACCAGATCGGCATGATCAGTGCCGGCCCCAGCCACGTGGCTGCCATGAACATCCCCATTCCCTTCAACCTGGTCATGCCGCCCATGCCGCCACCGGGGTATTTTGGACAAGCTAACGGGCCAGCCGCAGGTGAGCGCTGAGCGGGATCCCGTGGGAAGCCGGTTTGGCCTGGGCTAGGGTCACACTGTAGGGTCGAGCAGGCGTGCTTGTCTGTGAGGCTCAGAACCTCTTTCAGGGAACCCTGGACTGCTGTCTTTCAGGCCGAGGCACCCCAAAAGGCAAGACTGGTCGTGGGGGGCGCCAGAAGAACCGCTTTGGGCTTCCTGGGCCCAGTCAGACGAACCTCCCCAACAGCCAGGCCAGCCAGGATGTGGCGTCCCAGCCCTTCTCCCAGGGCGCCCTGACCCAAGGCTACATCTCCATGAGCCAGCCCTCCCAGATGAGCCAGCCCGGCCTCTCCCAGCCTGAGCTGTCCCAGGTGAGCCCTGGCCACGTGAGCGTGAAGCAGCACACACCCTCGGGTCAGAGCCGCCCAGGGAGCCACTCTCCCCTAACGACCTCCGCGTTGGGACTGTGGGTATAGAACACTCCACACGCAGTCCTGGGTAGCACATCTCCAGTGGTGAGGTAACCAGTGTGGGTTTCCTGCCGCTTGGGCTTCGAGGTAAGTTTCCAGATAGTTCTTGGGGCTAGTGGCGGCTTGGACACAGAGCAGGTTCTCACGGCTGGGAGGATGAACGCGCTTCCTCGACTCAGTGCTGCTCTCTCCAACCTTGTCTCGCAGGACAGTTACCTTGGTGATGAGTTTAAGTCACAGATCGACGTGGCGCTGTCACAAGACTCCACATACCAGGGCGAGCGGGCGTACCAGCACGGTGGAGTGACGGGGCTGTCCCAGTACTAGAAGGCAAGCTGGCCTCTGGAGGAGGTGTGGGTCTCGAGTCCTCCAGGGGCCCGCCCACCCTGTCGCCTGTCACTCTGGGTCCCGGTGCCTCTGCTCAGCTGCAGGGGATGTGAGATGCAGGCGCGCTCCTCTGCCACAGGCTTCTCCAGAGGGTCTTAGTGCTGCTTCTGGTGGGCAGCCAGGAGGCAGAGGGTCCCCTCACCCTGACAAGGCCGGTCACGAGGGTGGAGACGGCCCAGCCCCTGGGTGCCTGCGGCGCCTCTGGGTGTGCGTCTCAGTCCCTCGAGGGCCCCGTGTCCTGGTTGTCTGCCCATAACAAGGCCAGAGTGGAGTTAGAAGGCCTTGGGCCTGCCCCACCCACCAGTGACCAGGGGCTGCGGGAGCTGGTGATGCTGGGAGCAGGGGCGGGGCTGTTGATTGCACAGGCCCAGCAGCCGTGACTCTCAGCCACCTTCTCTCTGGGTGGGAAGTCAGTGGTCTGGGCTCCCAGCTGGCCACTGGAATGGGGGAGCCTTCCAGCCCATGTCTGCGAGCTGCCCTGGCTCCCACCTGTTCTAAAGCCTCTTGCCCTCCCTCTCTCCCTGACAGGTGGCAGCGGAAGAGCTAAGCTATGTGGCTTAGTCCATCAGCATCTTATTCTGGGTAATAAAAAATAAAAATAAATGGATACCTGTTTTCCACTGCTAAAACTGAAGCACCACTGTGAGCAACAGGAGGGAGAGGAGCACCCGAGGGAGAGAGGAGCCCGAGACAGAGCGAGCGCCCACTGCTGGCACGTGGCGGCAAGGAGCCGGAAGGGAGCGCGGGAGGTGGGGCGGCCGCGGAGGACCGCCGCCAGCGAGCCCCGCCAGCCCCGCTCGCGAGGAGCCCAGCTCGCCCGCCGTATCCACACCTGGGTCTGCGACCAGGGCGGAGGGAGGAAGACCCTCATCTCAGAGTAGCCCTTTCCTCTGTTCTTTCTTTACTTTTCTCTTTTATTGAAAGGGGACTACGTTTTAGCAGGAAAAAACTTGGCGTTTCTGTGCTGAGCAGGCTGCTTGCAGTGGTGGCCGTGCCGGGAGAGCCCCGCAGAGTGTAGGTTCTGTCCACACCGGCTCTGATACCGCCGCGCTCATGCTGCCTGCGTTCTAGGAGGGTTTTCATTTCAAGAAAATATGGTGGTTTGTGTTTTTCTGTTTGTTTTTTAAAAATTCTTTCTAAGGAGTACTGAAAAATATACTTTGCTGAGTTTGTCTCTCAAATCTTAGTGGTGGGCCTGGGAGATGCGAGAAGCTTCCAGAAACGAAGTTTAAACATGCCAACACAACTCAAGATTAGAATCAACACCTGCGATGGGACGAGGATTGTTTTCAGTTTTTAGCTTCCAGCAGCTTCTCCCAGAGCATCAGGGCAGTGAGGGAGCACAGTCCTGGGCCGGGCAGGCAGCTCCGAGGCTCCGCTGGACTCCCAAGAAGCAGAGCGCCTCCCGTGCGCTGTGGACTTGGCCCCACAGGAGGGGCTTCAGGCCGGACTGGCCATGAGGTCAGAAGGCTAGAAGGTGGCTGTTCCCTGGCCAGCTGCTGCTTCCCCAGGGTCTTTCCTGAGGATTTGGTGAAAGGCGGCAGTCAGGAGGACCCGTCCCTGTCCCCAGGGAGGCCCCCACCACCCCTGAGGCCAGTTGGAGTCACTGAACGCCCCCCCACCTCCACCTTGTTCCCCACCTGCCCCACTAGTTTGGAGCCGCTCTACACACAGGCACAGCTTTGATGAGGTGGGGTCATTTGTGGGAGGGAGACAGTTTCCAAAATAAGTTGAATTTGTGCTAAAGGGCGTGAAAGAATTGGTCACATCAGGTGTTACATGGGGCCTCTGCCTGGGTCTGAACGCAACTCGAAGTTACTGTTGCTGCCCGAGGCCCCCCGACGCCCAGCTCTTGGCACATGGTGGGGTATTAGCCGCCTCGGCCGGCCCTGGTTGGGGACCATCTAACCCTAACCCTGCCTGTCCGGGCCCTGGTGCCCCTGACCCCACCATCCCCCTCCCAGTGTGCCTTATCCCACAGCCTCCAGCTGGCACACGGGAGAGAGGGGACGCAGGCCCCCTTCCTCTGGCACTCAGGAGGGCGGGGCACGGGCTGCCGCCTCTGGCAGGCCGCGTGTTTATCACCTTCGCTGCAGGGCCTTCGGCCCCCGCTTCTTTTGGTAGCTGCATAGTTTGGATAGGTTTCTGCTGTGACCCCTCGTGTGCCGTCCCGTGGGTGACACACCCACCACCCTGTTCTGTTCCTGGGAATGCTTTGCCTCTGCTTTGTGCTGTTTGCTTTTTTTCTCCACCTTAGCAGCAGTCACTATAAGTTCCCCGAATTAGAAAAACATCTGTACCAAGGCAATGTAACTTTTGGTTTTTGGTCAATTTGTTTTAAGCTCTTTTGTCACCAATAAAATCTTAATAAACATCTCTTGCTTTCACACGGGCTGGATAACTGCAGGGGTGTGTGGCAGAGCACTTGCCCGGGGAGGGGGGGGCGGAGTCTGGCCAGTTGAGGATGTGGGGTTCAGAGCCACCTTGATGACAAAGCTGAGACAGGGCTTGAAAAGGGCCTGGGCCGGGCGGTTCCTAGGTCTCAGGCACATTAGATGTTGGGCTCTGGGACGGTTTCTCCCGTGGCATCACTGTTGGGAACCCCCACCTATTACCCTCGTGGTCAACGGTGATGGTCAATGGCTGCCAGCCCCCCACCCCCCGGGCCACGTAACAAGACCAGTGGGGACAGCTGCGCGGACCACGGAGTGTTTATTGCTGCCCCCCCCGCCCCGCCCGCCCCTCAGCGACAGCCGCACTCGTCCACCGCCATGTCTTCGTAGCGCCGCAGCACCACGTTGTCGCTGTTATCGAAGAAGAGCACGGAGATGGGCGACAGGCGCGCGGGCACGCAGCAGGGCAGGCCGGCGGCGCCGGGGGCGGCCGCGTGCATGAGCGTGCGCAGCACCGCGTGGTTCAGCGCGGGAGCCCCGCCAGCTTCAGACAGCACCGCGGGCAGAGCGCACTTGCCCTGGCAGTAGTTGGCCAGGAAGCCGCGAGGCGCGATGACCCAGCGGTGCCAGCCCACCTCGCGGAAGCTCACGTAGAGCCGCCGTGCGCGACACGAGTCCCCGGAGCCACCACCCACTGGCGGCTCGGCCTCGCGCCGCGGCCGGGCCAGGGAGTGGCACAGGCGCTGGTCGAGGGTCACCAGCAGCAGCGAGGCCTCGGCCAGGCGCGCGCAGGCCGCGAGCGTCCGGTGACGCAGCGCCAGCGTCAGGCGGAGGCTCCGGGGCGCCGAGGCGTTGCGGGCCCAGATGGAGCCCAGCAGCTCAGCCCGCACCGGCTGTCCCAGGGTGGGCACCACCTGACGGAGCCCCACCCGCCCGAGGCCTGCTCCCGCCGGCGCCACACTCAGTTCCCAGCCGCCAGTCGTCCCCGCTGTCGCCTCCGCAGCCGCGAAGCGCACCTCCAGGCGGGCCTGGCTCGGGCGCTCGGCTGGTTCCACGGCCGACAGGTCGAAGACGACGGTCCACTCAGGGCACTGCCCTGCGGCTGGGGCGGGTTCCGGGGAGCGGGCGGCCGCTCCTGGGAAGAAAGGGAGAGGGCTTGGCTGGCGCTGGGTCCCCTCTCGGTGCTGGCTGGCCCACGAGGGGGTTCTGGGGTGGGGGCTGCAGAGAAAGGTGAGCGTCCGGAGGTGGGGCCGCACTGTCTGTTAGAAGGCGTCAAGTGGTGTGAAGCCCCAGGGGGTGGGGGAAGGGCATCACTCGCGAGGAAGAGGCCCTACCCAGTTGGGGTCAACCCGCGGTTGGGGACTTCGGCAGATAGGGGACCGCGTGCGGGGATCGGGGGAGATCGGCAAGTGGGGGATGAACGAAAGCCCGCCTGGGGCCAGGGGAACCGATGGTGGGGCGGGGTGGCATCAGCAGGAAGGCATCAAGTGGTGTGAAGCGGCAGAGGGGCCGTGATGGAGTGGGGGCAGGGCTTCAGCTGCAAGCCAGGGGGCCCGGCTCGGAGTAGAAGAGCCTGGCTTTCGGACCGCTCCCTTCGCTGTCCCCCATCCCCTGTCTCCACAGGTGTCCACGCGCAGGACCGCATGGAGTACTGAAGCCCAGGTTGCTTGCGGGCTGGACGTGATGGGTGGGGATCCTCAGGGCTCTTCGGCCTCCCAGACCCACGCCGCCAGCGCAGACCCCACTCACCGCTGTCCAGGACGTGGCGCACGATGTTTCCGGCGACCCCCAGCTCCTCCACGTGGCACGGCCGCAAGGTCGCCCTCGGGGGCATCCTCCGCGGGTCCGCCCTGGCCTCCTGGTGGTCCCGGCGGCGGAACAGGCGCCACATGACAGGGGGTACGGGCCGGGATTTGGGGGCGCCCCGGGGCACGTCGGGCAATCCGAGAGCCTGGAGCAGGGCGGCGGCGGGGCCCGAGGGCGCGGGAGCGCAGGCCGGGGGTGATGAGGGCAATAGCAGGGCCAGTAGGAGGAGGACTTGGCGGCCCGGACGGCGGCACAGAGGTGGCATCTTCCTCACAGGCAGCGGCCGGGCGAGTGCTCAGGGCCTGTCGGGCTCCCTGACCTGTGGGCTGGGGGCGGGACCGGGGACCCTGGAGAGATCTGGGCTGGGTCAGGGTCCCGGGGGGTGTGGCCGCGATCCTGAAGCCGAATAGGGACCAACTGCGGGGGCGGGGTCTCCGGGGGGCGGGGCAGGGGTCCAGGGGGTGGCCAAGGAGTGGGTTGGAGAGGGAGCGGAGCCTGGTAGGGTTAGGGTCCCTGGGGCGGGTTGGGGAGCCGCGTGGCTGGTCTCCGAGGGGGAGGTTGGGTGGGACTGGGTCCTGGGCGGCGAGGCCGGGGTGGAGGAGTTCAGAAGCGTTTGTCCTTAACCAGGCCATTCCTCAGCGGCTTCCTGCGAGCCAGAACCGGCCCAGGTTAGCCTGGGGACACCACGCCCTTGCGGAGCGCCCCTCACCCCTGTCCTGCCCTCCTGGCCTTTCACATCTCTTTTCCCAGCTCCGCCTCCATCCTTCCTCCCAGCCTATAAAGCCAAAAGACCCTGCCATCTGCCTGCTGGGCAAGTGGTCCCTGCTCCTCCCCACAATTAAACCCTTCTCTCCCCTCCCCACCTCCTGAGCCACCAGTGGCTGCTGAAGGGCAAGTTACCTACCATCTCTGCCTGAACCAGGACCTGGACCTCTGCCTCCACAGGAGGCAGAATTGACCAGAACCTCCTGTGACCCCACTGGAGCGGGGCAGGCTCCTTCCCACCTCCAGGAGCCTTACCAAGAAAGGCTTCCCAGGTCACGATTCTCCACCCACTGCCCGCTGTCTACATCTGCCACAGCCCTATTTTGCTTCCATGTCCTTAAAACAAGTTATGTAGTGTTTTAAAAAAGAATCCGTACTATAAGTGCCCAGCTTGAGGTCCCAGAGAAAGACCCCTAACTTCTGAACAATGTGCACCGTCTGCTTCTTTTGAACTGTCTAGAAAGACGTGTGCTCCCTTCAATTTTTCCAAATGGTGCGGCTGAGATGGCACCCATGTGCTCTGGCGCTCCCCTTAATTCCATCTTCCCTGCCTGTGTTAGTGGCAGATCTCTGGGCTTCCCACTGGGAGTGGACCTGCGCTCTGAGGGGTCTACCCAGCCCCACCTTACTGGACCCAACAGGTCTGCCCTGCTCCTCCCTGCTCCTGCCAGCCCTTGCTCAGAGTTACGCCCTGTTTAACTGCCAGTCTGCTGATGCCAAGATGGACCTCGCTGCAGCCTAATGGTCATGGCCATTGGCCATTCCTGTTCCCACGTATGAGAACCCTTCATGCCTTTGCACGTGATCGATCCATCAGTCTCTGCTGAAGTGAGTTCTACAGCCCAGCTTACACACAAATGTATTTTTTTGAGCCAGTAATACATTCTTGGGCTTCCCTGGTGGCTCAGCGGTAAAGATCCTGCCTGCCAATGCAGGAGACGTGGGTTTGATCTCTGGGTCGGGAAGATCCCCTGGGGAAGACAATGGCAAGCCACTTTATTCTTGCCTGGAGGATCCCATGGACAGACGAGCCTGGTGGGTTACAGTCCAGGGGATAGCAAAAGAGTCGAACATGACTTAGCAACTAAACAACAAATATATTCTCATGATCTAGACATCAGAAAGCACAGCAGATTCAGTTTGACTGGATGACTCCGAGCAATCCACCAGTTTTCCTGAGGATCCTCAGAGACATATGTGGATTACTGCCCCCTGCAGCTCTCTGGCCCACAGACCCTTTCCTAGGAGGACGCAGACTTTCCCGAGCAGACGTCTCAGTCACTATGATTCGCTCTCCCCTTGGGCTGGAGCCCTGGAGGTCCCTTCCTGGGAGCACATCTCTCCCCCTCAGCCCACTTCTCCGTGGGTTGCTGCTCTCTCACTGCCACCACAGGAGTTCTTTATCTAGGAGATCAGAGATAAGCCCCCTGTGGACCGCCCATCTGTCCCATAGCTTCTGGCTTTGCCTGTTGGTCCCTCCGACAGAGCTTAGGTGGGATTCCTGGCTTCTCGAGTCTTCTCATAGTTCTGTTGTTGGACGACAGTCTCTTGTTTCTGCTCCTGTTCGATTGCACAGCTTTCATTTCTGCACCGACATCTTTGATCTTTTGGAAGTTTGTGCTGGGGGCTTATGTGAGATAAAGATAGTTACCAAGGAAGCGTCCCACTGACACTTCTTCCCTCCCGGGGTTCCTTCTTTGTTTAAAGTTTGATGGGCTCAGCTCTGTTCCTGCTGTTTTTAATTCCTATACTTTTATAGAAGGTTTAATACCTCCAAGGATCTGTATTCCCTGCCCTGGACCTTTTTATCAGAGCTTTCCTGGGGTGATTCAGGTTTGTTTTTCTGCACAAGCTTCCAAGTGTCCCCTCCCTCCTCAAAACCAGAGTTAGTATTTGTGGGGGGAGGGGAGTACCCGATTCTGGCAGGATGGCCTCTCTGCAGTATCAGATTTACACTTTTGTAGTCTCAGTGCAACACTGCAGGGCAAGAAAAAAGTCAGAGTGAGGGTGGAAGCTGGAGGGAGATGTGGGCAGGCAGGGACCCAGGGGCTTTCTGGATATTTTCTTGCGGGTAAGGAGAAGGCAGAGAAGGGGGTCTCTAGAGGGTTTTGCAAGGTTTTCACCTCGAGTTGCCATCAGCTGCGATGGGCAAATGTACAGGAGACGTAGTTTGGGAGTGGGGCTGGGGGTTGATTTTGGATATTTGAGAAGGTGCTGAGAATGGCGCTCAGAGCAGCACTGGGAGCTGGGAGAGGCACTGGGAAGTCGGGTTGGATTCAGTGACCCGGGGGGGCGGGAAGCCAGGCACACGAGCAGGAAGGCAGCAGAAAGTGAAGCGGGGAGCAGAAGCAGACTGGTGGTTGCAACAGGAGGGGTCGGGCTGGGTACGGGGTTTCTTTTGGGGGGCTGACAAAAATGTCCTAAAACCACAGTGAGGGTTGCACAACCCTGTGGATGGACCCAAAACATTGAATTCTACATGGTGAATGGTGTGTGAATTCTATCTTGATAAAACTGTTTTTAAAAGGGGGAGGGGTTAAGTGACCACCAGGTTTGTTTAGCATCAGTGGGGCAGACAGGACTGGTCTCAGGGGTTGATGGGGGAAAGATCCCAGAGGGAGCTGGGTTCGGGAAGGGAGGGGAGGGGGCCGCTGTGCTGTAAAGGGGGATGGGGTGGGGAAGATGCTGGCTAGACTGGCACAGAAGGGCAGAGAGAGAGGCGGCAGTGCCAGAGTGCGGCGAGGGGCCTGGATGAACGGCAGTCCCACCAGCCTGAGAGGATGACGGGGGCTTCAGGCCGAGGTTGTGCCCAGGGCGTGGGGGTCACTGCAGGGGTCTGAAGCTGGAGGCCCAGGAGGGGTCCCGTGGAGGCGGATCAGAAGAGAACCAGCAGGAGCAGGGGAGGCATCGGTGCCCCCCTGCCACAGGATTTGTTCTTCCACTCCGGGGTCCTTCGAAGTGATTCTCAGTCGCCGTTTTCTTACTGTTTTCAGACCTAACTGAATCTTCTCATCATACGTGGTCTGCGTGATCCTGGTTCTGAGCAACTGAGGTTGCTCCTGTGGCCTGTTTTTTTTTCTTTTTTCAATTTTGATCAGTGTTCTGTGGTTTAAAAGAGCATCTGTCCCTGAGCTTCCCTGATGGCTCAGTGGTAAAGAATCCGCCTGCCAGTGCAGGGAGACATGGGTTCGATCCCTGAACTGGGAAGATGCCACATGCCTGAGTCACAACTGCTGAGCCTGTGCCCTAGAGCCTGGGAACTGCAGCTACTGGGCCTGCGCGCCCTAGAGCCCGCGCTCTGAGACAAGAGAAGCCACCGCGACGAGGCGCCCAAGCACCACGACCAGAGATCAGCCCCCGCTCGCCGTGACTCGAGAAAGCCCAGGCAGCAGCAAAGACCCAGCACGGACAAAAAAAATCATAAAAATTAAGTTTAAAAACACAGAAAAGAACGTCTGTTCCTGCTTCTGAGCCGCCCGCCGAGGAGCGCGGACTTAACCTCCCCGGGTCCCCTCTCGCCATGGTTTAGGGCTGCATTGTGCAGGTTCCTCCAGATCAACGGTTACACCTGAGTGTCTCTTCCTGTCCTCTACTTGCAACTTGCATTTATCCTGGAGTTGAAGTCTTTTAACCAGGTCAGAAGTGGGTTTATTTAAGAGCCCAGTCTCGTAAATGTCATGATTCCATGAAGATTTATTTGGATGCCTATTATATGAGATTCTGAGCTCTATTTTGCATTACTTATTCTGCTTCTTCTAACTTTCCTTTTCTGTATTTGTTATGCCTGTTTCTTGTTCCATTCTCCCCTCTACACCCTAATAGTGTTACCGTAAGTACTCACTATAGCTGGTTTCCCTGGTGGTCAGACAGTAAAGAGCCTGCCTGCAATGTAGGACATCTAGGTTTGATCCCTGGGTTGGGAAGACCCCCTGGAGAAGGAAATGGCAACCCACTCCAGTATTCTTGCCTGGAGAATGCCACGGACCGAAGCGCCTGATGGGTTACAGTCCATGGGGTTGCAGAGAGCTGGACACGACTGAGCGACTAACATAGAGAACCCAGAGGTGATCCCCTGGGGCTTCCCAGGCGGCGCCAGTGGTGAGGAGCCCACCTGCCCGTGCAGAAGCCACAAGAGACGCAGGTTTGATTCCTGGGGCGGGAAGACCCCCCAGAGGAGGGCACGGCCTTTGTTTTTTTTTTTAAACCTTGACCCAAACATGGCCTCTTTGTGATTCTTTTTTGATTTTCAGCTGTGCAGCATGTGGGATCTCGGTTCCCAACCAGGGATCAAACCTGCACACCCTGCAGTGGAAACGCAGAGCCCACGCACTGGAGCGCCAGATAAGTCCCAGCTCCAACTTTTTTCAGTCTCCGCGATCAGGCATTGACAAGAATTTTACCCAGATATGTTTCAGTTTCTCTGCTGATGTATCTCGGGTATCGTTTTCTTGTTTTCTGTAATATTCTCGTAGAGAAAATCTGCAAGTACTGAGCATTCTTAATTTTCGTTCCTGTGGGTATTCTTTTTTCTTTTTCTCTCTTGATGGGGATGCTAGGGACAATTCAAGCCAGGGTCTCATTCAAGCCAACACATATCTTTTCTCTTGAGTAACTGGTTTTCAAGTTGTATACAAGAGTCCTGGTTTCCTGTTACTTTCTTTCAGCGTTTGGGGTGATATCTGACCCCACAGTCTTCCAGCTCCCCTTGTTGCTGTTAGTCCGTCACTGTTTTGTAGGCCATCTCTTCTTTTCTGTGGCTGTTTTACATTTCCCAGGCTCCTCTGTCTATGGGATTCTCAGGCAGGAACACTGGAGTGGGTAACCATTCCCTTGTCCAGGATATCTTCCCAACCCAGGGATTGAACCCAGGTCTCCCACACTGCAGGCAGATTCTTTGCCATCTGAGCAACCAGGGAAGCCCCACGTTTGGGCCAAGGATGCTCTTTTATTCATGCTGCTGACGATTTGTGGTTTGTCACTTTCTGGAAGAAGTCTCAGTGTTGTCTTCTCACTGTTCTCTCTCCCTGTCTGTCTCTTCTTAGAACTCGGCCAGATAATTCTCACCATTCGAGTTGTCATATTTTCCATGCGTTTAGCTGCATTCTGGATAATTTCTCCACAGCTTTCAATTTACCGATTCTCTTTTAAGCTGTATCTAATTGTGGGAGACAACTTCTACAGCAGGTTGAACAGGAGTCCCTAAAAAGATACGTTCCCATCCTAATCTCTGGAACTGTGAATGTGACTATTTGGAAAAAAGAGTCTTTATAAATGTAACTAAGTGAGGGAAATTGCAAAGAGATGACAGTGGTCTAAATCCAATGGCAAATGTGCTTATGAGAGAAGAGCTGGAGACCAGAGGCCATGTGGAGACAGGAAGTGGAGACTTGAGTGATGTCGTCACAAGCCCAAAGGAGCGCCCAGAAACTGGGGGAGGCAAGCAAGGACCCTGCCTAGACCTTCAGACAGAGTCTGTGGCTCCTGTTCCACAAGCCCAAAGGAGCGCCCAGAAGCTGGGGGAGGCGAGCAAGGACCCTGCCCTAGACCTTCAGACAGAGTCTGCGGCTCCTGCTGACACCTTCACGTCAGACGCCTGGTCTCCAGAACTGTGAGAGAATAACCTGTTGTTCTAAGCCCCCTGGTTTGCGGCACTTTGTTACAGCAGGCCCAGGAAAGTAACAGAACATCCGATGCTGTTTTGACCGGTCTCTCGTGTCTTTCACATTTCTCATAAACTTTCAACTTTGGAATAATTTTTTGATTTGCAGAGATAGTATCAAGAGTTCCACGGCAGGCCTTGTCCAAGCTTCCCCAAATGCTGACATTTTATATCTGCACAGTACATCTGTCACAGCTGAGAAACCAACGCTGGGGACACTGCTGTGAGCTGAACAGTAGACTCGGTTTGAATTTCACCAGCTCTTCTACAGCCGTCTCTTCTGGCCCAGGACTCCGCAGCTGCATTCAGTCAGTCTGAGCTAGGACAGCCCCTCCGTCTCCTGTCTTCCATGACCCGACGGTTTTGAGGTGTCCTGAGCTCTTCTGTGGCACATCCCATGTTCTCACTGCTTTTTATCTCATCTTGTTTTGCACTCAACTGTTCTCGTTATCCTTAAGGGTTAGGCTCAGGCAGCGTTCCCTGGTCCCCTGTCATCTCTGTATGGAGTTTGCTCTTTGCCATCCTAGCGGGAATGCTGCCCTTTGCAGCTGGAGCGCCAGCCTCCCAACCCACATTCTGGCTGGACATTCTTGGGGGAGACAGAGCAGGGAATGGGGTGTGGCTAGGGGGTCTGACTTTCCCTTTGCCTTGGGCTTTCCAGAGTTCACTATCTCACAGCAGAAAGAGCTTTCAGAGTTTCAGACTTGGCCGAGCGAGCGCTCCCCTGACCTCGTCCCTGAAGTCATCTTTAGTCCCTGCTTCTTCCAGAAGCCTCTGAGCGTTGGTCAGACTCCTTGGTGAGGCCTCACCGATCTCTATGTGCAATTCCCAACTCAAATCGCTGGGCACGGACAATCCAACACCCTTAGAACTAGATTCCCAGCTCCCACCCCCATGGCTGCACACGGCCCTGCCCTGAGTCCCGTCTTGGTAAACGGCAGCTCAGCCAGAGGTCTTGGATCGTCCTTGATTCTTTTATTTCTGTCTCACCTACATCCAGAGCAAGCCTGGTTAGTTCTCCAACACAGCTGGGATCTGACCACTGGGGTGGCCTCACCTGCTGCCCAGCCCTCTAGTGTCCGCCATCCCCGCTCCCTGGCCTGACTCCTCTCTCGACCCCGGGCGCTGGCTTTCTTGCCTCTCTGACCAGCCCCCAGCTCTCTGCTCCCCTTCTCAGGCCTGTTTTCCTCTTCCTCCTCTTCCTTGCTGCCCCTGCTGACCCACGCGTCACTGCACTCTGAGCCCACTGCTTCCTGGGAACCATCTTCCCCAGCCTGGTCCCTCACGACCTCCCTGGACTGTTGTCAGTCCAGGGGCCAAACCAGAGGGTCTGCTGGGAAGCACCCCGGGGGCCTCCGGCAGCCTCCACCTGCCCTGCCTCAGTGCTGCTGAACCATTCCTCGCACTGCCTGTGGGGCGCTGCATGCCTTGGACCTGGCTGGTCACCCTAGCAGGCCCCATTCACTCCTGGGGCCCCTCTAGGCCAGGGGCTTTGGGTGCCGTCTGGCTCACATCCCAGGGCTGGAAGTCCCCAGGCCCACCTCCAGAAAGCTTCCAGAGGTCCCTTTTGCTCTCCGTCCCTATGACTCCTCGGGGCCCAAACCCCGAGCCCCATCTCCTGCTTGGCTGACCAGTGGTTGCCTCAGGGACCTTGAAGCCAGGGAGTATCAGCATGAACAGAGTGCAGGCTCTGGCGCCCACAGCACCCCTTGCCCCCACCTCCACTGCCACCTGCTTAGAGGCTGTTGTCAGTCCTGGCCAACCGCTGCCCCTCACCACTGGGCTTGGCCCTTACAGCTCTCACCACTGAGATCCTGATCTCACCCCTCACCATTCTGCCCCGACCAGGCACCTCTCTGCCCCCACCTTCCTCACTGTCTGTTCCGACAGCGTCTAACTCTGTAGCTATGTCCTCCATGCCTTTATTGCAGTCTCTCTTTTGAATGGAGGGTCTGGGTGGGGGGCAGCGTGCACCTGGGCTTCATCCGCCCCCGCGTCTCCAGAACCCGCCCTTAGCACGCTCGGTCAGACAGAGGTACTAAAAGAATGAACCAGGGCCGCCGGCCCCTCCAAACTCACTCAGCTTTGCGGGGCTTGGGGCTCGGGGCCTCTGCCGTGTCATATTCCCGCACATCCTTCAGCTCCCGCACCTGGCCCGTCAGCACTTTGGCGGCAAAAGCCACGATGTACTGTAGGAAGGGAAGGCAGAGGTGAAAAGAGAGCCCTGCGCCTCCTGACCGCCGTCTGCTCCAGCCACAGGCCCTCTGCCCCTTGCCCCTCTCACTGGGCCTGTGTGAGAAGGGCCTGCACCTGCAGGGCTCCTCAGGGACGGGGACCGGAACAGGGCCGGCGTCTGAGGAGGGCCGGGGGGCGAGGCCTTGTGGACGCGCACTCACCAGGAACCAGTAGAGGTTCATGAGGGTGAGCAGCAGCAGGAGCACGTTGAAGAAGAAGTAGAAGGGGATGTCAGGCACCGACCGCAGGCTGCAGTAGCTCGTGGCGTACAGGACCTTGAGCGGGAACCAGTAGAGGCGGAACCAGAACCTGCAGGAGGGAGGGGCGGCTCGGCGAGGCTGTGGGGGAGAAGCGGAGGATGGCCCCACCCCGTGCCTGGCCTGTCCCGGCTGGAATCATCCATCTGTCCCTATCTCCTTACCCCACCCTTGTCCATTCCTGCCCATCTGTCTCCTTTTCTGCTCTGTCCTTTCCAGCCCACTTGCCTCTTCCCGACTCACACCGCCTTACTGCCCTGCCAGGCCCCACCCACCTCACCAACCCCACCCGCTTCCCCTCTGGGACCCGCTTTCTCCTTGCTCGGCCACGCCCACTCGTCTAAACCCCACCCCTTCCCTGCCGGGCCCACCCCGTCTCTGGGACCCGCTTTCTCCTTGCTCGGCCACGCCCACTCGTCTAAACCCCACCCCTTCCCTGCCGGGCCCACCCCGTCTCTGGGACCCGCTTTCTCCTTGCTCGGCCACGCCCACTCGTCTAAACCCCACCCCCTTCCCTGCCGGGCCCACCCCGTCTCTGGGACCTGCTTTCTTCTGGCTTAGCCACACCCACTCAGCTAAACCCCACCCCCTTCCCGACCTGGCCTCGCCCGCCTCCACCAAGGGCCCGCCCCTCCCACTGGGCCCGCCTCCTCCCCACACCAGCTGAGGCAGAAGCTGAGGCAGCCCAGGTCGGCGGCCAGGGCGTGCAGCCTCTGGTGGGCGCCTCCGCGGGACTTGAAGTAGACATTGAGCTTGGTGAACTCCAGCTGCACGTCGCTGATGTCATGCAAGAAGAGCACAAGAATGCCCACCTTGTGGTACCTGGGGGGAGAGCGGGAGAGCAGAGAGGGCCAGTTACACAGGACCCCTACCCACACCCAGGCTCCCAAGCACAGGCCCCCTTGGCCGCCCCCAGGCTTCCTGTGGGCGGGTTCAGAGCCATCCTCCCTGGCCCGGCTGCCCTGCCCATCCCTTCACGGGGCTAGGTCAGCAGTAGCACCCAGACGGAGTCCACCCTGTGGTAGCCCCACCCAGGCCCTCACCCTATCCCTCGTGACTCAGGAACCTCTCTGGAAGTACTTTCTTTGATCCTTCCTCACCCCCTCACGGGTAACCTCACCTGTGACCCCTGACCCCTCTGTAACCCCTGACCCTCACATGTCCAGACCCCTCAAATTTTAAACACGACTGCCTTGCTGATGTTCCCAGGTTTATACATTTAACCTGAACATGGCTACAATCTGCAGGCTTGCCTGAGACAGGCTGGGTCCCCACCGCAATCTGCAGAAGCCTGGAGCCCCGCTCCCAACCCCTCACAGCCGCGTGGCCCAGTGGCCTGAGTCCAGCCTGGATGTGGCCGTGTGCCTCGGTCACGTCTCCGTCCCCACTCTCCTCCTGACAGCTCAGGCTCCCGACAGTCACAGGCTGTGTTCACCACCTAACATCCCTGGTGTTCCTGGAGGCTTCCTTCACCGCCCTTCAGTCTCTGCTCACCTGTCACCCCCAACCTCCCCACCCAACCTCCCCACCTTGCCAGTCCTCATCTTTCCACTCGAATTTCCCAGTTATCACCTTCAGATAAATGCAGGGCTTTTTTTTTGGGGGGGGGGTGAGGGGATGTTATCTGACTCTACCCTCTAGAGCAGGGCTGTCTGATAGAATTTTCAGGAATGATAGGAATGTTCTAAACCTGAGACCCAGAGTCACCAGCTAGAGTCACCAGCCACATACTGGCGCTGAAGTACAGAATGTGTGATTTTATTTAAGTTTAATTAACATTAACAATGCCACCTGTGGCCAGCAGCTACTGTGCTGGAGGGCACAGCTAGTCCAATAGGAATAGAATATGAGCTGTATATGTCGTTATTTTTTAAATTTTATTGGAAGTACAGTTGATTTACAATATTGTGTTAATTTATGCTGTACAGCAAAGTGGTTCAGTTTCATATATATATGTATTTATATATATATAAAGGCTTCTCTGGTAGCTCAGCTGGTAAAGAATTCACCTGCAATGCAGGAGACCTGGGTTCGATCCTTGGATTGGGAGGATCCCCTGGAAAAGGGAATGGCAACCCACTCCAGTATTCTTGCCTGGAGAATCCCACGGACAGAGGAGCCTGGCGGGCTACAGTCCATGGGGTTGCAAAGAGTCGGACACAACTGAGTGACTAAGCACATTCTTACATATATATGTGTGTGTGTGTATATATATATGCTTCTTCATATTTTTCTATTAGGATTTATCACAGCGTACTGTATATAGTTTCCTGTGCTATACAGTAGGACTTTGTTGTTTAACCCTTCTATATGTAATTATTCACATCTGCTAACCCAATTTCGTTTTAAATTTTCTATCAGCCACGTTTAGAAAAAAATAAAGTGGAAGAGGTAAAATGAATCCTAATAATATATTCTAAATAATTCAGTGTATCTGCAATATTGTCATTCAACATGTAAATGAGTAACAAAGGGACTGCAGGCATTTCTACTCTCCTTTGCCTTGGAATCAGAGTGGCTTCTCCATATACAGCAGCTCGTGGCTTGGACAGGCTCTGCCTGAAGCACCGCGACCACATGCGGTGGCCACAGTGGGTTCTGGAACATCAGGGTCTGTCTGTTGGGCTCATGGTCGCAGCCCCAGCAGCACCTGCCACATGGCAGGTGTTCAGTAAACACTTGCTTTGTGACCCAGCCAAGGGTGCCATCTAGGAGGGGTCAGAGTGGCACAGATGGGGTGGGGGCAGGAGGGCCTCTCTGCACCTGTCTCACCCCATCACTCTAGAGTCTCTCTCCAGAAACCTCCCCCACGGACGCTCCCATGCCTGACCCAAGGATCAGCCTCTGTCCTGTGCCAGCCTCCTGCCACTGCTCACGCCAGCACCCTCCACCCTGCTGTCTCCCTCTGGACTCACCGGAAGGCGTAAGAGGAGACAATGAGGACCAAGGTGACCACGTGGTGGACAAGCATGACCACTGAGTCCTTGCGCCAAGCATCCAGGTACAGCGTGGCGTAGATGGAATGGCCGTAGAAGCTTCCCTGTAGTAGGTAGGCCACTGCAATGTCCCGTGGCACTGCCATGCCCGTCTTCCAGTCTGGGGAGGGCCGCACCGTGCCGTCAGGGACTCACAGGGCCTCTGGGACCCCCAAGCGACCCCATTCACTCCCTCAAGCCAGGCGGGCGCCCCTCATCTCTGCAGCTGTGCTGGTCACTGGTCTTCTGTTACCCACTCTCCACCCGTCATTGTTTAAGGACAGGCATTACCGTTTAGACCAATTCTAGACCTACAGAAAAAGGTGCTGCTACCCTCAAACTGACTCCTACAAGTCCATCCTAAAGGAAATCAACCCTGAATATTCACTGGTAGGACTGATGCTGAAGCTGAAGCTCCAGTACTTTGGCCACTTGATGTGAAGAGCTGACTCACTGGAAAAGACCCTAATGCTGGGGAAAACTGAAGGCAGGACGGGAAGAGGGCGGCAGAGGATGACATGATTGGATGGCATCACCGACTCGATGGACATGAACTTGGGCAAACTCTGGGAGATGGTGAGGGACAAGGAGGCCTTGTGTGCTGCACTCCATGGGGTTGCAGAGAGTTAAACACGCCTGACCGACTGAACAACAGCCCTGGAATCGGTCCTGCGAGAATTTCCAACTCTGCCCCAGGCCCCCTTCCTGTTGTCTCTTACTCACCAGGCTTGCTCAAGACCCTCTCAGCAAATCCAGACTGATGGAGGTGCCACCTGCCTCGCTGTGCCAGCCAATGCCCATGAGTGTGGGTGCTCCCGCACAGCAGGCCCAGCTCCACCTCCCCTCCTCCTGTAGTACCCCCCGCCCCACCCCCGACACATGCACCCACCCACACCCCGGTCTTGAGCCTTCCCAGTGACGCTGACCGCCAGCTACTTCCACCACCTCCGTTCTCCCCTCCTCAGCCCATCACCAGTCTCTGCCTGATCTGACCGAGAACTCCGGGCTGCGCTCTGCTGTCTGCAGCTCCTCTCTCTTCACCGCATCCTGAAATGGCCTCCACGGGCTCCATCCCAGGCCCCTTGTTCCCACCCCCTGCCTCCATGACCTGGAGCTAGACTCTCAGGTCCCCCTGGAGCCCTATCCCCTGGCTGCCTCCTCTGCTGCCTCCTCCAGTGACAAGCCTTCATCTGTGCCCCAGCCCCTCCTGCAACAGAGACCCACTTGGGCCCCTCTCAGAGGGTCCCTCCTTGGTCCCCCTGCCCCGACCCCACCCCTGGACCAGGCACTGCCATCTCCTCCCAGCGCTGCCCCAGCTTCCTGGCCTCCAGAGCCTGTTCCTGACTGCCTGATGGTCCGTTCTCCCCGCAGCCACCTCGATGGCTGGGAATACACAGACCCCATGACCTGGCAAGCCCACTCGGCCTATGGCCAAGGGTAATGAAGACAGGGGCCCTTTACATCCATGTTCATGGAAGGAAAGGGGAGGAGCCCCAGTGCCTGTCAGCAGGTGAATGGATGCACAAAACGGGATAAATTCACACCGTGGAATATTGTGCAGCCACGGAAAGGAAAGAAACATTAACACACTACAATGTGGATAAACCTCAAAAACATTATGCTGAGTAAAAGAAGCCAGACAGAAAACAGTCACAGATAATCACAAACCAATGAGTCCATGTAGAAGAAATGATCAGAACAGGCAAATCCATAGGGACTGAAGGCAGATTAGTGCTTACCTGGGGCTGGGAGAGGGAGGATAGGGAGCTGCTGATGGGGATGGGTCTCCTTTGGGGCAAGATGGAATGTTCTGGAACTAGACAGGCATGGTGCTTGGACAATACTGACTGTGCTAACTGCCACTGAATTGCTTGCTCACTTTAAAACGGTGAATTTTGAAAAATTGTGCTAAAAATATATATAACATAAAATGTACCATCTAGGCCACTTTTAAATTCAGCAGCACTGGGTATATTCAGTTGTGCAACCAATCCCCAAACTCTTTCCACGTTGTTAAACTGAAACTCTGCTCCCACCAGACACCCCCACTGCTCCCCCGCCCCCGAGCCCTGGCCTCCACCACCCTACTTTCTGTCTCTGTGGATCTGACAGTCCTGTGCTGTGCTTGGTCGCTCAGCTGTGTCCGATGCTTCGTGACCCCATGGACAAAGGAGCCTGGTGGGCTTCTCTGTCCATGGGATTCTCCAGCCAAGAACACTGGAGTGGGTTGCCATGCCCTTCTCCAGGGGATCTTTCCAACCCAGGGATCAAACCCAGGTCTCCCGCATTCAGGTGGATTCTTTACCATCTGAGCCAGCAGGGAAGCCCATGACTACGGCAGTGGGTGGCCCGTCCCTTCTCCAGGGGAATCTTCCCAACCCAGGGATTGAACCGGGGTCTTCTGCATTGCAGGCGGATTCCTGCAACCGAGCTGTCAGGGAAGCCCGAAGTGTTGCCTCATATAAGCAGAGTCACACAATATCTGTCTTTCTGTGACTGGTTAAAATCACTAATCCTGGGAGTTCCCTGGGAGTCCGGTGGTTGGGACTCTACACTATCATTGCTGGGGGCATGGGCTCAGTCCCTGGCCAGGGAACTAAGATCCTGCAAGCCACATGGTGCAGTCAAATAAAGTAATAAATAAAATTAAATAGTTAATTATGTGTTATGTTTAACTAATTTAAGAAACGCAAAACACCCGACAGATCACTCGCCCCCAACTTTAACACGTCCAGGGCTCCCGAGACTTGGGAGGGTCTCTCACCACGTCGTGTGTGCAGCCGCGTAGCAGCGCTGCAGTCAGCAGACAGAGCCCCCCCACCCCGCACCTGCCAGGTGCCTCTGTCCCTCTTGAGAAGGGACATAGAGAAGCCTCTGTGGAAACTGGACACCCACTTTTCCACCTATTGCATTGGCAAGACTGGTACAGTAGACAGCAAGCATCCCCTCTCCAGCCTTGGGCCCCGGATCTGGGGTAGAGGGAAACGGGGAGCAGATAATTCCCCATCCGAGCTGTGTCTGTACCTCCTAGCACATTTGGAGGGGGGCAGGTAGGGCTGGGTTCTGTCCTTGGACCTCCGACCTCGTCTCCACACACACTCCCTTGCTGCTCTGGACTCGCCTTATCCCCCTCGCCTCATCCCCCTCCTTGACCTCCAGGATCAGCTCCTGGTCTCCCCAAACCAGCCCTACCTCCACGCCACTAGGCCCCAGCATCAGCTCCACCCTCCTCCACTCTCATGCCCACCTCTGGTTTGGCAGTGAATCCTATCAATTCTGCTTTTAAAAACTTTCTTAATGATATTCTCTCTCTCTCTCTTTTAGTTTGGGTCATGCCGAGTGACACGCAGCATCTTAGTCTGATCCCAACCAGGGATCAAACCTCTGTCCTGTGCAGTGGAAGCAGAGTCCTAACCACTGGGCCACCAGGGGGAATCCCCTTAAAACAGTTCTTAACCACTTCTCTCCCTCCTTCAGCCCTGTTCTGGTTCCAGACACCAGCTCCTGCCTTCAGCGCCTCAAGTCATCCTGTCAATGTCCCCCCCTTCTGCTCTCTGCCCTCTGGTTAAGGCCCCCAGTGCCCCTGCCCCAGATGACTGGCCTCCTTGCTGTTTCTGATCAGCCAGTAGCCTGTCTGTCTGACAGTAGCCTTTACATCTCCTATCTGCCCCAGGCTCCTCCCAGTCCCCACACAGAAGTCACCTTTGGTGGGCTCATTCTCATCCCTGTGGCCTCCCTGGTGGCTCAGATGGTAAAGAATCTGCCTGCAATGCAGGAGACCTGGGTTCAGTCCCTGGATTAGCAAGATTCCCTGGGGAAGGGAATGGCTACCCATTCCAGTATTCTTGCCTGGAGAATTCCATGGACAGAAGAGCCTGGTGGGTTATAGTCCATGGGGTCACAAAGAGTTAGACACTAGCTAACACTTTCCCCATCCCTAAAGAAAATGCCCTTCTCCCCACCTCCCAGACACCCCTATCCCCTCTCCTCTCCTCACTCAAGATTTCTCATCTGTACTTTTCATCATTAACAGACTTCCTATTTCATGGTCTGTTACCCCAAAACACAGGGGTAGGGCCCTTTCTCTAACCTGCCCACAGTTGTGCCAGCACAGCGCCTGGTACACAGTAGGTGCTCAATAAATATGCACCCAAAGAAGCAGCTAGTGTGGTCTCACAGAATAATTTATAAGGAGGAGCCAGAGGCAAGTCCATGCCCAAAACTTTGAGAGAGTTCAATTACAGTTCATTCTCATAAAAGAAAATCGAATGACAACTAAAACCTCCCCCCAGGGATGTATGGCATGGGAAAAGTGGCCCTGTGGACAGCAGAGCCCCAGAAAGACAGACACACAGGGGTTCCATGCTCAGCCCCCTGGTGCCACACGAACCCTCTCAGGGTGTTTATATCACGCGGCAGGAAACACATCCATGTGTGTCCCAGATGGCCTGTGTGGGCAGGACAAGGGTAGCGAAGTCTGACCCCTCTGCAGACTGTTCTCTATCAGCCTGCCGGTTGGTGCCGGACGACACTGCAGTCATCTTCCTGCCCACCGCCCAGAGCTCAGGCCTGCATAAGACTTCCACATTGAATCCACTTGGTGGATGCAGCCACTTCTCCCCACCTGTATCTCCTCGCCAAGCTGGTCCAAGCCACACTGGTCTTTCGCCTGCCCTCTGGGCCCGGCTCCCCTTCTTACCCAGGATTCATCTCCTGGGAGCCAGAAGAAGTTTCTTATAATCCACAAACCCACCCTATCTAGGATGAAACTCAAGCTCCTGCCCATCCTCCTCTCATCTTTACATATCGAGCTCACGCAAGCCCCAGGGCCTTTGCACGTGCCGGACTGACTTCCAGGGCCCACACGAGGGGTCCCCTCCTCTAGGATGTCTCCCTGAGTCCTGACACAGTGTCAGGTGCCCCATTTCCTGGCCCACAGGCCCCTCGATCACCATTGTCTCAGGGCTGATGTCCAGTATGGGATGTCTCCTGAGTGTCTGCGTCCCGAACAGAGCCCACCCCCAGCTTGCCCACCCCTGGGAGGGGCCCTACCATAGAAGACGGAGGGTGGGTCGTGAAAGAAGGGGTAGTCAGTGCCGAAGAGCAGGTAGGTGCTGTAGCTCCAGGCGCCCAGGTAGAAGAGAAACTTCCAGGCGCTCTCAGGCATCTTGGCGGCATCTCTAGGCTGGAGGCGGCACCGCTTGGCTAGGGGCTATGGGTGAGAAGGTGGGTGGGCCATCAGCACTGGGGGCCCAGATCCACTCTTCCAGGGAAGGGAAACCAAAGCCCAGGGACTCCCCAGGCCAGGCAGTGTTGGGAGGGCCGGGCCAGGTCCCCACAGCTTCCTGGAACCAGAGCCCACGAGTGCCTGCCAAGGGCTAAACTTAGTGCCCAGCTGTCCAGTCACAGTGGCCTAGGGAGGGGAGTGATGGGGGAGACCTGAGAGGAAACGTGAGGGGAGATTGTGAGCAGAGGAAGGGGACATGTGGGCATAAAGCCACGGAGATCATTGGGCCAGTCCAGGGGACTCGGGGTGGGGGGGGTCTCAACAGGAGCTGGAGGTATGACAGGGAGGAGGGAGGATTAAAGAGATTTGGAAGGGGTGGTAGGGGTGAACCTGTGAAGAGAGCATGGAGGCAAATTTGGGGGCATTTGTGAGGGACACAGGGGGCTGGAACCCAGTGATCGCCAGGGGGAGAAACTTGAGGGGAAGGGGGTGCCTCAGAGGTGGAATCTGGGGAGACCTTAGAGGAACAGAGGGTTGTGGAAGATGAGGTAGGGATGTGGGGCAGGACCTGGGAATGCAGGGTGACAAAGGGAGGATGCAGGAGAGGAAGGAAGACGGTCAGGGAAAGGACATCAAAGATGGGCGGGTCTGAAGGGACATCGGGGAAGGCACAAGAGAAGGGGGGCATGCAACGGTGAGACGTGGAGGAATCTGAGGGGCTCAGAGCCCCTGGAGTCCTGGGAGCAGAGCCTCAATCTCCCTGGGGGCGGGGCTCCACAGCTGCCGGCCAAGCCCCGCCCCCTTCCCCGAGGAGAGGCTGAGGGGCTGGAGCACCAATAGTCGCCATGGAGACATTTGGAGCCAACTCCAGTAACCCCGGGCAACCAGACAACTGCCAAGAAGATGAGCTTTGGAGGACGAGGCAGCCCCTCCACCCGTTTCTGGGGAAGGGCGAGCCACAAATTTGGAGTGAGTGCCAGACCTCCGGGGATTCCAAAAGTGGGGGCGCTATGACCTTGCTGTCCCCTACCCAGCTCCCTCAGGAAGTGAGGAGGAAGCCGGCTCCAGCCTGGTAGTCCCAAAGTGACCGTATCCCCTTCCCGGGCTCTGGTGTTCCTGGACCTCCCACCTCCCAGCTGGAAACTAGGAAGGTGGGAGAAGCAACAAAGCCAGACTGGGACCAGAGCTGACATACGGAGGGGCTCTCGTCACGCCTGCCGCCCCCTCCCTGGAGCAGGGTGGTGGCTGGGGTCCCTACCCACCATGTGGGTCAGATGGGGGTGGGGACAAGCAGCCAGACAACATCCCATCCTTGACTTAACAAGGGCCAGCCTCTTCCCCGCCAGCAGAGAAAGGCCCCTTTGTTGGCTCTGGGCACTCTGTCCCTGCACCCCCTGCCAGCTCTGGTCAGACGGGCGAAGTGACCCTAGCTGGTCCTCAGGGGAGTCACAGCCCAGCGATGAGTTCAAACGCCTTCCCACAAGCTCCCAGAGCAGCGACCCCTCCTCAAGGAAGGCAGGGAGTCCAGGCACCAACGTCACCCCCGGTCACTCTCCAGGTGGGGGAGGTGGCCTTCCCAGGCTCGCCGGAAATTCAGTAGTTCTGTCGCGACCCCTTCGGGGCCGTACAGTCCGGCTTTGAGGACCCAGGCCGCGCGACCTCTCCCAAAGACTGAGAACACGGCGTCGCCAGGGAGCCCCGGCTTTTGCAGCCCTTGATCAGAGGGTGGCGCTGATTCCAGAGAGACGAGCTACAGCGGCCGGGCAGCTCCGGCCTCTTCCCCGTAGCAGCGGACAAGCCAGTCCCGCCGCCGCACCGACTCAGGACACCAATACGGTTCGGAGAGCGCCCCGCACGACCCGGAGAAGCAAGGCGCAGACGGCCCCTGTGCGCCGAACCTTCTCCCCCTGTGTCCTCCGCTCCTCGATCTCCGGCTCCACCGGGTCCGAAAGAGTGCGCAGCAGCCAAGGCCCTCCCACCTCCCGGGGCCTCCTTGTGCCTCACTGACCGGATCGGGTCCCCATCTTGAACACCCTACCCGAGTCGGAGTCCCCACGTCCCACGCTTCCCCGGCCCGGTCACACCCCCGCATCCACCCCCACTCCCACCTCTCCCTGACCGATAGGGCACGCGGCGGCCCACGATTCCGCGGCCCGAGCTCCTCCAGCCCGGGGCCCCCACGTCCTAACCCCCAGCAGCACTGACCCGAAAGAGGCGCGAGGTGGCCGCCGAGCGCAGCACGGTCCAGCCGAGCGCGCCGAGGGCCAGCAGCAGCAGCTCGGGCGGCGCCAGGTGCGCGTGCTCGGCCAGGCCGCGGCGAGCAAGCCCCCAGCCGCAGTCCGCGCAACCCCGCGCCGCCGCCAGCGCGCTGCCCCAGCCGCGCTGCACCAGCTGCGCGTAGCTCGGCATGGGCTCGGGCCCCGCCGACCCCGCCGCCGCCATGCCGCCGCTCCCGGCCGCCCCGGCAGTCTGCGCCCGCCCACGGTGGCCGCCGGAGCCGCGCGCCCCGCGTCACGCGCTGCAGTTGGGCCGGGGGGCGCGCTGGCGGGAGTTCTTGGGACGAAGGGGCGGGACTGGCGCTAGCTCCGCCCCGCAGGGAGGGGGCGCGGCGTTTACGATTTCGGGGCGCGCGGTAGCTGGGTCCCCCGGAGGCACCGGCGGCGTCGACCTCGGGTGTACAAGTCCCGGCGTTGTCGCGCCGCGTCCTGGAGGCGGGCCAGCGCTCGGGCTCATTTTCCAGTGGAGGAAACCCAGGCGCTGGAGGGCGGGGTAGAGGTGGAGCGGGCATCTGGCCTGCCGCCCGCCAGGCCTGAACCCAAGAAGGACCGGAGCGGCCCCGTGCACCCATCCCTCGTCCCCCCTCGCATGCCCTTGCTCACCCTCACCACCAGGCACAGCGAGCACCAGCAGGCCGCACCCGGGACCCGCGATCCCCTTTCCCAGGCCCTCCAGCTTGTCTCTGTTGCCCTGTCCCACACTCACGCCTCATCACGTCCTGGCCTGAGGGCCACCTGCTGCTCTCCCCCCTGAGGACCCGGCGGGCCACTGCAGCAGGTTCACAGACCTTCAGAGAGGCCAAGGGAGTGGGTGCCCCAGGTGTGTGGGGGCCACCTGGGTTGAATCCAGACCACTGCGTCATTGGGACCAACCCTGGTGATCTTCCATTATCCACCCACCAGGCCCTGTGTCCGCAGCCCCCAAAGGTCACCTCTTGAGGACATCGTCTCTCCTGCCACGGATAGCCTTCATTCCAGCCCCCGGGATTCTTGTACACCTGTGCCCCTCCCTTCCCCCTACCTAGGAGTCCTCCCACCTTTCAAGGTGCAGAGTTAAGCAATCAGCGTGGGCCCTGCAGGAGCCCCGCTGGATTCCATACAGCCACTAGCCTGACCTGGCCTTCAAGCACACAGGTGAAAATGGAAGAGAGCGGGGTCAAGAGGACCCCATCCCTCTTCTTTCCCCTTACTGCCTGTCCCGACCCCTAGTCTTCCAGCACATCCAATTCACTCCACCTTCAGACATTTCCAGAATCCGTGAAGTCTCTGCATCTGAACAGCCTTATTGAACCCTTGGCCACCCTTGTGCCTCCTCCTTATCCCACACAGAGGCCAGAGGAAACCTACCTGCTCCTCCGCTGCTCACAGCCTTCCATGGCTCCCATCACCAAGAGTGAAAGCCCACCTTCTCACTGTGACTCACAGCCCACCCTCACGGCCTCCTCTCTTCATCTTGCTCCTCCCATTCCAGCTGCACTGGCCTCACAGCTGGAGGAGGCTCTCCCCAAGCAGTCCTCCCCCAGGGCCCTTGCACTGGCCGCTTCCTCAGGTATTGGCGGGGCTCTTCCTTCCCCTTCAGGCTTTACCTACAACGTCACCTGGTCGTTGCACCTCCCGGATCCCCCTGCCCCTATCAGCCTTCCCCGTGGCATGTGTCACCATTTGTCCTGCTCTGCCTCCTATTTTTTAACGTGCTCTCCGTGTGGGCAAGAATTCTATTAAAGATACCCAATTCCATAGCCGGCCTGGCAAGCTGAGGGGAGCTAAGGGGTCCCCGGCTGCTGGACATGCCTCCGTAAGTCCAGTCGGGCAGCCCTGCACCATCCCAACCATTCATCTCTGCCCCCACCCCTCCAGGCACTATCTGGTCACTATGGCACCCATCAGTAAGGGGAGAGCTGCCCCCCACACCAGCCCCAGCCCAGCCTCAAGTTTCATTTTGGCACAGCCCAGATAGGAGGCTGCCAACGGGTCGGTGCAGAGCAGAAATGGAAGGGGGCTCCTGGCACTGGCAGCTGGGAACCAGAGCTCCCAGGCACCAAGGGCTCCGCGGGGGGCTGCTGAAGTCCCAAGAAAGGGACTTGTACCCTGCCCTTCCTGAAAGGGCAGGCCTCCTCTTCCCCAGGGAGCTGACCCCAGCCCTCACCCTCGTACACACCACTGCCCCTGACTGGCGCCCCTGCCCCGGAAGGCCTCTGCCACCTCAATCCCCTGCTGACCTGGAGGGGAGGGGCCAGGGGTCCCTTGCTCTCTGTCCTGCCTTGGCAGTCAAAGGCCACCTCCGAGGCAGATGAGGCCAGGCTCGGGGAAGCCAAGCATCTTCTTTCTCTCCCTCCCCAGGCAAGGGCCCAGAGACAAAGCCCCATCCGGCCTGTTGACTCTAGCACGGCTCCAGGAACTTTGCACAGGAGGCTCAGCCCCCCAGAACCTGGGCTGACTGATCCTTCTTGTTCAGGCAGACACAGCTCCGCGGTGACCTCATCCCAGAGGCCCCGGCCACTCCCCCTCCCTCTGTTGTCCAGCTTCTACTTATCAAGGGGCGCTCACTAGGCACTCATCTTTCTGGGCAGGGAGCTCAGTGTTTTGGCCACAGCGTTGCTCTGGCACCCACGCCCCCATCATGGTGGGCCTGTCCTGACTCACCACACGGCAGTGAGGAGCAGGGGCCGGGGCGGTAGGGTGATGTTTACTCCTGTGAGGACCTGGCACGGCCCCTCCCCACTTAACTGAGCTGAGGCCTGAGTACTTCCGGCACCCTCACCACCTCCAGACCCCCCAGGGGTGCTGCGTTTAAATCCTGGTACCCCTTGTGATGGCTGTGACCTCCCTGTGCCTCAGCTTCTCTGGATGCCAACTGAGTGTGGGGGTAGCTGTTTGGTCACCAGGGGTCCCTCCTATCTGCCCCTTCAAAGTGGCTGGAGCAAACACGGATTGGATGGGGATTCCTGGAAGGGAGACATTTATTGAAAAACGGCAGGCTGGGCTGGGCTTCCAGCCTGTACTTCTAACCAAAGGGCAAGTGCCCGGCAGAGAGGGCAGCAGAGCCCTGGCCTCGCGTTCCCACAGCTCCTCCGGAAGTGCGTCTGGGGCCGGCCTCAGGCGCTGGGGGCATACTGCAGCACCAGCCGGTCAAAGTCATTCTCCTTCGATGTGAATTGGGGGTGCAGGGGGAGGGGTACAGAAAGACAGAGAAACGGGAAAACCTGTGAGCCAGGCCCCGAGTCCCCACCTTGCCTAGTAGAGCCTGCGGGGTCTGGGGCACAGAGCTGGGCCACCCACAAGGGCTCACCTTGGCCTGGTACTCCCTGATGAAGGGGTGGGACCTGTGGGCATCCTTCAGCTGGGACAGGTAGCGGTTTGTCACCTGTGGGAGGAGGCAAGGTTAGCTAAACACGGGGACCCCACGTTGGCTCTGACCTGGAAAGCAGAATGGGATGAAACAAGGGCCACCCAGCCAGACCCAAGCAAGAGCCCCAATTTCCCCAAAGGTTTTCCATCACCCAACACCCCGGAATCATGCTGAATTAGAGGGGACCCTGGAGGGTGGGGCCAGGAGCCTGTACTTGCACGTGATTGAAGGGATGCCCCAGGCTCAGGGATGTGGGCTGGGTGGGGACCCAGGCCCAGGGAGAGGCAGGGGGCCAGGCAGAGTAGACGGCAGGTCGGGGGATGGGGGTGGGAAACGAGATGGGTTTGTTCTGGGCGCACTGTGTGGAGACACCTCAGAGGCCTGGGGATGGCAACTGGGGCCAAGACAGAGCCTCGCACCCAGCCTGGCCCTACCCCCGGGCCCAGCCCTGACATACAGGGCTGTGGGCGTCTGTGCAGCTCTGCTTCTTCCAAACTGGTAGTCTGGGGGTGTCTCTGTGCTGAGTGGGGGCGCTGTCCTATCTGTCCCACACCACCCCAGCCCTGAGGCTGCCAGTGGGCCCTTCCATAGGCACTGGGGACAGACCCCCATGAAGCTCTGGGGTGGCGGGCCCCTGGCCGCCTGGGCCTGGCACCTAACGGGCAGTGCCCCACATCCTTCCCCTGCACTCTCAGACGAGACAGGCTCACCGGGATGGCTCCCCTGGGCCCCACTTCTCTGTCCTGTTGCCTGCTCCTGACTGTGAGGTGACACAGGCTGGCTCCCACCCTGCGAGCCCTGAGCCTCAGCCCCCATGTCCAGAGGACTCTCAGAGCTCCGGGCAGGGTGGGGGCCCTGGGGGAGTGACTGTACCACCAACTCCCCCGGGTCAACCACAGCCGCATCCACTCATGGGGAGCAGGTTCCTGCCCCAACCCCAGGCTAGCCTTGAAGTTCAGACTCCGTGACCTCAAGCTCCCTGTGGAGCTGGGGCCTTGCTAGAGACCCCTGCCCACACCAGGCTGGCATTGCGAGGACCAGAAAACCCTGCTGCACCTGCTTGGGGTGGGGAGGGGCCTAGCTCAAGAGGCTTGCCCAGGTGCTGCACCTGGCTGGGGGCGGGGAGGGGCCTACCTCAGGAGGCTTGCCCAGGTGTTGGGACAGGACGACGAGGTTGATCAGCGTCTCAGGGTGGCTGCTGTCCTGGCAACAAAGGAGACGGGCAGGGTCAGCTTCTCCAGGCCATTGGATTGGCCCACTCACCCCCAACTCAGACAGGGCTGGGGCTACGAGATGCAGTGTGCCCCGTGACTGGATGCTTGGCCAGGTGGTGAGCTTGGAGCCTTCCCTTCTGCTTCCCCACACCAGCTGCTTTCCCCAGGGGCTTGGTGCTTCCTGAACCAAGGCCTGAACACGGAGACTCCGCTTGCTGCAGTTTCCAAGGGGCCTATTTATCACAAATCTTAAGGTGACAGAGTCTAGGCCAAGGGAGCCTCAACGTATCGCAGCCCAGCGAGCTGGTCCTCCCGCTGCAGCCGTGAGGCCTGAGACCGTGGGGTAGGGCCCGCCCACTCCCCAGGGGACCTGACAGGAAACTGCAGGAAATTACCAGAACCTCCAAGCAGCTGACCTCCCCTCACCCGCCCACACTGGGCGCTGAAGCCCGGGGAATCCTGGGAACGGGCTTGGCTGCTGCCTTGGCCGGGAACCCCAGCCCGAAGGCCCTGATGGGGGGGGCGAGGCAGGGACATGCTGCCCGGGATGTCGCAAGCGCAAGGGGCCGTGGGGACCCTGCCCGCTGGCTGGCACAGGGCACAGCTCCACACGCGCAGCCTGATGACCCCACCACCGCCCTGTGGCCTGTCTCTGCATGGCCAATGGCCTGCCGTGACAGCCTGGCCCCTCACAGAGGGGAAGAGGGAGGGGCTGCCCACTGGCATCAGTTTCTCATTGTATCAAACCCGCCTCAGCTTTCGGTCAGAAGGCAGGCCACTAAGGCGGCCCCCAGCCCCCGCGGGCGGCACGCTCGGGGCCTCCGCTCAGCGAGCACGGGCACAGGCGACACTGTGTGTGTGCTGTGCTCGCTCCTCAGCAGCCAACGGTGGGGGTCTCTCTCAAGCACAGATCCAGGCCAGGGGTCATCACCCTGAAAGGGCCCAGGCCAGGCAGCGGCGGCATCAGTGAGAAGACGAGGCATGTGTCTGCTTAGCTCAGGCCTGGGCTGACGGGATCCTCCCATTTTCAAGAGAAGTCAGAATGAGGACTGCGGTTCACAATCCCGACTTTTAGCTGAGTCAGCCTGAGAATCCCCACCTGGCCAGCAGGCCGGTGTGGGGCCCCTGCCGCACCTGTTTCTGGGGTGGGGCTGGGCCTGCCCCTACCTTGTCCAGCGCCTCCTGCAGCACGCCCTCAGCGGCCTCCCAGCGGCCCTGCGCCATGTGGCAGGCTGCCTGCCCGTTGAGCAGCAGCAGGGTCGGCGAACACTTGTCAGCCATCTCCTGGAAGATGTAGTAGGCGTCCTGGAGCTTCTCACCTCCCTGCCGGGACAGTTGGGACATCACCGCCTTGTCACCCTGCTGCCCTGCCCCAGCCTGCTCCCTCCTGGATGGATCTCAGGGCAGGCACCCTGGGGACGCCGCCCCCTTCCACACAGAGGCCCTTGAGCAGCCTGTGCTGTGAAGGGGCCGAGGCAGTGTCCAGACCCCTCAAACTCGGCTCCCTCAAGCCCTCAGTTTATGGTCTTGAAAGGCTCAGCTTTGAGGAAGAGGAATCAATGCACTGGCAGCTGGGCCAAGGTCTGGGCTGGGACACACGGCCCACCAGCCTCTGTTCCATGGTCGGTCCTGAGCCCGCCCGCCCACATTCTGAATAGCAGGTTCTGTCTGCCTGGGAGAAACACAGTGTCACACTGGCAGGGGAGCCTGACACGGAGATGCACTTGTGAACAATTGCAAGGCTACAGACAGGACTGTTGGGGTGTGTCCCCTGCACTGAATGGATCCTACAGGGTGAGGCCTCAGCCGTGCAAAACGACGTGCAGATGCACGCAGACAAGGAGCACGTTTTAAAAAGCTTGGACAAGAGCGTGAACTCAGAGAAAGGAAGTTAAAAGCCCAAGACAGAAATGGGGCTGCTGCCAGGAGAGGGGAGCCCAGGCATGTGGGGGTAGCGGGGCTAGGCTCGAGGAGGGAGTACGCGAGGGAGGACTCAGGCCCCAGCTTTGTGCCAGGAGCCTGGAGAGCAAGCTGAGCAGCAGCCGAGCCTGGGGCCAGGCCCCAGAGGAGTCTGTGCTGCCAGGCTGGCTCCCCGCACTCGGGTGGGAGTGGGAGAGCGTGCAGGAACAGGCACGCTGAGTCTAGTTCCGAGCCTCCCAGTCGGTTCACCCTGGCTCTGGCCAAGCTACTGGGCTATAGGAAGCCAGAAGGGGTCAAGGCTGAGTGATGGGGAAAATGTCCTGGGCTCTTCCGGGAGACTGGCCCCCAAGAAAGCACGAGGCCCGGGGTGTCCGTGAAGCCCAGCTGCTCCTGCCCCCGTGCTCCCACCCAGGCTGGGCAGGGGCTCACCGCAGCCAGGCTGGCCCAGGCGGTGGCCAGCTGGGTGAGCGTAGCGTCCTCGTCCTGGTCCTGCATCTTCTTCAGCTCCTTCCTGGGGGCGGAGGAGAGGTGCCCAGTGGCTGCGGGGCCCGGCCGCTGTCCCCCACCCCTGCCCGAGCTCCTTGCTCACAAGGCCTTGGCAGCCCCTGTGGCCGCACACGCCTGAAGCCCACCCCCACCCTGCAGGCCGGGCCCCGCTGCCAGCCTCACGGAAGGAAGCTGAGGCACCGGCAGCAACGCCCCTCGCCCCAGGCAGCACCGTGCAGGGCCGGGCAGGCAACCAGTGGTGCCGCCACCCCCGTGGACCAGAACGCACTACATGGAGAAACACTCGCGTTGCTGATGATCTGAGCCAGGGGGCGTGCTCGGGGGGGTCCCCACTGAAGACAGAGGCCCGGTTTCTGGAGAATTCAGGGTCCCAGCACAGCCCGGCCTTTGCTAAGATAGCACCCCCCCCGCCCCCCCGGGCACAGGCCGTCGCCCAGCAGCCCTGGCGGGGCGGGCTTACCGGGCGAGGTCCAGGCGGTCAAGCTTCAGCAGGATCTGCACTGTCATCGCCATGCTGCGGGAAAGGCGTGTGGCCTGTGAACCCTCGCCCCACTGTACCCTCCCACTGGGAGCTCACTCTGTAAGCACCACCTTCCCGAAACTTCCTGTTAGCACTCGGGCCACCAGTCCCACTTTGCAGAGGGGAAAACTGAGGCTGACCATCAGCCCGGTAGAATCAAACTCTGTGGGCACTGCTCGCCACAACCAGCGCCCCATCGCTTCCCAGGCCCTGTGCCTCTGTGGAGCAGGATCAGGCCGAGAGCTCCACGGGGTCCCCAGCCCTGCGGCCCGCTCCCTGCCCACCCCATGGCCAGCCACCAGGTTTGCACCCCCTCCTCTTTCCACACACAGTCCCTCCCCAGTGCTCCCGGATGAAGTGCTGCGGGGAAGCACGTGGCCCCTGCCTTCAGCGTCACCCCCCCACCCCTTCTCAGGCCTAGACAGCTGGGACCCAATCACTACTGTGGCCTCTTGTTCCAGAGCTTTCCCACCAGGACATGACCCAGTGCCCAGGAGAGCCCGGGGAGGGGCATGAGAAACATTCGCGGATCCACCATCACCTCAGCCCTGCACCAGGCCAACTGCAAACCCCCTTTGGGATTGAGGTGGGAAATAAGCGGGCGAGAAGGGAGACTAACAAGGGGAAGGCAGAAACCAGAGCACTTGTGGAGCCCTGGCCAGAGCGAGGGTCACAGCACAGCCCAGAGCCGCCTCCTGGGCTGGGGGCTCCAGGGCCCAGGCCTGCAGTGCCCAAGGGCCGGCCTCAACGGAGGGTGCTGAGGGCCCAAGGAAGAGGTGGACAGGCCAGGGCCCTGGACAGAGGAGCACAAGGCTTCGTGGAGGGAGGGCGGGCACAGAGGCCTCGGGCAGAGACAAAGGTGCTTTCAGCTCTGCTGCTGGGAACAGACGCTTTTCAGCGGAGGGTGCCCTGTCCTCAGAGCAGCAGCCCAGCCGTGCGGAAGAGAGCGTCTCTGGGACTGGGAACAAGAGCTGGAACTGGAACGAGAGGCCTGCGCCCCACCCCAGGCCCACTTTCCAAGCAGCCCCCCTCGCCGTTCCTATGACAACGGCTGATGAGGCTCTGAGCTGCCTCTCAGACAGCCCCCCCGCAAACCCCCGTGTAGGATGGCCACTCACCACTCCAGGCTGTCCCCCTGGTGAAGGGTGCGCAGGGCTGCGTCTGGGTTCTGGTCGTAGAAGTAGATGGAAGCGGCCATGAGCAGGAAGGTGGTGTTGGTTACATCCACGCTCCGGCTCATCTCCCGGTCCAGCTCGGCCACAATCGTGTCCCTGTGAGACACAGCTGCTCATGGCCCAAGGCAGGGGCAGGAGGTGGCCGCACCCCCAGGGGGAACAGACAGGCCCCCGCAGGCACAGAGCAGCAGTGGGCAGGATGGGCCCAGCTGTCTGCGCCAAGCCACCTCATCAGGCACTTCTCAGCCTTCACACAGACAGGGAAACCGAGGCCAGAAGTGGGGTCAGGTGCACCAGGCCTTGTGGGGAGATGCGGTGCAGGAAGGGTCGTGCCCGGCCCTGCCCACAGATGACCACCCAGGCCCCACGCTCCCCCGGCATCAGCGCTCAAGGGCTGAGGTGTCCACACCACCCCAATGCAGAGGGTTGGGCTGGCTTTGCCAGGGGCACCTCCCGCCGCAGGGACGTGAGGCTGCAGAGGGGCACCTCAACCTCATGCCGCCACCAGCTTCCCCTGGAGGCTGGCGGTCTCAGCAGAGGGACCAGATCTACCTCGGTCAGCACTGGGCCTGGGTCCTGAGGGCGGCTGTGCGGGAGGATGCCCGCGGCCAAGGTGGCTGTCCCTGGCTCCCCAGCCCGACCGCTTCCGACAGGGGGGTGGCGTGCTGGGCTGGGGCTTGGGTGCTGGCACCAGGCCGGAGTCCAGGCTGGCCTGAGGACCACTGGGTGCACCCACACGTCACATTACACCAGAAATGAACTGCTTAACTGAATCGAGGAGTTGGGATTCTTGATTCAAAGGGCTGCTGAGCAATTAACGAGAGAAGGGCCGTGTCACTACTGGACAAACGCCGTGGCTCGGGACCGATGCCGTCTCAGCAAACGCCTATGTCTCATGTGGGTTGCTGAGGGGTGGTGTACCCCAGGGTCCCTGGAGGCCAGGGACGGGTCTGTCAGCCTCCCCGCGCCCACCAGAGAGGGGCCTGACAGACACGTGACTTCACAGCTGCGTGTGCTGCCCGCCACGCATGAGGCACGACTGTGCAGGGACCCCACGGGGCTGGCATGCGCCGCCCCAAGGCCACCTCACAAAGCTTCTGCCTGCTTCCCGGCGCACCGGCGGTGAACACGCGGCCTGCCCCGTCCTCCTGTCAGCGGCGTACGCGGTTACTGGAAGGTGCTGCAGTTATCCCGTGGGCTCTGGCGCTTCCTCCACCACCTGCCTGCCGGGCAGTCTGCGTGGGGTGGCAGTCTGCACTGCCAGGACGGATGCACTGTGAGCACCCCTGCTTTCCTGAGCACCAGCTCCACGCCCTGGGCCTCCTGGGGGCTCTTTCCTGTAATGCTCGCAGCAGCCCCGGAGCTCCTTCCCCTTCCCAAAGGGCTCATCACCCAGGCTAGTGAGGTGCAGAGAGGGCGCCTGTCTTAACTGTTCCGGGTCATCACAAAGCACCAGGTACCAGGAAGCAGTGAAACGACAGGATGTATTCTCTCACAGTTCTAGAAGCCAGCAGCTGAAATCGAGGTGTTGGCAAGGGACTTCCCTGTGGTCTAGTGGCTAAAACTCTATGCCCCCAACGCAGGGGGCCCTGGTTCAATCCCTGATCAGGGAACTAGACCCCAAGGACCACAGCTAAGATGTCGCATGCCGCAACTGAAGATGATGCAGTGAGAATCAAAGATCCTGCCTGTGGCAACTGAGACTCAGTGCAGCCGGACCACTTTTTTTTAAGGTGTTGGCAGGACTGGTTTCTCCTGCGGGGCTCCAAGGGACAGCGTGTCCAGGGCAGCCTCCCCCCGGCTCTCGGAGCTGCGGCAGTCCTTCTGTCCAGATCTGTGCCTGCGTCTTCAGGTGGCCTCCACGTCTGCGTCTTCTCTCCCCCTCTTCTGAAGACACCCGTCACTGGATTTAGGGCCTACCTTACATCCAAGATGAGCTCAAGGTCTTTAACCACTTACATCTGCAGACAGCCCGTTTCCAACGAGGTCAGGTTCACAGCTTTTGGGGGTCCCCATTCAGCTGCCATTGCTTAAGTCTCTTTGAAGAAACCCCTCAGGTCTCTTTATGGACCAAGGAGCCAGATCAAAGGAGGTTGCGCACGGGGCGCTGCCCTCCATGAGGAGCAGAAGTGGGGGTCACAGGAGATATCCACACTTGGGACCCACAGAGGGCTGCAGCAGCCCGCGAGGGAGGCGTAGTATCGATGAGGTCAGGCCCACATCCTGGTCTAACAAGCTCCACGGGGCAGCGTTCAGGAGAGGAGCCCGAGACCCCCCGAGGCATCACAGTGCTGTGAGCGAGGCCCCGGAGCTCGGACAGGCAGCTGGGGTCGGCTCCCAGAGCAGAGCATCTCCCTGTCATGCGCTGTGCTGCCCCGCCTTCTAGCCCAGCCACCCTCTGGGGGGTGTTTCACCTCTGAAATCCCAGGGGGCTTTGTGAGCAGTCCATTTCCAGGGGTGGGGGGAACCGAGGTGCAGGGGGACCACAAAGCCTGCTGCATCAGGCTGGTGCTCCACGCACAGGTGAGGCAGGGCCACACAGCTCCCAGCCAGAGGCTGAGCTCACAGGCACCTGGGTGAGCAGCCCAGCCCAAGACCTGCCTGCGCAGGAGCCACCTGAAGCCAGAAAGGCCAGACCGTGAGCGGTCTCAGACCCCACGCCGGGCAGCAGAGAACAGGCAGGCCTGGTCCTGGAAGACCCAGCGCTTCCGGGTCCCTACAGCCCTGACCCTCGCCTCTCCCGGCCACCACCTGACGGAGTCTGATGACAGCTGATCAGCGGCACGAGGCGGACATGCAGCTCAGAGTGAGGCTGCGGTGTCCGCCCTCCCACCCGTCCGCAGAGATGGATGACAGGCAGCGCAGCCACCAGCACCTCCCCGCAACTCAGGTGAGCAGCAGCGGAAGGTGGGGAGGGTCCCCGCCGCGCGTCCCGGGGGGGCTCTCTGGGCAACCAGGCTTCCGCAGCCCCTAGGCAGCTGTGCAGTCCCCACCTCTGGCCCCCCGCCCCCGCAGAGACCTCCTGGAAGCAGGGCCCCTCACTGCCCCCGCTGTGCGGCTGAGGGGAACCAAGGCTCAGAGGGCACAGCAGGGATGCCCACCAGACACCCCCTGCCCGCCCAGGCCCGCCCACAGCGCCCCAGCCTCACCGCCGGCTGTCGCTGGCCAGGTACTCCGCAAACATGCGCACAGCCTGCAGCTCGGGGGCAGAGGAGGGCTTGATCTCATCCAGCACCACGCCGTACTTCCTCTGTGGGCAGGACACGGACGCCGTCAGCCCTGCCCGACCTCCCGGTGCAGTTTCTGTGTCCCAGACCCCAGGGAATATACAAGGGCTGCTTGGTGCCAGCATCGCCCTGGTGAAGCCCCAGTACCTACCGCTCCCAGGGACGCCCCTTGGCCCTCGGGAGCCACCACAGCATCCCCCGTTAGCCACACTGCCCACTGCTCCAGCTGCAGACCCTGGCCGGTCACTGTACAGCCCCAGGTGGTGAAGGGGAGGGGGTCACAGGGTCAGGGAATCTGGGCATGTGCTTCGGCCTGCCCACAGACACCCAGCAGGGAGGTCACTGCGAAGGGAAACTGGCATCAGGGACCCATTTCCCTGTTCCTTTCCAGGCAGTTTCAGTGTGTTCATTGCCTTCTACGTGTCTTCACGTTTCATTTTTTTTAATTTATTAAAAAAGAATTTTTTGGCCTTGCCATACGGTATGTGGGGCCTTAGTTCTCCGACCAGGGGTCAAACCCGTGACCCCTGCATGGAAGCCACAGAGCCTTAACCACTGGGCCACCGGGGGAGTCCCTACCTGTGTTTATCTTTAAAGACACATGCAGACATGAACACATCCGAGCAGACTCTGCAGTGCACTGGGGCACCCTACTCTGACGGGGGGCACACACACCCTGGAGGTGGGAGGTGGCGGGGAGGAGCACCTGGGCCACAGGGGGAGGTCCCCTCAGGTTCTAGAATGCTCCACAGAGGAAAAGATGCAAAGAGACCTGGGAAGCCACCTGAGGCCTGACGCGAGGTGGGGGCACCTGTGAGCCATGTGCCCCCCACACAGCAGCCCAGGCCTGCCCTCTCCCCGCTGCTCTAAGGGGATGAGGCTGGCGGCCACACCCGTGCTGTGGGCCTGGGGTGGGAACACGGTGGGCACAGTTCAATCCTCTCTGCAGAGTCTGGGTTGTCTATACAACAGGGGGATGAACTCTCACTGCATTACGTCCCAGGGGAATGCTGCTTTTTAAGACCCAGGTAAAGAACCCGCCTGCCAATGCAGGAGACACCAAGAGACGTGGGTTCCGTCCCCGGGTGGGAAGGCCTTGGAGCAGGAAATGGCTCCCCCTCCAGTACTCTCGCCTGGAAAATCCCATGGACAGACGAGCCTGGCGGACTACAGCCCATAGGGTCACAAGGAGTTGGACAGGACTGAGCACAGCATGCAACGATGCTTTTAAAACTTTAACTGCAGCATCTAAACTGCCAGCTCTAGTTAATAACGGCATCAATACCAGTGCATCAGTTCTAACAAAAGCACCCCACAAACCCAAACTGTTAATGAGAGAAAATGCCTGTGGGGTGGGGCTGGGATTTGGAATTCTTTTTATCATCTGCTTGGTTATCTGTAAACCCAGAACCATACCGAACGAGTAAAATCTACTAATTAAGTGGAAAAAACAAAACAAAACAAGAAATCCCAACACCGGTCTCCTGAGCTGGTGCTGCAGGGCCTCAGTGACGCGGTCACCGACTTCCAGTGGCCACACCAGCTGCGTGGCTCCTGCCCCCGCCGACACTCTGCTCCTGACTCTCCTGTCCCAGGGCACCGGCAGTCACAGTCAAGGGCCCACGCTCACCTGGGCCAGGTACGCTCTGTACAGGAAGACATCCCGCTCCACGTCTCTCTCCGGGCTGGATGGCTGCGGAGGCAAAGGTAGGTCAGGACTCGCGGGGGCCGTGCGGCCAGCAGCCCCACAGAGGCCAGCCACAGGCAGCCTTCCCAGGAGACTGGGCCCTAGTCCCCGCCCTGGCTCTCTGCCCCCTTAGGACCTTCGGCCACAGGCGAGCAGCCGCCACGGACGGCATGCAGCATGCTGGGCACCCCATTCTGTGCCCCCAGGACATCCCCCTGGGAAAGGCGGCTCAACTGTCACTCCCATCCGGCTGGGTGAGGGACGGGGACACTAACAGTGCTGAAACAGCCCGAGCCATACAGAAGGGGCCGGGGCAGAAGCCACGCTTCCGACCACGGGACACTGGGCTGCTCATGCCGATGGGGAAGGACCCGAGCCTCAGCAGACCAAAATGGAAGCAGCTCAACAGTCCAGGTGGTCCGAGGACGCCTGCAGTGGGGTCGGGGTTGGGCGTGCACTGATGCCTAAGTCTGTACAAGCCTAGAAAGCAGGCCTGGGAAGACTCCCATCTGAAGATGGATGGCTGATGCTGGAGAAGGGATGGGACCTGGTGGGGGACATGCAAAGGGGACTTTACTGTCTGCAGCGGGCCCTTCCACGCTGCTTTGGCTTCAAAACGCTCTTTAAAGCGGCAAACAGGACAGACGGAGACCCGCCTCACTCAGAGGACCTTTCTGGGAGAGCTCAGCTTGGCCCCGCCTCACTCAGAGGACCTTTCTGGGAGAGCTCAGCTTGGCTGCCCCAGCACAGCGATGCTGGGGTCTAGCCAGGCGGGGGGAGTCCTTGGGGACCGCTGTGTCCATGGGGACGAGGTCCACAGGCCACGTTCAGTCAGCCCAGTCACCGCACAGAACCCAGAAGCAGCTGTAGGGCGAGCTCATGCAGAGCTCCCTGCAGCACCCTGAAGAGGGCCCCTGTGCGGCTGCGGGCACGGGAGGGGCCCTTCCTCGGGGGAACAGCCTTGGACCATGCCCTGGAGTGCTGGCCGACTTCCTGGAGGCCCCACGGTGCCTGGGGTGGGCAGGCACAGAGCAACTCAGCCCAGAGGGTGCGGGGGTGCTGGGACAGGCCACGCGGGGGCCGGGAGGGGAAAGTGACCAGGCAAGTGGGCCTGGCCACCTTGGAGCCGCCACTCCAAACCACGGGGCCTGGGGACCAGCAGAGAGTATGGCCTGCCAAGCTGCCCGAGCTGGGGAACAATGGCCTGGAGCCCCACCCGCGGGAGCATGCCAGGACTGCCCTCCCCAAGGCTGAGAACCAGACTCCACAAGCCCAGGCCTTCTTCCCAGCCTCAGGGTGTGAGGGCGGTGGACATGTCCTCCTCTCAGGCCACCGGAGACTGCAAACAAGAAGCCTGGCTCCTGGCCCCAGCTGGACTCCAGCCAGCTTCGCCATGGGGTCTCAGCAGTTTGCTCCAGCCACGGTGGCCAGCCGGGATCTGGCCAGGACTTGGAACACAGTGTCTCCTAAAGAAGTGACTCTCAAAGGACCCTCAAAGCTGGACACTGGTGAGGCCAACCCAGCTGGGGTCCCCACACCACCTTCAGTATAAAAAAAGAGACAGACAAGGAGCTTCTCTGGCGGCTCAGTGGTAAAGAATCCACCCGCCAACGCAGGAGACACGGGTCCAATCCCTGATCCGGGAATAGCCACATGTTGCAAGGCCACTAAGCCTGTGTGCCACAGCTACTGAAGCCCCAGCTCTAGAGCCCGAGCTCTCAGAGAGGCCGCTGCAGTGAGGCCCCCGCACTGAGAACCCCCGTTCACCGCAACTAGAGAAAGCCTGCGTGCAGCAACGAAGACCCAGGACAGCCAAAAATAAAATAAATAAGATTATTTTCTTCAAAAAAAAGAGAGAGACAAATGCTGGCTCTTGGTATCTTTGAAGCATGGACACAGTGAAATGCCCTGCGAGGGACCAGGGGACCAGAGGCCACCCTGAGCCTCAGCTGCCCTCTGCGTCAAACAGGCACACCACCGACCCTGTAGGATGGCTGATGGGGGGTCAGTGAGACCCCACATGCAGACCTCAGGACTTTCCCAAGCAGCCAAAGAGAAGAGCTTCTGGGAGGCATAAGAACGAAGACAGGTGTACAGACCAAGGAACCCCAGGAACCATGAAGCATGTCACCAGGGGAGTGCCCTGGTGCCTAGTCCTGACGGCTCATCAGCACCAGCTGGGAGCTCAAAGATCAGAAAAGCCAGGAGGCTCACATCTACCAGTGACATCAAACTGCCTGCAAACAGCTCAGAGGTGCAGCCAGGCCTGAGAGCCAGGCTAACTGTCCAGGGAGGCCAGGGATGGGGTTGGGGTTGGGGAAGGGGACCACATCCCATCCTCTGACGGGCCATCAGTGTCACCCGACGACACTAGACCATCAGCTCCTGGAGGCTTTCTTAGCTGCTTCACCCTTAACACCTGTGCGGTGCCTGCCATCTTGTGGGCACTCAAGAAACGGCCGACAAGCAGGGAAACAGACATCGTGACGGTGCCAGCATCGCAACATACCAGGGGCTCCACCTGGGGCCACCTCTGGGGGTGCCTGTCTGAAGTTGCTATAACCAACCACCGCCTCGGGCGGGGTTCAGAACAGAAACTTGTTCTCTTGTGGTTCTGGAGGCCAGAGGTCTGAGATCAAGGTGCCAGCAGAGCTGGGCTCCCTCCACAGGCCGAGAGAACCCGCCTTTGCCTCATCCTTGGCTGGCGGCTCCAGGTCATCCTTGGCTGGCAGCTGCATCACTCCAACCTCTGCCACCACTTTTTCTGTCTGCCTCAAGCCTCTCTCTGCCTTTCTCTTAGAAGGACACCAGTCATTGGATTTAGTTGCTGTTTAGTTGCTCGGCCATGTCCGACTCTTTGTGACCCCATGGACTGCAGCACGCCAGGCTTCCCTATCCTTCACTATCTCATGATTTTGCTCAAACTCACATCCGTTGAGTTGGTGATGCCATCCAACCATCTCATCCTGTCGTCCCTTTCTCCTTTTGCGCTCAATCTTTCCCAGCATCAGGGTCTTTTCCGGTGACTTGGCTCTTCACATCAGGTGGCCAAAGTACTGGAGTTTCAGCTTCAGCATCAGTCCTTCCAATGAATATTCAGGGTTGATTTCCTTTAGGATTGACTGGTTTGATTTCCTTGCAATCCAAGGGACTCTCAAGAGTCTTCTCCAGCACCACAATTTGAAAGCATCAATGCTTCAGTACTCAGCTTTCTTTATGGTCCAACACTCACATCCATACATGACTACTAGAAAAACCGTATCTCTGACTACAGGTGCCTTTGTTGGCAAAGTGAAGTCTCTGCTTTTTAATACGCTGTCTAGGTTTGTCTAGGGCCGATCCTAAATCCTGGCTAATCTCATCCAGAGATCCTTCACTGGATTACAACTCCATGCATGTTTGCTCAGAAGTGTGTGACTCCATGGATGTAGCCTGCCAGAATCTTCTGTCCACGGAATTTCCCAGGCAAGAATACTGGAGTGGGTTGCCATTTTCTCCTCCAGGGGATCTTCCTGACCCAGGGATTGAACCTCATCTCCTGTGTCTCCCATGTCGGATTCCTTACCAGGCACCACCTGGCAGTGTGCAAAGACCCTCTTCCAAATAAGTCACAGTCACAGGCTCCGAGTGGATGCATCTCATCAGGGACACCATTTAACCCAATACAGGCTGCCGAGGAGGGTTCAGGTGGCCTGTGGACCAGAATTAACGCACGCCAAAGGGCTCAGCAGGGAAGGAACTCCCATTCTTCTGGCCGTGTCAGGGAGGATCTCTTGGTTTGGTGCCAGTGCATCTTTACCATGTTGCAGAAGAGGGTGCCCAGGCCCCAGCTCAGAGGCTGTGCCACAGCCTTGCCTCCAACAGTGATCTGACAGCTGATCTGGTTTCCTTTGCTTTCCACAGCTCTCTGCATACAGCAGGTCGCGCTGCTTCCTTCAGCAGGGAGGTAAGATCTGCATATTAAGACACAGTAAGACTCAAAGAACACATCGCTATCACATAAACAGAACAGACACGCAACAGAAGACAGAAGGTGGATCGCTGAGTATGACGCAGAACCTCGCGGGGCCCTACTGAGGTGAAAGTCATGGCTCCCGTCCGACAGGAGGGGAAAGCAAGGCTCAGGGGGGTGCCGTTGGCAGCCCTGGCTGCAGAGAGCACACAGAAGAGCCAGAGCCTGAGGCAGCCAGGCCTGTCTGAACCCTCCTGTGGTCTGCTTTACCCGGCAGGGAGGCACGTTAACAACTGTGACGCCGAGTGCAGTAAGGCCCCGAGAGGTGTCCAGGGCAGCCCTTGGGACAGCTTTCCTTACGTCACAAAAGGGACTTCACAGGTGTGATTAAGATTATGGACCTGAACGTGGGGAGACCATGCTGGGTTATCTGGGAGGGTCCAGTCCAATACAGAACCCCTTAAAAGCAGAGGACTTTTAGACAAAAGGAATGAAGGGGAAGGGGAAACTTGCAAGACTCCAAGAACCCCCATGCCTGGATCTTTCTCTTTTTTAATTTATTTGGCTGCACCAGATGTTAGCTGCAGCACAGGAGATCTTCATTGCAGCATGTGGGATCCAGTTCCCTGACCAGGAATCGAACCTGGGCCCCCTGCATTGGCAGCCCAGAGTCTTAACCACTGGACCACCAGAAAAGTCCCCCCATGGCTGATTCTGAGATGGAAGGGTGGTATGGGAAGTTGAGGGCTGGAGAGAGGCATCTGGAAGCCTCCAGGAGCTAAGGGTGGCCCCTGGCCAAGAAGCAGCAACTTCAATGAGTAAGGAAGGTGGCTCTTCCCCAGAATCTCCAGGAAGAACACAGCCGGGCCGCCGATACCTTGATTTTAGCTTAGTGAGAGCAGGGTTGGACTTCTGACCTATAGAAGCTGCAAGATAGTAAACGTGTGTTGCCTTGAGCTGTCCTTTGTCACACTGACAATGGAAAACTAATACAATCACGCAAACGGCGTTTCAACGAATCAGAACCTCTTACTGAAGCCTGAGGTTTTACCCTCCGTGCCACAGATGACACGCAGGCACGTGGGGCTCACTGCCAAGGGCCAAAAGGGAAAGCAAGCCTTTTCCACTTCAGAATCCAAACTTCTCCAACCCCCGGCCGCCTCCGTGAAGATGTCTGCCACTCCCTTGCATGGTGCTCCTACGGCTTCCCACACCTTCGGAATAAACTCCAAACCCTTGCTGTGCCCACCCCTGCCCCCAAGCCCTGCCTCTCACTCTGTGCACTTCAATCTTCATCTCTCCCACTGTGTTCACCCCACTTCTGCAACCCCAGCCTCTTAGGCCTTGACTACACAGAGCTCACCCCTGCCTCAGCACCTTTGGGACTCTCACCTATGAAGTGAGAGCCTTCTCAAGGTTTGGTCACAGGGTTAGATGACAGTCACAGAAGCTTGGTCTGATTTGACCATTCCCACATGAAGCAGCGGCCCACCCTCAATATGTGATCAGCACTTTCTATCTCCTATCCCTGCAGGGCTCAAGTTGTAATTAATGTATTCACTCGGTTCTTTACTTGTTTACTCTCTTCAGAACACTAGACCATGAGGCCAGGCAAAGACCCTGTCCCATTCACAGCTCTTAAAAATCCTCGGGACTTCCTGGTGGTCCAGTGGTTGGGAGGGAGTCTGCCTGCCAGTGATGAGTCAAGGAAGATTCCACATGTTTCGGAGGAACGGAACCCATGTGCCACAACCCCTGGGCCAGCACTCTAGAGCCTGCAAGCCCCAACTACTGAAGCCCTTAAACGCAGAACCCGTGCTCTGCAGCAAGAGAAGCCACCGCAGTGAGAAGCTCATGTGACGAGCAGTCCCTGCGCTCCGCAGCTGGAGAGAAGCCTGAGCAGCAATGAAGACCCCACACAGCCAAAAATAAATATACAAAATAATAATAATTTTTTTTAAGTCTCCAATAGCTCACTCTCAAAGTGACAGACAGTACCATCCATCTCCTTCCCAAAAAGGTGCTGCTAGCAGTCCCGGCTGGCCCCTCTCCTGTCACCCACTCACTGCCTGGGCCTTTTCAGCTGCAGGTTCTAGCTCTCAGGCAGGCTCCCTCCCACCACTCTCCATCACACCACTTCCTGACACCTTTTAAATGACTTACTTTTATTTATTTGTATTTGCACTTGGCGTGGCATTGGGAACTTCCCAAACCAGGGTTGGAACCATGGCCTCCCTGTAGTGGAAATGCCAAGGCTTAACCGCTGGACCACCAGGGATGCCCCTGGTAGTTTATTTACTTTCTTGTTGTTTATCTGCCTCCCTTGGGAGCTGAGGTTTCCAAGAAAGATAGTTTTATCTATTTTGTCACAGCTTTGAGCCTAGCACGGATACACGGCCTGGCCCATACAGATGATCAGTGAGGAATGAATGAATGAGCAAGTCTGGGGAGAAATAAACTGGCTAGTGGGGCAGGGTAACAGGCGAGAAGTCACTTCTCTCTTGAGCCTCCTTGTTCTCTCACCTGTAAAACGAGGATAAATAATAGTCTCTACTTTAGGGGTATTGAGGGCATGGCGGAAACAAATGAGAACTATTATTGTTATTACTATTATTATTACCGCAGCGTAGTATTATATTTGTTACTATTACTATAGAAGCATGAATCTCTTATTCAAACGCCTAAGGTGCAGAGTGAGCGGTTAAAGTGAGATTTATCACGAAATGGTACTGCTTTGAGTTTTGTCAAGGGACAAAGACAATTCCTCACCGCGCTGTGAAGAGATGTGGGGGGTGAAACGGCGCTAGGAGAAAAGGTAGGGTTTTTAAAATCAGAGTCCGACCCGCGGCCACCGGGAAGCCTCTTCCGGCTCCGCCCCCAGCGTCTCCCAGCCCCGGAGCCGCCGCACCTTCACCCGCTGCGCCTCGTTGATGCACTGCTGGTAGCTGCCGATGTAGAAGGCGTTCTTCACGTCGAACAGCTCGTCCACCTCCCCGGAGCCGCCAGAAGCCGGACCAGGAGCCGGAGGAGCCATATCGCTGCCCTCTCACTCGCTCCCCTTCCTGAAAGACACGTCGGCCGGAAGGAGGCAGCCACCTACGGGCACGCCGGAAAATGTAGTTTACTGGCTCCTCCCTGGAGAGGAGCCAATAGAAGACTCGGAAAGGGGAACAGAGGGGCGGGAGACGCAAGTGCGTCTCGTAGGGCATCTTGGGAACTGTAGTTTAACTCGAGGCTGAGACCCCCCCCCCCCCCCCCCCCGCCCCGCGGGATTCCGGGAAAACGGGGTAAGGATGTGGTCGAGGCTTTGAACTGCGAGTTGGAGAGGGTGGGACCAAGCCGGAGGCAGATCCAGTGAACGGTAACGCTTTCTGACGTCATCGACACGCGCCGGAAGCACCGTTCACACGAGCGCTCGAACTGCCCCGGCTGCGAGGATGGCAGGCTTCGCGGAGCTCGGGCTGTCTTCGTGGCTCGTGGAACAGTGTCGGCAGATGGGTTTGAAGCAGCCCACGCCTGTGCAGCTGGGCTGCATCCCCGCCATCCTGGAGGGTGAGTGTGGCTTGGCCTTTCCAGGAGGCTTCCCCGGTACTGTCGCTTCTCCTGCCTTCTCTCAGCTTTTGCCCACGCGGGTCCCGTGAGGCAAGGGGCAGCCCTGGGCCTTCCGGGCGATCCTGGGTTCCGGAGGACGACTAGGTAATGTTGGCGTTTAGGCTGTACGACTGAGTCGCCTGCACAAGTGATATAATCTCTGAAACTTTCGTAGCATCGTCACTGGGAGGGTTTGATGAATAACTAATAGATAGTACTGGGAAAATTAGGTAGAATTTGCTTTACTATCTTCATTTTACAAATGGTAATTGAGGTTGTCAAGACTATTGGTAAATCCAGGACTCTGGTCCCTAGACTGTTCTTCTCTCCAGCCCTTTGGTCCAGCCCAGTTTTGCCATTAAAGAGACGCCTTCAGGAAGCCTAGGATGTGATAAGTTAAGGCATTAAGTAGGGATGAAGAGTCAGTAGGGAAAATAGGATTCAGGTTGGGGGAGGTCACTCTGGACTGAGGAGGACATTTTGAGTTTCCCAAGCTCTGATCCCAGGGAAGGAGTCAAAATGAAATTGTGGTTAGGAGCAAGTATCTCAGGTCAAATGGATGTGGGTTCCAGTCCAGGCTGTTACTGGCTGTATGTCCTGGGCAAACCTTTGACTCGGTTTCCCCTTCTGTTAAATGGGGACGATGATGGCCTCACTCTCCTTAAATGTGTCAATTACCCTAAATGGAAAGTTGTCATAATGTCTTCAACAGGAAGGGCACAGGTTGCTACTGAGCATGTAGTTCTCGTCATTATTGTTAAGTTGCTAAGTCATGCCCGAGTCTTTTGTGATCCCGTGCACTGTACCCCGTCGGGCTCCTCTGTCCATGGGGTTTCCCAGGCAAGAGTATTGGAGCGGGTTGCCATTTCCTTCTCCAGGGGATCTTCCCGACCCAGGGATGGAACCTATGTCTCCTGCACTGGCAGGTGGATTCTCTACCACTGAGTCACCAGGGAAACCTGAGCATATAGTCATTGCTCGTTAAATGTTAGCTGCTGTGAACTGTGCCTGATGGAATACCTGTCTGCACCTGTGACGCTGCTGTGTTCTCTGCCCAGGTCGGGACTGCCTGGGCTGTGCCAAGACAGGCAGCGGCAAGACAGCAGCGTTTGTCCTGCCCATCTTGCAGAAGCTGTCTGAAGATCCCTATGGCATTTTCTGCCTCGTGCTGACACCCACCAGGTGAGTCCCACCCCCCCCCCCACCCCACACACACACACACACACACGCCTCTCAGGTGAGTGAACTAGCTGTGTGCTCTTGGGCACATGCCTTTACCTCTCTGAATACACTTGCTATGTGTGGAAAATGGGCACAGAAATTAGCCCAACCCTTAGAGGTGCTGAAGAATTAGCAAGACAGTGTGTGAAAAGTGCTGAGCACAGGGCTTGACTCAGGGCAAGCAGGAAGGCCAGGAAGTAAGCATATGGCCAGAGGAAAGGCCTGGACAGAGCTGGAGGCAGAGAGGAGGGGACTTGGCCACTGACCAGCCTCGGGATGGGGTGGGTATGGGCCGGGGGTGGGTGGTTAACACTTGGGTCTCGGGCTTTGATGACTATGGTGTCAAGGCCATTGCTGAGGACATGGGATGAGGAAAGGCCAGTTTGGGTGGGACTGGCCAAGGACAAGCCATACTCTGTTCGGGCACCCAGCCTATTGAGAGGGCAGGAGCCACAATGGGCTTCCAACGGTCAGTATCAGAACCTTTGTCCAAAGGGGACTGGGAGCCATGGAGGGTGTGTGAACAGGAAAGATGCAAGCAGGAGGCCCTATTGATGGAGACAGGAGTGAGAGGCAGGCACAAAACCCCTATCTGACTCAGGCTGGCCTGTTCATGCCCACAGGGAGCTGGCCTATCAGATCGCAGAGCAGTTCCGGGTCCTGGGAAAGCCTCTGGGCTTGAAAGACTGCATCGTCGTTGGCGGCATGGGTATGGCGGGACCCAAGGAGGCTCTGGGCATGGGACTGCTGCAGCCTCAGACCATCTACCTAGCCCCACCTCTCGCATTCCACCCACAGACATGGTGGCCCAGGCCCTGGAGCTCTCCCGGAAACCACACGTAGTCATTGCCACACCGGGGCGCCTGGCTGACCACCTCCGCAGCTCTAACACCTTCAGCATGAAGAAGATCCACTTCCTGGTGAGTCAGCCTGGGCCCTGATTCCTCCATTTGGGAACTGTGTGTCCCTCTGTCCGTCCGTTACCAAGTTAGGAGTGGTGACAGTGACATCTCGGGGACCGACAAAAGGGGGCCTGCACCAGAGAAGACGGGCTCCCCAGGTGGCTCAGTTGTAAAGAGTCCGCCCGCCAATGCAGGAGGCGTGGGCTCGATCCCTGGGTGGGGAGAATTCCCTGGAGGAGGAAACGGCTACCCTCTCCAGTATTCTTGCCTGGAGAGTCCCATGGACAGAGGAGCTGGAGGTCGACAGTCCTTGGGGTTACAAAGGGTTGGCCACAACTGAGCACGCGTGCATGCACACGCTGAAAAAGTTAGCTGAGGGCAGGGCCTCTCTGAGGAGTTAACGTTGAAGCTGAGATGGGCAAGAAAGCAGGCCTCCAAGACCTCGAGGGAGAGCGCTCCAGGGTGCACGTCTCAGCCCAGGAAGGAGGCACATGGAGGAGGCAGGCTGGGCCCCGGGTGGTGGTCAGGCCTCAGACAGCGGCCTCACCCCGGGTCCCCACCCCATGCCCGCTGCGGCTGATGCTACAGGTGATGGATGAGGCGGACAGGCTGTTGGAGCAGGGTTGCACTGACTTCACCGTCGACCTGGAGGTCATCCTGGCAGCCGTGCCTGCCCGCAGGCAGACGCTGCTCTTCAGCGCCACGCTGACCGACACACTGAGGGAGCTTCAGGGCCTGGCCACCAACCAGCCCTTCTTCTGGGAGGCTCAGGCCCCGTGAGTCCCACAGCTACTTTCTGGCGGGGGGCTGGGGCAGGGCAAGTGGATGGCAGGGGTGTCCAGCAAAGGTCATTGACCGTGGGCAGGGGGGCATTGGCCTCATTGAACAGAAAGCGAAACAAATCTGCCCATGCCCAGGGTGCGCACCGTAGAACAGCTGGACCAGCGCTACCTGCTCGTGCCTGAGAAGGTCAAGGATGCCTACCTGGTCCACCTGATCCAGAACTTCCAGGACGAGCATGAGGACTGGTCTATCATCATCTTTACCAACACGTGCAAGTGAGCACGGGTGGGCCTGCCGCTCCTGTTCCCCAGGCGTCGCTCCCCCTGTGCCTCTTGGAGGTCCAGCAGGTGGTCTGCGGTTGGAGGTGTCAGGTACAGGGCCAGTCTTGGCACTCCAGGGCCTCTGCTCTGACCAACAGTTTCAGAGGATTCACTCAAGGAGGCTCAGAGAGGTCAAGCAGTTTGCTAATAAAGTCACCCTCATCAAGACAGAGCCAGGATTTGGGGGTCCTCAGACCTGCCCTTTCCTGGGGGCTCAGATGGTAAAGAATCTGCAGTGCAGGAGACCCAGGTTCAATCCCTGAGTTTGGAAGACCCCCTGGAGAAGGGAATGGCAACCCACTCCAGTATTCTTTTTTGGAGAATTCCATGGACAGGGGAGCCTGGTGGGCTACAGTCCATGGGGTTGCAAGAGTCAGACAAGACTGAGGGACTAACACTTTCACTTTTTCAGACCTGCCTTTAACTGGAAGAGCTGAGGGCCTTGGGCCCTCCCCAGGAGACCCCTGCAGCAGCTGGGAAGGCCTTGAAGCAGCCAGTTCGCTGTGGTCTCAGGGGCTCACTGAGGCCCAGCACATCACCCCCACGGCTGTCCTCTCCACAGACCCAGGGATTTCAAAATCCTTTGACATATTTGGGGAGAGCATCAAGGAGCTGTAGGCTGGTCTAGCCTGAGCCAGTGTAGAAGGGCAGCCCACAGCACGTGGAGACCTCCTGACCACTGCCCCCCGAGAATTTCTTGGGCTACCAGGAGAGAAAAGGCTGGACGTAGAGCACTCTCTTGTCGGCTCAGGCCAGGGAAGGGGTCAGCAGGCAGGACGTGGCACCCCTGCTTCTCCTTCCCCAGTCATGCAGGGCCGCTGCTAGAGGTCTCGGGGCGGGGAGGCGGGGGCAGAGCACCTTCCCAGGACCAGCAGCCTGTCCTTCCCACCAGGACCTGCCAGATCCTATGCATGATGCTACGCAAGTTCAGCTTCCCCACTGTGGCTCTGCATTCCATGATGAAACAGGTGAGGTGCCAGGCGGCCGCCCAGAGCCCTCCCCGACCAGCCTCGCCCTGGGGCCTCCTCCCGGCCCCCGGGCTTTTGCTCAGGCCCTCTCCTCTGCCTGGAGCACTCTTCTGCCACCCTATCTGCCCCATTCTGGCCTCTCAAGGTCGTCTCCCTCGCTGGACTGTGAGCCCCTTGAGTGCAGAGACCGTCCTGGCCTCTGCTGTGCGTGTCCCCAGGCCTCACACAGTAACCATAAACGCTGAAACATTTCTTGGGATGCTACCTGATATCCCCCCACCCCAATTCTCTCCCAATGTGGCACAGAAAGAACGCTTTGCCGCCCTGGCCAAGTTCAAGTCCAGCATCTACCGGATCCTGATCGCAACGGACGTGGCCTCCCGGTGAGCGGCTCCAGGGTGCTCCCTCCCCCACGGTGGCCCCCACAAAAGGGCCAGAGAGGGAGGCTGGCTTCAGGTAGCCCCAGCTTCACCGCCGAGTGACCCTGGGTGAGCCCCAACCTCGGTTTCCCCACATGGACAGAGGCGCTGACTGACCTTTGCCTCCAGGGGCCTGGACATTCCCACTGTGCAGGTGGTCATCAACCACAACACCCCCGGACTCCCAAAGATCTACATCCACCGAGTTGGCCGGACAGCTCGCGCAGGTGAGTAGACAGGGCAGGGCAGCCTTTGGGCACCCAGCCTCCTGCCTGCCCACAGCACGCAGAGCCAGTCACGAGCTGGTGGGGCATGGGAGGGCTACAGGCTGCAGGTGAGAGATACTAGAGGTAATGCTTGCAAGCTGGGGGAATCCTCCTTTCAGAACCACGGGCGGGGACTTCCCTGGCAGTCCAGTGCTTCAGACTCTGCGCTTCCCATGCAGGGGGCACGGGTTTGATCCCTTGTTGGGGAAGATCCCGCACACCACGGCCAAAAACCCCCCCAAAACAAACAAAAAGACATAGGTGAGGGTGCTGTGTCTTCTCCACATGATCCAGGCAGCACTGAGGTGTTTCCTGGGGACACGGCACACACAACAACCCCCTCCCCACCACTACCTCTTGCCTCACCCAAGCCCCCTTCGCCTATCAGGGCTGGCCATCCAGCCCAGCAGCAAACAGGTGTACGGGTCCTGATGGGTAAGATGCTGCCCTGTGGGATTCAGCGTTCAAGTTCAACCACTTGCTGTGGCTCCCGGAAGGAGCCTTGTGTCTGCTCCTCAGCCCCACCCGGAAGGGGCACAGAGTCCGGGAGATTTTCTCACACCTGGAGTGGGCAGAGCCGTGGTTTCTGGGGCCAGACTGGCCCTTCTCTCCTGCCCTGTGGCCTCAGGTCAGTCACATCAGGTCTCTGGGCCCCTACCACCTCGTCTAATAATGGGTGACAAGAATGTGACGCCTATTTGGGGCCGCCCTGAGGGTCTCAGGCATGGTCAGCTCCGAGGGCTGTTCTAGCGCATTGTCTCATGGAAGCCGGGAACAGAAGGTGGCATGTAGGCTTTGGAGCTGAAGCCTGTCTAGGCTTCCTGCTGACAGAACTGGGCTTGAGCTCCCTGGCAGCCACAGCAAAAAGGGAAATCAGCCACATCGCCAGCCCCTGATTAAGGCCAAGCTGGCCGAGAGCTGCCCCTCCCTGGAGTCCTGCTGCTCCCCTGGGACAGATCTGCCTGCCACACAGAGGTCAAGCAGGGGGCTGAGACGTGATGCTCTAAGCTTCCTTTGTTTCCACTCATTCCTCCACCCATTGAGCTCCTGTACAGTTCTCCTTGATCAAGAGGAGCTCTGAGCTGCCCAGCGGTCAGGACCTGCTTGTGTCGGCCCCTTCTCCTGGCCTCCAGCACACAGTCTGGGTGTGTCCCCACAGGGCGGCAGGGACAGGCCATCACGCTGGTGACGCAGTATGACATCCACCTGGTTCACGCCATCGAGGAGCAGATCAGTGAGTGGGGTGGGGAGGGGAGGGTGGTGCCTCCGGGTGAGGCGTCCACTCACTGTGTCAGTGCCTGCCTGTCTGCTCATGTGAAGAGGCTTAAACTGCACTTTCCTTCCTAACCAACCCCCACAGACGTCTCTTTGGCCCAGCAATTGCTTCAATTGCTTCAGCAACTCCATCATGGCCTCCAGCAGCCGAAAACCACAACTGATGGGAAGGGACTTTGGTCTCTCAGACCAGAGTGTGTGGGTGGTCCCTGCAGATGAGTCAGAAGCCCCAGGGCTGTGGCCTAGGCAGGTTTTAAAAAATCCCCTTGGGTGGACCGAGAAGCTCTGGGGCATGTCCAACCACTGCACAGACTGTCCTGCGATTCAGAAACATCTTGACTTTAATGGACACTGTTTTCAGAAAAAACGACAACTCCTAATCAAATTCATAGTGTTGTTAACAACCAGAAAGAGAGAGCAATCTGTACCTAGCTCCTGCCCACCTGATCTTTATCTGATATGACTCTGTATGGCCTTGCGTGCCCTGCTGCGTGGAGAGCTACATGGTTGAAATTTTTCTCCCTGTGGTGCCTGCCCTTCCCTGCCCCCTCTCAACCCCAGGCCCCTGCTGTCCCCACAGAGAAGAAGCTGGAGGAGTTCCCAGTGGAGGAAGCCCAGGTCCTACAGATCCTCACACAGGTCAACGTGGTGCGGAGGGAGTGTGAGATTGTGAGTGTCAGGGAAGGGGCTCGTCCTCAGGGACTCAGGGTGCTTCCTTGAAGGTGGCAACCCCTGTGATGGTCCCGCCCTTCCCCTACTCTTTCCCCCTCTGCCCAGAAACTGGAGGCAGCCAACTTCGATGAAAAGAAGGAGATTAACAAGAGGAAGCAGATGATTCTGGAGGGGAAGGTAAGGGCTGGCTGAGCTGTCTGTGTGGTAGGGGCAGGGCGCAAGGGTCCCCAGGGAGGATGCTCAGCTTAGCCACCTTCTGGTCCTGCCCATGCCAGGACCCCGACCTGGAGGCGAAGCGCAAGGCCGAGCTAGCCAAGATCAAGCAGAAGAACCGGCGCTTCAAGGAGAAAGTGGAGCAGACACTGCAGCGGCAAAAGGCCAGCAGGGCTGACCGCAGGGGGCGCCCACCCAGGGCCCGGCCTGAGGCCTCCTTGTCCCCAGCACCCGCTCAGGGTCCAGCCTGAGTTCCGCCCAGCACCCACTTGCCCAGCCTGGGACTCCTTCATCAAGCGGAGGGTTGGAGCGCCCTCCCCTGAGGACAGAACCCTCTCCCAGCCTGCCCAGTGCCCCTCAGCAGAGCCCGTTGACACACACGTTGTACGGTGCACAGCCCTCCACCCTGCAGCCTCTGGTGGCCCCTTTTCAGAGCCTTGGCCAAGAGGCGGGCTGCTGAGGAAGAAAGACCACCGGCTGTGAGGTTGGGCCCCGGCCCACCTGGGGCACAGTGACCCCAGCCCAGGGTCAGCCTGGATGTGCGATGAGCAAAGGTGTGTCACTTGCAGGAGGTGCTTAATAAATGAGGCTTTTAGCTTCTGCAGTCCGACTCTGGGGAGCAGGGGCAGCGGGAAGAGGGTGTGGCTGCCTGTGCTTCTCAAGTCCCCCGGAACATCATGTTGCCACCCCACCCACTAGTTCTTTTCTGTCGGGCCAGGCCCAAAGCTTTGGACTGTAGTGTTGACCATTCCAGCCGAGTGACCTTGGGTGGGTGAAGTCCCTTATATGGGCCTCAGTTTCCTCATCTGGAAAATGGGGAACCACTCTACTACCCAGATGTAGACATGTTTTGGAGAGATCGTTTCCATGCCTAGTGAACACAGCCACATTCTAGGAGCTTCCCCACTTGCCCACTTGGTTGTATTTGGGGTTTGTGGTTAGAGTGAAGTGAAAGCGGGGGCATTAATCAGGGTCCACCTTAGTCCAGGGTGGTCCAGACAACATGGGCAGGGCTTAAGGAGATGGGGAAGCAGAGCCATGTGTCCTGGGCACGCTCCCTCGGGCTTTCTGAACCTCGCCCTCCAGGTGGCTTACCAGGCTGAGGGCAGATGGACAGAGGGCCCAGTGCTGGTGGTTGGGTACACCCGGGCTGCTCAGACACCACGCACACAGCCACGCTTAGAAATGTAATTTGGGCACCAGCACGCGCCCTGGGGAGTCTAGAAATTCTACACAATGAAAAGCTCAAAAACAGCCTCTGAGCTGTGAACAGCCAGGGCTGGCTGGAGTCCTGTGGACAAGCCCTCCCCAGGCTGAGTTGGGCCCCAGTCCCTGCCACAGGGCTTGGCCCACCGTGCCGCCTGCGGCCTGGCCTGTGCCCCAGCCGGAGCCGTTTGTGTAAAACCAGCTCCCACAGGCCCCTTCCTCTATGCAGACCCGGAGGCTGGACTCAGGGTGCACCCTCGGCCAGGCGGGCCAGCCCTTCCCGCAGCTCGCTCAGCTCAAACAGCCTGACGTCCAGCAGCTGTGCGGCCCGGCCCACCTCGGCCCGTGCCCGCTCCCGCTCGACCCGGGCCTCCTCCAGGCTGCGCTCCGTGGCCCGCAGCTGGTGCTCCAGCTCTGCGTTTCGGGTTTCCAGATCCTACAGGGAGAGGGCAGGCAGATGTTGGGGGCCCCAGAAAGTCTCAAGGGTCCAGCATCTCAAAGCAGGTGCTAGGGACCACAGCCCCCACTCTGGGCCAAACTCTTCCTGTCTGCTGGCTTTCTCCCAGCTACCTGTACCCAAGACACTCCGTGGTCCCCCAGCCAATTTGAACTGACCACATTCCTCGAAATCCTCCTGTCACCCATTGTTCTGGGAATGAAATTCAGACCCCTCCCTCCTCTCCTTGCTCGTTCCTGCTCAGCCTTTCTGGCTTCCTTGTGGTTCCTTGAATACTTTCTCCCCACCTCAGGGCCTCTGTATTTGCTGTGCATGCTGCCCAGGAGACAACAGGGAGTGTTCCCTCAAATACTCTCTCTCTGGGGGCACCAGATCCTTTAACTTCTCCACCTGCTGGACTCACAGGACATGCCCCTATGAACGTTCCTCAGAAAAGTCTTCAGCGAAAGCCAGGTCAGCCACTGCTGGTCCTGTTGCTAAGTCGCTTCAATCGTGTCCGACTCTGTGCGACCCCATAGAAGGCAGCCCACCAGGCTCCCCCATCCCTGGGATTCTCCAGGCAAGAACATGAGTGGGTTGCCATTTCCTTCTCCAGTGCATGAAAGTGAAAGTGAAGACGCTCAGTCGTATCCAACTCTTAGCGACCCCATGGACTGCAGCCCACCAGGCTCCTCCGTCCATGGGATTTTCCAGGCAAGAGTACTGGAGTGGATTGCTATTGCCTTCTCCGAGGCCAGCCACATCTGGGTACAAATGCAAGCTTCTGGCCTCAGACGGGGATGTGAGAGGATTTGACAGGGTCAAGAATGGAAATTCAACAGAGACTCAAAAACTGCTTGTTGAATGAATGGAAGATGAAACATTGTCCTAATAACCATCATTTGACTCAGTCCTTCCATGCACCTGGTCATCTGAATCGTTCACAACCTTAGATGTCTTCCTGACTCCATTTATAGGTGAAGAAACAGAGGTTCAGGAAGGCCCACAGCTGCCCAGAGCCCGTGGGAAGGGAAGATCATGTCGGTCCCGTACCAGGAACTGGCTGCCACGGGTAGTCACCCCAGCCCACCACACAGCAACCACACACACCTGCACCTTCTGCTGCGTCTCCTCGCGCTCGGTGTCTGCGGCCTCACGGGATCCACTAGTCTGGCTCCTCAGGGTCTGGATCTCCTGGAGGAAAAGTTCCCAGAATCTGTTCTGCGGTCCTTGGCTCCCCTGCGGGAGATCAAGGACAGCGAGGCCCGAGGAAGCACACACGCACACAGCTGCGTTCACACACCTGGTCTTTAGTTTGCACTAGCGCCTCCAGCTGCTCCAATGACTGGCTGGGTCCCTCCTTCTCACTGACCGCAGGTGGCTCTGCTGCAGCCTGGGCTTCCAGCTCAGCCACCTGTGCAGACAGGCAGGTCAGTCCCGGGTGGCCCAGTCTGGACCTCCTCACCCCAGGGATACGCCTCCTGGTCAGTCAAGCCCATGACAGGGAACTCATCCCTTCAATCCCGGCCACTACCTCACCTCTGGCAGGTAGGACTCCAGGGTCTGATGACCCTCTGTGGCCGACAGTACTTCAGACCCATACTACAGAGCAAGAAACTAAGACTCTGGGAAGTGACCTGCCGAGATCACACATCCAGCCAGTTGAACCCACACAAATAGGAGGCAGGGCCTTCACAGTGACCCTTGGGCCACCTGGGGTCTTCGGGAGGGTGGGGCTTCCTCACCCGCTGCCGCAGCCTCTCAGCCTCTGCGCGCTGGGCCTCCAGCTGCTGCCTCCACTGGGCGGCGGCCGCGTTGGCCTCTCGCAGGGCGCCGGCCAACTTGTTGTTACTGTCCTGCAGCGCGAAGAACTCGGCCTCCCACTGCACCTCGCCCACGGAGCTGCGAGAGCGCCGGAGTCGGCAGAGGGCAGGGCGGGGCCTCACTGGGCCAGGGGCGGGGCGAAGGCGGGGCTGGGTCTTGGGCGGTGCTATGGGCGGGGTCAAGAGACCTCGAGACAAGGGGGTGGGGACGTCCCGGGGAGGCGGGGTCTTCCCGGGAGGTGGGGTCAGAGCAGGCCCTTCTGTGTCCGCTCCGCGAGACAGTCCACATGGAGCTCAGTATCAGCCCATGGGATGTGGACAGAACCAGGGGGTGGGGAGGCATCCGTGGGTTTAGAATTAGCTGGGGGAGGTGTGGACGGGCCAGGGCTAGCCCCGAGGAATGGATGAGGCAAGCGGCGTCGGCTCTGGAAGGGGCATAATCTGGGTGTCTCCTCTCCAACCCAGGCCTGTTCTGGGATCCCAGGCGTGGATCCACTGTCAGATTGCGCCGCTGGAACAAGTCCCAGCAATTTCTGAGAACTTCCTCCCGCCTCCCCCACCTTTCGTCTTGTCACGCCCCTGCACCCTGTGCTACCCTCCTCACCCTTCGGACAGCATCTTTTTGAGCCGCTCGCGTTCAGCGGGGCCCGGGGCATCCGCGCTCTGGCTGCGGAATAGCTTCTCATCGCCGGGGCCATTGGCGCTGACGAGGGGGCTCGGAGGCACCTAAGGGCATGGATAGAAGTGAAGTCACAGTAGGGCGTGGCTTCAGTTAAGGGCCAGTTAGGTCATGGTTGGGGTCAGGGCTGATGTCAGGGGTCATGACTGAGAGGGCGCAGGAGGTCCTTCCCAGCACTGGGATCCAATCGTCCCTCTCCCCTCCTCCCCCACCATCCACGGCCCCCACATGGCCCCTGGGCTGTAGTTTGGCGCCCTGTCCCGCCTCCTTGCCTGCTGGGCTCTCACCAACCCACCAGCAACAAATCTAATGCAGGCTAGCCTAAACCCAGGGAGACAGATACTCATAATCTGCAAATCGGGGAGCAATCTGAAGCCTCGGTGCTATTCCCTCACCGCAATGACCTTTCCTGGGGCCAAATTTCAACAGCTATTTAAAATTCCTATGAGAAACCTACTCTATTAGGCTAAATTCATTATGAATCCACCTGATGCCTGGACCACAGTCCTGAGGGCGGGGACCAGCCTACTTCTTTTATCTTCTTAAGCCCTGTGCCCAGTCCTGGGCCTGGCACACGGTAGGTGGTCAATCAATGATGTTGAATAGGTTAGTGGGGGGAAACGCTCAGGGACAGTTTTTTACCCCACCCCGCTACTTAGGGCTTCCCAGGTGGCTCAGTGGTAAAGAACCCGCCTGCCAATGCAGGAGACATAAGAGACGCAGGTTCAATATCCCTGGGCTGGGAAGATCCCCTGGAGGAGGGCATGGCAAACCACTCTGGTATTCTTGCCTGAAGAATCCCATGAACAGAGAAGCGGGAGGACTACAGTTCATAGGGTCACAAAGAGTTGGACACGACTGAAGCGACAGTATGCAAGCACGCACCACTACTTGGCCACTTCACCTTTCACATTTCCACGCTGCCACGTGAGCTGGCTTTCTGGCCTTCCTTTCAGGCAGGCCTATGACATGCCCCCACGGCACCCACGGCACCCACGACCCTTTTCCACGGTCACGGCTCTAGTTTTACATCATCAGTGAGTGTCTGGTCCTGAGCACCGGCATAGCGTTTAGACCCTTCCCCTCCAGGGCAGTTGAGTTCTGGGACAAGGAGTGCTGACCTGGTGGGCAGTGAGCCCCAGCGCGGGACTGGTGAGTTCTCCCCCATCCTGGGATTTCTCCCGTGCCAGCCTTGCTGCCTCCTTCACTTCCTGGAACTTCTCAGCAAACTGAGGGATGAGGAATAGGAACAGACAGTCAACAAACTCCCAGCCCCCTCCACCAGGGCCCCACCACATGACTCCCACCCAGCACTAGCTTTGTCACTTTGCAAGAGAGGGAAGAAGGCTTGGAAAATGATGCCCAAGGAGCAGAGTGGGTATCCGGCTAGAGGGCAGGGGTGGGGTGTTCACGGAGGCCACCTTGAGAAAGAGATCCCCTTTTCCCCTCAATCAGCTTATCTCAGTAAGGAGAGCCTCAGGTGGGTGCTAATCTGTCTTTCGTGCCTGGGACGCTTGTGAATATCCTTTGTGACAAAGAGAAAGCAGGTCTTGGACTTGGAGCCTCTGACAGGCACCTGCAGCCAGTGGGAAAGTAATCCCCCTGTTCTCATTTTTGTCATAGTTTACATTAATCTCCCATACCTGTTTTCCAGCTAGAGTAGGATATACTTTTTTTTTTTCCATTTTATTTATTTATTTTTGGCTGCACCAAGTGGACTGTGGGATCTCAGTTCCCTGACCAGGCACTGAACCTGGACCATGGCAGTGAAAGCCTGGAATCCTAACCACGAGGCCACCAGGGAGCCCTTTTAAAAAAGTTTTTGTTTATGTATTTATTTGGGGTTGTACTGGGTCTTCATCGCTGCTTAGACTTTTCTCTGGTTGCAGCGAGCAAGGGCTCCTCTCTGGTGGCGGTGCACAGGCTTCCCATTGCAGCTTCTCCTGTTGCAGGGCACAGGCTCCGGGGCACGTGGGCTCAGCAGGTGCAGCTCCCGGGCTCTAGAGCACGGGACCCATAGTTGTGGCGCACGGGCTTCCTTGCTCTGCAGCGTCTAACATCTTCCCAGTCCAGGGATGGAACCCGTTTCTCCTGCGCTGGCAGGTAGAGTCTTCACCACTGAGCCACCAAGGAAGCCCCCCACCTTTTTAAATTTTAAAATAAATTTCCTTAGCTTGAAAGTAATTTTTAAAATATTTATAGCTATACACCCCCTTTGGGTTGTGCAAAGCGGCCAGTGCAATTCACTGGGGGTATTGGGGGTAGGTAGTGTTTTCAAAAACCGTTCCAGGATTTCTCTGGTGGCCCAGTGGTTAATACGCCACACCTCCAGTGCAGGGGGTGCAATCCTCAGGTGGGGAACAAAGATCCCATATGCCACATGGTGTGGCAAAAAAAAAAAAAAAGTCCCAAGAGCAACTGAATACTCATATGTGAAAAAAATACTCCTACTTTATACCGCCTGCAGAAATTAATTCAAGATCTAAAATTTGAAAGGGAAACTAATGCTTCTAGAAGAAAAGAGAAGAAAAGCATCGCAGAGAGCATGAACCATACAGGGAAACAATTCATAAGACAATGCCGAATTCTAGAAACAGCAGAGGGTGGAAGGAGGTGGTGATGAAGGTACTGCCAGGGGTGTGGGGAAGCACTCAGCCCATTAAAGGCACCCAGAGAGGAGCAGGGTGTGTTCAAAATCAAAACAGGTGGCCAGCTGAGCTGGGATGTGGACCAGGGGAGTGGGAAGGGGCTATAGGCTGGTCCAACTCTGTATGCCCATCCTGTAGCTGGGAAGATGGAGGCCCAGCATCTGTCCAGGGTCCCGCAGTGCACACAAGAGAAGACCCAACCCCAGCCCTGCTCCTCCCACCATGTACCCCCGCAGGCCCACCTGAGTCAGATGCTGTTCAGAAGCAAAGCCAAGACCATAGACAGTGTTGGCGCGACTGTCTGCCCACTGTCCAAACTTCTGGGAGGTTTTGGTAAAGGTCATGTTGGGAGTGACAGTGCTGTTGATGATGGCCTGGGGGAAGGTGAAGTCGGGGAGAAAAGTTCACGGGTGATGGAACTGGTAATAATAATCAATAGGAAACCCCCAGAGAAAATCGCCTTCTATTAGCCCTCCTGTGCTAAGTCGCTTTAGTCCTGTCCGACTCTTTGCAACTTTATGGACTGTAGCCCAGCAGGCTCCTCTGTCCATGGGATTCTCCAGGCAGGAGAATGGGAGTTGGTTGCCATGCCCTCCTCCAGGGGATCTTCCTGACCCAGGGATCAAACGTATGTCTCTTAGTCTCCTGCATCGGCAGGTGGATTCTTTACCACTAGCACCACTTGGCTTGAGCCATTTCAGGAGGAAGATGGAGACTCAGAAAAATTCAGAGTATCCCCTGGCCCCCAAGACACACAGCAAGGCAGCAAATGGACCCAGTCCTGTCCTGGGATCCTTGGCCCCTGCCACCCCGCCCGGGCCCCACCAGGACCTTGGCACCCCCGAGGCTGATGATTCGGTAGACATTGCGGGCGGCGTCGTAAAAGTAGGAGACAGTGAGTGCGTGTTTGCCCGCAGGGATCCAGTTCCGCTTGGTGGCCGGGTCGATCTGGAACACGTGTGCCCGTGTGCTGAAGATGGGCTGCTCCCTGTGTGGGGAGAGGGTGCTCAGTGGGGGCCAAATACACCTACCCCCAGGACTCAGGGTCAAGCTGGCAGAAGCAGGGGCTCACCTGGCTGTGGACATTGGTCAGGCTGGTCTGGGTGGGCTCCAAGCAGCAGCCAGTGAGATGGTAGGAACTGCTGGTTTGGCCTCTGGAGGGAGAGGGGGTTTGTGAGTGTCCCCTGGGCCAGGATGAGGGAGGCCAAGCACATCCAACCCCACGTACACCATTCACAGAAGTTCGACCCCAAAGTAAAGGGAATGTAGCCTGCCAGGCTCCTCGGTCCATGGAAGTCTCCAGGCAACAATACTGGAGTGGGTAGGCATTCCCTCTTCCAGGGGATCTTCCCAATCCAGAGATCAAACCCGGGTCTCCTGCATTGCAGGAAGACTCTTTACCCTCTGAGCCACCAGAGGCCATCTCCTGTCCTGAGTGTTGCAAGAACATCCTCCAGATGGAGATGGCCTCTGACAGGAGCCAGGTGGCACCTGACATCCCGAGCATAAACCTCGCATCTTCCTGCTTACAGGACTCCCAGTGAAGTCTTCTCTATCTCTGGGCTGGGCTGAGGAGGCCAAGGCCAATTCCCGTTCAGCACCTTCTGACAAATTCATTTAGCACTCTTCAAAGCAGGGCCTCCATCAAAAGAGTGGGGCATTACCGGGTGCCTACTGGGAGACCTGTCCCCCACAGGACCCCCAAAGAGACCCCCCAGCTTCCACTCTAGAGCAGAGGCACGCCTTGGAGTCAAAGTCCAAAAATCCCCAGGGAGCCTGCAGCCTAGTTAAAGAGACAAGACGTGGCTGAACAGGTCCACTGTGGTGGCCACCCATCACCACTGAATCGCAGTACTTGCGGCTGGGCAGGAACCAGGTCCTGGAGAGACCCGGGCGAGGGCAGGCAGACCGAGGAAAGGGAGGCCCGGACTCCGTAGCCCCCGTGGTCAGAGTGGGGAGTGCACCCCCTCCCTTCTGGGCAGCTGCTGTCCTGGTCACAGGGTCTGAAACCGGAGCTCGGGGTGGGGGGAGGGGCGGTGACTTTGGCCGGCCTTGGGGGTGGGTCCCGGGTCGAGCCGGGGTTCCGGGGGCGCAGGGGTCTCAGACACTCAGGTCCCTCCTGCCTGTCTGGACGCTCCTGCCACGACTTGCTGCACTGGGGAAAGTTACTCACCAACTAGTCATGCGCCTCGGACGCCGCCGGCCGCGGGGCTCCCCAAGGGGAGCCCAACCGCGCCCGGTGTCCGGGATCCAACACTGCGTGCGGTGGTCGAAGCCCCACCCCACGAGCCCCAGTCCAGGGGATCGGATATTCATTCGGGATCAAAACCCCACCCGTGTCAGGTCCAGGACTCCCCAGCTTCAGGAAGTGTCGCCCCCAGCCCTGGAACTTCCAAGATCCCTTGCCACGGCCCTCCAACACTCCGGGTCCAGAACTTCGGGGACACGTTATCTACCTCCTGCAACCGCAGGTCCAGAACTTAGGGGATCCTTAGCGCTGTCCCTGACTCCTGAACTTCGGGGACCCCCTGCCACCCTTCCATCCCCAGGTCGGGAATTTCGGGGTTCCCTCGGGTCGCCCCTCCACCCCAGGTCCGGAACTTCGGAGACACCTTCACAGCCTTCTCCAACGACGGGGCCGGAACTTCGGAACCCCCTCCCAATGTCCCCTCCCTGACCCCGACTCCGGAACTTCGGGGTCCCCTGCCCTCTCAAGCTCTGGCACTTCGGGGCTCCCCCAGCCGCCCCCAGCCTCCGTATCCCGAACTTCGGCGACCCCCCAGCACCCTCTCCGGGGCTCTCGAACTTCGGGGCCCCCCGCACCCCCAGCGCTGGCTCGGTTGGCCGGGCTCACCCTGCCGGCTCGGCGCCCCGCAAGTGTCCGGGCGCGAGACGGGTGCCGCCCCGCGGCGCCGACTCCCCGCAGCCCGGCGCCCCGCTCGCTCGCTGGCTCCGGGGCCCGCGCCCTCCGCGCCGCCCTCCGCGCCGCCCGCGCCTTTGTCTGCGCCGCCGCCGCCGCCCGCGCCGCCTCCGGTCCCATCGCGGCGGGTCCCGACGCGGCCGCCGCCCGCCCCGCCTCCCCGGGCCGCCGAGGCCGCCCCGCAGCGCCCCCTGCCGGCCCTCCGCGGCGGGGGGGCGGGAGAGAGGGAGGGGCAGGAGCAGGGGGAAAGAGGGAGAGGGTGGGGGGCAAGAGGTTAAGAAGGGTGCGGAGGGGACAGTCAAAGGGTAGAGCCAGAGACCCGGACCCAGGCGGAGGAGAGAGGCAGAGACACAGGCGACAGGCAGACAGACCTAGGCGGACAAAGGAGAATGTGGCCTCATCCTCCTTTCAAGGGTGTATGTGGGGGGTGTGTCCCCGATCTTCTGGGCCACGGCTGCTTTTGTCTGTGATGGGGAGTCAGGTCCCTCTTCACCCGAAGGGAGTCCAGGTGCAGGGCACATCTGCCCCTTGGTGGACCCAGGCGTGGCTGGTCCTCAGTGCCCGTATGCAGAAAATGAAGAAAGAGACCCTGGCTGAGAGGAAGCTTGAAGATGAGAGAGAGGCAACCAGTAGGCCCCTAATGGGGCTTGATCCCAGGTGCCCTGCTCAGATTCCTTCCTGCCTGCTCTCCCACACCACTCTGATCCCCAGGTGGGAGCTTCTGCCACCTTGGGGCTTTTGTGTCTCCCCAAACAGCTGTCACAGCGTTGATGAGGTTGGATTAGGATTATCATTGCTGTTAAAGGGTCCCCAAATCCCAGGTGGGGGGAATGTCCATGTCCACTTGCCACCGAGTGGGTGAATTGCCTGGAGGTCCACAGGCCTGGGCTTGTCACTTCCTTCCTACACTTCTGGGAGACAGCCCTTCTAGAGCTGAGCCAGGATCTCCTGGTCCAAGCCTGTGGAGCCCTCTTGTCAGTCCCAGCTCCACCGTTTCTCTGGAGACTCCTCCAGAGTCACACCGTGCCATCGGTTCACGGCCAGGGGCACTGAACCAAGGAAGGCCTGCCTGCACTTCCATGAAGCTCTGAGCGTCATGTACATGCATGTTCTGTCGCTTCAGTCATGTCTGACTCTGTGTGACCCTGTGGGCTGTAGCCTGCCAGCCTCCTCTGTCCATGGGATTCCCCAGGTAAGAATACTGGAGTGGGTTGCCATTTCCTCCTCCAAGGGATCTTCCCCACCCAGGAATGGAACCCTCATCTCCTATGTCTCCTGCATTGGCAGGCGGGTTCTTTACCACTAGCCCCACCTGGGAAGCCCACATTCAAGGTTTCTTGCTTTTTCTCTCCTCTGTCTCCTTTACTTGTTCTTGTCTGTTTCCTCCACATCTGAGCTGGTCGCTCCCTTCAAATTACCTGTAGGTGAATCCTAGGTCGCGTCGTTTCTGGAGCCTTCATCCCAGGCCAAGATCTGAGTTTTCCTCCCTCCCAGCCTTTGCCGAAGCTGTTTCCTTCACCTAGAATGCCCTTCTCAAAGGTCTATATTCTGTTTTGTCCTTCTAGGCTCAGCTCCACTGCCCCCTCACCTCCCAGATGCTTCTCTGACTATCCTGAGCTTGGTAGGGACCTCGCCCACCCCTGCTGCACCACCCTATCCCTTTCTGTGGGGTCCCTGACTTATTTACTGGTTCGACTGTGGCCAGAACTGACCCATCCTCGAGCCTGAACCTCACTCAGCGTGAAAGGGACTATCCTGCTCAGGAAACAGAGCCACAGCCTCACTTTCTGCACCTGCCTCTAACTTCACACGGCATCTGCATAAGCAAAGGATTTGGCTTCGCTCTCAGGCCCGAAGCCACAAAACGCTTGAACACTGTAGGGAACAAAGAAAATACCGTCTGTTCCGTGCAGAGAGTGACTTTTCCTTATAACAAAAAAAAAATTTTTTTTTAAATGTAACTGGAAAGGTGCTGGCAGGGCTGAGGCTTTTGGAGGCCACTCAGCGTGTGCTGAGTACTGGCCAGCTGTAGAACTGGGGTCAGGTGGCTGTTCTGTGGGGGCGGGTGGGCGAGGAGGCAACAGCGTGTCGGAGAATGGGGTCCCCTCTCAAGTCTCCAGGAAGGACTGGGATGGAGCTGGCCCTGAGCAGCCCTGACCTGCAGTTGTCTTAGTTCAGTTCAAACTGAGAGAATGATTCTGTCAGTGTAAACTGAGCTTTCTTGCCTGGAGAATGGGCTGATGCTCATGGGGCTGGGGTGGGAGGAGGAGGCAGGAAGAATCCAGGCAACACCATCAGCTTCTCACTGTCCCCTGGGCATAGACGAGTAGGAGGCTGCCCTGAGCGGCCACTCCCACCTCAGCCTGAGCCGTCTTCTGCGTGGTCCTTGGGCCTCTCTTACAAAGGACTGGGAATGTCCTAGAGGGGCGAACAGAGGCCACCAACCCAAGGTGGCTGACTAGAAATGACAGCTTCCTCTTGGGGCTGAGGAAGGACCTGAGGGAACGCGCTTCCTACTGTAGGAGGGACCAAGCAGGAAATAGAGCAGCTCATTCGGCTCTCAGCTCAGTTCAGTTCAGCTGCTCAGTCGTGTCTGACTCTTGGGACCCCATGGACTGCAGCACTACAGAGCAGCTCTTACAGGTGAGGCTCTGGCCTCTGTCTTGTTAACTCTGACCCAGACTTTGGGCTGAAGTTATATTGTCTCTCTTCCCTGGAGGGTTCCTGTCCCACCAGAGCAGCAAAGGGGGGAGATGTCTGTCACTCTTCCCCAAAACCACGTGCCCAACCTCTTGGCATGGATTACAGGGACCACTCAGATCTGTTTATGTCATGATTTGGTTACTGCCCACTTTGTTCAAGCCTCTGTCCCGCCACCTAGAGCAAGCCTGACTTGCAGCAGGAACTCTGTAAATGTTGTCAGAAGGAAGGGATCCCAAGGGCCCTGCCTAGGTCCTTGGTGGCCTTGAATGTCACATGAGCCAGGGTGCCTCTTACCAGCACGGTGACCTTACAGAAATCACTTTCCTTCACTGTACTTTAGTTTCCCTATCTATAAAACATGCATTAAGAATGGTACCTACTTTTGAGGCTTCCTGTAAGGCTCCAATATGGCCTGGCATGAAGAGGGCCAGGAGCTTAATAAATGTTTGCTAGTTATAAACATCATAGTTATTCTTGGCTATCTGGACAGGCGGTTTTGATACTGAGCCAAGTTCTTAAGACTTTCAGGGTTTGAAGGGTCCCAACCAGATGTGAGCTCTTGAGGACAGAAATGGGTCCAACGTGGCATGATATCCTCTAAATCTTTAGCTCTGGGCCCTTCATGTGCCTCTCTAACCACCCTCCTCCTCCTACTCTCTATGCCCCCAGGTTTGCCAGTTGGGACAGCCACAGGATCATATCCTCCTAGCAAACTCCTATTCATTCCTCAAACCCCTACCCACCCCCACCCCATGCCCTCTTCTCTAAGAAGGCTTCTTTCCTGCTAAACCCTCCCTGACACCCTCCCTCCTGGTGGAAGTGTCTGTGTTCAGGGCTGATTCCCCAAGCCCGAGGGTATCTTAAGGGCTCAGCTGAGGCATCTCTTGGATTTGGCATCTTCCAGCACGGGTGAGCTGCTTGGGATTCATGGCAGAGGAAAGTCTGATGATTCTCAACTCACACACAAAAACTGACTCTACCTTAAATTCAGATCTATTTCAATTTCTGCCAAAGGCCAAGGTTAATTCATTAAACAAACAGCCCCCAGGAAGTAATGAAGTCAGGTACCCACCTCCCCCACCCCATCCCACCCCAGCCCTGGCACGAAGGGGCTGGGGCAGGGGGTCTGTCACTGGGTTATGGACTAGACCTCCCAGGACCAGGGGGGGTTGGGGGTTAGGGAAGCAGAACTTGAGCCCCCTCCAAACTCCAAACCTGGATCCGTGGTTTGGTTCCCACAGACCTAATTACCCTCATTTGCCACATGTACTAATTACCTCCATTGTACCAGGTGGCTGGGCGGGGCTGCCCCACTTTTGGGGAGGTAGGTCGGGGCCTGATTATTTTTGGCTGTGCCGTCCTTGAAGGCTCTACCATCCGTTCATGTGAAGGGCAGAAAGTGGGGCAGAAACCAGGACCACATCAGGAGAGACAGTGGGAGACTTGAGAGTCCAGTGGGCCTAGGAGCCCCCTGAGCCCCCTGAGCAGGGGATCTGGGCCTAAAGCTGAGGGTCTTTGGCACTTACCTGCAGCAAAACCTGGAGAGGCTGAGACTCATTCATCTCCATGGTGGATTGGTCTGGAGGCCTGTTTTGAATGTGAAAGAACTGGTGAGAGAGGGTTTGGATTGCGGGTGTTAGTCAGACAGGTCTGGGTTTAAGTCCTGAGTCATCCCAACTTGATGTGTGTTCCTGGGCACGTGTGACCCTCTCTCTTTGCATCTTTCCTGAGGGATCAAACAGGGATCACAAATTACAAAGAGTGCTCTGGGCAGAGTGCACAGCATGAGCAAAGGCCCTGAGGTGAGGGTGGACTAGTGTGTTGGAGGAACAGCCAGGACGCCAGGGTGGTCAGAACAGAGTGAGCAGGAAGAAAGTAAGGGGATGCTGAGAGCTAAGGAGGCCACAGGAGCCAGGTGGAACCTCATGGGTGGTGGTGAGGCAGGTGGGTTTCCTTCTGAGGGTACTGGGGAGCCATAGGAGAGTTTGGAGCCAGAGGGAGAGATGTGATCGGTTGTGCACTGCAGGCTGGTAGGGTCTGAGTTCCCGGACAAGGGATTAAACCCAGGCCCTTGGCAGTGAAAGTGCAGAATCCTAACCACTGAACCACCAGCAAATTCCCCAGGGTTTCAACTCTTAGGAGAGAACTAGGTATCTCTATGGGCATCCCAAGTGGCTCCAGTGGTAAAGAACCTGCCTTCCAGTGCCAGAGACATAAGAGATACGAGTTTGATCCCTAGGTCCAGAAGATCCTCTAGAGAAGGGCATGACAACCCACTCCAGTATTTTTGCTTGAAGAATCCCATGGACAGAGGAACCTGGTGGGCTACAGTCCACAGGGTCACAAAAATCAGACACTACTGAAGTGGCTTAGCACACACGCAGAACACTATACAGTGTGCAGAACAGCCGCAGACCCTGGGCCTCAGTTTCCCAGTCCCGACTGAGTCCAGAGGCTTTGGCAGCCCCAGGGCACTCTGGACTCTCAGCCAGGGAACCTCCCCCCACCCCAAGCTCCCAAATTCCGGCCAAGCAGCCTACATGGACTCCCTTCCGCCTGCCCTCTCCTCCTACTCGCCTTCTGTGGCCGTGAAGGAACAGCTGTGGGAACAGAGAGCGGGAGGCCTCGGGGAAGGCTGCGTGGAGGGGCTCCGGGGGCAGTGTTCCCGCTTGGTGACAGCCCACGTGAGGCCGCTGGGTGCCGAATGTTCTTGCAGGAACTGGGTGACTCAGATGCCTCAGCCTCCTCCCTCGGTCTGCCAGGGGAGGTCGTTCCTGGTCCCCAGGCACAGGCTAGAGTCAGGATTCACCCCTCTGGGCCGCCCCCAAACCAGCATCTCCACCCCCAGGATCCCTTAACTGGTGGCATGGCTCACTTTCCTGCTCCAGGAACTTCCATGAGTCTCTCGGAGGTTTCAGAGGGAGAATCTAGCACCTCATTTCCATTGGCCCAGCTGCTGGACCCCGTCTCTGAACTTTTGCACTTGGCCTCGTTTCTGAGCTTTTGTACTTGACCCCATCTATGGCCTAGAATATGAGCTCTGCTAAACTTCCTCCTTCAGGAAGCCTTTCCAGCTTCCCTCCACTACCCCAAGCCTGACCCTCCAGGACACAGGGGTATCTCTCTTTGGCTTTGCCCTTACCTCAGACTGGGAGTCCCTCAGAGTCTTGACTTGAGTAAAGGGCTCTCAGGGGTTCCGCTGTCCCCCAGTGTGGGGTACAAAGAGAAAGGGAGACACCAGCCGTGGCAGCCCAAGGCAGGACCCCACAGGTTGCCTCTTTGATCTGATCTCTAACTTCATTTTTTGGTTGTTGGCCACACTGTGTGACATGTGGGATCTTAGTTCCCTGGCCCGGAATTGAACCCACGTCTCCTGCAGTGGGAGAGCTGATGCTTAACCAGCAGGCCGCCAGTAAAGTCCCTCTTGTTGTTCAGTCGCTCAGTCATGTCTGACTCTTTGTGACCCCATGGGCTGCAGCACACCAGGCTTCCCATCCTTCACTGTCTCCCGGAGTTTCCTCAAACTCATGTCCACTGAGTTGGTGATGCCATCCAACCATCTCATCCTCTAACTTTGTTTTTATAGAAGAGGAAACTGAGGTTCAAGGGACTCAGGCCAGTTCCCCAAATTAAAAACTAGCTGAGTGGAAAAGCTTGGCCTGGAACCTGAATCTGACAGGCCAGACTCTGCTCCCTGAAACCTTCAGAGTCTTATTTACCCAAAGGGCTTTCACTTGCCTGCAGGTAGATTTGGCATAATCTAGGCTCAGACTCAAACATTCCAATTGTCCCATCTCCATGGATACCCTGGGGACCTCCCTGGCCCTCTGTTGCCTCCTCCTCTCCCTCTCTTTTTTAAAATTTTTTTGGTAACACCATGGAGCTTGCCAGACCACCTGACCTGCCTCTTGAGAAACCTATATGCAGGTCAGGAAGCAACAGTTAGAACTGGACATGGAACAACAGACTGGTTCCAAATAGGAAAAGGAGTACGTCAAGGCTGCATCTTGTCACCCTGCTTATTTAACTTCTATGCAGAGTACATCATGAGAAACGCTGGGCTGGAAGAAGCACAAGGTGGAATCAAGATTGCCGGGAGAAATATCAATAACCTCAGATATGCAGATGATACCACCCTTATGGCAGAAAGTGAAGAGGAACTAAAGAGCCTCTTGATGAAAGTGAAAGAGGAGAGTGAAAAGGTTGGCTTAAAGCTCATCATTCAGGAAACGAAGATCATGGCATCCGATCCCATCACTTCATGGGAAATAGATGGGGAAACAGTGGAAACAGTGGTTGACTTTATTTTTCTGGGCTCCAAAATCACTGCAGGTGGCGATTGCAGCCATGAAATTAAAAGACGCTTACTACTTGGCAGGAAAGTTATGACCAACCTAGATAGCATGTTCAAAAGCAGAGACATTACTTTGCCAACAAAGGTCTGTCTAGTTAAGGCTATGGTTTTTCCAATGGTCATGTATGGATGTGAGAGTTGGACTATAAAGAAAGCTGAGTGCCGAAGAATTGATGCTTTTGAACTGTGGTGTTGGAGAAGACTCTTGAGAGTTCCTTGGACTGCAAGGAGATCCAACCAGTCCATCCTAAAGGAGATCAGTCTTGGGTGTTCATTGGAAGGACTGATGTTGAAGCTGAAACTCCAATACTTTGGCCACCTGATGTGAAGAGCTGATTCATTGGAAAAGACTCTGATGCTGGGAAAGACTGAGAGCAGGAGGAGAAGGGGACGACAGAGGATGGGATGGCTGGATGGCATCATCGACTCGATGGACATGGGTTTGGGTGGACTCCGGGAGTTGGTGATGGACAGGGAGGCCTGGCGTGCTGCGGTTCATGGGTTCGCAAAGAGTCGGACACGACTGAGTGACTGAACTGAGCTGAACTGAACTGATGCAGCTTACAGGATTTGGTTCCTGGACCAGGGGTTGAACCTGGCCCTCGGCAGTGAGAGCTTGGAGTCTTAACGGCTGGACTGGACTACCAGGGAATTCCCTGCTTCCTCCTCTTTAAGAAGGAGGTTCTTCATTTTTCAAAAAACAATATTGATTTGGCTGTGCTGGGTCTCAGTTGCGGCATACAAACTCTTCATTGCTGCATGTGGGATCTAGCTCCCGACCAGAAATCGGGCCTGGGCCCAGCACTGGGAGCTCAGAGTCTTAGTCACTGGAGCACCAGGGAAGTCCCTTCTCTTTGTAACTTATGTTTCTTGAGCGCCTACTATATGCTAGTGCTCTGGGAAGCTCTGCCCTCAGGGGACTCACAGCCGCCGGGTGTGACGAAATGGATGACGAGCGGAGGACAGAGCGGGCTGGTCTCAGTCAGCATTATGAGAAGGAAGGAAAGCCAAGCAAAACAGCGGACAAAGACAGCTGTTTGGCAAAGGCTGCTCTGAGACGATGAGTCAAGGGGAAAGAGCATGTGCAAAGACCCTGAGGTGGGAACGCACTCAGCCTCTCGGAGCAGCGTCAGGTGTGCCTAGAGCAGAGTGAGAGGGGGGACAGCCGGGGGCCGCGTGGGCTGGGCGTCGGAAGGAGCCTCCCGGGCCCGGTGAAGAATGGAGACTGGGGAGGCATGGGAGCCTTTTGAGCAGGAGAGGGACGGGATGTGCTTTTATAGGTTGAGGTAAGATTCACCAGGATGCCAGAAGTGGACAGAGGAGGGTGATTCTAATACTTTCCTCTTCGTTATCATGAAGCAGAGGGCATCCTGGACTGTGCTTGACAAACAAGAGACATTGTTATCAGCTATCACTATATCTTTAGGGATGGCCACAGGCTCTGAGCACATGGCCCTCCCGTGTCCTTGAGGAGGAAGCTCATCTCAGCAACCCCCTTTCTGCTTTGTCTGGCCTTCCTCTTTCTCTCTCAGAAACTCTTCACGCTGGCTCTGGCCTTATCACTGAAATCCCAGGCCTCCAATAGGCCGGAAACATCTGGTTTCCGGAGCACACAGATCCTCTAGTACCAAGGGAGGTCATGGAGGGGCCTGCTTTACCCTGGGCTGGAGGAGGGGGACCACTAAGGGACAGAGAAAGGGTCACACACTGGACACCAACCACATAGAGCGGAGACACTACCTCTTGGCTGCAGTCAGGGGCCTGGGTTCGAATCCGTGTGTGCGTGCTGAGTCACTTCAGTCGTGTGTGACTCTTTGCGACCCTGTGGGCTATAGCTCACCAGGCTCCTCTGTCCATGGACTTCTCCAGGCAAGCATACTTGTGTGGGTTGCCATTCCCTTCTCTAGGGTATCTTCCCAACCCAGGGATTGAACCCGGGGTCGCCCACATTGCAGGCAGATTCTTTACCATCTAAGCCATCAGGGAAGCCCCCAGAGTCGTGTCCAACTCTTTGCGACCCTATGGACTGTAGCCTGCCAGGCTCGTCTCTTCATGGGATTCTCCAGGCAAGAATACTGGAGTGAGTTGCCTCACCCTCCAGGGGTCCCTTCCCGACCCAGGGATTGAACCCACATCTCTTAAGTCTCCTTCATTGGCAGGTGGGTTCTTTACCAGAAGCGCCACCTGGGAAGCCTGGGTTCGAATCTTTCTCTGTCTTATTCTGGCTGGGAGGCCTGAGAGTAGCGGCCACATGCTTCCGGGGAGGGGAACCATGGCTTGGCTCTGCTTGCTTTCACCTGGCACAGCTTAAATGCTTGTTGACTGAGGCAGCGGGAGCACGTTGCTGTGTTAGCCTGTGTGGTTTATAGGACCCAGTGCCAGAAGGAAGTGCAGAGCCCCTTGTCAAAAAATTATTCAGATCTTTAAAGACTGTAACATCAGAGCCATAAGCTCAGAAGCTGACCCCCTCAGCCTCCTGAAATGGTAACAAGTGTGATGAGTGTAGCGGGGGCAGTTGAGACTCTTGTCACATCTTGGAGACCCCAAAGATGTGGTATTCTTCTCAAAATCCTTCAATTCTCTACTATTACAATTCCCAAATTGAGTGGGGAATTCAGAGTCTGGGAAAGAGGTGTTAGTCTTGCCACATCAAGACTTGAGGTCTCTCAGACTTCCCTGCTGGTACAGTGGATAAGAATCCTCCCGCCAGTGCAGAGTTCAATCCCCGGTCCGGGAAGATTCCACATGCTGTGGAGCAACTAAGTCCGTGTGCCACAACTACTGCGCCCATGCTCTAGAGTCTGGGAACTGCAACCACCCAAGTGCCCAAGTGCCTAGAGTCCACGCTCTGCAAGAAGAGAAGCCACTGCAATGAGAAGCCTGAGCCCAGCAATGAAGTCGTCTCTGCTCACTGCAACCAGAGAAAACGTGCATGCAGCAATCTAAGACCCAGCACGGCCAAAAATTAAAAAAATTTAAAAAAAGACTTGGGGTCTCAGTGCATCCTCTGGAGAAGGAAATGGCAACCCACTCCAGTGTTCTTGCCTGGAGAATCCCACGGACAGAGGAGCCTGGCAGGCTACAACCCATGGGGTTGCAAGAGTCGAACACAGCAGCGACTAAACCACCACCACCATTGCAGCCTGGGGCCCAGGCAGGATGTGTCTAGTTGCTGGACTGAGTCCTTGGGAGTGTCTCTGCTGTCCTGGGGGCAACTTCCAGGGAGAAGAGCAGAAACATGAGAGAGGAGGGGCTGAGGGACCCCCACAGGGTTGGCCAGGTGGTCAGTCAGTGGTTGGGAGTGGCCTGCCTTGTCTCATTCATCCATCCACCCATCCGCTCACTATCTGTGCATCCACTCATCCATCTGTCCATCCATCCACCTACCCAGTCACCCATCCATCCACCTACCTTCCAGAAACGATCCACCCCCTATGATCCACCCCCTACTCCTCTGTCCATACATCCAGCCAGCTAGCCTTCCGTTTCTCAGGCTAGCACACTTCTACTCATTCTTCAAGCCCCAACTCTATGTCCCCTCCTCTATGCAGCCCTCCAGATTCTTCAGACACAGCACCTGGCCCAGGCCTGATCCCATGGAGCAGAGAGCAAATGTATCTGCTTTGGCAGCCCCAGGCCTGGCGCTGAGGCTTCTCAGGGAACTGGCAGTACCAGTGTGAGGTGTTGACAAAGGAAAGTCGAAGCAAAAGTGTTCGTTGCTCGGTTGTGTCCAACTCTTTGCGACCCTGTGGGCTACAGTCCAAGCTCCTTTGTCCAAGGGATTCTCCAGGCAAGAATACTGGAGTGGGTTGCCATTTCCTTCTCCAGGGGATCTTCCCGAACCAGAGATCGAACCCGGGTCTCCTGCACAGCAGGCTGATTCTTTACCAACTAAGATACCGGGGATGGAAAAGATGAGCAATTTCTGCTCATGACCCACTGAGAAATCAAACTCCCTGTAGGCTATCGATAATAAAGCCACCATCATATAAGCCTAATAAAATGGCTGCAGGGACGGAAGGAAGCCAGGCTTGGCCTGAGTCCTTTCCAGGGAGCCGGAGCTCTAGGAGCAGACAGCTTCCATTGACACTTATGTGCTGCATGACATTGAACAGGTCAGACTACCTCTCTGAGCCTCAGTTCCCCCATTTGGAAATTTCTCCATCTCAACCCGAGCCTTTCGGGGTCTTGGTTCCCCAGTCAGGGATTGATTCCGGGCCTCAGCAGTGACAGCTCAGAGGCCTGGCCACTGGACTGCCAGGGAATTACCTCTCCGTTATCGTAATTGCATATTTTCTAGAAGTGCCAGCGCAGCCCCAGACCCCAGGAGCTGGGATGTACCAGCTTCACTCTGGATGAGAGGCCAGGAAGAACTAGACTGGAGGAAAGGAGAGGGTGATTAGGAAGATAAACCACAGTGATGATGGGTGAGGAGGGGGTGAAAGATACCAGCATACGTTTTCTAATGGAATTAGCTTTATGTATTTTCTCTCCTGACTGCCAAAGTAACATGCTCAGTGTAAAAACAGTTTCAGAAAACGCAGCAAGCATAACATAAATAATCTAAATAGGTCCTTTGTCATAGCATTTAATTTCCTGAGTGAATTTTTATTATGTACCTATGATATGCCCAGTGCTCACTGTTAAGTTAAAAAAAATCACTGGCGAAGTGTTGAGTGAATGACATTTTTATTTATTTGTTTGACTGCGCTGGGTCTTTGTTCCTGGGCGAGGTTGCTGTGCGCGTGCGCGGTGGGCTTCTCATTGCGGTGGCTCCTCCTTTGCGGAGCGCAGGCTCTGGAGCCTGAAGGTTTCAGCAGTTGGGGCTCGCGGGCTTAGTTATCCTACAGCGTGCGGAATCTTTCCCGACCAGGAATCGAACCCATGTGCCCTGTTTGATAGGTGGGTTAAAAAGAACCCACCTTTTTTACTTGCTGATTTTTTTAAATTTTTCTAATTTTTATTTTTTATTGGTGTATAGTTCGTTTACAATGTTGTGTTAGTCTCTGCGGTACAACAAAGTGATTCAGTTATGTATATGTGTATATTATATAATATTGGAGAAGGAAATGGCAACCCACTCCAGTATTCTTGCCTGGAGAATCCCGTGGCCAGAGGAGCCTGGCGGGCTACAGTCCATGGGGTCGCAGAGAGTCAGACACGGCTGAGTGACGAAGCACGCATATATATTATATGTAGAATTTTTTTCAGATTCTTTCCCCATTTAACTTTTATAGAATATTGACAGAGTTCCCTGTTCTATACAGCAGATAACAAGCAGGTCCTTAACCAATAGACCACCAGGGAAGTCCAGTGAATGAAATTTAAAAAATAAAATCAACGTCCAGAAACCACTGTTACTAACATGATGGTCTAGTTCACTCCAGATTCTTCTTTCTCAGCTGCAATGGAATCACACCGTACGCTTGTGACGTACACTGTACGACCTGTCAGTCGAGGCCTACTTTCCACACCAATCAGTACCACTAGGCTCTCTTACATTGAAAGACTTCAGCATTGTCCAGCTGAAGGCTCTTCTGTGATTTACGAAACTGATCCCCGAGGGTTGGGCATCTAGGTTGCTTCCTCGATGAGTGCTTTTTGGAGAAAGCCTTAAAAGTGGAATCACTTTGTTGTACATTTTTCAAGGTTTCTTATGGATACCAAGAGCGACACCTGCTTCCGTATTGCCATAGGGGTACCCGTATCTCATCCCAGTCCCATTGGGTGAGTGTGTCTTGTCTTTTTTTTTTTTTTTTTGAGAGTTATGTTTTATGCAGCAGAAATTTTTAGGAGTTCAAGCGGAGGAGACTGCATCTCAAGTAACCCTGAGAGAACGGCTCTGAGGAGAAGAGCCAGGTTATATAGAAGTTTTGCAACAAAGGGCAGGTGGTCTGAATGTCAACAGATTATTGCCAATTAAAGAAAACCAGGGGCTTCTTTGGTGGCTCGGAGTTAAAGAATCTGCCTGCCAATGCACGGATCCAATCCCTGGTCTGGAAAGATCCCACATGCTGTGGGGCAACTAAACCCAGGGTCACCGCTGCTGAACCAGTGCCTCAGAGCCCGTGGGCCACAGCTGCTGAATCCCTTGTGCCGAGAGCCTGTGCTCCGCAACAAGGGAACAACTGCAGTGGGAAGCCCGGGCACCGCAACTGGAGAGTAACTCCCGCTCGCCGCAGCGAGAGAAAGACCCAGCACAGCATGAGTAAAAAAAAGAAAATCTGGGAAAAAAAGAAAACCAGGTATCCCAAGTTAAGGAATTTAGTGCTTTCTATGTATATGAGAGACTTTATTTTGGGGGGCTCCAAAATCACTGCTGATGGTAACTGCAGCCATGAAACTAAAACACACTTCCTCCTTGGAAGAAAAGCTATGACCAACCTAGACAGTATATTAAAAAGCAGAGACATTACTTTGTCAACAAAGGTCCATCTACTCAAAGCTATGGTTTTTCTCGTAGTCATGTGTGGATGTGAGAGTTGGACTATAAAGAAAGCTGAGTGCCGAAGAAGTGATGTTTTTGAGCTGTGGTGTTGGAGAAGACTCTTGAGAGTCCCTTGGACTGCAAGGAGATCCAACCAGTCCATCCTAAAGGAGATCAGTCCTGGGTGTTCATTGGAAGGGCTGATGCTGAAGCTGAAACTCCAATACTTTGGCCACCTGATGCGAAGAACTGACTCATTGGAAAAGAGCCTGATGCTGGGAAAGATTGAAGGTGGGAGGAGAAGGGGACGACAGAGAATGAGACGGGTGGATGGCATCACCGACTCAATGGACATGGGTTTGGGAGGTATTCTCCTTCCTGAGTTCCCTCAGGGCTCACCAGCTCACATTGGAGGGCTGGAATGGCTGATGACTGTGTCATCCTTGTTGATTGATTTGGCAGATAATATTCCATTTCTCAGTTCCTCCTCTTGGTCCAAAATTCGGCCAGTGTTTGGGGAGACGTTGTCCATTTCTTTGAACATTTGACATTTGCAAATAAATATTAGAGACGTTTACTTTGCAAAATGTGGGTTAAAATCAGAGGCGCCCAATGGGACCCAAGGGGGCCTGAGGAGTGAGTGCTTCATAGGTGTGGGGTTTCCTTTGGGGGAGTGATTTCAGCAATGTTCTGGCATTAGATAGAGGTGATGGCAGACCGGCACAGCACTGTGAGTGTGCCAGACGCCGCGGGATTGTGTGGTTTATAATGGCTACTTTCTTTCTGCTGCTTTTTTAAGCTTTGTTTACTTCTGGCTGTGTCGAGCCTGCTGATGCAGCCCTCGTGTTTTCTCTCCTCGCGGAGGCCCGGGGCCACCCTCTAGCTTCAGCGCCCAGGCTGCTCACTGCAGCGGCTCCTTTTGTTGCCAAGCATGGGCTTCGGTAGTTGAGTTGCTTGGGCGTAGTTAATCTTCTCGGACCAGGGACTGGATCTGTGCCCCCAACCCTGGCAGGTGGATTCCTACCGCTGGACCACCAGGGAAGCCCCACAATGGATGATTTCATGTTATCTGAATTTTACATCAAAACCAGCCAATTAGCCAACAAACCAGAGCCCCCAACCTGGGGTCTCTGGCTTCCAGAAAGTCCCCGAAACCCTGCTCAAATTTCCTCCAGGAAGCCTCTCCTCACTACCACATCCAAGCCCCTGCACCTCTTCCAGCACTTTCCATCTGTCTTCTTTATCTTCATAGCTCTTATTACTTCCTGGCATTCATTCATTCATTCACTACCTGTGCTTGGCACACAGTAGGTCCTTAGGGAATATTTGTAAAAATCGATGTTTATGACAATAGTATCCATGACCCAATTATTGTCACCCTGCCAGGCAAAAAGATCAGACACAGTGTACCACAGAAAAATCCCACCCAGGCAAAAAAAAACACACCACAATCCACCCAAAAGAGGTCATTCAGGCTAGGAGGGGTGATGAGGGAGAGGCAAGGGAGTGGAGGTGCTAGAGAGCACAATTCTAAGCCCTCCCTGATTGTACTTTCCTCGTTTTTAAAAAAATTAATTTATTTGGCTGTGCCGAGTCCAGCTGCGGCATGTTGGATTTTTTAGTTGCAACACCTGGGATCTAGTTCTTTGACCAGGGATCAGATCTGGGTCCCCTGCATTGGGAGTGCAGAATCTTAGCCCCTGGACCACCAGGGAAGTCTCATGTATTTTCCTCATGTCTGTCTTTATAAAGGGAAAATGAACAGTGTGTGTTTCATCACACAGAGTGTGCGAGGTGGGAGAAAGTTTTCCAGAGTGGCTCCCCTCGGTTAAAGGGGAGGGAAAGAAGGTGTCTTTGGTGACAAGTTGGGGGACCCTGGCCCAAGGGAGGGACTGCTGGGTCTTGAGTGGCTGGACAGCGGGGCTCAGCAGGGGGCAGTGGCCAGAGAGAGAGGTGTCACTCTCTCCTAGAGCTTAAGATGACACCCACATTGGTCCCCGCACACAAAGCCCAGGCCCTGGGGCTCCTTGACTGGTCAGAGTTTGCAATCTCTGCTTAGAGAGCTGCGTGGAGGCAGCAGAGGAGTCTTCCCATCGTGTGTCCCCTACTACCTGGAGGACGGCCGGACATCATCCTTCCCTTAGCTGAGCTAGATGCTCTGAATTAATCCCCCGCCCACGCACACGCAAAGCAGGGAGGAAGCAGACTGAGGGGTAGAGTCCCACCACCAGGCCACCCTTTCCACCCTGTGTTCCCAGCCTCGTGTACTTGTGTGAAAGTGGGGACATAGACTTCCCTGGTGGCACAGTGGATAAGAATCTGCTGGTCAGTGCAGGGGACGCAGGTTCGATCCCTGGTCTGGGAGGATTCTACATGCCGCAGAGCAACTAAGCCCGTGCGCCACAGCTGCCGAAGCCTGAGTGCCCCAGAGCCTGTTCTGCAGCAAGAGAGGCCGCTGCAATGAGTAGCCCAGCACAGCAACAGCGAGCAGCCCCCGCTCGCTGCAACTAGAGGAAGCCTGGGTGGCGCAATGAAGACTTAGGGCAACCAAAATTAATAAATAAAACTCAAAAGGAAGAGGAAGGGAAAGTGGGGATGAGCACAGGCTTCCAAGTCGTCACGTACAAACAGCGCTGAGTGCCAAGCGGCCTGTGTGCGGTAGGTGCTGTCGATTCCAGTATGGGTCTCGTAGGCCTCAGAAGCCTCTGTGATTCAGCTCTGCTCTCTCCTGCCATTTCTTCCAGTGCAGTGACATCAGTCCTATTACCTGGCCTCAGAACCACACCCCCCCCCCCAGCCCTTCCCACCACCACGCCTTTGCCCATGCTGTGCCCTTCACTTGGAATGCCCTTTCCCCTCCCTCCTTGCAAAACCGTGCTGTCTTTGAACCCACTCTTTAAATAGACAGGATGTCCCTGGTTTTGAGGTGACTCAGTGCTTGTGAATTTCTTTTAAAGTCTATTGAATTTGTTATAATATTGCTTCTGTTTTTATGTTTTGGTTTTTTGGCCCCAAGGCACGTGAGTTCTTAGCTCCCCGATCAGGGATCATACCCGCACCCCCTGCGTTGGAAGGCTAAGTCTTCCACCAGTTAAGTCCCAGCACTTGTGAATTCTTGTGATGGGCTTATATGAGAGTGGTTAAGACAGCTGAGGACCCTAAATTTAGGGTTCCTATTCTAGTGTGCCATGACACCGCGATTCCCTTGCTTGTGAAAAGGGAGCAAGGAATACCCTTGGTCCCTGCCTCCGTGGGCCAGCCAGAACTAGGGGACGAGGCCAGGCTGGGGGGGTGCAGTGGACAAAGTACAGGGCCCTGGAACAGTAGGGAGGGAACTCTGTCAAGGGTGAGCTGGTAGCAGCTCTGCGCCACCATGCAGCTCCATAAGGACGCAAATAGGAGGCCTCAGGGCACCTGGACTGGGGGCTTCTGAGCTGCAGCCTGCCTCCAACCTCCAAAAACAGGCTCCCTCTGTGAGCCAGCAGCCTTGGGATGGAGTGGATGGGTGACAGATAGCCTGCAGGAACCCGCAGTCTCCTCTCTGGCCTCCTCCTGGGCCTCCTAGCCTCCAGTAGGCTCTGCACCCTGGGCAGGGCCTTGAGGCGGGCAGGGCCGAGACAGAGCACCCTTCTAATGCTTGAGGGTGCTGGGGAGCCGTGACCCTCCGGGGTGAGCCCAGGCAGGGTGTGGGGAGGAACTGAGGCACAGCCACCAGGGTGGAGCTGAGGACTGAGGAGGGAGAGCTGTCAGGACGAGAGGCCTGAGTGAATGTGGGTTTGGGCTTGAGAGGCAACAGGGGTTTTGGTCTCAGGGGCCTGGAGTAGATGAGGACGACAGCCTGACACCAAGGATGCTTTGGAGACGTATGGCATCGAGAGAGGGACATCCAGGGAACTTCTGGCCTGGGATTCTGGGATGCAAGTCCTTTCCCAGCCTGCAATCCTGTGAATCGTGTGGGGCACAGTCATTCCTCAATAAACACTGGCTGGGAGACAGTGGAGAGGGCTATACACACAGGGAGGCCCAGGCCTGGGGGGAGTGCGGCGGAGGTTTATTCAGCATGCATTGAATCCTATTGGGTTGAGCCTGGGATGCCACTGAGGACAAATAGAGACCTGGGTCTATTATCACGGAGTAACAATTCAGTGCAGGAGATATTTGTGCCTGCGTGCTAAGTCACTTCAGTTGTGTCCGACTCTTTGCAACCCTATGGACAAGAGCCTGCCAGGCTCTTCTGTCCATGGAATTCTCCAGGCCAGGATACTAGGGCAGGTTGTCATTGCCTCCTCCAGAGGATCTTCCAGACCCAGGGATCGAGCTCACATCTCTTGTGTCTCCTGCATCGGCAGGCGGGTTTTTTTTACCACTAGGGCCACCTGGGAAGCCCGCAGAAGACATGGTCAGAGAAACAAATGTCTAAGTTTGAATGGAGCTATTGGGAAGAAAAGAATTAGTTCCGTGAGAGCTTTATCAGGTGACTTAAGCTGGGCTGGGGAGCTGGGGAAGGTTTTTGGAGGATGGTTGGAGCTCAGGGATGGAGAACTCAGGGACAGAGGCAGGCACAGGAGAAGGTGTTTCTGACGAAGGGTGCTGCCTGTGCAAAGGCCTAGGAGTGGGGATGAGGTAGATGTTACTGTGGCCAGAGGGAGGCAGAGCCTGAACTCTCCGGGCTGGGGCCATCAGGAGGGGCAAGATGGGGCAGGGTCTTGATGGGGAGCTGGGGTTTTATCACTAGTGGGCTGGGGGTGCATAGGAGGATTTGGAGAAGCACCCTTCAGCAGAAGTAGGGAGGGGGAGCAGGAAGCGGGGCTTGGGGCCTCCCAGAAGAGCCTGGGGCCACTTGGGTGGGGGCATCAGGGTGGAGAGAAGTGGGCTGAGTCGGGATGTCTTTGGGATAAGAAGATGTCCTACGGTTGTCCCTCAGTCTCCATGGGGCATTGGCTCCAGGATCCCCCTTGGATACCAAAATCTGTGGACGCTCAAGTCCCTTATATAATATGGTGTAGTATTTGCATATGAGTCAGGCACATCCTCCTGCACATTTTCCATCATCTCTAGATTACTTATAATACTTAATACAACGTAAATGTTAATGGTTGTTGCTGGTACAAAGCAAATTCAAATTTTGCTTACTAGAACTTTCTGGAATTTGTTTTTCTCGAATATTTTTGATCTGTGGTTGGAGGAATCCAAAGAAGCAGAACCCATGGATACAGAGGGCTGACTGTATAAGACATCTTTAGGGATAAGGTGTCTGAAGGAGTCACTTGTTCTGAGGGAGAAGCTGGCCATGGGCCAAGCAAGGACTGAGGAGGGGGTGCCCTTCTCTTTTGGGAGACAGCTCCACAGAGCCCATGGACTGGGGATTAAGGAGGCTCTTCCATGATGACGGTCTCTGAATGGTGGCTGTGAGCTTGTGCGGGTACCTGTCCTCTGGGAGCAGAACAGAGCGGTGAGGAAGTGCCCAGGGCTTTGCTGAGAGCCAGTCTGTGCTATAGGGACCCCACGGTGTGGGCGGGGGGAAGCTCGGCTGTCCGCATGACCGTGTGCCGGGCGGGTGCGCCCCGCTCCTGGGCCTTACTCGCTTCAGCTACGCCAGTGGACACTGACACCAGGCTCTAGGGCTGAGTGAGGGTTCGCTGGGATGAGATGTGAAGAGGAGCCGCTGACGGGGCGTCCTGTGTGCCCCCTGCACCTGCTCAGCTCCCAGCACCATTTCTGTGGCCGTGGCTCTCTTTGCCTACCTGGGGGGCCGGCTGGAAGTGCCAGGCCAATGATACCAGATCAGCCCAGGCCACTCTGACGTCAGCCTTGGGGTGGCACAGCTCCGAGCTGTGCTCTAGGCCGTCTTGCGAGACTCTCAATGGACACAAGCCCCAGTAGCCTGCAGCACTGCCCGCAGAATTCCATCCTCCAGCTCCCGCATCTGAGGTCTTCACCCCCCTGCCAGCTCTTCCTGGGGTCACCTCCCGAGTAATCCAGGGACCGTCAAGTCCTTGTCTTAGGGTCAGTCTGAGGGGCCCCCAAATGCCGCTGGGGCTTCCCAGGTGGCTCAGTGGTGAAGAACCCGCCTGCCAGTGCAGGAGACATGGGTCAATCCCTGGGTGGGGAGATGCCCGGAGGAAGGCATGGCAACCCACTCCAGTATTCTTGCTGGAGAATCCCATGGACAGAGGAGCCTGGCACACTGCAATCCATGGGGTGGCAAAATAGTCAGCCACAACTTACTTAGCAACTAAACAACAGAGCTACTGATAATGAACAGTGACCGAACTGAACGGGCTGGATTTGCTTGCCCTACAGCTGTTTAAAGAGAACCACCCCCACCCCCGGCCCTGCGCTCCCCAGCACCTGACCAGACCCTCCCCACCTCTGCGGTGTTTGAACCTCCCAAGTTCAGTGTGGTGATCTCCATGACGCAGATGCAGAAATCTAACCCACGGACTGTGATGGCTGTGGCCTAGGGCCCACAGGGCAGGAGAGACAGCGGCAGTGCAGGGCTTCGGGCGTGGGCTGCCAAACCCTTCCCATCCTCCCAGCTCTTCCCAGCGGCTCAGTGTGTCTGGGGCTTGGGGTGCGAGTCGGGGTGAGGTGTCTTTCCGGGGGGACAGATTGAGGAGAGTCAGACAGACTCCAGGCCAGGACGCAACTCCCAGAGTTGGCTGCTCAGCCCCTCCCTCGCCACGTGCCCCATGAAACTGCAGGTTGAATGCACCCTCCTCCTCCCTGACCCTGGGCACGTGGGAGCATGTCCTGCTCACAGGAGGCTCTGGGCTCGCTTCCCCAGCCCACATACCATCTCAGCTTTCAGTCGCCCAGCACCTGCCCCTCCCCACCCCAGCCATCCTCAACAATCTCGTCTTCAAAGGCGCCAAGCGTATCCCAGGCTTTGTGCCTTTCTTGGGCAGTGTTCTCTAAGGGACCATCTGGGGTCTGCTGGAAAACAGCCATAGATGTTCCCAGATGTTCCTGCAGTAAGGGTGGAACCAGTCGGGAATGACTGAGTAGTTACTGCCTGCTTGCTAGGTTGCTTCAGTGGTGACCAGCTCTTTGCACCTGTGTGGACTGTAGCCTGCCAGGCTCTCTGTTCATGGGATTCTCCAGGCAGGAATACTGAGGTGGGTTGCCAGTGGGTCTTCCTAGCCCAGGGATCGAACCCATGTCTCTTACATCTCCTGCACTGGCAGACAGGTTCTTTATCACTAGTGAGTAGCTACCAGCAGAGGGAAATCCTTGTTTCTGTTTGTTTTAGGCTTTTTTGGCTACACCACATGGCACGTGGGATCTTAGTTCCCTAACCAGGGATCAAACCCGGTCTCCTTGCAGTGGAAGCACGGAGATTAACCATTGGACCACCAGGAAAGTCCCCAAAGCCTCATTTTTAAACCGCCTACTCTGTTCTGACTCGAAGCCCAGGCTGGTAATCCCCCCTTGGCCTGGCCAGTCTCACAAGCCCACCTTGCAGGTAAGGAAACAGATTCAGCGCTGACCCTGGGCTCCCCTCCACTTGCTGGCTTCTCCCTCAGCCACGACCCTCTCCAGCCACCACTTGTTTCCACATCTCCTTATCTGCAGGAACTAAGTGAACAACTCCAAACATTTATTGAGTGCCAGCTGTATGCTAAGCATCCAATGTGACTCCTCAAAGTTCTCTCAACAGCCCCTCATGAATGGATAAACGGGCACAGAGCAAAGTCCTTGCCCAGCTGGGAAGCGAGGGTCTAGGTTTGGAGGAGGGAGCTCGGGGTACAGAGAGGAAAACTGAGGGGTGCAGAGGTGAAGCACCACACCTAAGGTCACACACCAAGGACGTGCACGAGCAGGTGTCGAGGCGGCGCTCTTCCTGAGTCCACCGTACGGAGGGAGGAGGGGCGAGGCACAGAGGCCAGGGGGCTGCCAGTGCTGACGCCTAGATGCCAACATTGAGGCTGCACTCCTGGGCGGGCAGGGCTCCGCCACAGGCGGGGTCGGCTGGGATGCACCTGTGTGCCCCTTGGAGGATGCGCTTAGAGGGGGCTTGTGGGGTGAGGCTATTCAGAACAGCTGGATGGAGTCATGGAGTGAGGGAGGGGCAGATCGCTCCATTTCGTGGGCAGGGCTGGGCCCTCTGTTCTGTGGAAGGGCATCAGTGTGCCGAATGGTTGCGAATACGCTGGGGGCGAGATTCGGCAGAGCAGCTGCACGTGGCTGTGCCTAGACTGTGCTGTCTGCTCCGGCAGCTCCAGCAAGAAACTGCAGGGCCACGTTGTCCAGGCACTGTGGTGGGGGAGGGGCTGCCACTTTAAGCTTCTCTTCAAGGAAATGGGATCCGCACCCTCTGTCTGAGCCCCACTCCCCTTGGTCTCTCTAAGCCTTAGTTTCCAAGTCTGATGAAACATTTGCAACTTATATCACAGACAAAGGGTTAATATATACCTAATACAGAGTTCCCAGAAATAAAGAAGAAAGTCAACTACCCTATGTTAAAAAATGGACAAGAGATCCCATTAAATAAATACACTGGCCCTGAAAACATGCTCAACCTTGCTCTCATAAGAGAAATGGAAAGTTTTCATCTCAATTTCTCTTATCCTTCTCTATCCCTTCGTCATTCCTATACCTGGACTGCAAGTGTGATGGCTGGAGCTGAGGCAGTCATCTTGAACCATGAGACATTAGGCATGGAGGCCACCAGGAAACAAGGCTGAATTCCAGAGGACTTTGTAGAGCAGTACCACAGCGGCCCTGGACTATTTATCTCTGGACTTTTACAAGATAGAGAATAGATGTCCATTTTGTTTGGGGAAGAAAATATATAGCGATAGAAATACGACCTTACATCCTTGGCGAGGCTGTGAAGAAATAGGTACTTCTGTTCCTTGCAGGTGGGAGTGCAGCCTAGCATAATGGCATGGTGGAAGTATGCAGCGAATTTATGGCTGTTCTGTGTCTTTGCTGCTGCACACATGCTTTCTCTAGTTGCAGCATCCGCACTTCTCATTGTGGTGGCTTCTCCTGTTGCAGAGCGCAGGCTTTAGGCATGTGGGCTAAAAAAAAGAGGGGAAAAAAAAACCTTGAAATAAAAATGAGACAAATAGGGAATCCCCTGACAGTCTAGTGGTTAAGATGTTGTGTCTTCATTGCCAAAGGCCTGAGTTCAATCCCTGGTCAGGGAATTAAGATGACACAAACTTGTGCAGGATACCAAAAAAGCAAGATAAAGAGACAAATGAACTTAACTGTGGTTTCGAGTTGGTGGCTTAAGCACACAAACAGGAATTATTTCAGATGACTTTGGAACACAGTCATCTGAACACAGTATAACTACATAAAGCTCATTCTCTAATGGGAAATCATAATGTTAGTAACAATATTCATGCTGCTATTCTGAAACTATTATATATATATTTTTAGATAAAGCAAAGAAGTCATTTGGTTAATGTGAGAAACCAAGATTCTCAGTGTTAGAAGACAGATGTACAAATAGAGCAAAGAAGTAAAATCCTGCAATCCTGAGTAACTGAATTGGAAAATCAGTAAGAATACAGCATGTACTATCTCTTAAACAGGAAAAGCATGCTCTCTCTCTCTACACTGAAAAGGCCTAGAAACAGTGACCAGATCTGCAGGAGTGAGCACCCCTGATGCCAACTGTGGTCTCTAATTACCATTTCCCAAGAAAGAAGCCGGGGCTCCTGGAGGAATGGCTGATTCCCGAACTGGGCAGAGGATCCAGGAGCATCTTGTGAGCCCAGAAAGCAAGGATGCTTCTAAAGACCTGGGGGGAGGGACATCCCTGGTGTTCCAGTGGTTAAGAACACCACACTCCCAACACAGGGGGCCCAGATTCCATCGCGGGTCAAGGAACTAGATCCTGCAGGCAGCAATTAAGACAGATGTAGCCAAAAAAAAAGAACTTTTGTTGTCTTTAGTGGAAAGAAGGGAGAAAAGAAAGGAAGGAAGGAGAGGAGGGGGGAAGGGAGGGAATTCCCTGGGTCTCCACTGAAAGGTGCTCAGGATCATCTCACTTTTTGACCAGCTGCACTCAGACGCCTGAGTCATTCAGCATTCAGAAGCAGAGGGGTGTCTGGGCTGATTTTGCTACTGTCCCTTGTCTCAGGAGGACCCTGCTCTGCCCCTCCCCTCTCTACTTCTGGGTGAGCAAGGTAACCTCTCTGAACCTCGGCCCCCTGCTGCCATCCTTAGCTTGAATTGGAGAGGCCCAGCGAGGCATCTCTTGGGAGAGCCCCGCCTTAGTTCCCTTCTCAAGGCTGGGCAAATGGGAAGCCCCTCTGGGCCTCCCTTTCCTCTTCTGGGCAGCCATGAATCTCAAGGTTGAGGTGGGGGTGGGGGCCCTAAGGCCCAGATTCACCATCTACCCTCCAGTCTAGGGGCTCAATTAGAGCAGTGGGGGCCAGAGAGATGTCATACCCCCTGAAGCAGCGGGGAGGGAGGCAGAGAGAAGTACCTGAAGCTCTGCCAATTAAGAGCCCAAGGAAAGCAAGGAGTGTAACCGTGGCTCTGCTCAGCTGATTAGACACCAGTTTTCCTGGTGCATGCATGCTCAGTGGCTCAGTGGTGTCCGACTCTTTGCAACCATTTGGACCATAGCCCGCCAGGCTCCTCTGTCCAGGGGATTTTCCAGGCAAGAATGCTGGAGTGGGTTGCCATTTCCTCCTCCAGGGGATCTTCCCGACCCAGGGATTGAACCCAAGTCTCCTGTGTCTCCTCCACTGGCAGGTAGATTCTCTACCACTGAGCCACCTGGGAAGCTGGGCATCCCTGATTTCCCAGTGGCTCAGTGGCAAAGAATCCACCTGCAATGCAGGAGAGACGGGTTCGATCTCTGGGTCAGGAAGATCCCCTAGAGCAGGAAATGGAAATCCACTCCAGTTTTCTTGCCCGGGAAATCCCATGACCTGAGGAGCCTGTTGGGGTCCATGGGGTCACAGAAGAGCTGGACACGACTTGCTGCCTAAACAACAAGTGGCTCCCACGCTTTCCTGCTTGCCGGTCATCCCAGCCGAGAAAGGAGCTGATGTGCCTAGACTGCGTCCTGGTCCAAACCAGGCAGAGGAGAGCAGAGGAAGTCAAAAGTATTTTCTCAGAGAAGAAAACTGAGGCTCAGAATGCCGGGGTTGCCCCAGGGCACGAGGCCAGGCGAGTGCAGGGCTGGCCTGCCCCTTCGCATCCTGTCCCAGCCCTGGCCCCTTCCAGAGAGGCCCAGGGGCCATGGCTGAGATCATCTCCAAACCGGGAGGGTGTAAACAGTCTACCCCATGGCTGGACCTCAGAAGGGATTCCTGTGACTTCTGGCCCCTTAACCACTTTAGTCCATTCATTCTTTCTGCAAAGGTATGTTGAGTTCTAACCATGTCATGGGCCCTGGACTGGGTGTGTGTAAATGTTAGTGTTAGTTGCTCGGTCGTGCCCAACTCTTTGCGACCCCATGGACTGCAGCTCACCAGGCTCCTCTAGCATGAGATTTCCCAGGCAATGATACTGGAGTGGGTTGCCATTTCCTTTTCCAGGGGATCTTCCCAACCCAGGGATCGAACCCAGGTCTCCTGCACTGCAGGCAGATTGTTTACCGAGTGAGCTACAAGGGAAGCCCCTTGTAGCCAGGTGTGTGGGGCGGTACAGAAAATATAAAGGGCCCATGTATGAATAAGAAGAGGCCACATGGTGATCGGCACTGAGGAGGAAATGGGGAGGCAAGTGGAAGAGGTGACATTTGAAGTGAGAGCAGAAAGAGCAGGAGGAGTCGGGACCACTGAGATTAGGAGGAAAGACACTCCAGTGGAGGGCGCAGCACGTGCAAAGGCCCTGAGGTGGAAAGAGATGGGAGTGTTTGAGGAACAAAGAGGGGTGGTGAGCTGGAGCCAGGTGAGCAAGTGGGGGAGGGAGAAAGAGGAGGTCAAGGAGACAGGCGGGGGCTCCTTGGGGGGCTGCAGGGAGTAGGATGATGGGAGACGCGGGTGAGCTGGGGAGTAACCTGATATGGTTTTTAAGTTCTAGAAAGCGGCCAGGGGCTGCTGTAGGGAGAAAGGACTTGGGGACAAGGGTGTCAGGAGGCGTCGAGCAAACGATGGCTCTGCTCAGGTTTGCTAGGCGCCAATTGTGGACCCCAGGCTTCCTGGCCTCCTGACCACCCCCAGACCTGCTGGGGGAGAGATGACCTACCGGGACAGGGGAAGAATTTGACCAAAGGGAGGAATGTTCTGGGGCCGAAGGGAGGAAAGAAATCCAGGGAGACTCCTGGATATTTGGGTTCCTTAGAGCCTCTCCCTGATCTGTGGAGAAGGAGATGGCAACCCACTCTAGTGTCCTTGTCTGGAGAATCCCATGGACAGAGGGTCCTGGCGGGCCACAGTCCCCAGGGTCGCAAAGAGTCAGACACAACTGAGCAACTGATCACACACGCTTCCTGATCGAGGGAGACTCAGGGGACAGCGAGCCTCTTTGAGGGTGGCCTGGGACCCTCACGCTCACCTCTCCCAGGGGACCAAAGTGCTATATGTGAGCAAGAACCTGAACTTCCCCTTGGCAAAGACATGCTGGACTGTCCGTACCAGGGCTACACTCGCAGTCCAGACAACCACCTTCCCCCCAGGAGAAGGCAGGAAAGGGGAAAAAAATAGAAGAGGTGGGGTCAGGGCAGACGGGAAGCAGAGTGAGATGTTTCGCCACCCCTGCAGGAAGGAAGCGAGCTGGAGCGGGCCTGGGCCTCCCCACCCTGCTTCCTCTGGCAATCGCGCTAAACGAGTCATTCCATTTTGCTGACAAAACAGAGCTCACTGGGCTGGCAAGCTGTTAGGACAGGCCCACAGGGGCCCTGGAGACTGCTCTGGGTTGAGTCAGAGGTTGCTGACTGTCCTATCCCTGGTTACCTGGGAAACCATTACATCTGAGAAGTAAACTCAGCTAATCGATGAGATGCACCGAAAACTGAATGCCCACAGCTAGCCTGGGTCAATGGAATAGGCCCAACTCTTCTCTGTGACGACGCTTGACCGCGTGTTGCACAACCGACGCTTCAAAAGTTGAATGAGTGAATGAAGTGGGCTACAGAGTTTTGCCTCATTTGCCGTGTTCACCCAACCTCTCGCCAACCGACTACCACTTCTTCAAACATCTTGACAACCTTCTGCAGGGAAAATGCTTCCACAGCCAGCAGGATGCAGAAAATGCTTTCCATGAGTTCGTTAAATCCCTAAACATGGATTTTTCAGTTCAGTTCAGTAGCTGAGTCGTGTCCGACTCTGTGAGACCCCATGGACTGCAGCACACCAGGCTTCCCTGTCCATTACCAACGCCCAGAGCTCATTCAGACTTATGTCCATTGAGTTGGTGATGCCATCCAATCATCTCATCCTCTGCCATCCCCTTCTCCTCCTGCCTTCAACTTTCCCAGCATCAGGATCTTTTCCAATGAGTTCTTCACATCAGGTGGCCAAAATATTGGAGTTTCAGCTTCAGCATCATTCCTTCCAATGAACACCCAGGACTGATTTCCTTTAGGATAGACTGGTTGGATCTCTCCAACACCACGGTTGAAAAGCATCAATTCTTCGGTGCTCAGCTCTCTTTATAGTTCAACTCACATCCATACATGACTACGGGAGAAACCATAGCTGTGACTAGATGGACCTTTGTTGGCAAAATAATGTCTCTGCTTTTTAATATGCTGTCTAGGTTGGTCATATCTTTTCTTCCAGGGAGGAACCATCTTTTAATTTCATGGCTGCAGTCACCATCTGCAGTGATTTTGGAGCCTAAGAAAATAAAGTCTCTCGGTGTTTCCATTGTTTCTCTATCTATTTGCCATGAAGTGATGGGATCAGATGCCATGATCTTAGTTTTCTGAATGTTGAGCTTTAAGCCAACTTTTTCACTGTCTTTCACTTTCATCAAGAGGCCCTTTAGTTCTTCTTCACTTTCTGCCATAAGGGTGGTGTCATCTGCGTATCTGAGGTTATTGATATTTCTCCTGGCAATCTTGATTCCAGCTTGTGCATCATCCAGACTTGTATTTAACATGATGTGCTCTGCATATAAGTTAAATAAGTAAGGTGACAATATACAGCCTTGATGTACTCCTTTCCCAATTTGGAACCAGTTCATTGTTCCATGTCTGGTTCTAACCGTTGCCTCTTGACCTGCATACACATTTCTCAGGAGACAGGTAAGGCGGTCTGGTATTTCCATCTCTTGAAAAATTTTCCACAGTTTATTTTGATTCTCACAGTCAAAGGCTTTGGTGTAGTCAGTAAAGCAGAAGTAGATGTTTTTCTGGAACTCTCTTGCTTTTTCAATGATCCTACAGATGTTGGCAATTTGATCTCTGGTTCCTCTGACTTTTCTAAATCTACCTTGAACATCTGGAACTTCACAATTCATGTACTGTTGAAGCCTGGCTTGGAGAATTTTGAGCATTACCTTACTAGCGTGTGAGATGAGTGCAACTGTGCGGTAGTTTGAGCATTCTTTGGCATTGTCTTTCTTTGGGATTGGAATGAAAAGTGACCTTTTCCAGTCTTGTGGCCTCTGCTGAGTTTTCCAAATTTGCTGACATATTGAGTGCAGCACTTTCACAGCATCGTCTTTTAGGATTTGAAATAGCTCAACTGGAATTCCATCACCCCCACTAGCTTTGTTCATAGTGATGCTTCCTAAGGCCCACTTGAGTTCACATTCCACGATGTCTGGCTCTGGGTGAGTGATCACCCCATCGTGGTTATCTGGGTCGTGAGGATCTTTTTTGGATAGTTCTTCTGCGTATTCTTGTCACCTCGTCTTAGTATCACTGAATCCCAAAGCATGGATTTTTATGTTACAGGGACAAACAAACTTATTTCTTATTGACAAAAATGTGCTGATTGTAATGGTTCCTATTTGGATTAATAAAATGTGTTTGAGCCTAGTTATGGTGATTTAAAATTCAGGTTCTTAAACTACGGCTACTTTTGCACCGATCTAATAATTGCATATGAATCTAGAATAATTTTAGAAATAAAAAAATCGAATGAAGATAACTAAAAGGACCTACTGTATCACACAGGGAACTAGACTCAATACTTTTAATAACCTGTAAGGGCAAAGAAACTGAAAAAATACATGCATTTTATATATATACACGTATATATGTATATATAACGTCCCAGGGCTTCCCTTGTGGCTCAGCTGGTGAAGAATCCACCTGCAATGTGGGAGACCTGGGCTTGATCCCTGGGTTGGGAAGATCCTGGGGAGTAGGAGATGGCAACCCACTCCAGTATTCTTGCCTGGAGAATCCCCATGGACAGAGGAGCCTGGCAGGCCACAGTCCACGGGGCTGCAAAGAGTCAGACACGACCGAGCGCGTGAGCACAGCACGTATATGTGTCTGAATCACTGCGCCAGAGGCCTGAAACCAGCACAACGTCGTGAATGAACAGTGCTCCAGTTTCTTAAGAAAGAAAAAAATAACTTGAAAATGAAGCCCCCCAAAAATGTCTCATGAAAGGGAGGAAAAAGACTCGCAATGCTGACAAATTAAGATCAGGGCATAATGAAAATAATGGAAAACAGTACAATTATTTTTTAAAGTGGGGGACAGCCTCTATGAAGATAGTAGAACGCATACAGCTATTTGGGCCATGGTGTACTGCGAAGGGCGGCGGGGCCTTGCCAAGTTGACTTGGGTGGCAGTTACCTGGTGTGCCCACGTCAAAAATTAACTAAAACCCACACCTGACATTAATGCACTTTACGCATGCTCCTGGGTGTAAGCCATACTGCAATAATGAAGAAAAAAGAAAAAATATAAATCTATGTTTCACAAAAAATTTGAAAAAATTACAAAAAATGTCAATGGGGGATTGAAGTGGTCCCCCATTGAAGGGAAAAAACAGAGATTTATGTTTCAATGAGCACATATATTCACAACAGAGTGTGTGAACAAGACAATTTTCAGATTAATATGCAGAGTAGAATTAAATTTCTGTAAAAATAGCATACACTATATAAGAATATATAGTAATATATTATAATAAGAATATATATCATAATATATAAGTAAAATAATTATATATATATAATTTCTGCATCTGTATATAGGTATAAACTACCTGAATGGACACATATATAGCTGCTCTCTAAAGGGCACAGTGGGGCTTCTCTTTTTACTGAACAGGACTCTGTAAATTTGAATCTTTCCTACTGAGAGTATCATATTTTTGTATTTAAAATAAAATAATGAAAGAAAACAGTTAAAGAATTCGCTTTTTTCCTAATGACTTGACTAATCTATGCAATGGATCAAGTCTGGACCCTGGACAAGTCACCTTTCCCTTTCTGGGCCCCAGTTTCCTCCTCTGCAAAATGGAGAGAAATATTCATAGCAGCCCCTGAGAGGGCAGACCCAGCCGTACCAGCCCAAGCGCCCAGCCTCTGGGCGGGACAAGCTCTGCGGAGCTGCTCACACAGCAGCGCTCCCCGTGGGACCAGGCCGAGGCTGGACGTCGGCTCTTCTCTTGCCCTAACTTGTTTTCAGCTGGGCTTTGCTGGGTGGGGCTGCCAGCCTGTCCCTTCCTATTAGCTGTTGCTTCTTTTGTGTGTGTGTGTGTATTTTTGTGTATCTGGTATGCACATCTTATCTTTGTAAGCAGAGGAAAGAAATATAAAAATCAAGCTGTAAACGATGTTCTGGGCAAAACAAGTGAGTTATCTCAGTCTTCACTGTCCCTTAGAAGCACAGTGACCATCCTCCCTGTTGCAGAGATAAGAAGTGGACGGCCGTCCCCAGTGGTCCGGAGGCTGGGAGTCTGCCTGACTGTGCAGGGGATGCGGGTTTCATCCCTGGTTTAGGAAGATCCTGCAGGCTGTGGAACAACTAAGCCTGTCTCCACAACGACTGGAGCCTGGGTCCCAGAGTTCACACACTGCAGCAGAGAGCAGCCACTGTTCTCTGCAACTAGAGAGAGCCTGTGCACAGCAACAGAGACCCAGCGCAGCCGTAAATACATTTCTCTAAAAAAAAAAACAAAGAAAACTGAGGCCTAGAGAGGCGAAGCTACTTGTCCGAAGTCATACAGCCAGTGGGCAGAGTTAGGATTTGAACCTGAACTGTCAGAGTCCAGAGTCTGTGCTCATAACCCTTTGCTGTTTTTCATCTCCTGTGTATTCAATAGTATGAATAAACCATAGAAATGGAGGTAATGAGGCTCATCTCTAGATGAAGGAATGAAAAGAAACTGTTCTGCCTTTGGTTTGACACAAAGTGTTGTTGTGTACTAAGAAAAATAAACACTTTAAAATAGTAAGAGTCCTTGTTTTGTAAACGAGAGGTAATTTCTGCTTATTCCTTCCTCCTCCTTAGCTTGTCAGTTGATGATTCTCTAGGAGAGTCACATTACTTGGATAATAACAAAAATATAAAAAGGCCATTTTTTAAATGCTGGGAGGCAGTGCATGAAATGCCAGGAGAGGTTTTCTCTGAGCTGAGTGATTGTGGGAGAGATTGTGTCTTTTTTTGTTTGTTTTCTTTTCTGCTTCTTTAATTCTCCATCTGGAAATTGCTCCACCTTTTTATAATTAGGAGCAAATGACCATATAAAACCCTGGGGTGGGGCTGTCACTCCAGGTGTTGCCTCTGGCAGGGGCTGGCCCTGAAGGTGACTCTCAGCCTCCTGCCAGTTTGATTTCAGGGTTAGGGGGAGACGGGTGTGTGTGTGGGGGGTGGGCTATGCATTTTCTCAGAGGCACCAGCACTGTGAACCCTCAAGCAGAAATCCTTTCTTGGAGACTTCCCTGGTGGTGCAGGGGCTATGACTTTGCACTTCCGATGCAGGAGGTCGGGTTCCATCTGTGGTCAGGAAATGAGATCCCGCCTGCCTCAACTAAAGATCTTGCCCGCTGCAATGAGGATCGAAGATCCCACGTGGCACAACTAATACCCAGCCAAATAAATTAATCTTTTTTAAAAAAAGAAATCCCCTCTTGGAGGCTTAATAAATGGAGATCGGACTCTCCTCTGAAGTGTTGGGGGTGAAGATTAAATGAAGAGATTCAAGGAAGGGATGGTCCCATCTAGCCCAGGCCTGCAGTCAAGGATTCAAATCCAAAGCCCTAAACCTTCCTGAGCTGCTGTTTTTGGGCTTTCCAGGTGGTTCAGTGGTAAAAAGAAACCACCTTCCAATGCAGGAAATGTGATGGGTTCAATCCCTGGGTCAGGAAGATCCTTTGGAGCAGGAAATGGCAACCCACCCCAGTATTCTTGCCTGGAGAATCCCATGGACAGAGGAGCCTGGCGGGCTACAGTACATGGGGTCACAGAGAGTCGGACACAACTGAGAGACTAGACAACAAGAGCAACAATGAGGAGCAAGCATGCAGTAGGTGTCCTGTTATTGCCCCCAGAGGCACTGAGATGATGCTGACCTTCCCTGAGCATAGGTTTCGTCTAGTCTTCAGTCTCGCAGGATGCTGACGTGCCAGTCTCGGGATGAGCTGTCCACCGCTCCTGCAGGAGGCGCTTCCCCGTGAGGTCGCTCTGCAGGACACCTGAGCAGCGTCCCCGCTGCCTCTGTGCGCCCGCCTGCCCACAGTTCCCCATGCTTGCTCAGCGTCCTCGCACTCACGCTCTCGCAAATTCCCTCTGTCAGGTCGCTGCCATCTCCTCCCCACCTGCTGGACTCCTGTCCATTCTTCCGCATTGCCCTCTCTTCCGGGAAGCCTTCTTTAACGGCCCCCAGCAGGGCCCAGCTCCCTGGTCTGGAGTCCTCCAGCCACAATCCCTCTTTCCAACCCAGACCTGACCCCATGGGGGTGGGGGAATCTGTGTTTGCCTTTGCTCACCAGCCTGGGGGGCTCTTGAGTCCAGCATCACTGAGAGTGGGGCCATGCACAGTGTGGCATCGAAATATACATAAACAAATGACGTGGTCATGAACACAGTACCCTCAGCCTCCAATGGTTAGAACCTTGTGCTTCCACTGTCGAGGACCTGGGTTCAATCCCTGGCCAGGGAACTAAGATCCCACAGCCGCACAGAGAAGCCAGAAACAACAACAACAAATGTGGATGGTTTGGAGGGAAATCAGCATGCAGGACCCCTGTGATGCTGGCTGCCAGGGGCTGTCTGGAGGGAAGGCCAGATGGCAGTGGGCATCAAGGACTCTCAGATGCCCCTGCCCTGTCACTCCTCGAGAAGTGGTTGTGAAGCTTTGGCACAGCAATGCACAGCTCAGTGACATTTCTAATTCTGGGGAAAATTGGAAGCAGCCCCCAGACCTACCCCAAGAGGGCTCTTTAAGTAAGTGTGTAGATGATGAACCATGGTGTGATGAGGGGAGGGCTGGGACCAAAACACCTCTAGCCTGCAGGAGACCAGCCCCATGCCAGCAACTCTACTCCTGGAGCTTGACCCACGGAAATGTGACACAGATGTTCCCAGTAGCCGCATTCCTAGTCACCCCAACCGGAAACCACCCCGAATACCCGTCCATCAGAGGACGGAGGCACTGTGCTTGAGACCTGCTGTGGAATACTGCTGTGGTGCGCTCAGTCTTGTCTGACTCTGCAGCCCTGTGGCCTGCAGCCTGCCAGGCTCCTCTGTCCATGGACTTTTTCAGGCAAGAGTGCTGGCATGGGTTGCTGTTTGCTACTCCAGGGGATCTTCCCGACCCAGGGATCAAACTTGCATCTCTTGGGTCTCCTGCATTGGTAGGCAGATTCTTTACCACTGAGCCACCTGGGAAGACCTGGAATACCATACAGCCACAAAAAAGAGTCTACCATCAACTTACCACTGCATCTGCTGAATCAGTTCTCCTTCCATTTATATGAGGTTCTGCCACAGGCAAAACTAGTCTGTGTGTGAAAATTGATCAGTGTGACAACCAACTTAAAAAAAGGACCAAAATCACACAGTCACTTCAATCAATGCAGAAAAAGCATTTGACAAAATCCAACACCCTTTCACAGTAGAAACATTCAACAAACTATGAATAGAAGGGGGCTTACTCAATAGAATAAAGACCATGTTTGAAAACCCCACAAGTCCCACCACATTCACTGGTGACAAACTAAAACCTTTCTTTTAATATCAGGAATAAGGCAAGTGTCAGTCAATTTGGGCAGCGATAACAAAGGGCCACAGACTGGGTGGCTCACAAACAGCAGACGTGTGTCTCCCCCAGTCTGAAGGCTGGAGTCTGAGACCAGTGTGCAGTGTGGTCAGGCTCTGGTGAGGGCCCTCTTCTGGGCTGCTTTCTGGTTGTGACCTCACAGTCTGCAAAGAGGGTAAGAGAGCTCTCTGGGGTCTCTCTATAAAAGCATGAATCCCATTCATGAGGGCTCTTCTGTCATGACCAAATCACTTCCCAAAGGTCTTACCTTCTAACAGCATCACATTGGCTGTTAAGACGTCAATATATGAATCTGGGGGTAGTGGGCTGCGGTCCATGGGGTTGCTGGGAGTCGGGCATGGCTGAGCGACTTCACTTTCACTTTTCCCTTTCATGCACTGGAGAAGGAAATGGCGACCCACTCCAGTGTTCTTGCCTGGAGAATCCCAGGGATGGGGGAGCCTGGTGGGCTGCCGTCTATGGCGTCGCACAGAGTCGGACACGACTGAAGCGACTTAGCAGCAGCAGCAGCAACACTCAGTCTGTAACAACAAGGATGTTTGCTTTCACCAACTGAATTCAGTTTAGTCCTAGAATGCCTAGCCAGAACAATTAGACAAGAAAAAGAAATAAAGTCACCAAAATTGGAAAGGAAGAAGTAAAATGATCTCTTTTTGCAAGCGGCAAGATCTTATATGCAGAAAACCCTATAAAGACCCCACACACGCCAAACAACAAAAAACCCTCTTAGCACTAATAAACAAATTCAGCAAAGCAGCAGAATACAAAATCAACATGCAAAAATCAGTTGCTTTTGTATACACTAACGATGAAAAATCCAAAAAGAAAACTAAGAAAACAATTCTACTTACAACAGCATCAGAAAGAATAAAATACTTAGGAATATACTTAACAAAGAAAGGGAAGTCTTGTGCACTAAAAACTACAAAATGTTGCCAAAAGAAATTAAAGAAGATATAAGCAGAAAGACATCTGAGTTTATAGACTGAAAACTTAATATTGTTAAGATGACAATGCTATCCAAAGGAATCTACAGATTCAATGCTACTCATATAAAAATGGTAATGACTTTTTTTGAAGAAATAGAAAAATCTATTATAAAATTTATATGGAATCTTGGGACTTCCTTGGTGATCCATTGGCTAAGCCTCCGCATTTTCACTGCTGAGGGAATGGTTTCAATTCCTGGTTGGTCAAAAAAAGATCAATCCCACATGCCACATGGCATGGCCAAAAAATTTTTAAATTTTATATGGAATCTCAAGGATCTTGCATAGCCAAAACCATTTTGAAAAAGAAAAACAAAGTTAGAGGACTCACACTTCCTGTTTTCAAAACTGCTTACAAAGCTACAATAATCAGAATAGTGTGGCGCTGATACAAAAACAAATCGATCAATGGAACAAAGATTCCAGAAATAAACCCTCAAATACATGGTAAAGTAATTTTTTATAGAGATGTTAAGGTCATTCAGTGGGGTAAAGGACAGATTTTCTTTTTTTCAGTGAAACAGCTGGTTCTGGAAAAATTGGATCTCCACAGGCAAAAGAATGAAGCTGGAACCTTACCTAACACCATGCACAAAAACGAAGTCCAAATGGATCAGAGAGCTGAATGGAAGAAGAAAAAAAGAAAAACATCAGGCAAAATCCTTGGATATGACTCCAAAACACACAGCTAACAAAAGAAAAAATATATACAATGAAATTCATGGAAATTAAAAACTTTTGTGCACCAAAGGAAATAATCAAGAGAGTAAAAAGGCAATATATAATTATATATGTATATAATATATATATAATCCCCTGGAGGAGGGCATGGCAACCCAGTCCAATATTCTTTCCTGGGGAATCCCATGGACAGAGGAGCCTGGCAGGTTACAGTCCATAGGGTCGCACAGAGTTGGATACGACTGAAGTGAATTAGCATACACACACACACACACACACATATAACACAACCGAAAGACAAAGAGACAAACAACCCCATTTAAAAACAGGCAAAGACTATACCTCAATTTAAAAAAAAAAAAAAAGAAAATCCACCTTAAAATAAAAAGCGAAAAACAAACAAAAAATAAATAAAAATGGGCAAGATGATACACAAATGGCCAATAAGCACAGGAAAAGATGCTCATTAGTTATCAGGGAAATGCAAATCAAAACCGCTGTGAGCTAGCACGTCACACTCATTAGGATGTTTATAATACAGACAAAGGGAAGCTGACACTCTGCTGAAGGTATGAGAAAGTGAAACCATGCATTGCTGGTGGGGATGTGAGATGGTGCAGCTGTTGTGGAAGACAGTCTGGCAGTTCCTCGAAAAATTAGACATAGAATCACCACGTGGTCCAGCAACTTCGCCTCCGGGTGTACCCAAAGAACTGATGGCAGGGAGGTGAAGAGGTATGTGTACAGAAGCTTTTTTTTTTTTACAATAGGCAAAAGATGGAGGCAGCCCCTGTCCATTGATGGATACATGGAAAAACAAATGTGGGGTATCCAGACAGTAGAACGTTATCCTTAAAAAGCAATGAAGTTTTGACACATTCTACAATATGGATGGGCTTGGACTGCAAGGAGATCAAACTAGTCAGTTCTAAAGGAAATCAATCCTAAATACGCATTGAAAGGACTGATGCTGAGGTTGAAGCGCCAATACTTTGGCCACCTGATGCGAAGAGCTGACTCATTTTGGAAAAGACCCTGATGCTGGGAAGGACTGAGGGCAGGAGAAGAGGGTGACAGAGGGTGAGATGGTTGGATGGCATCACAGACTTGATGGACATGAGTCTGAGTGATCTCTGGGAGACAGTGAAGGATAAAGAAGTCTGTCGTGCTGCAGTCCATGGGGTCGCAAAGAGCTGGACATGACTGAGCAGCCGAACAACAACAATAACAACGTGGATTGACTTTGAGGGCATTATGCTAAGTGGTGTTCAGTCCAGTTCAGGTCAGTCGCTCAGTCGCACGCCAGGCCTCCCTGTCCATCACCAACTCCCAGAGTTCACTGAAACTCACGCCCATCGAGTCAGTGATGCCATCCAGCCATCTCATCCTGGGTCGTCCCCTTCTCCTCCTGCCCCTAATCCCTCCTAGCATCAAAGTCTTTTCCAGTGAGTCAACTCTTCGCATGAGGTGGACAAAGTACTGGAGTTTCAGCTTTAGCATCAATCCTTCCAAAGAAATCCCAGGGCTGATCTCCTTCAGAATGGACTGGTTGGATCTCCTTGCAGTCCAAGGGACTCTCAAGAGTCTTCTCCAACACCACAGTTCAAAAGCATCAATTCTTCAGCACTCAGCCTTCTTCACAGTCCAACTCTCACATCCATACATGACCAATGGAAAAACAATAGCCTTGACTAGACGGACCTTAGTCGGCAAAGTTATGTCTCTGCTTTTGAACATGCTGTCTAGGTTGGTCATAACTTTTCTTCCAAGGAGTAAGCGTCTTTTAATTTCATGGCTGCAGTCACCATCTGCAGTGATTTTGGAGCCCAAAAAGTTAGCCAGTCACAAAAGAACAAATACTTCAGGATTCCAGGTAACATACGGCACCTAGAATGATCAGATTCATGGAGACAGAAAGGGCGGTGGGTGCCAGGAGCTGAGGAGCTGAGGGAGGTGGGAATGAAGAGTTCTTTAATGGGAACAGAATTTCAGTTTTACCTGGTAAAAAGGGTTCTAGAGATGGATGGTGGTGATGGTTACCCAACAAAGTGTACATACTTAATGCTACTGAACTGTACACTTAAAAATGGCTAAGACGGGGACTTCCCTGGTGGTCCAGTGGTTAAGACTTCACCTTCCAATGCCAGAAGTGTGAGCCCGATCCCTTGTCAGGGAGCTAAGATCACACATACCTTGGGGCCAAAAAACCAAAACATAAAGGAAAAGCAATATTGTAACAAATTCATTAAAGACTTTAAAAGTGGTCCATAAAAACATCTTTTTAAAAATGGTTAAGATGGTAAACTCTACATTTTATTTTACCATTTTCTTTTGTTAATTGTTAGCTTTATACTGGAGTACAGTATTCTTGCTTGGAAAATTCCATGAACAGAGGAGTCTGGCGGGCTACAGTCCACGGGGTCGCAAAGTCGTACACAGCTGAGCACACATATACATCAGCAGCCAATAGTCAATTTACAAATGTTCTGTTACTTTCGGGTGTAAAGCAAGGTGAGTCAGGTATACATGTGAGTGAGTGATAGTTGCTCAGTCATGTCTGACTCTTTGAGACCCCATGGACTGTAGCCAGGTTCCTCTGTCCATGGAATTTTCCAGGCCAGAATATTGGAGTGGGTTGCCATTTACTTCTCCCAGGGATATTCCCAACCCGGGGATCAAACACGGGTTTCTTGCACTGCGCGTAGATTCTTTACCATCCAAGACGCCAGGGAAGCCTACTGGTAAGAGACATTTCTAAGTATAAAGAAAGGTCAACTTCAAAAGTATCAGCAGATAGTGCTCGCTTCGGCAGCACATATGCTAAAATTGGAACGATACAGAGAAGATTAGCATGGCCCCTGGGCAAGGATGACACGCAAACTCGTGAAGCGTTCCATATTTTTTAGTGTGGAGATTCCTTAAAAATTGCAAACAGAACTACCGTATGACCCAGCAATCCCACTGCTGGGCATACACACTGAGAAACCAGAATTGAAAGAGACACATGTACCCCAATGTTCATCGCAGCACTGTTTATAATAGCCAGGACATGGAAACAACCTAGATGTCCATCAGCAGATGAATGGATAAGAAAGCTGTGGTACATATACACAATGGAGTATTACTCAGCCGTTAAAAGAATTCATTTGAATCAGTTCTGATGAGATGGATGAAACTGGAGCCTATTATACAGAGTGAAGTAAGCCAGAAAGAAAACACCAATACAGTACACTAACACATATATGGAATTTAGAAAGATGGCAATGACGACCCTGTATGCAAGACAGGGAAAGAGACACAGATGTGTATAACGGACTTTTGGACTCAGAGGGAGAGGGAGAGGGTGGGATGATTTGGGAGAATGGCATTCTAACATGTATACTATCATGTAAGAATTGAATCGCCAGTCTATGTCTGACGCAGGATACAGCATGCTTGGGGCTGGTGCATGGGGATGACCCACAGAGATGTTATGGGAGGGAGGTGGGAGGGGGTTCATGTTTGGGAACGCATGTAAGAATTAAAGATTTTAAAATTAAAAAAAAAGTATCGGCAGATAAATGCGTGACTTATCTTATCTATAGAGAATACATTAGAACATGTAGTGACTCTGTACACCTTTTCCAAAGGAATGCCCGAGACAAAAGTAGCAAAAAACTTATAAATGACAACCATCAATCAGATGAAACAATTTAGATGAAGCTTATCTCTCTTGAATAGATGGGGACTGGGCAAGTGGTCAGAAGGGAAATACAATGTGCTTTTAACTTTGCTTGAAAAATAATATTCAGTTCCATGTTGCTTAACATAGCTCTGTTTTTGCGGACTAAATCCTGCATTTATGCATTCCTTTTCAGATTCTCTTCCCATATAGGTTATTATAGAATATTGAGTTCCCAGTGCTGTACAGTAGCCAAAAAAAAAAAAAAAACAAAACATTTAAAGGATGCCTTTATGATTCCACTTATATGACATACCTATAATAGTCAAATTCATAGAGAAAGCAGAGTAGTTACCAGGGACTTGAGGGAGGGGACGGGAAGTTCGGGTTTCACGGGCGCAGGGTTTTGGTTTGAGAAGATGGCAAAGTTCTGGAGGTGGGCCGGGGTGATAGTTGTACCACAATGTAAGCGTACCTAGAGCCACTGAACTGCGCGCTTAAGATGGTTAGGATGGCAAATAGTCTGCTACGCACATCCTACCGATGGGCACACTGAAACAGAGAGCAACACTGTACGAGCAGCCTGAGGACTGAGGTCCTACTGCGCGCTGCCTGGGGTGGGTCACGCAGCACCTCCTCACCAAGTCTAACCGTGCTTCCAGTGCTTAGGTGAGGAGCACGGGTCTCAGCGACATCCGTGCCCCACAGCGGGTGGAGCAGGGTCCAGAATGGCACCCTGCCCCAGGGGGGCACCATCCGGTGGATGGCCTGCCCACTGGTCTCCCTGAACCTCCAACGTCTCGTCTCTAAGAGGGGCTCCTGGGGCTCCCCTGGGGCTCCAGGGCTTCAGAATCTGCCTGCCAGTGCAGGGAACTTGGGTTTGATTCCTGCTCCTAGAAGATTCCACGTGCCGCGGGGCAACTAAGCCCACGTGCCACAACTACTGAAGTCCACGTGCCTGGAGCCCGGGTTCCAAAACGAGAAGCCACCGCAGTAAGAAGCCCGCACACTGCGACTAGAGGGTCGCCCCGCTCGCTGCAAAGGCTGAGCACAGTAACGAAGGCCCAGAGCAGCCAATAAACAGATAACAATTTTTTTAAAAACAAGAGCGGGGCTCCTGTGAGTTCCATTACACCACCCCTTAGGCAAGATCCCTCCATGTCATCAACACAACCTCTTGTAAGAATGTTCAGCTTGGGACGCCCCTGGTGGCCCACTGGTTAAGATCCACGCTTCCACTGCAGGGAGAGCAGGTTTGATCCCTGGCTGGGGGACTAAGGTTGCACATGCTGTGTGGGGCAACCAAGAAATAATGAAAAATAAAATACTCCTCTGGAGATGGATCGGAAGGAGTGAGGGCAGAGCTGCAGGAATGGCTCAGGCGAGCGACAGGAGAGGAAAGCAGTGGCATCAGTGTCTCCATGGCGACAGGAAACCCTGGGGGGAGGAGGGGAAGCAGAGTCGCTGTTTAAAGGGTAAGAGAAGGATAAGAAGGGGGTGTGGCTCTTTATTCACTCACTCAACAAGCAGTTACTGAGAGACAGGTGGTGTTGTGGGAACTGTGGATGTGTCCGTGATCAAGGCAGAAAAAATCCCATCCTCATGGCTCCACACTCCAGATAGGGAAGCATAAAAGGAAATGAAATTGTTTTAGACCCTGGGAGGTAAAACAGGTGATGTCACAGAGACATAGGAAAGCTATGAAATACCTACACAACATATCAAAAAGCAAAAACATCACTTTGCTGACAAAGATCCATATAGTCAAAGCTATGGTTTTTCCGATAGTCGTGTACGGATGTGAGAGTTGAACCATAAAGAAGGCTAAGCGCCGAAGAACTGATGCTTTGGAACTGTGGTGTTGGAGAAGACTCTTGAGAGTCCCTTGGACTGCAAGGAGATCAAATCATTCAATCCTAAAGGAGATCAACCCTGAATATTCATTGGAAGGTCTGATGCTGAAGCTGAAGCTCCAATATTTTGGCCACCTGATGCAAAGAGCTGACTCATTGGAAAAGGTGCTGATGCTGGGAAAGATGGGAGGCAGGAGGAGAAGAGGAAACCAGAGGATGAGATGGTTGGACGGCATAACCGACTCAATGGACATGAGTTTGAGCAAACTCCAGGAGATGGAGAAGGACAGGGAAGCCTGCCGTGCTGCAGTCAATGGGGTCGCAATGTTGTAGCCACGTGTTCCGGGAAACAAACTCACTCAGAAGGACAATGCAGATAGTGGAGTGTAGTTTATTACACCGGCGGGGCCAAGGCAGGGCTTCCCTTAGCCAAGGACTCTGACCGACTTCTGTGAAAACCTTATATACCTTACGGGTAGTGCTCAAGCCCACCTCCCCAAATTCCTTAAACCTAGCCTGGAAAATGTCAAAGGGAGATACAGTCAGGTTACAGGCATGATTCATAATCAGAAGGGTCAGGTTGTTATACACTGCGGCCTACACCAATGGGTGCCGTCAAGATTACAAAGGTGATTGACCGTATAGGGGATCATTACATTCTTTTTGGTGACAGGAAATCTTGGTATGGAATCGTGTTTATCAGTCCGGGAGGCCAGTTCGGCCGTAGGTATGTTATCGCCATGGCTACCAGGCACATGGTCCAAAGCTCACTGAAAGTGCAAGATGGATTTTCCTTCTTTTTCAAGATGGAGTCAGCTTGGCCTGTTCCTTTCCTCCCTCAGCAGAGAGTCAGACTTAGCGACTGAACAGCAACGTCGAGACTGACGATAGCGAAGCTTCTTGGGGGAGGTGAAAGTTAGGTTGAGCCTGAGGGACGAGGAGAAACTGGCCGTGGGGAAAATGATAGGAAATGCATTTCAGCCAGAGGAAACTGCCGGTGCAATGGCCCTGGGGTAGGGAAAGTCTCTGCATGTTTGGGGAATGGCAACATGGAGCCTGTTTTTCCTTCCAGACTGTCTGCCAGGGGAGAGGGGCTTAGCTTTCCACTGGGAGCAGGAAGGGGAGGCGGCCGTCTCTAGGCAACTGCTCCCCAGTGGTCCCACAGGGGGAGGGGCACAGGCACCACAGACTTTCAGGGTCAGGTCACTGACCTTGTGCAGCCCAAGGGGGTCATTCTGACATAATTGCCAGAAGAGAGTAGACGCCTGAACCAAAGAGCTCAGTGTGTTGATTTTAGCAACTTAACACTCATCCCAGGCTGATGTACCTGGAACATTTTAAACCAGCCCCACCCCAATCCCAGCAGCCTTGGGCCCAGGCCTTGCCATGTCCTGCATGGACTGGGATCCTAACACTCACTGCCCTGACCTGAGGGTGCTGACAGACCCATAACAGTCAGTGACATTCTTTCTTCCGTAATTTTTTGTTAGGTAATTTTTAAAATTAAAAGATATATTATTTGTTCTGGCTTCTCTGGGTCTTCGATGCTGTGCGCAGCCTTCTCCAGCTGCAACAAGAGGGTCTAGCGCGTTCAGGCTCAGAAGCTGAGATGCTCAGGCTTGGTTGTGCTGTAGGATCTTAGTTCCCCAAACAGGGATTGAACTCAGGCCCCCTGCATTGGGAGCATGAAATTTTATACGCTCGACCGCCAGGGAAGTTCCCTCAGCGGCAAGCTTTTTTAATGGTTAGTGCACCCAACCACGAGTTTCCCTGGCAGCTAAGACGGTAAAGAATTTGCCTGCAATGCAGGAGACCTGGGTTCGAACCCTGGGTCAGAAAGATCCCCTGGAGAAGGGAATGGCTGTATCCAACCATGCCACATGCTCCAACACCTACTACGGCTCCCCATGGCCCTGGCCTTGGCGTTCGCCCCTTGCTGACATTTCCACCACCTTCCCACAGACACCCCACATGCCCACGTGCTTCCTTCCCGTCCCACTTTCTCTGTCCAGATGCGGTCAGTCAACATGCCTCCACGTGCTCTCCCTTGTGACCGGGGAGCACTCCCACAATCTTCTCACAGGAGCCGGCATTCTCACGGATGGTTCGTGGTGGCGTGGAGACATGAAAACACATCGATGGTGAAAACGTACGTGTCAGCTTCGGCAGGCAACAGATCCCAGGGGGTTGGTCACACGTTAGTCTAGAGGGTACTGTGAAAATCTTTCCCAGATGTGGTTACCACCTCCCATCAGTCAACCTTAAGGCAAGGAAGTTATCCCTGAGACTCTGGGGGGGGGCCTTATCTAATCAATTGAAGGCCTCAGGAGCCAAAACAGAGTCTCCTGGGAAAAAAGAACTCTCTTCAAGACTGCAGGTTATGGAACTTCCCTGGTGGTCCCCTGAACTTCCCGCAGGCTCGGTGCTTCCAACACAGAGAGCCCGGGTTCGATCCCTGGTCAGGGAACTGAGAGTTCGAGTGCCATAACTAAAGATCCCACACAGTGCAACAAAGGCCGAAGGTCCTGCCTGCTGCAACTGAGACCTAGAGCAGCTATCTGTTCAGTCTAGTTTTGGCTGCACGGGGTCTTCGTTGCTTTGCGCTGGTTTTCTCTAGTTGCAGCGAGCAGGGGACCACTCTTGGCTGCGGCCTGTGGGCTGCTCTGGGGTGGCTTCCCTTGTAGCACAGCATGGGCTATGGGTGCCCAGGCTTCAGTAACGGCAGCACTGGGGCTCGGGAGTTGTGGCACATGGGCTAAGCTGCTCCATGGCTTATCAAATCGTCCAGACCAGGGATTAAACCCATGTTCCCTGCACTGGCAGGGGGGTTCTTATCTGCTCCACCACTAGCGAAGTCCCAGCATGTGCCGTACTACTCTGTTTCTTTAGAAGGCCCTCACCGATACAGGCACCCAGAGGCCTCACGGTGGGCAGAGGCAGGACTTGCTTTTTATTTTTTTTTTAATTTATATTTATTTATTTTGGCAATGCCAAAGAAGGCTCCAACTACTGCACAATGGCACTCATCTCACACGCTAGTAAAGTAATGTTCAAAATTCTCCAAGCCAGACTTCAGCAATACGTGAACTGTGAACTCCCTGATGTTCAAGCTGGTTTTAGAAAAGGCAGAGGAACCAGAGATCAAATTGCCAACATCCGCTGGATCATGGAAAAAGCAAGAGAGTTCCAGAGAAACATCTATTTCTGCTTTCTTGACTATGCCAAAGCCTTTGACTGTGTGGATCACAATAAACTGTGGAAAATTCTGAAAGAGATGGGAATACCAGACCACCTGACCTGCCTCCTGAGAAACCTATAGGCAGATCATGAAGCAACAGTTAGAACTGGACATGGAACAACAGACTGGTTTCAAATAGGAAAAGGAGTGTGTCAAGGCTGTATATTGTCACCCTGCTTATTTAACTTCTATGCAGAGTACATCATGAGAAACGCTGGGCTGGAAGAAGCACAAGCTGGAATCAAGATTGCCGGGAGAAACATCAATAACCTCAGATATACAGATGACATCACCCTTATGGCAGAAAGTGAAGAGGAACTAAAAGCCTGTTGATGAAAGTGAAAGAGGAGAGTGAAAAAGTTGGCTTAAAACTCAACTTTCAGAAAATGAAGATCATGGCATCCGGTCCCATCACTTCATGGGAAATAGATGAGGAAACAGCAGAAACAGTGTCAGACTTTATGTTTTTGGGTTCCAAAATCACTGCAGATGGTGACTGCAGCCATGAAATTAAAAGACACTTACTCCTTGGAAGAAAAGTTATGACCAATCTAGGCAGTATATTCAAAAGCAGAGACATTACTTTGCCAACTAAGGTTCGTCTAGTCAAGGCTATGGTTTTTCCTGTGGTCATGTATGGATGTAAGAGTTGCACTGTGAAGAAGGCTGAGCGCCGGAAGAATTGATGCTTTTGAACTGTGGTGTTGGAGAAGACTCTTGAGAGTCCCTTGGACTGCAAGGAGATCCAACCAGTCCATTCTGAAGGAGATCAGCTCTGGGATTTCTTTGGAAGGACTGATGCTGAAGCTGAAACTCCAGTACTCTGGCCACCTCATGGGAAGTGTTGACTCATTGGAAAAGACTCTGATGCTGGGAGGGATTGGGGGCAGGAGGAGAAGGGGACGACCCAGGATGAGATGGCTGGATGGCATCACCGACTTGATGGATATGAATCTGAGTGAACTCTGGGAGTTGGTGATGGACAGGGAGGCCTGGTGTGCTGCGATTCATGGGGTCGCAAAGAGTCGGACACGACTGAGCGACTGAACTGAGCTGATATCTATTTTAATTTTTGGCTGTTCTGGGTCTTTGTTGCTGCTCAGGCTTTTCTCTGGCTGCGGCGAGCAGGACTGCTCTCTAGCTGCAGTGGGCGGGCATCTCACTGCAGTGGCGGCTCTCGTTACAGAGCGCTAGGCTCTGGGTGGAAGAGCCGGTAGCTGCGGTTCCCGGGTGCTAGAGCACAGGCTCGGTAGCCGTGGTCCATGGCTTCGCTGCTCAGCAGCGAGTGGGATCTTCCCAGACCAGGGACTGAGCCCACGTCTCCTGCACTGGCGGGCGGGTTCTTCACCACTGAGCCACCAGGGAAGCCTTTGCTTTTTATTTTTTTGTCCGTGCAGCATCTTACTTTCCCGACCAGGGATTGAACCTGTGCCGCCTGCTCTGGAAGCATGGAGTCTTAACCACGGACCATCGGTGAGGTCCAGGGCTTGCGTTTTAGAGATGGGATTTCCTTGACAAAATGAGAGCATCTAGAGGCAAGAACAGCCTACCTCAGCCTTTCTCAACTGGACCCAGACCAGGTTCTCAGCCTTGGATGCCATCCAAGACACCTGCATGCCAAGGACGTGGATTTGAGGCCTCAGGTTTCATGGTCCTGGGCACAGGCCACCCCCAACATGCTGACCCAGCCCACCACCCTCAACCAAAATAAACCCAGGGTAGCATGCTCTGAGATCAGCCCCCCTCCAAAACCCCAAGGCCTGATCCAGATCAGAGATCTAGGTGTCTCCAGTCCCATGGACAGGGCTATCTTTGGTTCCCCACCACCTTGAGGGGTGGACCAGTTGGCCGCAAAAAAAAAAAATAAAATAAAAATTCATTTTGGAGAGACCCGGGAGAGAGGAAGTGATCATACCAGCTGACAATGAAAGGACACTTTCTACTCTCAGACCTCTACGAGGCGATCAGAGGAATCCAGGAGCCTCTGGGGTCCTCCTCACAGATGAGCCAGTGGGAGATTCCAGCTGGCATTCCTGATTTCAAAGCCTGAGGGCTTGGATTGTTTATCTATCCAACCAAGGTGACTGATTTTTTTTTTTTTTGAAGGATAATTGCCTTACAATGTTGCGATGGTCTCTGCTGTACATCAGCATGAATCAGCCATAATTATATATATGTCCCCTCCCTGTTGACCTCACTCCCCCCATCCCACCCCTCTAGATCCTCACGGAGCACCAGGCTGGCCTCCCTGTGTTATATTGCAGCTTTCCACGGAAAAGTTGATGTTTTCAAGTTGTGGTGCTAGAGAAGACTCTTGAGAGTCCCTTGGACTGCAAGGAGATCAAACAAGTCAATCTTGAAAGAAATTAACCCTGAACATACATTGGAAGGACTGATACTGAAGCTGAAGCTCCGTTATTTTGGCCACCTGATGCGAAGAGACAACTCACTGGAAAAGACCCTGATGCTTGGAAAGATTGAGGGCAGAAAGAAAAGGGGGCAACAGAGGTTGGATGGCATCACTGACTCAATGGACAGGGGTTTTAGCAAACTCCAGGAGATAATGAAGGACAGGGAAGCCCGGCATGCTGCAGTTCATGGGGTCTCAGAGAGTCGGACATGACTTAGTGATTGAACAACAACAACTGGTTGTCTGTTTTACACATTGAAGTGTGTATAAGTCAATGTCACTTTCTCAGTTTCTCCTAGCCTCTCCTTTCCCCACCGTGTCTACAAGTCCATTCTGTACAGCTGTGTCTCCATTTCTTCTCTGTAAATAGGTTAATCAGTGCTATTTTTCTAAATTCCATGCATTAATATATGATATTTGCTTTTCTCTTTCTGACTTACTTCACTCTGCATAACAGGCTCTAGGTCCATCCACCTCACTACAACTGACTCAGATTGGTTCCTTTTTATGGCTGAGTAATATTCCATTGCACATAAGTGCCGCAGCTTCTCTGTCCATTCAGCTTTCAGTGGACATCTATGTCTCTTCCATGTCCTAGCTAATGTAAGCAGTGCTGCAGTGAATATTGGACACATGTGTATTTCTGAAGGTTTTCTCAGGGTATATGGCCAGTAGCGGGATTGCTGGGTCATATGGTAGTTCCATTCCTAGTTTGCTAAGGAATCTCTTACTGTTCTCCACAGTGGTGACTATTTTAAAAATTAGTTAATTAATACATTTGGCTGTGCTAGGTCTTGGTTGTGGCACTTGGGACCTTCGATCTTCATTGCAGCGTGCAAACTCCTAGTTACAGCATATGGGATCTCATTCCCTAAATAGGGATCGAACCTGGGCCTCCTGCATTGGGAGCACAGACTCACAGCCATTGGACCACCAGGGAAATCCCCCCAGGTGACTATCTGACCGAAGTCTAACAGGGTTCAATATAACCAGGAAACATTTGCTGTCGGTCCTTAGGACATACCCCAGAGAAGTGAAAACCTCCATCCATACAAACACCTGGACACACATGTTCACAGTAGCCAGAGGTGGAAACAACTCAAGCGTCCACAGACAGAAGAAGGGATGAAAAAAGTGTGGTCCAACCACACGATGGAATATTACTCAGCCATCAGCAAGAATGAAGTGCTGACGCAGGCTACACTGTGGATGGAGCTTGAAGACATGCTTAGCGAGAGAAGCCAGACACAGAACACCACGTGCAGTGGGATCCCATTAGTATGAAGTGTCCAGAACAGGCAAATCCGTAAAGACAGAAAGGAGACTAGCAGTTGCCAGGGGCTGCAGGGAGGGGTCGTGTCAGTGACTGGAATGGGCGCAGGGTTTATTTTGGGAGTAGGGAAAGGGTTCTGAAATTGACCGTGGTGGTGGCTGCACATATCTGTGAATATCCTAAAAACCATTGAATTATATATTTTAAATGGATGAATTGAATGATACCTCAATTATATCTCAATAAAGCTGTTTTCTAAAAATGTTCCCCTGAAGTCCCACATTTATTGAGCACCCACTATATGCCAGGCACTGAGCTAGGTGCTAGAATGGAGCCCAGAGCAGGAGACAGAGTCATAAGCAGATGGCCATAGTACTGGAGGCTTCCTCTCTTACAGTACAGAGAGGGGAGATACATATATTTGGCCATGTGTGTGCAGAACTTCCCTGCCCAGAGATCAAACCCATGCCCCATACATTGAAAGAAAGCACAGAGTCTTAACCACTGGACCACCACAGAATTCCTAAACATAATTTTAAAAATGAAAACAAACCCATCCTTACTTGTCTGCATGAACTGAAAGAGTGCATATTTGGACACTTCACAACCCACCCCAAACCATGCCTGGCTTACCCATGTCCGTTTCTGAGCGACATTGTTTATGTCCGCAGCAAAGATAGTGCTAGAGACTGACAGGTCAGTCTCTTTGTTCATCAAGAGTGGAGAAATCCAAAAATTTGGCTGCCTGTTCTCCTAGTTGCTGTCTGTGAAGATAAACAAAAGAACAAGGGCTGGGCCTGATGGAGACCCTCCCCACAGGACCCACCCTATCTCAGCTAGGCTGGAGTCCCCCTGGCCTCCCTTCTCTCAGTGTGGCCAGCGGGTGGCTCTGGCGGGTGGCCGCGAGAGCAAAGACGACCGACATTCTCATCCAAAAATAAATCATGGCCCTGAATGAGTAAACAAGAAACGAGGGCGGAGGAGGGGACTGGGAAGGGCTGAGGGGAAAGAGAGAATTGTGATTTTCTTGGGAAGATGAAGGCAGCCTTCAGAGGCTGGCCTCCCAGGGCTGGGCTGACAGCCGTGTGCTGAGCCTCTGCTGGGCCCCCAGCTGCTCCCGGCCTCTTGACGCCTTCCCTGCTGGGTCTTGACCCCTGAGGCTGACACCTCTCTCAGGGTGGACTCCATTAGCACTCAGAAAAGTCCTCCCCTTGCAACTCTTTCTGTAAACCCAGGGTGACCTTTGACTGTTCACTGAGTGCAATAGGCTCCCTGCCCTCAGCCCATTTTACAGAGAAGGAAATTGAGGCTCAGAAAAGGGGAGAGAGGACTTCCCTGGTGGCATGGTGGATAAGAATCCATTTGCCAGTGCAGGGGACACGGGTTCGATACCTGCTCTGGGAAGATCCCATATGCTGAGGAGCCCCTAAGCCGGTGCACCGCAACCTCGGAGCCCACGTACTGCAACGCTGAAGCCGTTGCACCTAGACCTGTGCTCCGCAACAAGAGACGCCACCGCGGTGAGTCCAAGCACAGCTACAGAGAAGCTCCTGTTCTCGGCAACTGGGGAAAGCCAGTGCACAGCAGCCAAGACCCAGCGCAGCCAAAATGAACAAACACATAGAAAATAGAAAAGAAACAATAAAGGGCTTTTTTAAAAAAAAAAGGAAAAGGGAAGAGAGCAGAGATTGGGATTCAGTAGTGAGGGGCTCCAGATATCCTCCCCTGGTCTGACTTTTGGCAATTTTGAAGTGGGAGGTATCTGAAGGGATGGATGTGCTTGGTCAAAAGCAGCTGAGATCAATAGATCAGTAGAGCTCTGGGTGGAGGCTCGGGTTTTGATCCTGGCTCTGCCTACCTGCAGCCTTTGTTTCTGCTCCTTCTGGGAACAGCATCTTGGTGTGAATAGGGCTGATCCCCTCCCCTCTCAGTGAAGTCTCCCAGACCCTCCCAATCAGTGTACTGGTGCCCTTTAACCACTGTAACTGGTTTGAAGAGAGAGGCAGCTGCCCCAGGCTGGGTCAGTAAAATGCAGTCGTGGTGATTCTACCGTACATGCGTACTCAGTTGCTTCAGGCGAGTCCGACTCTTTGCGACCCCCAGGACTATAGTCCTCCAGGTTCCTCTGTCCATGGGATTCTCCAGGAAAGAATATTGGAGTGGGTTGCCAGGCCCTCCTCCAGGGAATCTCCCCAACCCAGGGATCCAACCTGCATCTCTTGTGTCTTCTGCACTGGCAGGAAGGTTCTTTACCACGAGCGCCATCTGGGAAGCCCTGCTTCTACTATAACTATCAGAAAACAGAGCTCTTTTAAACGTCGCTTAAGTGTGTGACTGTCAGCTCAGAGCAGCGGGCCAAGATCTTGCCTGCCTGGAAATGAAGCTGACACAGGAGAGCAGAGTTGAGAGGTGACAGAGAGGCTGCCTGAGGAAGTAGGTTAAGCTCCTTGGTTCAGTAGCGCCCGAAGCTATCATGTTCAATCCCATCAACCAATTAGTTCCCTTTAGCCTTCATGCAGCTGACAGAGCTGGCGTGGATCTAGCCCTTAATTAAGGGTTGTTCATTTCTCTGGGCCTTGGTTTCTTCCTCTGTAAAACAAGTTGTGCTTATCTAAGTTGAAAGGGGCACGAGGGATGAGTGCCCTACAGGTGCCCTGAGCTGTGCCATGCCTGGTGTTTTTCTTTGTTTTTGGCTGCACCAGCTGGCTTTCGGGATCTTAGTTCCCTAATCAGGGATTGAACCTGTGCCCCGTGCAGTGGAAGCGTGGAGTGTTAACCACTGGACCGCCGCCAGGAAGCCCCATGTGCCTGGTGTTATAAAAGCTCTAGTGTTATCTAACACACCTCCAGCTCACCCTGGGCTCCTCCTGATACAGACACGGAAAGGTTTTCTAAGTGATGCCGGTGAGCCCAACCGTTCCTCCCCACTGCGACCGTCCTCCAAGAACACCGAAGGCCAGAAGGATGGGGGGAGTGGGCATCTCAGGCTGGGCTCTCGACGCCGAGGTTCCAGATGGCCAGGGGGAGAGATGAGCCGCTCCCAGAGGGGACAGGCTTGGCTCCGAAACCCTCAGAAGTGACTTCCTTTGGGCTCAGGGCTGGGGTGGAGCCCGCCACTGTGTCTGCTGTCCCGTTTCAGGTAACAGCTGAAGACGGAGGCTGTTCTCACAGCCCCAGAGAGACAGTAGCATTGACGCACTAGCAGAACCGCTTGAAAAGTCCTTCCTGGTGGTTGTTTTGCTAAATGGCTAGCTGTTCAGCACATGGGGTCTTTTGCTCTGTGTCTCTTGGCCCGCTAAGGGGCAGGAATGGTGTGGCACGTTGGCCTGGAGGACTGACACCCTCTGCCCTGGCCTCTCGTATCTGTGACTGGCTCTTGGAGCAGAGCCTGAAACAAGCATTTGTGGGCAAGTGACTTTTTAAAAAATATTTAGTTATGTGTTTATTTGACTGCACCTCATCTTAGTTGCAGTGTGCAAACTCTTAGTTGCAGCATGTCGGATCTAGTTCCCTGACCAGGGATCGAACCCAGGCCCCCTGCACAGGGAGCATGGAGTCTTAGCCACTGGACCACTTGAGTGACTTTTTTTCCCTCGAGTGATTTTTAAAGAAAATCGCAGGACAGGGAAGGGAAGATGTGAGCAGGGGGAGGCATGGGAGGAAAGTCCAGGCGTGCATCCCGCACAGTCCTTGGAGGGTGGTGTTGGTTCTGTCCTGCTGGGAGATCTGGAAATATTTTATGCCATTGGTTAGGGCTGCCCTGGGGGATGTCATCTCAAGGTACTTGTGGCCCTCTGGTCGGCATGCAGGCAAAGGGTGCTCCAGGAGCCCAGAGGATCCCCTGGTAACCACAAGCAATCACACAGTGTCCTCGAGGTTAAACAGGGAGAGGGATGGAGGGGTGTGGATGGAGTAGCATGGTGTCTATTTCTATTCCTGCCCTTCCAAGTTGCTCTTTTAAAAGTATACATTGGTGAAGTCAGATATAAAAGGCCACGTGCTGTGTGATCCCATTTATATGAAAAGTCCAGAACAGGCAAATCCACAGAGACAGAAAGCAGAGTGATGGTGGCCAGGGGCTGCTAATGTGGATGGAGTTTCCTTCGGGGATGGTGAAAGTGTTCTGGAACTACTGGGTTGGCCAAAGGGTTCACTTGGGTTTTTCAGTAACAACTTATGAACAACCTGAGTGAACTTTTTGGCCAACCCAATACATAGAGGTGGTGGTTGTACAACATTGTGAATATGCTAAATGCTATGGAATTAAACATTTTAAAGCGGTAACTTTTATGTTGTGTAACTTTTACAACAATTAAAAAAAAGCATAAATAGGGATATGCCCCTGCTGTGCTCTGAAGCCTCCCATGGTTCCCCACTGTCTTAGGACAAAATCTACACTTATCCCCCACCCTAGACACCTCTCACCCTCAACCTTTCCCCTTCTCTTCATCTCCCTCCTTTTCCACATTTATACCTCAGGACCTTTTTACGTGCCATTCTCTCTGCCCAGCTTGCTCTTATTCACCCTTCCCAGACCAGGCTCCGGTACAGCCCTTTCCCTGTACCTTGGGAAAGTGAAAATCAAAGTTTCTTAGTCGTGTCCGACTCTTTGCAAGCCCATGGACTATACAGTCCATGGAATTCTCCAGGCCAGAATACTGGAGTGGGTAGCCTTTCCCTTCTCCAGGGGATCTTCCCAACCCAGGAGTTGAACCCAGGTCTCCCAAATTGGAGGCGGATTCTTTACCAGGTGAGCCACAAGGGAAGCCCAAGAATATCGGAGCGGGTAGCCTATCCCTTCTCCAGTGGATCTTCTGACCCAGGAATCGATTCTTTATCAGCTGAGCTATCAGGGAAGCTTCCTTCAAATCACTGACTGCAGGCTGTAATTTCACTGCGGTTTTAGATCTTGGATGGAAAGTTCCCCCAGGAAGGAGCAGTTAGGTGTTTCTCAGATGTGTAGTGAGTGAATGAGTAAGCAAATGAATGCATGACTGATGAATGAATGAATGAATGAGTATGAGTGAGTGATTGAATATGTGAGTGAATGAATGAATGAATATATGAGTGAATGAATGAATGAGTGATGAATGAACCAATGAATATGTGACTGAATGAATGAGTGAATGAATGAATGTGAATGAATATGTGAGTGAATAAATGAATGAATTAGTGAATGAATGAATTGAATTAGTGATGAGTGAATGAATGGATGAGTGAATGAATGGATGAGTGAATGATGAATGAATGAGTGAGTGAGTGAATGAGCGAATGAGTGAATCAATGAATGAGAGAATGAACGAATGAGTGAATGAATGGATGAGTGGTGAACCAACAGAGATGGACAGGGGCTAGCTACCAAGATGGTGCCAGGGAGGTGCTGGAGGGACTTTCACGGCAGCTTACAAACAGCAGTCCTGCAGGAAGCGCTGTTTAATCACCTATTTGACACGGGAAGAAACTGTCTAGATTCACATCTGGTTCTTTCTTCTCCGAAGATTGCAGCTGCCTCTGAAACAAAGACCGACAGTTGACGCCGGCTTGCGCTTGTCATTTTCACTTCCTTTGAATGCTCTTCAGCGGGTTTTCTTTTCAAACCGCCTAGGCGAGCACTCTCGCTGTGCCCAGGCAGGTGGCTGGGGAAGGGGTGGGAAGAGCTTCTGCCCCACCCCCACCGCTTTCCCCGTGACTCAGGCAGTTTGGAGCAGACCCTTCTCTCCATGCATGTGGGGGATCTGCTTACATTTTATATACTACGTTTTTTACAAAAATCACATCACACTTTGCAATTCTATCCTTTAGGTTCCTAAGGAAAAAAATCATTTCACGCTTTGGATTTTGTCCCCCCAGGGTCTAACTTCTTTGTGAAAAGCTACATCAGATCTCACATCAAAGACCCCTTAACTTCTCCCTGCCTCCCTCTGTTTGCTCTCTTCTCAGGATTCCGCCTCACATCTGTGGACATCGAGAGTCAGGCCCCAGGTTCACCTCAGTGTGTTTGCCAGGTGAGGGGGAAGACCATGGCTTTTAAAGACACTGGCCCAGATCAGCTGGCAGAAAGGCTGGAGTATGGAGCAACCCCATGGAAAACAGCTCGGCAGCTCCTCAAAAGATTAAATGTAGAGTTTCTATAGCATCCCATAATTCCACACTTAGGCAGAGACCCTGAAGAATTGAAAACGGTTCAAAACCTATAAGCCAGTACTCTGAGCAGCACTATTCACAATCACCAAAAGGAGGACACAATCCCAATGTCCACTGACAGACAAATGGATGAAGCCACACAGCGAAATGTTACTCAGCCGTAAAAAGGAAGGGCGCGCTGAAACACTCTACAGTACGACCAAACCCTGAAAACACTGTGCTGAGCGAAAGAAACCGGAAACAAAAGGCACATACTATGAGATCAGTTTCTATGACATGTCCAGAACACGCAGATCCAGAGATGGAAGGCGGAGCAGAGTACAGATTATTAGGGGTTGGGTCAGGGGACCGAGGAGTTCCTTTTGGGGTGAATGTTCTAGAACTAGATAGGGATGGTCCTCGCACAATGTCATGAACGTATTAAATGTCACTTAATTGTTCACTTAAAGATGGTAAATCTCAAGACTTCCTTTGTGGTCCAGGGGTTAAGAGACTCCATGGTCCCAAGGCAGGGAGGGGGTGTGGGTTCGATCCCTGGTCAGGAAAGTAAGATCCCACGTGCCATGCGGCACAGCCAAAAACTTTAAATTTTCAAAATAAATGAATAAAACGGTGAATTTTATGTTTTGTGAATTTTACATCAATAAGAAACAAAAAATTGGGGTGATCCTCATGGAAGCCAGCAAGGAGGGAAGTGCTGTTCCTGCCAATGCAGGCAGCCAGCGGGCATTAGCGATCTCACACCTGTCAGGGCTTGTGGTCAGCAAGGCCGCCTCTTCTCAAGGATTTATTGGCTGCGTGCATTGCTTTCCTCCAAATCTCTTGTTCACTCACACTTCTTGGCTGACGCTCCAGGACAGCATTAATATCCTTATCGACAAATGAGGAAGCTGAGGTTCCCAGGGGGTGAGGTGAATTTTCCAAGATCACCCATTATGGCTGTTCCTTCACATCAGGAACTTGGGCCTTTATTTTTAGGAGGAGAAGGCCAACAAGGACCCTCAGTGACAGGCGTCCAGCCTCACAGAACAATGGAAACAGTACAGCGAATATTTGAGAGCTTTGAAGCATGCCGTTGCTGATTCTCAGAAGCCTGGGATTAGATGCTACTATTCTCCTGTTTTATAAGTGAGGACAATAAGGCTCAGAGAGGTGAATCACTCACCCTAGGTCACACAGCACAGGGAGGACATATTAGGACTGAGGATTCAAACCCTCAGGTTCTGCTTTGCTCTGAGCTGCCTCTGGACAAAAGCAAGTTATCAAGAAGCAGACACTGAGATCTTGAAGCTGAAGCCTCATATCTCACACTTGGACCAGGAACTCCAGAAACTGGGAGATGGCGCTCCCACAAGCCCAAACAGAGGAGTCTCTGGAGAAAAATCAAGCTCAGCTCAGCTCAAGAGGTCCCCCTCCTGGGGTTCTGAAGAAAGCAGCTGAAGAAGGAAAGAGATGGAGGCCCCTGGACCAGGAAACTGATGTTTGTCAAATGGAGCAAAACTGAAGTTTTGCCTTTAGCCAGACAAGAAACAATGCCTATTTTCCTTCCTACATTGATCTGGAGGGAATAAGCTAATGGAGGAATTTGTTGTAGCAAAAACAGAAATGAGTGAACAGCCAAACAGGCCTGCAAGAGTTAAACAATCTTAGTTATTCTTAACTGTTACTACTAACAAACACTTGTAGCTGGCCTTGTCCTTTACAAAGCTAATTACTCTCTGACTCCATATAGATTATAATCTGCGCCTGGCATTCTTCTCCGTCTACTCTCCCTTGTAGCATTCTGCATTTCAGAAAGGTCAGGGGCTGATAACTTCAGGGACACCGGACCCAGCTGGGCTGCCTAATGCTAGCTGTGTTCATTTTGAAACTCTGCAAAAGAAAAAAATATAAAGCAAGCCCTTCAAGAGGATATAAAACTCTCCCTCTTCCCAAGAAAGGGGCACAGTTCTTGAGGCACTAGCTTGCTGTGTTTTGTTTTTGCCTGGCAAAAACAATAAAGCTACTCTTCTCTATTTCCTCCAAACTCTGTCTCCGTATTTCTGTTTGGCATTGGTGGACAAGGAGCCAAGATTCCGGCAACAGTGAGACTAACTGGAAATCCTGGTGTTTAGTGTAAGTCTGGAGTCAGACTCCAGACCTCAGCTTCTCCACCGGGAAATGGGCCAGCTCCTGCTGGATGTGAAGATCACAGTCTAGGGAGACCATTGGAAGGAGACTGGTTACAGCACACAGTCTGGGCTACAGGCTCCGAAGTCGACACCTGTGATCTCCTTTGACTCTGAAAGCAAAGCCAAGGCTTAGTTCATCATCCACGTTTTCCTAGACCATAAATTTCTGTCACTCTAAAATCATATAAGCAGAAATTTCAAACCACAAAGAGAGAACTAGAGGAAACTCCACCTACAGCTCAGCCCACTTCCCAGGGAGCCCCTGTTGATAGGTGGATGTGGAGTTTTCCAGAATTTGTCTGTCATGATGCATGTATGTTTTCTGAGCTTGCATCTCTGTTTCCCTAGACTCAGCGCTTTCATTGCCCAGGGGCCCAGGTTCGATCCCTGGTTGGGGAACAAAGATCCTGCAAGCTGTGTGGTGCAGCCAAATATTAAAAGTAAATAATTAAAATAGCACTGTAAAATACTGGAGAAAAGTGATTTTTCAATTAGTGGTATGTTTCGGACTCCTTGAACTTACACTTCATCATCCGATGTTATGGATGAAGGAGATGGAGTCCTAGAGGTCATGGGCCTTGGTCAAGGTCACCCACTGTCACGGCCCCGGTTTAGGGCTTGACTTGGGTCTGCACGTCCCACCCCAAAGTGGGTCCCCTTCAGACACTGTGCTCATTGTCCTTTCATGAAATACTCATTCAATGCTGGGGGTTTAAGACAAGAAGGCCTGGGTGAAGGAGCTCTCAACCTGGGTGAGACAGAGTGGGACTTGAACGCCCTAAGCCAAAGGTTTGAGGGACGGACCTAGGGAAGCCAGAGAGGCACTCGGGCCTCTGCTGGGCAGAGCAGGGAGGGCTGCCTGGAGGAGACATGGGAGGTGGGCCTTGAAGGTTGAATAGAGATCCTGCAGGCAGAGTGGGGCCTCAGGGCAGGGTGGAGTCACCCCCAACTGATGGCCAGTGGGGCAGTTTAGGAGTCTCCCTCACTCTTGACATCCAGGCGCAGAAGACAATACTTGACCCCAGGGCTCAGCTGTAAGTCTCAAGGACTGGCTCAGAGGTTGCCGCCTGCTGCAGCACAGTGCCAGCCCCTCCCTAGATGGGGAAACTGAGGCTTCAGCGGGCACAGAGACTTTGAAGTGCTCCCTGTGCAGCCTGGGCCTGGGCTCTTCCCCTTCCTGGGCCTCAGTTTCCCCATCTGTACAAAAGGTACAGCACAGCTGGCAGAATCTTCCAGCTGAGCAGGAGTCTGGCTCCAGCCCCAGCAAAAGAATGTCAGCCATGGTTGTTCCCTCCGATAGAACCCAAGCCCCAAACGCGTGGGAGTTTGACAATTTACTCCTCTCCTAGAGGCTGGACCCTAGGCCTCAGCCTAGGAAGGGGGGCAGTTTTGGAGGTGTGGCTCCGCCCATGGAGGAGGGTGAGGAGGGCACTCTGAAGGGGGTTGGGATCCTCACGGTCAATGCCTGCTTCACAGGTGGGGAAACTGAGGCCCAACAGGATGGGGTAAGGAAGGGTCAGTAACGATACCAGTCCCTCCAGAAGTGGGCCTGGATTCCCCTGCAAATTAGCTATCGCATTTCACTGGAGCAGTCGAGGTGTAGAGTCCCACCGCCTGCTAAGGAAGGCTCCCTTTCCCCTCTCCTGCACTCCCAGCTGGGGCATCCTCAGCCCTCATGATGACACTTGGGCAGGTGTAGAGGGGGGGAGTCAAAGCCTGGAGAGGCAGGGTCCCCTACCCTGGCTGATGGCCACTCTGGGAACCATCGGCTGCAGCTGAGCTTACTCCACACAGGTGAAAATAGGCTGGAGGGGGTGATGGGGTTAAAGGAATCCGGGGGAAGCCAAGAGGGAGGGCAGCGGGGCCTCGGTCCTGAGGACAGTACAAGGACATGGTCCAGAGGGGTCAGGGTCACAGGCTCTGGTTTGCAGTGGAGCACTTTCAGGATCCACAGCCCTTCTATGCTCTGGCAAGGCAGACACAGCTGGGGAAACAAGGGCACCCCCAGGGTTGCCCCCAAAGTCGAGTGGCATGGGAGCACTGTGGAGGGAGGCAGTGAGGTGGAGAGGACACAGGGAGGGCTCCAGAAATGCTACTCCTAGAGCTTTATCCACAAAGATGATCTGTGATGTCAGGCCAAAGATTCTGGACAACTCATGTGGCTATGGGTCGGGAACTTGTGAGATAAGTGATAGTCCAGGGCTATCCGTGTGCATGCGTGCTTAGTCACATCTGACTCTACAACGCTATGGACTAGCCCACCAGGCTCCTCTGCCCATGGGATTCTCCAGGCAAGAATACTGGAGTGGGCTGCCATGCCCCCCTCCAGGGGATCTTCCTGACCCAGGGATGGAACCCGCATCTCTTATGCCCCCTGCACTGGCAGGTGTTCTTAACCACTAGCACCCACCTGAGAAGACCAGTCCAAGACATATATACACTGAAATGGTTTTTTTGAAAGTTAAGTGAAAAAACACACAAGGCAGAACAGAATGTGAAGTATAATTTGCATTTTTAAGAAGGGTTCTGTCTAAAACATGCCCATATATAAAATCATCTACACAAAGGGATCTGAGGCCTGGGTGCCTTAGGTTGCGGAAAATTATTTTCCCATGGAACACAATTCTGTATATTTTGACTTTAGCTAGGCATTACTTATTCATAAACAGTACTTGAAAATTATACTCATGTGGAAACACTGTTTAAGACCATGAGGAAGCAAGTCTCTAGGTAGGCGGTTCAGTTCAGTTCAGTCGCTCAGTTGTGTCCGACTCTTTGTGACGCCATGGACTGCAGCAAGCCAGGCCTCCCTATCCATCACCAACTCCCGGAGCTTGCTCAGACTCACGTCCATCGAGTTGGTGATGCCATCCAACCATCTCATCCTCTGCCGTCCCCTTATCCTCCCGCCTTCAATCTTTCGCAGCATGAGGCTCTTTTCTAATGAGTCAGTTCTTCACATCAGGTGGCCAAAGTATTGGAGCTTCAGCTTCAGCATCAGTCCTTCCAATGAATAGTCAGGACTGATCTCCTTTAGGATGGACTGGCTGGATCTCCTTGCTATCCAAGGGATTCTCAAGAGTCTTCTCCAACACCACAGCTCAAAAGGATAAATTCTTTGGCGCTCAGCTTTCTTTATAGTTCAACTCTTACATCCATACATGACTACTGGAAAAACCATAGCTTTGACGAGATGGACCTTTGTTGGCAAACTTACTTAATAAGCTGTCTAGGTTGGTCATAGCTTTTCTTCCAAGGAGCAAGGTAGCATGCATGATGAGTCTTAAATTTTTATTTTTTGTTACTTTTACATGGGAGTGGGAGAGAGGGGAAACCTCTGTGCTTTGCTCTGCATCTATCTGGGTTTTGCATTTTAACAAATCTTTGACAATGAAAACATATTCATGTTGCCTGGACATGTATGCTTGCGTGTATTACACGTACATGTTACATAGGTCCACAGACTAGAGCTTCTCCAGCAGCACCGCCTGCCTTTCTCAAGGTCCTGGTCCAAAGGCTCCCCAGGAGAGGGGAGGATGAGGGGGGAGGAAGGGGCGGGGAGAGGCCATCCACACTGGTAATGTTATGTTCAGGTTCCAATCAGCCCTAAATGACAAGGTAGCAGAGGAAATTTTACCTTCCAGACTGAAAGAAATCTTTCCCAAATCACAGGGGGAAATAGGCCTGAGGTGAAGACCGTCCTGAGTTCTCCTGGGTGGAGGACCTTGCTGTGTGCCTTTGTCCAGGTAACCCTCCCCAGCCCCGTGCAGTGAAAGGAGCTGGGAAGGGGGTCTCCCAAGAGGGAGGAGGGCCCTGGTGGGTTCTCAGCTTTCTCGTGGGCAGACACCGCCTGCAGGGCTCTGGCGAGGACAGCATGTGTGGGGCTTCTTGGCTGACAAGCCCTCCTGTCTTGATTATGTGGCCCCGTCACTCCTGGGTGTCCTCCGGGACAGTGAGAGGAGCACTTCAGGGGACCCACCCCAGGTTCCTAAGGGGCCTCGTCTCCTCCACCCCTAACTTGCTAACGAAGCCCCCAGACCTTCTGCGCTGCCTGCTACCCTGGCCCAAGCAGGCTGCTGCCCATCAGGCTGCGCTCAGGTGGAGGTCCCCACAGGTCCTGCAGGTGCCAGGCTTGCCCGCATTCTGGATCCTCCCTCCTCACCAGAAGGGCCAGGGGCTGCCGATGGGGCGAGCAGACACAGACAGGGAACAGCATATGGGAACAGCAACGAGCTCTCAAGATATTCCACAGGCCGGCTCTGGAGTCAGGGCGAAGCCTAAGTGGGCCTTGCTCTAACTCTGGCAGCTTGAATCCCAACCCCGGGAAGGCTGTGAGGTGGGCAGGTGAACTATGGGTAGCTCAGGTAAAGCTCCCATATCCCGACACTCTCTCAAAGGCAGATCTCTGTACCCAGCAACTCGCCCCTTGTTCTCCACAAAAAATATGGTGGACCCAGCCACTATGCTTGGCCCTGATCACTACCTGCTCCCTGGCACCCTGCAGGCTTTCCTCGTGACTCACCAGGCCCCCTGGCTGCAGCGGGGCAGTCAGCTGGCAAAGGACATGCCTGAGAGGCAGCAATTTTACAATCTGTCTCCATGTAGGCCCCACCACATCTACCACATGTTCCCTGGCCAGTATGATTGAAAAATGCATCAATGGAGACCATGGAAAATTGGGTTTTCTCTACATTTATTTCAACTGCTAAATGATTAACAACATCCACAACTTCTTAGATTAAAAAAAAAAAAAAAGAAAAAACAACCCCAAACCCCCAAAACTTCCATTTTGTAACATCACAAATGTCTTCTAGGTTTTACCAAAGACCAAAAAGCTAAAATTCTCTATATGATTTCCAGTGATGGAAACGAGGCAGAGACAGTAAGCACCCAAAGTGGCGAGTTAGCACTTTCCGGATGCCTGTCGTCCTCACGGAAGAGCCCCTGGAACTAGAATGACAGAAAAGACACTGTGACTTTGACAAGGCTAGGCAGCTGCACGTCACGCTTGCTTGCATGCATGCTCCCTGCAGAGTGGCCTCTGCCAGAGAGAGCAAGGGCAGGCGTGGAGGGCCAGCATGCTGGTCCTCGGCCGACGGACGGCACAGGACGCACCGCCATGCTCCTCCCTAGCCCCCACAACGCCTTGACTGCCTCAATGCCATCTCCACAGAAATGTCACCTGAGTGTTTACGGGACTTTCCAGGCTCAAGAAGTAGGTGTTCCCTTTGACGTTTGCCAAAGGCTCATTGTCAGCCAAAGCAGGACACCCCCAGGAGGAGTGGCAGGAGGCTGTGGATTGAATAGGGCTCGAATCCTGGGAATTCCTAAAGTATTTTATTTATAAATAAAAGCAGAAAGCTAAGAATGAGCATACTAGGACAAAGTGAATATGATGGTCAAAGCTATGCTTGAAGAGCGAGAACTCTGGGCATGCGCTGGCCGTGCATGCTCTGTGACAGGCCACGGGGAGCCAGGCCCACGTCTCAGAGTTCGATCACTCTGCCTGACTCACAGCCAACATGGAAGGCTGCTGGAAGGATTAAAAAAGAAAGGAGGTGGTTTCCCCAGGTGGTTCCCCCAAACCACACCACCAGGCTATTTCAACTCTGCTGAAGAACCTCCAACATGTCCACCCATAAAGATCTGCCAAAACAACAGAAGTGACCAGAAGTAAGCAGCGCTCAGGGGACTACCCATGACATGAAGAGAGGCAGCGCCAGGTGGGAACGCGATGCTGTGCCACTGAGTGCGGGCCAGACAGAGAGAGACCTAGAGGCAGCTGGGACTACAGCCCAGGAGAGCTGAGGATCTGAGAAAATGAGGATATTGTAACTGCCGATAAAAGTGGCTGATGGGGTAATTCACTGCTCTGTCCCCCAAGTTCACAGTATCAGCAGGATTTTTCAGATTTTGACAGATATTTAAAACTTCAACACTGCTGCTTTCTGATGAAGGGTTGAGAGATCCCCACAGCCTGAGAATTCCACATGTAGCTGCAAGAGGCAGAGTGTGAGAAGCTGGAAGGGGCGGCAATCGTACGTCTTGAAATAGCAAACAGCTGCAGATCCCACCCCAAGAGGATCCTTTCTGTTCTGCACAAAGGCCCTAATAAAACAATTCTTTACACTGCCACACACGCAAAAAAAGGAATCTTGAAGAGTTTACACCTCCTACCCCTTTGCAGGAAACACTCCATATGTGGTTTTTAAAAAAAACTAGTTTGCTTTGTGGGTTTTAAAGAGAATGTAAATTTGGGGAAAGTTTCATTAGTGTAATGACTACTCCCCAATGACTTTAGCTGCTGAATACACTGGTGAAATTTCATTGAGTCTCTAGGGATGCATTTAAAGAGTTGAGACTCCATAAATAACATGTTCATTTAACCCACGTGTGTGAAGAGCTTCAGCACCCAGACCGGCAGGCTGTGGGACTAGGGCGCAGGCTTCACTGCTCCTGATCCATACTCCCTATTTGAATTTGAGAAGACACAATCCATGACTGTCTCGGGATCAAGTCTGCTCTTAGAGGGCAGCGTGTCCTGGGACAGGAAACCCGACAGTGGCCGGCTCCCGAGCGCTCGCAGGGCGCTGGTGCCTGCAAGGACAACCCCACCTTCTGAGTGGGGCCAGCAGAGACCTACGGAAAACCTGCTGCCAGAAGCATTTGGAAGAAGGGGAAAGGCAAAAGCAGGCTGGAAACGGGGCCTTTTTTTGTGTGTTTTAAGAAAAAGAAAAGCCAGGGGGTGGAACCTCCACACCAGAAACTGCAGAGATGTCTGTTTTCCGTGTACACACCAAACCTGCTTGGGCACTGGCTCCAGGGCTGATCCGGGACAGAGGTGGTGTTTTAAGAGTAATTGCTGCTGCAAGCCTTATCTTTCTCACCAATGGTTTTCATCTATTCAGGGAGAGAACGATTTTGTTCAAAACTGAGTTGGAAATTACGGGTGGGGAAGACAACTAAAAGCAGGGGAGAAAGATAAGGATATTTATAGGCCGAAAGCCCTTGGGAAGGAGAAGGGCTGGAGACCCTCAAATCGAGACGAGGGATGAGTGGCGTCCTCTGCGGTGCCAGCTTCGAGGTAACCCTGACACACGCAGGACACAAGGCCACTCCTGAGGCAGCTTGTTTCCACAGGACGGCTTGGCGCTCAGGCCCCACCACAGGCTGCAGGCGGCGTGCAGGGCGAGTGTGGGGCTCGCTCCTTCAGCCAAACCTGGAAGGTGAGGGGCAGGACGCACCCACAGCCGAACACCCCTAGTGCTTCCCTCACCGAGTTTTATGATTTTGGGGGGACTGACACCTTGGTGCTGGTGTCCTACCTCCTGGCACGTCAGCTCAGGCAGAGCGCCCCCACTGGCTCACACACATACCTATTTGCTGGCCCGTCTGTGTCTGTACATCTGCATCATCCTCTGACGGAACACGTCAAACGTGTCTTCTTTGTGCTCCTGCCCGTCGGCACCCAGCCCCTCCCCTTCCGACGCGCTTCCCCTGAGGAGCAAAATGGACAGTTAGCTGCGCCTGAGCCCGCGGCCTGGCCACCAGGGCACGGACACAGCCCGAGCCGCCAGAGGGGCACGGCGGCATGAGGGACACACGCAGGTGACAGCAAGGGAAAGAGGAAATCGAGACAGAGCTCATGGTGGGGACAGGGGACACTCACCTGTGCAGGCCCGTGGACCTTCTGAGAAGCATGCTCAGAAGCCAGCCCCTTATTACAGCAGAAAGCCTCCCCAGCAGGTGCTAAGCTCACTTTTAACGGAAATGCTTGCTGCACGTTAGTGGGGCTTCCTAAACGGTGGGCCGTGCTCTCTCCTGGCTAGTCTGAGTGTGGGTTCCCGGAAAAGGGAAGTGGCTGTTAGCGTAACTACCCAGAATTACCACTCGGCTTTTCTGATCATAATGAACATGGCCAAATGCCAGGGACCAAGGCTATGCAAACGCAGCCAGAAACTGTGTGAATACCTGCACAGGGACACACCCTGCCAGAAGCCACGCTCAACACCGGGGAAACCAAGGGGCGCCGGTCAGAGGAGTCAGGGCCAGAACCCCCCAGAGAGCCTGTCTCCCCGGGCACAGCCGCCCGCCCCCCGGCCCCCGACGCCTGCCGCATACACGCTGACCGGCTCCCTGATGCCCTTCCCACAGGAGCCCAGGCCATGGCCCTCCTTCCAGCCCATCTTCTGTAGCATCTGGAACCCCAGGTTCTTGTCGGTCAGCTTCTGCTGGGCAAAGTCAAAGTCCTTGGGTTTCTGAGGAGAGATAAGAGTGTGGCACATGAGAGGCAGCAAAGCACCTGGATCAAGTCTGCCCTGGGCTGCACCTGGACATGGTCGAGTACTAACACCCCAATGCCCCTCTGATGCCCCTAGAGGCTCAAGATCAAGTCACGGTCCTGGCAGCATTCCCTGGGTGGGCTGATATTTGTAAAGGCTGGAGGTCACAGCTTGAGGTGTCCCCAGAGAACTGAGCCAGAGCAGTCTGTCAGGCTTCGCTGCGACCGCTCTTGTTGCGATGTGGAGACTATGAACTAAACTTTGTGCGGGGATGGTAGGGGCTGGGCCCCAAATTTTGACTAGGAAGATCCCAGAGTGGAGACCTGAATAAAGAAAGTGGCCGTGTGATGATCAGGGGGCATACCCCAGGCTGGGTGAACAGGCCTTGAGGCAGGAAGGCCCTGGAGTGCCAGAGTCAGAGAGGAAGCAGGGCTAAGGCAGAAAGGGCCAGAGAGGAATGGAGAGGGGCTGTACAGAAGAGCTGTCTCAAAGGGCCCTCTCTATTTGACGTCCACTCCTCTCTCATCGTCTCAGTCATTTCTGTGAGCTTTCAAAACGCTGGACAGTGACTCCATTCTGGAAGCTTCCTGGGCAGCCCTCAGGCATTACTTACCAAACCTATGTGTGTGCCTGGTCCTTCTCAGGTCTGGGGCTCTGAGTGCTCCCAGGGGTAGGGACGAGGTTTTACCTGGACTCTGGGGTCCATGTCTAGTACAGAGCAGACCTCGCTGAGAGTGGGTGCAGCTGGGAAGGATGGGGCCTGGGAATGACCTTGTGGGTGGAGAAGTAAGAAGCCCTGGCAGAGATCTGGGCTCCAGAGCAGGCTGTGGAAAGACAAATGAAAAGGCCCAGAGGCCTCTGGAGGAGACACCTGCCCGGTGTGAGCTATGAGGATCTCCATTCACTCATGAATATTCATGTGCTGCGAAGTCTGGGCAGCTAGAGGCTCACAATTCCTGCCACCTGAGCCTGTTTCTTTAATCCATTTATGGCCTGGGAGACTGAGAGGGGCTCACGTGCTCCCAGGGACAAGGTTCCCTTGTCCTAATCAAGGCAGCAAGGAACAGCAGGGAGGGTTCCAGTGTGGGTGGGAAGAGGGTGGAGAAGGGACAGGAAAGGTCGGCCACAGGTCCCCCAAGGACAGGCTTGCACTTTGCTTCTGGAAGGCTGCATAAGTGGAAGCAACAAGAGGAACAGGGGTCCACTCAGCCAGACAGCTCTTGGTGAGTTTTCAACTGTGTCTAAGAATCAGCCTGCCTGGTCTCCTGGGGCTAGAACAAAGCCATGCACCTGAGGCCAGGCTGCAGAGTGCAGAGAGAGCTACGAGGAGACCTCCTCCCTGTCAGCAGTCACCCCAAAGAGAGACCCACGGTGGCAGGATACCAGCTGGCTGCACACTGGGTTAACACCATTTCATTTAATCCTCGCGGGATCTCCTACCTACAAGATAGGTGCAACTGTCCCACTTTACAGATGTACAAACAGAACCTCATGCCAAGATTAGATGGCCAGGCTGAGCCTAAAACGGCTGCCTTCTCACTGCTAAAAACACACACTTCAGGCACAGGAAGGTTCCTGCTCCCAGCTGTAACTGAGGTCACACTGATGCTTCATCTGTCTGCTGAGATTGGCGCGATGCACTCACAACAGTCTGAGCCACTACACGGGCTTTCCTCAGCCCTGGATGCCTGCAGAGACACCTGGTTCCCCACTTACCTCCTGGACTGCAGGGACCTGTGATGTCCCCACATGCCCCAGGTGACCTGGGCCAGCCTCACCTGCCTGAGGTTCGCTCTCGTCTCCTTCCAATGACCCACCCCCCCACAGGGGCGCCCCATTTCAGGCAACAGCAGCCCTGGTCCCTTCACTGTGCAGGCCGACACCCCCAGAGTCACCCTGGACTCTTCTTGGCTCTCTCTGGCCCACATCCCGTCCATCAGTAAGTCCCACCAGCTCCGCCTCATCCTGCCTGGGCCCCAGCTCCGCCTGGACCACTAGCCCACAGGCTGCTTTCCACACAGTAGTTCTAATGGCCAGGTCTTCTACCCAAATCCCCATCGTGGTTTGGCCCCGACACCTCTCCCGAAGAAGGGGCACAGTGCTGACACCCACCTACAGACCCCATGTGACCTGGCTGCTGCCACCTCCACTTCCTCACCGCCCCACCCCCACCGCCCCACTCTAGGCACAAAGGGCTCGCTGCTGACCTGCGCCTGCCCTGGGGCTTCTATCAGGCCTCCCACCTTGCTCCTCCTCACCCACCATGCTCGGTTCTGCACATTTCTGCTGCGGACAGCCCTGCTCACTGCTGCCTCTGGGTGGGCAGATGGAAGAGAGCGCACAGGGTGTCGGTGCCGGTTCATTAAGGAACACTCGCACACGCATGCGCACACACACACACTCGCGCATGCACACACACACTCAGCTTACCAGCAAAGCAGCACACTGTTTTAACCACAATTACAGTCTACTAAATCTGAACCTTTCGATGGCTGAGACATGATCTTGTTCATCTCGCCGATCCACTGCACACATCAGGCCTTACCCATCCGTTAAACAGACTAATTGCTCCATCCTGTGCTCTGGGCAATGCAAAACAGTTTTAAGAGAGATAAGGCTGTGTGTTGTTCTTTGCATGTTGACACCTGGCCTGCAGAGTGAGTACAGCCTGCAGCCAGTACCCTTGAGAACTAGGGCAAGCTCTGTGTCACATGTGAGGATGCCCAGCCATGCTCACCTTCTTCTTGGACATGGGGCGACCCCGAGGCCTGTCATAGGCAATTCGAACTGGTTCGTGAACTGGAAGACAAAAGAAATGTATATATACAAATACACAGGTCCTTTCCCCAGATTACTTAGAAGACAAGCGTGCTGCAGCTTTGGCTAATGGCCCTTCTGCCGGCAGAGCAGGCTAGGAGCTGCACTGCGGGGCCAGCTGCTTAGCCCGCAGAGCACGGAAAGGAGCACAGAGGCTCAGCTAGGCACTGCCTTGCTGGAGGAGTCTCCTTAAGTGTGACCGCCACGTTTACGATGACGGACCCAACACACGCACTGCTTTCCATGACTGCAGGAAGGCATTTGCTTCAATAAATAACTGATGTGTGACACTGCACCCTCTTCAGGTCTCTGCAAGTGTTCCACAGATAAAGAAATAAAGTCCACACAGAATTTTCCAGTAAAAACAATCACACTTCTCATACAGAGCACTGCTGCTGTTGCTGTTGCTGCTGCTGCTGCTGCGAAGTCGCTTCAGTTGTGTCCGACTCTGTGCGACCCCATAGATGGCAGCCCACCAGGCTCCCCCCGTCCCTGGGATTCTCCAGGCAAGAACACTGGAGTGGGCTGCCACCTCCTTTTCCAATGCATGAGAGTGAAAAGTGAAAGTGAAGTCACTCAGTCATGTCCGACTCTTCACGACCCCATGGACTGTAGCCCACCAGGCTCCTCCGTCCATGGGATTTTCCAGGAAAGAGTACTGGAGTGGGGTGCCATCGCCTTCTCCATACAGAGCACTAGATCATATTATTATTATAATATTTGACAAAGGAGAGACTAGCAGGTCTGGTACTATCTCATCAACCACCCTATCAAATGACTGAGAGCTTCTAAAATTCAAAGAATCTCACTTTTCCCCCATGAAGGCCATCATAACAAGTATTCTGATGTGCTACTGCCCTCTGGTAAGTTCTGAAGGACGAAGAGCTTAGTAGAGAGTTAGCAATCGATTGCAACACTGTTTCTCAACAGAAACCATGAGAACTGTTAGCAGGCAAAACTAGACTGATACTGTTGGGTGTGAATATGATGTTCTCAATAACTTAGAACACATAGATTCTACACACACAGTGGGGCACTGTTCACCAAAACCACCTCCTCCCACACAAGCGTCAAAGGATTAGCCCCACAAAAAAAACCCAGGCCTGGCTGTGTGGAGACCTGGGTGGGCAGCAGGGAGCCCACCAAAAGTGGCACATGCTGTGATTTACAGTCTGAAAAAGGCAAAACCACAAGGCCAGAAAGTGGTCAGTGGTTGCCGGGGCCAGGGAGGAGACTGTGGAGGGCAGAGAGGGACTTCTGGGAGAAGCCCCAGCTTGGCAGTGCTGGAGGCATGCGCCTGGGCACCTCTGCCAGAACTCCATGGACTGTCCACTGGGAAAGGGTGCGCTTTCATTGCTGGCAAACCATACCTCAAGAACCGTGACCCGCCCTACAGACGAGCAGGAGACGGCCTTCCACGGCCAAGGCCGGCAGAGCGTGGACTCCACAGGCCCCACTAACTGCGGCCCCAGATTGCTCCATGGCCCCTGGCTCAACATCATCAAGCAGCTATCACTACCCTGGGGCCTTGCAGGAGGGAGGGGGGCAGTGCTCAGAAAGCTGGCAGATCTAGATCACAGGCAGTTAACAGCCGAGACGACCCAGGCCTGTTTCTTCCACAGCCAGGATCCCCCTGTTGGAAGCCGAGCAATAACGGAAAATAACAAGCAACATGTGGCGTGCTGGAAGCCAAAGGCAGCATCTCCTTAGAGTGCCATCTCTGGAGCAACTGGAAACGTCAATTTCTCATGAACATTTTGGACTGTGTGCAAAACCAACAGGACTATTCTAGGTTAAACAAAATACAAGACCAAAGAGCCCCTGGTTGTGCTGGTCCTAGGGGGATTCTCAAAGGTTAGCTGGAGTGATCAGAGGCAGAAGGGGAGACAGGGGCCAGCAGTCATCTTGCAGCTAAACTTGGGTTGGGGGGATCAGGTAAATTCCTCTGAACAGGCCACTTCTCCACAATTTTCCACGGCCCCCAGCTGAGCATCACTCCTCCTCAGGTATTAAACAGAAGATGCGCTGAGGCCACTGGACTAACACCCAGGCACTCACCCTTGGGCTCCTGGATGAGACACAGCCTCTTGGGAGCTGGGATCATGCCGACCTTCAGTGACTTGCTGCTGACCCTCTTCCGGGGGAAGCAGGCCCCTGAGGAGGCCTGGGACAGGGCAGGCCCGCCAGCCGGGCTGTCCTCGGCCACCTCGCTCAGGAGGCCATCAGCGGGGGGGCTGCCCTCCGAGCCCTCAGACTTGGACCCTTCTGCCGGCCTGGAGGCCCCTTCAGGAGGGGAGGCCTCCTCACCCCCTTCCTCGTCCTCCTCTTCGTCCTCCTCCTCCTCCTCCTCCTCCTCCTCAGGCATCACCTCTGGGCTCTCCAGCTCAGCCTCATGCTGAGAGGGCTCGTCCTCAAACTCTCCTTCTCCTTCCACGGGCTCCAGCGGGCTCTCCTGAGAATCGGCACTCTCACTGGCATGGAGGGTCAGTGGAGATGACGTAAAGCAAATCGACGGGCACAGTTCAAATACCTTTTTTCGATAGAATTTGAAAGCTGAACTATTTTGGTCATGTAGAAACCTAGGATAAAGATGAGATACACTGGTTAACCAGAGGGCTCTCTAAACTTTCCTATTTGCTGAAACTGTCCAAATGGACCTGACGTAACTGGAGGTGGCACAAAGCAGCAGATACATGACCGCTTTCTTCCAGCTGCGGTAGAAAGTCAGCCTTTCTTTCTTGATGGTAAGCCTTACAATGAGACAGAAAGTTTGAGGAGTATTAGTAATTTAACAAAGGAGCAGAAACATAAGAGCCCTAACTGCCTTCTTGGGAAGGGAGTTGGGGGAACAAAGTATGCAGGGACGGTCAGGGAACACGCTGGAACGAGCTCTACCACCACAGCCAGGAGGTCCGGCCCGGGCCTCACCTCATCTCTCTCTACGTCACCGGCCACTCCAGGCCTGCGTGTGGAGTGACTCTCTGTTCCTCCTGCCCTCCAGCCACGAGATGGAGAAAGGTGTGCCAACCACAGCACCTCCTGCCTCACGTCCCACAACAAAGCCGTGTCAATACGGGGGCAACAAGGCCTCTTTGCACCTCAAGAGTTCAATGGCCTTAGTCATACTTGGAGGTGTGGCTAGTGCCGAGAAACCAAAAACGCACGAAACATACTTGGGCCAAAGGAAAGACAGCCCTTGTTCTTGGAAAGGACAACTCAGCCTCATAAAGGAGTCAATTCTTCCTACCAGGGTAATCTTGTAGCTACCTGGACTTTGTACATCCATAAAGTAAGAATTCGGACTTTGAACAAGCTGTTTCTTTTTATGTTTGTTCTTTTCCAAGGTTTTTCCAGTAAAATTCCTGCCAAAGGCAGGCTGATCCCTTCGCAAGTCCAGCCCATGCAGATCTCTTAATTGTACTCCGTTTTTTCCAAGGCGTATTTATTTGTTTTTGTTGTGCTGGGTCTTTGTTGCTGTGTGCAGGCTTCTCTGGCTGTGTCAAGCAGGGGCTACTGTTCGAGGCGGGCGGGCTCCTCACTCTGGTGGCCTCTCTCACTGCGGAGCAGGGGCTCTAGGGCGCTTGGGCTCCAGCAGTTGCGGCATGTGGGCCCAGCAGGGCTGTGGGATCTTCCGGGGCAGGCACTGCGCCTGTGCGCCTGTGCCGGCAGGCACACTCGCAAAGCCTGGCCGCAGCGAAGCCTCTTAACTGCATTCTGAAGCTGACCCATAACTCAAGCACCCTGGGAGCAGGGCGAGACGTGGCTGCATGGGGAGCACAACACGACAGGCTGGAGAGCGAAAACACGGGTGGGACAGGCGGAGGGGCTTCTGGATGTGTTGTGAGGGGGAAGGCGAGGCACAAAAGCCCCTGTTACACACAGAAACCTACCTGGGCTGTAAGACCTGAGAGAAGAATACTCACACACATGCTACAAATAAGTGAAAATGGCTTCTTATTGATGGATTGGGGAATGAGACTTCTCTGAGTTTGCCTTTTGTAATTTTTACTTTAGAGCCATACAAATTCTGTACTTATTTTAAAAATTAAATTTAAAAAGGAAAAAAACCTTCAAGTAGATTCTCAGCAGAAACAAATGAACTTGACTGTGTCAAACTGATGACATAACCACAAACACAAAATGAATTAACTGAAGCAACTACTGAACACATGACAGGTGTGATTCTTCTAAGGGAAAGCAACACAAAGTCATCTTGCCGTTTACTAAATAGGTGGGTGCTGGATGCAGTCATTTTCCAACTATCCTACGAGCACTGGGGGCGAGAATGCATCGCCCCACTGAGGCTGCTCGAGTTTTCCAGCTCTCTCTTCAGGGCACAAAGCGGACGGCATCTTCTGAGGAACACTGCTCAGAAAAGGCTGCCACAGAGACTGAGGAACAAAGCCGAACCCTGCCAGTGCCAAGTAAGCAGGATAATGCAGAGCTCTTTCTGCACTGGGAGAAGAGAGGAAACTGCTGAAACGCTCCCGCCTGCCCTTCCCTGAGCCGCCCCCTTTGCCCGGCCCTGCCGGTGTGCGGTCCTGCACGCAGTGGCAGCCCGGCAGCCCCAGGCCTGTGACAGGCAGCACTAGGCTGAGAACCTGCAAGGCCACCAGCGCTCCATGTGGCTGGTCTGGGTCTCCCAGGAAGCAAGAGGTACCCAGTGCAGGGGACCTACTCAACGTCCAAATTTGCTATAAGAGCCTAGACACTCTGACTCCCAGAAATGTTCCAGAAAATGTAAAATTTTTAACCGTATCCTTAAGTAAACTAAGGCACAACTCTCCAGCACGTTGGGATCAGGGCAAGGGTCCAGAAGCCCTGGCTGGCTGTAGAATGCAATCCAGAGAGCATGGGAATCCCACCCACTCCAAGCAGAGCTCAGCCATGTTAAGGCTCAGCACTGAGAACACAGGGCCCTCAGGCGACCTCCCCCTTCAGGAGAATTCACACCCCACAGGCAGAGTGGGTTCTGTGGCCTTTGGGCTATGGAATGTTGAATGTTTACCCCACTGAAGAATGGACAAGGGTGCCAAGCCAATACTACGTGGACGTGCTTGTTGCTCACACTGGGACTAAATCCCATTGCCGTGCTACACGAGCAGCACACTCAGCCCGGCCAGAGCTGCCAGCACCAGCAGGGACAGTGCCCTCCTCCTCAAGCTCACGGGCGAGCACACACTCTCCTCTCTGCCTCTGCAAAGGTTCTGGGGAGCCTTCACGTCCTTCTGCTGGGGCGTTCTCTCCCCTTCCCCTGGCCAACACCCACTGAGCCTTTGGATCCAGCTTAAACTTCCCTCTGGGGACGGCTTTTCCTGACGCCCCAGACGAGGGCAGGTCTCCAACAACCCCAGACAGATGCTTCTCCTGAAAAGCCCCGCGTTCAGTGGAAGAGAAGTCATGACCTATCCTGGCGGCGACCCTCTATGGGCTCTCAGGACACTCATGAGGTGACCGTAAATCAAAGGGGTGTGACGGGTACGTACCAAAGGTCAGGGTTGTCAATGCTGTTTTCTATGCTGAACTGTTCAATCTCTGGTCCCACCTGAGCAACAAATTTGGCCAGTTTCTCTGCAGTCTCCATTGTCTTCGTATCAACTACAAAATAAAGCAGCTGTCATGAACCGGTTCTGAGCTGGCGATTTCCACGTGAACATCACGGGGTTGGGGAGACTGATCACAAAGACGGCCCGTCACTGTGGTCTCACCCTTCGCCACGTGCCTCTGCCGCTCTGCCCAGCAGAGGTGGACTCTCCTTTGAACTGGGGCTGGCCCTGGGACGCGTTCTGACTGAGACTGTGACAGAAACATGGAGCCTGGGCCTGAGGCGCCTCAAGCACCTCCTCTGCGTCTCCTGGATACCCAATCCAACCATCAGGCTTATTGCTGGGGGGTGACAGGCATGCAGCCCACAAGCTTCATCTCCTCAGCTAACAAACAGTCCCTGACTACTGGCCCCTGCCTGCAGCTAGCAGGCCCAGCCTAGCCGACCTGAAACAACACCCGATGCTTCCTCTGAAGCCACAGTTTGGACTGGCTTGTTACCCAGCAGTAACTAGAAAAATGTTTTTCCCTCCACATTCCCATCTAGCGCCGAGGGGAAGCACTGGCCACAGGGCAGCCCTGTTGTGGAAGGAGAGGCGATGCTCGGGAGAAGCAGAAGAAGCTGCAAGGCACCTAACTCCAAGGAAGGAAACGAGACAGCTTAGCAGGGAAGAGGAAACAGGAGAACCAGGGCGGCCCTATGAGACGCGCAAGGGGCAAGAACAGAGAGAATCTGATCACGGAGCTCCGCGCCCCAAGCACGTGCGCGTGGCACACCCTGCTGGCCAGAAGGGGAACTGCGCAGGGAGGCACAGACTCGGCAGGCGGCACGCGTGCTGGCTCCACGCTCAGGACAAGAGGAGGGGGCAGCAGGACTCCAGGGCCAGACCATGGGGAGGCGAGAGGAGCGTGCCTCGGTGTGCGCCATCCTGGCCGGGTCCCTTTTGCTGCCGTCTGCTGCCCAGCCCTGCCCTGCCCAGCTCACGGAAGCTGCCTGCCTCTGCAGAGACCCCTGGAGATGGATCAGAGTTGGGGCTGGGGCCCAGAGGATAGGGGCAGGGGTGAGCACTCACCATCAATAGACGGGCAGGGAGAAGAGGTCTGAGGGGCTTCGGAGACATCCAAGCCTGCTGGTTTGGGGGATGGGCCGGAGGCTTCAGGGCTGGGGTCCCGAGGTGAGGGTCCAGCCAGCTCTGGGGGGCAGTCCTTGGCAGCATCACTTCTGTCTGGCTGGGGCGGCTTGCCCTGCAGGGAGCCCGGAGCCTGCCGGCCATGGTGTTTCAGCCTGGTGCCTGAGGAGAGTAGGGTCTGGGTCCCGGTGGTGGCTCTCCTCACTTTCCAGCCCCGGAGCCCTTGAGTTCGAAGATGCCCCCGCCGCCGCCCTGGTAGCAGCCTCCTCTTGAGGCTCCGGACCGCCCGGGCATACAGCATAGCCCGGACCGCACACTCTGCTGCCATTGGCTTCTGATCTGCTCCTGGCAAGGTCTGGCTCATCCGCTGCATTTCTGCCAGCTTCAGCTTGTAATATTTATACTCCAGACTACTGTCATCAGACAAAAACCTATGTAACAAACAGGAACAGCAGGACATCTGTGAACATACCAGCACAACCAAACTGCGGCTGTAAGCGCACTTCTGCAAACCCTCTCTACGTGGTGGCCTCCTTGCTGATGGAGAGGCTCTGCCCAGCTCTACCAAGGGCCCAGCGCTGGGCCCTGGTCATGTGTCCTGCTCAGAGCAACCACAGGGTCATCAGGAGCTTTGATGGAGCACTGGTTGATTCCTCCTCGATTTCAGCACCATGGAGGAGCTCACAGCTCCTGGCGGCCTCACATGGAAGCCCTGTGCTGCCAGGGAATGGCAGGGATTGCTCCCAGACACTGCCTTCAGGAGGTGAAACCCTTCAAATGGCGGACACTCGGCGACCTTTTAATTACATTAAGGACAGTGTGCCATTGATGTGAAATCACGTGCCAGAGGCATAAGAAGAGTCCAGAAAAGAGGAGTCTGAGTTACATGCACGGACATGACATGCACTAACACAGACAGAGACCCGTGATACAGCCCGTGGAGAGCAAGCTCAGAAATCCAGCACTGAAACGCACCCTATGAAGCTGCCTCTGTGCACATAACACCCATGTGTATTTGTGTTTTTCCACACAGGTTGAAAGAATAAAAAGTAAACAAGATTTGCTCTAAGGAGTGGGTGAGAAAGGGGAATGGAGGGGTCTTCACATTATTTACTTTGCAGACCATTTCATTAGCACTTTCTTTCATCTCTATTAACCCTTCCTTCCTAGTCTGGGCTTTTTTCACCATTCTTCCCTTGCCTCATGAATTGAATGGTTATTTTCACTCTTTATTTCTGATAAACACATGCAAGGTTGTACCTTTCCCCCAACCTGCTACTTCCTTCTGAAGAGTTTCTAATTTCAATTCTAATTCTCTTTCATATGAAAAGTTATTAGAAGCCAGTTTTATTTAGGCTGTTGCTGGTTTCAAGTTATGGATTGCACAATGTGGCCAACGTGATTTTCCTTTCCTGGGATGGTCTGTAATTTTCCCCATGACCTCATTCATACCAAGGTTTTTGTGAACATTCAACTTCAGTTTGTGTTAAAGAGTAAGTAGTGTCTGGTGAGTATGGCAGTATTTCACGAGGCTTTTGGACTGTCTGCTACTGAGATCGTGTATTAGATTAGGTTCCCCATTGCCAGACTGGCCACGAGGTGGCAGTGCACAGCAGGATGCTGGCAGCTCTCTGTGCTGTGGCGTGTCCCTGGCGGGCGGCTCTGTATGGCGCTCCTGCCGATGCTCACTACACAGTCAAGGTCTGGCTGGATCTGGGGGAGAAGGCTGTGCTGGCTCCCCTGCTGCCCGAGACACTCTGCTGGGCAGCAGCAGCATCCTGTAAGACTGCACCCTAACCAGCCTAGGTTCCCACATGAAGGAAGGAGGACCAACAGGGATGCTCCAGGTCTCAAGTCAAATGCAGCCCCCATCCACAGCAGAAAGTGGAGTAAATGCCAGGTGACCCGGACCCCCGCCACGGCAGTCCCTTTTCTGTGGTCGATTCTAATGCCAAGTGCAGGTTCAACACATCAGTCACAAGCCCATTTCCCCCAGCTCTAGTGGAGCACAACATCAAAGGCACAGCGCACTCCCGAGCTAGCCTGCCAGGCTCAAATCCCACTGCAGTCACTCACTAGCTGTGAGATTTACTGAATCTTTCTGTGCCTCAGTTTCTCCATCTGTAAGATGGGACGGGTGATAATGATAAGTTATTTCACCATGTTGCTGTGAGGCTTGAATTATATACTTTTCGTTATAAAGAAAATGCTTTGGGAAATTCCCTGGTGGGCCAGTGGTTTGGACTTGGTGCTTTCACTGCCAGGACCTGGGTTCGATCCCCGGTTGGGGAACTAATCTCTCACAAGACGCACAGCTCAGGCATTTAAAAAAAAAAAGAGCAGCATCGGTGTGTCATCTCTAGGGATATAACAGTTAACTGTTAAAAGCAGCTTAAAGAACTAAAAGTGACTGTCTCTAAGGAGCAAACTCAGGGACTTCTCTGGCAGACCAGTGGTTAAGACTCCACTCTTCTACTGTAGGAGGGGCACGGGTTTGATTCCTGGTTGGGGAATGACCCCACAGGCTGCACTGGTATGGCCAAAAAAAAAAAGAGTGGAACTGGCATGAGAATGGATCATGGCAGAAACATTTTGCCCTTTGTTATAACATTGATTTTTTTGGTAAATCACATACAAATACCATTTTGACTTAAGAATTTAAACATATACACCAAAACCCTAAGCTTACTCTTTTTTTTAACACTGTTTCTTTGCACACTCTTCCTTCTTATAGGCTCTGGGCAATTCTGAAGGAGTTCACAGGCGATCAGATCTCTGAGTCAGCTCCCTAATCTGTTCTTCATTCAGGTTGCTTCTATCAGCCAACCACTAAGATTATTTCAACAATCATTCTTCAATTCCAAGATCCTTAATTGGCTATTTTCCATAATAAGCAGTTCCTCTTTCATGGATATAACATGCTATTATCCATCTAAGACTATTAATCACATACGTATTTTTAGACAATCTTCTTTTTCTTATAGTAACTCTGTCTTAGGTGTCAGATCTGTTGAGTTGGGTGATCCTCTTTCATGATGCTGATTTTCCTCAAACACATGCTTACCTTTTGATTTGCAGGCCTGCCCACCACCACCACACATACCAAGCCTGGCTCGGCTTCTGTCCACCACCCCGGCTGTCAGTGACCGGGAGCCTGCGGGAAGTGTGCAGCGGTCACGGGGCCAGGGACACATGTTCCCAGTCCTCTCAGGGCCCCTTCCCTGCAACCCAATGACCTCGACAACCCCCTGGACACTGCCCCTGGGTCTCTCAGGTCTACATGACATCCTACCCAGAGGAATTGGTCCCTGCTTTCATCTGTCAGTCTGAGGCTATCTCACCTCCTTCCTTCAGCCTAAGCACTGCTGAGACCACAGCGCCTGAGTGTGAATCTCAGCTCTGTCTGTTACTAGCTGTGTAGCCTCCAGGCAAGAGGCCTCTTTAAGCCTCAAGTTTTCTGTCTGTCTGTAAAGATGACAACATATCTACTTCAAGAGGTTGTTTATGAGGGTTCGGCCAGCTAGTGCTTAAATCAGTAAAGTGCTTAGAATGGTACCAAGTGCACAAAAAGCAAAAGATTTGCTAAATAAAAAGTATTCAATAAATGATACTGGGGCAATTAGGCTTTTTTTAACTTTTAAGTTATATGCCTATCTTATTCAACATATGAACATGACCTTAGTGAATTCAAGAATTCTGTCAAAATAAAACCATAACAATTTCTAACTCTCCTCCCGGAAATCATACTGGTTACCACCAAAGCTCTGGCACCATTACACAGAAATTTTTACCTTTCAAGCATCTTTAGTACAACAGCAAGAACAGAAAATTCGGGGATTTTCCTGCTGGTCCAAATCCACCTACGAATGCAGCAGGCACGGGTTTGATCCCTGGTTGGGAAAGATTCCACATGCCATGCGGCAATTAGGCCTATGGCCCACACCTCCTCAGCCCACATACTGCAACTGCTGAAGCCCACGTGCCGAGAAACCATGCTCTGCAACGGAGTCACAGCAATGGAAAACCCGTGCCCTGCAACGAAGGGCCATCCCCGCGCGCCACAGCTAGAAAAGGCCTGCGCGCACCACAGCTAGGAAAGGCCTGCGCGCAGCACAGCTAGGAAAGGGCTGCGCGCAGCACAGCTAGGAAAGGCCTGCGCGCGCCACAGCTAGACAGGGGCTGCGCGCACCACAGCTAGGAAAGGCCTGCGCGCACCACAGCTAGGAAAGGCCTGCGCGCACCACAGCTAGGAAAGGCCTGCGCACAGCACCACAGCTAGGAAAGGCCTGCGCGCACCACAGCTAGGAAAGGCCTGAGCGCACCACAGCTAGGAAAGGGCCGCGTGCAGCACAGCTAGAAAAGGCCCGCGCACAGCACCACAGCTAGGAAAGGCCTGCGCGCACCACAGCTAGGAAAGGCCTGCGCGCACCACAGCTAGGAAAGGCCTGCGCGCACCACAGCTAGGAAAGGCCTGCGCGCACCACAGCTAGGAAAGGGCTGCGCGCACCACAGCTAGGAAAGGCCTGCGCGCACCACAGCTAGGAAAGGCCTGCGCGCACCACAGCTAGGAAAGGCCTGCGCGCACCACAGCTAGGAAAGGCCTGCGCGCACCACAGCTAGACAAGGCCTGCGCGCACCACAGCTAGGAAAGGGCCGCGCACCACAGCTAGGAAAGGCCTGCGCGCACCACAGCTAGACAGGGGCTGCGCGCACCACAGCTAGGAAAGGCCTGCGCACAGCACCACAGCTAGGAAAGGGCCGCGCGCACCACAGCTAGGAAAGGCCTGCGCGCACCACAGCTAGAAAAGGCCTGCGCGCACCACAGCTAGGAAAGGCCTGCGCGCACCACAGCTAGACAAGGCCTGCGCGCACCACAGCTAGGAAAGGCCTGCGCGCACCACAGCTAGGAAAGGCCTGCGCGCACCACAGCTAGGAAAGGCCTGCGCGCAGCACAGCTAGAAAAGGCCCGCGCACCACAGCTAGGAAAGGCCTGCGCGCACCACAGCTAGGAAAGGCCTGCGCGCACCACAGCTAGACAGGGGCTGCGCGCACCACAGCTAGGAAAGGCCTGCGCGCACCACAGCTAGGAAAGGCCTGCGCGCACCACAGCTAGGAAAGGGCTGCGCGCAGCACAGCTAGGAAAGGGCTGCGCGCAGCACAGCTAGGAAAGGGCTGCGCGCAGCACAGCTAGACAGGGGCTGCGCGCACCACAGCTAGGAAAGGGCCGCGCGCACCACAGCTAGGAAAGGGCTGCGCGCACCACAGCTAGGAAAGGCCTGCGCGCGCACCACAGCTAGGAAAGGCTGCGCGCACCACAGCTAGGAAAGGGCCGCGCGCACCACAGCTAGGAAAGGGCTGCGCGCACCACAGCTAGGAAAGGCCTGCGCGCACCACAGCTAGGAAAGGCCTGCGCGCACCACAGCTAGGAAAGGGCCGCGCGCACCACAGCTAGGAAAGGCCTGCGCGCACCACAGCTAGGAAAGGCCTGCGCGCACCACAGCTAGGAAAGGCCTGCGCGCACCACAGCTAGGAAAGGCCCGCGCACACCACAACTAGACAAGGCCTGTGTGAAGCAATAGCCACCCAGCGTAGCCAAAAATAAATAAATTAAAAGAAGAAAAAAGAATCTACCGTGCAACACAGGGGACAGAGGTTCAACAGCTGGTTGGAGAACGAAGATGCCACATGCCGCAGAGAACTAAGCCCACACGCAGCTACGGAGCCTACATGCCACAGCGGGAGTCCACGTGCCTCAGAGAGAGCCAGCCCTGACGGGGGCAGCCAAGACTCAACTCAGTCAAGCCAATACATGATGGCCAACGTTTAAGAAATAAGGGAAGGGCACGTCATTATAAAACAAAGCATTCTAAAAATCCAACAGAGAGGGATGGCTGAATAAACTGATCATCTACTCTTCAGGCCAGTAAACACAGCCGTCTGAAATGTCTTCAAAAAGCAGGAAACATGAGCACTTTCCTGTGTAAAAGGAGTAGGTATATCACAGCATAATTACAACTGTGTGAGAAACCAGAGAGCCTCCCATGAGCAGAAAGACTGCTAACAAATACCCCCAGATGCCAGCGTGCGCCAGTAAGAGCACAGGTGGCTTCGCCCAACTTTCTATTCTTCTTCTCCTTTTCTAATAAGCAAATGCTGTATTAATATTCATGGTAGAAACTTTAATATTAAAAAATCGTTCTATTCAAGCAAAGAGGCAATAAGACAAAATGAAGACGGCTGAACAGAAAGTAGCAATAAATCACAAACAACTGCTGTGACGGATTCCTCATCTTACACTCACTCTCTGCACGCGTCTCTCACCTCATCCTCAAATCAGCACAGACAAGGAGTCTGAACCCATATGAACTTGACCCACCCTCATACGCTTCCTACTGACTGACACCACAGCTCAAAATAAACACTTCACTTTCTTCTCTGGACACTATCAGAGCAACAGAAACAGTGCCCTGTACTTTACAGGAGGGATTCAGAAGAGCACCATTTAGAGACCTACCAGTAAGCAGGGTCCTCCTTGAGAAGAGCTCTCTCTTTGGGAGACAGGCTGCCTCCAATGACACGTGCAACCAGCTGGTCAATGATGTCCGCCACCTTGTGATCTGCTCGCTGGGGGACCTCTGGAACACACAGAAGGTCTTCTCTGAGAAACATACTGGACCGCATGGGGCCTGGGAAGATCAGGATAGAGCCTAAGGATGGAGCCTAAGCAAGTGCCAGCAACTGAAATCCTCCTTCACAAGAGACCAGCATTGAAGAGGGAAAGGGCCTGTTATTCTAGAAACCGACGTGCAAAATATCCTCTCAAAAGCTATAGCAGCATAATCACTAGGAGAGAAACAGTCGCAAGCTTAGTGACTGTGCAGAGCAATATTCTATAGAAGGAAACAGTATGCAGCAACTCGTTACCACTTTTTGCATACAGCTTAACTTGTTCACAATATTAAGGGGAAAACAGACATAAAATGCAGCTAGGTTTAAAATAATGTAAGCAGTATATCTAAACTGTAATTTGCAATATGAGCAAAGGAAGAAGAGATACAAATAAGTAGACACACGGAAAAAGAGATTGGACAGAAATATACCAGAAAATCAGCAGAGGTTATCTATGGGTGGTAGATTTAGCAGGGATTTCACTTTTTTGTGTGCTTTATCTATAAAAAATAAACACATGTGATGCATAATCAGAAAACATACATAAGCACACAAAGAAAAATTGTCCAATTAAAAAATATTAAAAAACATCAATAGTTCCAAGATAGGTGTTCACAGAAAGCATCTGTTGAATGTTTGAAAAAAAATTTTTTTAAGTGTGAATTTCCTTTGATATTTGCTAGTTTTAATAGCACAGATGGTCTATCTGCTCATTCAATCAATAAAAATCAGCCCTGAACTGGAGAGGTTTCCAGTTTGTTGTGGAATGGCACCGACATTCTCAACAGCAGTGAGCTCCTAACACAGGATGCTTCGATCCTTCAATTGTCATCTCATTTCCCCTCTGAAACTTTCTCTTTTTGTTGTGGGCTCTCAGTTTATAGAACTGCTAGTTTCACAGGATTTTACAAAAACAGTAAGAGCTTCAAAGTCAGAGGCTTTCAAAGACAATGAAATTTGTGCATCACTGCAACCAACTCTAGAGAAGATGACCACAGTTAAGGGCCAGAAAGTGGATCTTACCTTTGGCCCAGCAATCTTTCTGTGGATATCTCCTTTAAAGGAGGATTCAATTTTTTTTTTTTTTAATGAAAATAACAGTAAGAATCTAGAAATTCAACCAAAGATATCACCCCAGCATTTCTAGCAGAAATGGATGTAGCGGCAGCCTGTGCCCCGTAAGACGTGGACACTGGCGCCATCTACCTGATGACCAGGCAGGGGCCAGTGCTTGGCAGATGCCAGCTTCACAGGGACCTGGCTCTGCTCAGGCTCGGAAGCCTTTAAGAAAAGGCACTATGACTCCAACATCATGGGAGAAGCAGCAAATGCTGCAGAAACACAGCAAAGAGCCTTTGATAATCCTGTAGAGGAGCAGACTGCAGTGTTTTCAGCACAGCAAGATGGCAGCTACAGGCACACCTGCACAGCAGCACAAGCAGGGGTGGTCGTGGGCAACTTTAGGTTGTGCGGGACTTTTTCGTTCCTCTCAGTATCAGTTACACAGACTTTCCACCCCACTATTTTGGGGGATGTGGGGAAGAGAGGTCCCACTTCAGCCCTGAGCTCACTTCTGAAAGGCTCCCTCTCTGGCAATAGGTGCGGCCGCCCATCCAGGGAGGGACCTACCTAGTGCCTGGAGCAGTCAGGGCTCCACAAGGGTGCCAACTTGACTGGGGCAATGGAAGCCGAAAACTGTATCAGAGGAAAAAGGGACTTCCTCAGTGGCCACTATGTGTGCTCATGACTTCTGGGCCTTCTGGGCTGTGAAAACATCCATCCTGGGAGTGCAGGGGAAGGGAAAGGGACACCACACAGCCAGTCACTTCTATTTCTATTACCTTCTTCTCTGTCTTTCCCCTCCCCAGTAAGCCAACTCCTTAACTGCAGATTACCATGTATACTGAAGTGATCTCTCAACTTCTAGCCAGTCTAGAAAAGTGAGCAGGTGAAAAGGTGCCTCCACCACCTAGCCCTCAGAACAGTTCAGAAATAACCTTCCTGACTCCCCATGCTGGGCTGGGGCCTCTCCTATATCCCCTTACTCCCAGCACAGGAGGGGCTGGGTTTGTGATTTCTTCCCCTCAGAAGCCTGGGGGATCCTTGGAGACTGTGGCCTGTATTTACTTTCAAGTAAAAACTTGGGGCAGAAAAGGGGTACTTTTGGAACACGGCTTCTTAACCTTGGCTGTAAGATGACACAAACAACCCAGAGAATAAAGCAATACTATGTACAAACACACATCCACAGGCTTATAGAATGAGTGGCAGGCACTGTGAGTTTTCTCCTAAAATTCTGATTTGTTTCCAACTGGCTAAAGAACTTCTATGTACAAATATCAAAGAGAATGAGAGAAATGACAAAAAAGCAAACAAATCACAACAAATAGAAACTGCTGCTGCTTTCCTTACCATCACTCAGACCACTCAGAGCCTTGGCCTGAATTTCAGGTTTTGTAGGAGGAACAGCTTTCTCCTCATCTCGGGTTGGCTCGGATTCAGCTTTCTTGACCTGGAGTGGACACCCACTGCTGACCAGCCAGGCCTTCAGGTGATCGATGTACTCTCTCCCAAACAGAGTAGAGTCCTCGAAGTTCGGAAATGCGGCAGGAGATGGAGCTATATCTTGGAGGCCAACGGCTTCCAGGATTTTCTCCTGCCGGAAGGAAGAGGCCAAGGAGAATGTCTGTCCCAGAAGAGCTAAAGACTTCCGGCAGAGAGAATTGGTGGTCTCCAGGGCAATAGCCAAGTCCAGGGGGTTAGTGAGGGTCTTCATCTTCACACTCAGCTCGTAGGCATTGCAGGCCATGAGCAGGGGTGTGACACTCTTCAGCAGCCGGTCTTGTAGTCTCATTATGTATTTATCAAAGGGCTTTATGATTTCAAAAAAGCAATTTTTGGTCTTCACAGCACCTTTGTCTAAAAGCATGTTTAAAAACTCGTTATCAACTCTGGGTGTTTTCAAAGCAGAGTGCTTTAAAAATTTGATAGTAAAAAAGCAAAAATCTCTGTGCTCTGGTTTTAATGAGCATTTGAATGAGGCGAGCATTTTAGCACAGGTTTCTGTTTCAAGTTCAAAGAGAGTCTGGAAAAGCTGGGAAAATTTAACATCATCTTTTATGGTGTGGAATCCTGCCCACTTGATTATTTCTATCCCAAATCTCGAGAAGACATCCGACTTATCTATGATGTCGAAGCTCATCTTTCTCCTGGGGAGCCGGACATCCTTCAGATCAAGCCCCAGAGGGACCTTCCGGGTAGGGAACTGGACCTCTTCTGTCCCTGGGTTCGTCGCCAGGGTCACATCAGGACTTGAGGTGGTTTTCTGGATTTGGTTAGTGCCCTGAGTTTTGGGAGTGATACGACTCATAGTGGGTACCTTTTTTGTGCTCACGTTTCTCAGCATGACAAGTTTCCCAACCCCCGCTTTCGAAGTAAGCAGGCCTTGAGTCTCCCCCTTTCCCAAGAGAGCACCCTCCTGGTCGGCAAGGCTCAGGCCTCGGCCTCTGCCCTGGGCTTGGCTGCTGCCCCTGAGCACAGAGTCTGCCTCCCCTGGACGGTCCACGTCATAATCACGACTCTCTTTCTCCAAGCACTCTTTCTCAATAAGCCTGGAGGAGCCAAAGCTCCCCAGTAACGAAGAAGGGCCAAAACTACACTCCTGTGACCAAGAGGGTTCTTGAGAAACTGAGTGAGCAAAGTCTTGTTCCCAAGAGCCATGGAGTGCAAACTTCCAGTCCTGAGAACGGAAATGTCCCAGTTTCCGGTGGCCAAAGACCTGGTCTCGGGAGTTAGGGTGGGAAAATTCCAGATCCCGGCTACATTCTTTGCGAAAGTAGCTGTCTTCACTTACAGAAGGGTTGCTTGACCTGAAGGAAGGTCCTGGAAATATATCACCTCTCAGGCCTTCTCTCCCAGTGTCTCGAGGATGAGTTACAGATGCACCCAGAGTGTACCTGCTGTCACTGTGAATGTCATCAAACATATCTGCTCTGGCTCTTGGGACTGTCCTTAGAAGATCTGAAATAAGCAATCCAAAAAGAAACACAAAGGTATGTGTCAGACCAGAGGCTGCAAGTGGGTGATCTGCAGACAACCAGCAGGGTGCTTTCCCAGTCAGAGTGCATTTTAGAAACTCACATGGAAAATATGTGTGGTTTCACTTAAAAACTTAGGTTTCTACTTATGCAAACAGAAAAGCTATGAGAACTGGGCCTGCATCTGGCCTTGGTTAGTCCATGGAGGCTAGGCAGCAGTGCTGCTCACTCATCCAGATCCTTTGCCCTACCTCTGTTTTACAAGGCTTCCCTGGTGGCTCAGCTGGCAAAGAATCGACCTGCACTGCAGGAGATCTGGGTTTGATCCCTGGGTTGGGAAGATCCCCTGGAACGGCTACCCACTTCAGTATTCTGGCCTGGAAAGTTCCATGGAGTAGCAGAGTTGGACACAACTAGCAACTTTCACTTCACTTTCTGTTTTACAAGCCTTCTTTTAGACTCAGGGATGGGCATTTGGTTCCCAAATAACCTGGTCTTTACTGTGACCAGAACGCTTGTGAAGTTCTCCTTCTATCACACAGCAGACAGGTTTTCTAGAGGCTGCCTGCCTCCCCTGCTTCCTATGGCCCACAGTGCCACTGAGGCAGGAGCTACATCTGACGCTGCACCCACCACTGCTGGCTGGACCTTAGCTGAGCGCTTGATCCAAAGGAGGCTGACGGGCTCCCTCAGAAAGGGTCATTAAGCCAACCAACACCTGAAAAAAGAGACTGAGCAAACAAGAGGGCAGGCAGAAGGCAAACAGGCCATGACAACAGAAACCACAGTGGAAGCTGAACGGGGTGTGCGCTCGTCCTCCACTCTGCAGAAGTGAGAGAAACAGCGAACTGCGTCTGCATGTGTTCATTCACGCACAAAGGAGCTGTAAGGGGAGTTCCCTGTGGTCCAGTGGTTAGGACTCCACGCTTTCACTGCCAAGAACCTGGGTTCAGTCCCCGGGCAGGAAACTGAAATCCCATATGCAGCATGGCGTAGCCAAAAAGAAGAAACTGTAAGAAGTCAAAAACAGAAGAGAACTAGGGCGCACAGGAACAGAGGGCCTCAGGGAGACATCTGTACAGAGCACCTTTCTTACTTTCTGAACCATAATCGATCACCTAGTCCAAAAGTCAATCGTAAAAGAGAAAGATGCCAGGAAGTAGTGACGGGTCAACAGGCCACAGGGCTGTTGAAACAAGGGCTCTGTACAAATCCAAGTTTATCTGTCCAGCAAGTGCTTACTAAGCACCTACTGTATGTGGGCACTGTTCTGGCCCTGAAGTTACAGCAGGGAAGATACAGCAAAGTCCCTACTTTCCTGGATGTTTCAGTTGAGGAAGCCAAATAATAAACACAAAATTCTTCAGCTGTAAGGAAATGCCAAACCGGCGGGAATGTGAACAGGGAAAGCCATTTTTAAACAGGCTGGTCAGGTGGGCAGCTCTAACAACAATGTGTCTGAGCAGCAGAGGCCTGGCGTGAGAGGTCAGAACGTGCAGTTATAGGGAAAGCCTACCCGGTAGAGGGAGTGTGAGGACTAAGCCCTGAGATGAGTACAGGACAAACGTGGTGAGAATGCAAGAGGGAAGGAGGGACAAAGCGGTAAGAAGGCAGCACCTAGATTCCGCTGCACACTGAAGTCCTGGGGCATCCTGACTTAATTAACTAGGATGAGGTGTGACCTGGGTATTAGGACGTTTAAAAAGCCCCCAAAGGATTCTAATGTGCAGCACAATTAGTGAACTGCTATGACAGGAGATGCAAACAGAAGTGGGTGCAAACCAGATCAAGCCAGGCCCTTGACAGGACTCCAGGGTTTACTATGAGTGAGACAGAAAGCCATGGCGGGGGGTTGGAGCAAAAGGATGACCTCACTGGCTGCTGTGTGGGGAACAGATTGCAAGGGACAAGAGTGGAAGTTCCAGCAAAGAGTCCACCAAGATGATCCAGATACTGATGGTTTCCGATGGCCTGGTTACGGTGGGACCATTAGAGGAAGAGCAGTGGCTGGATTCTGCCCCATAGGACCTGGTTTACAAGGCCTCAGAAAAATGCAGCAGACAGAGAAAGGCTGACTGATGGACCATGCAGCTCTATGACACAGAGATGGTTCCAGAACCATCTAGTGTCCTACTGGGTTCAGAGTCTCCCCCTCCCCAACCTTTCTTGAGGTAACTTAAGATATGTGTTAGTGTTTGAGTCTCTAGATAAGATAAACCAATTGAAATCTCCAAATATATATATATATACACATACATAGATATACACATACACGTGTTTTTATGTATACATATATACGTATGTACATACGCACACACATACATGTATATATACATAAAAACACATGAAATATTCAGGATTCATATATGGCTAAAAGAATTAAAGGATGCACAAACCACCACAGATACGGTTACTTCTGAGGAATAAGGAAGCAGCAAAGAGGCTTTCTGTATCCTATTCCTGTTTTTTGGCCCCGCAGTGTGGCATGTGGGATCTCAGTTCCCCAACCAGGGATCAAACCCTGCCTTAGGAGTGTGGAGTCTTACCACTGGATGGCCAGGGAAATCGCGACATTCTGTTCTTAACTACTTAATCCTTCCACTCTTTTGTAACAGGAAAGGTTTTGTCTGCTGCTTATACAATTTTTGAAAACTCAGACTTTGGAGACAGTTTCTAAGCCTCAGTTTCTCTGGGTCCAAAGCACAAAATAAGTTATCCCCACCCCAAGCACTTAGACTCATCCAGCCAACACCGAGGAAGCCTTGTCTACACCAAGGCTGGCTCAAGGGCTGGTGCAGCAGCAAACAGTACAGGCCCAAAGGAGGCCAGCCCATGGCAGGGGGTCAAGTACACAGTGTAAGATCAATCTCCTACTAGGGCCTACTAGGGCCTCCTGCGGGAAGACATCTGTGGACCAGGTCTTACTGACTGAGGGAGTTAATCACACAGAGCTGAGCGGAGGGATGCACCACACAAACAGGCACAGAGTATCAGTGATCCTAAGGCACAGGATGAGAGCTAGGAGCCTCACGCACTGTGGGGTGGGACCTCCAAGCTGTCCTGCCATCTACACTAGGACCATTTCTTATTCTGCTGACATGATGCTTCAAAACTTCAAAACATGATGCAAAAGGAATGTTTTCAGGCAGGGCCTACATTCAGCAGCTCCACAAGGCTCCAAGGCCCTCCTGCCTCGCATACCAGTTACTTGGCTGCTCCTGCACTTGTCTGAGGATGTAAAACCAAAATAGGGAGCCCCAAAAGCCTAAGCTTGGCCTTGGTCCTGCAAAGTGAGCATTAACAGATCTGTGGGGAGAGAAGATATGAGGGAATGAAGCCAGAAACTGAAAGACATTTCTGGAGGAGATTACTGCAATGATCCAGGTAAGACCTGATAAGAGCTCAAACCTGGGTAGTGATAGTGGGCATAGAGTCAGGCAATTTATTCAAGAACCCTTCTTTAGGTGGGGCAGGATGCCTGGGGAGAAGCTCTGGATAATGGCAATACATCCTTCTACATAATGATTTAACAGGTGGACCAAGAGAAAATTTTATCTCCACTTAAGAAGGTAGAATCTAAGGAGTTGCAGGTTGGGCCCCAATTCTAAATACACGCTCCATCCACCTGCCTCACTCCCCCCAAAACCACACACTTTAATTTACCTTGAGCTTTAAACTGAAGAGTTTCACCTACAGCCTCACCACTGGGGTCCATATATCGGTTAGCTTTTTCCTGCAATACAGCATCAAAAGTCTCCTGTGCAATTCTCCTTGCTGCCATGTTTCTCTGACCTGTAATGAGAAAAGGGGGGAAAAAGACACTAAGAATGACAACTAATGCTCACAAAGCCTGATCTATTCCACTTAATCCTCAAGTAACCAAGCAGTAATCCATAATCTGGTATGGCACTTCAGAAGAAGGCTGGTTTATTTTAAGGGGAGCTCTGCCCACATAACCTCACAGGTGTGCGTTGGGTAAGGAGTAAGACAATGCTGTTGATCCTGGACAATCTATTTTGCTTCTCTGAGGCCATTTTCTCAGAATTCCTTAAAAGAAGTGCTATAAAAGTGACTCTGTCTCCTGGGGCTGCTAAAAGACTGTATGAAGCAACACAGGTAACAGGAGCATAAACCTTTACAAATAATGTTTAGGAAAGACACGATTTTCCCCATTTCTATTTTCCTATTTCACAGACATGGCGAAGAGGCTCTGAGAGCTAACTTCCCCTGACAGAGGCGTCCCAGCAAGTGAGGGGGGAATCCCTGACTAGTGCCAACGACGTACTGGCAGAGCTGACTCTGTGCCAGCTCCTGTTGAAGGGGAGGGACTCCCACAACACTTCTTGCAACAACCCAATAAACAAGTGGGGCCTATTATGAATGAAAGGACACAAAAGTGCAACAGGGAGGTTCAGGCTACGTGACCCATCCAAGGTCAACCAGCCTGGGCTGGAAGCTGGCAAACAGGGCACTGGTTGTGGGGACAAAGCCCTGAAGACTGATTAGAGAAAGGCTGAGAAGCAATATTGAGAAATCCAGAGGTGGTGTCCTTACCCAGCAAGATATTCCTTCCATCTAGAAACCTCCAACCTCAAAACCCAAGCCTGCCCCTGCCCGACAGTCATTTCTTATAACCATTACCCCCTTTCCCTATCCTTCAGGCCTTTTCCCTGGCCCCCTTGTTCTCTGCTATACAAGGGCAGGGTGTCCCAGCCAGGTGGCCAGGATCAATTCAAGTGATCTAACCTCTCCGTGCCTCCGCTTCCGCATCTAAACCGGCAGCTCTTGGTAGGGGTTGCTGTGGGGACCGAACCAGTTAAAAAAAATAGTCTAAAGAGGCGGAGTCGGCGCCCCGCCGCCGTTATCACCCCACCAGAGGGGCCGCTCCCAGCTCAGGCTGAATGAATGAACGAACGAATGAACCCATTCAGGCGCGGCCCGCCTCCTCCCGGCCTTTAAGGTCGAAGAAGAGGGGGCGTCGGGCCTCGAAGGCCGCAGATCGCCCCCCGGGCCGACCCGGCCGCGATGCGTCCGCCGCGCAGTCCAAGGGCCGAGCCCGCTGCGCCATCGTGGGGACCCGGGGTTCCCGGGATCGAGCCCAAACCCCCCCACCCCCGGGCCCACCCGCCGACAACGCCTGGGCCCGGGCCTCACCCCCAGCCCACCGCGCGCGGAGCCGCCCCCGCCACCGCCTCAGGCTCCTCAGCCGCCGCCGCCGCCGCGCGAGGCGGGGACATGCAAATAAGCCAACGGTCTCCGCAGCGCCGCGCCGCGCAGGCGCAGGCCGCGGCCGGGCCTCAGGGCGCAGGCGCAGGCGGCGCCGCCACAGCCCCTCGCGCAGGCGCACTGCCCAACCTTCAGGGCGGACACTCTCGAGGCAAAAAGTTTCTCTCCCTGGACCGGCGGCGACGGGAAGCGACCCGGAAAAGGCGACAGAGACGCCGTCGCCGCAAGCTGTTGGCTCTCGCAGCTCTACCTGTGCTCGCGGTCACTCTTGGTCACCCCGGGAGCGGTTCACAGGGCTGACGGAGGCCGAGGCGCGGCCTCGCCAGAGCGCCTGCGCACGTACGGCGGCCGAGAGGGACCAGGGGCGGTGCAGCCCGAGGCCGCCGCGAGCCGCACCCTTTCCCCACGTGGCCCCGAAGACCGGGTGAGGGGCGGCGGCCGCCGAGCCCCCTCGCGCGAGGAGCCGGGAGCGGACGCCGCGGGCTCGGGTTAGTGACGGGGGCGCGCCCCTCGAGGGCTTGGCTTTGGGTGAATGATAGACTTACGGAAGCCGTCCGTGGACAAAATTGCCCACACTTCTGTCCCGTTTTCTTTTCATTTATTCGTTTTTCACTATGTACTGAGTGCCTGCGGCATGCCTGGCCGCATCCTAGGTAGTGGGGGGTACTTAATAAACCGAGCCCCAGCTCTCATGCAGATTAAATTTCACTGGGGAGGAGGCTAGGGCAGTAAAAGCAAGTAAATAGAAGAAACATTTCACTCCATGTTGAGATATGTTAAAATAATAAGAGAGAGTAGGAGAGCGGGGGCTGCTTTATGAAGGGTGTCCCTCGGGTAGCTGGGAAGAATGAGGAAGAAGCAGGAAGGCACAGGTGAGAAGGTCTAGGTAAGGCAAGTGTTGGTAAGGAGACTGGATTTTGTTCAGAGAAGGCTGGGAAGCCGCTTGAGGGTTTTAAATAAGTGAGATGGTCTCTGCTTTCCATTCACCCTCTGGCTGCCTCCTGGAGAACAGAGGCACTGGGTAGGGCTGGAAGGAAGCAGGTGATGCCACCTAAACCAGGGTGGGTGTGGCAGGCGGAGGAGGACTAATCATTCAGGGCCCCTGGTTTGTCAGGGCACTGTTTTCTTGATAAGCAGAACGGTGGCTTAGAGAGGGAAGCGGGCTGTTAGTTGGGAGCCTTGGTAACTCCCTTCTCCTTCAGTTCAGTTCAGTCCAGTCGCTCAGTGGTGTCCGACTCTTTTCGACCCCATGAATAGCAGCACGCTAGCTTAGCATGCCTTTAAAACAAAATTATTTTAATTGGAGGATAATTACTTTAGAATATTGTGATGGTTTTTGCCATACATCATCAACATGAATCAGCCACAGGTATACATGTGTCCCCCCATCCTGAACCCCCCCTCCCTCCCCACCCCATCCCTCTGGGTTGTCCCAGAGCACCGGCTTTGGGTGCCCTGCTTCATGCATCAAACTTGCACTGGTCATCTGTTTTGCATATGGTAATATACGTGTTTCAGTGCTGTTCTCTCAAATCATCCCACTCTCACCTTCTCCCACGGCGTCCAAAAGTCTGTTCTTTACATCTGTGTCTCCTTTGCTTCCCTGCATGTGGGATTGTCATTACCATCTTTCTAAATTCCATATATATGTGTTAATATACAGTATTTGTCTTTCTTTTTCTCACTTCACTTTGTATAATAGGCTCCAGATTCATCCACTTCATTAGGACTGGCTCAAATGCCTTCCTTTTTATAGCTGAGTAATCTTCTATCGTGTCTATGTGCCACAACTTCCTTATCCATTCAACTGCCGATGGACATCTAGGTTGCTTCCAGGTCCTGGTGGTTGTAAATAGCGCTGCAGTGAATACTGGGGCCCAGCCTGCCTTGGACGCAGCGTGAAGGCTGGTAATGCTGTTTCTCTCCTTTCCCGGCCTGCGCTGTTCCCCAGGCGACTCCCAGAGGACCATTCCCAGGCACCATCTTTCTCATGAGCTCCAGCCCTGTACTTTCCTCGCAGCCCCCAGCCCCACACACAGGCTGTGCTGGACCCAGGGGACCTCGAAGGACTCGTAAGTGGTGGTTCCAGAGCCGGACACTGACCTCCCTAGCCCAGAGATCTCAGGGCTGGGCAGAGAGAGGTTCCTGAGTTGGGAAGAGCCGAGGGTACAGAGGCTCTGTCTGAGTAGCCAGGGAAGGCTTCTGTGAGGAGGCACCCTGGACAAGCAGGTGGAAGCTCCACAGAGGAGCTAGGTGGAGGGAAAGTGTTAATGAGACAGAAAAGGGTCTTGGCCAGGTTTCTTGCTGCATCTCTGAGCTTCAGATTCGTCACCCTTAAAGTAGACACAATGACATTCCCCTTTATGACTTCTTCTGTGACCCAGTGGCCTCTTGTCATTGGCCCACTTGGGTCTGAAGCATGGCCGGAGTGGTGGAAGCAACATGTGGTGGCAGAGCCAGAAGCAGAGTCCCCCCAGTAGCACCCAGCCCCAGAGCTGGCCAGGACCCTTTACCCTCACCAGAGCAGGCTCCCCACTGAGAAGTTCTTGTATCTTAAAAAAAACCAAAATTATTTATTTGGCTGCCTCGGGTCTTAGCTGCAGCACCAAGATCTTCACTCTGTGAAGATCTTTCATTGCAGCACACAGACCGTCAAGTTGGAGAAACTCTTTATCTTGAAACAGAAGATCCTTATTCTTTTCTTCCCTCTTTGATTTGGAAATCCTTAGCAACCGTTGAACAGGCTCCCTGTTCTGGGAAATAAAGAGGGGGAGATCTGCAAGGGAGAGAGACAAGGTGTTTAAGTCCCTAAAATCCCCTACCCACTAAGGAACTGGCCGAAGCACCTCTTAAGCAAAAGAGGGAAAGAACAACTAAGTGATGTTTGTTGAGCTCTGTGCCAGATCCTGTTCTCGGTGCTTTGTTGAAATTGGTGGTTGGATTTTCACCGCGTTCTGTGAGGCAGATTCTTTGTCCCTGTGTCACACATGAGAATTGACCAACAGCCCCACTGCTCCCGCTTGCCCTGGAGCCTGTCCTCCCCCACGTGACCCTGAGCTTCTGCACAAACACAGGTGGAACAGTCACACCCTGTGCTGCCTGCACAGAGACAAGTGAGGGCTTGGGTGGCTTGTCCCCCCACGGCACACATTTGCACACGCCTGTGCCATTGGCCTACTGCCATCTTTGCCCCCATCTCCCTAACACAGTTTCTGTGCTTTCCACATGATTCTGGAATGGACCCAGGACCAGAAAAAAACAAAATTGTTCCAGAAGATGATATTATAGTAATCAAGAAAGTCCATCGTGTACTGTATGTTAGAAAATAGCATCATTGTCAGTGTGAAATCTCTTGTGTTAAATTTCAGTTTTGCTGTGAATGTATAAGAGAATGCCCTTAAAAAAAATTTTTTTTTAAATACTTGTTTGTTTATTTGGGTGCCTGGGCTCTTCATTGCAGCACACGGGATCTTCGTTGTGGCTTGTGGGCTCAGAAGTTTTTGTGTTTTTTTTTTTTAATGCTCACTTGTCCCATCTTTAGCTAGCAGGTGCCCCAGAGGGTTGGCTCCTGAGTCCTTTGACATGACCCCAGTGGTCTTCAGATGCTTCTTTGCTTTCTGGTCTCCCTTGATGCTCCTGGCTCCTCTGGCCTGTTTCCTGCCTAAAACTGGAATCCACGCTTACTCCAAGAGCCTTGGTTTCTTTGGTGGGAAATGGTAGAGACCACAGTTGGTGTTCAGGGTGCTCACTGCTGCATGGTAGTATTACTTTCTCCAGGCATTTTCAGTTCATATTAATAGAAAATTGGTTCTTCATTTGTTTAAGAGAAAATGAGCTCATATTATATTTCCAATTCAGATTTAGGAGTTCTGAGTTTTTACTTCTCCGATTTTGTTAAAATCTTATTTTCTTTTATGCTGATTATTCATGATGTAAACATCATTACTTATTTACTATATCTGTAATCATTTCCAAATGATATTACTAATAAGGTTTCCAATAACATGATTACTGAAAACTGTTGAAGATTTTATTTTGCAGTTCTGTCTTTTGAGTTGGGAAGATCTGCTGGAGAAGGGATAGGCTACCCATTCCAGTATTCTTGGGCTTCCCTTGTGGGTCAGCTGGTAAAAGAATCTGCCTGCAGTGTGGGAGACCTAGGTTCGACCCCTGGGTTGGGAAAGATCCCCTGGAGAAGGGAAGGGCTACCCACTCCAGTATTCTGGCCTAGAGCATTCCACAGGTCCATGGGGTTGCAAAGAGTCAGACGTGACTGAGCGACTCACTTTCATCTTTAGGGTAGATCCCAGTCAGAATATGCAGTCATATCACTGTGTTTTAAAATTGCCTGAAATGATCTCATTCACATAGACATACTGTTAGGTTCATGGGTTTCATTTTGCTGTTAATTTTTAGGCATTGCTTTTATTTTTATTTTGGTATATTGCTTTTCTTAATCACATAAATCATTTACCTGAGTTCCAAATTCAGCCCTCTAAAGCAAGGTACATTAAGATAGAATAATCCAGCTTCTATTCCTGCTCTCACCACCCTTTCCTCTACCTCCTCTTACAGGTAACTATTTCTGTTAGCTTCTAATTTACTTATTATTAGTAATAAAAAATAATAAAAAGTAAAAGTCTAAAAAGTAATCATGGGTGTGATTTAATATTAATTTTAATTAACATCATTATTAATTTCATTTATATTTTATTAGTGCCATGGTATGCTATGATAACATTATTTCATTATATAATTATGTATAAAGTACATAACTGTATAATAGAGTAGTATGCTGCTGCTGCTGCTAAGTCGCTTCAGTCGTGTCTGACTCTGTGCGACCCCATAGACCGCAGCCCACCAGGCTCCCCCGTCCCTGGGATGCTCCAGGCAAGAACACTGGAGTGGGTTGCCATTTCCTTCTCCAATAGAGTAGTATAACTTTATATTATAATGTTATTATAATCGCATAACGTATACCACATTATCACTTTTTAGCTATTTATGTATTTGGCTGCTCTGGGTCTCAGCTGTGGAGGAACCTTTGATCTTCACTGTGGCAAGTGGGCTTTTTAGTGGTGGCGCGCAAACTCTTAGTTGCACCATGTAGGATCTAGTTTCCTGATCAGGGATCAAAACCGGGCGCCCTGCACTGAGAGTGCAGAGTCCTGGCCACTGGACCACCAGGGAAATTCCACAACATGTATTATTGAGATACTGTTTTACCTTTATTTTACTGCTGCTGCTTTTCACTACTGGAGCTTCCCTGGCGGCTCAGCAGTAAAACAGTCAACCTGCCAATGCAGGAGATGGGGATCCGATCCCTGGGCCCAAGAGGTCCCCTGGAGAAGGAAACGGCAACTCACTCCAGTATTCTTGCCAGAAGAATTCCATGCACAGAGGAGCCTGGCAGGCTACAGTCCATAGGGTTGGAAAGGGTGAGACACAACTTAGCAACTAAACAACAACAGCAACTCTTTACCATTAAGGGCATGCGTTATATTAACATGCCCCATTCAGGTAAAATGCACTAAGCTACCTGCCTTCTTGTGTACTTTTAGGCGTTCTGTGGCTGTTGGGATATCACCCTTTGCTGTGACTCAGGCTGTTAGAATTTTTCCAGGACAGTTACAGGCTCTGGCCTCTTGGAAGGTGCTCTCTAGATGGTGGCCAGGTTCTCCGTTGCCCTCTGACCCTCAACAAGTCCAGCTTCTACCTTTTCAGCTTGAGAGCAGCTATTGGGTGTCCTTGGCCCCACGTGGAGGAGATAAAGATGGCTTCCAAGCGCATCACCCAGGAGACCTTTGACGCAGCTGTTCGCGAGAACATCCAGGAGTTTGAGATGGGGCCGGAGGAGGCCGTGAGAGAGGCCGTGGAGCAGTTTGAATCACAAGGTGGGGCGGTGCGACTGGGTCTCGGCGCCGGGCTGGCTCTTCGCCTCAGAGTCGCCTTCAGTCCGCGGCTCTTTTTCTTCTTGTTGCCACACCACCTGGCACATGGGATCCAAGTCCCCTGACCAGGGATCAAACCCACGCTCCCTGCGTCTAAAGCATGGGGTCTTAACTGCTGGACCACCAGGGAAGTCCCATCCATGGCGCCTCGTGTGTAAAAGAGCGGTGTCCTGCCGCGGGCACATCCTTCCTGGCATGACTGCCCTGGGCAGTGTCCTCTCTCTACACTGTGCCCCGGGCAGGCTGGCCACCCCCTCCCACCTCGCTGATGCCTAACTTCTACTCGCCTGGACCGCACCCTGACATCTACAGGGCTGGGTCTCTCCACGTGGGTCTCATTTCAATGGGCGCTTCCTTGAAGAGACTTTTCTTGACTTCCCTCCGAAGAAACAGGGCCACCTGCCACCCTGCCCCCCCTGTACCCGAGTGTGAGTTCATGGAGGCAGAAGGGGTATTGGTCACCAGCCTCTGAAAACAGGCATGCCCTAGCCAGACCTTGGAGGAGAATGGTTAGGAGGGAGCTGTTTGCAGTCACGTGGGCAGGGTTGGGAGACCGTGCTGCCCGCAGCAGGACCTACCCCTTCCCACGACAGGCCATGCAAGGGACGGGGGTCACCTGACAGAGGCAGAGGCAGGAACCTGGCAATGAACACCCTATCCTCCCACTCCTCCTGCCTCTGCTCTCAGATCCGGCTTCCCATTGGCCAACCCAGTCAGATGCCAGATGGCAAGGAGGTCCAGGGATCCAGCCTTCCAGGTCAGGAGCTGGCATCCCGGGCACAGAGTAGGGACTAAACATTGGACAGGGACGGGAGGGGCACCCAGACGTGTTCTGCACAGTGGGGGCCTCTTCTGGGTCTGCCAGCAAGGGTGGGATGCAGCCAGGGTGAAGGCCAGTGGGAGCCCCCAGGGAGGGGACCGCAGGCGGCACGCCCCTCTGGGCCCACCAGGCAGAGTGCGTCCCTCACCGCAGCACTGGTGTGCGTCCTCCCTGCTCCTCTGCCCCCGCTGGCTGGGCAGGGCCAAGGTGCAGAGACCCCACACCCCACGCAGGCATGGCTGCTGGGCCCTGCCCAGGCAGGGAGGGGTGGGGTGGAGAGCTGGGCAGATCCCAGGCCTCCAGAGTAGGGTGGTCCCAGCTGAAGGGACACCAGGTGTGACTGCTGCAGGCCCGCGGGGTTGACAACTCTCTTGTTTCCTGACTTCCCCGCCCTCCCACAGGGGTTGATCTGAGCAACATTGTAAAGATGACCCCAAAAGTCTCTGCGGATGGACCCCAGGATCCCATACATGACATCCTACAGGTAGGAGAGGGCAGCCTGCGTGAGCCTCACGTGTATGATCCTGCGTCACCTCATTACTCTGTCGGGAGCACCTTTTTCCGTGTTTCCAGATGGCAGGCACAGACTCAGAAGGTCCAAGCCAGCCTAGCAAGCACAGGCAGGCCTGAGTGTGCAGCTGGGGTTCCTGAGTCAATGTCTGAGGGCCTTGTGGGGGCCCCCGAGCTCTGCCCACCCACCCACGTGTGACACTGTGGGATTAGAGCTGACATAGTAGACAGGGAAGGGATAGCCCTGTAGGCCTAAGGGGTGGACAGTGTTCATGTTTGTCCTGGTGTTGGGAGCCTTGGGGTGGAGGGCCCCCTGGAGGAACCTCTCTTGGCCTCCCAAGCTCTGAATTTGCTCAGTAAAATGGGCAAGAATCCCAAGAAAAGAGAGTGTAATCATAGGCTGTCACTTATTAAGCATCCACTGTTTACTGACACATTACAGCCCCTCCTTACCACACTTAAACTGGCCTGTGTGAGGTAAGTACGTCATCCCTGGCTTTCTGATGGGTGAACAGAGAGACCCAGAGCCTGCCCTCACTCTACCGTGATCCAAACAAGGGAAATACAGCTCACAAAGGTTCAGTCTTTTCCTTAAGGTCATCCATCAAACTGGTAAGCTGTTGGTAAAACAGCAGAAAGTTCTAGTGTTTATTGAGAACCATCTGTGAATTCAGGTCTATACTAGGGCACTTATTTTGTGTCGTCTCAGTTATTAGCCCAAAGATACCTGCAAGGGTGGGGTTATCAACCCCATTTAACAGATGGGAAAATTGAGATCCAAAGAGGAAAAAGTGACTCACCTAGCTGCAAAAGAAAGTAGTAGTAAAAAGAGAAGCTGGAGGAGGCAGCCCTGGATGTGAACCTAAGGGAAATTATACAGTATTCGTCCTTTTGTGACTGGTTTATTTCACCCAGCTTGATGTCCTCAAGGTACATCTGTGTTGTACTACTTGTCAGAATTTCTTTCCTTTTTGTGGCTGAATAATATTCCATTTATGGAAACACCACATTTGTTTATCACTCACTGATGGGCATTTGGGTTGCTTCTGCCTTCTGGCTGTTGTAAATAATGCTGCTGTGAAAACCGGTGTGCCAGCATATTTTTGAGCTTCTGTTTTCAGTTCTTTGGGGTGTGTATCTAGAATTGCTGGATCGCTTGGTTTAATTTTTTGAGGAACCACTGAACTTGCTTTCCATAGCAGCTGCACCATTTTATATTCCCACGAACAGTACACAGGGTTCCAGTTTTTGCCACATCCTTGCTAACTCTTGTTATTTTCTGTTTCTTTGTTGTAGCAATAGCCACCTTCATGGGTGTGATGGTATCTCACTGTGGTTTTGATTTGCATTTCCCTAGTGATTAGTGGGCGGAGAAGGCAATGGCACCCCACTCCAGTGCTCTTGCCTGGAAAATCCCCTGGACGAAGGAGCCTGGAAGGCTGCAGTCCATGGGGTCGCTGAGGTCGGACACGACTGAGCGACTCCCTTTTACTTGTCACTTTCATGCATTGGAGAAGGAAATGGCAACCCACTCCAGTGTTCTTGCCTGGAGAATCCCAGGGACCAGGAAGCCTGATGGGCTGCCGTCTGTGGGGTCGCACAGAGTCGGACACGACTGAAGCGACGCAGCAGCAGCAGCGGCAGCGATTAGTGATGTTGAGCGCCTTTTCATGTGCTTATTGGCCATTTATATGTGTATCTTTGAAGAAATGTTTATTCAAGTCACACATCCTGGTTTTAACTAATTTCTTAATATTCAGTTTCATCATAACATATGCTTAGTTAAGTCCACAAATTTGAGCTCAGCAAGGACTGGCGGACAGGCATTGTTGACTATCATGGCAGGGCTGATGGTATCTGTAGACCCACTCTCCTTAGGGCTGGATGCAAAGAACGCCTAAGCTCCAAGTGCGCGGGTTCATCGTGGGCTCAAGCTGAGGCAGGGCCACAGTCAGGGCACTGAGTGGACTTGTCTGTCCCATTCAGACTGTTGTCTCTCATCATGATTTTTTCCCCCAAGGGCTTAGAGTTGTGCATCGTAAACCAACCATGTTTACCGTCTGGTTTCACTGGGCAGTTGCTCAGTAAATACTTGCGGGGTGAAGGAGAGAGACAAGCAGGAGGCATATGATACGGGCAGAACCGGTGGAGGTGGCTTTCACCTTCCTTAGGGAGCTGGCCGTTGGTGGGTGTGTCAGCTAGTTATGGCTGCCTAACAGCCCCAAACAATAGCCATTTTATTGTTTGTGGTGATTTTGCTGGGTTGGCTAACCTCAGCTGGATGGTCCTGCTGGATGGTCTCACTTGAGGACTTCCTGCACTGGCGCCCAGAGCTAGAATGTTTCATGTCTGTACTTCTGTGTGTGTGGCTCCTTGTCAGGGACACTGAGATAGCAAGGCCTCTGTCTCGCTCTCGCTCTCTCTGTGGCCTCTCAAGCCCAGTCAATGCTCCTAAAAGCACAGGTGTGGAAGCGGCCCCAGCTGGAACTGGCCCCACAGGACTTCCACCGAGGCCCAGATCCCAGGCAGAGGGATCCCACCAGGGCACAGCACGGTCACTGTGACCTTCCTCGGACGGAGCTGGCCCTGACGTTTCTCCCCTGTCCCTAGGCCCTGGATGACCTGCAGGAGTCTGTGGCCCGCTCGCACCCCCAGGAGGTGTCCGCACACCTTGCCCGCTTTTGCGAGCAGTGCAAGCAGGAGAAGGCCTGCCGCTTTCTGGCAGCTGAGAAGGGGGCCTACTCCATCCTCCTGGAGGCCTGGAAGTTGGCCGCAGCGGGCGACCAGGGCCTCCTCCTCCAGGCCCTCAGTGCCCTGTCTGCCCTGACGGATGGCCAGCCCGACCTCCTGGACACCCAGGGCCTGCAGCTGCTCGTGGCCACGCTGTCCCACCATGCTGACTCGGCCCGCGTGACCTGCTCTGGGATCCGCTGTGTGCGCCATGCCTGCCTGAAGCACGAGCGGAACCGGCAGAGCCTGGTGAAGGCCGGCGTGCTGCCCCTGCTGACTGGCGCCATCGCTCGGCACAGCCACTGTGCCGACGTGGTCCGCGAGGCCTGTGGTGCCCTGCGCGTCATGACCTTTGATGACGACATCCGTGTGCCCTTCGGCCATGCCCACGACCACGCCAAGATGATCGTGCAGGAGAATGGAGGCTTAAAGGTGCTCATTGAGGCCGCCAAAGGTAGGAGCAGATGTAGCGAGAGTGAAGAGTCGGGGTTTAGGACAGCTTCAAGCATGGTTGGCTCCAGGCACCAGTCGTATCTGTCACTTCGGTCCCACCTATGTGACAGCCCTAGCAGGACGCTGTCCTTACCCCTAGTTTTCCCAGGAGAGTTCCAAGCCAGCGATCACTGGCCTGGACCACATCCCGTGCTCAGCTCTAGAACCATTTAGGGAAGCGCTTGACTCTGTCCAACAACAGACTGAGAGTGGGGTGGGAGGGCTCCTCAAAGGGGAAAGGAGGGTGCTGCTCCGCAAAGGTGGGGAGGTGTTGCTGGCACCGGGGCTGCTCCCAGGGGGAGGCTTGCGCTTTGGTTTGTACTTGGTCACCACTTCTCGTCATGGATGTGTGCCTGACTCCGAGGTGACCCCGATGAGCCAGCCACAGGAGGCCACAGCACGGGCTCTTGGGCACCAGAACTCCTGCCCCTGGGCACTGCACCCCCTGGAAGAGGCCGGACTGGAGTCCTGTGCACAGAAGGTGCCAGGAGAGTGAGCTTGCCTTTGCAGCCTGCCCTGTGGCTCTGCCTTAGTTGCCAGGCCAGTGTGTGCGACTCTGGCTCTGTCTGGGGGGAGTGGGGCCTGCCCCAGTCTCCCCTCTGCCCCTCCAGAGAGGGGGAAACGGCCTGACTGGCTGCAAAGTTGAGCTGCTTTTCTGAGGGGTGGATTACATCTTCCTTGTTTATTTACAGGGGTTCATATCAGTGAGTGGAGAAGGAAATGGCACCCCACTCCAGTATTCTTGCCTGGAGAATCCCTCAGACAAAGGAGCCTGGTGGGCTCCAGTCCACAGAGTCGCAAAGAGTTGGACACGACTTAGACACACACACCAGAGAGTGCTCCAGACAGACAGAACCAGTAGGGGGCGTGTGTGCGTGTGTGTTGGCGTACATGAATACAGATACACACAGGAAAATTTATGGCAAGAAATTGGCTCACGTGGTTGTGGTGCTTTCAGACGCATGTAGCAGGCTGAGGCTTGGGCAGGAGCCAACACTATAGTCTACTAGCAAGCTTCTTCCTCTTCAGGGAGACCTCAGTTTCCCTCTTAAGGCCCTCGGCTGATTGGACGAGGCCCACCCGGACCATCGAGGGTCGTCTGCTATACTTAAAAGTCAGCCGGTCGTGGATGACACCGCATCTCCAGAGTATCTCCACGGCGTACCCAGTTACAGTTCATGGAGCCACTGGGGGCTGTGGCCTGGCCAGGGGGCCGTATGCACTGACCGCCGCTAAGCTCTGTGTTACTACGGCTCTTTGTGCCCACCCTCCGCCGGCGACTCCCTAACCCTCCTGCCCACCATCGCCCTCAGTCAGGCCTATCCTCCCTGGTGCCTCTGAACTCTGTCTACAGCATCTGTGTCTAATTTTTGCCTGGGCCAACTCTGTCCATATGTCCTTCTGTAGCTTCTAGGTGTCCTGTTGCACTTAGAAAGGTCATTCCCAACCCAAGATCATAAAAATAGTCTCGGATGGTTTATTATAGCACTATTATGGTTTTTCTTTTTTTAGTCGAGATCATCAGTTGTTCTGGAATTTATCTGGGGCACAGCGGAGGGGAAAGCACATTCCTGTGTCTTCCCCAACAGCCAGCAGGGGGCACCGCAGGCCTGGGCAGCCCCCAGTGGTCTTTCCTCTCCCCCTGCCTTATTCGTCCACCCCACCAGGCAGCCACCCAGCCAGGCAGAGGGGCCAGGCTGCCCTGGTGGAGCGGGATTCGGGATTCCTAGCAGGAGTGCCGGCTCAGAGCCAGGGCTGGTTCTCCGCTCCTCACCCCGAGGTTCCCCCTCCCCTCTCTGCAGTGTTCCCCGACAATCCCAGCATCCTGAGCGAGCTCTGCAGCACCCTGTCCCGCCTGGCTGTCCGCAACGAGTTCTGCCAGGAGGTCGTCGACCTCGGGGGCCTCAGCGTCCTGGTGGCCCTGCTGGCTGACTGCAGTGACCACCAGGTGGGCGTCCACAGCTGTGTCAGGGTGTGAGGTCCCTTTGCCTGAGTCTGCCTTATTTATTCTTGGCTGCTGTGTGTCTTCGTTGCTGTGTGCAGGCTTTCTCTAGTTGCAGCAGTGAGCGGGGGTTACTCGAGCTGCAGTGCATGGGCTTCGCATTACGGTGGCTTCCCTCGTCGCAGCGCACAGGCCCTAGGGCACTCGGCTCAGTAGCTGTGGCGCGCGGCTTTAGTTGCTCCTCAGCCCATGAAATCTTCCCAGGCCAGGGATCGAACCCACGCCCCCTGCATTGGCAGGTGAATTCTTAACCACTGGACCACCAGGGAAGTCCCGCGCCTGAATTTCAGTCTGTTGTTTTTCTCGATATCTGGGAAAGGCTCTGGGTCTCCCAGTGAACTCGGCCCCTCTGGGCCCTGGTCAGCCAGACAGGCTTGCATCAGAACATGCTGGCCCTGTCTGCAGAGCCCAGAATCAAAGTTCGGTTTTCGCTTGTCAAGACCTGTGAGAAGGAACTAAAGCTCAGGGGGGAAACAGACCCACCCACCCTCCCTCACCGTCCTTTGGCACCTTTGCATTTTCAGTCAGGAGTGAGAGGGGCAGAGTGGGCGTGGTGGGGGCAGCTGAAGGGTGTGGCGCTTGAGCGAGGCCCCCTGTGCTCTGGGTGCCGACCTGAGCCACACACCCCTCTGTGTGTCTGGAGGGGGTGATCAAAGTCATCCAAATGCCTGTCCTGGGCGCAGGTGGCCAGAACCACAGGGCCCACCTCCCCAAGCCTCCCCCGCCTTCTCTACACAGCGAGTGATAGATAGGCTTGCTGTTCCATGCTGCCTGCACACCCCGGAGTGGTCCCCGGTGTGTTCAGACAGCAGACATGAAACAGCCCCACACCCCCCACCATCCAGCAACCAAGCACCTGATGCCCGGGCGCTGCTGGGGGAAACCTGTGCACTGCTGTCTCTCCAGGAGCTGGTGAAGCAGGTGCTGAGTGCTCTGAGGGCCATCGCAGGCAACGATGATGTGAAAGACGCCATCGTCCGCGCCGGCGGGACCGCGTCCATTGTGGCCGCCATGACCCGGCACCTGGCCAGTGCCCAGGTACCCACCCCAGGGCGGGGGGTACACAGGCGGGGCCACATGGCTGGAATGCCGGATCAGTACCTGTAGCCACATGATGGCCTTTCCCCTCTCCGGAAGCCAGGCCAGGCCTAGGGTGAGGCCAGCAAGCCAGAGGCTGAAGGCGGGATGAGTGAGGGCCAGGGTGGGGCGAGACTGTCACCCCTAAGAGCTTGGTTGATGCATCCGGGTATCGTTCCCGTTTCTGCTGGTCGGTACACATGTAGGTGGACAGTGGTCTGTCCCAGTGGGGTCGCAGAGCACTCACTGAAGGAGCTGGTTGCGGGGGTGGGGTTCCGTCTGCCTCCTCTCAGCCGTCCCCGTGGCCTCCCTGCAGGTGTGCGAGCAGAGCTGTGCAGCCCTGTGCGTCCTGGCCCTGCGGAAGCCAGCGAACAGCCGCGTCATCGTGGAGGGCGGTGGGGCCCAGGCCGCGCTGCAGGCCATGAAGGCACACCCTCAGGAGGCTGGCGTCCAAGTAGGCATGGGTGACAGGCGGGGAGGACAGGAGCCTGGTGGGCAGGTGGGGCGAAGGCCAGCCAGCAGGTCCTGGGGGTGGGCAGAGCGGAGGGTGCAGGCCCTCTCTGGCCTGGCCCATCCCCACCGTGACCCAAGCCTCCAGGGCCTCCTTCCTTCTCAGCCCCCAGTGTCTTGCATCTCCATCCCAGCCTCCAGAACGTGCTGAACTCTGCCCACTGTTGTCCTTTCTCCTGTTCCTTTGCTCTTCTTGCCTTTGATCTTGCCTTTTCCTAACAGTCTCTCTAGAGGGATATGGGCCGGGCGGGGGGAGTTAGGTGGACCCACAGATGGGGCTCTGCTGGGATTCATGGAAGCTTCCCGGCTCCACCTTAGACTGCTGTTTCGGAGGTCAGTCAGGCTGAAGCATAGACAGGGCCATGCGCACCCTTGTCAGAAACCCACCTTCCTCCCGCTCCCACCTTTCATACCATTCTGACTCAGGGATCTCCTGGTTGGTCTGGAGATGCACCAGGCTCAGTCCCACGGGGGGCCTTGGCTCCCTCATCTAGGATGCTGTGCCCACGGCTGGCCCATCACCTTGCCCACTCCTGACCACCCTGGCCAGGCGGGCCCTCATTTCACCTGCTTCTCCCTGGCTCTCTCATGTTGGGGTGCTTCTCAGGACTGCTGCCCGGCAGAGGCAGCGGGCCCGGATGCTAACTGAACGAGCCCACAGTGTGCTGACTGTGGGCCCTGGGCACAGCCCTGCACGTCCCTCTGTCTCCCTGCCCTCCTCCCCCGGCCAGGCTATTGCCAGCACCCAAGGACGTTGCTCAGAGACTTTGAGTCCCACGCCTGAGGAGTCAGCCCCGCCTGCCCAACACTTGGCCACCCTGAGCTTCAGTCTCCTCACCTGGGAGCTGGGGGAATTAGCCCAGCCAGGGTGCCGAAAGGCTGAATTGGAGGCGTGGGCCTCACTTGATGAGTCAGAGCGTAGGCACCCGCTGCATGTTGCCAGCGGTCCTGTTGTGTTATGATGACCCCAAGGTCAGAGTGGGCCCCACCCCCTGACTCCCAGCCACTGACCTGCTCTCCTTTCCAGAAACAGGCCTGCATGCTGATCCGGAACCTGGTGGCCCGCAGCGAAGCCTTCTCACAGCCCATCCTGGACCTGGGGGCTGAGGCCCTCATCTCGCGAGCCCGAGCCACCCACCGCGACTGTGAGGATGTGGCCAAGGCCGCCCTGCGGGACCTGGGCTGCCACGTCGAGCTCCGGGAGCTGTGGACTGGCCAGAAGGGCGACCTAGCGCCGTGACCGCAGGCCCAGTGCGGGCTGCGACTCTGGGCGAGTCATGTGACTCAGGAACGGCCTGGGGGCAGGCCAGCTATCCGTGTCCTGCCACTCTGCCCCCAGCTTCCTCCCCCGTCCAGAAGAGGACTTTTCTGACCGGTGCCAGGTAGAGGCCAGGGAGCGGGAAGGGAGTCTTAATGAGGCACCCGCACGGCAGAAAGTGGCCCTTGGGTCCTGGCCCCTCTGCGCGCTCTTCCACTCAGTTGCCGGCTGAGAGCGTCGGCTTCATCTGCCCTGTGTCACCCCACCCCCACCCCACTGCCCTTTGCTAGGAGAAGTGCCCCCTCAGCGTTGCTTCCGGCTGGAGGTCCGTCTGAAATCTGGAAACCGTCCTGGCCAATCTCAAAGCAGCGCAGGGATCCTGCTTCTGTTCCTGCAGGTCCACTCGTCGCTGCTGCCGCGTCTCTCACCTGGAAGTTGGGCCCCGGTGCCTCGCCGTGCTGACCAGAGGACAGGGACCAAGGCTCGTTGGTCTCCAGGTGTCCCAGGCCAGCCAGTGGAGCCTGGTAATAAAAGACTGTTGGTTGAACAGTGGAGGGGTCTCTTCCATAGCACCACGAGGTGGTGGCAGAGGGGGGGGCGGCACGCTGCAGCCAGTGGCCTCAAAGGACAGGGGAGAGGGGTGCGCGTTTGGGGAGGTCATGGGTTCACTGAGGAAAGCAAAGGGTTTTGAGAACAGCCTGGGATATATGATTTGCTGTCACTCTTAGACGGGCGGGCTGCTGGGGTCATCGTCAGACTTGGAATCTGCGGGTGCCGACGCCGCTGTGCCTGGATGTGCACTGCCCTGGGGGCTCTGGAGCACTCAGTGTCTGGCCCACTCTGCTCTGTGGCTTTGAGCTAGTGACACAACCTCTCTGAGCCTTGACTTCCTCCTCCATAAAATGGGGAGACGGGAGGGGCTAGAGCCCCCTCCAAAGGGTGGTGGTGCAGAGCTGGGTACATGGGAGACACCCAGTCATCTCACTTCAGCGCCCGAGTCACCGCAGGAGAATCACCCTGCGCTCTCCCCAACCTTCTGTCTCAAGGTCCTCGGTAGCTGGCTGGCTGGGGCAGCCGGCCTTCCCTCTCTGAGCACCCGTTTCCCCATCCGTAAGGTGGGCATCACTGTTGCTGCCCCCATTGCCCACCCTCTGCAAGTGTCTTGGAGGTGTTGCCCGGCAGCGGTGCCTGGCAGACCCCAGCTCTCCTCTTTATTCATCCTTGGGCTCATGGTGTGGTCACCTGGCAGCTCCGGGCATCCCCTGTGTTCTAGTCAGGTCGGGGCCGCCCCAGGCCCCCTGGTGGCCTCCTGGCGTCATGCCGGACAACCCGAGCCCACAGGGCAGGAGCCCCTTTCACCCGTCTGAGTCCCCACCACCCTGCTTGTTATTTGCCCCCTCTAGGTGGAGAAAGGTCTGAATTCAGTCCTCGAAGTCAGCGCAAGCCCTTTCCCAGGAGGCTCCTGGTCCCGGTGGAAATTGGCCCGCGGGAGGAGTTGCGGGAGGAGCGTCATCTGGGTCCCACTTACCCTCCGGATGGGGAGGGCCCTGTCAGCTCCATGGGCTGATGAGAACCTCTGCCCCAGCCCCCCTAGGTCTGTCTTTGCTCAGTGGGGACTCAGCCAGTGGGTGGGATGATCCGTACCCGCTCCAGGCTCCAACCATGAGACCTTGGATCAGTCTTGCGTCCCTGGAGGCCCCGCGAGCCTCCTGTTCCTCCATCTGTCTCATGGGCAGCGGGCACTGCTAGTCCATTTCGGGGAAGCCTGAGGTGCCAGCCCTGTAGCTCCTGCCTCAGCTCTGCTCTGAGTCTCCCTGTAGCTCCCCATTGCCCTCCACATGAAACCAAACGTCCTCCAGGCCCTGCCCCTCCCATCTGCATCTTCCCCGTGTTCCCTTTTAATCACATTTCTGGTCACTCCCGCCTCCCCACCTCAGGGCCTTTGCACATGTCATGCCTTGCATGGAGCATCCTTCCCCAGCCCTCCCCATGGCTGGCTCCTTCCTGGCACCCAGTTCCAGCTCACACGTTGCCTTCTCAGAGAAATGCCCTAGTGCCCCCTTACCCTGGTGCCCCGTGACCACGGGCTGTGTCCCTGACCTCTGCCCCCATCTGAGGTCACCTCACTTATGTGCTTTTCTCCTTTGACTCCCCCGCTTCGGCCCACTGCCCTTGAGCAGGCTCCTGTCTCCCCGGTCTGCGCCAGCTTCCCATCAGTGTTTTCAGATGTACACCCGAGTAAATGAACAGATACCCAGGGTGCTTGGAGGGTAGGCCTCTGCCCTGGCCACCCTAGTCCCCTCCCCTGGAACCCCGTCCAGCTTTCCCACAGCTGCAGCCCTCTTCTAGAAGAGTGGCTCCTGCCTATCAGTCCTCCCCACCTTGCCTGAGCGTGCCTTCAGTGGGTGTGGGTCAGGGCCTGTTTGGACATCCCCAGGCGGCTGGAACCCCACCTCCAACTGAAGAGCCCGCATTTCACTGAGATCCACCAGGCCCACGTTCCAGTCTTTTCTCTGCCCCCTCAGGTGGCCCTCCGCCTCCTCATCTGGAAATGGGCTTAAGTGTGTCCCTGCACAGGGCCAGAGCCCCCAGCATGGTCTGGCTCGGGGTATCTGGCACACAGCGCTCTTCTGTCCTGTCCTCCTTGATGACAGAAATGTGGGCCGAGGGGGAAACTGCTTCAAGGGAGGGGCCGGCACATTCAGATCTTCCTCTACTCCCATGTGCTTGTAGAGGAGGGGGCTGGCCTCTCTGAGCCTCTGGGACACTGACTGAGGCTGCCTTGAAACCGATCAGTCCTGACTGTCATCTCTGTGGCGGCCAAGAAGGATGTGTCCCGCCCACCAGGGAAGGGCCCGGGGTCCTGGGAAAGGAACAGCGTTGCTCTCACTGTGAACACCTTTGAGAGGCAGGGCCTGGGAGCCCCATTTTCCAGATGAGAAGCAGACTCGCCGGCTTTCAAGGGGCCAAGATGGGATGGGAACCCGGCTCAGCCTGCCTCCATGCCCCTCCTGTGCTGCCAGTGTTGCTAACCTGACCTTGGGCAAATGGCTGTCTAGCCTTGGTTGATTAAGCCCTCGTCACCGTGCCCAGGCCTGGCTCATGGCTGCCGTGTCAGATGATTCCTGGGATTCCCGAGACAGAGGGAACTGGAGATGCAGAGAGTCAGTGTCCTGCCCAGGGGAAGCCAAGTGGACAGGGGAGAGCTGGATCCCCTGGGCACCCTGGCCAGGTACAGCCAAGGTGCCTGTCGTGGGGGGTGTCTATTGCTGATGATGAGAGGCACTGTCTGCCATTGTTGAGAGGTGGGCCAGTGCCAGCTTGCTCATGAGCAAACAGAAGCCAGAGCCCAGTGAGCACCTCCAGGGCCACTGCCTGACCCTTGCCCCAGTTGGCACTGTCCCTGGGGGTGCTGTGGGACTTTCCAGGAGCTCGCTGCCTCCCTCACAGGACCTAGCAGGTGGGCGCTGCAGCTGGGGACTTCTCCAGTACAAATACCTCCCTCTTTGCATGGCAAACCATCCCCATAGTTGGTCTATGTCTACCTTCCATCAGGTGCTGTTTACAGAGAGGGAAACAGAGACCCTGAAAAGAACGGTTTATCCAGCCAACATTCAGCAAACACTGGCTGCGGCCAACATGTGGTTTGCTTCCATTCATCTTATTAATATTTCCATCAACCCTAGAAGCTAATTGAAACTGAGGCAAGGGAATTTGAGGCACTGGTGGAAGGTCCTTTGGCTAGCAAGTCAAGAAAAGCAGGGGTTCAAACCCAGCCCTGGGCCCTCCCAGCAAGAAACATTTGTTGCACAAAGCTCAGTTTTCCCATCTGCAAAATGGGCATCATCACCCGCATCTGGAAGTCAGGTCATGAGATGGTGTTTGAGAAGTGTCTGGCTCAGGAAAGACCCAACACCCAGCAGGTGTTCAGCACACAGCTTCCTTTTCTTCTCCAGAGGGCAAAATCGAGACCAGGGCCTGGAAGTTACAGGGGAAGCAAACCACAATTGGGAGATGACTGAGAAGAGGCTCAGGTGGGAATATGCTGGGAATATCAGGAGTCAGATAGTAGGCCCAGGCTAGTGGCTCCTACTTGTGAGCCCCCCCCCCACCCCCACTGTTTCTTTACAGAGGCCCTTTGAGAAGTTATAGATTACGTACTTGGCAGGGGGTTTGCACAGCCCTGAAATGTGAGCCATTTTCACAGCCTAGCTCAACCTTGTTCTCTCCCAGGCTTCCCTGGCTCTGAACTTGATCTCCACCAACCCCAGCCGACACCTAGAGGAAATAAGAGCCAGTATCTGAAACATTTGTAAACCTCTCTGCCCTGGCACTTGGTGAGTCAGAGAACAGGGTGGCCTCGGGAGAGGTGCCAATGACACAGCCTAGCACTGGACAGCAGCTGCTTCCCTATCTGCAAAGAATCCCATGACCCTGCACCTCACAGAAAAGCTGGGGCTCGCAGGCCAGATGTAACCTGCAGAGGGGGTAAAGGCTTTCACCTGAAGGTCATAGGGGAGGGCTGGAATATAAGTTCTCCCAGAGGAGCAGTCCCAGAGAGGGAAGGTCAACGTGTAGGAATCATTGTCCCATGAGGAATCTGAGGGTCTTACTCAAGGTTGTGTCGTCAGCCAGTGGCTGGTCACTCAGGCCCCCAGTGGCTGAGCTCTCACACTGCCTTGCAAGCATTCTAAGTCATTTCAGTCGAGTCAGACTCTGCAACCTTATGGACTGTAGCCCGCCAGGCTCCTCTGCCTATGGGATTATCCAGGTAAGAATACTGGAGTGGATTCCCATGCCCCCCTCCAGGGGATCTTCCTGACCCAGGGATAGAACCCACATCTCTTATATCTCCTGCATTGGCAGACAGGTTCTTTACCACCCCTTTTCCAAAAAGTAGGCTACTTTGAGCCTGCTGAAGTGCTGTGTGACCAGGGGCAAGGAGCTTGACCTCTCTGTGCTCTGGTTTCTGTACAATGGAACCAATGGTCACTTTGACCTCACGGGCTTGTGGTTAGGATTCGGTTTATTCACAAAAGGCTTAGCAGGGAGGTGACCCGGATGTCATTTGATCCTTGGAAGAGAAAGCTTAAACTCGGAGAAATCAAACATTTTCAGAAAATCATAAAGCGCGTGAGTAGGATTCCCCCTATTTCCACGTCTTCGCACTACCCTGCGCTGCGGCTGAGTGACCTCCATTGAGTCTCTGTCCTCTCTCTATCATCTGCAGCGGAATAGTGGGTAGTAAGGAACTGAATTATTCACGGGTCCTTCGGCCGTGATGGCCAAGTTCACGGCCTAAGTAGGAGGTCTTGCTTCTACACTGGGTGGCCAGAGGGTCTGAATTCGCCACAGCCTCAGGAGACCCTGCGTGGGACGCTCGAGGCCACCGCCGGCCACCGCGTTCAGAGCCAAATTCTGCACTTTGCTCCAAGTCTTGTCCGGGCGCACGGCCGACGACCCCTACGACTGGTCGCCGGCCTTGCCAGTCTTTGCTTCTTAGCCAATCTCCGTCACCCTCCGGGCTACGCCCTCAGTTCCTCTAGCACCAGTCGCGCAAATTTTTTCGGAGCCCCGCCCTTGATCCCCAGCCATTGGCCATCAGGGCTGCCCGTCTTCCTCCGCGGCTCCAATCTTCGCCCGCCTCCGGGCCCTCGCCTCCTAGCACCTCGCGCCCAGCTGGACCACCCGGGGGCCCCCATAGTCTCTGCCAATAGTCCCGCCTCCACCCCTCAGTGATTGGCTTCAGGGGCTGCTCGTCCGCTTCATGTCCACCAATATCCGCTGCCTCCAGGGATGGTTGGCCAGCACGCAGCCAATCGGAGTACGGTTTGGACCCCTCCCGCGGCGCGCGCGGAGGGTGCGCGGGGCGGGGCTGTGGCGGGCTGGAGGTGGCGGCGGCGGTGGCGGCGGCGGCGGCAGAGGCGGTGGCGACACGTCCCAGCCGGTGAGGGGGCGCGGGGGGCGCGGGGGGCGCGGGGCAGCGCAGGCGTCGAGGGAGCCCGCGCCTGTCGGGCCGACCTAGGGCGAGGCGTAGTCCTGTCATGGGCCCGGGGCGGGGGCGGACGAGGCGGGGCGTGACAGCAGCATCGCGGGGACGAGGAGAGGTTAAAGCCCACCCCCCGACCCCCGCACCCCGCACCTGCTGCCCCCTTGGGATCCCCACAGCCGTATGTGAGGCCCTCGCCGACAGCCCACGCGTACCTGACAGCGCAGCCCTTCTCGTTGGCATCTGCCGTCAGACACCTGGGTCTGTCCACCTCGCTGACGTCCCCCGCCCCCCTGGGGCCGTGCCTCCAGTGCCTCGCACAGTTGACTCTGCACCGCTACGCGCCCCTGTCTCTCTGACCCCCTTATATTCCTTCCCCTTCACCCACCTGACACCGCGCCCCCAACTCACGAACACCTCCTCCTCGCACATCGTCTGAGACCTTCCCTGACGATGGCCCCTACACCATAGGCCGCTCCTCTCCTCTCGGCGCCACCACACCTGGGCCTGCACCCCCACACCGACGCCTGAGCCTGTGACCGCTAACTCGCCATTCCCCACTCACGTCTGGATTTGTTCCTGTTCCCTCACTGGCTTTTTCACACCCGGGTCTGTGACCCTCTCACTGCCCCCATCTTAAGTCATGTGGGTCAGCGCCCTCAGGTGCTTCCACCTGCACATGTACACACCTGTCTGGTGCCCTTGGCATCCCCTTGTGACTTGAACACCCCCCCCCCCCAGTCTGTACCCACCTGTACTTTCTTCCACATGCGCCTGAGTTTGTGCCCACTCTATAATCCAGGTTTTCCAACATTCACTCAAGCCTGGCTATCTCAGGATCATGGCCCCTTCCACCACCACCCCCCTGAGAAAAAGCCCACCCAGATGTTAGCTTTTCATTTATGATGTTCTATTAAGTGATTTCTGGGCTTAGCATAATCCTATCAGCCAGACAAACTGGAATTATCTCCATTTTACCAGCAAGGAATCTAAAGCGGTTTGAACCAGAGTGGCATTGCCCACCTCTTCCCAAGCACTGAGCATTGCTGCTGACCCTTCTCTGTGGACCTCCCCCACTTTTGCCCATCTGTTCTGTTTATTTCTGAGGGATTGGTAGGGAGGGGACCCCCACCCTCCCTGCAGCTGTTCCTCAGGAGTCATGACTTTGGCTGGGTCTGGAAAGGCTGAGCTGGAAGGGGCGGCCCCTGGTTGCTTTCTGAGCACGTGTCTCAGAGTCCAGGAGCTGCGGGGGGCGGGGCACTGTTGCAGCTGGGCTTTAACGCCTAGGGTGCCTCCAGCCCAGCTCACAATGTTGGCTGGTGGCGGGGCTTGCCAGACTTTGGGACTCTGGCTCCAGCTCTTACAGACTGAGTCTCCTTGCTGACCCGGGAGAGCTCCTTGGGCCCTTGATGCTGATAAACCGAGAGAGTAAGGAAACACTCTTCAGAGTGAGAAGGCTAATGTTTCAGCTGCTTAGAGATAAACTGCAAAACTGTAGCCTGGCTTGGTGCTGGGGCTAAAGATTTTTCTGGAACTTTTTAAGTTCCCTGGAGTGTGATTTGCAAGTGTGCAGTGTGGAAGGAGACTGGTGGCTTTATTGTTAAAAAAGCAATAATGTGCCGTTTCCTGTAAGGCTTGCACAGTACTTCTTAACACCTACCCACCCCTCGCCCCCGTCTCTCCCTGGAAAGATGGTGCTGGAATGGTCTGAAGGGTCTTGTTCTAAAGCCAGTGGGGTTTTCTGTCCAAATGTGAACAGTCATTTAAAATGTGTGTGTGTGTGTGTATCTGTAGATGTTGTATGTATTTGGTTATACACATGTACATATTTTATATGTATGTACATGCGTGTATTTTATATATATATACACACATACGCAAAGATATGAATAAACTGACAAGGTAATTGATATTCATGGAAAAAATAAAATCAAGCAGTACGAAAGGAAGCAAGAGTAAAAACCAGGCAGGTCTCCCCATTCCTGTACCCTATCCCCGTCTGGAGGGCATCATTGTTAATAGTTTCTCCTATACAATGTTCCCTTCTGCTGCTGCTGCTAAGTGGCTTCAGTCGTGTCCAACTCTGTGCGACCCAATCGACGGCAGCCCACCAGGCTCCCCCGTCCCTGGGATTCTCCTGGCAAGAACACCAGAGTGGGTTGCCATTTCCTTCTCCAATGTATGAAAGTGAAAAGTGAAAGGGAAGTCGCTCAGTCGTGTCCGACTCTTTGCGACCCCATGGACTGCAGCCCACCAGACTCCTCCATCCATGGGATTTTCTAGGCAAGAGTACTGGAGTGGGGTACCATTGCCTTCTCCGATGTTCCCTTCTAGAGGTGGTCTAAGGGCCCCTTTTAAACCACTGGTAAATTTGTATCAAATTGTATCAAAATGGTGGGTGGCTTTATAACCAGTTCCTTACTGATGGCTGTTTAAGTTGTCTCTCATATGTTGCCTTTTTTTTTTTCAATAAAATATTTATTTTTTATTTATTTTTGCACCCGGTCTTGGTTGCAGCTGTGTGCTGTGTTAGGTGCGGCATGTGGGATATATTTCTCTGACCAGAGATTGAACCCAGGCCCCCTGCATTGGGAGCACGGAATCTTAGTCACTGGACCACCAAGGAAGTCCCTCATTTTGCTTTTACAAACCAAACTGCAGTGAATAGATTGAGTCTTGCATGAGCAAATAGGTAGTAAAAGTGTGTGGGACTCCAGCCAAGCACAGACACTTCAAACCCTCTCTGTCTTCATGGACTTTAACATCCAACTGCAGCAATCTCCTAAGGGTGGCCAGGCCACAGGACACGTACATCTAAATGGTTAATGCTCCTCCGTGGAGGCCGTGCGGTCATCAGTATTCTCAGCTGTGGAGCTGGAATGCCCAATTCCTCCCCTGGCGGCCAGGGCCGTTACTGTCAAGCTCTGGTCTCTCCAATCTTTCTGTCCGTCCCTCTCTGAGGTGTTCCTGTCCGTAGTGGGTGGTGATTAAACATTAGATTTGTTTCTCATCAAGAGTCTAAAGTTCAGTCCAAAAAAATATTTGAGTCCCTCCTCTGCAGGGCTCTGAAGGAAACTACGGTGGTTGGTGGTGGGAGAGGCGGTCCTTTCTGGAGAAGGATGCAGGCACTGCCTGGAGTCCCAGGATGGGAGGTCGTAGATATTGACTGTTGCTTTCTTTCTTTTTTTTTTTAACACTTGGATCCAGCAAAAGAATGAAGGTGTCAAATGAGGCTGACTCAAGTAACAGATGTTAAATCTATTTGGGAAGTTGTCTTGAGACTTTCTTGCGTTGTCAGTGATTTCCCACTGTTGGTGCCAGGTGGAGGGCGTCATCAGACCAAGGGCAGGCCTTTTCACATTTGCCATCCCGTATTTTAGTCTTCTGTTTTGGCACTTAGACATTAGAGGAATATTGAGTTGATCGGAGCTGTTAGCTTGTTCGGGTTTTGCAAGCCAGCTCTTTTAAAAAATGCATTGTATTTTTTATTTTAAATGTGAACCGCTTCTTAGTAATAATAGTACATAATGTGCACATGAAAAGAAAGAAGGTAGAAAGAATAAGGAAACCAACGCCCAGTTTAAAAAGTAGAATGTTGCCCCAGCGGCCCCTCCCTGGTCCCTGTGCTATTTTTAAAATATGCTTGTCAACGTTTGTTTTCTTCACTGAATACCTTTTGCTGCAGCTGAGAGCTTAGGTTACAGGGTCTCAACAGCGATCAGGAGAAGCCAGGTTTTCTGTTGAAGCCTGGCCATCAGGGCAACCTATGGGATACAGAGAGAGGTGCAGTGACCTCAGGGCCGCGGGCAGGTCGCTAGCCAAGGTACAGTATGCACTTGGGAGGCTCAGAGTCCTGCTGTATTAGTTTCCTGGAACTGCCACAATAGATAACCCCAGACTGGACAGCATGAGACGACGGGAGTTTATTCCGTCACCGTTGTGGAGTTCAGAAGTCCAGAATCGGGGTTGGCAGGTGCTGTGGACTGAATGTTTGTGTCTCTCCTAAAATTCATGTTGAAACTTAATCCCCCATGTGACGGTATTAGGAGGTGGGCCTTAGGGAGATGATTCTGTTATGAGAGTGGAGCCCCCACAAGTGGGATTAATGGCCTTCTAGAAGAGGCCCTAGAGAACTCTCCTGCCCTGTCTGCTCTGTGAGGATGCAGAGAGGTGGACTTCTGTGAACCAGAAAGAGAATCTGAACACACACCAAATCTGCTGGCACCCTGACCTTAGACTTCTCAGCCTCTAGAACTGCAAGAAATCCATTTCTGTTTACAAGCCACCCAGCCTGCGGTGTTTTATCACAGCAGCCAGAACTGACTAAGCCAGCAGGGTTGTATCCTACCTGGACCCTGAGGGAGACCCTTTCCTTGCCTCTGACGGCTGCCAGCAGTCCTTGAGTTCCTCAACTTGCAGCTCTAGCACCCTAATCTCCATCTCTGTCTTCTGAAGGTTTATTTTTTAATTAAAAAATTAATATTTATTTATTTGGCTGTGCCAGGTCCTACTTGCGGCATGCAGGATCTCTGGTCTTCGTGATGGCACACAGAATCTTTAGTTGGGGCATGAGGGAGTCTTTTAGTTTCGGCATGTGGGATCTAGTTCCCCAGTGGGAGATTGAGCCTGGGCCCCACGCATTGGGAGTGCAGAGTCTTAGCCCCTGGACCACCAGGGAAGTCCCTTTACCTGTCTTCACATGGCCTTCTTCCCCGTATGTGTATCCTCCTTTAAGGACACCCATTGTTGGATTTAGGGTCCACCAAATCCAAGATGACTCATCTTGATATCCTTAGCTAATTACACCTGAAATACCCTATTCTAAGTGAGGTTACTTCCTGAGGTCCTGGGTAGACGTGAACTTCGGGAGACCTCATTTAACCCCTACACCTGCAGAGCCAGCATTCCCGCCTGACATTATTGAAGGAGGTGCTCGTCCGGCAGCCTCTGCTGTTTTGGACAAGACAGGGCCGGCAGGGTCGGAACACACTTCTCAGGCCCTGCAGGTGGCCCGTGTGCACAGTCCCCGCGGCTCCCTCACTCACCTGCTGGAAGATGGGAGCATCTGCTCGGTGCTAGCAAGGACCCAGACACGTGAACGGATGTCTTCATTTTGCTCTGTGCCACTCCTTGGCACATGCATACCTACGGAGTTTGGTCTGGATCATCCCAGTTTTACAGAAGGGTGACCAAGGCATCGGGGGACCTTGGTCCAGAGATACACAGGGAAAACGTGGGAAAGTTAAGGCAGACCTAGGTTGTCCTGAATCCAGGTCCTGTCCTCCTCCAAACAAGTCGCGCACAGCACTGTGCTTCCTGCCACTGTTAGAATCAGACACTTATCCAGTGTCCTGGAACGCCACCACCAGCACAGCTTCCAGGGGGGAACAGACCTGAAGCCTGATAGCACCGCTTTTCTGTAATCGGTAAATGTCTGTGTGCCGGGGTCGGGGACAGGTGTGGGGGAGGCAGAATCACCCGCTCAGAAGGGTATGGGCCATGGGTGCGGCTCAGACACACCCCCAAGGAACTGGGGCGCTGTATTTGATGGGTCCTGTGCAGAGGCTGGGGGTGCTAATTCAGGGGCTCCCAGGGACCTGAAAGCCAGCAAGGAGTTAGCGAGGTGACAGAGCGTTAGGAGCAGAGGAAACAAGCAAGCCTGAATATGGCAGGACCCAAGAGAAGGCTGGGCCCGGGGACACGCAAGGGTCCTGAGAGGGGATTGGGTTGAAGGACCTGGTCCGTGATGAGAGACACAGGAGAGGGTCTTGCACTGAGGCCAGGCCACTGTGGACGGGCCGGATCAGCAGACCCTCTGACCACCTGTACCTCCCCGACTATGAGATGAGGACCAGACTGGAAGACCTGCCTTGTGAATGGTTTTGAGACTGCCAAGATGGAAATGTGCCAGGACAGAGCTCCGAACGGATGTCAGAGCCGTTGCTCTGTCTCCAAGTGGTACACCTTTGCCGTGGTACGAGTTGAGAAAGTCAATATGTACATTTCATTAGGTATTAATTAGCCACACTGACCCACGACCTGCCCGCTCTACAGTGTCAACACAGCTAATCTCACCCTCACCCTGTCTAAAGAGCTGATTCCTAGGTCACACTCAGTGACTCTGATTTATGTCTCTGGGCGAGAGCCCTGCACGAATGTCACCAGAGATTCTGGGACAGGCGCTCCTGGGGGTTTAGTTGAAACACTGCCCTCCCCTCCCCTACTTTGGGCAGGTCTCTGCAACCATGAGAAGGGAGGGGGTGGGGTGGAGAATATATACGGCTTATAGCCTTGCTGGTCACACCTTAGCCAGTGACTGGTCTAGCCTTCCATTAGTGATGAGGTGCCTAAGAGCCAGACTTTGAAGAACAGACAGTTTGGGGCCTATGAGCCCCATTTTTTTGGCCCTGCCACATGGCCTGTGGGATCTTAGTTTCCCAACCAGGGAATGAACCCTTGCCCCCTGGAGTGGAAGAGTGGAAGCTTAGAGTCTTAACCGCTGGACCACCAGGGAAGTCCCCCAGGGCGCCTCTTTGATTGGTCAGAGCTAAATATTGACCTGCCCTGAATGTCTGAGGCAGAGGTTGCCCTGCTGACTGTGAGCAGCCATGGTGGTAACATGGCTAGGGCCGAGGGCTTGGTGGAGAGCAGGAGCCTCCTAAACTGCCGTCATTTAATGGGCAGTGGGGCGCCACTCTCCAGATTTTAACACTTTGAGGAGATGAACCTGCAGGAGACAGAGTGGAGGGCTGGATGCCACAGACTGGTGCTCAGCCCTCTGGGAGGCCCCAGCATGGAAGTGTGTGGGTACGTGGTGAGGCATGGCAGCTGGGGAGGCCTGCTCAGTAGAACCGGGTGACCTTAGCCCCGGTCTGACTCCTCTTTAGGGAGCACGATCCCCCAGAGACCTGCTTGGGCAACCCCAGCCTCAGAAGATAGTGACAGAGGAGGAAAATGAGGCCAAGGAGGTTTAGTAACACGTCCAAGGTCACACACTAGACTCTATCCTCCCACAACACCAGTTCAGCGTGGCAAGGAGCCTGGGTGTGCTCCCACCCAGGGAACAAGGCAGACACTGATAGAAGAGGCGCGTTCGTGCTGCTGGGGCATGGTGCCTGCAGGGCAGGAAGACAGCAAAAACTGTCTTCACAGTATCTTCAGGTCCACAGCTCTGGCTTTCTGCTAGGCACTGCCACTAAGTGTGACCCAGGCCCCTTGCCTTCCAGGGTCCCCAGGCTAGTGGGGGAGGGGAGTGGAAAAAAGCCCCTCCCAGCGCAGCAGAGAACCAAGGAGTGCTCAGTCCAGGGCAGAGCAGCTAAGCTTGGGAAGGTGAGACCAGGATATTTAGGATGGGCTTTGAAGGATGCAGAGGAGTTTGCCAGGCGTAACGAGTAGGATGGAGAACACGGCCAAAGCAAAATCAATTCACTCATCCCGTAAATAATTGGGTAGGTGCGACTGAGGAGCCCCATGCTGAGCTCCGCGTGTCAGGAACACACGGCTTTGGGGTAAAGATGTTACATAAGTGCGGCCTCTTAGCAGAGGAGCATGAAGACCATTAAGCGTCTCAGTTTGTTTTAGGTTACTTCACACACCATTGACCACAGGCGTTGGCAGCACTGTCTGCCAGGACCAAGGACAGTGACCGCCCATAGAACGTGCTGGGTCTTTCAGGACGTGGGGGTCTGACCTGTAGAGACAGCAGCACAGGGTTGCAGTGACTGGAGTTGGTCTGCCGTACATGCACCGGGGAGCACGTGCAGCAGGGAGAAGGAGCAGGCAGCAGCCAGCTGGGCCAGAGTTAACAGGCAAAGGCCATTACGTAAGATGCCTCCCCTCACTTAGGCCCATTAACAGCCTTTATCAACAGGCAGATAGGATGTTTACAGGCTTCCCTTTACCAAGAGATTACGGGGTCTGTTCCATGGCTGCTGGGGACTCCATCTCCCGAGCAGCTGCCCTCCTGTTTGTGTAAACACCTCGTCCTTCGGGGGGGGGGGGCACCCAGCTGTGGGTGACCCTACCGCACGCTGGCACACCTGGTGGCCCTGCTTAGGGAGCTGCCTGTGAGTGTGTGTGTGTAAGGACGGCCTCGGACACGGAGCGGCTGCAGTGTGGCGCCCGTAGGACGGGCCGTCTGAGGCCCCGTGGCCCCAGGCTCGTGTTTCTTCTCTTTGCGCGTTTAGTGGCCCCTTTCTGGCTGTGATGGCCACAGTTGCGGCGCACAAGTCGTCACTGCTGCAGGTGGGCTTCCTCTAGCTGCAGCACCAGGGGCTACTTTCTGGGTGTGGTGCACGGGCTTCTCTTGTGGGCTCAGTAGTTGCAGCTCAAGGGTTTGGTTGCCCCAAGGCATGTGCAGTCTTCCCAGACCAGGGATCGAACCCGTGTCCTCTGCTTTGGCGGGCGTGTTCTTAACCACTGGGCCACAGGGAAGTCTGCAGTTCATGTTTCGTAGATAGTGCTGTTCAGTAAGTTGTAGTGCTGCATGGCGTCCCTTGCCCCCATCCCCACTTCACTTTAATTTTTGTTTAATGAGTGGTATAGAAATAGCGGGTGAAGAGATAACCACTTGGGTCTTTTGCTTTTTAAAAGGTATTTATTTGGCTGTGCTGGGCCTTAGTTGTGGCATGTGGGATCGAGTTCCCTGACCAGGGATTGATTCAGGCCCCCTGCTTTGGGAATACGGAGTCTTGGTCCCTGGACCCACCAGGGAAGTCCCAATGAACACTTGTTATTTGGAAAAAAACCCCATCCCAAACTGGGTGAACTGAAAAGGGGCTTTGTGGGCTCCCGGGAGAAAAAGTCCAGGTGCTTCCTGTACCTTCCAGATTCTTTCGGCCTTCTGGGTCCCAGGACACCCCAAGTCTGCTGGTGTCTGCCTCCCCCTCCTGACCTTGGCTCTGTGTTGACTGCCCTTGGCCTAACTTCCCCTCCCTGGAGAGAAAGGACTTATCTAGCACAGGGGGCTCCCTCGAAAGTCTCAGCTTTGGGTCCAGCACCCCAAACCCAGGAGAGTGAGCTCTCATGACCTGAGCAGGGTCACCCAAGTCACCCTGGAGTCAAGGGGAGGGTCAGTGTCCCCTTCTCCAAGGAGACAGAGGGCAGAGTAGGTGGCTACCAGGGTGCAGTCTCCAGGAGAGGTCTGGTCGTCCACGCCATGTGTGGCCCACCTTCCAGGAGCTTAAGCATCTCCTCCAGACTGTCAGTTATTGTCTAAGTCATCCGAGGTATATCCTCTGCAGGTGGGGAGGGGAGTGAGCAGTAGTGAGCAGTGCGCGTCAGCCCCACGCCCCAGATGCCATCACAGCACCCTGGGATTTAGGAGCATGACTCTCAAGCTCAGACTCAGTTGGCCTGGGAGGGGCCGAGAAGGTTTCTGCTTTGTTTTTCGGCTTTAAAGTGTTTTGTTGCACTGTAATTTACAGAGTAGAGTGAATAACCCATAAATGTGCAGCTCAGGAATTATTGCGTCCATTCACACGTGAAACCTGGCCAAGATACAGAGCATTTCAAGACCCCCAGCTGGCCCCTCCACACCCCTTTCTTGTCTTCCCCGCCGAAGGTAACCCCATTGATCCTAACGTCACAGATGCATTTTGTCTGTGCTTGAATTTCCTGTTTAATTGTGTTAAGATACATTCAACAAAAAATACAGCTTCCCAGGTGGCTCAGTGGTAATCCTCCCACCAGTGCAGGAGATGCTGGTTCAATCCCTGGGTCAGGAAGATCTGCTGGAGGAGGAAATAGCAACTCACTCTAGTATTCTTACCTGGAAAATTCCATGACCAGAGGAGCCTTGCAGGCTACAGTCCATGGGGTCACAAAGAGTCAGACATGACTGCACATTCATACACACACGACATAAAATATACCGTCGTAACAGTTTTTAGTGTACTGTTCAGTAGCATTAAGTACCTTCACACTGCTGTGCAACCGTAACCACCATCCATCTCTAGAACTTTCCCATCTTCCCAGACTCAAACTCTGTCCCCATTAGACTCTAACCGCCCTTCCCTGCCAGCCCCTGTCTCCATGCTGAGTCTCTTTGGTTGTGTCCGACTCTTTGTGACCCTGTGGGCTGTAACTCGCCAGGCGCCTCTGTCCACGGGATTCTCCAGGCAAGAACACTGGAGTGGGTTGCCGTTCTCCACCCTCTTCATGGTGGCACTTCCCCAGAGCATGTACATGGCAACCACCCAGTTAATCCGACTCAAAATAACCTAGAAGGGGTGGGGGGAGGATCACAAAAAACTGTGGAAAATTCTGAAAGAGATGGGAATACCATACCACCTTACCTGTCTCCAGAGAAACCTGTATGCAGGTCAAGAAGCAACAGTCAGGACCGGACATGGGACAACGCCTATTTCCAAATTGGGAAAGGAGTACGTCAAGGCTGTATGTTGTCACCCTGCTTGTTTAAGTTATATGCAGAGTACATCATGCAAAATGCAGGGCTGGGTGAAGCACAAGCTGGAATCAAGATTGCCAGGAGAAATATCAATAACCTCAGATATGCAGATGGCACCACCCTTATGGCAGAAAGCAAAGAGGAACCAAAGAGCCCCTTGATGAAAGTGAAAGAGGAGAGTGAAAAAGCTGGCTTGAAACTCAACATGCAGAAAACTAAGATCATGGCTTCTGGTCCGAACACTTCATGGCAAGTAGATAGGGAAACAATGGAAACAGTGACAGACTTTATTTTGGGGGAGGGGGGCTCCAAAATCATTGTAGATGGTGACTGCAGCCATGAAATTAAAAGACACTTGCTCCTTGGAAGAAAGGCTATGACCAACCTAGACAGCATATTAAAAAGCAGAGACATTACTTTGCTGACAAAGGTCCATCTAGTCAAAGCTATGGTTTTTCCAGTAGTCATGTATGGATGTGAGAGTTGGACGATAAAGAAAGCTGAGCGCCGAAGAATTGATGCTTTTGAGCTGTGGTGTTGGAGAAGACTCTTGAGAGTCCCTTGGACTGCAGGGAGATCAAACCAATCAATCCTAAAGGAAATGAATCTTGAACATTCATTGGAAGGACTGATGCTGAAGCTCCAATACTTTGGCCACCTGATGCAAAGAGCTGACTCATTGGAAAAGACCCTGATGCTGGAAAAGATTAAAGGCCAGAGGAGAAGGGGACGACAGAGGATGAGATGATTGGATGTCATCACCAACTCGATGGACATGAGTTTGAGCACGCTCCGGGAGTTGGTGATGGACAGGGAAGCCTGGCGTGCTGTGGTCTATGGGGTCACAGAGAGTCAGACACGACTGAACGACTGAACTGAAGGGAGAAGAGGGCTGGTGAGGAGAGGGAGGCCTGAAGTGTGACCAGGCTTCTACCGCCCTGGAAGGGCACTGGAAGCGCTTCTCTGATGGATCAGAGAAGGGCCTCCCAGGGCAGATCTGTTTCGTGTGCTGCCTTAAATTTTGTTTCTTTATTTTTGGCTACACCGAGTCTTCCTTGCTGTGTGCAGGCTTTCTCTGGTTGTGGTGGGTGGGGGCTCCTCTCAGGTGCAGTGTCTTCTCACCGGGGTGTCTTGGTGCAGAGCACAGGCTCTGGGCGCACAGGTTTGTCTGCTCTGGGCTCTTCCTGGGCCAGGAACTGGACCTGTGTCCCTTGCATTGGCAGGCAGATTCTTATCCTCTGTGCCACCAGGGAAGGACCAGCTGGGGGTGTGTGTGTGTGTAAAGGACACATAACTTGAAACTCACCATTTTACCTTTTGCTTTTGGTCTTTTGGCCGTTCTTCACAGCACGCAGGCTCTTAGCTCCCCGACCAGGGGTTGAACCCGTGCCTCCTGCGGTGGAGTCTGAGTCCTGGCCGCTGGAGCGGTAGGGGATTCCCCCCTTCCACCAGCTCAGGGGCGTGTAGAGCAGCCCCAGTGCTGTGCTGCTGCCGCTGCAAAAGAACCTCACTGTCGCCTGCAGAGGAAGCCTGTTCCCTTTCCCCCGGCCTCTGACCGCTGCCGCTCTGCGTTCCGTGCCTGCGGTCTGCGTGCTGTGGACACTGGGTGTGTATATGTGGAGTCTCGTAACATCTGGCCTCCGTGTCTGCCCTCTTGCTCTTGACATAAGGTTTTCAGGGTTCATCCATGTTGTAGCACGTGTCAGTGCTTTGTTCTTTCTTTTTTCCCGAGAGGAATTCCTTCCTTTTTATGGCTGAGTAATAATAATTCAGCGATTGCAGCCAGTGCTGCTCTGAACACGGTGTGCAAGGATTTGCTTGAACATCTGTTTTCAGCTCTCCAGAGTGGGAGTAGAATCTTGGGGTCACATGGTAACTCTGTGTCCAATTAGTTGGGGAGCCTCCAGACTGATTTCCACAGCGACAGCCCTATTGCACATTCTGGAACATGAGGATTCCAGGTCCTTCGGGCAAGTTCGGGCAGACCTCAGCAGGATGAAGTCGGGGGAACATGGTTCTCTGCGTTCCGGCTCGCTCACTCCAGGCTTGGCCAAGCCCAGCTCACTGGTCAGAGAGCCCAGGCCCCCAGGCATTAGGGCACTGCCCAAGGGCGTGCACTGGGGGAGGGACGGAACCAGCTTTGGACCCAGGACTCTCCCTTCCCAGTTATACTTCCCTGATAGGTGGCAGAGGGGAGGCCGAGCACCGACCCTGGAAGGGACCGCAGGAGTGACCGTTGCAACCAGCCCGGAGGTCAGGGTGAGTGGAGAGGCAGAGGGTGGTGGGGAGCAGGAGAGGAGGCAGCACCCCCAGACAGGACTGACGCGAGGTCATTTCCAGTGCAAATCCACTGTGGTTTTTTCAGTATTTATTTATTTGTCTGCATTGGGTCTTAGTTGCGGCCTGTGGGCTCAGTAGTTACAGCGCATGGGCTTGGTTGCCTCACGGCATGTGGACTCTTAGTTCCCAGACCAGGCATCAAACCTGTGTCCCTTGCATTGAAAAGCTGATTCTTAACCACGAGACCAGCAGGGAAGTCCCCCACTGGGTCTATTTTTTAATTAAACTTAGATCCATTGTATGTTTTGCCCTCATATCCTCCCCAGTGCTGTAATGGGACCACGAGATAGTACCAGAAGCCTTGGCACTCTCTTCTCAGTTGGGAAGCTCAGGGTCGGGGGTGGGCAAGAATCTGCCGCGGGTGGAGCCCCTGAAACAAGGGCACCTGCCCTGCTGGCCGCCCTTCCCTCACACTGGCCCCTCCCAGGCCGCCTCGTCCCGGAAAAACAAGCCCACCACTCTGCGATCTCAGAGAGGACGTGGGTGGGTTCCTGGGTCCCCTCCAGCCTCCCTCCGTCGGACCCTGTCCTGCCTGAGTGACCCCACGCGCAGCCTCTATAGGTCTCCTTAGCCTGTCCCCGGCTTCCCCGCTGCCCGTACAGATCGACAGGCTCTCCTCTCTCTGGCTGGTTCATTCCTGCCCGGAGGCCTTTTGCACACCCTGTCTCGCTGTTGGAATGCAGCCCCTGCCAACCCCTCTACCCCCAACCCCGTGTGTCCAGCGTCAGCTCCAGCACCCCCCTCAGGAGGCCAGCTTGGCCACCCAGTCTTGAATCTGGGTCCCCGTCTCCCTGCCCCCTTCCTTCCTAGGGTGTGCGGGTGCGGCTCCCCGAACTGTCTTGCCTGCTTCTGTGTGAGGGCACATGCCAGTTTGGTGCCATGCCCCCAGGGCCCAGCTGGGCCTGACCCGAGCAGGCTCTGGGCACCTGCCATTATGAGCAAGCCCAGCCTCCCTGGGGCAGCGCCAACGGTTGTGGGCTCTGACCTGGAGTCGCTCCCCTGTGACTGCACACTGTCCCCAGGGCCACTGCCCAGCGCCTTGCGGCAGACTGCCAGTTTCTCTGGCCGCAGTAACACACTGCCGCACACACGGAGGGAAAGCCACGCAGGCGCAGGGTCCTTCGGTCCCGGGGATCAGATGTCCAAAATGGGTCTTCAGGGCTGGAGGTTCCAGAAGAGAATCTGTTTTCCTTGCCTTTTCCGGCTCCCAAAGGCCATCTGTGTGCTCCTGACAGTGGTCCCTTCTACCGCCTTCAAAGCCAGGGTCGCATCTTCAGATCTTTCTGAGATCTGCCTCCATTCTCACCTCTCCCTCTCCGACCTTCCTGCCTCCCTCTCTCTTCTTCTCCGTTTACTTGGTGGCACCGGGTCTCAGGTGTGGCACCCAGGATTTTCTTGGCTGTGTGCGGGCCCCTAGTTGCAGCATGTGGGGTCAGGTTCCCTGACCAGGGATTGAACCCGGGCCTCCTGCATTGGGAGCAAGAAGTCTTAACCCCTAGACTCCCAGGGACGTACCTTTCTCTCCTAAGGACTTGTGCTGCCAATTAGGGCCATCCTGATACTCCAAGACAGTTTTTCTATCCCAAGTTGCTTAACTTGATCACACCTGCAGACTTCCTTTTGCCGTGTAAGGTGACATCCACAGGTCCCAGGGAGTCGGGACAGACGTCTTTAGGGGCCACCATTCAGCTTACCACAGCCCTTTAAATACTGGGCCACAGTGGTCCTTAGGGCTCCCTGTCCCGGGACCGTTACCCCAAGTGTCAGGACAAGAGGGTTCCAGGCCATTTGGTCCCTGCTCACAAGCCTCCCACCCTGGCCCTGCCTGGTGGCACCACTCCCCCTGTCTGAGGTCCCCTTATCCAGAGTGAAGGAGTGAATTCCCCTCAGTTCCCACTACCCAGGTGCTGGGGGCAGGGGGTGGCTGGGCAGCCTTCAGAGGGCTGTCTGGAGAGCAGCGGCGCCTGGCCTCAGGAAGAAGTAGGCACCCTGCCCTGCCTCTCGCCCACATCCATGTGCACAGCCAGCTTTGAGGCCTATAGGTGCATACGTGAGGTTTGTTCCTTGCACACGCCCGCTTTTGACTCCTGCCGCCGCTGGAACCTTTTGGACCACTGTTTCATCATCCTCGGCGGCTCCCTCCCCAGACCCGCCCCTCCACCTCCAGTGGACGGAAAACAGCTCAGTCCGCACGGCAAGTGCTGAAGAGTGAAGCAGTAAATAAGGAACAGAGCGCTGATTTAGCCCACAGTACACACTGATCTGGATAAATGGCTGAATAAGCAAATGAACATGGGCTTCGCAGATGGCGCTAGTGGTGAAGAACCCACCTGCCAGGGTAGGAGACAGAAGCGACTCGGGTTCGATCCCTGGCTCGGAAAGATCCCCCGGAGAAGGGAATGGCACCCCACTCCAGTATTCTTGCCTGGAGAATCCCATGGACAGAGGAGTCATGGGGTCACAAAGAGCTGGACACAACTGAAACGATTTAGCACGCAAGTAAATAAGGGAGGTGGGGAGACCACTGTTCTGGAAGAATCCTGAGTTGTGTGTATATATATCCTCCCCTCTCAACCTCTTGCTTAACTCCCCTTTTCCACCCCACCTCTTGCCCGTGCTGTGCTGGTTCCAAAAAGAAGTCTAGAAAGGGGAAAAGGATCACTAGACAGGGGGTTAAAGACCGCCACTTTAACCAAGAAGCCCAGGTTCATCTCCCCCGGAGTAAATCTGTGCCCTCAGGGCCCCCTGGTATAATGTTTGGGAGAGGGCCCTCCACCTCTGTGTACCTCCTGGAACCCCACAACCCAGGCTAATGGTGAGAAAACACTTCAGACAAGCCCAGACTGGGGGGAGAGGGGAGTTATCCTTCAGGACGAGGAAGGCCTCACGCTCACGGATGAGATACAGGGGCAGAAAAGGGAGATTCGGGGAATAACTGACAAAACCGAAGAAAGCCAGGAGCTCAGCTGACAGCTATGTTAGCACAAGGGCAGTGAAGGTCTCGCCCGGGTCGGCCCCGGCTCGCTTTGCAGGGCCGCCCTTCTCAGACCCGTGGACCGTGACGCTCAGGGGTCTCAAGAGGCCCCTGCTTCTTTCTTTTATCAGGCACTGCCACGTGACACTGCCCACTGCCCCTGTCACCTCCATGCAGGGAGTGGTCCACACGAGGCCCTCCGTTCAGAAGGGGCAACTGGGGCTGGAGTCAGCTCTAGCCCTTCCCTGTTGAACGACCCGTCGGCATCTTCCCACATGGCATCTGCCCAGCCCGCCTATGCGGGGTGGCTCCGCTCCGTTCATCCGGTCTCCCCTTGCGCCTCATCACCTCAGGTCGGGCCCAAGATGTTAGATTCTTTAAATCCCACAAGGTCCAGAGTATCATCTTTCCCCAGACACTATTTCCACTGGCTCTTTCCAGGCTTGAGGGAGCCAGAGGCTGGGGCCACCTTCTTCCAAGTTCAAGAGTGAAAGTTCTCAGGCTGCCAGACACCAGGCCTCCGTCCCTCCAGCACCTTCCTTCTACCCCGTGGCCTTTGGTGAGTCCCCACCAGGGACTGGTTACCCAGGGTCTCCATCGCTGCCTGCTCTCCCCACCGGCTGCTCAGCTGGCCCCTTGGCTGCCTCTTCCAGGCTCGCATCTCAGGAACTTGCTGATTTTGGCCGCCGGTGACCCAGCCCCCTCAGATCTCAGGGGTCCCTGCCCTCTGGCTCCCCTGCAGCACTGTTTTCAGGTTAAACAAAATCTTTCTTAAGGGGCACATGCTTCTCTTGAAGAAGCATTCAGGATGAAATGATTTTGAGGTCACCGAGGAGCCGGGCTCTGTGGAGCTGCACTCAGCTGTGGCTTTGGAGTCCCACGCCAAGGCTGGAGCTGCTTATGCTCTTGGCCTGGCCAAGCTGCCCTACATCTCATCAGCAGAGCGGGAACTGTGATGGCCCCAGTCATCAGCTCTGACGACTATCATCATGACAGTCTCCAGCAAGGACGCCTGCTGCCTCGGCCTCCCCATCTGTAAAGCAGCATCCATGGGCGTTGGTTAAGGCTGGACAGAGAACACGGGGGCAGAGGGATTCAGTGAACAACAGCTGCCATTGTTCCGTAGTGTCGAGTATCAGCCTCCACCCCATTCTCACCCCCACATGCAGAGCCAGAGGCAGAGGGTGAAGGCCTTGGCCTGAGGAGAGACCAGGCCTGGGTGCGCCTGCCAGGAAGGACACGGTCTCCCTTCAAGCCAGGCAACACTAATCCCTCCTGTGGGGCAGTGACTGCTAGCACCCTTCCCCAGCACAGAACTTGGAGATGCTGCTCAAAGGCACCCAGGGGGCAGGGGGGAGCCAGGCCACTATGCCAGCCCCTCTAGCCACAGGCATCTGAAGTGTTTTTCTGAAAACTTTGGCAGTCCCAGAAGCTGCTGGTTTCCTCATAACTTTTTTTTTTTTAAGCTGTGTAATTTGAAATAACTTTAGACTCACAGAAAAATGACAAAACTAGCTGAGAGTTCCTGATATGTTTCACGCAGCCGCTCCTGTGGTTAGCGTCTCGCACGATGCAGTTATCTGAACCAGAAACTAAACGTCGACGCGATGCTAGGGTCTTGTCTCCGGACTGGAACCTCACGTTATCAGCTTTCCCCCTTAGGTTCTTTTTCTGGTCTAGGCTCGGATGTTGCATTTAGTCCTCGTGTGTCCTGAGTCACCTTCGAGCTGTGATGTGATGGTTCCGCAGCCTTCCCTTGTTGTCTGTGACCTTCGCGCTGAGAACCACTCAGCTGTTAGCAGAGTGTGCCTCAGTGTGGCTTGTCAGATGCTTCCTCGGGATCAGATCAGGGGTTGTGCGTCTTTGGCGGGAATCCCACAGAACTGACGTTGTGTCCTTCCCGTTGTGTTATATCCAGCGTGCGAGCTGTTGCTGTGTCCTGTCCTCTGTGGCTGACCTTGATCGCTTGGTCAAGATGGGGTCTGCCAGCTTGCTCTGCCCAGAGAAATTAAGTGTCTTGTGGAGAGATGCTTGAAGACCACACAGATACCCCGCTTCTCGTATTTTCACTCTCTCCCTTTAGTATGGGTCCGCCATAGCTCTGTTTTGTAAAATTTCTCTAGGTTAATGAATTATCTGTTTCTGGCTGCGCTGGGTCTCCCTCCCTTGCTGTGTGTGGGCTTCCTCTAGTTGCAGCAGCGGGAGGCCACTCTCTCGTGCTGTGCAGGCTTCTGCTCGCAGGGGCTTCTCTAGCTGAAGAGCACAGGCTCTGGGGCGTTGGGGCTTCAGTAGTTGGGGCACATGGGCCCAGCTGCCCCGCAGCACGTGGAACCTTCCAGGAGCAGGGACTGAACCGTGCCCCTGCATTGGCAAGCGAGTTCTTAAACCAGGCCACCAGGGAAGTCCCAGTCGCAGTTTTTGGCAGCAGTAGTGAACACCGACAGTTGTCTGTTGGTGATTTTCTGTGTCCAGCATTCCTTATATGTTCATTAGTTGAAATTCTGCCATAAGGAAGAGCTGTCTCTTCCCCTCTCTTCATGCAGTTACCTGTGGAAGTAAATAAAGGCCGCTTCAGTGAAAACAGCAGAGGCTTGCTAGAGACGGGGGTCAGCTGCCACCACTGCATTTGGCAGAGACTCAAAGACAGCAGCGGGGAGAGAGCTTTATGGCGGAGAAGAGAAGGCTCAGGTGTGACTGTTGGAGGCTCTTGGCAAAAGCAAGTGGGGTGAAGGGCTGGCTGCCAACAGCAGTTGCCTTCCATGCGTGGCCAGGTAGGCATACTATTTTTTGATTGTCCTAAGTTGGAAGCAGAAGCAAAAGTTAGGGAAGCTGCAGCCACCAAACTCCAGCTGTTTTGGGCCAGTGGCTGGAGCCGTTATGGTTTGCTTCCCTGGCGGCCTGTTGCAGAGGTCATGGGTCAGAGCCCTACCATCAGGCCTGATCTGGCTCTTGTTCCTGGATATGGTCTGTCTCTCTTACCCGAAGATTTTTGGGTCTTGTTTTATTTTTTGTTGTTGCTGTTTTACTGAGAACTCTTTTTTTTTTTTTTTTGAGGTATAGCTGATTTACAATCTCATGTTAGTTTCAGATGTACCGCGTAGTGATTCAGTTATATATTTTTTCCTGATTATATTCCATCATAGGATATCACAAGCTAGTGAATATAATTCCCAAAGCGGTACAGTAGATCCCTGCTGCTTATCTGTTTTATGTATAATAGTTCATATCTGTTCATGGGGGTGGGTTTTTGCATTTTTTTAATTGAGGTATAATTGACATATTATAGTCACCCGTTGTTATCCTTGGGCTTCCCAGGTGGCGCTAGTGATAAAGAACCCACCTGCCAACGCAGGAGACATAAGAGATGCAGGTTCAATCCCTGGCTCAGAAGATCCCTTAGAGGAGGAAACGGCAGCCCACTCCAGCATTCTTGCCTGGAGAATCCCATGGACAGAGGAGCCTGGTGGGCTGCAGTCCATGGGGTCACAAAGACTCGGACATGACTGGAGCGACTTAGCACCCACGTTGTTATCCTTAGAGGATTGGTTCCAGAATCCCCCTCGGATATAAAAATCTGGGGGTGCTCAAGGCCCTCATTATAAGATGGTGTGTTTGCATGTGGCGTCCTCCAGTCCACTTTAAATCATCGCTGTGCTGTGCTTAGTCCCTCGGTCGTGCCTGACTCTTTGCGACCCCACGGACTGTGGCCCACCAGGCTCCTCTGTCCATGGGATTCTCCAGGCAAGAGTACCGGAATGAGTTGCCATGCCCTCCTCCAGGGGATCTTCCCAAGCCAGGGATCGAAGCCAGGTCTCCCGCACTGCAGGCAGATTCTTTACCAGCGGGGCCCTAAACCATCTCTAGGTTACTTACGATGCCTAACACAGTGTGTTATAGAAATAGTTGCCTTGGACTGTAGCCGGCCGGACTCCTCTGTCCATGGGATTCTGCAGGCAGGAGTGCTGGAGTGGGTTGCCGTTTCCTCCTCCAGGGGGTCTTCCCGGCCCAGGGACGGAACCCGCATCTCCTGCGCTGCAGGTGGACTCTTCACCACTGAGCCACCTGGGAAGCCCCGGTGCTCAGCAAATTCAGGTTTTGCTTGTTTGGAGCTTCCTGTTTTGTTTGGCTTTTTCTTTCTTCCTTTCTTTCTTTTTTTAACCTGTTCTCAGTCCTCAGTGGGTTGGATCCGCAGATGCAGATCCTGTGGATCGAGGGCCGACTGTGTATTAGTTTCAGGTTCACCGCATAATGACTCAGTATTTGTGTCCATGCAAAATAAGCGCCGCAGCGAGGTGAGCGTGTCACCAGGCATAGTTACACACTGTTTCATTCTTGTGCTGAAGATATTTTTAAGGAGGATCTCAGATCCCCTCCCACCCCTTCCCCCCAAAAACACCCTCACCTAAGTCCCACTGCCTGCACAGTGTTCTTCATGGGGCCCTAGTCTGCCTGCAGGACCTAAACCAAGCCGGCGCCTCACTTCAGAGTTTGCTCGGCTTCCCCTCTGCACTGAGGAATGTGCACTCTAACACACATTCGCTCCTGGAAGGAGAGCCACAGGGCAGTGAGCTCAGCAGAGTGCCTGCCAAAATAACCTCTGGCCCGAGGGCTCCCGCCGGTCACGGGGTGTTCGTGAACCTCAAGAGGAGGCTGGAGCGTTGAGGGTGAGCACCGGCCTCCCTGTGAACCGGCGTCCAGAACCTGAGACTGAGCTGAGCACAGAGCCCCGCGGGGAGACAGTGTCACCAGCACAAGGGGTGGGAATGTGCGTCCCTCTGGTCCTTGAAACCCGCGGTCGTGCAGCAGACACGGTGTCACAGGAGGTCAGACATTCCAACAAAGGAACCGAGAGAGAGGCACGGCCGCAGGGAGTGTGTGCCGCTGAGGGCCCTGGGGGGACACTGGGGGCCAGAGCTCTGAGCTCTCTTCCGTCTTTTTGGAAAGATCGTTTTTTAGGAGCCAACATTTCCAGCTGGCCGAATCTAATGTTCCACACCCTCTCCCTGCCGCAGATATTTTATATAAATACATCTTTGTGTTTGTGAGCAACTTGCATTTTGAGAAAGTTGTGTAGGGTTTGATGCGAAACCAAAGGTCTCTCTCTGCTCCCCACCCAAAAGACGCTTATGTGGTTCATCCGGGCCGGAAGTATATTTGCTTGTCAGGGAGCAAGACTGTCACTCTGAGCAAGTGGCTGCCCCAATCTGACCCTCGCCCTTGAGCCCAGGACCGTGTCTTGGTTTCTCCCCTGGGGTTCCTGGACCACAGAGAGCATCTCTGCTGTGATGAGAGACACAAGGGTGATTTGTGGGCCTGGTGCTGCTAAGATCCCTAGGGACCTCCTCTCCCAGTTATGAAAGCTGCACCTCCTGTCCCAGGATTCACTTCAGTTTTCTTTTCTAACTTAATTCACCTAAAGCTTATTTTGTATCACTACCCTAGAAAGAGATTTGGGTTTAAGTCTGAGCTTAAAATGCGTACGTATGGTTTAGTCGCTAAGTTACCTCTGACTCTTGTGACCCCATGGACTGTAGCCTGCCGGGTTCCTCTGTCCGTAGGATTTTCCAGGCAGGAATACTAGATTGGGTTGCCATGTACACATGTATTAATACATAGTATAAAATGCATAAGATAGGAAGAAATGACCGTCTCCCAACCCACAGCTTATAACAATGTTCCTTCAGTGTGCTGCTGGAGACCCTTTATTCGTGAAGTCAGCCTAGTTGGTTGTGGTTAGCTTTATCAAAATTAAGTAGAGGGGAGGGAGGGGGAGATGGCAGAGCGAATCGCATTAAAATTTTTTTTTTTTAATTCTGTTTGTATCATTGTTATTTTTTGGCCGTGCTGGGTCCTCTTCATTGCTGCTCAGACTTTTCTCGAGTTGCGGCGAATGGGGGCTCCTCTCTAGCTGCGGAGTGCAGGCTTCTCATTGCGGAGGCTTCTCTCGTTGTGAAGCACCTGCTCTAGGGCGCACGGGCTCAGTAGTTGAGGCTCCCAAGCTCTAGGGCACAGGCCCAATATTGTGGCACACGGGTTTAGCTGCTCCATGGCTCTTCCCAAACCAGGGATCAAACCCAGGTCTTCTGCACGGACAGGCGGACTCTTTAGCACTGAGCCACCAGGGAAGCCCAGGGCTGCCTATGGGACGTCCCTGGCGGGTCAGCGGTTAAGGAGCCACGCTTCCACTGCCGGGGGGCTCGGGTTTGATCCCTGACTGGGGAGTTAAGACCCCATATGCTGTGTGGCACAGCCAAAAATATTCTTAAATAAATAGAAATTAAAAAAAAATAAAAGGGCTACCTATTCCTTCCTGAAACTCTTGTTGCAGTTAGGGCACGGAAGCAGAAGTGTCTATGAGTATAAGTGAATATATGATACAAAACATGTTTCTGAATGTAGGTTACAGTCACAAAGATTTCTTAAATAACTGGTCAGCTAACAAATGTATGAAAAAAGGTTTTTTTAGTCTGTTTATCTTGGTTGTGCTGGGTCTCTGTTGCTCTGCACGGGCTTTCTCTAGCTCCAGTGAGTGCGCTGCCTTCATTGTAGCACCCAGGCTGCTCACTGCGGCGGCCTCTCTGGTCGCGCAGCACCGGCTCTAGGCATGTGGCTCAGCAGCTGCAGAGAAGTCCCAGCCTCAGTGAACCCACCCTGGCGGCCGAGGCGGCCTGGTGGCTGTCCTGAGTATGGGAGCAGTGTGGGAAGTGGGGGCCCTAAGTCAGTGAGGGGGCCTCTTGGGGCAGGTTGAGGGGTCAATTCAGAATCATGTGGCGATTTGGGGGAAAGAAGCCAGGAGGAAGCTGGGCGGGCAGGGGGATGGGGGGGGGGGTGTCCCTGAGTGCAGGGGAGGGGATCTGACCAGGAAAGGGCATTGTGGGTGTGGGGGCAGCCCCTTGTTGGCTGTGTGAGTGGGGGCCAGCGAAATGCCAACTGCTGGCAAGTCTGTGCACCCGTGGTTAGGCTCCCCCCCTCCCCTGTCCCCTCTGTGTCCGAGAGTCCTCCTCGCTGTTGACAGCGCTTTGTAAACACAATCTGCTTCCCGTCTTGGCATCCAGACAGCCTCCCACCTAGGCTCGGGCAGGGTCGCTCATTAGTGACAGGCCGCTTGGCGTCCTCCCGTGAGGCCAAGGTGACACCTTCTCCCTGTCCCCGCCTCCCTTCTCTCCCCCATGGCTTCCCATCCAGACCGCCATACCTTCAGGCCACACCAGCGCCTGGTCATGGCCTTACTGGCCCATGAGGCTCCACGCTACCCTGTCGGGAACAGCACGCATTCTAAGACATTCGCCAAATCACCTGCTAAGAGGAGCTGCCCACAGCCTGCCTCTTTGCCCGCTCATCCACCAGTTAAGTTACTGTCCCGACACATGCCGGCAGCCCCCATAAGGGGTTTAAACCTGCTTTTCTCCATGCGACTGCAGTCTGGTACCTGTCACTTATTTATTTGGCTGTACTGGGTCTTAGTTGAGGCATGCAGGACCTTTTTTCAGTTGCAGCATGACGCTCTTAGTTGAGCCCTGTGGGACCTAGTTCCCTGCCCAGGGGTGGAACTCGGGGCCCCTGCACTGGGAGCGTGGAGTCTTAGCCACGGGACTACCAGGGAAGCCCCTCTGTCATATTTTCTAGTTGTTGATTTTCCTTCCCAGTTCAGTTCAGTTCAGTTGCTCAGTCGTGTCTGACTCTTTGCGACCCCATGGATTTCCTTCCCAGTGATCTGGTTGTTTCTTTGCCTTTGTCTTGAACTTGTTTTTGTTTTTTGAAAGGGCAAAGGCTAGGAAGTTAGCATTTGGCCTGAGAGGCAAAATCTGGAGACCACCCCCCACCACAGCCCTGTGGAAGGAATCTCCTTCTTTCTGCCCTGCAGTCCTGGGGAGTTTCCTGGAGGCATCAGGCCCTGGCAGGAGCAGCTTGCAAACTCTGGCTGCCCCTCCCTCGGAGTTAGGGAGCCTGGGGCGCCCACGTTCTCCTCCAAAAAGCGCCTTAGTTTCCTCTGACCCCTGTGGCAAACCAGCACAAACTGACTGACGACAACAGAAGTGTATTCTCCCGCAGCTCTGCAGGCCCCAAGTCTCAGGCCAGTTCTCCTCGGGCTCCGGCAGACTCTTCCTGGTCTCCTCCAGCTTTTACACCGCAGGTGCTTCTTGGCCTGCGGCCTGGGTGTGTCAGCCTGTCACCTCTGTCTTCACAGGGCCTCCTGTGAAGTGTCTGTTTCTCTGTCTCTTATGAGAGATAAGAGATTTGATTTATCCTTGATTTGAGGACCCAGCCTCATCCAGGGTAAGGATCTCCTTACCTTAATGACATCTGCAAGGGCCTTTTTTCAAATAATGCCCCGTTCACAGATTCCGGGGGGACAGACAGGTCTGGGCCGGGGGCAGGCACCATTCAGCCCCCTGCAGGCGCCTTCCTGTGTCTTGGCCTTGGCACTGTCACCAGCAGTGACGTGGGACATGCTCTTGGTGGCCTTCACTGATTTATGCAGTGACTCTGCTTCTGTCCGTGTCCACCGCACCGAGGACCTGTCTCAGGTCTGCAGAGTTCCCAGGCCAGGCCCCTGGCCTGGGCCACAGTGAAGAATGATCCAGAGGGCAACACGGGCGGACCTGGGGCTGAGCCTGCACCACCTGCCCCCGGCCTTTCCTCCTGGGGAGCCTGGAGCAAGAGTCAGAGGGAGGCAAGAAGACAAGTCGTCAGACTCTAGACTGTGAGGCTGGACCATACAAAGGGCTGGATCCTCTGTCAAGAGGACAGTGTAACAGAACATGTCTGCATGCACCTCGCCTGACCCAGCCCTAAGAAAGGCTGCATCGGGACCTCCCTGACAGTCCGGCGGCTGCAGCTCCACACTTCCACTGACGGAGGCACAGGTTCCATCCCAGATCAGGGAACTAAGATCCTACCTGTCGAGCAGTACAGGAAAAAGAAAAAACTAGGAACTTCCCTTGTGGTCCAGTGGTTAAGAATCTGTCTTGCAACGCAGGGGACGTGGGTTTGATTTCTGGTCTGGAGCTAAGACCCCGACCCACACCTCAGGGCTCCTGCTTATGCTTCCCTTCTTCCAGGGCCGAGGTGCAATGAAGCCCGTGCAGCGCAAAGAAAGATCCTGGGCACCACAGCTAAAACTGAAGCAGCCAAATAAATACACAAAGAAAGAAAGGTTGCATTGTTCGCACGCAGGCGCCCTGCCGTGGAGACAGTCCCCCGGAGCGCTTGTAGTGGCGCTGAGCATCAGCAGACACGTGGGCCGTGACACAGTGGCAGGCACCCCAGACGGAGCGCCCAGCAACGGCTGAGAAAAAGCCCTCCAGCCTAGTTTCTCTCTGTTTGTTTGGGAACAGTTTTAGATTTAGGAAAGTTGCGAAAGTAATTCAGAGTTCCCCCCCACTGCACACTCCCAATTTCCTGTATTAATAACATCTTCTGTTAGTATGGTACATTTGTCACAACTAATCAACAAATACCGATACATCATTATTTTTAAAGTGATTAATTTTACAAATTTTCCTAGTTTGGCCTCTGGCAGGCTTCCTCTAGTTGTGGCGGCGGGGCTGCTCTCTAACTGTGGGGCATGGGCTTCTCGTTGTCCTGGCTTCACTTACTGCAGAGCAAAGGCTCCAGGGCACAAGAGCTTCAGGGGTTCTGGCTCTTGGGCTCTAGAGCTCAGACTCAGTAGCTGGGATGCGTGGGCTAGGTTGCCCCCAGGCCTGTGCAGTCTCGCTGGACCAGGGATCAAACCCGTGTCCTTTGCATCAGCAGGCGGATAATTAACTAAAGTCCATCGTTTATTCGTATTTCCTTAGTGTTTCCCTAATGTCCTTTTTCTATCCCGGGATCCTCACATTACATTTAGTCATCAGCATCACTTCTCTTTAGGCTTCACTGGGCTGAGATAGGTTCTCAGGCTCTCTTGGTTTCGATGACCTTAACAGGTTGGAGGAGAACTGGTCTGGTGTTCTGCAGGATGGCCCTTGGTTGGGATTTGTCCGATGTTTCTCTCATGGTTAGGCTGGGCTTCGGAGAGGAGGAGCCTTTTCCATCACACAGGTGACGAGGGCGTGTGCCGTGAACGTGACTTACCAGTGTGGTGCTGACCCCAATCGTCTGGCTGCGGGGGTTTTCTGGCAGCTGTCTTCACTAAAATGACTCCCCTCCACTCTCTGCGCAGTGCCCTTTGAAAGGAAGTCACCGCCCATGGCCCACACCTCAGGGCTCCTGCTTATGCTTCCTTCTTCCAGGGCTGAGCACCTGTGTCAGTTACTTGGGGTTCTTCAAGCTGGGACATTTCTCTCTTCCTCCTCATTTATTTATTCAATTATTTAGTTATGTTCATGTGGACTTGTGGATATTTATTTTGCACTCTGGGTTATAATCCGACACTGCTGGGACTTCCCTGCTGGCCCAGTGGTTAAGGTTCCACACTTGCGCGGCAGGGGGTGTGGGTTCCATCCCTGGTTGGGGAACTAAGACCAGCGTGGTGCTGCCAACATCCTCATCATCCCGCGCTGCTCAGCTCTCGTGTTGCTCGGGGTGTTCCTGCTCTGGCCGCTGGGAGCGCTTTGATTTGCCTTTGTGTCCCATGGTCCTAGCACCGTTGGCTATGGCTCCTGCCCGGCACCTCAGGGTGGCCCAGGCTCTTCTTCAAGTTTCTGGCCCTGTCTTAGAAGCAGCCCTTCCTCCCCGAGTCAGGGACCGCTTTAGGTAGGAAACGGCAGCAGAGGCCACTTGGAACAGGATCCCGCTTGTGCTTCCTAAGGTGTCCCATATCAGCGGGTGCTTGGGAGGGTCCAGACGGCAGGAGGGGCTTCCACGGCTGGCTCGGGGGTATCTGCCTCACTTGCATCATTTACAGGAGAGCATGGGGCCTCCCAGGCGGCTCAGTGCTAAAGAATCCGCCAGCCACAGGAGACATGGGTTCGATCCCTGGGTCAGGAAGATGGCAACCCACCCCAGTATTCCTGCTGGGATGGACAGAAGAGCCTGGCATGCTACAGTCCATGGGGTGACCCATGACTGAGCACAGGAAAGCATAGTATTTTTAAAAATACTTGTTTTTATTTTTGGCTCGGGTTCCAGCTGCTCTGTGGCATGTAGGATCTTAGTTCCCCCACCAGGGATCGTACCCACGTCCCCTGCATTGGAAGGCGGATTCCTAACCACTGGACCACCAGCGAAGTCCCAAGGAAGCCTGTTGGTTCACTGGGTGGTTTTACAGCGTGGGTACGGAGGCCTCCCAGCACACCAGTGCCCAGTGGCATCTCGGTGACACCATCCTTGATATTGTGTTTTTCCTCCTGGTCCTTTCCCTGTGGTTGGCTAAGCTTTGAGTGTGCTTCCTCTGGGAGGTTAAAGGTAGGTTTGTTACCAAAACAGTGGATTCACCTCTTGGTGGATGTCAAGCAAATAGATACAACCAAGTCCAAAGATGGGGAGAAGGAAGGATTTATTACTAGAGGTTGTTAGGGTAGACTCATCCATTAGGACTGGGCGTCCTTACAAAGAGGAAAAAACATTGTTTTATGGGAGGAAATTTGGGACACAAACCTGTGTTAATCTGAAGACTGGGTTTGCCTCTTCATGAATGTTAAGCCAGTAGACACAACCAAGCCAAAGATGGGGAGAAGGAAGGATGTATTACCTGCAGCAAGTTAAGGGAAGTACAAGGGACCTTTTCCAAAGCAACGTCTCCCTGAACCGCAAAACTGGGGAAGTTTTAAGCTCAGGGTCCAAGAGTATTCAGGAAGGGGCTTGAGTAGAGGAGAATTCAGCCTAGAATTAGGGCAAAGGTCCAGAGTCCAAGCTTCAGTTGATTGAAGTCAGGAGAATCAACATCATTCCACCCTCCACCTGCTTGGGGGCCTTAGTTTCCACAGAACTCAAAGATATATTTATTATTATGTATATCCTTTGAGGAGGAACTAGGGCTCTGCCTTATTCAGTTCAGTTCAGTTCAGTCGCTCGGTCGTGTCCGACTCTTTGCGATCCCATGAATCGCGGAACGCCAGGCCTCCCTGTCCATCAACTCCTGGAGTTCAATCAGACTCACGTCCATCGAGTCGGTGATGCCATCCAGCCATCTCATCCTCTGTCGTCCCCTTCTCCTCCTGCCCCCAATCCCTCCCAGCATGAAAGTCTTTTCCAGTGAGTCAACTCTTCGCATGAGGTGGCCAAAGTATTGGAATTTCAGCTTCAGCATCAGTCCTTCCAGTGAACACCCAGGACTGATCTCCTTTAGGATGGACTAATTGGATCTTCTTGCAGTCCAAGTGACTCTCAAGAGTCTTCTCCAAAAGAATTGGAGAAGACTCTGAGGCCTCCAAGCACACCAGTGCCCAGTGGCACAGTTCAAAAAGCTTGCCCTTTGTGGCCAAGCTTATAATAAGTGTCCTAATCTTGAGGATTTCTCCCTGGAAACCTGTAAGCAGATCAATTAGGGAGTCCCTGGAGGAGGAGAACCAGGAATGGCTCTCTTTCCTGGTTCGAAAGAGGTTCAACTTTTTTCCACAGTTCAAAAGAATCAATTATTCGGCACTCAGCTGTCTTCACAGTCCAACTCTCACATCCATACATGACCACTGGAAAAACCATAGCCTTGACTAGACGGACCTTTGTTGGCAAAGTCTCTGCTTTTTAATATGCTATCTAGGTTGGTCATAACTTTCCTTCCAAGGAGTAAGCGTCTTTTAATTTCATGGCTGCAGTCACCATCTGCAGTGATTTTGGAGCCCCAAAAAATAAAGTCTGACACTGTTTCCACTGTTTCCCCATCTATTTCCCATGAAGTGTTGGGACCAGATATCATGATCTTCGTTTTCTGAATGTGGAGCTTTAAGCCAACTTTTTCACTCTTTCACTTTCATCAAGAGGCTTTTTAGTTCCTCTTCACTTTCTGCCATAAGGGTGGTGTCATCTGCATATCTGAGGTTATTGATATTTCTCCCGGCAATCTTGATTCCAGCTTGTGCTTCTTCCAGCCCAGCGTTTCTCATGATGTACTCTGCATATAAGTTAAGTAAGCAAGGTGACAATATACAGCCTTGACGTACTCTTTTTCCTATTTGGAACCAGTCTGTTGTTCCACGTCCAGTGCAAACTGTTGCTTCCTGACCTGCATACAGATTTCTCAAGAGGCAGGTCAGGTGGTCTGTATTCCCATCTCTTTCAGAAATTTCCAGTTTATTATCTGCATTATTGAAGTGAAGTGAAGTGACGTTGCTCAGTCATGCCCGACTCTGCGACCCCGTGGATTGTAGTTTACAAGGCTCCTCTGTCCCTGGAATTTTCCAGGCCAGAGTACTGGAGTGGCTTGCCATTTCCTTCTCCAGGGGGTCTTCCGACCCAGGGATCGAACCCAGGGCTCCCTCGTTACGGGCAGACGCCTTGCCGTCTGAGACACCAGGGAAGCTGCGTTACCATTTGACTGACTTTTCTCTGTTCCTGCCTTCCTTTGTTCTCTTAAGATCATTAATTACTGAGACCTGTTCCAGGGCAGTCATTGCCTCCAGGCTTCGACCACGTAATGGCTTAGGCCAAAACCCTTCTCTTTAGTAAAGAGAGCCATTCCTGGTTCTGTTTCTCCAGGGACTCCCTAATGGATCTGCTTACAGGTTTCCAGGGAGAAATCCTCAAGTATTAGGACACTGATTATAAGCTTGGCCACACAGGGCAGGCAGCCACACAGGAGGACAAAGACTATCTCTTTTTCAAAAAATGCCTTTTATTTGCTTATTTTTGGCTGCCCGGGGTCTCTGTTGAGCCCCAGAGAGCGGGCTTTCTCTGACTGCAGCAAGCCAGAGCTGCTCTTTGTTGCGGTGCGCGGGCCTCTTATGAGGTGGCCGCTCTTGTTGTGGAGCACGGGCTCTGGGCACGAGGGCTCAGTAGCTGTGGCACACAGGCTTAGTTGCCCCACGGCGTGTGGGAGCTTTCCAGACCAGGGATCAAACCCATGTCCCTTGCATCGGCAGGTGGATTCTTAACCACTGAACTACTAGGGCAGTCCAAAGATTAATTTTCTAAAAGTATTTCTGAGAACGGAATCTCAGATCCAAGCTAGCATCGCCTCAAAGTGGGTTGGGCTCCAGGGTAGGTGGAGACCTCCAGCCTCCACATTCTAGAGCCCACCCCACCCCCGCCTCCTGGTGTGTGACCTGGCTGGCAACTTAAGCTCTCTGAGCCAACCTAGGCGGTTGGTGCCAGCTTGGAACAACGGAGGACTCAGAGGCCTGTCGGTGACGACGAAATTGCAGAGCTGATGGGAAGTGCTCTTGTAAATGATTAAGCAGTCAGGGCAGAGGACTCTGGCATCCACATGCAGCTTCTGGTGTCTTTATCCTGCAGGGAGACCGAAATCAGGTTAGGCGAAGCGTGCCTCTGCGGCAGTGCTGGCATCGGGTCATGGGGGATGAATCACAGGCCCTGGGCGGGTGGAGGAGGCCGCCTTCTCACCGTGCCCCGTTTTGCTCCCCAGGACTGAGTCTCCGCCGTCCTGAGCAGGCCTGGAATGGGTAATGGTGTGAAGGAAGGCGTGGTGCGTTTGCGTGACGATGCCGAGCCTGTCCTGCCCGCGCACGTCTCCTCAAAGGCAAGTACCCCTGCCCCGCCGTGGGCGCGCTCACCCGCACCCTCTTCTGTGCTCGCACCCCACATAAATCATCCCCTCCCACACTGAGGGCGGGGCGGCGGGGGATGACACAGGCTGCCTCCTATTCCGTTTTTATAGCCCTGTCTGTGCTGTGGATCCAGCCGCCCCACCGCTTGGCAAGAAGTCAAAACCTCACCCAAATTTGGCGGGGATGTCAAAGGTGTCCCCGGGTCCCTCTTCTGACTCAGATTTGCCAACACAGAGTAATTAGCCAAAGGTGGGGTGGGCTGAGGGGAGCTCCTCACGCCAGGTAGGAGTTTACCCTCACTCAGCTCTGAAGCTTATCCCCAGTGACTCCCTTCAGTTGAACACAAAAGGTTTATTCCCTCGTAAAGAAATTGCATCAGGCCCGTGCTTGTTCACCACAGAAGCCAGGAGAAGTTCTCCCACCAGAACCTCGAGCATGGACTAATCCACCTTCACTCCTAGGCCGGTTCAGGTGCCCGCAGGCAGTTCTCAAAGTCCACGGGCTCAAAGGCTGAAGCAGTGTCAACCTCTGGCCCTCCTGACCTTTCCCCAAGTTCCAGGTTGCTCTGTGGAGCACCAGGCGGACAGGAGGCCTGGTTCTCGGACCCCTGTCACCATGCTGGTCGACAGAGGGCTGAGCTCCAGAGCAGGCACCCCATTCCTCACAGTTCAGTGAACTTTAGCATATGAGGGAGATGTGGCCCTCCCTCCACTGGCCCAGATGGATCCCGCCAAGTGGACATGCCCAGCAAAGGCCCCCGTGCCCAGCCTGCACTCGGACACACGCGGCAGCAGTTTCCCTCCTGCTGGCCGGCACGGCCCGCGTCAGTCTTGCCTGCCTGGCTAACCCAGTGCAGGGAGCTTACGCTACACTCTAAAGAGCCTGGCATCTTCCTGTGGTTTCACTGCTCATGTGGATCCTGTCTGTGGATCACCCGTTTTCTCTCCATCAGGCTGCCTGCCTCATTCTTCATTTGCAAGGATCTCTCCTATGATGAGAAGTTAGAACTGGATATGGAACAACAGACTGGTTCAAAACTGGGAAAGGAGTACGACAGGGCTGTATGTTGTCACCGTCTTGATTTAATTTATATGCAGAGTACATCATGCAAAGTGCTGGGCTGGATGAAGCACAAGCTGGAATCAAGATTGCTGGGAGAAATAGCAATAACCTCAGATATGCAGATGACACCACCCTTATGGCAGAAAGCAAAGAGGAACTAAAGAGCCTCTTGATGAAGGTGAAAGAGGAGAGTAAAAAATCTGATTTGAAACTCAGCATTCAAAAAACTAGAATCATGGCATTTGGTCTCATCTCTTCACGGCAAACAGAAGGGGAAAAAGCAGAAACAGTGGCAGATTTTCTTTTCTTGAGCTCCAAAATCACTGAGGACAGTGACGCTTGCTCCTTGGAAGGAAAGCTCTGACAAACCTAGACAGCATATTAAAAATCAGAGACATCACTTGGCCAAGAAAGGTCCATCTAGTCAAAGCTATGGTTTTTCCAGAAGTCATGTACAGATGTGATAATTGGACCATAGAGAAAGCTGAGCACCAAAGAATTGATGCTTTCGAACTGTGGTATTAGAGAAAACTCTTGAGAGTCCCTTGGACTGTAGGGAGATCCAACCAGTCAATCCTAAAGGAGATCAGCCCCGAATGTTCACTGGAAAGACTGATGCTGAAGCTGAATCTGTAGTACTTTGGCTGCCTGATACAAAGAACTGACTCACTGGAAAAGACTCTGATGCTGGGAAAAACTGAGGGCAAGAGGAGAAGGGGGCGGCAGAGGAGAAGATGATTAGATAGCATCACTGACTCTACAGACATGCATTTGCACAAAGTCTGGGAGACAGTGAAGGACAGTGAAGACTGGTGTGCTGCAGTGCAGGGGGTCCCAAAGAGCTGGACACGACTTCGAGGCTGAGCAACAGCTCATATGATAGTTGTGGAGACTTTGACCTTTTGGTGATGCCTTTGCCAACCATGATGGCTTCCCTGGTGGCTCAGATGGTAAAGAATCTTCCAGGTTCGATCCCTGGGTCGGGAAGATCCCCTCGAGGAGGAAGTGGCAACCCACTCCAGTATTCTTGCCTGGAGAATCCCACAGACAGAGGAGCCTAGCGGGGTACAGTCCAGGGGGTGGCCAAGAATCAGACACGACTGAGCAGCTAACACTTATCTTTAAAGGATAAGCCAGCTGCGTCATTTCGGAGTCCCCGGGAGTGTCGGCGGAAAGCAGCCGCCGCCTCCTGCACTGAGCGTGCACTCCTCACCTAGTGTCTTTGGAGCCGCACACCCGGGGTTAGGGTTTCAGGACGTGTGTCCTTGCACGTGCAGCACTGACCTGGCAATGATGAGCACTGCAGGCTTCCCAGGAAGTGCCTGGTGGGGGAGATAGAGGGACACCTGGGCTCTGCCTCCGGTGCTCACAGGCCTGTGGGCAGGCCGCAGGGCATCCCTGTGCTCACAGAGGCTCGAGGTCGGCGGTCGCCACACGGATTCACAGAGAGCAGACCAAAGCAGAGGGACAGATGAGCCTCAAAGCCGGTGCCAGAAACACCCCTGAGCCTTCTGGCATCTGCTGCCCACGTCCCTGGAAGCCAGATGTCCAGACCTTGCCATGTGACCCAGAAAAGGCAGGGGTCCCCAGTGACGGGTCTCTGTGAAGCAAAAAGGTGGAACCCTGTGGTAAAGCTCAGCCTCAGAAACTGAGTCAGGAACACACTGCTGTAGGGACTTGTTCTTTCAGGGAGAGGTGGGCTGGGCTGGTGGAGGGGGCACCAGGGGCATTAAGGGGAGGGGCCAGGTCAAGGGGCACAGGGCCCTGGGGACGTTCACCTGGGACGTGATCTGGGGTCTGGGCCAGGAGTCAGCACGTGACTGTGTCAGAGGTGAGGGACCGGGGAGTAGAGAGGCCTTCCAGTCACTGCGGGCAGACCCAGCCCCCCCCCCCCCCCCGAGACACCCACAGAGCTGAGCAAACCTGGGCATCGCCCTGGACTCCACCAAGCCCACTCAGGAGCCCAGACTGCCAGCCGAACCCCTCAAATGCCCCCTCATTACTCCCCTCTCACAGCCTCCTCTGGTCCCAGCCTCTGCTCTCTCAACCCTGGGTTTCACAGGAGCTGCCTCTCCTCTGGTTCCAGTTAAAATAACCTGTTCACCTTGCACGCTTCTCCATTTCTCTGTAGGCCAAGGTCAGCCTCCTTGTCAGGCTCTGTGAGGTCCAGCCTCGCCCACCTCGCTTCGCATCTCTCTTCCCTTGCCCCCTCCCCTTCCTGTGTCAGCGCCCTGCCCTCCTTGTGGTCCCCTGCTCCTTCTCACTGGGGCCTCTGAGTGTTCAGTTCCTCCCCCTTGATCAGTCACACACACACACTCGCGCGCGTGCACCCACGCCCTGCGTAGGTGCGCCTCATCACACACCCTTGGCCTCTTAGCCCGCATTCTCCTGGAACTCCGAGCCCCCTCCCCACGGCCCCTCCCAGACTGCTGACTCTGCACACATTTGTCTGAAGAGCTGGTTCGTGTCTGGCAGCCCTGTGAGGGGAGCGGTGGGGGCTCGTACAGGCCCCTGCCCCACACTGACTCCAGGCTCCTGAGGGCACCTGGGTCAAGTGGACGTCCCAGATTCCCAGAATCGCTGAGCCCCCTGCTCCTCACCTCCTTGCACACTGCAGTGAGGACAGGTGGGGTGTGTCCTGCACAGAGCCCCCGGCAAGCTCTATGCCTGAGTCATCCGGGGTTGGGGGGAGGTGGGAATGGAGCCTCCAGCCCCAAGAGCAGACGGCTTCCTGGGCTGCGATTCGGGGCTCCGTGGGCCTCAAGGGAAGGAGGGCTGTTTGAGCCAGGGCTCCAGGAGCCGCAGGAAGACTCGGGAAAGCACCGACTTTGAGACTGGCCGCAGGAGCACGAAGTGCAAGTCAGCCGTGCCTGTCCCCATCACCTTCAGCTTAGCTGGATAAAGAGCCACAGACAGCGGCCCCGGAAGTCCTGATAGAAAGCGGACACGCTGAGCAGAGCCAGGGTCTCCTTGCCCGATACCCACCACCCACTCCCCAGACCACAAGGAGCCTTTACCCAAAACATGGAAGTGCAAGAGCCCCTCGCACATGGGCAGTGGGTGGACCAAGGCTGGAAAGTAGGACAGATCAAGGGCAACTCTTACGTTTGGCGTCAATCCCATTGGAGGCCGTCTCTGAGAACTTAGAACCACGCGCGACGCCCCAGCCTCTCATGCAGATGGTCCCTGCGGCCCAGGAGGTTCTCACTGTGTCCCCCCAGGCTCTGTGGCTGGTGCCGCAGTCTGCCCAGGGCCCAGCAGGGCAGTGTCACCCTGCCAACCATATGTCTAGCCGCCCCGGGCCAGGCGGAGAAGAAAAGCCTTTCTCCTGGACACTGTTCCAAGCAGAGCAGATGCATCCTCTCCCTCTCTGATGACAGACGGCGTGTTCGTGTGTTTTCTTGCAGAGTGATCACAGGCAAGTTCTCAGCTCCCTTCTGTCTGGGGCACTGGCTGGTGCTCTAGCTAAAACAGCTGTAGCTCCCCTGGACCGAACCAAAATCATCTTCCAAGGTAAGCGCTGCCTGAGCACCTATCGCCGGTGATGGAGAGGCTGCCGGGCGCTCACCCTCCTCCTCCAGGGCCCCACACTGCTCTGCCAAGTGCTTTCTAAAATGCTTCTTTAAAAAAATTATTTATCTGACTATGCCAGGTCTCTGGAGAAGGCAATGGCACCCCACTCCAGTACTCTTGACTGGAGAGTCCCATGGACGGAGGAGCCTGGTGGGCTGCAGTCCACGGGGTCGCTCAGAGTCGGACACGACTGAGCGACTTCACTTTCACTTTTCACTTTCATGCGTTGGAGAAGGAAATGGCAACCCACTCCAGTGTTCTTGCCTGGAGAATCCCAGGGACGGGGGAGCCTGGTGGGCTGCTGTCTGTGGGGTCACACAGAGTCGGACACGACTGAGGTGACTTAGCAGCAGCAGCAGCATGCCAGGTCTCAGTCGCGGCACAGGGGGTCTTCAGTCTTCACTGCAGCAGGCTCTTTACGTGCAGCACGTGGGATCTAGCTCTCCAACCAGTGAGCGAACCTGGGCCCCCTGCACTGGGAGTGCAGACTCTCAGACCCTGGACCACCAGGGACGCCCTTGAAGTGCCTCTGTAGAATCCACGTAGAAAGTCTGCTAGTGTTTAGGACTGGCCTCACAAAGTACCAGAAACCAGGCAGCTTAGAACTGCAGGAATTTATTCTCATTTTCTGGAGGCCAAAAGTCCACATTCAAGGGGTCCGTAGGGTTCGCTCCTCCTGGGGCCCTGAGGGAGGACCCCTCCTTGCCTCTTCGAGCTTCTGATAACTCCAGGCATCCTTGGCTTGTGACTGCACCCTCCACCCCAGTCTGTGTGTCTGGATCCTCTTCGAAGGACCCACGCCATTGGATCACCCTGCTGTAGCATGACCTCCCTTTAATTACATCTGCAAAGAGCCCGTTTCCAGTTAAGGCCTCGTTCATGGGCGCTGAGAGTGAGCGCATACATGGACGTTTCTTTGGGAAGACACAGTTCAGGAATCCAGCTCCCTCCCTCCTTAGGGTTTAGCAGGCCTTTGTGTCCCATACATGGTGGGCAGGGGGGCGGTCCTAAGCTGGGACCCCTGCCCCTCAGCTCTTTGGGAGGAAGGAGCTGCAGACTGGAGCCAGGCCCCTCCCACTTGCTCAGGCTGGCCCCTCACCTCTCCGGGCCTCAGGTTCCTTGTCGATATAACAAGACCATTGATACCAACCTCCTGCCTGACGGGGAGGAGGAGTGAGCTGACATGGGAAAGGGCAGGCGTGCAGCTGAGCTGGTCCTGGAACAAATTCCCACCGGAGCGCCACACGGGGAGCTGAACTTCATTCCGAAGGCAGGAGCTGTGCATACGTCCACACAGAGAGGAGGGCAGGGCTGTGCTGGGAGACGCGGGGGAAGCGCAGCGCTGCGGGTGCTGCCAGGCTGAGGCCCTTCGTGACTTGGGTTGCCGGGTCGCCCAGCCACTGTGGTGCAGTTCACCATGGAGTAGGGGGGGTGGGGGTGGTGGGCCGGGCAGCCCCGGAGGGCAGGAGAGTGGGAACTAGGGCTGCCCGAGCCAGGCCATGGAGGAGAGGGCAGACGTCCCCTGCCAAGGGAGCTGGAGCCGCTTAGCTGACCCCCGCATGGCTGGCGGCTAGGATGCCTCCCCTCCAAGGGACTTGGGGGAGAGAAAGTTCAGCTGGGTGGAGACCCTCCCAGAGAGCTGCGTCCTTCCACAGGCCCTCACTGTCCTGCGGGGTCAGGTGGCAGCTGGGCCCCTTTCCCTGAAGAAAGGGAGAAGTTGGCGTGCAGAGTGGCCTGGGCGTGGGTGGGGGGTGGGGAGGCTCCTGGGGATACGGTAACTTTGCTGGGGATGTCCCCACCTCGGCCCTTATAGGGGTTGAGGGGGGCATTTCCAGGGGAGGCCCTCACTCCCTATGCTCAAACTAGACCCCTGTGGCGGGGGTCATGCAGACTCGAGTGGGAGGGTGGTCCCATTCTTCATCTCCAACAATCTCTGTTGTGTTTTTTTTTTTTTCCAGTGTCCTCAAAAAGATTTTCTGCCAAGGTGAGCCGCTCAGTCATGGACCCCCATCTCTGGGGCCTTCACCTCTGCCCTACTGGGCTGGCAGAGGCAGGGAGGTGGGTGGCAGGGGCTGGGCAAACGCTTGTCAAGGGGCTTTTCCCATTGGTTCCCCGACCCCCCCCCAGGCCGGCTGCAGGACTGCTGGGTGACCAAGGCCTCCCCTGCCAGGCGCTGGGGCCAAGGCCATCTGCCTGCACCCCGAGTCTGCCTGGACACAGCCCACCCTGGGAAGTGACGGGAGACCATCTGTCCTGGGGGTGGTGGTCAGGGGACTTGATGGTCTAAACTCGCAGGTTTCGTATTTGATTTATTTTTAAACACAGAGCAGGTGTTGCTGCTTGCTGTTGTTCCGTTGCTAAGTCGTGTCCGACTCTCTGCGACCCCATGGACTGCAGCCCGCCAGGCTCCTCTGTCCATGGGATTTCCCAGGCAGGAGTACTGGAGTGGGTTGCCGTGCCCTCCTCCAGGGGATCTTCCCTGCCCAGGGATCAAACTCACATCCCCTGCATTGGCAGGTGGGGTGTTTACCACTGAGCCACTGGGAAGCCCACAGAGCAGGTGTTTCCTTCTTAATAAAGGAAAACAAAGAGGATTTTTAAAAGCCAGGCTACCAAACACCGACAAAACCCCCTTCTCACTTCATGATTCCCAGGCTGGAGGACAAGGGGTGGGGGTCCCAGCACGGAGCCCAGGGAACGTGGGGGCGGTCTGTGATGTCACCCCGCCTTCCCAGGCGCAGGGCTGGGCAAAGTCAGGCGAGCTGAGAGGGCAGCTGCGCTCTGCGCGCAAAGGCCACACTCGGTCGGAGGCCTAGGCGGCTGACGTTGCCCTCTCCGCTGCCTGCCCCCAGGAGGCCTTCCGGCTCCTCTACTTCACCTACCTCCACGAAGGCTTCTGGAGCCTGTGGCGCGGTAACTCGGCCACCATGGTGCGTGTGGTGCCCTACGCCGCCATCCAGTTCAGCGCGCACGAGGAGTACAAACGCCTCCTGGGCAGCTACTACGGCTTCCGTGGAGAGTGAGACCCCCCTTCCCCAGAAAAGCCCCGGCCCTCTCAGCTGTCACCTCACCCTGCTGGCCTGTCTCCCACCTGTTCACCATGCCGGAACTTCTCTCGTTTCCCCGGTCTCCGCGAACCTACGTCCCAGGACCGCCACGGTCCCCGCTGTGCCCCAGAGCAGGTGGAAAGCCGCCTGCCCTTCATTCATTCAGACAAGCAGGGGCAAAGGCAGGCACCCCCCAAGAGACACCCCTGCCCCGCCCATCAGCTTGGCTGCCCGTTCCCCCATCTCTACCCGCACCCCAGACCTGTGGGCACCCGGAGCCCTGGGGGCTCACCTTCGCCCCCACCCGCTTTCAGAGCCCTGCCCCCTTGGCCCCGCCTCCTCGCCGGCGCACTGGCTGGAACCACGGCCGCCTCGCTGACCTACCCGCTGGACCTGGTCAGAGCGCGGATGGCTGTGACCCCAAAGGAAATGTGAGTCTCACCCTGGTGACGTTTTCACCAGCACCGGGGGCTCTGTGTCTACTGGGGTTCCCGGGAGGGCTCACCCCACCCGGCCCCTGGGGATAGGGTCTGGGCCTCTCTCTGCAGTGGCTGATGAAGCTGTGCCGAGGCTGTGTTGCCCCAACCGCCCTGGGTTCCGCAGCTTTCCATAAGGACAGTAACTGGGTCTCTCAGCTTGAGTGGCAGTGTGCTTCCATCAAACCCAGAGTCTCTGTGTTGAGTCGAAAACAGATGTGCTTAAAATGCATCTGAGTAAAAAGCCAGGGGCTGAGCACAGCAAAGAGCCCAGTGGTGCAGGCGGCCTGTGTCTGTGGGCATGCACGGCCCCCTCAAATGCCAGAACTTCTGCATGATGGTCCTGTCAGCTTCCAGGCCTGCCCCCGCTGACGTGCGAGGAGGGAGAATTAGTGAGTGGAGGTCTGCAGCCCCCCACCCCACCCCTGCACCGCTCTGTCCTCCAGGTACAGCAACATCTTTCACGTCTTCATCCGCATCTCGAGAGAAGAGGGGCTGAAGACCCTCTACCACGGATTTGTTCCGACCGTGCTGGGGGTCATTCCCTACGCCGGCCTGAGCTTCTTCACCTATGAGACCCTCAAGAGCCTGCACCGAGGTGAGGAGCGCCAGGAGGGCAGCACCTCCCATGGGCACACATACCTATCTGTGGGTGGGTGGGGAGGTGGAGGTGGATGGGGGCGAGTGGAGGGAGCAGCTCGCTGGAGGCCCAGGGTCTGGGTCAGGAGAAGACATAAGCCCACTGATACCTGCTGCTTGGTTTGATCTGGTGTTAACAGTCTGCCTTATTTGCTCCAAGTTTTTTTTGTTTTTTGTTTTTTAAGGAAAACAGGGTAAAGCCCAGAGCCCTGGTACCCAATCCCCAGCCGTCTCCCCTCAGCCCTGCCTCTCTGTTAGGGTTCGGCTCCGCCTTTCACCTTCATTGCCAACCCTTCTGCCTGGGCTCCTATTCAGCCTTTGTGCGCTTCCTGGTCCTAGGAGGTGCCGGAGTGGCACACGTGCAGTGCAGCTCTGACCCGTCCTGTTTGGGGTGGTGAGGCTGTTGCGGGCTTTCTGTGTTCAGCTGACATCCAGAAGCTGTTCTCCTTGTGTGGGTGCGAGACCTGATTATTTGCTTTACCTTTCCCATCCTCTGCTCTGCCGGCGTCCAGGCTTGCACTGGGGCCCGGCTCCCTTCCCACCCGCTCCTGGTGCTGACAAGTTCCATATGTTCTGCCAGTCTGCTGAGTGAACAGGGCGGCTCCCTGTTTTTAATCCCTAGTTTCAAATTGAAAACAGCATGTTTTTAAAGAATCCCTATTGATCCCTTGCTGTTCCCTCCTCCCTTTAGCCAGCAGGTCCTCACACCACCCGTAGAGGGGGCACCTGTTGGGCAGGCTGGGCAGTTTAGAGGGTTCGGGGCAGAGTGATATTTTCTTTCTTTACAAGATGGGAAACAAGAATGACTGGGTCTGAGCTTGTTCTGGGTCACAGAACTTGGTTATATGATTCTTTGTGCTTTTCAGTTGTAAAAATCTTTTGGATCTCACATTTGATTAAAAACGGGGCATGAGTAGGTGAGGAAGAAGGGACGCCGAGGCCCAGGAGAGCTGGTCGGCCCTGAAGCACAGCTGTGACGCTGTGTGCACGTGTGAGCGCGGTGCAGGGGGCGCGGGTGGATGCCAGCGCCTCTGGCTGCCAGGGCGCCCCTTCCCATCGCCCTCACAGCCCCTCACAGCCCCTCCCATCGCCCTCACAGCCCCTCCCACCCTTCCCTCTGCAGAGTACAGCGGCCGCCCGCAGCCCTACCCCTTTGAGCGCATGATTTTCGGGGCCTGCGCCGGCCTCATCGGGCAGTCTGCCTCTTACCCGCTGGACGTGGTGCGGCGGCGCATGCAGACTGCTGGCGTCACAGGCCACCAGCGCGCCTCCATCGTGCGCACCATGCGCACCATCGTGCGGGAGGAGGGCGTGGTGCGTGGCCTCTACAAAGGCCTGAGCATGAACTGGCTCAAGGGCCCCATCGCCGTGGGCATCAGCTTCACCACCTTCGACCTCATGCAGATCCTGCTGAGACACCTGCAGAGCTAGGGGCGGGTGGGGTCGGCCGCGCTTGAGCTTCAGTTGGCGGTGGGCCGCTGACTCCTTACGTGTCTGAGCCCAGGGAGCAAAGATGTGCTGGGTTCCACCCAGAAGGCGCACGGATGCGCCTTGTGGAACAAGCTGGGAGCCTGGGGGGCCTGAGCTCAGTGCGGCCCAGGTCTGAGGGGAAAGCCAGGGGCCCTCGTGAGTTGTTGGGACTGGGGGCGGGGTTCCCATGCCTTCCTCTTCTGGCCTCAGCTGGGCTGAGGCTGCCTCTGGAGGCGTTAGCCGGAACGCCCTGAGTGGGGCGTAGCCAGCGCTGCCTTCTGGGGTGTTCTTTGCCCTTGGACAGGCTCCTGGTTCTAGGGACCTGGTCCCCACTAGGCTCAGAGCCAGCCCTCGCCTGCCCCTTGCTGTTCTGAGTCCGTGTTCTTGGGCGGAGGTAGGAGGGGGTGGGGGAGCCCCAGAGAGTGTGGGGCCAAGGCCTCCCTGAGACCAGCCTTCTGCTCAGCTGTAGCTCCAAGAGCAGCCTCCCACCCTGCCCCGCCTTTCCCTGCCTTCACCTGTTTCCCAGGTGACTTCTCCCCCCCAGAGCCTGAGGCTTCTCCCAAGAGTGTTGTCCTGACCGCAGACTCCTGATCCCAGGCCCCAGAGCTTGGTCTTCCCCTCGGTGACCCCCCCCCACCCAGTTTGTTCGGTTCCCAGGAGAGTCACGCCTCCAGGCAACAGGGTTTGAGAAATCGCCACGGGTTTGGGTCCGAGCCCCAACCTGGAGGCGTCTTCCTGGATTGCCAGGAAGCTCTTGGCCCCGCTCCCCTGACTGCAGTGATGGGGGCTGGGCCTCAGGCCCTGACCCTCTGCGCTTAGTGGTGGGGGCTCCTGGGGGGGCACTCGTGGCATCCAGCACATTGTGGGCACCCCCCGAGCAGTTACTTGGCTGGGACCTGGGGCAGTTTGAGGCCTGTGGGGTTGTCTGCTTTCCTGTGAATGGAGAACACGGAGGCTGGACGCCTTGATTCTCCCAGAGTGAGAGCCCGAGGCCATCTGGGGGCAGGGCAGGATGCTCAAAAGAGTCAGGCCCCCGGGGAGCTGGTCCTGCGGAGGCCCCAGGGCCCACCAGGACCCCTTGTTTTCTCATGACGTTTGGAGTTTGATTTTTGCTTTTGTTTTTCAAGACGGCTGGCCCTGGGTCTAGATACCATAAACCCTAGCCAGTCCAGTCTGGTTCCAGGAGCAGGACAAGCAGAGGGCCGGTTTTCCCAGTGGGCTCAGCAGCCATGAGGTGTGAGAGTCTGAGAGGCTGTGCTTCTGCCACACGTGCATTTCCGATTGTGACTTCCACTCCCTCCTTCTATTCTCTCCTGTTTCCATTTTTCTTGCCTTGGTCCCCTGGGTGCGGAGACCCCTCCTTCTGTCCTTCCTGCATGTCTCCACCAGCCACCCCCAGTCTTGTTCCCAGACTCTAGTTCCCCGGGGGCCCGAGCTGTCCTGTTGGGTAAGCGTCACACCCACCTTCTCTCCCAGCCTTGCCCAGTGCTCAGGAGAGGCAGGGGCACCCCTCACAGGGAGACAGGATGGGAACATGAGGGTGCCCAGGCTGGGGGTCCACCCCTGGTGGGTGAGACCGAATGGATGTTTAGGCAGTGCCCTCCTCTGAGCTGCAGGCTGGGCAGGAGCAGGGAGGCCCCAGGGTTACCGGCCCCAGTGCGCCTCTTCAAGGTGGCTCCCAGCCAAGTGCACCACGGCGGCGCCGACTCCCCTCACCCCCAAGCCCTGCACACAGTCGGACCTTTGCCCTAGGCAGTCATACCCCTCTCACTGATTGCCTGGCCTGATTTGGAGTTACATTTTGATGCCATGAAGACACTTTGTTTATATATAATGTTTATATATTTTAAAGATTTGTGCCAAGAGAGTATATTTAATAAAAATCAAAATGATTTTTTTTTCTCCTGCCCATATCTCTTCTTCGGCTCTGATCCTCATCCCCTAGGAACCAAAAAACATGGTTGAAGTTATTTTGACAGATTGTTGAATAACCTTTTTTTTTTTTTTAATGTAATTGCTATATGGATTATTAATCCCGACCTCGATTTGGTCAGAATTTGCTAGAAAATGCAAACCGCACGAAGAGTTTTCCGTGAACAGTAGGCCTGGCTCTCTGTCCCTTTGCAGGGACATCTCCCGAGGCCAGTGCCCCCTTCCGGGAAGATCCTGTGTGCACACACTTGTCCCTTTGGGGACGTCAGTGGGGACGAGCTGTGGCCTTCAGCGAACACTGCCCCGGAGCCCTGGGTTGGCCCTGTGATGGGTTGAGGCTTCCGGCGTGAGTGTCACTGTCCGCAGGGGCAGGGGGGTGAGGCCACCAGAGGGCTCCCGGGGGCACTGAGACTCGCCTCACCTGCAGCCCACCGTGCAGAATGACTTGCAGCCCCCACCCAGACCGAGACCAGGAGTGGGCGCCTCCGCGGGCAGGGCAGAGACGGGGCCAGGTGAGCGCGCGCGCACGTGCACAGAGGCGAACCAGGCCCCAGGACGGCCCGCTGAGCTGCTCCGCGCCACATTCCGCCAGCCGCATTTCTTGCAGGTCGGTGGCTGTCAAATACAGGATGCGTATTAGCAGCAGTTTAGTGTTCCCCAGGGGCATGGCCTATGATGAGACCCACCAATCCCTTACTGACCAACAGCTAGGTTGTTGCTGAGCTGTTGCCACAACAGCCTGGTTAGTGGCTCCTGGGGGTTCCTGAATGTTCCCCCGACATCCATGCTAACTTCTGGTCAGTACCATTTCTCACACCATCTCCTGAGCCTGAGGGGTGAGGTCGGCCCCTCCTCACTCTCCTCCAACATGTGGCATCCCCTGATACACAGAGGTGAGCTCTTGACCCCATCTGGACCTGTGACAATAAAGATGTTTGCTAACCACTTCCAGAGACACCTTCGAGATGCACCCTCCCTCTTCCACTGGCCCAGGAGATAAAACCCCAACCCTGGTGGTGGTTGGTGCTATCTTGTGACTGCAAGGTAGGGAATAATCCCAGGGTGAAGACGCCACTGCAGAAAGTGGAGCAGAGGAACTTTCCTGGTGGCCCAGTGGTTAAGACTGCACGGTCCCAGCGCAGGGGGGCCCAGGTTCAGCCCCTGGTCAGGGAACTAGATCCCACAGGCCACAGCTAAGACCTGACTTGGCCAAGTAAATTTGTTTTTAAGTAGAGCAGAGATGCGCAGAGAAATTGGATTTCTTGGTGACATTGTTTGGGATGCTAGATTCAGCTTTACCTGAAGCCAAACTGCCTCTCAACTTCCAACACAAGTCATGTTATTCTCTGTATTTAAAACAGAGTTGAATTTCCTGGCCCTTTCCGACACAAACCCCCTTGTATCTACCTCTCTGAGCTCATAAGGTAGTGTTCCTGTAGCCTAAGTTTCTAGGAATGAAATTGCTGGGTAAATATCAGGGACATATTAATAGTATAGTTGATGCAGGTGGCAAGCCCAGCATTCATGGTTCCAATCCTATTTTTAACTGTAAGTCACTTGGAGCCAGCCTAGGGTTCCCTGCTGGAACGCAGTCCAGGAGCCAGCAACTGTGGACCGCTGAAGGGTGTGTGATGCAGCCCCTCAGCACCGGCATGGGGCCGCTCTAAGGCTGCGCATTGTGCTTTTCCCCCTGAGGTCCCCAGCAGGACTCAGCCCAGATTGCCCAGAGTCGCTGGCTCACTGGCACTCCCTGCTGGCTTCTCTCCTGTCTCACATCCCTACCCTCCTAGAGGCTTCCTGAGGTCACCTCTCAGGTGAGGTTCCCGAGTCTTAGAGACAGGGTCATCTTTGGGGGGAAATCTATCCCAAGATGAATAGAAACATCAGCTATTCCTACAAAGAGATTGTGTCCATATACACCACGGGCCCTCGGAGTCTGAGTTTCCTATAGCCACCCTAACAGAGTACCATGGACTGAGTGGCTTAAAATAACAGAACTTAATCTTGTCAAAGTTGGAAGCCAGAGGTCCAGAATCAAAGTGATGGCAGGTTTGGTTCTGAGGGCCAGGAGGGAAGGATGTGTCCTCGATCTATGACTGAGTTCTGACTGACTGGCTTCTTCCCGTGTCTTCCCCCTTGTCTTTCCTCTGTGCTGGTGTAAGCAGGTAAGTTAGGGGGTTCCAGGAGAAAGAGAACCAGGAATGGCTCTCTTGACACAAGAGAAGCCGTTTTGGCCTAAGCCACTTTGTGATCTAAGCCAGGCTGCAATGCTTATCCTTGAACAGATCTCAGTGATTAACGATCTTAAGGGAACAAAGGAAGGCGGGAACAGAAGAGGCAGTCAAACAATAGTAGTAATAAAGCCGAGGCCTAGTTCAGCCTCTTTAAACACATTTAATTGATGTCGATTTATCGTGTCATATTGTGTAAGTTTCAGGTGTGCAGCACAGAATATGTATATTCTTTTTCAGATTCTTTTCCCAGTAATAATCCATCTTCGAGCTCTGCAGGAACTAAGGCCCCAAGCAGGTGGAGGGTGGAATGACATTGATTCTTCTGACTTCAGTCAACTAAAGCTTGGACTCTGTGGACCCCTGCCCCAGTTCTATGCTGAATTCTCTGCTCAAGCCCTTTCATGAATATACATGTACCCTGAGCTTAAAACTTCCCCGGTTTTGCTGTTCAGGGAGACGCTGCTCTGGGAAAGATCCCCAGTGTTTCCCTTACTTGCTGAAAGTCGACATAAGCCCTTCCTTTCGTTCATCTTTGGCTTGGCTGTGTCAGTTGGCTCAACACCTGACAAGAGGTGAACCTGGTTTTCAGGTAACATAAGTTCGGGTCCAAATTTCCTCTTGTAAAAAAAATTTTTTCCCCTCTTGTAAGGATACTAGTCCTACTGGATCCGGGCCCACCCTATCAACCTCATTTTTTAAAGAATTATTTATTTGTCATTTGTATTTCTCAGTTGTGGCGAGCAGGGGCTGCTCTTCGTTGGGGTGGCCGCTTTTGTGGCAGAGCACGCGCTCTACGCGCCTAGGCTCAGTAGGTGCGGCACACGGGTTCAGCTGCCCCACATGTGGGATCCTCGCGGACCAGGAATCACGCCTGTGTCTCCTGCACTGGCGGGTGGATTCTTAACCACTGGACCACTAGTCAAGTCTCCAGCCTCATTTCAGCTTGATCACTTTCAATCCCTATCTCCAAATACAATCATACCCTGAAGTCCTAGGGGTCAGGACCTCAACATAGGAGCTGGGAGGAAGACAGAATTCAGATCATGAACACCAGCCTTTTTGATCTTCCATAATCTGACAAGTTAAAAAACAGCATCTCACGATTTAACACTGCCTGCTTTTTTGTCTCTCCCCGGAGTCCATCTGAGACCGTTCCTTGTAAGAAGAAATCAATTCTTTTCATGTAGTTTCCCCAGCTGTTTTTTTTACTTGTTCCCATGTCAGCTTTCTACCAGGGCTTCGCTTCTTCCTTCCAGGCCTTTGCTAAGCTCTTCCTCCATCATTCCCCTCACTCAGCAATGTAGGCCCTCTGTAGACTCGCCAGGCCCCCACCCACCCTGCCACAACATGCAGAAAGCTGCCTCCCAAACCACTTGAATCCTGTTTGTTAAAAGTGGCTCGCTCCTTTATTTGTTCAGAAGAGTGCCCTCTCCGACGCCGCACACACCCCCTGCAGTCAAACTGGGCAGGTGCTTTCTGGGAACAGTGGCGGGCCGTGGGACCCTCTGCTGCTTGGTCTGGGGAGGTGGTTTCCAGGCAGAAGCTCAGCGTCCAAGGCCGGGCCAACGGCTCAGGCACTGTGGTGAAGGGGGAGCCGCGCAGCAGAAACTCCCGGGAGCGCCTTGCACCTGGGGACACCGAGGAGGTGAGCCGGGGCCCACTGGCCCAGGACCAAACCCAGGACCACAGGAGTGTCTGCAAGAGGGCTACGAGCCCGCCAGATGCTGGTGGAAGTACAGGCCAAAGAGGCTGGAGAGCAGCTGGCAGGCAGCGATCCACCAGATGAGAAAGGCGAGGACTCCGCGGAGGAAGAGAGGCGTGAGCAGGCTGCCCAGGGCCCCAGCGATCAGGGCTGCAGTCTGCTGGGCCTCATCCTCCTCAGGGCCGACCGGGCCATCGTGGGCTGAAGGTGGGGTAGGGGACAGCGTGGGGACCGGGCCCAGGCCCCAGGAGTAGCCGCCTGCAAGAAGAAGGTAGAGGGAGGGGCGGGTGGAGGTACAGGCGGGTCTGGCCTCCGGGACCCCAGACCCCGGCTTCACCCGCCCCGCCCCAGGCTCTACCTGCACCCCATCTTCGGCCCCTTCGCCTCGCTCCTTCCAGCCTCCAGGTTCCCCAGCCTCCGCCCCCTCCCTCATCGCCAGGCCTCGCCTTCACGTCACCTTGATCCATTCCGGGCCATGCCCGCCCCTCACACACCCCATTGCAACCCCAGCCCCGAGCCCCGCCCTGCTGCAACTCCAGACCCCGCCCCCTGGCTCCGCTCCACCGCGCTCCCGCCCAGGCTGGTTCTCACCCAGGGTCTTCAGCAGCAGCGTGCAGTTGAGCGTGAGGATGAGCGGAGTCAAGTACTGCAGGCTCACAACTGTCACGTAGCAGTACACCCGCACCACCTGGGGGGCAGGTAGCAGTGGCTGCAGCCGGGGACCTTCGCGCTCCGGGAAACCTCAGGCCCCGGGGGCCAGGAGCCCACACCCCGAGCCCCGGGTTCCCTCCCCGCCAGCGTTGGTACCCGCTGCTGGATCTCTCGGGCCTCGATGCGGCCGGCCTCCCGCCGCAGCTGTTCCACACGGGTCTTGGCCAGGCACAGGTAGGCCTGCAGGTGGGGCCGGGTCACCGCCAGCCGCAGCAGGCACAGTACCACCAGCACCCAGAGGCGCAGCGAGTCGAAGGCGGAGTCAGACAGCCTGTGCCGAGAGGGGTGACGACGGGGCTAGTGAAGCCTTCCTCAGGCCCGGGACCCTCCCGCAGGACCCAGGGCTCCTCCCTTAGCTTCAGAGTTCGGAGTACCCAGAGGGGGCCCCAGCTGCCATACTCACAGAGAGAAGGACGTGCGCCCCAAGGGAGCCTGGTGCAGGAAGTCCCGGGCCATGGGCTTGGTCCACAGCCACAGGACAAACAGGGGGGATAGGAAGCTGGTGTGCAGGAGGAGCCTGGGGGCAAGCGCAGGGAGCTGGTAGGCGTGGGCATCCACCGCCCCCCTTGGCCCCCTCCGGGCCCCGCACCCAGCACCCCCACCCCCACCCCGCCGGTCCCCCACGTAACTGCAGCATGGGCCGGTCTTCAGACATGGTCAGTGCATCGTGGTGGGTCTGGGCCAGTCGCAGGCCTGGGAAGGTGAGGAAGGCACCCAGCATGGAGCCCACCACCGCCAGCCCCACGCGGATGGCCAGCTTGACCAGAGGAAGACTGGGGGCAGAGAGACGGGTCAGGGGGCTCCTGTGGCAGGCCCGCACCCTGTGTGCAGGTCGCAGCCTGCCGCGGCTCTCCCTCCCTTCCCAGGACTCACGCCCAGTCCCAGCCTTGCATCTTCAGAAGTGGCTCCAAGTTCTGGGACATACTGTCCAGGCCTGGGGAAGACAAAAAGAGGACAGTGTCCAGTAGGCCCCCGGAGCCCCAGGGCCCACTGCCTCACCTCCCGGATATCCATTTGTTCCCCTGATGAGAACATGATGGCGACAGCCAGACCCTGTGACAAGCATGAGGACAAGTTTGCTCCCAGTCTTGTGCAGCTCAGGAGAAGGTGCTAGGCGGACCCTCTTGATTTGACTAGGGGACATGGGGGCACAGGGCACTGAGTCTGAGCTTCCTGGATGCTGGCGGGTCAAGAAGGGCTTTCAACATCCTGGAAAGAATTCTCAGCTCAGGCCCCCACATCTTCCACAGAGCAGAAGCAAATAAATATGAGCTCACAACCAAAATCACCAGACACATAAGGAAACAAAGCATCATCAAAGTGAATCAGCCGAAGAAAAAATAAAAGAAAAGCTTAAATTCCAAAGACTTCAGAAATTGGTATTATAAATTCTGTGTGAAATGACTGAGGAAAGTAAAGGCTGGAGTCACAGAACAGGTGCCGTGGGACTGCCTCAGAGGGCCAAGTGGATTTGCAAAGGAACCGAGCAAGCTCTTCCGAAAGGAAAATCTAATTACTGAAATGGTAGGCTGCTAGCATGCTAGAAACAGTCCGAGGAATTAACTGATGAGTTGGATCTGAAGAAATCACTCAGATTCCAACTCAGAAAGACAAGAAGCTGTGAAATACGAAGGGAGATTAAGAGACGAGGAGGACACGATAGAAAGCTCAATACAAGTTAAGGCAGAGCCCCAAAGCGAGAGAAGAGAGAGAATGAAGGAGAAGAGAGTGGGAGAGAATGACTGAAAAGTCTGCAGAATGCATGATGCATACAGAGTATATAAAACCCGACAAATACAAAGACATCATACCTAGACACACTGTGGGAAAGCTGCGGAATACCAAGAACAAAGAACCCACAGAGCAGTCAGAAGCTACGACAGATCACCTAAAAGGAAGGACAATTAATTTGGCAGTCACTCTCAACAGCAAGAACAGAAAAGAACAAAAAATGTAAGATGGTGGAAACAATGCCAAAGAGGTTAGAAATCACAATAAATGTAAGTGGATTAAACTTGAAGCTAAATGATAACAGCCTGTCAGACCTGATCGTGTTTTAAAGTAGACATGTCTCAACATGAGGTCACCAGAAGGTTGAAAATAAAGTACTAGTCAAAAGAAAGGCAGTACCGTATATTTGAAAGTTGCTAAGTAAGTAGATCTTAAAATTCTCATCACAAGAAAAAAAAAATGTGTAACTAGGTGGGCTGATGGTTGTTAATTAGACATGGTGGTGATTATATTGCAATACACACACGTATTGAACCATATTATACACCTGAAACTAATATGTTATATGTCAATATCTCAATTGAGATAGAACGGAAGGAAGAAAGCAGCTGAAAAGACTATATCGATATGGACAAACTAGGCTAAGATGGAAGTAAATCAGAAGGGGTCAATACATCATGGAAAAAAATGGCTGATTTGCCAGGAAGATGTAGCATTTTCAAACCTGTAAACACCTTGTCAATTAGCTTCAAAATATATAAAGAAAACCCTGACAGAACTACTAAGAGAAATTAAGACTTCCACCATCCCAGAAGTCTGGGGCTTCCCAGGTGGTGCAAGTGGTAAAGAACCCACCTGCGAGTGCAGAAGACTAAGAGAAGAGGATTCGATCCCTGGGTTGGGAAGAGCCCCTGGAGGAGGGCCTGGCAACCCACTCCAGTATTCTTGCCCAGAGAATCCCATGGACAGAGGAGCCTGGAGGGTTACAGTCCATAGGGTCACAGAGAGTCGGACATGACTGAAGCAACTTAGCACAGCACAGTACCATCCCAGAGGGAGATTACCCCTTTTTGTTTCTGATCAGAAACAAAAAGTTAGTAAAGATGGAAATTTGAATTTATTGGACACAGAGAGGAGGAGAATATATGTTAATCAAGAATGCATGGAGCACTCTACAAGGTCAATTAATCTGCAACAAAGGAGGCAAGGATGTACAATGGGAAAAGACAGCCTCTTCAATAAATGATGCTGGGAAAACTGGACAGCTACATGTGAAAAAGCCAAACTGGGTTACTTTCTCACATCATATATAAAAATAAACTCAAAATGGATTAAAGACTTAAATGTAAGATGTGAGACCAAAAAAATCCTAGATGAAAACATAGGTGGTACACACTTTGACATTGGTCTTAGCAATATTTTTTGAACATGTATCTTCAGGCAAGGCAAATAAAAGCAAAAATAAGCAAATGGGACTATATTAAACTAAAAAGATTTTGCACCGTGAAACTATCAACAAAACAAAAAGGCAGCCTAGTGAATGGGAGAGGTAGATTTATGAGTGTTTACATTATTTGGCCTTGTAATTTATATACATGTTCTCATGTATATATATATATTCATCACATAATTTAAAAATTGAAAGGTAGGAAGTATTGGTGATAACAAAGCTCAAGGAGTCAGCAGGGTCATGTGGGCTATGGTGAGGATGTTTATCATTATCCAAAGACCATTAGAGTCTGGTGTTGGGCAGAAGAGGGATCCAAATTATGTTTTTTAAAGATCATTCAAGAAGCAGAAAAAAAATCAAAACAAAAATGAGAAACTGAAAAAAAAGGTACAACTCCTATCACACATAAAGGCTGATTTCCTTAATATACGAAGAGCTCCTACAAATCAATAACATGCTCAACAACCCAGTAGAAAACTGTGCAAAAGAACAAATCTTTCCCCAGAAGGGAAATAGAAATGACTCTTCAACACATGGAAGGATGCTCACCCTCACTTACATTTTCACCCATCAGATCCCCCGAGACAAAAAGGTCTGAGGAAATACATTGGAGAGGATGTGGGGATATGTACGCCCACACATCTCTTTCTGATGGGCAATTTTCCAACAACATTATTAAAATTACAAATGCACTTTCTTGCACAGGGTCACAGACACAAGGTTGCTCCTGTGCAGCACTGCTGTATAATAGCATGGCTTTGCGCAACAGCATTTAATAGGAGAAAGACTCAGATGTCCACCAACTGAGAGCTAGTTAAAGAATCACAGAAAATCCATAAAGTTACAAAATGCAGGATCAAATTACTCTTACTGTGTCACTGTGACATTCTATCACTGTATGTAGCATCTAGGGACAACCTCCAATACTTATTGTTTGTTTTAATTTAAAGTACAGCTAATTAACAATGCTGGGTTAATTTCAGGTACACAGCAAAGTGGTTCAGATATATATACAAAAATCTATTCTTTTTCAGATTACTTTCCACTATATAGGCTATTATGAGATACTGCATTTAATTCCTTGTGCTACACAGTAAGTCCTTGTTGTTTATCTATTTTATATATAATAATGTGTATATGTTAATCCCAAATTCCTATCTCCCCCTCCCCATCCCCTTTGGTAACTAAAAGTTTGTTTTCTATGCCTGTGAGGTTTATTTTTTTGTAAATAAGTTCATTTATATCATTTTTTAAGATTCCACATATAAGTAGTATCATATACTATTAGTCTTTGTCTGACTTACTGCACTTGATATGATAATAATATTGTTTTTAAGAGAAAAAGACAAGGTGTAGAGCCATATGCTCTGTCTTATGTGAATATGGCAATGTGGCACCCTAGGTTTCCTCTGGGGAGGAGAACTAGTGTGAAAGGATGATTTTACTCTATATCCTCTTGTACTTTCTGAATATTACTCTATATATCTATTTCCTCTCCCAAATTGAATTAGAGTGGGTAAATATTAAATCTCCATGGCCGCTGGGTAGCGGACAGCCTGGGGAGCAGAAGGGCCCAGGAAAAGTCCCGGCGCAGGCCCCCATCGGTGAGAGGGGTGCCCTCTCTCCCCAAAGCCCAAGGGGGCACGCAGGTGCCGAGCACCCGTGGAGACTGCCCCGGCCCCAGGGCCCCCTCCTTCACCTACTGCGTGCAGGTGAAAAGGCACTCACACCCCACCCTCACTAGCTCACACAAGGGGGTGATGGAGGTGGCGCCCCCAGGCCCCGGACGCACGTACCTGGCTCCAGGCCCAGCTCCAGCGTCTCCTCCCGCACCACCTGCGCCAGCATGGCCAGCAGCAGGAAGAGGAAGGCAAAGGTGAGGCAGACGGAGCGCTCGCCTCCCTCCTCGGCGCTGAAGTACAGCCGGGTCACCGTCAGGAACACCTTGCTGAGGGCAGGGCTAAGGAGGCCTCAGGTGCCTGTAGTGACCCCCCCACCCCATCCTCCAACCGCAGCCAGTGACCCCCCCAACTCCAGACCACAAACATGGAAGTTCAGGTTCAGAGTGCTGGAGAGCAGGGGCGTGATAAAGCAGACAGATGCTGGGAAAGCCCAGGACACAAGGCTCACTACTCTTCAGGCCTGGGTTACCGGAGAGCGAGTGAGCCTGAGCCTGGCCTCCAGCTTGGCCTCATCACCCTGCCTGTGGTCAGGTAGAAATGGCCAGCGCGGGCTTCCCCGGTGGTCCAGTGGATTCCTGCCAATGCAGGAGGCACGGTACCCAGTCTGGGAAGATCCCTGATGCAACGGAGCAACTAAGCGTATGCGCCACACCTACTGAGCCCACACTGCAGAGCCTGAGAGCCGCCACGACTGGCACCCGTGCACCTGGAGCCCGTGCCGCCCCACAGGAGAAGGCCCTGCAGGGGGAAGCCCGAGCACCACAGCCTGGGGTAGCCCCCGTGCTTCCCTGGGAGCGCAGTGGTTACGACTCGGCCTGCCAGTGCTGAGGACAGGGGTTCGATCCTTGGTCTGGGAAGATCCCACAAGGCTTAAGACGATTTAGCCTGTGTATTGCAACTCCTGAGCCCACGGGCTGTGAGCACTGAAGCCTTCGCACCCTAGGGCCTGTGAGCCACAGCAAGAGAACCTGCCATTCACTCATCTAGAGAGAAAAGCCCACCTGCGACAGCAAAGACCCAGCGAAGCCAAAAGTAAATACTACCAACCAAGGAATAAAAACAGTTTTAAAAAGAAAAAAGCACTGGCCACCAACTCCCTCTTCAGGTCAAGTCCCCCTTACCCACACGGCCTCCCGGCTGCGTTCACAGGTCCTATTTCCTGCTCCTCCGAGAGACGGCCAAAGATACAGCTTCTACCTCTAACCTCTCCTGAGAGGGACGCTCCAGGGCTTTCCAGAACCAGCGGTGTGGATTTCAAGATGGGCTACCTTTCTCTGCAACCCCGTTCCACAAGGACGCCGCCTCCAACTTGGGTCCTCAAAGTCACTGTTTCGCCTCTGTTCTCTGTGCAGCTTAGTAAAGACAATTACAGAGGGGTGTCTCTTTGCCAGTCCCTGCCATCTATCCTGGCCTGTTGAGTTGCTTTGACCCAGAGAAAGGACAAGGATGGGGTGGACCGACTTCAGGCCAAGCCTTAGGGGGCCTGCAGTGCCCCCTTTTCCTTCCTGGCCGCTCTGGGTGAGGAAGCCTGCTCTAACCTGGAGCAGAGATGAAGCAACCCAGCTGAAACCCGGCCACGAAAACAAATAAAAGAGCGGCTGCTTTACCCCCACCGAGTTTCGGGCGGGTTTACCGCACAGCAGCCGGTACCTGATGCGCCAATTCAGTGGGGAGAAGGAGCCTCAGACCCAGCTTCCGGGGGCCTCCACCGCCCCCGGCAGGAGGAAGGATACACAGAGAAAGCGATGGTGAGCAGACACCAGAATACCGCGATGTTGGTCTCCTTGGCTGGGCCCAGCACGTAGTAGTAGGCCTCCGTGAAGAGGTACACGCCGCCTGAGTACACGGCGAAGTCCACAAACCACTGGTACTCCAGGAAGAAGCGCAGGACTGCAGAGAGCACGCCATCAGCCCCCAGCTTAGCCCGCCCAGGAGACCACTGGTACTCCAGGAAGATGCGCAGGACTGCAGAGAGCACGCCATCAGCCCCCAGCTTAGCCCGCCCAGGAGACCACTGGTACTCCAGGAAGAAGCGCAGGACTGCAGAGAGCACGCCATCAGCCCCCAGCTTAGCCCGCCCAGGAGGCTCCCCACCAGCTCCACCAGGGTGTGTGGGGGGGTGGGCACCCAGCTGTTACCAAGCGCATCGACAGCTGTGAGCGGACAGGTCTCCAGCTGGAACGGGGCGTCTCGGGGCACAGATAACGGCTTCTCCTCAATACAGCCACTGGCCCGCCTGGGAGCAGGGGAGATGAGCGGGAATGGTGTCGGCAGCCTCCCTCTTCCCCTGTCCAGGGAGCCATGGGGGCCTCGTCCACCCCAGCTTGGGAGGCTCTAGTATCACCCTCAGAGCACAGGAGGAGCTGGTCTAGAGGGTACCTTCACCCCAGCCTGGGTGTCCTCTGAACGCCAGCGGGTGGCCACCACCCACCCACAGGGCTGGCCCCGAGCAAACTTCCGATGAGCATTGGATGCCAGCGGGAGGCAAACAGTGAAAGACAGCGACCACCTCCTCAGCCTGGGGGTGTTCCCAGTTCTCCTGGGGTACCTCCAACTTGCCTGTGCCCAGAGCAGTGCCTGGAGGTGTGCAGGGCAGGCGCTGTGCCCTCAGGGTCTCCCCTGGCAGGGAGCCACAGGCCTCAGGCTGGGGCTTCACTCACCGCTCCTTCCTGCCCCTGGGCTTCTGCTTCCCTGCCAGGGCCCGCAGCTCTTCCTCTGAAGGGTGCTTGTATCGGAAGAGACTGAAGGCAAACAGAGGCCATCAGGAAAGCCTGGGCATGGAGGGGACCAATGTGAACCTCAAAAGCTGAGACTGGCCCTGATAAGCCTGGGACAGGATGGGCAGGGGTCACCGAAGGTCAAAGGAAGGGTGGGGGAGGTGGGCGGGGGTCGACAGGGGAGTGCCACAGGGGGCCTAGACACCCTAGACTCTTCTGGCTTAACTCTCCTGGCGGAACTGGCATGTGAATTGTCCTGGAAAGAGAGTTCACAGTTGCCACTGGGTTTTCAAAAAGGGTCCAAGACGCAAACCCTGACAAAGTTTTAGGAAATAAGATCTATAGGCAGAGTAGGGAGTAAGGGGAGGCGGAGTCGGGGAGCAGCTACCCCTTTGAGTGTGGAGATGGTCTCAGCGATGTGTACCATCTGTCAAAACTGATCCAACTGTGTGCTTCAAATATCTGCAATTATTGGGTCAATTATCTCAATAAAGTTCTTAAAAAAAAAGCCCTCGCCTTACAGGGCGTGAGGCGGGGCTGGGGAAAACAAGGGGGCGGAGCCTCTGGGGGCCCGCCCACCGCCCGGGGAGGGGGCGTGGCTCACCTGCCATTGCAGAGCAGCCAGCGCGCGAAGGAGCAGTGCGGCGCCAGCCTATGCATAAGGGTGGCAGTGAGCAGCGTCACCACCAGCTGCACTCCGAGGACCGCCTGCGGGAGGAGACAGGAAAGGCAGTGCCTGCTAGAGGGCCACAGCTCACCTTCGAAAACCGGCTCTTTATAGAGAGACGCTGAAGCTGAAGCCAGGTGGGGGAGGGAGGCCCTCCCTGGCTCCGGCTGCTTCTTGGGGAACGGTCCGAGGGTGGGCTCAGACCCAACGCTGGGAGCCCCAGCAAGGCGCGGGTCCCGCCCCATCACCTGGCAGGGGTATGCGGTGGCGGAGAGCACGTGCTGGAGCAGAGACTGGGGCTCAGTATCCTCCTGTGCTAAGGATTTAAGGTAACAATTCCCTGAGCCTGTTTCCTCATCTGCAAATGGGGTGCTTCCTATTGTTTCATATACTCTCACGACCACCTCTGGGACCTACAGCGAGCCGGGGACACCCAGTGAAAGCGACTCCTCTCCCAGGGTACCCCCCCCCCCACTCACGCACCAATTGTGTCTCAGCTGAACTTCCAGCTTCACTGTTCACCCAGCTGACTGACTGTCCCCCACGTCTTCTTCCATCTGAAATTATCCCTGAAAATTGAAACCATCCTTTCTCCCTCTCCCTTCCTTTGTAATCAACCAAGAAGAAAAGAGGTCTGGTCTATTTCTGGCCACTACCTGTTTCAGGATTAACATTTACACATTTGAGTGGGATGAATTTTTTTAATTAGGAATTTTCTCACTAAGTGCTACTAACAACATTTTAAACATATTTCCATATATGTTTATGGAACATAAACAAGCATAACACATTTCCATATACCTATTTTAAAATGTTTTAGAAAAAAAATGTTTCTGGTAATCAGTCTGAAGATGGGTTTTCCTGCGTGAATGTAGTAAATAACCATTTGCAAACAGTGGGAAGTCATGCAGTCGTGTTTGAATTTTTGTGACCCCCCATGGGCTGTAGCCCACCAGGCTCCTCTGTCCATGGGATTTCCCAGCCAAGAATACTGGAGTGGATTGCCATTTCCTCCGCCAGGGGATCTTCCCGACCCAGGGACGGAACTCATGTCTTTTCTGTCTCCAGCATTGCCAGGTGGGTTCTTTAACAGTAGCGCCACCTGGGAAGCCGACTTGCTATCAGTAATTATGTAAGATAAAGTGCTTAGGAAGGCTGTCAGCTACTATTATGGTATTAGCAACTAAATGAAATAAAGATTATGTTAATGTTAAAACTAACTATTAAAATTATCCTTTAATCAGGCCAAAATAAGCTAATTTCAATAGGAAAACCTCTAATGTGATGGCTATGGGGCTTAGCCCTGTAATTCAGAATGACTGTTGAGAAATTCATCTTTAAAATAAAAGGACTAATAGGATGTTTTCTCTATGTTGTGACTTGTAAATTGAGACCAGGAGCATTTTTTCAGTAAGGAGGTGGGGCATCATCTTTCTGGTCTCACTGCTCACCCTTACCCCTACCCAAGTGCAGACTGGTTAGCAGGCATTAATGACCAAGAGCCCAGTGGACGGGCTCTCTAAACGGCCCGCCCTTCCCCATGGACCCCCCTCCTCCACTCCTCCCTAGGAAATCCAGCACCTCCCAGCAGCTGCTCTCCAGTCTCCCTAGCTCTCCAGACACCTCTCCCTTGTGACCCAGCCCCTGGCAGGGTTTTAACCACCGACACAGCCCAGCACAACTCCAGCCCACAGGCACTTCCAGCCAAGATCTCTCTGCTGAGCTCGCAGACCATGCCTCCTCCAGGCCCTTCCCTGGAGACTCCAGCACCCACCCATCCCTCTCCTGGACACGGCTCCTCCAGGCGGCCCAGGACCTTCCCAGTCTCACAAATGAACGTCCAGCTCCACTCCTCAGCCCGCAAGGCCCGGCAGACCCTGCTCGGGACCAACCTGCCTCACTCCCCAGCTCTCGCCCCCAACGCCCTCTGTGCCCAACCATTCGGGTCTCAGAGACACTCCCAGACCCCAGGGCTCTCCATCACTAACCCCATTACCCCCGACACCTCTCAGGGAGGAGACCCATGGTTCAAACTGTGATCCCAGCACCTAGGAGAGGAAGAGAAGACAAGGAAGGCATGCATCCCCCCACCTAAGGCTCCCAAGGTCCGTCCAACGATGTTTCTCATGGCCCTCCCCCAACAGCTCTGGTCTTAGGGTCCACGCTCTGCAGATCTCGAAAGATCTCTGGAGCCTCCCATCACCCCATGTCCCTCCTCTGCTCAACCCCTTCCCTAGATCAGTGATCCCAGAATCCTGCGAAGTAACATCAAATCAGTGCGGCAGGCTTCCCTGCTGGCTCAGAGGTAGAGAGTCCACCTGTCAATGAAGGAAACACAGGTTCGGTTCCTGGGCAGGGAAGATCCCCTGGTGAATGAAATAGCAACCCACTCCAGTATTGTTGGGAAATCCCACGGACAGAGGAGCCTTGCAGGCTACAGTCCACGGGGTCACAAAAGAGTCGGACATGACTTAGCCACTCAACAACATCAATGGGACTTTCCTGCGTGCCATTTCAGACAGCCATTCCCTTCACCTCCTACAGTGTCCCACACCCTGGAATGACCTCCTCTTTCACCAACCCCTTTCATCAATGCTCTTACTTCAGATCCACCTCCAACACCCCACCTCAGGGACGGCCCCTACTGCAGGCAAGGTCAGGCCCCTTTCCCAGCCCCTCCAGTCTGTGGCTGCCTCTGCCCAGTCCTAGGGACTGGGGTGGGGGGTGGGGCCTCTGCCCTCACCCAACACCAGCCTTGCCCACAGAGGCCAGGATAATGAAGAATAAACTGAATGGGTTGGACCCAGAACCACGTGAGACCTGAGGGTTCCAACTGTTCTCTCTCCAATTCTGGGGCCCTCACCCGCCCAGAGCCCACCTTGAGCCCTTCAGCATGCACCCCCCCACCCCAGCTCCTGTCCGCTCAGGATTTTCCCTGGTCCTTCAGCACACCCCATACCCCGAGGGAGCCCAGATGGACCCTGTCGGTGCGTCCCCACGCTCCCGCAGGACACCGTGCCCAGAGTGGGCCCCAGTCGGACCCAGATCTCCCTCGCGGGGCTCCGAAGGTGTTCAGATCCCCAGCACCTTCCAAGGGACGGCCCCTCAGCAGGACTCCAGGCCCCTAGAAGGCACCCCAGGGACTTGTCAGAACCCCACAAAGCTCAAGGCCTTCCAGTTCCCTTGCACAACCGCGACCCCCCTCATAGATCGCGGAGTGAGACCTAACCCCAGAGAGGGAAGCACAGCCCTCAGCGCTATCCCGAGTCCCTCAGAGCCCTCAGTCCCCACAGGGGGATCTCCGTCTCCTCGGTGTTTCCTGGACTCCCCCACGGCGGAATCCGTAGCCTCTCAGGGGGCCGCATGCTAAGAGTTGCGGGCTTACCATGTTGCGGACTGGAGCGCGGCGCGGGGACCCCTGGGCCTGGCGCTCAGAGCTCAGCGCGGAACTCGACCGATCAGAATCCGATTTTGGCCTGACAAGCAGCCTATCCAACCAATCGTCAGGCTTGGAGTCACTCGCATTGCTTGGCGGAAGTTGTAGTCTAAAGATGTTTGACGCGCTCCGATCCGGGACTCTGGGACCCCAGGGAGACCACTGTTTCTGAGACCCAGTCTCCTCACCTGCACCTATTTCGCAGGTTTAAAGCGAATATACTTATTCATCAAGTCACCGTCTCCCGCTAGAGAGTTCGGAGCGTGAAACTCCAATGGTCAAGAACATTCGGTGACCCTCACTGACTGCTCAGACTGAATTCAGAGTCCTCTGCCTGACCTCAATCTGCTGCCAACACTATTGTACTCACAACAGTACAGCTAGCTACCAGCCCTGCTTTCTTGTATCTTCCCCCCAACCCTTTATTTCATCTGGCAAAAGCCTTATTCATCTCTGGTTGCAAGTGGGGGCCGGGGGTGGGGGTGGGGGTGGGGGTGGGGGTGGGGGAGGCCAACCTACATGGGCTCCAGTAATAAAGGGGAAACGCTGGCCCGTGTGAAAACTCCAAAAGCATTGTCAGCTTCCGGCATGGCTAGAGCAAGAACGAAATGTCAGCCTCAGGAATCTACTGTTTTCTGTTTCAAGGCTTAGAGGAAAGGGCGTCCAGCCCAAGTTTTGCAGCTGTATTTCTATGGATAAGTCAGTACGTCTGCCTGAACGTGGACATATTCTGTGGGTGTGACAGGGTTTTTGTGGGGCCTGTGTACAGTTGTATATGAATATACACATGTATATATACTATATATGTATATTTGTATATAACTATACAAGTATGTCGGAGAAGGAGATGGCACCCCACTCCAGTACTCTTGCCTGGAAAGTCCCATGGACGGAAGAGCCTGGTGGGCTGCAGTCCAGGGGGTCGCGAAGAGTCAGACACTACTGAGCGACTTCCTTTCACTTCTCACTTTCATGCATTGGAGATGGAAATGGCAACCCACTCCAGTGTTCTTGCCTGGAGAATCCCAGGGACAGGGGAGCCTGGTGGGCTGCCGTCTATGGAGTCGCACAGGGTCGGACACGACTGAAGCGACTTAGCAGCAGCAGCATTGCCTCTGTGAGTGTTCTTGTCTTTGTGTATGAGCATATGTGGATGTCTGTTTGCAGGAGATTCACTCTGTGACTTTGATCCTCTGGACCCAATGTGTTGGCTTGAGAGAGGGTGGATGACAGAGGCAGTGAGGACCACTAGGATTTCACAGGTCCGACATGGGGGTCATGAGACATCCCTTGGGGCTGCAGCGCCCAGGTGGAATCCAGAGAAGCTGGGGTTTGGGGAGGGTGTCAGAAAAGGTGGACCAAGAGAAAAGGGGGCCTGTTGCTGCAGGTCCATTGCTTGCCAGGCTGGAGGGCTGACTCGACTGTTTCTGCAGCAGATCAGGGTGCTGGGACAGTTGTCTCCGTTGCATTGATAGATATACTGAGACTCTGGAAGGCCCTAGTCTCTAATCCACACCCAGATTCTCCTGGGGCCATAGGGTTTCTGCGTCTAGGCATCACAGCGCCCTCATGTGGTGAACTGCAGGCAGCTCGCACATATCCTGGCCCGTGGAGCTCTGATCCCTCTGGAGCCTTTCCCTGTTGCAGAAAAGGCAGCTACATCTTCCGGGTGCTTATTCCCAAATTCCTAAGTTGGCCTTAAATTCTTTCTCTTGCTCCATACCTGACCTGTTAGTCCCTGCCAATGGCTCCACCTTCCAACTGTGCCCATTGTCCCACCCAGCCCCCGTCCCTCCCTTCACAGCCTCCACCCAGTCCAGCCTCATCTCCCACCCGCAACCCCCTCCTCCCCGGTCTCCTGCAGCTTCCATTCCCCTTTCCCCACCCACCCCCACAGTCTGTTTTCCCAGGCATCTCAAAGGCACCTGTTAGCACTTAACCCGACTGTATTCCTTCTCTGCTTGAAACCAGCCATTGCTCCCCCCTCACGCAGAACAAATGCCCAAGTCTGCTCTTGGCCCATGTACTCCACCCTTCACTGTTTGCTCAACACATCAGTTCTTTAAAGAAATAAGAATAATAACTCTATGTCTATATTTGGCTGTTCTGTGTCTTCATTGCCGCGCAGGCTTTTCTCCAGGTTCGGCAGGCGGGGGCTCCTCTCTAGGCGCGGTGTGCAGCCTTCCCGCTGTGCGGCTCCTCTTGTTGCAGAGCAGTCTCTGGGCTGCAGTCGGGCTCAGCAGTCGTGGCTCCCGCGCTCTAGAGCACGGCCCCGTAGCTGCTCCCCAGCATGTGGGATCTTCCCAGATCAGGGAACGAACCCTTGCCTACTGCACTGGCAGGCAGATCTTTACCCTGAGCCACCAGGGAAGCTCCAGTTCCTTTAAAATATATATATATCTATTTGGCTATGTCTAGTCTTAGTTGCAGTGTGTGGACTATTTAGTTGCAGCCTGCAGGGTCTAGTTCCTTGCCCAGAGATCAGACCCAGGCCCCCTGCATTGGGAGTGTGGAATCTTAGCCACTGGGCCCCCAGGAAATACCAGCTTTTCAGGTATGCAGTGGGAAGCCTTCCTCATTCCCTGTCCTACACTGCACGTATTATGTTGCTCGTTCCACACTGGACATTCCCCTATTCTGCGTTCTCTGTTCCACACTGGATGTTCCTGTTGCCCGTTTTCCACTGGACGGTCTTCATTGTCTGCTCTGCACTGAGTGAGTCCGTGTTCTCTGCCCTACACCGGCTATTCCATTTCCCCTAGTCCTCACGTAGTCCCTCTGTCTCACGTCCCACAATTTCTGGCCACATTGAGGTCCACGCGCTCATTCCACACTGTTTCACTGTCTCTATTCATAGTGCTCTCAAAAGTGCATCTTTCCTATCTCCGACTTTCATCGTTGTTTTCATCCAAGTCAGAGTTCCCACTGTGCTTCCAGCCAGTGGCCAAGCTCCTGGGAGACTTGGACCCCCTCTGATGATGACAGTGGCTCTGGCCAGCATCACCATGTGTTCTCAGAAAGACTGGGGGTGGGACACTCCCACACAACCGTCCTTGCTTCCACTGTCACAGAGCCAGCAGGGGCAGAGCGAGCACTGGGCGCAGGGGCGTCTCCAGAGCCTCGTAGCCTGCCCACAAGCGCACCTTAATGGACTTGAGTAGACACACACGCACGGCACGCGTCATGCCGCTCCTCCTTTTTCATTCCTCAGCCTCAGACGAAAAATATGGAGCAGACTCCCTGGAAGCCAAGATAGATTTATTTATTATTGTGCGTGCTAAGTCGCCTCAGTTCTTGTCCAGCTTTTTGTGACTCTATGGACCGTGTCCCACCAGGCTCCTCTGTCCATGGGATTCTCCAGGCAAGGATACTGGAGTGGGTTGCCATGCCCTCCTTTAGAGGATCTTCCCAACCCAAAGATCAAACCGTGTCTCTTATGTCTCCTGCGTTGGCAGGTGGATTCTTCACCACTAGCACCAGCTGGGAAGCCCCATTTAGTATTATTTCACTTTAGTTTGAAACTAGACGTGGGGACTTCGGAATCCAGAGGGCACTGTTGGGCGCCACCTAAAGGCAGATGGTGAAAGTGCAACCTCCCGGGCTTGAACAGAGCCACACCCATCAGCCCTGGAGGCCCCCCGGCGTTTGAAAGCAGCCCCCATTTTTATGAATTCCACACTGGGCACTGACTTCAGGGCCCGGCCCACCTTCTTATCCACCATGTGGGTAAGATCTAGAGGTTGAAAAGGGGCCGTTTCTGGCCATACCTCAGTTTCCCCCAGAGGACTGGCTGCCTTGCCCTCTCTCTTCCTCCTAAGTGCCTGGCCCTGTGTCTGGTTGCATGCGGAGCTGTGACTGCGACACTGTGGCGAGGAGGCGGCCTGGGGAGGGGGGCGGTTCTAGTTTGGCAGTTCATGCACCGCATGTGCAAGGCCAGGGTCCCTGAGACCCCCGAAGGGTACCCCAGGTGGAGAGATTCGCACTCGCATAGCGACCGTGGTGCGTGTGGCGATGGTGCTGCTGGGCGTGGCAGGGGGGCTGTGTGCTCAGCCAGGTGCCCAGAGTGCGCTGTCACGGGCTGGGGCGCAGACAGCGGAAGGGACAGTAGGAAGGGACAGAAGGAAGCAGGTGGGAGGATTTAGGACCTGAGTCTGAGTTGGGGGAGAGAGCTCTGCAGCTGAACTTAAACACTCCACAGAGGCCTTGAGTTCACCCCACAGCCTCTGCATTCCCTGCAGGCTTCCCTGTGTAAGGGGGAACTCCCTGTATGAGTTGCGTGTGAAGCCCTTCACCCCCACATCCGAGCCATCCACAGGTCCTGGTGGCTGTGCCCCCAAACACATCCTGGAGTGTCCCTCCACTGCGCCCCCGGTCTGGTCCCTCTTTTGCTCCCCGACCCCGCCTCCACTCCCGCCCATAGAAGCCCCAGGGATGGAGGCTTGCACAAACTTGGATCTTATCATGTCTCTCCCCTGGAAACTGCAACTCCGCAGCCCCAACTTCACTGGGGATGAAGGTGATGAGGACTGGGAAGATCGGAGGACAAACCCCAGGCTGGATCTGGACATGAATGGTGTTATACATGTGGCTGTTGAAGCAAGAGCTCTCATTTCACAAGGAGGGTCTGTCAGTTTATACTTTTTCCCTCTCTTCCTACCCCTTAGAAGATTCTGAAGCCTGCACACACGTTGCCTCTGTATCCACATCCAGGTCTGTGTGCACTGGTGGTGGAATGCCAGACTGAATTTCACTGGGAGAGGCCCGCTGTGGGGTGCTGGGTGACAGGGTCTGGATCTTTTTTTTTTTTTTGGTTGAGCCAGTCTTCATTGCAGCGTGTGAGATCTAGTTGCCTGACCAGGGATCTAACCACTGGACCACCAAGGAAGTCCCAGAACAAGGGTCTTGAAATTATTGGTCAAGTTGACTCGCTTGTCCCCGGCCAGGCTAGACCAATCAGCTTTGGACCTTGCTAGAATGATGGTGGGATGAAAAGTCGTGAAAGTGTTCATCGCTCAGTCATGTCCAACTCTTTGTGACCCCGTGGACTTCAGCCCATCAGGCTCCTCTGTCCACGGAATTCTCCAGGCAAGAATACTGGAGTGGGTAGCCGTTCCCTTCTCCAGGGGATCTTCCTAACCCAGGAATCAAATCCAAATCTCCTGCATTGCAGGCAGATTCTTTACCATCTGAGCCACAATATGGGATAGGGGCACACAAATCTTACAAATGCCGATACCAACACTGTATTTTTTCATATTTTTTTGGTCTGAATCAGTGATCTCTACTAAGCAAACCCTTTGAGAATTGTCAGAGCCATTTCTCAGCTTGGGGCAGTACAGAGGGTTGCTTGGAGGAGGGGACATGGAGCTGGGCCTTAAAGGGTAGGAAACAGTCTAAAAAGGAAGTCAGTTGGGGGTTGCAGGAGGCAGCCCAGGAGGAAAGGTCAGTACAGCCTTAGCGTGGAACAACAAGTATTTCTAGAGACCTCAGGGCAGGGGACAGAGTGGGTGGAGGCAGCTGAGGAGCTCAGGAAGGTCAGGGGTCAGGTCTGTTCTAAAGATCCCACTGAGACCGCTGGGGAGTAGCTGGAGAGGAGGAGCAGATGCAGCTCCCTCTGGCTCCCCCTGGACCCCCAAGTCGGCCCTCACACGGGACAGGCCAAAGTGGAAGGAGTTTGGCCATATCCCAAAGTGGGTGGATAAATGCCTGGCCCCCTTCTCCATCCGCCGTAATGAAACTGTTGAGTCAAGAGATCGAGACATGCCCATTTAAAGACGGACAGTGTAGCGGCCACTCCAGGGAGCCCATAACCCAGCATTCACTCACGGATCCCGACTGCTCCTTGCTGCAAGGAACTGTGACCAAGCCTGAGCCCTTGACCCAACACTCCCAGGAGATGGAGGGTAAATAGCCCAGCCCGCTGCTCCTGGGGTGGAATCACTCTAAGTGCGTACTCTGCGCAGGGCCCCCAGTGGGCTGTGCACCCACTGCCAGGGGGTCACCTGCTCGTTGGCGCCCCTACAGGGCTTTTCCCCTTACTACACCCTTTTCCAAGCCTCACAGGAGGCCTCTTCTCAGCGTCCGATTCCTTTCGGAGTAGGTACCCAAATCAAGATTAGGCAAGACTGAGGCCGCTGGAGAGAGATGGGAAGAGCCAGGCGGGGGTGTGGCTCTGAGCAGCGACAGTTTCGCCCACGGATACCACGTGTGTTTTATTGATGGACACACACAGAAGAAAGGGGGAAAGAATCCCCCACCGTGAATCCGAACCCAGCCTCCCCACTCCACGCCCCCATCGCAGAGACAGTGGTAACTGCTGCGTCTTCTCCAAGGACGCAGGGAGGGAGGCTGGGACCCCAAGTGCCCTCGCCTGGCCTGGCGTGAGGGTCAGAACCGGAGCCATTTCCGGGCCAACTACCGGGACCAGCCGTCGGCAGTGGGCAGCCGGCGCAGAGGGGGTCCGGGTCGCAGGGGCTCTGCTAGGGGTCGGGCCAGGAGCAAAGGGTAAGGGAAGGTTTTTGGAAAGTCGCCGGGGCCTCCGGGGGCCGGGGAGAGGCGCTCGGACTTGATGCTGACTGGAGGGGTGGGTGAGGAGGTGCCGCGGGCCGTGGGGCCATCCTCGCCCAAGCTGCGGCCCCCACTGCAGAAAGAGAGAGAGAGGAGCGGGGCCGTGAGCTCAGCGAGGAAGCCAGAAAGGTGGCATGGCTTGGGCAAAGATTGGGCAGGGGAACCTTGGGAAAGGAGGGGGTGGCGATCCGTCTTGGGGCTTCCAAAATAGCCGCCCATCCCACCAGACCAGTCGGGAGGGGCTGTGTGCAGAACCGAGAGTGGCCACCAGGGGTCAGCCGTGGCTAGGGCCTTTGAGAGACTGGGGGGTGGGGCCCAACTGTGAACCCGAACTCCGCGAGTGAGGGACCGGGGAGACAGTTGGGGCACTTACCTAGGCTGTGTGGGGGTGGCCGGGGGCCCATCAGCCCTGGAGGGCTGCCAGGGGGCCAGGGTGGGGGGCTGCAGCAAGCCTGGGGGTGGAGGAGGATCCCCCAGGCCATACTCTGCGGGGACAAGAAGAGGAAACTGAGGCCCTGACCTCAGGGAGCCCCTCCCCAAGCCTGAGCCACCCTACCCGCCAGTTTGCAGTTCTGGCAGGCGGGGGAGTGTGGAGACACGCTCCCAAAGCCAGGGCAAGTGCATACCTGGGGGGCCGGCAGGGAGGAAGGGGAAGCTCCCAAGCGGGGGTCCGGGGGCGGCTGTGGAGCAGGGACTCTGCAGGCCACCATAGAGGCCTCTCTGCGGGGAGACAGAATAAATGGGAGACTGAGACCCACAGCCAGGCCGCCCTGGCTCCGCAGCCCTCCCTTCCACCCCTTCCCCTCACTCACCGAGCTGCTCAGCCCCCCTCGGGTCCCAGCCAGGCCGCCAGGCAGGTCTGGCCTCCGCCCGTCTGCTGCCAGGTACAGGGGCGGTGGTGTCTTGCTGGCGAGATGGCTCGGCGAGAAGAGAGGGTGCGCCAGGCCTGGGGAGCAGGGGACCCCCAGAGGAGGCAGGCGGCCATGTCATCTGATGAAGTCTGAGGTCCAGAGTGATGCCCACAGCCAACATTTCCCCGCGGCACGGCCCCCTGGAACCTCCACCCCCTGCCCAGGGCCTGTGCCCCATGCTCACCTGGGGGCCCAGCTTTGGGGGCTGCTGGCCGGAAGGGGGATGGGCGGCTCTGGGCAGGCAGGGCCTCCCCAAGTCCAGTGGGTTCACAGGCTGGTGGGGGCAGTGCCCCATATACCATGTCTGGGCTGGGCATAGTGGGGGCTGCGGGCTGCGGGCACAGAGGCCAGGATTGGTTGAGGAACACGGAGATGAGGGCATCGATTCAGCCTAGACAATCCCAGTGAGCTCGAGGGCCAGCTTCCCCTTCTGGAAGCCCTCACTACTCCCCAACTCTGGCCTAAACACCACGTGGCTGGGGAGCCTGTGTCTACCTCCGTCACTCCTTGACAGCTAGGCCCAGAGCTGAAACTTCTTACTAAACAAACGATTGGTCCCGAAGGGGCTTCCCAGGTTTAGATACATCAAAGAAATACAGAAAGAAGGAACTGTCTGTCTGTTGAACTCTTTCCATCCTTCAAAGCCCCTATTATAATTCCTACTCCTCCAGGAAGACTTCCTCCCCACCCCCACCCCCCCACTCTAGGAATCCTGGTCCTGAGTCCTTCTCTCAGCCTCAGCCCCAGCCACCTGGGCCTCGGAAGTGGGGGGAGGGCCCATGCAAGGTGGGACAGGGACTCACTTACATAGAGCCGGGGCCGGGGCAAGGCTGGGTCACCCCCATCACCTGCCAGCCTCCGCAGCTTCTCTCCTGGCCCCTCAAGCCCCTCGTCTGGCTCCAGCTCGGGTCCATCAAGGCCCACACCCCTCCGCTTCAGTGTCTGTGGGAAGGGGAGACAGCAGGGTGACCCCCCACATCCCACCCAGCTCTGTGGGCAGGCAGAGTGCAGGCACAGCTCCTCCAGCTAAATCCCATTAACCAAAAACCCCAGGGAGTCATCTAGTAACTTCCAACTGTATGTGAGAGAGGGACTGCCCTGCCTTGGGACCAGAGAGGCCCAGGTCACACGGCAGGGGCGGAGCTCCACCCAGGCCTGCTGGCATTATCCTAATGCGCCTCCTGAGTGTGATTTGGGGTCTCCATTCTGGGCCCAGGCGCAGCCTCAGAGCCTGGCAGGCAGTAGGTGGTTAATGAGCACTTAGAGCTACTTCACAGGCTCTCCCCCCTGTCACCCCCCTGGGACCAGTGATCTCCGTACTCCTAGACCCCTGCTTCTCCTCTACCAGCTCCTCCCCACTGTCTGTCACTTGGGGCTCCCCAGACAGTCAGTCCTAGCCCAGGGCTCTGTCCACCCAGTGGCTTCAGCTTCCCGTTCCTGGGTAAAGACGCCCAGATCCAAAGTGACATGGATCTTCGCGCCACAACTGCTGAGCCTGTGAGCTCTACAGCCCATGCTCCACGAGAGAAGCCTGCCTGTGACATCCGAAGAAAGGCCCACGTGCCACGATGGGGGCCGAGTGAAGACCCAGCACAGCCAAAAATCAGAAGGAAAAAAAATGAAGTAATAGTGATCGTGCCCATCCTGGGTGGCGCTAGGCAGCTGCCCCTCGAAGGGACTCTCCACTACCCCAGGCCTGCTTTGACTGGCATGCGAGTGAGCATGCATGCTCAGTTGCTCAATGGTGTTCGATTCTTTGTGATGCTACGGGCTCTAGCCTGCCAGGCTCCTTTATCCACGAAATTTTCCAGGCAAGAGTACTGGAGTGGGTTGCCGTTTCCTCTCCAGGGGTTCCAGCAAAGCCAAACCGCAACGCTCATCTTTTGTGCAAACCGAGTCCCCAGGCTCTGAGTGCGCAGGGTGTGCTGGGCTCCGTGCGGCCAGGCGGGCGGGCCCCGGGGTACCTCGAGGATGTCGGCGTTGGTGCGGCTCTCGTGAGGCTCGCTGTACTCCGTGTACTTCAGAAGCACGCGGTCCATGTCGGTGCTGGCGTACTGGAAGAGGCGGTTGGAGCTGTTGAAGATGATGAGGGCGATCTCGCAGTCGCAGAGCACGCTCAGCTCGTAGGCCTTCTTCATCAGCCCGAACTTCCGCTTGGTGAATGTTACCTGGACTCAGTATCCAAAGGCAGGGCAGGAGACGACAAAAGTTCAGGGTGGTGAGAGGGGGCGCTGAGGGGCCTATGCTTCCTGATTTCATGCCTTTGCATGCGCTCTCTGCAACTGGACTACGCCTCACTTCTCAACTTGGCAAACTCCTACTGATGCTTCAAAACCTGGCCCAAATGTCCTCTCCTTAGCGAAGTTTTCCTTGGTCTCCAGGCAGATCCCACACTCCCTGAGCTTCCCCAGTTCTGTACCTGTCTCTGGCCCAGCACTTTGAGCTGGATGTGTTTGTGTTGAGTTCCATCTCCCCTGGGACTGGTGCTCCAGTCATCACAGAGAATCAATGAATAAATCATCACGAGAAGGAGTCAATGCTACATCTCAAACTCCGGACCCTACATCGAGTCTCCTTCTTCCCTTGCAGTTCCCCCAAATGGCCGAGCCTTTGGCCAGGCTGTGTTTCTTCTGCTAGGAAAGCCTTTCCCCCAGCCACTGTTCCACCCAGTGAACTCACCTGCCGATTCCTCTGGTCCAGAATGCGTGAGATCTGAATTTTTTTCCTCCCCATGTCCCAAGCTGGGTGGAGTGCCCTTTGTCTGGAGGTGGGGGTTGGGGAGGAGAAGAGAACAGAGCAGGTGGATGGAAAGTGAGGACAGGCACCCCAGCATACCCTGTCCTCCTCCTACCTCTGCCAGGAGACAATGGGGAGAATGAGGCGAGCTGGGTCACCCCCACATCTCACACCCTCAACCAGCCCAAGACGCATCAAATGTTCACTGAACACCTCAGACCAGTGCCTTATAAGGAAAAGGCTGACCAAGGGGGAAAGATTGAGAGGTACAGGTGCCTCCGACTGAGGCTCTAAAGCAAAACAAGCTGATGGCTGTGGGACCTCAGGGGAGCCTGACCCCCTGTCTGTGCGTGGATACCAGCGCAGTGCACTGCCCAGTGTACTGGAGCATAAAATGAGCCAGCCCACACAGGGCCCTCAGATCTGCCCTGCAGACAGCAGCTGCCGCGGGTGCACTGCCGTTATGAGCACTGGCGGCAGCCTGGAAGTCCTCAACAGGCCAGGCTGGAGGGCCATCCGATGATGGTACCCAGCAGGGCACAGTGATCTGGAAGCAAGCCTCATCCACACAGCAGACACTTTTCAACTCATTCAACCCACCCACGACAGCCCCTCCATGAGCAAAGCTGAGGGCTGTGGTTACCAGAAAACATACATTAAAACATATATTTAAAAGTTGCATTGTGTGGAAAGACTAGAAGGAAATACTCAAGCTGGGAGTCAGTGCTGGGTGAAAATTTATGGGTGAGTTTTTAAAACTTGAGATGCAACTCACTTAACATAAGATTCGCCGTTTTAACATGTGCAATTCAGTGACATTCAGAGCATTCACGACGTTGTGCAACCGTCATCTCTACCTAGTTCCAGAAACTTCACATCCTCTAAAAGGAGACCCCAGGGGCTTTGCGGCAGTCCAGTAGTTAAGACTCCGTGCTTCCACTGCAGGGCGTTGTGTTCAATCCCTGGTCAGGGAACTAGATCCCACATGCAGTTTGGCAAGACCAGAAAACCAGAACCAAACAAACCAAAAACCCAGAAAACAAGACAAAGAGAAGAGCCAGCCCCATAGCAGCCATTCCCCGCCCCCCCTTCCTCAGCCCCCAGCGACCACTAATCTATGGATTTGGCCTGTTCTGGACTTTTCTTATAAGTGGAATCATACTCTGTGTGGCCTTTTCATCTTTTTCTTTTTCATTTTTATCTTTTGAATTTTCTAACTATTCTCCCTCGGTGATTAAAGATTTCTATTTTTTAAAATGTGTGTTGGTCGGAGGTTGGGGGCCACTTCCTCGGTGGTTCAGTGGTTAAGAGTCCGCTCTCCCAGCGCAGGGGGCTTGGGTTGGATTCCTGGTCAGGGAACTAAGATCCCACATGCTGTACGGCACAGCCAAATAAACAGAAATAAAAAATGGGGGGAAGCCTAATAGAAACCCCATCCCTGACCTTCTTTCCAGTGGGAGGAGGGGGAATTCCCTGGGAAGACTTCGACTTGGAGACTTCAGACTGGGAGGAGGGGTGGGCTCATGCAAACTAGAGAGGAAGCCTGGACCCTCCTCATGGGGATCTGGGATCTCCCTGGTGGGGGCCCCAAGGTGAGCATGGGCAGGTCAGTGAGGGCAACAAGTAACCGAGACCTGGCCCAGACCTTTCCCAGCAGCCCCCAGGCAGGGCTCCTGGAATCAAGGAATCATATGGTCTGTCCTGCAGCACCCACCCCACTGTACAGAGAGCCATCCATGGCCCCCGTGACCCCTCCGCCAACCCCATGACCACACTCCACCCCCCAGCCCTCTCGTGCCAAAGGGGACTGAGGCCGTGCCACAGGCCTTCCCCAGGCTGAAGCGGGCCCATGCTCAGGCCCCAGCCAGCCTCAGACCAGAGGAGAGGTCTTCAGTAGGGGCAGCCTCTCCCTCAGCCTCAGTTTGCTGTTCTGTGAACGGGGTGGGTACGAAAGGCAGAGTACCTCGCACAAAGCCTGAGAATGAGGTCTCGGGAAGAGTAGGGAAATGCAGGTCTGTCTCTGGGAGAAAGATACCCCAGCTGGAGGGGTCTGGGGGGCTCCCATCTTCCCAAAGATCCAGAGCTGGAAATGGGAGTCACCCCAGCCTGTCATCTGCAGCCCACTAGGTCACCCCAGGCACACCCTCCACCTTCCCTGGTCTGGGTCTCAGAGTAGTCATAACGAAGTGAAGTCCAGGCCAAAACGAGCCCCCACCATGGCCCCCCAGTTCCAGCCTGACGTGCTAAATTTAACCTTTGGGGCTAATTTTAATCCTTGTCCGGAATCGGGCTAGTTCCCACGGCTGGGATGCATTATCCCCGCCCTGACAGGCCCCTGGGGACAGGAGGAGGGCACTGGCCCGGAGGTCTTGGTGCCAAGATGATTCCGGAAATGCCCCCCACGCCTGGAATCCCATGGGAACATGGGACTTGGACATGAGTCTCGGGGTCTGGAAGATCCAACTTTGGCCCCTTCTCCGTCTGTCCCCATTTTAGACAAGGACCCCCTGGCCGGGGCAGGGTTCACATAATGGGGGCGCCCCCGAGAGTCAGCAGGTCAAGAGGGGGGCTCTGAACTGAGACTCACGAGCTGAGACAGGAAGCGAGTTTTAGGCAGAAGGAACGGCAGGTGCAAAGTCCCTAAGGAAGAAGGAGACGCGTCCACAAGGCTACAGTGAGGAGAGGGGGGAGTGCAGAGGCAGGGCCACCCCGGGTCCTCTGAGCCGCAGCGAGGCCTCCAGCGTTTGCTCTAAGAGCAATGGAGAGCCGTGACGGATGGGGGTTCACCAAGAAGGGACAGGACTTTAAAAACTTGAACACGGGGACTTCCCTGGCAGTCCAGTGGTTAAGACTCTGCATTCCTAATTCAGGGGACCAGGTCTGATCCCTGGTCGGGAAACTAGATCCCATATGCCTCAACTGAGATCCAGGATGTTGCAGCTAAAACCTGATATAGCCCCAAATTTAAAAAAAAAAACACAAACACATAAACTGGTTCAGTCAGAAAACAACACAAAAACTTGGTCATAGCTGTCATGGGGAGCAAGACTGCTGGAGGCAGAGGTGTAGAGGACGGGAAGCTGCAGGGAGGCCGGAGCTGGGTGCGTCTGGGCCGAGACCGGGGTCAGGCCCCCTCTGCGCTCTGCCTCGCCCCACTGTGCTCTAGGGCCCTTTGGTTCCTCAAGAGCCCGCCAGGTCCCGGGCCATCTCTGGAGGCAGGCCTGACAGGTGTAGATGGGCTCAGGCAGGGGTTCGCGCCTTCTGACCCTTGATGACTTTGGGACCCCCAGTCTTCACCTAGGAACCAAAGTCACCCCCTGCTCTGGTCCTGGAGGGATCTACCCAGCACAGAGCTCTGATCATGCCCCTTCTGATTACACACTCCTCACGGCTCTCAGTCTGGCAGTCAAGGCCCTGCCCTAATCAGCTCCTGCCCACTGTTCTCTACCTTCAACAAAACGTCTGTTTGAAATCCCCTTTTTGCCTCTTCTGCACCTGGCCAACTCCTATTCACACTTCAAACAGCCAGCTCAAGAAATCCATTCCTCCAGGAAGCCCTCCCTGCCCTCTCACTCTGGTCTCCCACAGCCTCCATCCTCTCCTCTAGTTCTGACTCCGTGGGCTGTGGGATGAGGGGTCATATATCCACCTCTCTCCTTCTCCCCTAGCCTGGAAGATCCTCAGGACCAGTCACAGGGGTGACTGGGAAGACATGGAGCGGGCCAAGAGGGACACGTCTGAACTCCCCTCAGCTTCCCTCAACAACTTCCTCTCAGACTCCCCCAGCTGACTCCCCACCCAGAAATACACGCGCATGCAAATCCAGCCGCTCAGCGTTGACCTGCCTCAGGCCCAGGTGTGAAGGGCCAGCCAAGGAATGCAGAGGCGGAGGCCCAGGGTGTGCAGATATATTTGTGCTCACATGCAAATCCCCACCCTGAGCCGCAGACAGACCTGGCGGCCAGTTCTCCAGATGTTGGCGTGATGGTGATCGGAACTGCTGGGGGGAGGTGGTGGTGCGTGCTGAATGTGCAGGGCACGAGGGGGGAGGCTGAGGCTGGGAGAGGCGGAGGCTGGGGAAGGCCTCTTCTGGGCACAACCTCCCCTGCCACCAAGGTCCAGCTAGAAAGCCTAGGGCTTATTGCATCTGCTCAGCAGAGGGGCAGAGGTGAGCCCATCGACCCAGGAAAGGGAAGAAGAGCCAGGATAAATCCAAGAGGGCCCCTCAGTGGAGAAAGCTTGCAGCTGGGCCTCAGTGGGAGGGCTGGATGGGGCCTGAGCGCACGGGCAGGGGAGTGGGCATTTGAAGTCAAGAGTCCAGTACCTCCCTACCCCTAGCTTTGTACCCCACTTACCAAGTGTCAACTGTGTGACGACCATTGCAATCAGCTGACCTCAAAAGCAGCAGAAAGCTTACGTAGACCAATGACCACAGAAAATTAAAAAAGTGTCCCGAGACGTACCATTAAAAGGATAGCAGGCCCCTACGGTCTTATAGCTGTTTTATTAAACCTTAGAGGACAGGAAAGTGAAGTGTTCTTTAAACTAACTCAGACCTTTAAAAACAGGGACACTCCAAGTCATTTTAATGAAACTCTTATAGGTCAGAACCTAAGTCTAAAAAGAGACTGACCACAAAGGGGGCAATGTTAGTAGCCAGGGATTCAGGGAAGACCTCTCGGAAGAGCTGACGTTTGAACTGAGACCAGAGGCACAAGAAAGACACAGGCAACGAAGGGAAGAGTCAGTGAGGAAATCTGGTGGAAGGGTGTTCCTGGCAGGGGAGCTGCAAGGCCGGAAGTTCGGAGTGCTCATGAGTTTGACATTTTGAAAACAGCAAAGTAGTCTGAATGGCTGGACAACGTGAACAAGGTGGGTGGGTGGTGGTGGGCGTGCGGTTTGGATCATGTAGGTCCTTGTGGGCCACAGTGAAGAGTGTGGGTTTTACTCTGAGGGCATTAGGGAGCTATAGGGAATTTGGGGGGCAAAGGAGTACCTGGATATGATTTTGACGGTTTAAAATCCCCCCGTGTTTTCATGCATTGCTGGTGGGAGGGGAAAGAAGAAAAGCCACTCTGAAAAACTGTCTGGCATCTACTAAAGCTGAACAAGCAGCTGCCCTCCAACCCAGCGATCCTTCCCCTCCTCTTGCATTCACCGAAGACAAACGGGCCCATGTAAGAAATCACGCAAACAAGAACATCCTCAGCGACTTCATTCACCATAGCCCCAGACTGGAAATGATTCAAATGCCCTCAGTGGGAGAACTGACAACCACTTTCTCGTAAATTCTATGATGGGCTACTAGACAGCACAGAAGAAGGCTGTGTCTCAGCTCCACGCAACCGCACAGGTGCGCGGAGCTCCCAGATCACGGGCTGATTCAACAGTACTGGGCTCTGCAGAGGGGACATGCCATGTGATTCCACTGATACGAAGTCCCGGAACAGGCAAAACTCACCTCCAGTGATGGATGTGAGCACAGTGGCCACGCTAAGCAGGTGCTGTGACAGGAGCAAGTCAGGGGGCTGGAGTGTTCTGCTCCCTGGACCAGCTGCATTCAGTTGGTGCAAGTTTTTTAGCCCTATTCCAGTGATTTTTGCATTTCCCTCTACGTGACTTAACCAAAAGGATTTTTTAAAAAGTATCCCCCTGCCCCCACTCAGGTTGCTGTGACGACAGCATCTGTCTGGGCAGGAGTGAGATGACAGGGAGAAGCTGGGGCAGACGTCCAGGCAGGAGATGTGGGGCCCAAACTGAGACCGGGGCTGCAGGAAGGCAGAGGATGGGCTGTTTGGCAACCGAGGGGACAGGATATGCTGGTGGCATATGCCTGAGGCTGGAGGGAGCCTGGGGTCTCAGGCCTGAGCATTATTTGTGGGGGAAACTGAGGGTGTGTGCGGTGCATGCATGCACGCTAACTCATGTTCAACTCTTTGCGACCCCATGGACTACATGGCCCGCCAGGCTCCTCTGTCCTTGGAATTCACCAGGCAAGAATACTGGAGTGGGTTGCCATTCCCTTCTCCAGGGGATCTTCCCAATCCAGGGGTCAAAATCAAGCCTCCTGAATTGTAGGCGGGTTCTTTACCGCTGAGCCACTGGGGATGCCCCATACCAGGGGCACACAGGAAGATCTCACAAGCACCCGGAGCATGACTAAGTCTCACTGTGACACCTGTGGTCACAAAGTCCATCAACAAGCACCCCTGAAGTCCTCCAGGCCATGACTGTGACCTCCCTCTAAGAGGCCTCTCAGCACCCTGGTGATGGAGGTGGAGGTCTGGAAGGAATCCCACCCTCCCACTCACCCTTCACTGTGGGCCTCTTCCTGTGGAAGGACTCAGCTTTCTCATCTATAAATGGGAGCGAGAATCCACCTGCCACCAGCGGAGGAGGAGGGCGCAGTGGAGGGGTCTTTCGACCTTGTCTCTGGACTCCCAGAAGCCAGAAGGCAGAGGAGCTTTGGAGCTGGGGGTGCTGAGTCAGCATGCCATCTCATGAGGCCACGGGGACCCTTCCTGTAGCAGGCTGGGTGACATCAGGCCCCTACCTGCCCCTCTTCCATAAAGAGGGTCATGGAATCCTGATCTCAAAGGCTCTGCAGTGAGGGTCTGAGATAAAAGACCAGAGTTCCCCTTCTCGGCTCTTGGTGGGGCTCTAATGGAGGGGCCAGCAGCAGAGTTAGGCTGCCCGACCCTTGAGCCCAGAGGCCACAGTGTGGCGGGGGACCCAGGCCGGGAAGGAGGGGAGGAAAGGAGAAGTGAGAGGCAGGTGGGTGGTGGGGGGAGGTGAGGGCCCAGGGGACGTGGCGAAGCGGGGAGGGGTCGCTGCGCCTGGGCCCGGCAGCAAATGAGGCCAGCAGCCCGGCCTCACGCAACCCAGGCGGTGGTTTCATCACCTGTTCCCCAAGCACCTCGTTACGGGCGACAGGAAGAGCCCCTTGGAAAGTCGGGACCCCCCCTTCCCTCTCTTGAGGGCTCCGGAGGCTCTGACCCCAGCTGCTGGAGACCCTCCCCCACCTCAGCCGGGGCCCTGGGCCGCCTCCTCCCCTGGGAGCCTGGGGAGATGGAGGCCCAGGTTGGGGGGGGCACTGTGGGTGACCTAGGGGCTGGCTAGCCCACAGCGGCCCCTCTCATGCCCTCAGGAGAAGGCGGGCTCTGGCAGTGACTCCTGTGTGGCCAAGCTTCTCCAGGCCTGTTTCCTACCCCAGAAGATGAGGAGAGCAGGGGACACCTCCCTGAGATGGGGGGCTCTCTGAAGTAGGCGTGGTTGAGATGCTGTATCCCTCTTTCTCTATGCAGGCAGCAGAACTCCTTAGGGTCTTCTCCCCTCAGCCCGGGGGTGCCCAGGTCAGACTGAGGGCACCAGGCAGACCCAGGAGGGGTGCTGGGGACAGGCGGCTCAGGGAGAAAGTCCTTCCTCACACGTACAGATGGGGGTTTGGGAGGCTCCCCTCATAGGGTGACTCCCCCAAACACATGAACCACCCAGAACACGTGCAGTCCACTGGTCTTGTAGACCCCTCCCAAGCCCACATGGCTCACCAAACACACGTACCCTGCAGACCACACACAGATGCCCAATTACACACAGCCCTCTCTCACACACACAGACTTCCCAACGCATGCCAATCCCCCAAATGCACACAAACCCTCATTATATGTAGACACCCCCAAACACACCATGACCCCAACATGTAACCTTTCTAGACACACACAGAGCTCCCCCAAACACAGGGACACTCCCCAGACCCATGCTGGTCCCCCATTCCAAGCGGGCACCTGGGTGCTGGTCCCCCATTCCAAGCGGGCACCTGGGTGCTGGTCCCCCATTCCAAGCGGGCACCTGGGTGCTGGTCCCCCATTCCAAGCGGGCACCTGGGTGCTGGTCCCCCATTCCAAGCGGGCACCTGGGTGCTGGTCCCCCATTCCAAGCGGGCGCCTGGGTGCTGGTCCCCCACTACAAGCAGGCCCCTGGACACAGATCGGGCCTCTAACTCTGCAGTGTATCGGCCACCCTCTGGCTCCCTGAGGCAGGGTGGGAGCACTCTCCAGGGGAGAGATGCAGGCTAGGGGGTGGGGGTTCTGAGGGTGGGGCGAGGGGCCAGGAGGGCCTCAGGGATCATATGTTTGGGCACCGCATGGGGACCGCAGGCTGCATTGGTGCAGGCGGCAGCGTTGTGGGCATCTTTGGGTAGTTCTGGGGCCTGGTGGGGTGGGGGTTGAGGGTGGGATGCGTTACCCACATGCAGCTCTGAATCCCAGACACCCAGAAGGTTCCAGGTGGAGAAGGCCCTTTGCGGAGGGAGGTCCCTTTGTCTATCGGTCCCTCTGACAATCATGGGGAAACTGAGGCCCAGTTGGGAACCCTCAACCGCCCCCCTTCCACAGACCCCTCCGCAGGCCTGCTTCCAGGAGGGCCCAGCGTGGCTGTGTGCTAAGGGGTCTGCGGGCTTGGCTGTGGCGGGGGGCTTGGCCAGACCGGGGTTCCCACCCTGGCTCCACTGCACAGTCGCTGCTTGACGTGCTCCGAGCCTGTTTCCTCATCTATGCAGCGGGCCCTGGCACCCGCTCACCTGTGTCACCACTTTAGGAAGGCCGCATCTAACAGCAGACTCGCTCACCTTCTGCCCCATTCCTGGCACCTGAGACATCAGCCCCAGACAGACCTGCCTCCTCTCCATCGCCAGGTCTTTGCCCCGCCGAGCCCTCTGTCCCGGAGGCCCTTCTCAGACTCACCCAGGTTCGAGAAGCTGCTACGTGTCCTTCAGGGCTGGGCAGAAACCTCTCTAGGAGTGCTAATCTCCCCAGAGCAGACTTCTCTTGCCCTGTGTAGCTTAGTGATTTGTTAGTTTCTCTGATGATCGTGTGTGTGTTGGTCGCTCAGTCATGTCCAACTCTTTGGGACCCTATGGACTGCAGCCCACCAGGCTCCTCTGTCCATGGGATTCTCCAGGCAGGAATACTGGAGTGGGTAGCCAGTCCCTTCTCTAGGGGAGCTTCCTGATGCAGCGATCAAGCCCAGGGCTCCTGCACCGCAGGCAGTCTCTTTACCATCTGAGCCCAAGGAAGCCTCTCTGATGCTCGTACTGCGGCTCTGAGAGGTCCATTTCATGAGGGCAGAGACGGGGCCTTCCCAGTGCCCAGCACAGAGTAGGTCTGCACCACCCTTCCTTGAACGAGCCAGCCAACAACTGCTTAACAGATGGAAGAGACGTCGGCAACGGGTTCCATTTTCTTTTAAACACCTCGTGGCTCACGAAACAAACTTGAGGCCCCATCTGGCCCACAGGCTGCCAGTGTGAGAGGCCCCCCAACATCCTCACGCTAAACAGCCTCCAGCACAACGGCCCACTGCATGGTGCTCATGCCTCTCTCAGTCCACGTCCCCACGCCCACCTCGGAAGGAAATTGCGTCCTGAAGTCATGAGGGCCCGGCTGCCCTGGCCGTGGCAGGTCCCGCCAGGAAGGCTGGTTTCTGCCACAGCCACTGCAAAATCGACTCACTGCCCCATTCGCCTCCCGTGGGGCTTAGGACCCGTACCCCTGGGGCTGGGAGAGACCGTACATTCAACACCCAGCCCTGCTATCTCACACAAGTCAGGGCCCTCGCCCAGTCCAAGGGCCCCAGTGATGTCCCCTAAGCTGCAGTGGCAGTCTCAGGAACGGCCCAAGGCTTCTCTCTCTTTGTTCCAGAGAAAGATGTCCCCATAGGGCCCCAGAAATTCATCCCCAGAGGCCTGGGCCTCCCTGCTTGGGAAATTAACACATCTGTCAGAGCTGGGCGGAAGGGACTCATCCCACATCCCAGCAGAGCAGAGATGCAGCCAGTGGCGAACCCACCCTGGGGCCCCTGGGGTGTCCCTGGTCCCCACTTTCTTCCCCCAGAAATGTCTATGGCTCACCAAGTTGTTGGGGATACAAGGGCAGGGAGGAGACAGACCCAGCCTGACCTTCTGCGCTGCCCTGTCTGGTGAGGGAGACGACAGACACATCACGGTGTCAGGAAGACTTTAACATTGGAATTCTACAGGGGGAGGCAGAGGGGAGGTGGTGCAGAGAAAGCTGCTTTGAACAGCGGGGCCAGAAAAGGCCTTCTGAAAAGGGAAACACAAGGAGGAGGGAACCACAAGGAGGAGAGTACACCAACCCTGCAAAGATGTGGAGAATGGTAGGTGCAAAGGCCCGGAGGTGGGCATGTGCCAGGTGGGTTCCAGGTATGGCGGAGGTTGGCACTGCTGAGAATGGGTGAGCAATGGGCAGCCAGAAGCAGAGGGGAGCAGGGAGGCCACAGGGGACTTGGGAATCAGGGTGAGAGAGAGGACTGCGGAGCAACTGAGTCCTGGAGGGTGTACGAGCCTGGGGCGGGGGGCGGGGACTGCGGTATGATTCTGGATTTTCAGCAGCCCCAGCGGCTGCTGTGAGGAGGAGCCCTTTAGGTGCAGGGCAGCGTCCAGCGGGAGATGAGGCTCTGGTTGTGGAAACGGGACAGAGGCAGGCCTGTGTCGCCGCAGTGACTCGTGGTGACAGCTGCCCTGCACTGTTCCCTTCTGCAGACCCCCAGCTCAACCTCTAGTGAGCATGAACCTGGATGGGGTCAGACAGGGAAGCTGACAGGCCTGAGGCCTGCTTGGCCCCTGGTGCAGGGTGGGGTGAGGTGGGCCTGGATGGGGCTCACAGCACTCCACTCGGTCATGGTTCAGATGGCACCTCCTGTTTCTGGGTGCCTGCTGTCTGCCCGGGGCCCACACTCCACCTCATTTACACACAGGACCAGCCTGACTCAGATAGCCCAGTGAAGCGGAGGTGGCCGCCCTGTTTTACACAGCAGGAAGTGGGCTCCTTCCCAGGGCCACACAGTGGGACCCCAGATCCTCATTCAAGTGTGGGTTTGTATCCCATGGCTGTCCAGCTGCACCCAAACCCAGCCCCCCTCAGTCCCCCAACCCAGTCCGAGAAGTGGGCCTGGGTACTAGTGGGGTCTGAGATACTCATTTCTGGACTGCCTGGGGCCAACGGGCAGCCTCACAAGGCCCCCAAGTTGCAGGCACAGGGAAGCCCTTTGGGGGTGCTGAGAAATGGGATCCAGTCCTTGTGTTCACCTGACTTGGATTCATGAGCCTGGGTAGGGGTGACCTCTGCTACCCCAAACAGGATCCCAGGCGTGTGATAAATCCTCTCCAAAAAATGACATCTGTCTGCAAGTGCCTATGTGCCTCAAATCTTCCGGAAGGTCAAATCCCCAACATGTCTACACTCATTGCATCTGAGTTAGGGTGACAAATGACCTTAATTCCCTCTCTCCTCTAATTTGCATTTTCCAGATGTCTGCCTGGTTGGGTAATGATTTAATGAAATCAATCATTACTTGGAGATGGGAAGTAAGACGAGCTCAGATTGCTTAGGTCACAAGGGCATCCAGAGAGCTCAGAAAAGGGCAGTGATCTGTCTGAGGTCACACAGAGAGGGGCAAGAAGAAGCTGCGGCCAGCCCGTCACTGCTGGCTTTTGTTCTCCTAGGGTCCGAGGGGCAGCCTGGAGCCCATCCTTTCTCTGAGGGGCCTGGGTGTTTCCACCTGGACTCAGTCTTCGCTCCTGCAGTGGCAGCTTCAGACTAGATAGTGAGTTTCCAGCTGTCACAGGTGAGACCCCAGGACCCTCAATGTCCCCAAATTCCATTCCCTGGAAGCCAAGATTCACTTCTGGACTTAGACAGGTGAAGGAAGGCAGGTATGGGGACAGGAGGGAGCAAGGCTTTCTCCCAAAGCTCGTTGACTTTTGGGATCAAATTCCACACACTTGTCCTTCTAAGTCTAAATACTTTTTTGAACCCCATTCCCTTCACCTCAAGAGTCTGCAAGTGCTCAACCCCAGGCGCCAAAGGTCCAGAGGTCCTGACCTCCTGTGAGGGTTCTCAGCTGGGTCAGGCAAAAGGCCTCATCTGTGTCTGACCTCTCAGGTATGCAGCTTGGGGACAGGGAATAGCCTGGGACTCCAGCTGGTGAGTCCACTGCCCAGGACCCTGAGAGACACAGAGGGTGGGGACCATAACCAGGACAATAACTCGGCCACCAGTTTGTCATATGCTGACAACCTCGGGGGGCTGTGACTACTGTTCCTCCGATGAGATACTGAGGCATGGGGAGGAAGTGGCCCAGGCACTTGTGGTCCCCTGCTCAGGGCTCCGTGTCCACGGTCCTGCCCACAGCCACAGAGGTGCCCTGTGGGCCCAGCCGAGGCCCCTGGTTCACTGCACGAGATGCAGACCCCACAGGGTGGGTGAGGGTCACGGCGGTCACAGGCACACGTGGGTGCCATGCCACATGAAGGTGCAGGGCCGTGACACACGAAGGCACACTCACAGCAGGAAAGCAGGGGACTGTGGTTGTGCACCGGGGCCTCCGGGATGCACAAAGGGGTGTGCCCCAGGAAAAGAAACCACTGGAGCTCACAGACGCATACCAGAGTCTCATGGCACCACGACTTTAGACACACAACTCCCCAACTGACATTGAAACCTTCAGTAGCATGCCCTTTGGACACACAACCTCTCAGCGATGACACACACTCCCTCAGACATAACTCCTGGACATGCAAACCCTGGGACACTCACCCTTTTGGACACACAAACCTCTCAGGAACACAACCCTTGAAAAGCCCCTCGAACACACCCCTCAGATTCACACCCCTTGGACATATACCCTTTGGACACAAACCGTGGACGCATAGCCTCTCAAACTCACAATCCTAGGGCTGCAAACCTCTTAGACACAGCTCTCCCGCGTCCAGCAGCACCCTCGGACCTTCAAACTCATCCCAGCCCACAGATGCCATTCAAAGGACGCTGTACAGACCTCGGCCCGACGCGAGACGCACTTGCTCCACCTGGACCCTCTCGCACTGACCGGGCGGCAGCGGCTCAGAACTCGGACAGAGCGCCGGGCGGCCACAGGGGCCTTCTGAGCCGGCGGCCCCGCCCCCTGGGAGCTGATTGGGCGCGACGTAAATTTGCATAGAGGGCGAGCCCGAGGGCTGCGGTGGGCGGGCACTTGGGCGTGGCCGGGCCCCCGGAGTTCCGGGACCGGGAATCAGACGCTGGAAGACTATGAGATGGGGAAATAGTATAATGAGGGATGGGCACACGGAAGGGGGCTGGATCAGACTTGCCAGGCATCCCCCGCTGTCAGTGGGCGACCCTAACCTTACCACTGAGCCTGACCCTAATTCGGACCCTGTCTGTAACCCCTGCTATCTCCTACTCTGGACTTACTCCAATCTAAGTGAAATATAACTCCAATCGGGACCCTGAGGCCCCAGACCTAGAGACCTTCTCGCAGCCAGCCCTGACCCTTGCCCTCACCCAGATGCAGGGACTGCAGAAGAGGCTTCTGGGATCGCTTGTGGCCTCACCCAGCTGCGTGCCTTCTGCAGCGGCATGTGTAACCCACATGCTTCGACAGGAGGGTAACAGAGCCCTCGGTAACTGGGCACCCTCCTCCTGAAGTGGTCACCTTCCGGGACTCGACCCCTCTCTGGGATCCCAGCACCACCCAGGACAGGTCCCAGACCCAGAGGGGGATCAGAGCAAGATTAGGGAGTGAATCATGGTGGAAAGGATTCCAGGATGAATATGACTTTGGACTGGGTGATCCTGGAGAAGCCCCCAGTCTGGAGGGATTCCCCCAAAGAGGAGCATTTGTAATGGGCCTTGAAGCATGAGTAAGAGTTTGTCACTGGTGAGTTTTTCCAAGAGGACTTGCAAGGGGGCAGAGAAAGTGAAGAACATTCTTTGGTGGGGAAAGATGAAACCTGAGCAGTGAGTGGAAGTAGATTGGGCTGGGGGCCCTTTAAAGGAGGGCTTGGAGATAGGAGGAGGGGGTCCATTTGGGGCAGATGAAAGGGGAGAGTAGATGAGCTGCAGTGGCTGTCTGTCATTCTCAGAACACAACAGATGATCAGACCTCTGGACTCAGGAGGGGACATGTGGCGATATCAGTATGTGAGGGACACTGAGGAAGGAAACAGAGGTCCTGGAAGGCTTGTGCTTCTCCCCACACAGCAGTTTCCCCATCCGCAACATGGGCAGTTTGCACCCCTAGCCTGGAAACAGATTTTTCTTTGGGAAAAAAACAAACTAGGGTTGGTGGGCATCAGGTTTCCTGCCTCTCCCACCTCATCCTTGTTGCCCTTCAGTGCCCAACACCAGATGTTCGGGTGACCCAGGCCAGGCTGGGAGCTTCTGCCTAGGCTCCAAGGCACAGAACAAGTCCTGCAGAGTGTGGAGGTGGCTAGGGAGCCCCGGGCCCCTCGAGGGCCGCTCTGTTTACCCGAGACCGCCCGCTTGCCTCTGATGCAACAGGCAGGCTCTGGTTACGTGAGCGCAGCAGCTGGAGCAGCCCTGGGGGCAGCCGGAGCTGAGCCAGCTGAGGATGCCCACCGTGGGGCTCACCTCCCGCCCCTCCCACCGCTGGGGCCCCTCCTGCGCTCTCGCCCCTGCCGCGTGGCCCGCTTCCACCTCCCTCGTTCCCAAACCCCCTTCCCAACCCCGTCCAGACCCTCTTCCGTCATTCAGTTTCCTATAATGGCTCCTTCTTTTCGCCTTTACCCTGTTCCTGTCCTATACGTGCGCCCGTCACTGACTGTGTTAGCCCGTGTGGGCCCACATCCTCCCCTGGGGCAATCGGGAACCTTGACCTCAGTCTTTTCTGATGAGGGGACCCTCTTAGGAGCTGGAGTAAGAGACTGGGGGTTGAAAGGGAGATTTCAGGGGAGACTGGAATAGAAAGGGCTGGAGAGGGGGACGAGGCCTGGCAGATAGGGAAGGTGGACAGGGGTGGGAGGGTAAGTGGGTACAGAAGCTGCTTCCCCCAAGTCTCCCTTCTCCATATCTTCTCCCAGAATGTCAGCAGGGGAAGCCTTTGATGGCTCCTCCATGGTAAGGGCAGTGTTTCCCAGTGGGTAGGGCTTCAGGCTTCAAGGACCCTGGGTTCCGACCCCTTCTGACTCCCACAGGCTGTGTGACCTCAGGCCAGTCACTTCACTCCTCTGAGCCTGTTTGCTCATGTGAAAAATGGGGACAACAGTGGTGCCTCCTCAGGGGTAGAAGTGCTTCAAGCTCGGTCTCCAATACCCTCTCCTCCTCCAAAAGCCTTCATTATCCCCCTTCCATCTGGTGTCCTGACACCCCCGTTCCTCCTTCCACCTCAGCACTGGCCCAGAGGTTCAGAAATGCCTGCGTTCGTCTCTGTCTCCTGGAGTCTGGGATCTCCTTGCGATTGGGCTGTGTGTTGTGATAGCACAAAAGGGGTGTTTTCATGGGTTTCTTGAAAAACTGGAGAGGTTCTGAATAGTCTAGGGGTCTGGGGACCAACCTTGGGGCAACCATCCCCTTGCTGAGGGATGAGGCGGGGCTGGCAAAGGGTCTTCCTAGGGGCAGGACCCTCTGAGAGGGCAGGGCAGGAGTGAAATAAAAACCAGGATTTGGATCAGGGCTAAAAACAGAAAGTCAAAATTCATGTCTGATTCCTGTCCTGACCACCGTGGACCAACCATAAGCAAGTCACTGCCCTCTTGGGCCTTCTTTTACTCCGTCCAGAGATCTGAAAGAGGGGTCCCACACGTTACCCAGGGAGCCCTTCCAGGTTACCTCCACTCTCACGGGCGCTAGGATCCCTACTTGAATGTCTCTTGGCACGAGGAGGTCGTTTCTGAGAGCAAGTCTTAGTGAGCTAGGGAATCCCCACACCCTCCACTCTGGTGAATAGATAAAGCCACTAGTGCATGGGGGCAGGTGCGAGGTCTTTCTGGGTAGTGGCCTCTCGAAGTCTTATTTCACTTTCTGGATAACTGGAGCAAAGCCGCATGAGGTGAAAAAGGGCAGAGGGTCACATTGCACTCTCGAGGATCTGCCCAGACTGCGGACAATGACCGCTCAGAGGCGCAGAGCCCCGCCAAGGCTTTGCCTCTTGCGCCCCCTGGCGGTCATCGGGGGTGGGACGTTCGCCAGGTGGTGGATTAGTCGCTAAGCAGCATGGCACCCCACTCCAGTCCTCTTGCCTGGAAAATCCCATGGAAAGAGGAGCCTGGTGGGCCGCAGTCCATGGGGTCGCTAAGGGTCGGACACGACTGAGCGACTTCACTTTCACTTTTCACTTTCATGCATTGGAGACGGAAATGGCAACCCACTCCAGCGTTCTTGCCTGGAGAATCCCAGGGTCTGGGGAGCCTCATGGGCTGCCGTCTATGGGGTCGCACAGAGTTGGACACGACTGAAGCGACTTAGCAGCAGCAGCAGCAGCATCCGACTCTTGCGACCCCACTGACTGCAGGGGGGCCAAGCTCTGTCCATGGGATTCTCCAGGTAAGAATACTGGAGTGGGTTGCCATTTCCTTCTCCAGGGGATCTTCCCCACCCAGGGATCAAACCCGGGTCTCCTGCATTGCAAGCTGATTCTTTACCAACTGAGCTATGGGGGAAGCCCCAGGGACGTTCACCAGGAATGAAGGGCAAATTGGCCATAGGAATGAAAGGCAAAATTAATCACACCCCCTGGGTGCGCAGGACTTGAGGTGGTGGTGGGATCTGACAACCCACAGTCCCGCACAGACCTCTTTGAGAGTACTATTAGTCCCTGGCTGAGGTCGTGTTCAGAGGCTGTGGGTGATAGGGAGCCTTGGAAGGTCTAGGGCACCCCATGAGTGCTCCCCACTAGCTCACTGTGCCTGAACCATCCAAGGCTGGCCCTCGGATTCATGAGATTACATCACTAAGCTGACCATCTAGGGGGTGTGAGCTCTGGGGCCAGGGTTGGTCTGTCTGGCTCACCAGGGCATCCCCTGGGGCAGACAGGTCCTAGCTCAGACAGATCAGTGTTTGCTGGATAAATGGCTTCATGGTGGAAGGAGAGATGGACAAGAGGTGCTTTCAGAGCAGATGAAGACAGAGTGTCTCGGGGAGGTGGGGGGCAACTACATACCAGTCAGGGCCTACAATAGTGAACCTGAGGCTCCTCCCTCCAAACTGAGTTAGGGCAGAGGGAAGACAGAATGGTGGCCCCCAGACCCCCAGAACACCCTAGCAGAGAAGACGGAGGGCTGACCGTTTCCTGATGGCGGGAGGCAATTATTTCCCCATCCCTCCTCCCAGGCCCACAGGCCCCTCTACAGCCCCAACACCCCACCGGGACCCTCTCTGCCCCCCACCCCTCCTAACCACTTTACAGGGCCAAGTTAGGGGATGCTCCCAGAGCAGTGAGCCTGGGGCCCATCCTGGCTGTACCCTCAACAACTCCATTCTGATCGCCCTGATAGATTTTGCTGGGCACTGTGTTGGTGCATAGCTGACCCTAGAGCCATACAAACCACAGGCCCTGATCTCCTAGGCTTGGAATCCTCAGGGATCAGTGTGGGATCTCCTCAAGTCAGCAGAAACCGGCTCAGATCAATTTTGGCAAATGCAGTGATTTTAGGGACTCATGAAACTGAAGAATTAAGATTTTTCTAGTATCAGGCACAGCTAGATCCAAGGTCCCAGGCAATGTTCTTAGGTTCCACGTTCCATCTGCTGAGCTTACCAACCCGAGAAAGAAGATGGTATTTTTTGTACTTTTCCAGCAAAATCTTCAGGGAAGACCTCTTGTTGGATCACATGCCCCTCTCAAACCAAGCACTGTGACCTGGGAGATGGGGCGCTCTGATTAGCCAGGCCAGGGTCCCACACCTACCCCTGGGGTCAGGGTGTCTTCTCTATATGGCCTGAGCTTGGGGTGGGCATTTCTGTTTGAGGCAGAACACAGTCCAGGCAGGCAATTACACAAATGTCTGCCGCAGCCTGTAGAGAAGGCTCCAATCCACGCTTTCCTGTCTAGATGGAGTAAGGTAGGACCAGAGAGGGTGAGAGCCAGGCCCCATGTCACACAGCAAGTCAGAGGCAGGGCTGGGGCCACATTAGACCAGGGTCTCCTCCCCCCTAGCTGTGTCACGCTGCACAAATGACGGCACCTCTCAGACCCTCTCTTCTCCCATCTGTATTCGGGGCGGCATCTCCCTTACAGGGCCGTCTGAGGATGAAGGATGAGCACTGTGAAGTGCCCGGCACAGAGCTGGACACACAGCAGGCGTGTGGTCGTGGCAGCAGTTACTGGTCCGAGGGGCCATGGCCATGTCCAGGGCCAGTGAGGGGTGGCTAAGAACCCAAGGGCAGCAAAGTCTCGTCTCAGAACGTTCATGGCTGGCCCAGAGGCAGGAGGGATGCGCTGGCCACACTTGCTTGGTCTTCAGTCCCTGCCAAGTCCCATAAGGTTGTGTCAGAGTCCAGCTTTGGTCAGGCTAGGGGAGTAGAGATGAGGGTCAAGGTGAGCTCTGAGATGCCCCCAGGGCTTCAGGGGAGCCCCGATGAGGTGGCATCGGAAGCAAGATCCTGGGTGGGGCCAAGAGAAGAGGTGAAGTGCCGGGAGTCAGAGTCTGGGTGTGAATCCCGGCATTTCCGGTCACGATGCTGACCCTGCCTTGGCTCTCCAAGCCTCATTCCTCTTCTGCAAAATGGGGATGTGTGTAGGGCCCTGGGCCTGGAGAAGCAGGGAAGACCAAGACTTGCCCTGTGAAAGGTCACCGATAACCCTGTGGGGGCGCCATCTGGGGAACAGTGGGAGTGGAGGCTCTGAGAGGGGTGTGGGGCGGCAGCTGTGGGGAGAAGAGCAGGCTCTGTAGCGGCAAAGGTGGGATCGGGAGGCGCCGCAGAGCACTTTGTTCTGAGGGGGTACAGCAGTCAAGGGACAGCAGATGACTCGGGGCGCCCATGGCTGGCCTGGAGCCTCCGGGCAGGCGCAGGAGAAACACGCTGGGTGTGGAGGGGGTAGAAGGGGCCGCAGGGCAGCTTCCTGAGGCGTGAGGGTGGGTGGGACCAGGGCACAGGACGCAGGAGATGGGGGCGTGTGGCTCCAGGGATGGTGGGCAACACTGGGTGGTGAAATGGGGTGGGCTGCTGACCCCCTTGGCAGCCCTTCTTGCTCCAGGGTCTCCCAGGGGTCCCCTGAGCAACTCCACAATCCATAGTGTTCCTCACTACCCCAACAGCCAGAGCCAAGCCCAGCACGTGGCAGGAACCCCAAAGGAACTCTGACTGCACACCCATGAATGCTGCCACCTCCTGGCACTCAGGGCTGCTGCTCAAGGAGGCACAGGGGTCCCTGTCCCCACCCAGGCCTCCCCTGACCCTCTGAGAAGACTTCCGCAGCGCAAGCACACACCACGGCAAATGAGGAGGCTCTGAGAGCTAAACAAGCCACGGGCACGGTCAGCCCCTCGGCACCTCCAGTCTGCCCGTGTCTGCCCTGCATGAGCACAGAATGACAAGACGCCAGGCCGGTCTTGGTGCCCTGCCCTCCTCAGATGGCCAACCACACCTCCCGGTACTAGCCCTCCTGTGGTCCTCTCCCATTGGTCCCAGTCCTGGCCACATGACTGGCCTTGACCAATGGGACGCCCGTAACTGTGCAGCAAGGGAAGGCTGAAGAAGCGTGTGCACCCTGGGCACTCAAGCACCAGGAGGCGCCTGCGCTGGCCCGCCAGAGAGTCCACATGGAGGACTAGACACTCCCCGCAACACCAGGCAGCGCTGGTCAAGGGCCAGACGCGAGGCTACCTCAGAACACCGGACCCCATCAAGAACCACGGATGGCCCCCACAGGAGCCCGGCAAAACGGCCTGGCCAAGTCCAGCCCAAACTGCAGAACTGTAAGCAGGCAGATGACTGGTGTCATAAGCTGCTAAGCTCGGGGACAGTTTGTCACGCAGCAGTAGCTGACTGCCGCAACAGGCATCACCGTATGTAGTGAGGTCCTCTTTGCCGCTAATGAACCACCGTGACAGAAGGGAACAGCAGAGACCAGGGTGGGCAGGGACTTGCTCAGGGTCACACGGCAGGTCACCAGTAGAAAGAGGATTCCGGAGCCGGGTGGATAACTGCCATGCTGGGCTCTGCCTGAGACAGTGGGTAAAGCAAGCAAGCGGCACATGGAGGGTAGCGAAAATGGCGCTCTGCTCTTCTTGAAGGGCAGGGGCCCTTGGGATCCAGACAGGGTCTGTGGCCTGGATGAGAAGCAGGAAGACGACAGAGAGCACCAGGGAGACGGGCTGACAACAGCCCTGCGCAGCAGAGCGCACCAGGTGCCCCTACCCTCTAGCTTCCCACAAACGAAGCCCAGGGAGAAAACCCCAGTGGTTAGTCAAGCAGGTCCCTCCTCAGATGCTGAGGAGATGGGTTAGTTCAGAGCTCGGAGCAGAGGGGCTCCAGGTCCACTTGGCACTGACCTGGGTCAGAGGGGCCGAAGCACCTCCAAGTCTCTTCCGGGATCAGGCTGAGGAGGGTGGGAGTGGTTCCTCGGGGCTGGAACAAAACACGTGCAGCGTCTATGAGGCTGAGGTCCAAGGCCCTGAGACGTGCTTGGCTAGACTGGATTGCACACTGGGGTCACGCTCCAGTCTCCCAGCACTCCTGGCCTGAGCCTTCAGGGTATCCTTTGTAAAAATAGGACCAGCTACCCACTTCAGAGGTTGCAGCTGGGTCTCATGTAGGTCTGGGAGCTTCAGATCCCTGGGGCTTGCGAAGAGAGGCAAGAGGGGGTGAATGGCTACTACACAGCTGCTGCTACTGTTCTTTCAGGGGCACAAGCAGGGCTTCTGGAAGCAGCTGGGCAACGGAGCTGAAAGCAGGAGCTATCGGTTTTGTGGCCTTGCTGTGGTGGTGGGGGGGGGGGTACTGTGCAAAGCTTGCTGCAGTGAACTCCAGTCCCAGTGGCTGTCACCCACCCGAGGCAGAGAAGCCAGGTGGTGATTTGGTGAACCCCCAAGAACCCCGCTCATGCTACCCTCAGAGGGCAGGTCACTGCACATCCCTTCTTACACATATGCGAGGCTTTTTTGGTTTTGGCAGTTCTTGTGTCTGTTATCACACCCAGCAACATAAAGGGGTTTTCTTCCTTTCTAAAGCCTTGTGGGGGACACGCATGCCAGGACCCCACACTGCAGGAGTCAGACCCATCTCAAGGCTGAGTGACAGCTTACAGCAGGTGCTGCTACAGCCGCCCTTGGGTCGCTAAGCTGTTTGACTCTTCTCGACCCTATAGCCCACCAGGCGCCTCTGTCCATGACTCCAGTCAGGAATACTGGAGTGGTTGCCACTGCCTACTCCAGAGGATTTTCCCGACTCAGGGATCAAATCCGCGTCTCCTGCTTGGTAGATGGATTCTTTACAACCGAGCCACCTGGGAAGTGGTACAGCAGGTACATGGGTGTTCAAACGCATGTTTATTAAGCTGTAATGAAAACAAAACCAAACAGAGCTCCTTCTCCGCCTTATGTAAGGACTGTAAGCACTTTTCACTCTTGGACCACCTGGTCATCGGCTCAAAGCCTCTTTCAGCTCTGGGCACCCTCCCTGCTGCCCTCGAGGTCCCTGCCCACCTCCCTAGCCTCGTCTCCCCACCTGCACCCACTCCACTTACAACTGCCTTGGATGTTCCTCCAACACTTCCAGCTCACCAGGCCCAGGGCCTCTGTCCCACCCCGCCACACCCAACACCCACTCATGGTCACCTTTGTCTGCGTTTTGTTCAAGCTTCTGTTTACATCTCTGCCGCCTCCTCAGAGGGGGCCCCCTTCTCCTCCTCCACATGTATCTGAAATGTTCTTGTCTGTCCCGTGTCTACCTGGTTGCCGTGTGCCTCCCCGTGAGGCTGCGAGCAAACCTGTCTCGGTCACTGCCGTGCCCCCAGCACCCAGCCCAAGCACACAGCAGCGCGCAGGAGCTGGGGGCGGACTGACTCAACTCCCGCTACAGATAGCAAAGGACAAAAGGAAGTCACCAGCCACTGCGAGACCAGGAAAGGGCGTTGTTTAAGGAGCGAGAAGGCGCAGTTCCTGGCTGAGCAGCGAAGGCCCTTGCAGCAAGGAGGCTGAGGGCAGCAGGGGCGGGCGGTCCCAGCAGCTACCTGTGGCCCTGGGCCGTGGCGTTCATGTGGTCCCGGATGCTGATGGCCTGTTTGAGGAGACCCTCCACGCTGCGGAAGTAGATGCTGCTGTCGACAAGGTTCTTCACGGCACTGCAACGGGAGGGGGACCCAGTCAGCGGCATCAGACCAGACCAGTGGGCACCTGCAACCAGACCTCAGCGGGCGCCCGCACTGGCCCAGGGGTTTGTCCAGCTGCCGGGGGTTCCGTGGGCCTCCGAGGGCTCACTGTGTGCTTAGAGTTTTCATTTCCCCATGGACCAGATGGCAAGATACAACTTTTGCTTGATGGCTGCTAGACTATTTAATGCTTTGAAGGAGCTATAAGCATTCAAAGATGACCTCAAAAATAACATGCTTTGGACTTCCCTGGTGGTACAGGGGATAAGGATCTGCCTGCCAGCGCAGGGGACGTGGATTGGATCTCTGGTCCGAGAAGATTCCACATGCCTTGGAACAACTAAGCATGTGCACCGCAACTGCTTGCAGAGGCACTCTAGGGGCCGCGTGCCAGGACTCCTGAAGCCCACGCACCCTAGAGCCCGTGCCCTGCGACGAGAGAAGCCAGCACAGGGAGGAGCCTGAGCACCCCGACCAGAGGGCAGCCCCCACTCTTCGCAACTGGAGAAAGCCCGCATGCACAGCAAAGCCCTCGTGTAACCAAAGATGGCATCAGTCCAGTTCAGGTGCTCAGTCGTGTCCGACTCTTTGTGACCCCGTGGACTGCGGCATGCCAGGCTTCCCTGTCCTTCACCAACTCCCGGAGTTTGCTCAAACTCATGTTCATCGAGTTGGTGATGCCATCCAACCATCTCATCCTCTGTCGTCCCCATCTCCTCCTGCCCTCAATCTTTCCCAGCATCAGGGTCAGGTCTCTTCCAATGAGTCACTTCTTCGCATCAGGTGGCCAAAGTATCGGAGCCTCAGCTTCACCATCAGTCCTTCCAATGAATATTCAGGACTGATTTCCTTTAGAAATCCAAGGGACTCTCAAGAGTCTTCCCCAACACCACAGTTCACAAGCATAAATTCTTCAGCACTCAGCTTTCATTTTGTAAAATATCATGCTTTCCTTTCAGGTAACCTATTCCTCCCTCTGAGGGAAGCTAGTCAGCCGGACTGTGAACAGCGCTAAAAGTGTGTTTAGACTCAGCACCATTAGGGAGGCACTACTGCAAAGCTGTGCTAAGCTCTGATGTTGCTGCAACATTGATGCATGTCTAATAAAAACGTTGTTTCCAACAGCACTACAGGAAATATTCACCTAACCTCTTGGGGCATCGCTAAGGCCAGAAAGTTGCCTGTGCAATGACACCTGCAGTAAAAATAAAAGGGTTGTTTCCAAGTCCTTCTATTAAAGACAAAGAAGTCACTCCCATTTATTATCAGTCAAGGACCTGCTTGGAAATGGCCATGAGATCAAAGGTGGGGAGTGCTGGCTGAAACCCAGACTGTCCATTTGCTCATCTGACACCACCAAATGCAGTCAGCTTTCCTAGTATCTGTCAACTTCGATAGAAAGCTGTCTAACACAAGTTCACCACTGGCCCAACCAACAGACCACACAGTATCTTCTTCCAGATTCACACCAAACATTAACACTGCGTAAGGCATTTTAAACCAAAAGGGCGCTTTCATGTCCATAGGAAACAGTCTATCAGCATTAGAGAAATTTGCATCTCACTAAAGAGAAGTGCTCAGAGTTCAGAGCAGACTGGCCCCCTGCCTACCACAAGGCAGTCCAATGGAACATTCTGGAACATGATGGACACATTCTTTATCCACTGAGATGGCTGTTAAGCACTTGAAGTGTGGCTCGTGAGACTGAGGAGCTGAATCTTTTTGTTTTATTTCATTTTAATTCATTAAAATGTAAGTGTAAACAGCCAACCAGGGTCCAAACTCCTGCAATGGGCAGGACAGCTAGAGGAACTAGGAGAAAATACAGGCTTTGATCTGTTCTTCCTTAAACCTAGGCCTTTAAAAAAAAAAACTGTTTTTATTTGGCTCTGCTAGGTTTAAAGTTGTGGCACACAGGATCCTTAATTGCAACATCCAAATTCTTAGTTGTGACACATGAGAGCTAACTCCCGGATCAGGGATCAAACCCGGCCTGCTGCATTGGGAGCTTGAATTCTTAGCCACTAGACCACCTAGGAAGTCCCACACCTGAGCCGAAAGGTTCTTGGCGGACCAGGAACTATTTAGTAGCTGCAAGAAGAACTCCCTTATCTTTTCTACTCTTCCTGGAGCTGAGAAGAATGTTTGTGACCACAATCCCCAGGAAGATGCCATCAGTCTGGATCATCCTCCAGCCCCAGCAGAGGGGTCAAGGCTGGTGATGGTAGAACTCCCAGCAACAGGACTTCCTGTCAAGGAACTTCAACTACACAACAGAAACAGGCAGGCAGATCCCACAGTGCCACGGACAAGGACTGCTGGGGAGTGTCTAGCCTCCACCAAAACAACCTACAGCCCGCACTAGGAGCAAACACCACTCCTAAGCCACCAACTCCTAAAGCAGACGGAGCAGGCCCGGATGTGAAACACAGTCGTGGGGAGCCAGAGCAGCAGAGGAGGCAGGTGGGCAAGGCTGCAATAACGGGGAGAAACACCAACTGCTGCTTTTTATTATCGGGTGCATCTTTCACTTGGGGTTAGAAATTCTGGGTATTTAGAGAAAGGTCAGCAAACTAGAAAACACAAATAATAAATGGTATATTCATGGTCACAGAAACTTTATTCACAGCAGCTAAAACATGGAAGCAACCCAAATGTCCAAGAGATGAATGGATAAACAAAATGTGATCCGTCTATAGGCTGGAATAGTATTCAGCCCTAAAAAGGAAGGAAATTCAGACACAGGCTACAGCGTGGATGAACCTTGAAGATACTATGCCAAATGAAAGAGGACAGTCACAAAAAGACAAAATATATATATACATATGATCCCATTGTGAGGTCCCTTGAACAGTCAGATTTTTAGACAGAAAGAAGAATGGCAGGAGCCAGGGATGGGGGTGGTGAACGGGGAGCTCATGTTTAACAGGGACAGTTTCAGTTCTGCAAGATGGAAAGAACTCAGGAGGTGAGTGGTGGGGATAGCTGCACAGCATTATGATCATATTTCATACTGAGTTGTCCACTTAAAAATGGTTAAGATGATAAATTTTACTTACATGCCTCTTACAACAATATAAAAAATTAGAAAGAAATAAAAATTAAAATAAACAGTATTGTGTTTGGGCACTACCCCCGGCTGCCATCCACCCCACCAGCCAGTCTGTGGTCCTGACTGTGGGTGGGAAACACTGGCCTCTTGAGGCACCTCCTGGAATCCTTACGACCCCCTCCTGTGACAGATGGCGGGGGCTGCTGAGGACGAGGAAGAAGCCTGACCGAGACGCGTGAGGATGGGTCAAAAGTGAGAAGCCCGGGTCTGGGCTGGAACTCTGCGCTGCGGCCAGCTGAGCCGAGCTCCACCTGCCCCTACTCAGGCGGGCTTGGCAGGCCAGGGCTCAGCAGGCAGCTGACGGAGGTGCCCCTGAACACCTGAGCCACTGTGGGGCGACGCGGGCGGTGCTCAGGGCGGTGCTCACCTGCAGGCGTACTCCACGGTGTAAATGGCTCCCTGGCTCTGCTCCTCCCACCGCTGCATGTCAGCCTGTGGAGGGTGGGGAGCTGTGAGCAGGGCTGGCTGTTACCGCCTTCCTCCCAGTTCTCTGGAATGGAGCACCCGAACGCCAATCACCACGGCTGCAGAGACCCGCCCCCTCCAGCCCCAATCTTTCCTCCGGCAATCCCGCCCCTCCTCAGCTTTCTTTCTGTGAGCACATGACAGCTACGCCTCAGGACCTTTGCGCAGGCTGTTCCCTCTGCCTGGTGCATCCTTCACTTGGGTCCTCCCGTGGCTGCCTCCTTCTCACCACATGGGTCACAGCAGACGCAGCACCTTCTTCTTCTTCCAAATCCACCCCAGATGTATCCGTCCAGCCCCAAGCTGGGTCAGTGGCCATGCACCTCCCTGCTCGTATCCCAGCCTTGACTCCCACACCAACAGCCCCTGCTCCACCTAGCAGGCCGGAGCTCCCAAGGCGCAGACCCTGGGAGAGGTCATCGCTAGGGCAGGACACTCACCTTATGCTGGGCCAGCTCAGGCAGAGAGCGGCGCACATGCTCCTGCAGCCGGTACAGGGCCACAGACGGCTCGTTGGCCAGGACGTAGACGCTCTCAGTGAATTTGTCAGTAACTGGGTCCAGGATGGACAGTTGACAACGTGGGGCCGTGGGGAGCGGGGAGAGGGTTGACGGGGGATCAAAGAGACAAAGCATTAGATTCCTGATTGCTCAGCCTGTGAGTCCACCCAGAGGAGACGAGCGCCCAGCATCCCTCCCAGCCCTGGTGATGGGCTGCAGATGGTCACAGCAGGGCCAAACTCCATCTGGGAGTCACAGAAGGGCCTCAATCTTGATGACGTGAACGTATCCAGTGAAGTCATGGTCCTTCCTTTCCTAAACCTACTTGCTTGTTGCTACCCACTCAGATCCACTCACATTTCATTTACCTGTGACAAAATCAGAGATTCTTCTTCAGATACCCACTGGCAACTGGACCCAAAAGTGCCTACAAGTTTACATGGGGCTCTAGGCCATGACTGACCACTGAGGGGGAGGAAAGCCCATGACCCATGCTGAGTGTCCGAACAACTCAGAGGTGCGACTCGTCCCCGTAAGCTGCCCTGTGGGAATGGACCGTGGCTCCCCTCTGCAGGATTCCACCTGAGGTCGCTGCTTGCTCAGCCTCCTCCGCAACCCTGTCCTGTTTCCCCCTCTCCTCTGTGGGGCTCTCTTAGTAAGTTAATTAGAGATGACTCCTCGTCTCAGGGTCTGCCTCAAAAACAGCAGCCAAATGGTGGTCCCTACCCTTCCTACCCCATCAATGAGCAGCTCCTGCTTGTTCGGTCACAAAACAAAGCCCCAAACTCAGCCACTTCTACCACCGCACTGCCCTTACTGGTCCAGGCATAGCCGTCACTCACCTAGATCCCAAACTTAGCTGCTCCCTGCTCTCCTTCCAGCCAACAATCCAATCCTCACAAAACAGACGAGATGAGCTCCTACTAAACATATCAGATAGGTCTTTCCCTTGGTTGAAACGCTCCGGTGACACCCATCAGCCAGAGAATTAAATCTGCCTTGCTTCACGTGGCCCAGAATGCTCTGCATGTTCTGCTTGCTCTTCCCATGCCCCCACCACTGCCAGCCTGGCCCTCTGCCCCAGGCACAATGGCTCATGGCTGTGCCATGGACATTCAGCACTCTCCACAAGAACTTTCTGAGATGATGGAGGGGTTCTATAATCTATACTGCCCAATATGGCAGCCACTAGTGACTAATGAGCACCTGAAATGTGACTCAGAAACCGAATTTTAAATTTCCCCTAATTTTAATTCATTTAAATTTGAATAAATGTGACTAGCGTCTCAGCACAGCTCTGAACACGGCCACCTCAAGCCCTTTGTACTTGATCCTGTCAACGACACTGCCTCCATCCCCACCTCTCATTGCCCTTCATCCCTCATGTCTCAGCTCAAGCGTCACCTCCTGGCCTTCCCTAATCACCAAGCTTAATCAGATGTCCCTTCAACCTCACCCTCAACCTCAGTCAGAACTTATTCATTTCCCTTAAATTCTTATTCTTTTTTTAAAATTTTACATTGGAGTATAGTTGACTTCCAATGTTTTGTTAGTTTCAGTCGTAAAAATTCTCATTCTTTATTACATTATGTTTATCTAAAACTTGGGATTTGTGAGGGCAGGAGTATCTCTGAGCCTCAGTTTTCTCATCTGGAAAAATAAGAGGATAACAGAACCCACGTCAAGCTTTGCCTCAGAGATGGACCCCATCCCACTGCCCAAGACAGTGTAGTTAGTGACGGAGAACCTATTGGTGTCTGGGAGTCAAGGGAGGCTGTGCTTGAGACTGTCCAATTTGGGTGTGCCCAGCTCACCACTGTGCCCTGACTCAGGCAGAGCCAAGCCTGCCACCTCCAAACTGTATGTCCTCTTACCCTCTTAGGGCTCCTCCTTTTGAAAATGAACACAGTGGTAATAGCTTACGCCTCACAGTGCCTGGAAAATCCTATGGACAGAGGAGCCTGGTGGGCTGCAGTCCATGGGGTCGCAAAGAGTCGGACACGACTGAACGACTTCACTTTCACCTTTCACTTTCATGCACTGGAGAAGGAAATGGCAACCCACTCCAGTGTTCTTGCCTGGAGAATACCAGGGACGGGGGAGCCTGGTGGGCTGCCGTCGATGGGGTCGCACAGAGTTGGACACGACTGAAGTGACTTAGAAGCACAGTGCTGTTTTGAAGGATGTGGAATTAAATGTATTTGTGACGTGTAAATAATTCATTAGCAATAATGTATGTAACAAATTAACGACACTGACACTTTAAAAATAGCTTGTGGTATTGTAACTTGTAACTATGTGATTTACAAATATGTACACATATCCAACTGGAGAAGGGCACAGCAACCCACGTCAGTATCCTTGCCTGGAGAATCCCATGGACAGAGGAGCCTGGTGGGCTTACAGTCCATGTGATCCCGAAGAGTCGGACACGACTTAGCGGCTGAACAACAACAAATATATACAAACGCTTAAATACAAAGGAAACATTACCCACAACTGCCACGCCCCTGGCATTCTTCCAGTGTTTTACATATTAACATATCAGGTTACTGAATTCTCAAAATTTTATGGGGGGAGGCAAGGGGACTATTATACACCCCATTTTACAGATGACAAAACCGAGGCCGAGTGTCTAAAGGTTTCAAAACTAGTCAGCGTTTGAGCCGGGATTTCTTGGCAATTCAATCACTGCCCCCAAACGCTCCCTCAGCGCCGTGGCCCCCTGTCACCCGCTTCAGATCGCCCTTCTACGAGTCCTTGGCCCCTCCGCCCCGCCCCGCGTGGGGCCCCACACCACCTTTCTTCCCCTTGAGCTGCATCTCGGGTTCTTCCATAGTAGCCACGGCCCTATTCCGAGGACCGGAACCGGAAGTCTGGGGTGAACACAACTGCCTAAACTTTCCCTGCGAAACTAGACGCCGCGCTTATCCAGTTCCGGTACTAATTGGTCTTCCCTTCTAGATTCTTAGCCAACCCAGACAGAACGGCCGTGAGTGAGAGACTGGGGAAAGAGGCAATCCGGAGGTGAGTGAAGAGGGCCCGGAGACCCCCTGAAGCTCCAGGAGGGACGCTCAGGCGGAGGAGGGGCAAGGGCCCCCTCCTTTACCGAACCCCTTTTCCGGAGGCAGACAAACTGGGGAGATACTCCATGCACTTGTACCCCACTGCTGCCACCAAATCCCTGCAGACGCTCTTGAGCCCCCACGCGTGTACAGCAGATATTGTTACGGAAGAGCGCAACAGTGGTGGAGACCCTCGCGCACCCCTATTAAAGAAACCCCGGCCCGTCTGTCCGAAGGCGGAGCCGATTGGCTGCGTCAGGAAAAACGTGGGCGGAGTTAGGGGTGAGGAGCACGAGAGCCGAGAACTCGAGAGAGAGAGAGCCCTCTGTGGCCCCGCCCATCCCTCCCGACCCTACCAGGCTCCCTCCGGGGCGGCGGGGACGGGAATGCGCAGGCGCAATTGCATACTTCTTGCCCTGGCGGAAGCCATGGCCCTCCCCCAAGCCTTAAAGGGCCAGAAACCGCTCCTACTGCTCCAGCCTTTCCGCACTTTTGCGGGGGGCAGGGGTGCGCAGGCGCAGTGGGAGAACTCGGGGTGGGGGTAGCGGTCGCGTATCAAGTTGCTCTCGTCCCAGCAGAAGCAGGCAAAGCGCAGACGGTACAGGCTCCATCTTGCTGCCCCTTACATCAATTGGAAGAGAAAAGTTTGTGAGTTGCGCCCCCAAGTTTGGGGGTACCCTGACTTGCGGCGTCGGGTGACAGAGGAGGCTAGCTGGAGGTGAGTGGACCTTGATGGATTGGCTTGGGAGGGGCGGGTGGGATGCAGCCAATCACATCTTTGTTGAGCCCTCGCTCATTCTAGGGATTTCCCCCTCCCCCAAAAAAACAATAGCAGACATTTATTAAGATCTGTCCGGGTATCAGGCCTCCTGCCCAGATATTTACAGACATGATTTTTTTAGGCCTCATGTCCCTATTTTTTAAATGAGGAAACTGAGGCTTAGAGAAATTAAGTCAGATGCCCAAGCTTCCACAGCGTATAAAGTGGAGAGATTCAGACAGCTGACCCCAGAGCCAGGGCTTTTAAGCAATGCCTGTTGTGTGTGCTCTGGTGGTGGGGAGGAGTGGGTTCAAGAAGTCCAATTAAAACTGGACTCTGGTTTTAATTTTCTGGCTGAGTCTGAATGTATCCACCCTTTCTGTGTAAGGCCAGGTATGTCAGCCAGTGCCTACTCAATGAGTTGTTGATAATTATTGCCATCTCTCCCTGTTTGGCCCTTCCACCAGCTTTCCCCATGGAGCACACCCAGCCTGCCGAGGATCTCAGCCTGACCCAGCAGCCTTCAACCCCAGAATTGGGGGACCCCGAAGACCCCAGGGACGAGGCCCCTGATGGCTCAGACACTGTGGTCCTCAGTCTCTTCCCCTGTACCCCGGAGCCTGGGAATCCTGAGTCAGATGCTGGCAGCTCCTCACCTCAAGGTAGGATACTTCCTCTGCTTCTGGGATGCAAGAACGGTGGCATGTCAGGCCCAAGACGAGCCCTCTGTCTGTATGTCCCATCACCTTGAATGTGTCTTCCCTCTCCACCCTGTGAGGGATTGCTTAACTGTTTTGTTCTCTTTTTTTAATTGTGGTAAAATGCACATACCATTTTAACTGGAATGGCTTACAATTCAGTGGCAGTAAGTTACCATGGTGTGTCACTTCCACATCTTTGTAGTTCTAGAAAGCTTCCATCGCCCCAAAAGGAAAACCCCAGAGGTGTTGGCAGTCACTCCCACCCTCTTCTTCCAGCCCCTGGCAACCACAGTCCGCTTTCTGTCCCTATGCACTCGCCTGCTCTGGACATTCCCTATCAGTGGGCTCACGCGACGTGTGTGGCCTTTTCTGTTTGGCTGCTCCTGCTCAGCGTGTCCCTAAGGCTCGCCTGCCTTGCGATGTGTGTCAGCGCTTCGTCCCTTTTATCGCTGAATAACCTTCCACAGCGTGGAAGGACCGTATTTACTTTATTCATTCATCCCTTGATGGACATTTGGGTTGTTCCTCTTTTAGTGAGTGAATAGTGCTGCTGTGAACATGCATGTACAATTTTTGTCTGAACACGTGATTTCAACTCTTTGAGGGGGTACCACGCTAGGTCGGATGATAATTCTGTGTCTGACTTGTTGAGGATCCAAGGATTTCTTTGACGGGAATCTTTTGAGAGTGTCTTGCTCAGTCCCCCCAGGGCCTTTGCCCCTGCAGTTCCCTCTGTGTGAAATGCTCTTCCTGCACCTGTCCCCGGGTTTCTTCAACCTGCCAAGCTCACAGCTGGGCCTCTTTAGAGTGGTCCTCTCTGACGAATTTCTCTGAAAGGGACTCACCCCCTGCCCTTCCTTCTTCCTGCCCCTCTTCCACCTGCTTTTCATTTCTCCTGAGCCCGTATTTCAGCTTAAGCTTTCATTTTCTGTTTCTGACTCCCTGACTGTCCATGGGCCCTTGAGGGCAGGGACTTTGTGCAGAACCTCGCCAGGATGGAGGAGAAATACACACCCTGGGCATCTGAGAGGGTGGAGTGAGTGAATAGTGGAGCCAGGCACAGCCTCTGGTAATTCCAAGCCCTCAGCTGCTGCTGCTGCTGAGTCACTTCAGTCGTGTCCAACTCTGCACAACCCCATAGATGGCAGCCCACCAGGCTCCCCCATTCCTGGGATTCTCCAGGCAAGAACACTGGAGTGGGTTGCCATTTCCTTCTCCAATGCATGAAAGTGAAAAGTGAAAGTGAAGTCTCTCAGTAGTGTCCAATTCAGCGACCCCATGGACTGCAGCCTACTGGGCTCCTCCGTCCATGGGATTTTCCAGGCAAGAGTACTGGAGTGCATTGCCATTGCCTTCTCCGCCAAGCCTCCAGGGTCTGGCCTTAAAACCCAAGACATACTGAGGGGAAACTGAAGCCCTTTCTCTCTCCCAGCAGGCAGCTCCCTGAAGCATTCAACGACCCTTACCAACCGGCAGCGGGGCAATGAGGTCTCAGCCCTGCCAGCAACCTTGGACTGTGAGTGGTCCCCGGGACGAGAGAAGTGGCGGGGTGGCAGGGGTGAGAGGAGCAACTTTGGACAGGGATGGGACGGGTGAGGACTCTGCCTCTCTTTGGCCCCCAGCCCTGTCCATCCACCAGCTCGCAGCGCAAGGGGAGCTGAGCCAACTGAAGGAGCATCTGAGGAAAGGTGTGTGTCCACACGCGTGTGCCAGTGTGTCCATGCCCACACACGTGCGCCAGTGTGGCTTCACCTGCTGGTGTGTGCGTGTGGCTGCTGACATGACCTGAGCCTCCACGTGTGCGCCTGTCTGCACGTGCCTGCACGTGTCCACGTGTGCCATCCATATGCATGCCTCCCTGCCCACACCTGACCCCAGCCGCCCACCCCGTCCCCGGTTCTGCAGCCTGCGGAGAGTGGGCAGGGGTACATCCCAGTGGTACCACCCCCCTCCTGCCAGGCGACAACCTCATCAACAAGCCGGACGAGCGCGGCTTCACCCCCCTCATCTGGGCCTCTGCCTTTGGAGAGATCGAGACTGTCCGCTTCTTGCTCGAGTGGGTGCGTCCCAGCCCAGCTGGGGGCTTCCTGAGGACTGGAGGGCGGGCAGCGGTTTCAGCTGAGTCTGCTGGGGCCGTGTCTGTAGGATGGCGCTAACACGGGGGCCCAAGATTGCAGAAGCTGCCCCCACCCCTCCCTCTGCCCTGGCTCTGCCACTGCCCGCTCTGCTCTTCCCAGGGTGCCGACCCCCACATCCTGGCCAAGGAGCGGGAGAGTGCCCTGTCACTGGCCAGCACCGGTGGCTACACGGACATCGTGGGGCTTCTGCTGGAACGTGACGTGGACATCAACATCTATGACTGGGTGAGGCGCCACCTACTGGCCCTGGGCACCTCACAGGGTACCAAGTCTGTTAGGGGTGCTGAGACTCATCCCCAAGCCTCATAGAGCTCCCAGTTTTGTTTTTTTTGAGGGGTTTAGCTGACACATAAACAGCTCAGATATAGTAAACAGAGCCGAGGCCGCCTGTAGAACCAAGGGAAGTCAGGGTGGGCTTCCTGGAAGAAGCAGTATCTAAGCTGAGATCCAAGGAAGAAGCTAGATGGGCCAAGTGACAAACAGGAGGAGGAACCACATTAAATTGGAAGGTGTGGGGGGGGGGGGTCACGAAGAATCTGGGAAAGATGGTGTCGGTTGTCCTCTACCCGTTTGTGACAGAATGGAGGGACGCCACTGCTGTACGCCGTGCGTGGGAACCACGTGAAGTGTGTGGAGGCCTTGCTGGGTGAGTGGAGTAGAGGCTGGCCCTTCAGGAATCCTGACAGCCAGGGAGGGGTCTGAGCTGTCTGAACTGCTCTTAGGATGGGTAAGAGCTTTTTCCTGGAGGACTGAGGTGAGGACAGGAGGTGGCAGGAACAGCAAGGTGGCCGACTGGGTTGAGCACCCACACTCTGCATACCTCAGAGACCCTAGAGGTGGAGACTCCAGTGGCCACATTCATCAAGTCAGGCTCTTGTCCAGGGCCACACAGCTGCCAGCAGACCCGTGGCTGCGTGGTGGGTAGTCCCTGCACCTCCGCACCCCACCCAGGCTCCTGGTCCCCAGCCCAGCTTCCCCTGCAGCACCTGTTCTGCTTTGCAGCCCGAGGAGCCGATCTCACCACTGAGGCAGACTCCGGCTACACCCCGATGGACCTCGCCGTGGCCTTGGGATATCGGAAAGGTTGGCCTGAGACACTTGGAGGCAGTGTCAGGGTGCTGTAGGTGGGATAATCCACAGCAGGGTGCACGGGACATCCCTTTTGGATGTCAGATGCTAGCAGCGAAAGTGTTCATGGTAGCAGACATCAGGTGCTGGTGTATACTTGGCCTGGACATGTACTAGTCCCAGCTCTCGGGGCTCCGCATGTTCTGGGGCAGGAGGCCGATGTGCGTCAGCAACAGGGGCCGTAATGGAGGGACGTGCAGGCACTGAGAGGTCTAAAGGGGGCCCCGATGGGGCGAGGATACCAGGAGGGCCACAGTGTGCATGGCCGTGGAGACCAGCCCTTCCATAGCAGGAAGTAGATGTGAACAGGGGCTGGAGACAGACCCCAGTTTGACTCCCTACTTCAGAAAATGGGGAGATCCTAACAAAACTAACCCCTGGGGTTATGCGGGGTGGTGCATGGGAAATATCCAATTCTATCCTTCCTTGATGGAGTTTTAGTCCATTTGAAACAAATAATTTCTCACAGTCCCTCTCAACTTTAAAAGTTCCAGTTTGTCAATTTTGTTGGGTAAGGAATATTTTTATAACTGAAAACCCTCCAAAAATGCATTTTTACAAACTTCAGAGAAATTGAGGTTCCTAAAGCCTCTGTCTTCCTAGCTATTCTCTGGCAAGGATCTGGTCTCCTTGAGGAGGAAATGGGTCCTCCATCCAGGCCCCAGGGCTGAGGGCCCTGCTCATACCCTGAGGGGAAGGTACAGGTTGGCCTGGGCCTTTGCAGCCACCGTTCAGTTCATGGCCCACCTCTTCCCTGTTCTGCTTCCAGTGCAACAGGTGATCGAGAACCACATCCTTAAACTCTTCCAGAGCAACCTGGTGCCTGCCGACCCCGAGTAGACACTGCCCACCAGAGACTCAAGACACTCAGGGAACAAAATGGTTGACCCAGAGCTGGGGGAACCCAGAACCGGCTTCAAAGGCAGCTCCTGGACAGACGGTGGGAGGGGGCCCTTTCCTAGAGGAACCAATAAACCTTCTGTGCAGAACTTGAAGGGCTTTGCTGTGCTTCCTGGAGGGCTTCCGGGAGGAGGCAGCCACCCAGCAGCCTCACACCTTCTCCCCTAGCACACGTAGGTGATAGATGACCACTCGGCCAAAGAAATCAGTGGTGTCCTCAAACGTCACCTTCAGCCGGTCCACCTCAGCAGGTGGCACTGGGAAGGTGTAAGCAGAACAGTCAAGGGAAACAGATTTCTTTATCTTTTCCCACCTGCCAGCCCCACCTCAGATACATCCACCGTGCTGGGTGACCCAGCACTCTGTTGGTCCCTCAGAAGCTCTCACACAGAACAGACTGTTATGAGCCCATTTTACAGCTGAACCAGTGGAGACCTAGAGGCCACTTGCCCAAGGTCACACGCCAGGGCCCACAGCTTTCAGAGGCACAGATCATCCCACCCAGCAGCTGAAACAGGATATCTGAAGTGAGTTGTTGTCCTCAGGGTAAAAATCCACAATCTTGCTAAGAGCCTCACTCCCCAGAGAACCTGCAGCAGAGAAAGAAGCAGTGAGGCCAGAGAGCCCTCTCTAGTCCCCCACTTTCCAGGGTTTTCCAGTACCTTCCAGGCGGCCCTGGCGACTGGAGAAGCCCCCCTGGAACTGGATCTGCAGCTGGGAGACACAGATGCACTGGGGAAACTCCAGTGTTACCCACTGGGAAGGACCCTGGAAGCAGACAGAAAAGGAAAGGCCCATGAGCACTTCAGACTCAGCCCTGCTATGCTTGTCTCTCTCATTCACACACTCCGTGAGGGGTGGGGAGCACAGTGTGAGCACAGGTTCCCTTCCTGGCCAACCTGCCCAGCTGGGGAGCCCCCAAATTCTCAGGGGACACTAGACCCCTAATTCATTCATTCATTCTTTTGGCGGTGCAGCACAGCTTGTAGGATCTTAGTTCCAAAACCAGGGGTTGAACCCATACGCTCAGCAGGGAAATCACAGTCTCAACTACTGGCCCAACAGGGAATCTCTTAGACTTCCCGCCCTGATTCTGATTCACACCAGGGATGGAGAGTCCAGGGAGAGGGTGCCTCACCTGGTCCGAGTTCCAACATGTCTCCTCGTCCTGGTCGAACAGATGCTTCTTGCCAAACTGCCTGGTGTTCCGATTCAGCACCGAACTCACCCTAAAGGCAGAGTCGCAGCGTGGAGCGGTGCTGAGCACCGTGGCGAGGGCTCGCCTACTCCCTGGCTCACCCCCTCCTCACCACCGGTTCCCTCATTTCGGTCTGCCCCTTAGGGATTGCACTCCAGGCCAAGGGCCTCGTCCGCCACTGCCCGCCCCCGTTCACACCCCACCCCTGCCCAGGGCTCTCACCTGCTCACTGTCTCTGGACAAACCAAAGAGTGGGTCATCTCGGTTCCACGAGGCCTCGCAGGACTCCGAGCTGGGCTCAGTCCAGGTTGGAATCCAGGCAGCAAGAGCGCGACCCTGTTCACGCCTGAAAATCTCCGCGTCCTCACCTGTAGCGGGGCACAAGATCCGTCACTGGCCGGTCTCTCCAGGCCTAAATGTCGCCTTGACCAACCAACCCCTTGCTGGCAAAGCCTGGAGTTTCGGAGACACTGCTAACGACCCCAGGCCAGGCCTTTCACAGTGGGTCCAAGGAAAGTAAATAGGTTTCCTATCGGTTTAGGGAGCGGCCGCGCCTTCTCGGAGCCTCAGTTTCTCTCAAACTGCTTTCGGAACCAAAAGCAAGACCCGGAACCGCGTGAAAGCCGCGCAGGCGCGCACGGCCCACACGCCCGGGGCGTGGTTTAACTTGCCCCGCCCCTCAGTGCCTGTCTCTTAAAGGGCCCTGATTGAGTGATTGCGGGCTTCCCTGCTGGCTCAGTGGCGAAGAATCCTGCTTGCAATGCAGGAGACGTGGGTGACCTGAGTTCGATTCCTGGGTTGGAAAGAAAGAAATGGCAACCAATTCCAGTATTCTTGCCTGGGAAATCTCAGGGGCAGAAGAGCCTGGAACGGTACAGTCCAGGAGGTGGCAAAAGAGTCAGACATGACTTCCCTGGTTGCTCAGACGGTAAAGAATCCACCTGCAATGAGGGAGGCCTGGGATCGATCCCTGGGTTGGGAAGATGCCCTGGAAAAGGGCATGGCAACCCACTCCAGTATTCTTGCCTGGAGAATCCCTATGGACAGAGTCCATGGCGGTTGACTGAGTGACTAAGAGCACAGCACAATGACCAACAACAAACTGAAGCTGGAGATGCTTACTAGAGGAGGAGCCTTCCTTCCCTAGGACTTCCCCAAGGTCAGCCCTGCAAGGAGAAAGGCAGTGACACTTCCTACTTCGGTGGAAAACAAGGGGGCCATGGATTTCTACAAGCAAGTCTCTCGGATCTGGAGGGAAAATGCAGGTATCTAAAGCAAGTGTGTGCCTACTGTGGAGGTGGGTGTGGGGGGGGGGGCTGTCCTTTGGTACCTGTGGGTATAGAGCACTAGTTTTAGAGTGCAAGAGACTTCTTATAATGATGTCTTCCCACCAGTAGAATGAAGTCTGCTGAGTGCATTCCCTAACTGCAGAAGAATTCTTTACTGTCTGAGCCACCAGGGAAGTCTTGTCTGACTCTTTTGCAATCCCCTCCAGGCTCTTCTGTCCATGGGATTTCCCAGGCAAGAATACTGGAGTTGGTTGCCATTTCTTTCTCCAGGGGATCTTCCCAACCTAGGAATCGAACTCACATCTTCCATGTCTCCTGCATTGCAGGCAGGATTCTTCACCACTGAGCCACCAGGGAAGCCCACAAGCCTGGGAATCCCTGCACTTCACGGCCTCCCAGAGGCCAAAGGAAGGGTTGAGGAAGAAGCCATGATGGTGTGAGTACTGGGCATCTTTATCAGCCTCGTGTGTCACCACTGGGACACAGAAGTCCTGGCCTCCAAATCTGTCTTCGTAGTAAATGCTGCCTGGGACAGGCTTCTTGGAGGAGGGGTAACGTGAGGTGGGTTTTGAAGGATGAACAGGAGTTTGCCAATCTGGATTATACAAAGCCATGGCTAAAGTTTTGGTTCACTGATTCAGTAAACAACTGCCACTCCCTACTGCCCAGCCCTGTGATAAGTGATTCTGAGGACTATGAGAGGTCTTAGTTCCAGTCCCATATCTGAAGATCTCCCAATCTGGGGAAGAAAGAACTAGACACATATAATCCCAGCCCCACGGAACCAGAGCTGAGCCAGAGGGAGAGATAAGGCTGGGGAAGTAGAGGGTCTACCTGAGGGAGGGCTTCCTGGGAGAGGGGATATTGTGCCTGTACCTTATTGAGTGGGCAGGAATTCACCAAGGTGAGAAAAATTGGAGTGGGGAGGTGGATGGGCAGGCAGCATAAGCCTGGTTGAATAAAAAGACCATGAATTTGAATAAAATATGTGAGTCCAGATCCTGCTGGGCCTAACGCAGTCAAGAAAGGTGTTTGAGAAAGGCGGTATACCATCCAATCCGCGTGAATGGAGACTTCTGGACAGATCAGCCACTGGCAAGAGGCTGCAGTTCCTGGCTTTGACTGAATGGTCTGGGATCCAGCCCCTTTCTTCAAGGGCTAGGGGAATGGTCCTCCTGGCATCCTACTAGTGTCTGCCCAAGTCCACACCAGGAGTGGGGGCTGGCTGGGAAACTGGGACACCAGCGGAAGGGCCACCCCATCAGCCCCTGCCTGCCAGGACTTCCTGCATTCAGTCGTGGCCTCGTGCCATCCAGACCTGGCTCTGCTGGTCTGAGGGCCAGGGCTGGTGGGGGTGGGGGAGGGGTGTCAAAAAAATACCTCCCTACCTCTAGAAGAATTTAGGAAGAGTATGGACCCTGGAGAGTCCAGATCAGGTTCAAATCTTGGTTAGGCCATTCACTCATTGGCTGTGTGATCTTGGACAAATATGTTGACCTTGCTGAGCCAGTTTCCTTATCTGTGAAATTAAGAGAATTCTATTTATAGGACTGCTAGAGAATTCAGTGGACTCTTCAGGCTGACATGTAACAACAGTGGTTGACATTTGTTGAGCACCTACCTTGTGTTTAACTTGAAGCCACGTCTGTCTCCATCCACTAGATCATTAAATCTGCTGTGCTGGTCCTTGTCACTCCCATTTTACAGCTAAGGATACAGCCACTCAGCTACTCAGCAGCCAAGGTTCCCCAGGGAGGATATGCACAGCCCCAAGGCCCCCCTTACCACTCCTGGTCTTGGCACGGAGCCACCATGCCCACTGGGATGAAGCCAGCTTCGTACCCTCTTCCCGCCTCCTCACCCCACCGGCGCCTGGGCATGAAAGAACCTCCTGTTTCTCCAGGGAATTAGCAGCTCTAAGCTCCCAGCAGAGCAGCCAAAAGTGGTCCATTCATTTGCCTTAGTGAGAAGAGACTAATCACTCTCTCCTTCCTCACCCCAGGGGGTGGGGCAGAGGGAAGTTTCGAAGAGCCAGGAACTGTAACTCTGGTTGGCTGAGGGAAACTGAGGCAAAGAAGTCATTTAGGTAAGGTCACCCAGGGGAACCGTGATGCAAACTTCAGTCTCACTCTGGAGTTGAGCTGAGCTCTGCATTTTTCAGGAGAGGAAATGGAGGCTCAGAGAGGGTCATGGATTTGCTGAAGTCACACAGCAAGTATGGGTCAGCAAGGACTCTGGGGAGGCAGCCACCCTCATGGCAGAAAACAGGCCCCACTTCCCATAAGTTTGTCACCCTGGAGAAGAGCAGGGAAAAGCCCTCAGATTGCTTTGAGCTTCAGTTTCCCCCTGGGGCATAACTGTAATGATTGTCCCAAGGCTGCACCCTGGAGACTCTGTAGGGGTAAGGGTGATGGAATCCTCTGGGGTTGGCAGCCCCCTGTGGGGCAGATTTGGGTCTGATATATCCACCGGGGCCTGCATGGGTACCGCAGGGTCCAGCTCAGGGTAAAAGGATGCTCACTTGTTTCTGGCAGGACTCGTCGGTCTTGCAGGAGGTAAGCTTGGGAGCCTGGGTAAGTGGAGATGACAGTGGGCAGGAGAGGGGGTGGCCGCACATGAAGGTACTGAGCTGAGCTGGCCATGGGCTGTTTGTGGCTGCTAGGAAGGCTAAGTTTCCGTGGGTATGCACAGCAACAGGTGTGTGTGAGTGTGAAGGGGCTGGGTGCAGCTGGGCTCAGAGTTGTGAGTTTGGTTGTGCAGTAGATATGACTCGTGTGTGGCCAGGTGACTGTGTCTGGCCTGTGTGACTTCCATGTGGCCTGGCCAGGTGTGGCTGGGCCGCGCATGCTGTCACTGTGTATCTGGGATATGACTTCGTATCAGTGCTTGGTAGTGACGTTGTATGTGACAGGTGTGAATATGCTTGCACGTGCCCTGTGGATATGTCACCCTTGGTGTGTGAGAGTCATTTCAGGGGACAGTGTCTGTCCCTGAGGCCCGGCTCTCCAGGAGGGTCCTGCCTCCTAGCTCGTCTTCTGGGCAACCAGCCTCCTCCCCTGTTCCCGCCCCCGACTCGCAGCAGTCCCTGGCCTAAGACCCAGTGTGGGGGAGACAGAGAGGGCACTCAGGGCTGAGGGTGGGAGGCTGCTGGCTCATTCCCAGTGCAGGCCTATAAATAGCTCTTTGAGCCCAGCAGATTCCCAGGCAAGGTTGCCTCATTCAAGCCCCCAGCAACAGCCTGCTCCCAGGCCCCAGGCCAGTCCCTCTAAGCTCAGCTCTGGCACCAGTGAGGGGAGCCAGGGAGTGGGGAGGAGCGGGGAGGGAACAAGTGGGGGGAGGCAAGGTGGGGATTAGCTTGGTTTGGAAGCCACAGACCTGATCTCCCACTTGTTGTTGTTCAGAAGCTCTGTCGTGTCCTACTCTTTGTGACCCTGTGGACTGCAGCATGCAAGCTTCCCTGTCCTTCACTGTCTCCCTGGGTTTACTCAGACTCATGTCCGCTGAGTCGATGATGCCATCTAACCATCTCACCATGGGTTACCCCCTTCTCCTGCCCTCAGTCTTTCCCAACATCAAGATCTTTTCAAATGAGTCAGCTCTTCGCATTAGGTGGCCAAAGTGTTAGAGTTTCAGCTTCAGCATCAGGGCTCCCAGTTGGCCCCTACCATTCTCTGCAACCTCAGGCAGGTGGTCCTATCTCCCTGAGCCATTTTCTTGGCTGAAAAATGGGCAGCAGCTTCATAGCCACTCCCAGCTTGTGTGTTTCCTTCCCATGTCATTCTCCCAGTAACCCTGTAAGGTGATTTACTTTTAATGATCCCTGTTTTTGACAGGGAAACAGACACAGAAAAATGAAATGGCTGATCCAGAGTTACACTGTTAGGGATTTCAGAGAGGATTTTTTGGGGGGGCCGGGGGGGGGGGGGGGCATGCTTCAAAGCCTGTGGGATCTCAGTTTCCTGACCAGGGACTGAACCTTGGCCACGGCAGTGAAAGTGTGGAATTCTAACCATTAGACCAGCATGGAACTCCTCAGAAAGGAGTTTTGAACTCTGGACTTGTGGGGGCCAAGCTGCCCCCACACATGTCACCCAGACTCCTGTCCCTGCTGCCTGCCACCTGCAGACACATTAGTGTGATCCCTGACCGCCATCCCTCTTCTGTGATGAGAAGTTCCCCAGTGTGTCACTGTGCTCCCTACGGCCACCACTAGCCCACCCCTAGAACAGCCTGCTGACACAGACCTTCCAGGGCAAACTTGCTCCCTTGGGGTCTTCCCTCATCCTTCACTCATTCTCACCCCCTTGTTGGCAATCTTGCTGAAATCATCCAGTTCCCTGTTTCTTTGTTTTTCCACCAGTCGAGACCCACCCTCAGAGATGCAGCCACACACATACATGGATGCAGGACACTCAGCCAGCACAGCCCAGTCTCGGTGCTGAGAAACGGAGACCCTGGGAAGAAAGGCTTGCTGGGCAAAGGGCTGATTTCTTTATATTTCTGTCCTCCCTCATTTCCACTTGTCATTGTGGGAAAATACGCAGGACGCAGAATTTACCATTTGAAAGTGCACGGTTAGTGGCAGTGACCCACATTACTGGGCAGCCATCACCACTGTCTAGTTCTAGAATATGTCCAACATGCCCGGAGGAAGCCCTGTACCCATGCGCAGTCCCTCAGTCATTTCCCCTCCCCCGGCTCCTGGTCATCCCGATCTACTCTCTGCCTCTGTATTTATCTATTCTGAACATTTCACATAAAGGGACTCAGACTGTGACCCTTTTGTGCCTGGCTTCGTTCGCTCAGCATAATGTTTTCAAAGTTCATCTGCGTTGGAACGTGTATCAGTACTTCGTTCTTTTTTATGGCTGAATAATATTCCACTGTAGACCCTTTTAGATCTAGGATCTCCTACAAAGACAGGCACACCACCACCCCCATCAAAGCAAAAATATTTCTGTAACAACAATACCTGGCCCACCCCAGGTGCTCCGGAAAAGCTGGCTAGATAATGGAATGAGTGGATGAATGATATAGTTCTGGCTGGCACTGGCAGAAACAGCTCTGGGTGTGAAGCACCTGGGCCCTGACGTTGCAAGCCTCTTTTCATCTGTGTGACCTAAGGAGCTTTCTTTCCTCTCTGAGTCTTGCTTCCTCTCTATACTGTGGTGTAAAACAGTAACTGTAGCCAAAACTGTTTCAAGTGTGAGCCCTGGAGAGCTAGACAGACCAGGACTGGAATTCCAGCTCTGCCCTTTGCCTAGGCGTGACCTTGAGACAGACTTCATCTCCCTGGAGACTCAGTTTCCCCATCTGTAAGATGGAGCGGGCCCCACCATGGGACTTCTGGAGACACTTATTGTGAATGGGGAGGAAGTCTGGCACAGTCGTCTCGGGTGGGTGAGTGGTCGTGGGAGTGGGGAGGGGATTTTAGGCAGAGGGAGCCCCCTCCCTCGCACAGTTGGAGGCTTCAGGCTGGCGGGGGCGCATGCGCAAAGCAGCCCCGCAGCCCCTTTATAAGCGCTGAGGCGGCGCTGGGGCGAGCAGAGCGCAGGGCGCAGGGGTGGACCCGGCGCGGATTGAGCCCAGCCGGAGCGTCCTTTGTGCCGGTCGACCGCCCCGGGATGCGTTGGAGCTAGGAGCCAGGTGGGGGTCGGTCGTGGGGAGGGGGTTACGTTGAGGGAGAGGTCCTCGGGCATTCACACAGAGCTCAAGATTGGGGTGGGGGGCTGGGATCATAGAGAAGCCCCTAGCATGGGGTGGTGGCTTAGAGGGGGAGGGAAGCCTCGAGTTGGGGAGGGAACGCAAACTAGGAGAGGGCTTGAGAATGTCAGGGGGATTCGGATTTCGGGGTAAGGTTGTCTAGAGAATGCGGAGACAACCCTTCGATGGGGAGGGGCTGGGCTGGGGGTGGGTCTTAGAGCTGGGGAGGCACTGGGAACCAGGGCTAAAGAAGGGGCGCCCCAAGTTTAGAGATAAGAGGGGAAGAGCCACCCGCTGAGCGCGGGACTCCGGAACAGGGCACCCCGTGTCTGAGCTGAGACACCCCAAGATTTTAAGTGGGGATTCCCAGTTTGCAGATGAATGCAGGACTCCAGGATGGACTGCAGCGGTGAGGGGGCTCTCCAGACCAGCCTGAGCCCGATAGAAGGGGGTCTTTACAAAGACTGGACCCCCATAGGGAAGGGGTGTCCTGCGGTGTCTCTGCCCTTTTGGCTCAGGTCTTGTTACCACATCTTGACTCAGGCAGGAGGCTCTGGGGGCGCTCCATCCCACGGTGGTTCCTGTTGTTTCCTGGGACCTAGAGTTGGGGTGCTGTCCCTTCTCTCGGGGAGCACGCTGTGTGTCCGAGGTGAATACTAGGTGAGAGTCCCTTAAAACCCCCAGCTATCGATCAGAGCACCCAGTCGCTAAGGGGGAGCTGCCCCCAGTACTTTCACATCTGGCCACGTCCTCACCACTAGACATAGACCCTTGCCTCACCCCTTCAGTTCTGTCTGTCCATATGGATGCATGTGGAAGTCCTGGGTTGGTTTGGGGGCACAAACACTGAGAAGTAAGGGGCTGGGGCCCTGGGCCCAGCCTGGGCAGGAGCGACCCCCATCCCTGTGTGCGGGGCTTTGTTCCTCTCGGCAGCATTAATGGGAGACAGCCAGGCTGAAGAGAGGGTTGGCGCTGGGCCCCAGCGGGGGTTGTGGGGGAAGGGCAGGGAGGGAAGCCTGGGCAGACCATGGGACCCCAGAACCCCAGCAGCCTCGCTGGCATGGGGACATTCTCAAATGGAAGCTGTCCCCCAGGAGCTAGGGATGTGTGTGTATGTGTGTGCGTGCGCGTATGTCTACCCCATGCTGGGAGGAGGTGGGTGCTTATGGTGTCCTCTGTGAGTCTAATGTGACCGAGGTTGTGTCTTTGTCAGGAAACTTGTGCCGAGGCCACATCACCCGGTTGCAAAATCATGTGCCACCAGTCACCAAAGCCACGATTTACCCCGTCTGGTCTGTGCCAGGGGCTGGCAGCTACATGTGTGAGTGTGTGTGGGGAGCTGTGTCTGACAGCATGGCCTCATCGAGGGGCTTCCGTGGGGAGCCTGAGACTGTGGGTGTGTGTCTTTGTGTAGAAGACATGCCGCCTGCCTTGTAAGTGCCCATATTGTCTCTCTTTGTTAATGTCACTGAGAATCTGTGAGTGTGAGTCTCCAAGGCTCTGAGCCTAGAGTGTGTGGCTGTGTGTGTGTCCCGTGTGCACAGCCAGGTCCTCTCCATGTGATTGGCAGTGTGGACCCTGGGTGGGGGGGGCGGTGTGAGATGTGGTCTGTGTGCAGAATTGGGGAGCTAATAGGGGAGACATTGGCAGGGGGTTCAGGTCTCCAAGGGGTAACCAGGGCTGATTAACTGAGCCCGGCTTCCTTTCTCCACCGAGGAGTTCCATGCGTTGAACCCATGCACACAAATACACCCTGACTCCAAGGCCAGTAACACATACACGTGTGTGCTCATAGCCTCTGCTAAGCATTACTGGTGCTCACACACCCAGGGACCACACTCGGTCCCCTGTGCCCCACCCAGTACACACTGCCACTGTGAACCCTCATACACGGTCCCATACCACAGAGCGCATCCTTGCCTGGACAGCACCTTGATGCACAACCAGGAGCAACACACAAAAAAACGCCTGCTGGCAAACTCACCCTCACTCAATGCCTTCTGAGACAGGAGGTGGGTGTGAGGGAGGGGGAGACGTGCACGCGCGCAAGCGCACACACACACACACCACACACACTTTCTTCTCTCTCTTTCTTCCTGGCCGCCCCTCCCCCAAAGCCCACAGGCCCCTACTTGCATATGTATGAGACTCATGCATTATTAATAAGGGGACAAGCCCCAGACAGCTGTGTAAATGCTCACCTCTGGTGGCCCTGCGGACGAGGTATTTTAAGAGAAAGGGTGTGGGTGTGTGAGAGTGCTGTTGGAGGGGATGGGGTACGTGTGGGAAGGCGTGTGTGCGGCAGGAGGGGAGTGCACCGGAACCTGTGTCTCTCACCTTGTTGGATCACCATTGTATATTTGTGCGTGTACACAAGCCTTTGTGTGCAAGTAGCAGTTCTTTAAGCGAACATTTGTTAGGCTTCAGAAGTCAGCTCATTCCATTCTCTCAGTAACATGCTGAGGTCTGTGCTGGGTGATCCCCATTCTACAAGTGGGAAAACTGAGGCACAGAGTGATGAAGCAACATGCAGGGAGTAGAGACAGGCCTTGAGGCCTAGTCATGAGGATATAGTTTGAGCTGTTAATCATACAAAGTGTGTGTGTGGTGGGGTGTGTGGTTGTGCGTGTGCATGAGAATTCTCTGTACTTGCCCCCTCCTAAGGCTTCCCAGGGGGCACTAGTGGTAAAGAACCAGCCTGCCATTGCAGGAGATGTAAGAGACGCAGGTTCGATCCCTAGGTCAGGAAGATCCCCTGGAGGAGGGCATGGCAACCCACTCCAGTGTTCTTGCCTGGGGAATCCCCATGGACAGAGGAGCCTGGCGGGCTATGAACTGGACAGGGCTAAAGTGACTTAGCACGCAAGGCTCTCCTGGGGCAGGCACAGCCAGAGTCCTGCCCCACCCCTTAATACCTATCCAGGACTTGAGCTCTCAGGGGACCCTGCCCCGCTCAGGGTTCTGAAAGGGGGAAATGAGGACAGCCAGGGATGTAGGTTGAAACTGCTGAGGTTTACAGGTTGGTAGTTACGGACACCATACCAGGAGTTGACCTCTGTCCTGCTGTGCAGTCCTAGACAAACCACTCACCCTCTCTGGACCCCGAGTCACTGCCCTAAGAAGGCAAGGAGACTGGGTAGTGCCGCTGTGTTGCCGCCCCAAAGTTCAGCACCACGGACAGGTCCCCGGCCTGCCTTCGTACGGGGCCTCTGGGAGATGGAACCTGGCAGGGCCCCGCCGTCCCCCGCAGGACCCTATTCCCGACTCCATCCACACTCCCCTACTCGGGGCTATTCTTTTATCAGGAAGAGGGTGCCGGGGCTGGGTTTATAGGTAATGTTCTAACTTCCCATCTGTCCCCACCTGCTGAGGCGCGTTGGTGGGGGAGGGGGACACCGGGAGGGGCCTTTCAGAGGAGTGGGAGGCTTTAGGGAGGAGCCATACCCCAGGGTTTCTAGTCTCGGGAAGAATGTGAAGTCTGGGAGGACACGCTGTGTCCCAGTGTCTGTAGCGGGCTTTGCGTACAGGTAGTGCTCAGTATTTGTGCACTTGATCATCATGTGCCACAACCTCTACAGAAGTCTGGACCCACAGCGGGAGTTTCTCTATGGATCTAGGAGGCCTCCTCGCCAGGCAGTGTGAATTCAGACGGAGGATGGGATGGGCAAGGGCGAGGCCCCTTCCTCCAGCTGGGACTTGGCAGCTCTTCAAAAATCCCAGAAACCAGGAATAGAATCTTGGCGACAACCAGATCCTGGAATTGAAGCTGAGAATCGTGTCAGTCAGCAAACCCAGATTACAGGCTGGCTTGGAGGCCAGCCTACTGCCAGAACTGGGGACCCCAGGCAGACTAGGACTGGATGTTGCCCTCTAGGAGCCCCCAATTTGATTTAGGAGGCCAACTTGTAAAATGGGATTTTGATCTTGGCTGTTAGAGTCAATAATAATAACAGCTGAAATTTACCCCTTCATGCCAGGCAGTGCTAAGTATTTTGTATGTATTGACTGAATTGACTGATCTGTTCCTTCCAACTACCTGATATTATCCCCATCTGACTTGCAAAGAAACTGAGGCACAGAGAAGCTAAGCTATTTGCTCAAGGTCACACAGCAAGGAACAGGCAGAGAGACAACCCCGGTTTGAGTCACTTGAGCACTCATGCTCTGACCATCAGACTTCACTTGCTGGGGTTCTGAAGCAAGTTGGTCCTGGATTCAGATCCCAGATCTGCCCTTGCTTGTTGACTGTGTGACCTTGAGTGATGCATGGCCTCTTTAGCCCATGTTTCCAGATCTGTAGAGGGGGGGGATTGGTCTTTTCATGTCAACTATCTAGAAGGGATGTACTCACCCCTTACTCCCTTTTCATCTTGTTTCAGGTCCAGGATGGGGGCCTTGCCTGTCTGGGTCTCAGGCCTCCTGACTCTCCAGATGCTTCTCTTTGTGGCTGGGGAGCAGGGTGAGTTTGCTTGTGAGGTGGGAGAGGTTGGGGTCTGGAGAACTGACAAGATGGGGCAGTCTTTTAACTTGAGAGCCTTCTCCTGCTGCTTCTCTGGCTTGGTCTGGAGAATAAAATGAGAATAGATGAAAAAGGTCTTTGAACAGTCGAAAGCGAACAAGACACCTGAGAGGTTATTTTTAGTCATTGCCAGCAGAGGCTAGAGGTTCCCGCCTCTCACTGTTTTGCTGAGATGAGCTGAAGAGAAAGAGAGAGAGAAAAAAAAAAAAAAAAAAGAGGGAGAGAGAATCATATGAAGATTGATTAGTGATGCCTGCCATGGGTGTAGCAATAGAAATAAAACCCTATATGCCTCTCCCTGGCATCTCCCCAGTGGTGGTCAAAAGGCCAGACTTTAGGAATGCCTCCTGATTTGCTCTGTGGCCTTAAGCACGTATGATGTCTGTGAGCCTCAATTTCCTCAACTCCCCCAGAAGAGGATGAGAGATGGCTACCTCTGCAGATGGTTATGAAAATCAAATGAGCTGATTGCTATTTATAAAGTGCCTGGTATATAGAAGGTGCTCCACAAACACCGTTTCCCTTCCGATGGCTGCCTCTCGTTTAACTTTTAGGGAAACCATGGCTCAGAGGAGAACACTGACTTTCCCATGGCCACGTCAGTGACACTGAGAGTCAAATCTCTGGTCTCCAGGATCTGGACTTTGAGTGGAGGCAGAACCATGGAAGGATTCGACTCGGTTACCCCCCTTCTGCTCGCAGACTGGGCTGCAGATCTCAGAGCTGTGGGCTGCCTTGTGGTGTTGTACAGGCAGCCTAACCTCTCTGGCCTCAGTCTCCCTGTCTGTAAAGGGAGGAAAACTGCAGTCTCTGCCGGTCCTTGCCTCTCAGTCAGGCCCTCTTCTCCACCTTTTCCACCCCAGGCCAGCAGCACACCACCGCAGCCGCAGCCACTGCCGAGAAGGGGCTCCACATGCAGAAAGTGGGGTCTCGGTCAGTCCGGGCTGCACTGGCGGAGCTGGTGGCCCTGCCCTGTCTCTTTAGCCTGCGGCCACGGCCAGGTGCGACTCGAGAAGCCCCGCGGATCAAGTGGACCAAAGTGCGGACTGCATCAGGCCAGCGGCAGGACTTGCCCATCCTGGTGGCCAAGGACAACGTGGTCCGAGTCGCCAAGGGCTGGCAGGGACGTGTGTCACTTCCCACCTACCCCCGGCACCGGGCCAACGCCACGTTGCTCCTGGGACCACTGAGGGCCAGCGACTCCGGGCTCTACCGCTGCCAGGTGGTGAGGGGCATCGAGGATGAGCAGGACCTGGTGCCCCTGGAGGTGACGGGTCAGTTGGGAGAAGGGGAGGGGTCAAGGCTGGGACGGGGAAGTGCACTCACTGGATGTCATCTTAGAAATCACTCCTTGGGGAATTCCCTGGTGTCCAGTGGATAGGACTCTGTACTTTCACTGCCAAGGGCCTGGGTTCGAGGGCCTGGATTCAACCCCTTTTAGGGGAGTTAAGATCCCGCAGGCAAAAAAAAAAAGAAAGAAAGAAAGAGATACTCCCTGTACAGTGATTTGCTCCAAATTCTGATAGAATCATAAAGAAAGTCTGTATTCGTACTCCTCTCTTTTTAGCATCTCTGTTTTTTAGCTGAGAGAGCAGCCTCTGACCAGTCCCTTATAGGCCACAGCATTTCACAGGACTTCATAACCTGCAGTTCAAGGCATGGCCATCTACTTTCACATAAGGCACAGGATATTGGTTTTGTTTTTAAAATAGGAATACAAATTTCCTTTTAAAGTAAATACATGTTTTTTAAAAGGGAAGTTCTTTTTAAAAAGTCGATTGAAAATATATGTTAAGGGGACTTCCCTGACGATCCAGTGGCTAAGACTCCACGCTCCCAATGCAGGGGGCCTGGAGTTTGATCCTTGGCCAGGGAACTAGATCCCACAGGCCAAAACTAAAGATCCTGCATGCTACAATTAAGAGCTGTGCAGCCAAATAAATAAATAATAAACATTTAAAAACTGCAGGTAGAATTCATTTTAAAAAATTATGAAAAGGAATTATATATTAAGGAAGTCATAGTCCTCAAATATCTGTTTAACCAATTCCTACATTAAATTCTTTCTGTTGAAATATACAGTGTAGTTTCTGTTTTCCTAACCAGTCAAGATGAACAAGGCAAACATATTTTTTTAAATTATTAAACCAAAGTCCTAGAAAAGGGCATGGCACACAGAAGATGCTCAATAGATGTTTGAGCATTGAATCAATGAAAGGACCGTTGTGTGGAGAACAGCCTGTGGATGCCAACTGGGACGTCAATTTCCCTTAACCTGTCTGTGTTGAAAAGTGGAAGTGAAAGTGTTAGTCTGTCCTGTAGCCTGCCAGGCTCCTCTGTCCATGGTATTCTCCAGGCAAGAATATTGGAATAGGTTGCCATGCCCTCCTCCAGGGGACTGTCCTGACCCAGGGATCAAACTTGGGTCTCCCACATTGCAGGCAGATTCTTTACTGTCTGAGCCACTTGGGAAGCCCTATGTTGGCCATAAGGAAAGTGCCTGCACCCCCTGTTCTGGAACGCAGTCTTTCCACACCCAAACAGTGTCTCAGTGTGTATTTTGTGGGGTCAGCCAATGATTCCCTTTCTAAGGCCTTGTTCTCAAAACTAATAAACCTCAAGAAAACTGATAAGTGATGAAAGAAGGGAATTCCACCTCTGGGTTGGTTTGGTTCATTCATTCTGCCAGACCTTTATTGAGCAACTACCACATACAGCCTGGTGCTGGAGACATAGCCATGAGTGGGACACAGCTTCTGCCTTCTGGGAGCTCTCAGTGTAACAAGACGGAGCAAAATGTTTAATTTCTTTGTCTCGCTCAGCCATTTCTCTCATCCCTAAATCAGAATTTGAGTCACAGGGAGCTTACTGATGCTTCACATCTGATAAAGCAGGATGTGAAGTACACGTTACCTTCTCCAGGAAGCCGTGAGCAACTCCATTTCTAAACTGGGCAAGAGCCATGTTTGATCACCGGTTGCTCTCTGCTTCCTCTCCCTGTGTGTGCATTTAGCTCCTGAAAGGAAGAATCTCTCTCACTCTTGTCCATGCCTTCTGTTACCTCCAGTCCCTAACCCTGGCATGAAGAATGCTGTCTTTGGAGTCCAGATCTTCCTGAATACAAATTCTGGCTCTCCCTTACACTGGTTATGTGGCCCTAGACTTGTCCCTCAACCTCTCTGAGCCTTCGTTTCCTCCTCTGGAAATGGGGATAATCATAGGGTTGTAAGATTTCAATGAGGTAATGAGTATAAAGGGGCTTCTGGGGGTGGTGTTAGTGGTAAAGAACACAACTGCCAATGCAGGAGACTTAAGAGACATGGGTTCAATCCCTGGGTTGGGAAGATCCCCTTGGAAAGGCCTTGGAAAGGGAATGATTGGTCGACCCAATAAAATATGCAGTGAGACATTGTTGGCTCATGACCAACATAATAGGGCTTCCCAGGTAGCTCAGACAATAAAGAATCTGCCTGCAATGCAGGAGACCTGGGTTCAGTCCCTGGGTGGAGAAGATCCCCTGGAGGAGGGCATGGCAACCCATGCCGTGAACATTCTTCCTGCTTGAAGAATCCCATGGACAGAGGAGCCTGGTGAACAACAATCCATGGGATTGCAAAGAGTCAGACACAACTAAAGTGACTTAGCATGTACGTACATAGTGCTTGTAAATGTGTTTTACACAGCAAATGTTTAACAGATTCTAGCCCTTTATGGCCATTATCAATTTCCTCGTCTGTAAAACCAGGGCATATCAGTTACACTCCCCATCATCACCCTAGCCCTATGCCTGGTGCTGCGTGAACAGACATGGTACAGGGCAGGGTAGGGCAGCAGGTCGTCTATCATTGTTAGTCTAGGTGGGGCATTCTGTAAGAGGGAGGTCTGTGCTTGAAGATGTCCGAGTATATCAGCTCCCTACCCTGGCTGTTTCTGCATAGGTGTTGTGTTCCACTACCGAGCAGCCCTGGATCGCTACTCTCTGACCTTTGCTGAGGCTCAGGAGGCCTGTCGTCTCAACTCAGCCACCATTGCAGCCCCGCGGCACCTGCAGGCTGCCTTTGAGGACGGCTTTGACAACTGCGATGCCGGGTGGCTCTCTGACCGCACTGTTCGGTGAGCGGGTACACGGGGTAGGGAGACGGAGAGCTAGCCCCTGGAGAAAGATGTTCCTTGGGAGTCCCCGGAGCACAGATCTGAGAGAGGCCCCCACTTTGTCTTGTCAGATATCCTATCACCCAGTCCCGTCCTGGTTGCTATGGTGACCGTAGCAGCCTTCCGGGGGTGAGGAACTATGGGAGGCGAGACCCACGGGAACTCTACGATGTGTATTGCTTTGCCCGTGAGCTGGGGGGTAAGTCTGGGGCTGGTAGAACGCCCCCTTCTCTGAGCCCCTTTATCCTTCCTAACCCCCATCCTTCCCTAAGTCCTTGCCTAGCTCTCCTGTTTCATCCCTCTGTAAACCCACAGCCAAGACCTGGACCCGCCGGTTTTTCCTCCACTCTCTGAGCCCCTCTTTGTGCCCCTTCCCTTCCTCCGAATCTCTCTCCCTTCCTGCCCCCTTCTCCCTCTTCCTACTTTCTTCCTCCTCACACCTTCCCCAAGCCCCTTCCTCTCTCTGAAGCCCAACTCATTCAGGCGCCTCAGTAACCTCATTTGTGAAAAAAAAGGGAAGCCCCCTCTTAGCACTGCCTGAGAGGCAATGACAGTGATGCTCTGGCGACGGGGGCGCGCAGCTGCGGCTGCCTCCATCTCGTTTAGCCACAACCCAAATCCGGCCAGATCAGGGCTGTTTGAGATGAGACCCCCTTCCCGGGCTCCAGGGGAGGGTCCCTGGGACACCTCTGACCTTCTCCCGCGCCTTCCCGCAGGCGAGGTCTTCTACGTAGGCCTGGCCCGCCGCCTGACACTGGCCGGCGCGCGTGCCCAGTGCCGACGCCAGGGCGCCGTGCTGGCCTCGGTAGGACAGCTGCACCTGGCCTGGCATGAGGGCCTGGACCAGTGCGACCCGGGCTGGCTGGCCGACGGCAGCGTGCGCTACCCGATCCAGACGCCGCGTCGGCGCTGCGGTGGCCCAGCCCCTGGCGTGCGCACCGTATACCGCTTTGCCAACCGCACCGGCTTCCCGGCACCTGGAGAGCGCTTCGATGCCTACTGCTTCAGAGGTATGTGTGAAGCCTCGCCGCTGGACGGTGCGCCCCCTCGTGGCCACGCCCCAAGGGCGTGCGCTTTGCCAACGGCCACGCCCCTGGAAGTTTGGGTTTCTAGTGGAGGCGGAGGTCAGGCACGGGAGAAACAGGTTGAAAACTTACTCCGCGGTGAGCCACGGCCCCAGGGAAAGGTGACACCCCTGAGACAAGCTTTCCATAGGAGCCCCGCCCCTCCTTAGGACAAGCCCAAGGCAAGCCAAGCTCTGCGGGGAAGTCCTGTTTAGTGTGTGGTCTAGGTCTTCCAGGTGGCGCTAGTGGTAAAGAACCTGCCTGCCAATGCAGGAGACACAAAAGACGCGGGTTTGATCTTTGGATTGGGAAGATTCCCTGGAGAAGGACATGGAAACCCACTCCAGTATTCTTGCCTGGAGAGTCTCATGGACAGAGGAGCGTGGGTCGCAAAGAGTCGGACACGACTGAAGCGACTTAGCACGTATGTCTCCTGAGATCTCTAAGATATGATCTCAGACCTCTGGATGGAAAGTTTCTTGCCTGGAACCTTGCACAGGAGCACCTGCTGGGAAGGGGACTCGGCTAGCCACGCCCCCTAGGCAAGGCCACGGCCCCAGGGACAGGACCAGGGGATGGCCCTCGCCCTTGGGTTGGTTCCATACCCTCAGAAGCTGCCAACCTCAAGTCCAAAGGAGCTGAGTCTATGTCAAAGGGCCAGAGTTGGGGGGAATCTCTTCGTAGGGAGGCCATGCCCATTAGGCGCTTTCTCTCCCTGGGAAGGAGCCACGCCCAGGTCTGACCTGCCCCCCTGAGTTGGCACTGCCTGAGCTTCACCCACTGGCCAAGATGTCTCTTGACCCTTTACTGCGAAAAGGGTCCACAGCCATCTGAGGGCTCAGCTGACTCTGACTTTGACAGTGGACCTGTCTGAACAATGGGGACGAAAACTTTGCACCTCCGTCTCTCAGTCAGGGGGATCCCAGAAACAACCCAGAGAGTCAGAGGGGCGCAGAGAGACAGAAATACGTAGATTTGTGCTACAGCATGCTGAAATGTGGGTAGACTTCAGGCAGGACTTCCCAGCTAGGCCCTGGGCCTAGGACAACCTCTTCTGCTTTCTCCCACAGCTCATCACCCCACATCCCAACATGGAGACCCAGAGACCCCCTCATCTGGAGATGAGGGGGAGATTCTGTCGGCAGAAGGGCCCCCCGCTGGGGAACTGGAGCCCAGTCTGCAGGAGGAGGAGGTAGTCGCCCCAGATGTACAGGAGCCTCTCGTGTCTAGTGGGGAAGAAGAGTCTCTGATCTTGGCAGAGAAGCAGGAGTCTCAAGCGACCCCCAGTCGTGCCCCTGGGGTCCCCACATTAGCCTCAAGTCCTGCCCTGGAGGCTGAGGAGGTGTGGCTGAGCACAGTGGCCCCCAGCCACAGCAGCGTGGAGGCAGGCACTGTTGTGGGCACGCACACAGACACAGCCCCGGCCAGCACCACGCCCAGGAAGAGGGAGCGCTTTAAAGGGTTGAACGGGCGCCACTTCCAGCAACAGGAACCCCAGCAAGGGCTGAAGGGTGCACTCGAGGCCAGCATCCAGCCCCCCACCCCAGAGGCTGCTGGGAATTATGTGGAGCCTCCCATGACCACTGGAGCCACAGACGCCTTGGGGAGCGGCCAGAGCCAAAGCCCCTGGGCTGTGCTGACAAATGAGGTGGAAATGCCCAGAGCTGGTGAGTGGGGTCCCCGGGGGAGATGGGACCTGCCTGGGGATCTAAGGGAGGCAGGGGAGGAAGCTCCGAATCACAGCTGGGTCCCCTGGCCTCCCCAAGCCTCTGAAGGCCCCTCTTCCTCAGGCCTGGAGCCAAGGAGACCATCAGAAGAAGGAGCTGCTGAAAGATAATTATAATAACTGTTGATATTGTTTCAGGTTCCCTTGGTGGCAGGAGCCCCCAAGAGCCCTGGCTGTGGCCCCCAACCGTGGTCCCACCCATCATCCCAGACCCCAGCAGAGCTCTTGGCCTGGAACTAGAAGAAGCCAAGCGCTTTAGTATGCGACCAGTCACTTCCGACCTGCCCTGGTCCCCCTCGGAGACCACTCCCAACCCATCCAGTGGCCCCAGCCCTGCTCCCTGGGAGGCTTCTCCCGCGCTCATTTCTCCAGACCTCCCTGTCGCGGCCATGCTTCGTGCCCCCAAACTGTGGCTCCTCTCACAGGCGCCTCCTACACCCCTCCCCACTGAGGCCAGTGGGGTCAAGGGGCAGAGTGAGGCCTTGGCCACTGCCCTGCCCTCCTCTGCTTCAGAAATCGAAGCCAGCCCGCAGGATCCCATCCATCCGGAAGTGTACTCCCTGCCCTCCTCCTCGGGCCTTGCAGGACAAGACAGAGGGTCCACATCCCTGTCACTCAGCAGCCACAGAGGAGGAGGTCCTCCGGCCCCTTCACAGGCAGCCACAGACACACAAGCTGGAGCCAGTCCCAGCTCCCCTGGAACAGACTTTGGAAACACTAGGGGGGCCAGCCCTACTGAGCTCAGCAAAGCTGAGCATCCCGGATCCAGCCCACAGGCCTCTGTGGACGGGAGTGTGGTAGCAGATGTCATTATTTCTGAGACTGCCACTGAGCCCATGGGAGCCGGAGGCATCTCGGAGTCTGAGCCTGGGGTCCTCAACACAGCGGAGAGCCCTACTTCCAGCTTGCAGGCCTCCATTGTCAAGACGCAGGGAATATGGGCCTCGCTGCACAGGGAAGGGCTGGACCCCCACTCCCCATCTGCACCCTTGGGGGTCCCTGAAGTCTCCTTGATGCCGAAGGTCACCCCACGTTTGGGGCCTTGGGCTGCTACCGAGGGAGGAGTCACGGTGGATCCTATGGACCCCACAGTCACGCTGGGCACCAGCGACGCTGGTGGGCATTGGGAACCTGGATCCCACATGGTGGAGGGAGCAGAAAGCCCCACCTTGAGCCCTCAGATGGCTGTGGATGCAAGTGTGGTGACACCCCTCACGTCTTTGGACCTGGGGGACAAGGTCGGGGTCCTGGCCGTGTTCACAGTGGCCTCCTCAGGCTCCCAGCCCCACCCAGAGCCAAAGGGCCAGCTGGTGACCCAGGGAACCCTGGGAGCCTTGGAGCCTCCACAGGAGGGCAGCCGCTCAGGGGACCCCATTCTTCCTCCTTGGACGCCGACAGCAGCCAACAAGGACGAGCCCATTTCAGTTTCCTCGGGGGAGCCTACAGTGCCGTGGGACTCCCCCAGCACCCTCCTGCCTGCCTCCCTGGGCCCAGAGGAATTTGAGCTGGAGGTCCTGATGGGGAGCCCAGGTGTGGAGAGCTTCTGGGAGGAGGCAGCAAGTGGAGAGGAGCCCGCCCTGCCAGGGACTCCTGCAAATGGGAGTGCGGAGGAGGGTGAGTTCGAAGCTCGTGGTCTCATCCAGGCCACCGCGTTGGTGCTCAGGGACCTGGGGCTGGGAGGAAGCATTGTCCTTGCTGCCTGGGAAGGTGTCTAGCAGGGGATGACGTTCAAGATGGGGGCTCATCAGACAGGGCTGAATTCCAGAAAGGGTGTTCCTGGCCGAGGCACCAACCTGGGCAAAGGGCACGAGGTGAAGGTGTGTATGATGTCTTGCACACCGTGAGTGGTGAGGCGATGATGAGCAGTTGGGCGGAGTTTGGTTTGGGGAATGAGTACCATCAGCAGATCATGCTCGTGTCTTCTCTGAGCTGACAGTGCTGGGCAAGCCCAGGGTCCTGCCTTCAGTGATGCCCCCGTCTGAAGATGAGGCTGGCACAGACCCCTCCCTGGGTTGGATGGGGGAAGGAAGAGGCTTGGCAGGGAGGTCTTCCTGGACAAGGGTTGAACTGCAGCTGGAATTCAGTGGTGCACGTCTTGAGGGACCTCTTGCCACAAGGAAGTGTGCGTGCTGGGAAGGGGCGGGAGTGGTCGCATTGCCCCCATTTCACAGATAGCAAACTGAAGCTCAGCGAGGTATGTCACTACCAGCCAGTCAGTGATCAGACCTCAAGTCCACACGCGCCTTAGCTCCTCTGTGCCCAGCGGAGTCCAGAGAAAGCCACCACCCTGTTCTCCTGAGCTCAGGTCTGCCCATAGCTCAGCCTGCAAATTCCAGCCCTTTAGTTTTTAGGTCCTGTCATATTGAGCTATTTTTTTGGTCAAGTGAGCTTAAAAAAAAAAAAGAAGCAGCTAATTAAAAGGCACTTTTTCTGAGTTGCAAAACACTCTTATTAACACAGTTGGTTTTACACTTGCTCCTTTTTTTGAAGGCTGTCACGGAGATGGAAACGGCTGATGCAGGGTTTCATCGCCCACCCTGTCATCTCTGGGCTGTGTCTGGGGCCCCATCTTCCTTTCTTAGGTGCCCAGGAGGCAGGCAGACCCTGGGCAGGGGCACTTGCTTTGGTAAAGGCTGATGATTATCGGTGATGCCTTTGTGTTTGGATTATTTTGAGCACTTTACCAGAATCAACTTGGTTAATCTTTTTATTTTAAAATTATTTTTTAGGAGTTCTTATCTTTTGGCCACTCTGCACAGCATGGTGGATTTTAGTTAGCTGACCAAGGATTGAACCCACCCACCCTCGCCGCCATTGGCAGTACAGAGTCTTAACCACTGAACCATCTGGGAAATCCCTAGCTAATCCTTTTAATGTCTTTAGGGAGCGAGTTCTACTATGATTCTCCCTTTATAGATGGCAAAATTGAGGCACAGGGAAGTCAAGTGACTTGTGCAGAGTCTTGCAATTGGGGAATGTCAAGGATAAAGTCTGAATCCAGGCTGTCTGACAACAATCTTTGTCTCAATCTAAGATGTTTATTTCACTGGCGTTAAAAAAAAAAAAAACCACAACACACCCTGAGGTTTTGGAGAGGTGGGGTAAGCTCATCCTGGGAGGGGGGCAGAGAAGAGACTGGCTGTGGAGGATGGGTTTGGGAAGGGGCTCAGAGGAGTTAGAGGAGGAATGGTCAGAAGGTTGGGAGGGAGACCACATATTGGGGTGCTGAGGAAAGTGCATTGAGAGGAGCCCCCAGGGCCATGGCTGGGTCTGTGCTGGACTTTGTCGGTGTTTTGGCTCCAGACTCCCCCCGTTGGCAGCCGAGGTGGAGGGAGGCAGCCAGTGCTGGGGGAGACCCAGGCGCCTACTCACCTACTGCTTGCAGCAGAAATGCTAATGAGGCCAAAAATAAACGCAGCACCAGCAAGCGACTGAGTCACCGCCAGCCCGTGGGCAGGTGTCAGCGGCATGGGGCACCTGGTGGGGCTTACGCATCCTGGTGCCTGGCAGCCCCACATGTGTGCACACACGTGCCCGGGTGGCGCCAGGCACAGACATAGCCACAGGCCTCAGGGACAGGCTTCTGTCGTTGCAGGAGGGCCAGCGGCTGCCTTTATTCAGTTAGCAAGCAACTCCTGAGTGCTGGCTGTATTCCAGGCAGGAGGGTGAGATCGAGGCAGCTCTGGAAGCTGACATGCTAGAGAAGTACTCTAGAACTTTCCTAGTGATGGAAATGTTCTCAGGCTACACTGTCTGGTACGATAGCAGCCAGCCACTTGGGCCTTCTTTGTAGCACACGGCGTCTTCATTGTGGCACGCTGGCTTTTCATCCTGGCAGTCAGGCTTCGTTCCAGTTGTGGCGGAAGGGCTCTGGAGTGTGTGGGCTCAGAAGTTGTGGAACGCAGCCTTAGGCGCCTGGCACTATGTGGTATCTTACTTCCCTGATCAGGGACTGAGCCTGCATCCACTGCATTGGAAGGCGGATTCTTATAACCAGTGGACCACCAGGGAAGTCCCAGAATTACAGTTTAATTTTCATTCCATTTTACTTAAATAGCTAGGTGTGACTGCCATGTAGCCCATCACCTCACTCGCGGGAGGCATGGATAAGAAATGACCTTAATAAGTTATATTGGAGGTTAGAGAGTAAGAAAGACAAAAGAGAAAAATAAAGCAAGCGATGAGGGATGCCAGTGGGCAGTTTCGGTTTGGGGAGGGGGTTAGGATGAAACCTGAGCAAGCCTGAAGGAGGCTGAGAAAGGAGCCATACGGAGATGTGGGGGGAAGAGCATTTCAGGCAGAGGAAACGGCTTGTTCAAATGCCCTGAGGTATGATCGTGGTTGGTCCAGTGAAGGCACAGAGGCCCAGCACGGCTGGAAGCTGAGTAAGAGAAGGAGGGAGATGAGAATCAGGCCGGGAGATACTGGGCAGGTTTACAGGGCCCTGGTGGCTGAGGTCAGGATTTTGACTTTCCCTACGAGCCGTGGAGGAATCTAGGCAGAGGAGGGACAGGATCTGACTCAGGTTTACACGGGCTTCCCCTGGCAGCTGTGGGGGACCACCCTGCGAAGGGTGAAGGTGGAGGCCGAGAGGCCAGGGAGGAGGAGCCTGCTCGTTACTGTCTGTTTCTTTTGGGGCCCCAGACAAAGACAAAGCAGGAACACATTCCGGGTGATGGGGGCTGGAGAGAGGGCTTTACGCTGGGCCATCAGAACCCCGAAGGCCAGTTTCGGCCCTTGTGCTGTCCTGCTGTGTGGCTCTGAGGTAGGCCCTGGGTCCCTGGGTCTTCTCTGAGTCTCAGTTCTAGTGTCTTGCAGTGGAAAAGCGGCCACTGCCCTGACGAGATGGGTGTCATCTGGAGTGCTTGGGGGTTCTTGCTGTGCCCCTCCAAGGCTCCAGGATAGAGCCCGCCCACCAAGGCATCTGGGCCCCTGAGATGGGGAGAGGAGACCCTCTTGCCTCCAGAGAAACACCGCTGAAGGGATGAGAGAGGGGGAGAGGGCTTCACATTCACTCCCCCTGTCCATGGTAAGCAATGGACACGAGGCCTCAAGAGGCCCCAGGCTGATATACACAGAGCCAGACATGGCATTATTTAAGGTCAGGAATGGGAGAAGGATGAGCTCTTTTTATTGTTGTTCTGTAAATGAGACAACAGAAATTCACAGAATTTGCCCAGGATTTCCTAGTGAGTGGCAGAGGCAGGAACTGAACCAGACTCTCTGACTGCACCCCCTATGCACAGTAACTGCTGTAATTCACCTCTTCTCCGCATTGTAACCACTGAGGTTGCATCAGAAGAGCCTGAGCCACAAGAATGAAGGAGATGATGGTTCCTGCTGGTCCCAGTGCTGTTCATTCCCCATCTAGAATCTATGCCTACTTTGCCCTTGCAGTATGAGGAGCGCAATGAAAGTGGAGTATGGCTAGAAGGGGGATAAGTCAAGGAGACCACTTAGACCATGTTCTAGGAGAAGACTTTGTAAAAGAAGCTGAAGGAATCCCATTCTTTGAAAAAAAAAAATCCTTGTCTTCTTTTAAATTTACTTTATTGTTTTTATCTTTTGGCCCCATCACACAGCATGTGGAATCTTAGTTCCCCAACCAGGGACTGAACCCATGGCCCCTGCACTGGAAGCGTGGCATCTTAACCAGGAATCCCATTCCAGTTCAGTCCAAGGAAAGCCCTTGCCATAGGCAGCGCAGCCAACAGATGCTTTGTAAAGAGCATTTTTTGGAAACAGATTCCTGGAAAGAGTAAGCTCATTACAGGGTCATGCAAGAGGAAGTTAGCAGCCACTTACTGGGAAGGTATAGAGGGTACCCCACAGAGAGGGACTGAATGAGGGGGCCTTTCGAGGTCTGAGTTCTGGATTCTGTGAGAGGCCGCCTGATGGTCTGACTCCTTCCGACACTGCCTTTCCCTCCTGCAGTCCCCTTGGATCCCTGTGAGAACAACCCTTGCCTGCATGGGGGCACCTGTAGAGCCAATGGCACCGTGTATGGCTGCAGCTGTGACCAGGGGTTCGCTGGAGAGAACTGTGAGATTGGTGAGTACTGCGGAATCAGGATCTAAACACTGATGTCCCAGCAGACATCTCCATGAGGGATCAGGGGATCACAAGAGGCTGGCTTCCAATGCTCCTTTCCCCTCCCTCACTCCTTGGGTCCAGTAAACCAGCCTCATTGCCAAACATCTGAGCTCTCATTCTGGGGGCTGAGGCTCTGGGTTGCTGCCTCCCATTACTACCAGGCAGAGGTGGGGGAGGGAAAGACAAAGGGATGGTAAGGTTCAGACTGTCCCTGGGGATCTCCTACCCTCTTCTGGATGGGCAGGGGTATAGGCACTACCACCAGAACTGTTGCGTGCCAGCCCCAAAGCCCCACACAGGAAATACACCAAATTATGAAATTATAAAAATAACTATAAGTGACATAATTTCTTGAGCTCTTCCATTGACCCTCTACTCACAGCCACCACTGAGGTATTATTATCATCACTTTGCAAAAAAAAAAAGAAACTGAGTCTCAGAGAGGGCCAGTGACTTGCCTGGCATCTAAGTGCCTCGGGCACTGTCTACACAGGGGTTGGCATAGGTGTCAGTGGATAGCTCCCTATGCCTGCAAACAGCTTTGTGAGTGTGCAAACCCTTGAAATGCTCTGGAACCCAATTTCCTAGGTTCCACATTTTGAAGACCCTTCAGCTTCAACGTTCTATGGGGCTTTTGCAGACCCACCTTCACTGTTTTGGAACCGGGGGAACGTTCCAGTTTAGCCGGTCCAGTGGCATCTGCTCTCACTGATGCAAGTTCATGTCAGTTGTCTGAGGTCCCACTCCCTTGACTGCCAGAGCCAGGGGTCATCAGGGCAGACCACTGCTGATGTCCTCGGGTCTGGGGTAGATGGGAGGGGCAGGACTGCATCTTCTGCCTGGTTTCCTTGGTCTGGGAGCCAAGGGGAGACTGGCCTCTGACTCAGCCCCACCTTCCCCTCCAGACATTGACGATTGCATCTCTAGCCCCTGTGAGAACGGTGGCACCTGCATCGACGAGGTCAACGCCTTCATCTGCCTTTGCCTCCCCAGCTATGGGGGAAGCCTCTGCGAGAAAGGTGAGTCTCTGCCAAGACCCCAGAAGTAGTACAGGAGCGGGGTCGGGTGCTGGGCCACAGGCTTCCCACACGTGGAGCTCCAGGCCTCTGCCTCTGGTCCCATCGCCATGATTCAGACAGGAAGCAAATCTTTTCCTCGGATAGTCACACAACATAGAATTAACCTTTCCCGAGTGTATGACTCAGTGGCATTCATATATCACAGTGTTGTCCAACCACCACCTCTAGCTCGTTCCGAGACGTTTTCATTATCCCCAGAGGAAATCCTGTTCCCAAGAGCAGTTACTCCCCCTTCCTCCTCTCCAGCCCCTGGAAACCACTCATCTGCTTTCTGTCCCTATGGATTTGCCTATTTCATACGTTTACATACAAAGGCGGTTATCTGCTACGTGTCCCTTTTTTGTCTGACTTCTTCCTCTCGGCATGATGTTTTCAGGGTTCAGCACATGTCATCACTTCTTTCCTTTTTGTGGGTGAATCATATTCCATTGGATGGGTCACGTGTTGTTTGATGGACATTTGGGCTGTTTTCCCCTTTGTGGCTAATGTGAATAGTGCTGCTATGAATGTTCATATACAAGTTTGTTTCAACACCTCTTTTCCATTCTTTTCTTCCCCTCCATTCTCTCTGGTGTACCCAGGAGTAGAACGGCTGGGTTATATGGTAATTCTGTGTCTAACTTTTTGAGGAGCTGCCGGACTGTTTTCCAAAGGGGCGATGCCATTACATTCACACCAGCAATGCACAAGGGTTCCAACTGCCCCACATCCTTGTCAACACTTATTATCTTTGTGATTATTTTCTGATTAACGTTTCCTAATGATCATGATTTTGAGCATCTTTCCATGGGCTTGTTGGCCATATCTTTGGGGGAGAAATGTCTATTTTGTTGGCCATTTGTATATCTTTGGGGGAGAAATGTCTATTGGAGCTTTTGCCCAGGAGGGAAATTTCCTGAGACCATTTCCTGAGTTCCCAGGATGTGGCCAGATCAGAGAAGGAGACATCAGAGTTAGGGCGAGAGGGGATGGCTGTAATGATCCTCCAGTTGAATCTCTACTTTGCAAAGAGAAAAGATGGGAATAGGGGAGGAGGGCGGTGACAGGGTGATGGGGTAGAGCCGGGGTGGGGTGGGGACGGCCCCCGGCAAGGGGTGGCTTAGCCGCACAGTGACCTCCGATTGAGCCCCCTCTCTGGTGGGCCGGCTGCACTCACAGTCGGCAAGGCCGACCTCAGCCCAATGCCAGCCCCTCGTGCTCTCTTTCCGCCCCCCAGATACAGAGGGCTGTGACCACGGCTGGCACAAGTTTCTGGGCCACTGCTACCGCTACTTTGCGCACCGGAGGGCGTGGGAGGACGCCGAGAGGGACTGCCGCCGCCGAGCCGGCCACCTAACCAGCATCCACTCACCAGAAGAACACAACTTCATTAACAGTAGGGACTCTGGGGTGGGCAGTGGTGGCCTTTACAGGCCCTTTGTCAGGGGGATCCCCCCAGGGTGCCGAAGACGCCACCTTTCTGAAGCCCTGTTCATGAATGCTAAGCCCTGAAAGTGAACGTGTTAGTCGCTCAGTCGTATCTGACTCTTTGCAACCCTGTAGCCCGCCAGGCTCCTCTGTCCACAGGATTCTCCAGGCAAGAATACCCAAGTGGCTTGCCGTGCCCTCCTCCAGAGAATCCCCCCAACCCAGGGATTGAACCCAGGTCTTCCACATTGCAGGCAGATTCTTTACCAACTGAGCCACCAGGGAAGTCAGTGCAAGCCCTGACCAATAATTAACTCAACTGTCTGTTTATTCACTTGTTGGTTCATTTACCCATTCACTTTATTCATTCATTCACCAACTGTTTAGTGAGCACCTGTTATGGCCCAGGCATCATTCCAGGCGCAGAGAAACACTTTGTCCCGTCCCGAAGGAGCAAGGTTCTTACAGAGGATATAGGCAAACAAGTAAACATCTAATTAAATGTTGGAGCTTCTCAGCTGGTGCTAGTGCTTAAGAACCCACCTGCCAAAGCAGAAGACTCAAGAGACGAGGTTTCGATCCCTGGGTTGGGAAGATCCCTTGGAGGAGGGCATGGCAACTCACTCCAGTATTCTTGCACGGAGAATCCCATTGACAGAGGAATCTGGCGGGCTACAGTCCATAAAGTTGCAAAGAGTCAGACTTGACTGAAGCGACTTAGCCACCCCGCCACACACACACACACACACACACATCCTATAATTTAACTGGTCTTAAGTGCACTGATGAAAATTAAAACAGGGCCAGGCGTCAAAGGGTGATGGAGAAATATCTGTGATGTGGGGGATGAAATGAGGGAGAATAAGAGACTAAGAGAAAGAGGCATATCCCATAAATTAAATGCAGCCTTTACCGATTTCCTCATTACCCCTTCTACCCTTTTTCATCCACTTATTTATTCACATCTGCCCCATCCTATCCCCTGTTAATTCTTTCATTTGTCCATTCCCTGGTTCACAGGTTTTTCCCCCCTCTATGTAATCAAACACACACACACATCCAGCTGCTTTCTCCTTGGACTCACCCGCCTGCCTGTCCAGCCCTCCCAACAGCTCTCCTAGCTCCTACTCTCTCCTTTCTCCTGAGACCTGACTTGTCTTTGTTGTTTCCTCCGGCCTTTGGTTTAAGTCACAAGGTGTGGCAAGGCCAGGAGCCTAATCCCAGTCCTTTCTGTGCCCCAGCCCTGCTCCCCAGTCCCCCTGCCCCCAGCCAGTAACTTAGGCTGGCAGAGGCGTGGGTACCCTGCCCTCATGACCTCCACCCCACAGGTTTTGGGCGTGAAAACACATGGATCGGCTTGAATGACAGGATCGTGGAAAGGGATTTCCAGTGGACGGACAACACAGGGCTGGTGAGTGGCGGGAGCATGGGGGCCTGGGGCCCTGCAGTCAGACTGTTGACTCTAACCCTGCCTGAAATGGACAGAGCTGGGTGAAGTGCAGTAGTCAGACCCTCTGGCTTCACTTTGCTATCTTGGGCAAAATTACCACCAGGAGTGGCCATCAAAAGCCCCCCGTGGGGACCTCCCCTGCTGTCCAGTAGTTAGGACTCCTCACTTGCACTGCCAACGGCCTAGATTCAATCTTTGAATGAGGAACTAAGATCCCGCAAGCCTCTCGGTGCAGCAAACAAATTAAAAAAAAAAAGGCAGTGACTCTGAGATGCTGGAGCTGGTAAAGGAACTTCAGTGAAGTCCCCCATCACACCTGACTTCCCAGCCCTGTGAACAGCCTGGTCACCCGGTGGCTGAGGCGGCAAACCTTGGGCTCAGTTTGACAGCCCCATCTTGCTGACTCTGCCTGATCCATCAGACATGAATTCTCAAGTGTTCCCACTTCCCCTCTTCTTCCAGCCTGTGCAGCCTCTCTTAGCACTCTCTTGGACACCTACACCAGTTCCCCCCAACTACCACCTCTCCTGCCCCTTTACCTGGCAGCTTTTGGGGACTTTTAAAAAATTTGTGCTTAAATTCACATAACATAAAATGAATCATTTTAAAGTGTGTAATTCAGTGACTTTATTACTTTCACAATATTGTGCAAAAACCATGTTGATCTAGTTCCAGAATATTTTCAGCACCCCAAAAGGTAACCCTGTACACAGCGGCCGTTCATTTTTTCTTTTCTTAATTTATTCTTTTGGTCACACCACACAGCTCATGGGATCTTAGTTCCCCAAACAGGGATTGAACTCAAGCCCTCGGCAGTGAAAGTGCTGAGTCCTAACCACTAAACCACCAGGGAATTCCCTATAGGGTCCTTTTAAAGATCATAGATCAGATCAGGATTATCTGTGCTTTAGCCCTCTTAAGACAAAAATCACTGCAGATGGTGACTGCAGCAATGAAATTAAGACACTTACTCCTTGGAAGAAACGTTATGACCAACCTAGATAGTATATTCAAAAGAGGAGACATTACTTTGCCTACTAAGGTCCATCTAGTCAAGGCTATGGTTTTTCCAGCAGTCATGTATGGATGTGAGAGTTGCACTGTGAAGAAAGCTGAGCGCCGAAGAATCGATGCTTTTGAACTGTGGTGTTGGAGAAGACTCTTGAGAGTCCCTGGGACTGCAAGGAGATCCAACCAGTCCATTCTGAAGATCAGCCCTGGGATTTCTTTTGGAAGGAATGATGCTAAAGCTGAAACTTCAGTACTTTGGCCACCTCATGCGAAGAGTTGACTCATTGGAAAAGACTGTGATGCTGGGAGGGATTGGGGGCAGGAGGAGAAGGGGGCGACCGAGGATGAGATGGCTGGATGGCATCACGGACTCGATGGACATGAGTCTGAGGGAACTCCGGGTGTTGGTGATGGACAGGGAGGCCTGGCGTGCTGCGATTCATGGGGTCAGACATGACTGAGCAACTGAACTGAACTAAGATAAAAATAAATCTACCTCTTCCTGCTGTGAAATCATTCTGGCACTTCCTCAAAACTTAAACCTTGAATTATCACATGACTCTGTAATTCTGCTCCTAGGTTCAGTTCAGTTCAGTCGCTCAGTCGTGTCCGACTCTGCGACCCCATGAATCGCAGCACGCCAGGCCTCCCTGTCCATCACCATCTCCCGGAGTTCGCTCAGACTCGCGTCCATCGAGTCCGTGATACCATCCAGCCATCTCATCCTCGGTCGCCCCCTTCTCCTCCTGCCCCTAATCCCTCCCAGCGTCAGAGTCTTTTCCAATGAGTCAGCTCTTCGCATGAGGTGGCCAAAGTACTGGAGTTTCAGCTTTAGCATCATTCCTTCCAAAGAAATCCCAGGGCTCATCTTCAGAATGGACTGGTTGGATCTCCTTGCAGTCCAAGGGACTCTCAAGAGTCTTCTCCAACACCACAGTTCAAAAGCATCGATTCTTCGGCGCTCAGCTTTCTTCACAGTGCAACTCTCACATCCATACATGACCACTGGAAAAACCATAGCCTTGACTAGACGGACCTTAGTAGGCAAAGTAATATCTCTGCTTTTGAATGTGCTATCTAGGTTGGTCATAACGTTTCTTCCAAGGAGTAAGTGTCTTTTAATTTCATGGCTGCAATCACCATCTGCAGTGATTTTGGAGCCCCCCGAAATAAAGTCTGACACTGTTTCCACTGTTTCCCCATCTATTTCCCATGAAGTGATGGGACTGGATGCCATGATCCTCGTTTTCTGAATGTTGAGCTTTAAGCCAACTTTTTCACTCTCCTCTTTCACTTTCATCAAGAAGCTTTTTAGCTCCTCTTCACTTTCTGCCATAAGGGCGGTGTCATCTGCATATCTGAGGTTATTGATATTTCTCCTGGCAATCTTGATTCCAGCTTGTGTTTCTTCCAGCCCAGCGTTTTTCATGATGTACTCTGCATAAAAGTTAAATAAGCAGGGTGACAATATACGGCCTTGACGTACTCCTTTTCCTATTTGGAACCAATCTGTTGTTCCATGTCCAGTTCTAACTGTTGCTTCTTGACCTGCATACAGATTTCTCAAGAGGCAGGTCAAGTGGTCTGGTATTCCCATCTCTCTCAGAATTTTCCACAGTTTATTGTGATCCACATAGTCAAAGGCTTTGGCATAGTCAATAAAGCAGAAATAGATGTTTTTCTGAAACTCTCTTGCTTTTTTGACAATCCAGCAGATGTTGGCAATTTGATCTCTGGTTCCTCTGCCTTTTCTAAAACCAGCTTGAACATTAGGGAGTTCACGGTTCACGTATTGCTGAAGCCTGGCTTGGAGAATTTTGAGCATTACTTTACTAGCATGTGAGATGAGTGCAATTGTTCAGTAGTTTGAGCATTCTTTGGCATTGCCTTTCTTTGGGACTGGAATGAAAACTGACCTTTTCCAGTCCTGTGTCCATTGCTGAGTTTTCCAAATTTGCTGCCATATTGAGTACAGCACTTTCACAGCATCATCTTTCAGGATTTGAAACAGCTCAACTGGAATTCCATCACCTCCACTAGCTTTGTTCGTAGTGATGCTTTCTAAGGCCCACCTGACTTCACATTCCAAGATGTCTGGCTCTAGATTAGTGATCACATCATCATGATTATCTGGGTCGTGAAGATCTTTTTTGTACAGTTCTTCTGTGTATTCTTGCCACCTCTTCTTAATATCTTCTGCTTCTGTTAGGTCCATACCACTTCTGTCCTTTATGGAGCCCATCTTTGCATGAAATGTTCCCTTGGTATCTCTAATTTTCTTAAAGAGATCTCTAGTCTTTCCCATTCTGTTCTTTTCCTCTATTTCTTTGCATTGATCGCTGAAGAAGGCTTTCTTATCTCTTCTTGCTATTCTTTGGAACTCTGCATTCAGATGCTTATATCTTTCCTTTTCTCCTTTGCTTTTGCCTCTCTTCTTTTCACAGCTATTTGTAAGGCCTCCCCAGACAGCCATTTTGCTTTTTTGCATTTCTTTTCCATGGGGATGGTCTTGATCCCTGGCTCCTGTACAATGTCACGAACCTCATTCCATAGTTCATCAGGCACTCTATCTATCAGATCTAGGCCCTTAAATCTATTTCTCACTTCCACTGTATAATCATAAGGGATTTGATTTAGGTCATATCTGAATGGTCTAGCGGTTTTCCCTATTTTCTTCAATTTGAGTCTGAATTTGGTAATAAGGAGTTCATGATCTAAGCCACAGTCAGCTTCCGGTCTTGTTTTTGTTGACTGTATACAGCTTCTCCATCTTTGGCTGCAAAGAATATAATCAATCTGATTTCGGTGTTGACCATTTGGTGATGTCCATGTGTAGAGTCTTCTCTTGTGTTGTTGGAAGAGGGTGTTTGCTATGACCAGTGCATTTTCTTGGCAAAACTCTATTAGTCTTTGCCCTGCTTCATTCTGCATTCCAAGGCCAAATTTGCCTGTTACTCCAGGTGTTTCCTGACTTCCTCCTTTTGCATTCCAGTCCCCTATAATGAAAAGGACACCTTTTTTGGGTGTTAGTTCTAAAAGATCTTGTAGGTCTTCATAAAACCGTTCAACTTCAGCTTCTTCAGCATTACTGGTTGGGGCATAGACTTGGATAACTGTGATATTGAATGGTTTGCCTTGGAGACAAACAGAGATCATTCTGTCGTTTTTGAGATTGCATCCAAGTACTGCATTTTGGACTCTTTTGTTGACCATGATGGCTACTCCATTTCTTCTAAGGGATTCCTGTCCGCAGTAGTAGATACAGTGGTCATCTGAATTAAATTCACCCATTCCAGTCCATTTTAGTTCGCTGATTCCTAGAATGTCGACATTTACCCTTGCCATCTCTTGTTTGACCACTTCCAGTTTGCCTTGATTCATGGACCTGACATTCTAGGTTCCTATGCAATATTGCTCTTTACAGCATCGGATCTTGCTTCTATCACCAGTCACATCCACAGCTGGGTATTGTTTTTGCTTTGGCTCCATCCCTTCATTCTTTCTGGAGTTATTTCTCCACTGCTCCAGTAGCATATTGGGCACCTAATGACCTGGGGAGTTCCTCTTTCAGTATCCTATCATTTTGCCTTTCATACTGTTCATGGGGCAAGAATATTGAAGTGGTTTGCCATTCCCTTCTCTCCAGTGGACCATGACCCACCAGTCTTGGGTTGCCCTGCAGGCATGGCTTGGTTTCATCGAGTTAGACAAGGCTATGGTCCTAGTGTGATTAGATTGACTAGTTTTCTGTGAGTATGGTTTCAGTATGTCTGCCCTCTGATGCCCTCTTGCAGCACCTACCATCTTACTTGGGTTTCTCTTACCTTGAGCGTGGGGTATCTCTTCACGGCTGCTCCAGCAAAGCACAGCTGCTGCTCCTACCTTGGACGAGGGGCATCTCCTTACTGCCACCCTTCCTGACCTTCAACGTGGGATAGTTCCTCTAGGCCCTCCTGTGCCTGCTCAGCCACCGCTCCTGGTTGCTCCTCCCGGCCGCTGGCCCTGGCCTCAGGCGTGGGTGGCTCCTCCCAGCTGCTGCCCCTGGCCTCAGGCTCGGGGTGGCTCCTCAGGGTCACTGCCCCTGGCCTCGGGTGCGAGGTGGTTTCTCCCGGCTGCCCCTGACCTCGGACGCGGGGTGTCTCCTCCCAGCCGCCACTGGCCTCGGACGCGGGATGTGTCCTCCCGGCCGTTCCTGCGCCGTCGCAGCCTGGCACTCTGGGCTGCTGTCCCTGACTTCGGACGTGGGGTAGCTCTCGGCTGCGCTTATGCGCTTAGTGCGCTGGCCCGCCGCCGCCACCTGCGCTATGTAGATACCCGAAAAAAGTGAAAGCAGGGACTCAAACAGATACCGGTACAACCGTGTTCACAGCAACACTGATCGTAGTAGGCGAAAGGTGGAAACAACCCAGATGGCCGTCCGTGATGAGCGGATGAAGACGATGCGATCCATCCGCCATTAAAAATTAATTAAAAAGTAGTGATAGCATTATATGAAAGGAGAGAAGGTTAGTACTTCTCTTGACAAGAATGGAAGAGGCCCCTGGGCCTGACAAGCCTACGGTTAACGCGTTGCCTCGAAATTCGTGGCATCTAACCACTGTTTTTTGTATATGAACCCAGGTATGTGGAATCTACAAAAACAGTATGATCTCATTTGTAAAGCAGAAATAGAGACACAGACGTAGAGAACACACAGGGATCCTAAGGGGCAGGGAGGGGTGGGGTGAGTTAGTAGATTGGCTTATATATACTCTTGTTGCTGTTGTTCAGTTGCTAAGTCGTATCTGACTTTTTGCTACCCATGGACTGCCGCGTGCCAGGCTCCTCTGTCCTCTGCTATATCCTGGAGTTTGCTCAAATGCATGTCCACTGAGTGGGTGATGCTATTTAGCAGTTTCCTCCTTCGCCTCCCTCTTCTCTTTTTGCCTTCAATCTTTCCCAGCATCAAGGTCTTTTCCAGTGAGTGGGCTCTTCGCACCAGGTGGCCAAAGCTTCAGCTTCAGCATCAGTCCTTCCAGTGAATATACAGGATTGATTTCCTTTAGGATTAGCTGGTTTGATCTCCTTGCAGTTCAAGGGACTCTCAAGAGTCTTCTCCAGCACCACAATTCAAATGCATCAGTTCTTCGGTGCTCAGCCTTCTTTATGGTCCAACTCTCACATCTGTACATGACTGCTGGAAAAACCATAGTTCTCACTATATGGACCTTTGTTGTCAAAGTGACATCTCTGCTTTTTAATACCCTATCTAGTTTAGTCATAGCTTTCCTTCCAAAGAGCATGCGTCTTTTGGGTTCATGGCTGTAGTCCCTGGCCACAGTGATTTTGCAGCCCAGGAAAGTAAAATCTATCACTGCTTCCACTCCCCCCCTTCTGTTTGCCATGAAGTGATGGGACTGGTCAAGTCTAGGCAAGGCTATGGTTTTTCCAGTGGTCATGTATGGATGTGAGAGTTGGACTAGAAAGAAAGCTGAGCACAGAAGAATTGATGCTTTTGAACTGTGGTGTTGAAGAAGGCTCTTGAGAGTCCCTTGGACTGCAGGGAGATCCAACCAGTCCATCCTAAAGGAGATCAGTCCTGGGTGCTCATTGGAGGGACTGATGTTGAAGCTGAAACTCCAATACTTAGGCTACCTGATACGGAGAGGTGACTCATTTGAAAAGACCCTGATGCTGGGAAAGATTGGGGGCAGGAGGAGAAGGGGATGACAGAGGATGAGATGGTTGGATGGCATCACCGACACAACGGACATGGGTTTGGGTGGACTGTGGAAGTTGGTGATGGACAGGGAGGCCTTGCATGCTGCAGTCCATGGGGTCGCAAAGAGTCGGACACAACTGAGCGACTGAACTGAACTGAACTGATAGGACTGGATGCCATGATCTTAGATTTTTGAATGTTGAGTTTTAAGCCAGCTTTTTCACTCTCCTCCTTACCCTCATCAAGAGGCTCTTTAGTTCCTCTTCATCTGCATATCTGAAGCAGTATCATCTACGTATCTGAAGTTGTTGTTATTTCTCCTGGCAATCTTGATTTCAGCTTGTCATTCATCCAGCCTGGTATTTTGCATGATGTATTCCGCATATAAGTTAAATAAGCAAGGTGACAATATACAGCCCTGTCACACTCCTTTCCTAATTTTGAACAAATCAGTTGTTCCATGCAAGGTTCTAGCTGTTGCTTCTTGATCCGCATACAGGTTTCTCAGGAGATGGTAAGATGGTCTGGTTCTCCCATCTCTTTAAGAGTTTTCCACAGTTTGTTGTGATCCATGTAGTCAAAGGCTTTAGCGTAGTCCATGAAGCAGAAGTAGATGTTTTTCTGGAATTCTTGCTTTATCTATGATCCAGCGGATGTTGGCAATTCAATCTCTGGTTCCTCTGCCTTTTCTAAACCCAGCTTGTACATCTGGAGGTTCTTGGTTCACATACTGCTGAAGCCTAGCTTGCAGGATTTTGAGCATAACCTTGCTAGCATATGAAATGAGCGCAATTGTGTGCTGGTTGGAACATTTTTTGGCCTTGCCCTTCTTTGGGATTGGAATGAAAACTGACCTTTTCCAGTTCTGTGTCCACTGCTGAATTTTCCAAATTTTCTGACATATTGAGAACAGCACTTTCGCAGCATCATCTTTTAGGATTTGAAATAGTTCAGCTGAAATTCCATTACCTCCACTAGTTTTGTTCATAGTGATGCTTCCTAAGGCCCACTTGACTTCACACCCCAGGATGCCTGGCTCTAGGTGAGTGACCCCACCATCGTGGTTATCTGGGTCATGAAGACCTTTCTTGTGTGATTCTTCTGTGTTTTCTTGACACTTCTTCTTAGTCTCTTCTGCTTCTGTTATGTCCTTACCATTTCTACCCATTATTGTGTCCATCCTTGCAGGAAATGTTCCCTATCTCAAATTTTCTTGAAGGGATCTCTAGTGTTTCCCATTCTGTTGTTTTCCTCCATTTCTTTGCACTGATCATTTAAGAAGGCTTTCTTATCGCTCCTTACTATTCTCTGGAACTCTGGATTCAGTTGGGTATATCTTTCCCTTTCTCCCTTGCCTTTCGCTTCTCTTCTTTCCTCAACTATTTGTAAAGCCTCCTGTGTCTAAACTAGATGACGGATGAGAACTTCCTGTACTCAGGAACTCTACTCAGTGCTCCGTGGTGACCCTAAATGGGGAGGAAATCCAAAAGACGGGATATGTGTGTCCATAGAGTGGATCGACTTTGTTGTACAGCAGAGACTGACACAGCAGCGTAAAGCAACTATACTTCAATTTTTTAAAAAAAGGCAAAAAAAGAAAAAGCACTGATACATGCTACAATGTAGATAAAGCTTCAAAACATTATGCTCAGTGAAAAAAACCAGACATAAAAGGAGCCACATTCGATCCACATGAAATATCTAGAATATAAAAATCCGTAGAGACGGAAGGTAGATCAGTGGTTGCCAGGGGCGGTGGGGAGCGGCGATGGGGAGTGAGCGATTAATGGGTACAGAGTTTCTGTTTGGTGTGATGAAGAAGTTCTGGGAACAGACAGTGGTGATGATTGTACAACACTGTAAATCCAATTAATGCTAATGAATCGGACGCTTAAAAATGGTTAAAAGAGAAAAAAAAAATGGTTAAAATAGTAAATTTTGTATTCTATATTTTTATCACAATTAGAAAAAAAAATCCACCTCTTTTCCTCCACCATGGGAACTGGCCCCTGTCCACTTCCTGACCACACGCTACCTGGATCCAGCAGCCCCAGCCCTCCTGACTCTGTTCGGCTCCTCAGACAGCACAAGTCCAGTCCTGCCTCTGGGCTTTTGCACTAGCTATGCCCCCTGCTTAGAACTCTGTTCCCTGCCTGCATCAGTCTTATCCTTGAGTCTTCAGCTCTCCTATTGCCTCCTCAGGGAAGCCCTCCTGGACTTCCAGTTTGAAGTCACTTTTTGTTCAACTATTTATATAACAATGTGTGACCGATGTGGGAAACTGTCAGGCAGTGAAACAGAAGGCATGGGGACCAGGGAGGAGGGCACCACAGCCTCCCAGCTAGAAGAGGGTTGACTCAGCCTGCAGTGCAGCCACCCTCAGGGAAGTTAGGCCAGTGCTCATTGTAGAGGTGGGGACACTGAGTCCCGAAGAATGTGAGTGGTCCCACAGTGCCAGAGTCTGGGTCAGGACGCAGGTCCCTTGAGCACCCTCTGCTCCCCATTCTTACAGCAATTTGAGAACTGGCGGGAAAATCAGCCGGACAATTTCTTCGCGGGTGGGGAGGACTGCGTGGTGATGGTTGCACACGAGAGCGGGCGCTGGAACGACGTTCCCTGCAACTACAACCTTCCCTATGTCTGTAAGAAGGGCACAGGTACGCTTCTGGCCTGCCTCCCACCCCCTCCCCCGCCTGTCCCTCCTGCCCGTCACTGACCCATTGTTTCATCTGAGTTCTCAAGTGTGGCGTCACTCCAGCCCTGTTTTCACTCTTCACACGTGAGAGTACCCATTTCCCCCCAACCTCTCCAACTCTGTGTGTTCTCACACTTTTTGTTCTTTGTTCATCTAAGTCCTGAAAAAAACAGTATATCATTGTTTTCACAGTTTGCGTATGTTTGAGGATGAGAATAACCAGCTCTTTATATGTTGATAAGCTCTTGCATGTACTTTTCCTGTGACCTACCAGTTAATTGCCTTTGTGTAATTTTCTATAGGTTCATTGGTCTTATCGATTTGTAAGAGCTCTTTACATATTAAGTATATATATATGTATATATATCTGTATATATAGATATAGATTCTCATGTCCTCCTTTCGCTTACACTTTTCTTCATTCTGGCTTCTGTTTCTTTGCCAGTTTTCGTGTCCTTTCTTCATTTCATTTGCTCGGATTATTCTTGCCTCCCATCTCCTTTGTTCGCATCATGCCTGAGTATTACAGGGTGAGATGGGTCCAGGAGGTTCCTGCCCCTCAGAGGGCTCCTGGTTTGAGTGGAGGAGACAGACATATTCACTTCTAGCCTTTCAGGGTCACAGCTGGGCAAAGGGGGGCCTGTTGCGGGTCCCTCTCGACAGGAGTTGGAGCCAGTTTGGCGCTAGTCCCGTCCGCTTCTCTAACGGGAAGCCCCTCTGTCCCCAGTGCTGTGTGGTCCCCCTCCAGCAGTGGAGAACGCCTCGCCCATTGGCGCCCGCAAAGCCAAGTATAACGTCCATGCCACAGTGCGCTACCAGTGTGATGAAGGATTTGCCCAGCACCATGTGGCCGTCATCCGGTGCCGGAGCAATGGCAAGTGGGACCGGCCCCAAATCGTCTGCACCAAACGTAAGTGGCTTCCCCCAGACATCCCAACCCGTGTGTCCAGCTATATATAGTCTCCAGTTAAACACCTCGTGATTATACACATTGATCTGACTGGCTGTCTGCCATAATACGCCCTTGCCGATAAACGAGAACTTACCAGCCTACCTGGTGTTCCCTCCATTTCCCCCTCCTCCAAGGAGGCCTGTTGTGTCAGGCCCCCCACCTCTCACTGGCTTTTGACATGTTTCTGTCCTCCCTTGCTTCCCTGCAGCCAGACGGTCCCATAGGATGCGGCGACACCACCATCACCACCAGCATCACCACCAGCATCGCCACCACAAATCTCGCAAGGAGCGCAGAAAACACAAGAAGCACCCAGCAGAGGACTGGGAGAAGGAAGAAGGGAATTTCTGTTGAAGAACCAGGCATAAGAAAGCACAACCTCCTTCCCACACCTCCCTTGGAGCCTTCACCTGGGGAGACAGAGCCCAGAGAGAAACAAGAGGGTCCGGAAGCCCCTGAGCCCCAAACCACATCCCCCCACCATCCATTCCCACTTGTAAAAAGCTCCTCTCTCCTCCTTCTCACATACACAAGGTCCTCTTGGCAGGTGCAGCCATGTGTCTGGAAAGTCAGTTCTAGTGAGGCTGACCTCTGGGAGCATCTCCCAGTGGAGGGAAGCACAATTGGCAGAGATCATTCTTTGCAGGGGTTTAGTCTTTTGCTGGCAAGGCTCATTGCCAGTTGTGAAAATAAGGCTTTGATAAGGGTGCAAGAATGTGTGTTTGGATTTGCACTAAGGAATTGCTTTGACTGCCAGAATTCCAGATTAGTTAACTGTCAGATGTCCTGGGAGCAGGCTGAAGCCTTTAGTGAAGGTCATTGGCTTTGGGAGTAGACTATTATATGGAAGCACACTGCTTGAACTTGATGACTGCTCTTCCTTCAACGTGGACTTCTGCCCAAGCTTGGTCCTTAGTCTTGGTGGATAAACGGAGTGTGGAATTCCTATGTGCTGAATTCTGGGAATGTTTTTTTGAACAACATCCTTCCAGGGTTAGGGGTCAGAATAGTCAGAGAAATTTGTGGACAGGGAAGGGCATTTGTGTTGCTGGCTTTCCCAGGTCTAGTCCAGTGCTGAGATTTGGGTCTAATCCAGTGCTGAGATTTGGGTCTAGTCCAGTGCTGAGATTTGGGTCTAGTCCAGTGCTGAGATTTGGGTCTAGTCCAGTGCTGAGATTTGGTGGTTTTCCATGTGTGGTGAATTTTATGTGCACCCAAACGCACACACACAGATGAGAGGACGTTTAGGGCTTGACAAGCCCAGGTTTCTTCCCCCTCCATCTCTCAGGGAGACAAAGAACCTCCTTTGTGGACCAAGGAGGTGCCACGTTTTCTAGCTCAGTGCCCATATCCATCCCTCAAGCAGACCTTGGTAGTGCTCCTGCCCTGGGTCCCATCCCTCCCCTCAGCCCATTCATTGCCTGGTGGACTAGAAACGCTTAACCCTTGAAGTAGTAACATCTACCTATGGTAATGTAGAGAGTTGTGCTGTGTTAAAACCGAAATAGACACACACACATTTTTCTTTTAGTCTTTTAGTTTTTCAAGTGATAAAGAAATCACCTTGCCTTCCTCCCCAGAATCTACAATGTGTAAAGCGTCTCCCCAAGCCAGATCTCTGGATCAGCGTCCTGGTCTCTGGCAAGGAAAGATCCACAGTTTTTCCTCCATGTCCTTTGTCCACTCTCAGCCTCTCTAGTTTGGGTAACATCTGTGGATTAGTGTTAAAAACCACAGTGGAGCATGGCCCTGTGCAGGAAAGAAAACTAAGCAAATATGTGGTCCATGGAAGGGTTCAGTAGAGGAAGAAGTGGATTGACTGAGCCTGTATCCCTCCAGGGAAGTCATAATCATAGATGACAGCTATGGACTAGGTACCAAGCTAAGGGCTCCCACACTGCCTTCTTGAATCTTCTCAACAGCCCAGTGACTTAGGAACCATTATTTTCCCATTTTACACAAGACAAAACTGAGGCTCAGATAAGCAAAAGGCACTGGCTTGCAAGACGAATAAGGATTTGGCCCTGCCTCTGGCTGCTTCCAAACCCTACTCTCTATTGTGGGGAAAGAAGTTGAAACTTAATTATGCTCAACACACAGGAAGATTTAGGAAAAGACTGAGAAGTCCAAACTAGACCCACATCCTTGACAATGATCTTTAGTCTTCCCTGCCGTAGACATTATCCACTATCCCACCTTACGCTTATTGTTGAGAAAGCCCAGGAATATAGGTTTGCCTTCTAGCTTTGATAATTCCTCTTGGTTTAAAAAACATAATAACACATCTCAGTCGTCCATGTCACAAAAGAATCTCCCTTTGTTTGGAGTGGTGGGGGACTCTAGAGGTGCAACCTTTTTGAGGGGTCTTGGTTTATTCTCCTTGCCCTTGGCCCCTTCCGCCCCTTGCCCTGCCCACACCCCAGCTCCACGGCAGGAGGGGGCTTCGATCTTTTCTAAAGTGGGTGGTTTGTCTTTTGGTCTTCCCCTTTGAGGTGTGCATGTGTCTGCGTGTGCCGCGTGTGTGGCATGCGTGTGAGTGTGTGTGCGCGTGAACAGCTTTGGGTTCCGTTGGTTTTGCTGTCAGCTGCAGTGTTCCATGGGTCTGTGGTATCTGACACTGTGGACATTAATGTACTTCTTGGACATTTTAATAAAATTTTTTAACAGTTCAACCTGCCCCTTGACACCTTCATTCAGTCATTCAGCAAAGACTTACTGAGCAGCTATTATGAGCCATGTACTATGTTGGATGTTGGGGAGATAGTGATGAACAGGACAGATGTGATGCCTGGGAGGTGGTCAGGGAGATCTTCCTGGAGGAGGTGAACAGAATCTAAAGGAAGAATAGTGTTAACTGGATGAAGAAGGGAAGAAAGCAAGAGAGTTTCAGGTAGAGGGAAGAGTAAAAGTGAAAGTCTCCTTGCAGAAGGGAACATGGTTCATTTGAGAAACAGTAAATTGTCCATAGTGGCTGGGAGAGAGTGACAGAGGTAGACAGTGGGGGGACATGAGGTCAGAGAGGCAGAGGATGAGGCACGCAGGGCAATATGGGCTGCATGAGGAGTGTGGGCGTTATTCTAAAAGCAGTAATGACAAAAAGCAACATAAACAAGATCAAAAGGCAAATGCCAAGCTTGGAAACAAGTTTCAGATCAGAGATAATGGAATTGTTGCCTTAAAGAGCTCCTACAATTAAATCTGTGTCCCCGGCATTGGCAGGTGGATTCTTATCCACTGAGCTACCAGTCCACAACAGGAACAAACAAACAAACAAACAAACACAACAATCAATCCAATAGCCAAATGGGCAAAGGATATGAACAAAAAGCTCAAAGAAAAGAAAACAAGATGGCTGTTAAGCTACAAAATATGCTCGATAAAATAATACACAATTTTCAGATTACCAAGAAACACAGTTAGGACATATAAATAAAAGGAAAGGATAAATTTCACAAGAGGGAGGTTTTGCGTATTTTAATGATGACAATGTATTTGAACTGAGAATGATTTATGATTTACTCAACAGCCTGCAGCTAAGGTCAAAGTGGAGGATGGTCAGCTTCACGTGACAAGTGAATTGCAAGTGACAACCACAGAGAGAGATTCTTTTTCACCTAATAAGCTGGCCAAGGCAACAAGTGATGACACATGTCGCCGGTGAAGGTGTATGGAAATCAGCAAGTGCATCTATCGTGAAATGAGTGAAAGTCACTCAGCTGTGTCTGACTTTTTGAGATCCCCATGGGCTAATACAGTCCATGGAATTCTCCAGAACAGAATACTGGAGTGGGTAGCCTTTCCCTTCTCCAGGGAATCTTCCCAACCCAAGAACTGAACCAGGGTCCCCTGCATTGCAGGCAGATTCTTTACCAGCTGAGCCACCAGGGAAGAACCACATCTGCTGCTGCTGCTGCTGCTGCTGCTGCTAAGTCGCTCCAGTCGTGTCCGGCTCTGTGCGACCCCATAGACGGCAGCCCTCCAGGCTCCCCCCGTCCCTGGGATTCTCCAGGCAAGAACACTGGAGTGGGTTGCTATTTCCTTCTCCAGTGCATGAAAGTGAAGAGTGAAAGTGACGTTGCTCAGTCATGTCCAACTTGGGGACCCCATGGACTGCAGCCCACCAGGCTCCTCCGTCCATGGGATTTTCCAGGCAAGAGTTCTGGAGTGGGGTGCCATTGCCATCTACTACTAATGGGCTATAAATTGGCCTCACCTCTGGGAATAGTTGGAAATCCTATCAAAATGGCAAATCTTGACCCCTTGATCAAACAACTCCTGATATCATCCTCCAGTTATACACACTGGTGTGATGACCGTGGTACTTATTACTAACAACAGAATATGGGAAATGTGCAAATGGCCACTATTAGGAGACTGGTTACAAAAGTTATGGTGCATCCAAAGAGCAGCGCCAATCTTTAGAAGAATGCTAGCAGCGGAGGGGAGTGATTTTTTTACAAGCTGAAGGAAGCCAGTCCCCAAATATATTATTAAGTAAAAAACAGAGTTACTTTAAAAGTATGTATGGCACACAAATGTTCATAGCAGTGTTATTCACAATAGAGATGGAAAATACCCAAATGTCCATTAACCAATAAAAGAATAAACAAAATGTGATATGTATATATATATGAATATTATTCAACCATAAATATCATATGGAAAGGAGCCAGACACAAAAGGAACACATACTGTAGGATTCCACTTATATAAAATATCAGGACTGCGTAGATCCATACAGATGGGAAGTAGATTAACAGTTGTCAGAGCAGGGAGAGAGGGCAGGGAGAAATGGAGAAACTGCTTAATGGGTATGGGGTTTTCTTTGGGGTGATGAAAATGATAGAGATGATAGCTGCACAGCGCTGTGACTGTACCAAATGCCACCAAATTGAAGTCTTTAAAATGTTTATAATGGTGAGTTTCATACCATGTGAAATTTTACAACATAAAAAGTATATATTGGGATTTCTCTGGTGGCCCAGTGGCTAAGACTCTGCACTTCCAACGCAAGGAGTCTGGGCTTTATCCCTGGTGATCCCCGGGCTTTGTCCCTAGATCCCACATGCCACAATTAAAGATCCTGCGAGCCACAGTGAAGATCAAAGACCCCGCGTGCTACAACTAAGACTCAGTGCAGCCAAACACATAAGTAAACAAATAAGAGGATACGTTGCCTGCTTCCATTTGTGTAAAAGTGAGGAGGAAAATGATACATGCATGTTTCCTTGAATGAATATAAAACCTCTTCCGAAGGACATGTAGGAACTCTTAGATGTCTCTGAGAAGTGCACTGGCTGCTGGAAGACAGGAGACAGATGCTTTCCTGAATATCTAGCTTCCGGAGGGGCTCCACTCCAGGTGGGCTCTTGAGGCCTCCACTTCAACAGTACAGAGACCCAGCAGAAAGAGGGTTCCTTTGATCCTATCGGTCCATCAAAATCCCAGGGCCTGCATCTCATTGGTCTCCCCGGGCCATGTCCACCCCTGGACGCATTAGGGTCTCCCAGGAACATGAGTCACAGCACTCACTGTTCAGTGGAGTCAGCCCCTCTGACTTACAGAATGAAAGAAGGAAAACTTAGCTACCCAGGGCACAACCAGGATGACGGACCCCAAGGAAGAGAGAAAGGATGTCAGCAGGGAAAAGGAGGGGTGAAAGAAATCTCACGCACTCATCTCCAGAAAAATGACCCATTACCATTCTCCTATGCAAGGAAGCTAAGGCTCAGTTGGAGCCCAAGGCTCTCTAACCCTGACTTCAGATGAGTGGTTGGAATTTCTAGGAGTTCTGTCCCATCTGATATTGAAGCACCAGCAGTTAAATCAACCATCCCACTTCTCCAGCCATATCAGACATTTACACTTCTTTTTTCTCTTCTCCTTTCTTTGTATCCCAGAAACTTTTCACTACTTCTTAGCCCACACTCCCCTGACCCCGACCTTCACCCCACCCCATGGAAAATACGCAACTTCTCTGCCTTCCTGATGCAGGAAGTCAACATCCAGTTTCACACACTTTGTTTCCAAGCGACTGAGAGGAACGTTGGGTTGGTTAGTGACCCAGTTAGGACAGGGCTGAGAAGGGCCAGACCCATGGGAGGTGGCTCAAGGGAGAGAGGAACATGATGGGGGAAGGGAGAGGATAGAGAGGTTGGGGAGAGGGAATGAATGGTCCTGAGGAATGAGAGAAGTTTCCCAACCAAATCATCACCGAGCCCCCCTGCTGCCCCAGCTGAAAAACATTTTGTCTACCAATGTGCATTTTTGAAGGAACTACCCACCAACTGCCTCATTTTCTCACTCATCAAAAAAAAAGAAAAAATTTATTGAGCCCCCACTGTAACACTTTGCACTCACTGGGACCTTAAGAGCAGCCCTGGTACAGAGGAGGAAACAAGGTCAGGGGTATCATCACTTGGTCACAGAGGCAGAATTCAAACTCAGGCACACCTGGTCTCCAAACCCACAGATGAGTTTCCTGGAGACGGATGTGACAATAGGAGGGCTCCAGGAAGGACCCCAGCGCTACTCCAGGCAAGACTTAGAAACTGGGGTCTCCAACAGCTGGGGTGGCCTTGTTCATGGACAGTCTCCCTGAGCCAGCTGTTAACACTGGGGAGTTTGACTGGGTCCTGACTTGTTAACACAAATCGCCCCTTAGAACCTGGAGTTCAGAGTGGAGAAGGGAAATGTGGGGGTAGGGAGGGTAGAAAAGGAGAGAGAACCTCAGGGAGAATGGGGATGTGGTCTCAGAGAGGAAAAGAGGAGCCTCACACTTGCATAGCACAAAGGGTTGGGGCACACCAGGGTCTCATTGCTCATCTGGGTGTTGCAAGGTTTTCTCGTACACAGCGGTTGTCTGGGATGGAGTTAGCGTGCAAACGAAGGGTATCCAGCAGCTCCAGAAGTTCGCCTGGAGCTGGGCCCATCCGGTGAAGGGGCAGCCGTTAAGCCCTATAGAGCAAGTTCGGCCCATGGTAAGAAGTTCCTGAGGACTGGGAAGTCAGTTGTCATGGAGATGACGCTGGCAGCCTCTATGGTGACAATGTGGAGGGGCGGGCCCTACCTACAAGAGAAAGCCTAAGGGGACAGGTGTTCTGTTATTTCAGATATCGGAGTTTAGTCTCCATGGCAACAGCTGCTGGGTCCAAGCCGCTTGGGGGCGGAGCTTGGAGAGGAGCAGGGAGCTGGGGCGCCCGCGGAAGGGAGCAGCCTGTTTCCATGGTGAGAGCTGGAGAACCGAGCGTTGGGTCACTCTCAGGACAGTTAGAGGAGAGGGTGGTCTCCTTGGCTGTTGGTCAGGGTGAGGACAGTGGGAGTGAAGCTGTAGGTCCCTGGGGTAAAGGCGGGTAAGATGGGAAACGTGTGGTATCCATGGTTACAGCTGGAGGAGGGAGGCACTAACTCCATGGGTGTGACTGGTGAAGGAAGGGCTGTGTGACTCTAGGTGACAGTGGAAGCTGGGCTGGTCGCCTTGGTAACAATGGGAAGTGGGGCAATTTGTCTCCATAGCACATGACATGGATTTTACGGGTCCCTGGGCCCGGGAGATGGTCTCTGAGGTGACAGCCAGGGGGGGGGCCATCAGGTAAAGGCAGGCTTGTTCCCTCAGAGAGGATCTGAGGGATGCGCCGCAGGCGCCCGCCACGCGAGCCAGCTGGGGCGTGCATTAACAGTATTAACAGTGACAGACACGGGTGGTGTCCCCTGAAACTGAAGGGGTGGGACTGTTCTCCACAGTGACCTGGAGACATGACCTGTTATTCTGGAAACTCGGGGGGACTCGTGGGAGAAAGGGAGAGAATGGGAGTAACCAACCTCCAGGTTACGCTAGGGAAGAGGACAGGTGCCCACAGTGTCCATGTGACCATGGGCGTGTGGCCAGCTGACGAACTCAGAGGCTTCTGGTTTCTCTATAGATGGTGGGTAGGAGGGCTCAGGGTCCAGGTGGCCTTAGGGACCAGTCTACCGTCTCCGGGCAGATGCATAGGACGTGTGGCCAGTCTCCAGATAATCCCGGGGGTCCAGCCTCCAGGCGACCATGGGGTAAGTTTGGGAAGGTTTCCGGAGACGTGTCCAGTGTTCAGGAGACCTCAGAGTCTGTTGGGCTCCAGGGATTCGCAGAGGGTGTGCCTCATCTCCCAGGGAAAGTTGGGAGAGGAGGCCCAATCCACCGTTTAGAAAAGGTAGGGCTCGGTCGATCTCCAGGGGACTCCAAGGGACTTGGCTCTGAGAACTGGCCAGACTCTGGGGGCCTCAGAGGGCGTGGCCAGGGGTTAAGGACCGCTGGAGGTCTGGTCACCTTGCAGGGCACCGCAAAGAGCGTGGCCAGTCTCCAGGTGTGCGGTCAGTCCACGCCGCAGGGCACTCGGCCAGCCGCCAAGCGCCCCCGCGGCCCACGGCCCAGGCCTAGACGCGCAGCGGGGTCCACGCGGCGGGGTCTCGCGCGCCTCCGGCCCACCCGCCGCCTCCAGCCCAGCCCCAGCCCCAGCCTCCAGGGGCGGGGTCCGGCGCGCCAGGCGCTCGGTAGCAGTAGACGCCGAAGAGGCGGCGCGAGGCGTCGGGAAAGCCGAGGCTGCGTACACCCGGCCGGCGGCCGCCGCAGCGCGCGCGCGGATTCACGATGGGGTAGCGTGCGCTCCCGTCCGCCAGCCAGCCTGCGGTGCAGCGGTCCAGCAGCTGCAGCTTCCACGCGGCGAAGAGCTGCCCCACCTTGGCTACGGCGGCGCCGCGCGCTGCGCAGGCGCGCGCCGCTCCGGAGAAAGGCACCGGCCGCAGTGGCTTCAGGAAGAACACGCGCCCTGCAGAGGGTTGGGTAGGAGTGATTAGGGCTGCTCTTGGGGCTGGGCCTCCTCGGATTTCAGGACTCCCTCTCGCCTGCCGCCCAGGAAACAGCCTCAGGATTCAGAAACTTCACCCGCTCCCCTGCAGCCCGGGACCACGGCCTCGGCTAGAGCAGTGCTGGTGTCAGGCTTTGTTTGATTGCCGCGCCTTGGCTATACTAGGGACCTCCGGGTCCGGACACCTGAGGATAGGTGTGGAGAGGAAAGGCGAGGAGAGAACACTGGGCACAGTGGGAAAGAATCTCGAGACGGGCCTGGGGATGGGAGGGTCTCATGGGTGGGGCGGGGCCCGGGCCAGCGGTGGGCAGGACCTTCCTCCCAGGGGTGGGGCCTACGCACCCGGGAGGTTGGATGTGAAGCAGAAGGCGTCGTAACGTTCTTCTGCGTTGTGGCGGTAGCCGTAGTTGCGCACACCTCCTGAGGCTCCGCCGCCAGCCCCGGCGCTCCCGGCCCCGCCCAGGCCGCCGCAGGGCTCCCGGGGCTGGCTCACCGGGTACTGCACCGAGCCGTCGCGCAGCCAGCCCGCGTTGCACCAGTCCAGACCGTCGCGCCAGGCCGCGTGCAGCTGCTCAGCCGACGCCAAGATGCCGTCCTGCTCAGAGCACGCGCGTTGAGCCTCGGCGAAGGTTAGCTTGTAGCGGCCTCCACGAGGGTGGTAAGGGAAGACTACACCTGAGAGGGTACACAAGGGTCAGCTCGGAGCGCCCCCCCCCCAACTCGCACCCACCTACCTGACATCAGGGGTGTCACCTTTCAGTCCATCCCTCACTCTGGCTTCAGACCTCACCAGCCTTTCCCCAGCTCATATCCCTCATACTTCCTTTGCCTTAAACTTGGGATTCACTTGACTCTCCTCTTTGACACACTTAATCGTGTCCACCTCCTTTCCACCCCTGGAGACCTTTGTTTGTGTTCTTTCCATCTTTCCACTTGTAGAACTCCTATTCATCCTTAAAAACCCAGCTCCCACATCCCTGCTTCCTTTAGTTCTATGTGCTTCTGACATTCTTCCAGCATTGGGACCTGCCTTCTGGTCAAATTTTGAGCCCACCGAGCTGACTCCCCCACGCTAGGAGCCCATGAATATTTGATCCTAGACAAAGAGCTCTTTGGTCTCCAGGATTACCTAGGACATTTCCCATTGGTTTCCCATCTACCTTCTGTTCGTGAACTCCTCCCTCATCAGAATCACAGTCAACTCAGCTCACTAGCATTCTGTGTGTCTGTGTTTAGGGGGAGGACTTTGTGGGTGCAGAGGCATCTCTCAGCAGTTGCAGGAAGGATCAAACAGGAACCAGAGAGAAGAGCTGAAGCCTGAGACTGGAGTTTGAGTCTTGGCTCTGCCACTCACTGGCACGTGTCCTGGTCAAGACTCTAACCTCTCTGAGCCAGTTGCCCATCTGCTAGTTAATAGCGTCTTACTCAGGCGTTTTGGGAAAATTACATGAGAAGACTCCAGAGAGCTCTTCAACCAAGCTCCTGGCACATAGAAAACACCCAATAAAGGAGAGCTGCTTTTGTTATTGTTGTTATTCTCTCTTGTTGGGAAGTTCAGCAAGGGAGGGCTAAGAAATCTCTCCTAGAGTGTTCTAAGGTGGAGTGAGGAAAGCAACTAAATGGAAGGGAATTCTTCGAATAGAAACGCCACCTCTCAGCTCCACGGTCAGCCAATCAGAGCAACCCATCTCCCAGGCACAGTGATTGGCTCGTGGATAGGCACATGACTCAAGCTGGGCCAATGAGGGGCAACTCTGGGACTCTAGGTAAAACTTAAAGGAAATTGATTGCCAAGCTGGGAGGGTGGAAGCCTGGCACTACTTTTTGTTTCCAACGCGGGAAACTTGTCCAAGGAAAGCCCACCCAGGGAAGCGGAGCTGAGGGAAGGATTCCTGAAATGGTCTGAGTGCCTAGAGCTCCCTGTGCCTGAATTCTTCTGCAGGGTTTCCCAACATCTTCGCTATTGACGTTTTGGATTGGATGATTCTTTGCTTGGGCGAATTGCCTATGCTTTGTGGGATGTTTCACAGCATTCCTGGCCTCTCCCCGCTATACACCACCATAACCTGCTTCTAGACGTTGCTGATATCCCTGAGGAGCAAAATCACCCCAAATCAGAACCATTATCCTACCCCACTGAGCTGCTAAATCCCTTCAGGCCAACTTGACTTGGTTTCTGTCCTTGCAATATCCTCTCTCCTCCCTTAGAAACGCGATTCGTCCTGCCCACAGTCTGGTCACCTTCCAGGTCCAGCTTGACCATGCCCGTGTCATCCTCCAGCTCGTTAGTGACCTCGCACTCATAGCGCCCGTAGTCCTGTAGCGTGACGTTTCGGAGAACCAGGGAGGCATCCCCGGGCCCATCGCCCTGCAGCTCAGCCCGCCCGCGGTAGCTGCCAAACGCTCGGTGCTGGGGGCCCAGCGCCACGAAGACATCGGCAAAGGCCAGCGGGTCCACCACCTTGGTCCACTTGAGGCGGACGCCGTCGTGGCCGTGGGTGGCTGCCTCGTAGTGGTAGCGGCAGGGCAAGACGATGGTGCCACCCCGGTGGCTGACCACCTGTCCCGGCGCTGTCTGCACCACCACTGAGCCCGATTCCCCCTCTGTGGACGACCAAAGAGGGTTAAGAAGCCCTAGGGGCGGGGCAGGAGCACCTGGGGAGCGGGGCCCAGGGAAGGGGGTGTAGGAAGAAAAGTTGGGTGAGAGTCAGGAAATCAGAAAGGTAAAGGGGCTCCAGGAGGAAATTAGGGAGGGGGCGGGGACTCAGAGCGGGAGGAGCTGGGTGGGGACTGTGGCTATCAGGACCGCCCAGCACCCTCCCTCTTTCCCTCTCCGAGCACAAGGGCGATCCTATTTGCCCACGGCCTGTGCGGGGCAAGATCCGCTTCTACGTCCCTGACTCACCCAGCACGTGCACGACCTTCTTCCGGCCGCGCTGCGCCTCCGCCGCGGCGGTGAGCAGCAGGACTCCCCACGCAGCTGCCCAAAGCGCGCCGGGACCGAGGGCCGCCCGAGCACACACCTGGGGACACCCAGCGCTCAGTCCAGCCTCCTGACTCTGCCCTTTCAGAAGACTAGCCCCCTGCCCCCTGGCCTTCCTTTCTCGCAGCGAGGACTTCTTACATGCCCAGGTCCCCAGCCAGCCAGGGTCCCAAGGAGAAGGCTAGCGGACTCTCCCCCCACCCCACTCTCCTGGGACCTCACGACCCTTGCCTTTGCGCAAAGCTCACGCCCCTGGACTCACTCTCCCTTAGTTCTGCGTGGGCAACCCGCCTGCCCCCGCGAACCCCAACACCGGAGACCCTGAGCCCCGCCCCCTTCTCTCTCTCTCTCTCTCCGGCCCAGGCCAGAGATTGGGGAGGAGGGAGGAGGGGCAGAGGAGCTGGAGCAGCGGCAGCGGCAAGGTTATCTGTACGCCAGGAGACTGCAGCAAACCCGTGCAGATGGGGGTGGGGGGCGAGGGGGTGGTAGAAGCGGAGACAGCAAGAGACACAGAAAGAAGGCGAGAACAGGAAAAGAGACTGAGACAGAGAAAAGCACGGAGAGCTGGGGACAGAAGGGCAGAGACAGGGGAGAGGGGGGAAAGATGGAGAAGCAGAGTCACAAAGGGGGAGAGAGAGAAGAGAGAGTGCCAGAGCGAGACACAACAGGGCAAGGAAAGACGGAGAGGGACAGAGACAGAGAATACTGAGAGAAAAGAGAGAGAGCAAGAGGGAAAGAGGGAAGAGGGAGACACGGGTGCAGGGAGAGACACTGAGAGAGACGGAGAGGAAAGGGACCGCGGTGGCCGGGGAGAAGGAAAGAGAAAAGTAGGGAGAGACCTAGAAGAACAAGAAAAGGAGAGGCGGAGATGGGAAGAGTGGGAGAGAAAGAGATACAAGAAGGTGAGAGATAGAGGTGGGGGAGGCGAGAGGGGGAGAAGGGCTAAGGAGGGGAACACTGAAACGTGTAGATTCAGAGACACAGAATCCCAGAGAAGGACCTGCCGAACCCACGGTCCCACTCACCATCCTGCCGGTGCGGCCCTCGCCCAACGGCCCCCAGGCGCTGGGACTGCGTTCCCCTGCACACCCGGGAAAGACTGGACAGATCCCAGCAGACAGCGCAATCCTGGCGTCTGCCTGCAAGGGGAGCAGGGAGGGAAGGAGGCAGGCGGTCGGGTGGGGGGGGCGTTAAAGGGGACATGGTAGCACCTGCTCTGGGGAGAGGTGGCGATGGGCACAGATGGAAGAAGGGTGCCCTGAACAGTGGGTACCAAGCCAGGTCCCAGCCTGGGACTGACCTGGGTCAGAAGAGGAAAGTTTCGGGTCTCAGTTCAACTATCTTTTAAATGGAGGGGGAGTGGTCTCATGATGCCCCATGTGGGCAGAAGGGCTGAGTAACCTGGGAGAGGGCGTGCAGGTCTCAGTTTCCCCATCTGTCACTGTGTGTGTGCTAAGTCGCTCCAGTCGTATCCGACTCTGTATGACCCCATGGACTATAGCCCGCCATCTGTCCATGGGATTCTGTCCATGGATTCTCCAGGCAAGAATACTAGAGTGGGCAGCCATCAAAGGGTCCAGGGCTTCAGCAGCCAAAGATGCTCACTCTGGGATGGGGACCCCACAACAGTCACACAACCTGCGAGGGGACCTGCAGCAACGGCTCAAGTCTGGCTCCTCCCCTCACTCGATGCCTCAGTTTCCACATCTAAGATATGGAGTTCTGGGTCTTTGGTGATGATCTAGTGGCTAGACATACTATCAGTTCAGTCACTTGGTCATGTCCAACTCTTTGTGACCCCATGGACTGCAGCATGCCAGGCTTCCCTGTCCATCACCAACTCCTGGAGCTTACTCAAACTCATGTCCATCGAGTCAGTGATGCCATCCAACCATCTCATCCTCTATTGTCCCCTTCTCTTCCTGCCTTCTATCTTTCCCAGCATCAGGCTCTTCTGCAATGAGCTCTTCGTACCAGGTAGCCAAAGTATTAGAGCTTCAGCTTCCAATGAATAGTCAGGACTGATTTCCTTTAGGATTGACTGGTTTCATCTCCTTGCAGTCCGAGGGACTCTCAAGAGTCTTCTCCAACACCACAGTTCAAAAGCATCAATTCTTTGGTGCTCAGCTTTCCTTATAGTTCAACTCTCACATCCATACATGACTACTGGAAAAACCATAGCTTTGACTAGATGGACCTTTGTTGGCAAACTAATGTCTCTGCTTTTTAATATGCTGTCTAGATTGGTCATAGCTTTTCTTGCAAGGAGCAAGTGTCTTTTAACTTCACAGCGGCAGTCACCATCTGCAGTGATCTTGGAGCCCAAGAAAATAAAGTCTCTCACTCTTTCCATTGTTTCCCTATCATTTGCCATGAAGTGATGGGACCGGAGGCCATGATCTACGTTTTCTGAATGTTGAGTTTTAAGCCAACTTTTCACTCTCCTCTTTCACTTTCATCAAGAGGCTCTTAGTTCCTGTTCACTTTCTGCCATAAGAACGGTGTCATCTGCATATCTGAGGTTATTGATATTTCTCCCAGGAATCTTGAGTCCAGCTTGTGCTTCATCCAGCCCAGCGTTTCTCATGATGTGCTCTGCATATAAGTTAAATAAGCAGGGTGACAATCTACAGCCTTGATGTACTTCTTTCCCGATTTGGAACCAGTCTGTTGTTCCATGTCCAGTTCTCACTGTTGCTTCTTGACCTTCATGCAGATTTCTCAGGAGGCAGGTCAGGTGGTCTGGTATTCCCATCTCTTGAAGAATTTTCCACAGTTTGTTGTGATCCACACAGTCAAAGGCTTTGGCATAGTCAATAAAGCAGAAGTAGATGCTTTTCTGGAACTCTCTTGCTTTTTTGATGATCTAACGGATGGCACTTTGATCTCTGGTTCCTCTGCCTTTTCTAAATTCAGCTTGCATATCTGGAAGTTCACCATTCACATACTGTTGAAGCCTGGCTTGGAGGATTTTGAGCATTACTTTGCTAGCTTGTGAGATGAGTGCAATTGTGTGGTAGTTTGCGCATTCTTTGGCATTGCCTTTCTTTGGGATTGGAATGAAAACTGACCTTTTCCAATCCTGTGGCTACTGCTGAGGATTTGCTGGCATATTGAGTGCAGCACTTTCACAGCATCATCTTCCATGATTTGAAATAGCTCAACTGGAATGCCATTACCTCCACTAGCTTTGTTTGTAGTGATGCTTACTAAAGCCCATTTGCCTTCGCCTTCCAGGATGTCTGGCTCTAGGCGAGTGATCACACCATCATGATTATCTCAGTCATGAAGCTCTTTTTTGTACAGTTCTTCTGTGTATTCTTGCCACCTCTTCTTAATAGCTTCTGCTTCTGTTAGGTCCATACCGTTTCTGTCCTTTCTTGTGCCCATCTTTGCATGAAATGTTCCCTTGGTATCTCTTATTTTCATGAAGAGATCTCTAGTCATACTATAGATGCCCAGTAAGTACTGGTAGGGGTAGGGAGATCAGTCCCCTAACCCACAGTGCTCTGGGCAGGAGTTATCCCTGAACCTGCAACTTCACTTAAGTTCAAAAATCAAATCAGGAGAGGGGACTTCCCTGGTGGTTCAGTGGCTAAGATTGTATATTCCCAATGCAGGAGGCCTGGATTTGATCCCTGGTCAGGGAACTAGATCCCACATGCCACATCTAAGAGTTCCTGTGCTGTAACTAAAGATCCTGCATGCCACAACTAAGAACTGTGGCAGTCAAATAAATAAAAATAAATATTAAAAAAAATTTAAAGCCAGAGGACAAGGAGCCCTTCCCCCAACTTCTTGGCTGCCCCCCCCAATTTCAGTTTCTCCCAAATATGAGCCAGTCAGACAGCAGACACAGGGCTCTGTGGTTGACTGAGCCAGGACTCTATGCCTAACACAGCTGCATTAAGGAGGCATGACCTTGGACCAGGCTCTTCACCTCTTGCAGACTCAGTTTTCCCATCCGGAATATGAGGTGAGATCCAGCATGTAGTGTGAGGTTGGTCATTGGCCTGGTATACAGTAGGTGATTAATAACTGTGTCACACTGTCAGTTATTATAATTTCTTGGTGGAGCTTAGAGTTTGGACTCTTCTCTCCTGATTGTGACCTCAGATGAGTCTCCAGTCCTCTAGGAGCCTTGTTGTTCCCCATCTGGAAGATGGGGCTGTGCCTACCAACCAGAGGCCAACTTCTCTTGTCCAGCACCTTAGCTCCTGTGAGTTAAGCTGGCAGTGATGAGTGGGCCCTGGTGGGTTCTGAGAAGAGAGTCCCTTGCCCCATGAAACATTCAGAGCAACATTTTATGCATCAGAAGGACTTTTACTAAAAGGATCCATTGCGGGGAATAATGGATAGGGAAGGTGCCCATGTGGAGTTTGGGTGAGGTGACAGCTGAGCATGCCTGTGGCCCTCGCTGCTGGAACACCTGGACCTTGGGCACCCCCATCCCACCCACTGGCCTGAAATCACCATAGCCAGAACTGAAGGCACCCAGAAACACACCTCCTGTCTCTACAAGAGCCCAACCCACCCTTCCAAGGACAGGGCTGGCTGGGCATGTAAACTGAGTCTTGGGGGGTCCCACAGCCCCCTCAGTGCTGCTTCTCATGGTGGGCTGGGGGCCCAGGAGGTGGGCGTAGGAAGAAGGCAGGGCGCCACAGGCAGCGGAAGGCCAACAAGTGGGGGCCCAGCGCATACAGCAGGTTACACATGAAGAAGCTGGCCCAGGCATCCTCAGGCACACGGTAGGTGAAGGGCGTGCGCAGATGCATGGAGGCCCCCATGTGCGAGAACTGCGCCTGGCGGCCAGAAAGGGAGGGTGGATGTCACAGACCAGAGGACAAGTTCCAGCATTGCCAGCATCCCACCATGGGGAACCCAAAAGTTCTTCATCCCTATCTCTCTGGTCCTGCTGACCTACCTGTCTCTTCAATCCCTCTGTCTCTAAACATCCCTGTGCCCTACATGTCCTGTCTATTCTTATCCATTTATCTGGGCAGCCTCTGCCCAGCTGCCTAGCCAGAACCATCTAAGCTCTGTCTGCTGGACCCTTCACCCCATCTCTCTGACCTGAGTCTAGCCCCTCCTCCTGGTCTTCCCCACCCTAGGCAGCCTTGACGCAACCTCTCAATTCTACCTGTAATAGATAAAATAATAATGCATCTAATCAAGGTCCTCCTGATCCCATTGCCCTGGCCAGGGTCCAGCCTTTATCACTTCCCATCAGAAACCAGAAACATGCCCCCAGCTCCGAACCCTCCACTGCTCAAACACCTTCTATGGCTCCCCATTGTTCTCAGCACAAGCTCCCAAGCCCAGATTTCAAAGCCCTTAACATCTTGCTGTCAATTTATCTCGCCGCTGCCTTTACTCACATTATGGCGTGCATTTCTTTGTGCTGTTCCCATTCCTGGAATGCTTTTCCCTGCCTAAAGAATTCATACCCATACATCGAAACCCATGCCCCCTCTTTTAAGAACTCTGCCCCTCTGGAATCCCTCTCAGCCTCTGTACCCACTCTGTTCAGTTCTGACCTCATGGGATGGGGCATCTGTGTCTGGCCCATTTTTCTTTCCAACACTAGGAAATCCTGGGAGGCTGTCAAGGGCCTGGCATCACCCGAGGTGAGCACAAAGGCAATTGATGAGCAGGCCAGAGACTTTCTTTCCTAAGCACCGGCCCAACACACCCCAACCCACCCCACCTCACCTGGCCAATGGCTCCAGCAAATACCAAGGCCCAGTCAGGCAGCCAGGAGCATCCAGGAAAGATGAGGGCATAGATGGCCAGGCCATAGAAGGGCAGCACATAAAACATATTCACCAGCATCTGGGGGGCACACAACTGATGGAATGAGTAGCTGCTCAGTTAGGTCTCCTGATGCCCCTCAGGTGGTGGCCCCCAGGAGGATCTGGCCAGCCTCAGACTGTCAAGATAGGGGTTCACTGTATATCCCACCCTTGTGGAAATGACTCCTTTCTTTCCCTCGGGTTTCTCATGCACTGAGCCCACCCACCTCCCTCTATATGTAGCATGTGACCCTGGCCTGATCAATCAGAACGTCCCAGCCCCCTGGCCATAATAATCAGCTATGAGCATGTGACTTAAACTCGGCCAATCAGAGCCTACTCAAGACTTACACTTAAGCACTGAGAACTTCAGGGCTCAGTCTCCTCTGAGGGGGCTAAATAGGGAGAATGGAAGCCTGGAGACACCCAAGGCTGTCTCTGCCATACCACAAAGTCACCACCTGGGAGTGGAGCACATGCAAAGAAAGCAGAGCCCGGAGATAGAGTAGCTTTGAGCTCCTGGATCCAGCCGTACCTGAAGACCCCATCTGTACGTTTTTGGTAGGACAATAAATTCCATTTGAGCTTCAGCCAGTTTGACTTGTGTTGTTTTGGCACCTTCATCAAAGGGGCCCAGCAGATCCCTAACCACAGCAGGGCTGTGGCCCCCTCCTCCCACCTGCCCTCTCACCTGCACCTTTGGATAAGTCACGGGGTCTCTCAGGTATGGTTCATACTGATAGATGTAGACAAAGCAGGCATCCATGGGGCAGTCCAGTACCACCTAGGGCCCGCAGACAAACCGACAGCCTCAAACATCCCTTCCATAGGGATATTCCCCCACTCTCCTGGGAGAGGCCCACACCCCCTGCTCTGGCCTGCCCCAGCCTTGGTTTTCTCCTCTGAGAATCCACAGATACTTGAGCTGGGGAGAAGGCTACAGGGAATGGGACGTTGTGATGGAACACTCAGATTAGGCTCAGTAAACTTCGAGTGGCCTTTTTCTGCACTGGAGAAAGAAGTTAAAGAAGGGAGGGGAGGGGACTGCAGGCAAGTAGGCTGGCCAGTGCAGACTCACCAGGCCCCGAAAGAGGGTGAAGAATGCAGCAAAGATGAGGTAGATGATGAGGGCCAGGTCAACTGGGCGCCGCAGAAGGCCCTTTCTTTGGTCCTCCTCCACCTGCCCCATGAGAAATAGCATGAGAAGTCTGGTATCCAACAGGCACTCAGTGAAGGCTCATCCCTTCTTCCCTAGTCACCAAGGAGATCTTTCCAAGGAGATAATGTCTTTGGCAAGAAGCAACCCAAATGGGGAACATTCAGGCATTTGGGACAAGGCTGACCTGGGGGCAAGGGACTCACCATGTTGGGAGTGCAGCAGGTTGGCACCTGGGTCTGGTTGAAGACCCTCAAGCCAGCCCAGCATGGGACCAGCAAGAAAGGAATGGTGAGGAAAAATGTAGGCCTGATCTCTGAGCTGTATTTGCCTGCCATGGTAGGAGAGACAGGGTGTCACAAAGCGAGGATCTCCCAGGCCTGGCTGGACCCTTTGGCAGGGCCACGTCAGAGCCCCTGGCTGGAAGCTGTTGAGTCACAAATGCCATCCTAGCTCAGCCCTAACACCTCTGACTCCCCAGCGCTTGTAAGATGATGACCAGGCTCCTCAGCCTGGCCTTCCTCAATTTCCCTTTGGGACACGGGTCCTACACTTCACTTCACCCTGGAAACACCCTGGATATTCCTCTTTCACAGCCATCCCCACATCCCTGGCTGCCTTCTCTGCTCTGTCTCCCAAGACCTACCTACAAAGCTGTCAGTCTGCCCTCTGGATCCACTTTCAGATTCCCTTCTCATGTCAAGAGCAGTCAGGGACCACTAGCTGGGGAAGAAGTGGAATGTGCTTCCATTCCTCCAAGAGGAAAATGGGAGAGATGTGGGGAAAGTCTGCCGACTTGAATGGAGAGGCATGCAGTTGGCGGGGGTGGGGGGCTGCCCTCTGCAGACACTGGAAAATGTATGGAGGACCCCGTGGGGCCTGACTTCCAGATGCGGGGCAGTGACCCAGCCCAGGGAGACAGGATTCCGCAGAGCCAAGTCCTTACCAAGGATGTTTCCTGGGAGGAACACTAGGATGCTCATGATGAAGGATCCCAGCCAGTAGAGTCCAAGGTTCCGGTAACTCTTCCTGGGTGGGAGATGGAGGAGTAACCGGTAGATACCTGTCCCCCAGTCTCAGAGGGTCAGGGTCCAGAGACCAGTCTGGGCTCCCCAGGTCTGGACCCCTTCAGTTTCACCCAAGACAGAAGGGACAACAGGGAGTTGAATGAGGGAATGAACAGTCAGACCCTATGTCCAAGGATAGCAGTGGCTGCCCAGGTACGGGGTGACACAACGGAAGAGAACTGACCACCACAGAAGCCTGTGATGTTCCCTGAATCCTTCTCCTAGCCACCCCTGTCTAAGCCCTAGAGGGACATCCTGATTCCCCTACACACACTTCCGGCTTCACCCTGGCCTGGGACCTCCCACCTAAGAACTCCGCCTCCTTCCCAGGGTCCAGGCGCTACCCTGCCCGCCTCGCGCACCTTTTACGGATGGCACCAGTCATGGCCAGGTAGAGGAGGTAGTGAACGATGCCATCCCAGTAGCAGATGAAAACTCCGTGTGCCGTGCGCAGGTACGGCTCACCCTGCAGGGGCAGGTGTGGGGCTCAGACAGGCAGTAGGACTGCGGGCATCCCAGACCGCTCCCGACATACCTCCTTGGTGTAGAACGCCATGAAACCCGCCATGTAGCCGTCTTCCTGGAGAGCAATAAGGAGGTCCACCACGGATGTGAAGGCGAAGACCGCGAAGACTGCGGGAGAGCCGGCGGGGCATTGGCAGTGCGGGGGCGGGGTAGAGATTAGGTGTGGGCGGGGCCTGAGAGCTCTTGCCGGGGACTCAGTTTGCAAAACTGCTCCCAGGCCCAACCCCACAAATCACATGACCCACGACCCTTCCTCATAGGCAGGCACAGTCCTTGACTTAAAGGTGCCCACAGGTTGATGAGAAAGGCACCGTTCTGGCACTCAGGAGCCCCAAGTCAGAAGGGGGAGGCCCCCTGAGATTCCCCAGTCAACAGGGGGTCTCCAGTCTCTCTGAGGTTCTCCAGTCTGATGAAGGCCCTTCAAGGACTGCCAGTTTGATGCAGGAAGCCCCTGCCCAAACAGGTCTCTTCCCCAGGACCCTCCCACCAACTCACCAGCATACAGTGGGTCATAATAGACGTCACTTCGGGACAAGCTGTATATTGCCAAGGAGAGCAGACCCAGGATCAGGGTGCTCATCAACACCACCCCCAGGGGGCTGTGGAGACGAAAAACCAAGTCAGGGAGGCCAGGCCCATTTTGAGACCCTATTGCACCCTGGGGCAGAGCAGACACCGGGAAGCTCCAGGTGACCAGGCTGAAGCTCCTGTCCATCAAGGAAAGCCATTCCCTGAAACTCCCATTCCCCAGCACCAGGCTCTTGCTCCAGCTGTTTCTGACCCACCGCCTCAGTACAGCTCAGTTCAGTTGCTCAGTCATGTCTGACTGTTTGCGACCCCATGGACTGCAGCACACCGGGCTTCCCTGTCCGTCACCAACTCCGAGCTTGCTCAGACTCATGTCCATTGAGTCGGTGATGCCATCCAACCATCTCATCCTCATGCCCCACCCCCTAACTCCTTCCAAAAGTCTTTCCACTTGGCAAAGTCCTATTCATCCTTCGTGGCCCATTTACATTGCTCCTCTTCCAGGTACAGAGGGAATTTCTGTCAGCCCCTTCTGACTATGTGATTTATCCGGTCACCTGCTGACCGGTGTCAGCTTGCTTACTCATTCAACAACTCCAAGACCCTCTGTGGTCAGTTCCAGTGCTCACAACCACCAAAGGCTCTCTAGAGCTTAGCTCTGTACACCTCATTGTCTGACGCTCCTGACTCCTCCCAGATAAAGTCCAAATGTTTCCATCACCCCCACCCCACCCCGCCCTGATCTGCTTCTATCAACCTGATAAGACACGTCAACCACCTGCAGAGATAATAGAAGCCAGGTCTCTGGGCAGCCCCTAAAACTTGGCAAATCAAGGAAGGCCCAGAGGGTGAGGGAGACATATCCAAGGTCACATGTTCTCCCCTTACACTCTCTCCAGATCCCGACCTTCCCCCGACCCCTTAGGATCCCCATTCTTGCCCCATCCAACCAACAATGACAATTATAGTAATTAGCTGAGACCACAACAGCGTTCTGGCACACAGTTCATAATCCTTGACTGTAACTACGGAATGAGTCTAGGATTATGTTCATTACACAATGAAGAAACCAAGGCTCCTGGGGGCAACCTGGCTCACCTGGGTTCCAGGAGGGTGGAACCAGGAATTTGTACCCAAGGAGCCAACTCCGCAGTCAAGATTCCCTCTACCCCATTGTCTGTGTTGGCTTTGGGGGTATGAGGGATTGGTGGATGGCTGGTATTCAGTGGCTGGATCCGCAGGGTTGAGGCCTGGGGTTAGGTGATAGGGACAGGGGAGGTGGAGGCATGTAGGGGAAACTGAGGCTGTGTACAGGGTGGGCCAGCCAGCCCCTGAAGAGAAAGAAAGTGTCAGACAGGCGATGGAGGAACTGTCTGGTAGGGGTAGCGCAGCAGAACTTGTGTGTGGCAAGAGCCGGGTCACTGGGGCCTTATCTGGGACAATACTTTGACCCTTGGCGACTTTGGAGTCTGTGCTGGGCACATCTCTGGGAAAACTCCAGAAACCTTCCGAAACCCTGCCTTGTTAGGGGTTCTGTTTCTCAAAGTCCCTCCCCCCAGGCCCCAAACGTCCCAGGAGCGCCCCCAGCTCCACCACACTGCTCCAGCCGGCGGGAAGGGTGTTTCCGGTTGGAAGCGAGGGGTCTCCTGACCCAGCCCCCTTCTCCCCCGGGCCAGCGGAGCGGGGCCGCTCGGCTCGGGGGAGCCCGTGCATCCGCATGCCGCCCGCTTCGCACCCTCACACCCCAACCCGGCCCCGCCGCCCCAGAGGCCGCCTCGCCAGCCCCTTCCCGCACGCACTACGACAGCACCGAGACGTAGTTGAGCGCGAAGGACAACGGGAGGGCGCCCAGCGACAGAAGTGCGATCTTGCCCGCCAGGGGCGGGATGTCCATAGCGGCGGCGCCGGGACCCCGGCTCGGTTCCTGCGTGGCTGCGCCTCTGGGCGCCGAGGTGCCAGGGACCCAGCCAGACTCGCCCCGCCTGGCGCAAAGGTCGCCCCCTCCACCCCACACCTCCAACCCCCCCACCGCTGTGATTGCCCTGCGAGCTCCCGGGGAGCCTCCGAGGCCCCTCCCTCTCCCAGCGGCCCCTCCCCTCCATTGATAGCCTCGCCGGACTGACTCGGGGAGGTCCCTAAGGGCAAAGCCTGCCGCCCAGCCGGTTTCGCTTTCTACTAATGCTAATTAGAACACAATTCCTCAGGATGCTTCCATTTCTGCGTCCTGGAGGTCCTCAGCCAGCAACTTCACTAGGATCCAGTGGGTACTGATTTCGCGTTTCTGCGCACGGACAAGAGAAACTTACCCGCCTGGGTGCAAAGTTCCCTTTAGTGCCCTGGGATTTGGGTTTTCATGCGATGGCCTCAAACAAATTTAAACACGTGTCTAGGTGTGACGTTTTGACTGGGCCCCTGGGGGAGGGGGCGGGGGAGGGCATCTCAAGACAGACTGCCAGGGCCCAGGGTTGGTGACAGCTTGAAGGGCTCCGTGATTCTCTGTTTCTTCCTTCTATACTGAACACCTGCTAATGTGGGCGGGTCCGAAGGTGCGGCTAAGGATGGTGAGGAGTTTGATGATGGTATTCCTGGCAGGAAGAATAGCTCAAGCTTTGGGCTGAGCAGCAGAAGGGAGACTAGGGCTGAGGCGGGGTTGGAGGTTCATAGAGCAACGTGGGGTGGGCTTGGAGGGTTCTGGACAGCCGGGAGTAGGCTGGGCTCCATCATGGGGCAAATGCAAGCCACCCCTCCCTGGTCACTGGACCAGGATGGAGGGAAAATTAGGAAGCAGCTGTCTATCAACCCCTCCAACTAGCCTCAGATTCTTGCCCATGTGGTGCTTGTGGCCATAGGAAGCAGGGTAAGCAGTGGGTAAGCAGTGCCCACTTGATTCTTGTCTGACAACCAAGGAAACCTAGAGTCCTTTTGGGGGGGTGGGGAGGGGGGAGCTGCACCATTAGGGCTTTGGGACTTTAGTTACCTGACCAGCGATTGAACTTGGGGAACAGCTGTGAAAGTGCGTATCTTAACCACTGGACCACCAGGGAATTCCCTGGGGTAAAATTCTAACCCTCACATCCCCCACTCCCTGCTCCTGGCCCAGCTAGGGCCCCATCTCCATGGGCCAGCTGGGTCCCCTCTCTGAGCCTGGGTGACAAGATGATCTTTGGCCACTGACTCAAAACCTTCCTTCCTCAGGGGCCTGTTTCCCTTGATGTGAAGTTCAGGTTCCTCTGCGCTGACCTGAATCTCCAGCCTCCTTTCTTGATCTTTCTCAGCTCCAGTGGTTTCAATTCCCTACATGCCCCGTCTCCTGTCTGCAAGATGGACCCTCTCCTATTTCCCCACCTCTTAAAGCAGGCTGCAGTGTCCTGTCCTCCAGGCAGCTCACCCGGTCCCTCCAGCCCCTATTACCTGTGGGGGGCCAGGGGTCTGGTCTTACAACCAACCCGTATCTGGGAGATGCCTACACACCCACCCGGCATTTGGAGGCCTCCTCTTCCAACTCTCCCCATGGCTGGGGCTGAAGTCCATGGTCTGAGTCTGGTGATCCTTTTGGTCACTGAGCGTTAAATGGAAGGGTGACCCTGGCCTGGAGAGCAAGGTGTTAGGGACCAAGCCCCAGGGTTCCCATGGCTGGAATCTGGCACCCAGAACTACTCCCTTCTGCTCAGGACTCTGGCTGCCAGCGCAGGCTGCATGTCACCCCCTTGCCTTGCCCCGGGAACAGCATCCACGGAGGGGAGGCAGGGTAGTGCGTGCCACTCCACCCAGGGAGCTACTGCTGAGATTCCCAGACTCCCTCACTGAGACATTCGCTGGACCACCTCCCCCACGGGTCCCGGCTCCTCTTCACAGCATTCATCAGCCCCAGATGGTGTTAGGGGTTCATGGCCACAGCCCCAGCAGAGTGTGGGTGCCCAGGGCAGACCCTGTCCATCCGGGCCAGTCAGTGCTGTTTGCTGAATGGCTGCGAGAACTGCAGGCTGGCCCAGGAGCCTGATGCCAGCTCGAGTCCTCAGACCCCTTGAGCTCACAGCGGCTGAGCAGGATCCACTGTATGGGGCAGGGGGGTGAGTTGTAGGGGCCCCCAGTGGCCCAGGCCTTGATATTCCGAGCAAGGCTCACAGATTTTTGGAGACCTTGCCCAAGTTGCTCACTCAAGATCCCCAGGTGATTTCTGCACAAACATGAGGCACCAGCTCTGGAGATGGGGTGAGCTCTCAGCACACACCGTGGTCTGGGCTGCCTACTAGCCTCCCCTCTTCCAGGAGGTGTGTGATGTCCCAGTCCAGTGTATCTGTCCGGGAAGCTGTCTCCCAGAGGCATGAGCCCCAGGGACTTGTATGCCCACCCTACTCCGAGGATGCAGGGCCGCCGGGATGGCTTGGGCTACAGCATCACCAGCCAGCTCTGCTGTATGCGGCGTGGGTGGGAGACCGTCAGTGCTACCTGTCGAGAGGTGAGGGGCACAGGTGTGCCCTGGGTCCACCTGCCTTGTGGGTCTGAGGTAGAACTGGGCCTGCCTGGGGAGCCCTCCTGAGCCTCCCCTGTGGCGCACTGCCAGGCTAGAAGGTCCCTTATGCCCTCAGCCTAGGTGCAGCCACATCTCCTTCAGCTGCTGGCCGCCCCTCCAAAATTCCTCTCCTCAACTCCAACCTAGGCTGATGGGGGACCCCACGAGCACACAAAGGTCCAGGTGATTTTCCAGGATTCTGCGGGCACTGGGCAGCCTTCACAGGTGCATCCTGTCCCTCCCGTCCACCATGGCCCTGCTGCTAAGGAACAGGAGGGGTTTCTGGTGATGGCAAGACCAGGCTGCCACAGCAGGCAGGCTCTGGGGTTTTAATACACAGCACAACACTCGCAACAACGGGAAGGGTGGGCAGAAATGCAGGCTGGAACATTCCACAGTCCAGGGATGGTCAGTCTTTTGGAAAGTACACTTGTGCATTTCTCCAGAATACTCAGTAGTAAGGCCGTCTGGGGTTGTTCTGTGGGAAGCAAGAAAGATAAAACAGGAGGTGATTATGCTAACAGAAGACAGCAGTTCCCCCCATCCAGAACCTAGCAGGAGCAGCGAGCTCACATTCTCCAGGAGGGAGGGCAGCTTTGGGGAGGAGAGTCAGACTTGAACACAGGGGGAGAAGCGGGAGGTGGTTTTGCTGTGAGCCTAGCTGGACTGCGGAAGGAGACACACTTCTTTACCAGCACCACCACCCCTCCAGGGGAGGAACTGTGGTGACCCAGCAGAAACAAGATGGGGGCGGGGACACACGCACCAGGGGGTTGGGACGGAAGCGGTAGGCCAGCATCATCCTCTTGCGGAAAGCCTCGTATTCGTCATCTTCCTTGGAGAGCTCGGCTGGCCGGTCAATGCCAAAGCCAGCGCCATCTACCGTGGTGGTGCCCCTGCATTGGGGCAATGGGCGGGGTGAGCAGGGGAGCAGGATGGGGCCAGCGGAAAAGGGGGCGAGGGACCTGAGCTTGCGGGCAGGGAGGCCTCACTCGCCCTGGATGGGCTCAGCAGCAGCACCCCAATGCAGCTCCCTGTGGGGGGTACGCCGGGCTGGGCAACACCTGTCTGGGACGCAACTGGCACTCTGAGAAGACAGAGAGCCCAAGGCGGTCCCACCACCAGAGTCCGTAGCCCTGACCTATGTCTCTGCGTGGGGATTTTCCTCTGCCCCTGGCCCCAGCACTGGAGGCCACACTCACTTGTTGACGGGGTTCTTGATGCCCTGTCCCTCCGAGCCCAGGCCGTCCCCCTCCTTCCAGCCCATCTTCATCAGCATCTGGTAGCCGATGTTCTCGATCGTCAGCTTGAACTCCTTGTACTCTGAGTAGTCAGGCTCACGGCCTTCCTGCAGGGGAGGAGGCGGCCGTCATCCACTGGGGCTGTAGCCACTCCCAATCCCAGCTCTGGCCCAGGACCCCCCTCCACCCCATGGCCTCTGGGACCACCTGCCCCTCTGCCTCCCCACCACCACGTCAGACTCTTTGAGAAAAGATCAAGCTGCCTCCTGTCAGGGTCCCCAGGGCCAGAAGCAGTGCTGTGTTCCCTGGTGGCCAAGTCAAAGAGGGCAAGATGACAGGTCACACAGGCCTTGACCACCATGAGAAAGATCCACGGTTCATCAGCAAAGACAAAGCTCATGTTCCAGGAGCTGTGTTACACAGAGCGCTAAAGAGAGGCCGTGATCAATAAGGCAACCGCTTCACCGACAAGACGACGTGCTACAACGCAGTTTTGCGAAAACCCGCAAAAGCCGACGTGGAATGTTCTACATCAGCTCTCTCCTCTTGAGCACCAAGGCAGCACGGGAGGAATGTTTTCATTCTGGGGAGCCCAATACATGGGGGTGTCTGCCTGAGAAATGCCTTGCCTGTAATCTGCACTGAATTGGCTCCACTGGAAGCAGCATTTCCCTAAAGCCCTGGTAAGCGTTCCTAAAGCGGCAACTGAGCTGCTGTTCACTAACGTCCTACACAGATGGCCTCTGTCACAAGCAGACGCCACTCCTGGAAGAGGGCTCAATGTGCCCTGTGAGCCAGGGGGCCCGAGGGCACCGCCGGTGCCTGCCCCAGGAGGAGGCTGCAGTCCGGGCTCTTCCCAGTTACCTTCAGGGCCTTGAAGGTCTCCATGAACTTCTCCAGCTCGTCCGGTGGCAGGAAGTCCCCGATGAAGTGTTTGCCCCGGCCCATCTTTGTCAGCTGCTCTGCCCATTCTGCCCAGAGATGGGGTAAAGGTGAGAGGAGGAAGGAGCGGGTGGGGGCCCCACAGTCCAAGTGTGAGTCTCAGGTGGAGTCTGGGGCCATGGGGAATGAATGAGGCAGCTGCTGAAACGCTGACATGAGCCCCTGCTCTCCCACGCAGCCCTCCTGGGTACTGCGTTCAAGCGCCAGGGGACACTCAGAGGACCATGCGCTTATCACTGAAGAAACAGGCACAAGAGGCCAACTCTCTTGTCCCCAGCCTTATAGGCTGGGCAGGCGGCCTGAGGGCCCAGCGTGCTGCCTCCACGTGCCCCCTGGGCAGCTGAGTGGGCCTCCGGCGCCCGCAGCAGCGTGACGCCTCCATGTGCCCGCTGGGCAGCTGAGTGGGCCCCCGGAGCCCGCAGCAGCGTGCCATCTCCACATGCCCCTGGGCAGCTGAGTGGGCCCCCGGCGCCCTCAGCAGCGAGCCGCCTCCACGTGCCCGCTGGGCAGCTGAGTGGGCCCCCGGCGCCCGCAGCAGCGTGCCACCTCCACGTGCCCCTGGGCAGCTGAGTGGGCCCCCGGCGCCCGCAGCGTCCTGAAGGCAGGCCTGCGCCCCGCGCCCCGCCCCCCCCCCCCCCCCCCCCCCCCCGGCCCCCGGCCCACCTCGAGTCTTGTCCATCTCCATGCGCCGCAGCTGGTGCTCCCAGGTGCCCAGCTCGCTGTCCACCTCCTCGTCACTGTCGTAGCCGTGCTGGTGCTGCTGCAGCGCCTTCTCCCACAGCAGCTGCATGTCCTGCATCGCGCGCTTGTGCTGCATGATCATGTCGTACATCTGCTGCATCTGCGGGCAGCACACACCAGTGAGTGAGGCCCCGCCCCCGGCCCCGCCGCTTCTGCGCACGACGGGCGCTCCCTCCCCGTCCCTGGGGCAGGCACAGCAGCGTGGCTTCAGGAAGGCACTGAATCTGATGCCGGGACGTGTCCTGGGTTTCCTGAACCTCTGTTTTGAGCAGGGAGGACCTCTCTCTAGTTTCTCCCAGAGGCTGGCCTAGAATCGGCAATATCCTGGGCACCATCACTATGGCCCAAACGAGGTGACGTGGGCTTCTGAGCCCTGGGGGGATCAAGAGCGAGGTGATGCGGCTGCCAGCCTGGAGGTGGCGGCCTGGGCAAGCTGTGGTCTGTGTCCTGGCCACAGGACACCCGGTGAGCCAGCCGTCCCCCCAACAATGCCCAGCACCACCTGGGCAGCTGCCACACCATTCAGGGCACCTGTACCAGCCAGGCTTATTCTGTATTGAGTGCCAGAGGGAACTGTAAGGAAAACTTAAGTGGAGACCATCCAGTCGGGACCAGCCCAGGTGCAGTGGGGAGCAGCCATGAAGCATCTGGGGCAGAGGCTGTTCAGGCAGCATGAGAAGGCTGGGCTCTGGACACAGCTGTGGGCTGGGGAGGACCCTTGGGGGGATGGCACACCACTGACAGGGGACCTACCTAACCAAGAGCCTCCCCCCTGAGTGTGGCGTCCACCTGGCACCACAGGGGCTCAGAAAGAACACACTGTGAGCACTGCACCACCGGGCAGAGTGGGAGGCAACACTCCACCAGCCCTGCGGGGCCTGCCTGCCCTGCCCCCCGGGCCTTACCTCCTGTTGCTCCTTCAGCTGCTTCTTCTGGGCATCTGAGAGCTCCGTGACACCCACCAGACCCACGGGCTTCCCCTTCTCGTAGCCAAGACCCTTGAGGTCCTGAACTAGAAACAAGACACAGGCTGGTCAGCACTGCACACGGGGGCCCAGCCACGCACCTGTGTCCAAGGCAGAGTCCACGAGCTGACGACACCTGAGGCTCCCGCCACGTGCGGCAGGACCCTGAAGCGGGAGCAGTCAGCATGCGCGTCACCCGATGACCGCGTGGGGCTTTGCTCTGCTGCGTCACGTGCATGCAGTTCCATTCCCCTGACTGCTCCAGGCAGCCTCTATGACCCCCACTGCAGATGCTGACACCGAAGCTCCAGAGGCCTGGGCCCCACTCAAGGTGACAGAGCTAACAGGTGACAAGGAGGGGAATCTGCACAGCCAGAGACGTGGCAGCTGACTGTGGGTGCACTCGGGCTCCTGGGAGCAAGCCCTACAGTGAAGAGACACCCGGTGCAGACACACAGGTGTGCAGCCGGCATAAGAACACTGTTAGTGCCTGCCTGAGATGCAGCCAACTGTCTTTAAAGCAACTAACATTTAATCTGGTGTCAGCTTTGGAGCTTGGCTGGAACCCACAACAGTAATTCACATGAAGATGCTGTGAAGGCTCCATCTGAGTGCTGGAAACAACCTCCCTGCAGGGGGTGGCTGCTGGGGAGCAACTCAGGCAGAAGAGGTGCAGAGGCCTCTCTGGAGGCTGAAGAGCCAGGTCTTCCCAGATCAATGGGGCTGGGGCTTTGCCTCCAAGAACCACTCGCAAGTGCTTTTGGCCCCTAAGACTGTCCCCTAATTCCTCAGTCTGTGGGGGCTCTGGAGGATACTGGGGAACGCCGTGGAGAGAAACAAAGGAGCCAAGGTCTGAGCAGTCTGCTGTTCACCTGGATCAGGTCCGAAGTCCCTCTCCTTCCCCGGCCACTTCAACAGTGAGCAGGCGGGTGGGGGCTGCCCACAATTCCCTAGGAACAATGTGGGCCACTGGGGCTTGAACCTGAACCCAAGACTCTGGAGCCGGTACGTGTCCCCTAGATTGTGAAGGACACTTCTTCTGCAGCTGGGGCTGGACCTCAGGGCTGCGACATGCATGCATGAGAGCGGCCCTCACATCTGAGCACCCTCCTGTATACTGGGCACCACGTTTGGAACCTGGGCAGCAATTCGACCCTAGCACCATCAACCCTGGGCAGAGATGAGATCTAGAGCCCCAGTGGGTGCTAAACTCTTCAGGTAGTAGCCTTTCTCTTTAGCCAAGGGAGCACTGAGCAGGAGGTCACTCTCAGAGTGGGCAGGGCCAACAAGCCAGCCTGTGACCTGGTGAGATGCCTTCCGTTTCAGCCCATCCTTGGACGGCAAATGCAGGTGTTGGCGTCAGGTCACACGGCTTTTCTATGCTTGTGTGTCCAGCGCCAGTCAAGTCAGGGCTGAGGGAGGTTGAGAGGGCTCTGCCCATAGTACAGGCTGCGTGGTGGAGTCAGACAGAGAGCAGGAGCTTACTGGTCATCAGTATCTCCTACATGATGCCGTGACAACAGACGCCCACCCTTAAGGGTCTGTGGTAGAAAACAAGCAATGAGGCCACACGTTGGCTGTCGCTGAAACTGCTGTCAAGGAGGGGGACGCTGGAGATAGCTGCACAAAACTGACTGTGGCGATTACTGCGCTTATCATTGTACATTTCCTGAGCCTTCTATGACAAGGCTAAATCCAAGTACTTTAGGGCTTAGGAAAAATCAGGACCATCCATATGTTGTCTATAAGAGATTTACTTTAGATATAGACAAAACAGGTTGAGAGTGAAAGGAAGGAAAAAGATGCAAATAGTAAGCAAGAGAGCACTGCTCTGGCCACACTAGTATCAGACAAAATAGACGAGGTCACAAAAGATTACGAGAGACAAAGAAGGACGCTGCATATCAACAAGAGATTCGCTACAGAAAGAAAATCTAACAATTAAATATACATATACACCGATCTTGGGGCTTCCCTGCTGGCTCAGATGCTACAGAATCTGTCTGCGATGCAGAAGACCTGGGTTCAATCCCTGGGTTGGGAAGATTCCCTGGAGAAGGGCATGGCAACCCACTCCAGTATTCTTGCCTGCAGAATTCCATGGACAGAGGAGTTTTGCGGGCTACAGTCCATGGGGTCGCAGATCATCAGACACAACGGAGCGACTAACACACAGAGACCTAACAGAGCTCCAGGAGAAACGAAGCAAAACCTGACCAAACTGAAGGGAGAAATAAACAGTTCTGTAGAAACTGCTGATGACTGCAATGTCCTACTTTACATAATGAACAGAGCGTCTACACAGAAGACCAGTAAGAATACACAGGACTGAACACCACTGTAAGCCAGCCAAGGCTGACTAGACTATCTACAGAGCACGCCAGCCAACAGCAGCAGAGCACACGGTATTCTGGAACACACGGAGCATTCTCCAGGATAGGCCGCATGCTGGGTCACACAACAATCTGAATAAAAGTCATCTTTTCTGATCAAAATGGAATGAAATGAGAAATCAGTGACAGAAGGCAAACTGGAAAACTCACAAATGTGGAAACTAAACACAATCTTAAAAACCAATGGGTCAACGAAGAAATCACAAGAGATCAGAAAATGCTTAAGAGACAAATAAACATAAAAGCACAACACACCAAAATTTATGGGGGGGGCAGCAAACGCAGGGCCAAGAGGAAAATTTATAGTTGTAGACGCGCGTATTAAAAAAGAAGGCAGACCTCCAATCAGCACCTAGCTGTACATCATAAGGAACCCGAAAAAGAAGAACAAACTAGTTCCTGAGCTAGCAGAATGAAGGAGACAAAGATCAGAATGGAGATAAAAGAAATAGGAAATAGAAAAGTATCAGAGAGAAAAATCAATGAAACCAAAAGTTTGTTTCTTGAAAAGACGAAGGAAATGGACAAATCTTTACATAGACTGCCTAAGGAAAAAAGAGAGAAGACTCAACTACTAAAACAACAGGGAGATACAGCAGTCAACTTCATCAGTAGGGGATAAATTCCAAGATCCCCCCACAGGATGCCTCAAACTGCAGATAGTACTGAACCCTGTATATATACAGACACACACACACCCCCCGACTGCATACATACCAACCCATGATGAAGTTTAGTTTACAGATTAGACACAGTAATATTAATAATAGCTACTAATAAAATAGAACAGTTATAACAATTTCCTGGTGGCTCAGACAGTAAAGCGTCTGCCTACAATGCGGGAGACATGGGTTTGATCCCTGGGTCGGGAAGATCCTCTGGAGGAAATGGCAACCCACTCCAGTACTCTTGCCTGGAAAATCCCATGGATGGAAGAGCCTGGTAGGCTACAGTCCACGGGGTCGAAGAGTCGGACACGACTGATCGACTTCACCTGATAGTAAAAATTATGTGAATGTGGTTTCTCTCCCAAAATATTTCATCACCGATGTAATGCGGTTTCCACCCTAACACAGCACATGTTTAGCACACACCGTGGCTGGAACTTTTGCAGTTTGAGATACGATGGCGAAACCAGCACAGATTTCTTTTTCCTTCTTCACAATTCCATAAATAGATGCTTTTTTTTCTTTTACTCTAGATCTTGGTAACTGAAGATTATTATTATTATTATTATTATTTTGGTAACTGAAGATTATTAAGCCAAGAACTTTAAGTAACTCTTTACTTAAAGGAAATACTTTACAGCTCCTCTTTGGCATGTCTGAATTGCCAGCATCACTACTCTTGTGCTTTGAGGTCATTATCAAGGAAAACAGTAAAGTAAGGGCTATTTGAACATAAGCACTGCAACACCATGACAGCCAGTCTGATAACCGAGTAACCAAGTGACAAATGGGTGAGCACTGAGGAACTGGTGCCTCTGAACTGTGGTGCTGGAGAAGACTCTTGAGAGTCCCCTGGACTGCAAGGAGATCAAAGCAGTCAGTCCTAAAGGAAATCAACCCTGAGTATTCACTGGAAGGACTGATGCTGAACCTGGAGCTCCAATACTTTGGCCACCTGATGCGAAAAGCTGACTCACTGGAAAAGACACTGATACTGGGAAAGATTGATGGTAAAAAGGAGAAGGGGGCGGCAAAGGATGAGATGGTTAGATAGCATCACCGACTCAATGAACATGAATTTGAGTAAGCTCCAGGAGATAGTGAGGGACAGGGAAGCCTGGTTGCTGCAGTCCATAGGGTCGCAAAGAGTCAGACATGACTTAGTGACTAAACGGACAATAACAATGGGTGGAATACGTCAGACACAGGGATGATTCATGTCCCAGGTAGGGTGGACCAGAGAGCACAAGATTTCATCACAATTCTCAGAATGGGCTCACAATTTGAAATGTATTGATTTTTTATTTCTGGAATTTTTCACTTAATATTTTTGGAACACAGTTGATGGTGGGTAATTGAAACCACACAGAAAGCAAAAACACAGATAATGGGGAACTACTGAAGCAAGAGAGTTCCAGAAAAATACCTATTTCTGCTTTATTGACTGTGCCAGAGCCTTTGACTGTGTGGATCACAATAAACTGTGGAAAATTCTGAAAGAGATGGGAATACCAGACCACCTGACCTGCCTCTTGAGAAACCTATATGCAGGTCAGGAAGCAACGGTTAGAACTGGACATGGAACAACACACTGGTTCCAAATAGGAAAAGGAGTACGTCAAGGCTGTATATTGTCACCCTGCTTATTTAGCTTCTATGCAGAGTACATCATGAGAAACACTGGACTGGAAGAAACACAAGCTGGAATCAAGATTGCCGGGAGAAATATCAATAACCTCAGATATGCAGATGACACCACCCTTATGACAGAAAGTGAAGAGGAGCTAAAGAGCCTCTTGATGAAAGTGAAAGAGGAGAGTGAAAAAGTTGGCTTAAAGCTCAACATTCAGAAAACGAGGATCATGGCATCCGGTCCCATCACTTCATGGGAAATAGATGGGGAAACAATGGAAACTATGTCAGACTTTATTTTTTTGGGCTCCAAAATCACTGCAGATGGTGACTGCAGCCATGAAATAAAAAGATGCTTACTCCTTGCAAGGAAAGTTATGACCAACCTAGCAGCATATTCAAAAGCAGAGACATTACTTTGCCAACAAAGGTCTGTCTAGTCAAGGCTGTGGTTTTTCCAGTGGTCATGTATGGATGTGAGAGTTGGATGGTGAAGAAAGCTGAGCACAGAATCGATGCTTTTGAACTGTGGTGTTGGAGAAGACTCTTGAGAGTCCCTTGGACTACAAGGAGATCCAGCCAGTCCATCCTAAAGGAAATCAGTCCTGAATATTCATTGGAAGGACTGATGATGAAGCTGAAACTCCTATACTTTGGCCACCTATGCGAAGAGTTGACTCATTGGAAAAGCCCCTGATGCTGGGGAAAGATTGAAGGCGGGAGGAGAAGGGGATGACAGAGGATGAGATGGCTGGATGGCATCACCGAATCGATGGACATGAGTTTGAGTAAACTCTAGAAGTTGGTGATGGACAGGGAGGCCTGGTGTGCTTCGATTCATGGGGTTGCAAAGAGTCGGACACGACTGAGTGACTGACCTGACCTGAACGGATTGATCCCTGGAGAGTGGCATGGCAACCCACTCCAGGATTCTTCCCTGGAGAATCCCCATGATGGGCTGAAATCCATGGGGTCCCAAAGTCAGACACCACTGAGCGACTAAGCCCAGCACTGTATTACTGACGACTTCACAAAAACAAAAGAATGATAGAAGAATGCTAAACAGCACAAACTACCAAGACTAACTCAAAAAGTAACAGGAAACCTGAACAGAGTTATAGCAACTAACGGGAATCAATCAATACCCAGCCATCTCCTCTCCCACCCCCCAAAAAAGCCCAGAATCAGATGGTGCCACTGGTAAATTCTACCCGAGATTTAGAAGAGGATTTAACAGCAATTGTACTCAAATTCTTCCAAAAGTAGATAACACTTTCTACTTCATTCTACGAGGTCAGTGTTACTCTGATATGAAAGGCAGACAAAGACAATATAAGAAAACGACAGACCAATAATCTTTATGAGTCAAGATGCAGAAATCTGCACCAAATACTAGCAAAACCAAGGCCATCAGCATGTTAAACTAATTATTTTCTACAACAGACTGGGATTTATTCCAGGAATGCAAGAGCGGTTCAACACACAAAAACCAATCAATGTAAAACGCCACTTTAATAGAAACAGAAAAAAATCCACATGATCATTTCAACGGATGTAGAAAAAGCATTTGACAAAATCAAACACTCTCTCATGATAAAAACGCTCAGTAAAGACAAGGGAACTTCTTCAACATGACAAGGGCCAGCTATTTAAAAAAACACAATCATAATACTCGATGGTGAAAGACCAACAGCTTTCCCCCTAAGAATTAGGAACAGGCAGGAATGCCTGCTTTCACCACTTCTGTTCAACACAGTACTGCGAATCCTAGCTAGGGCACTTAGGCACGAAAAAGCAGCAGGAAGCATCCAAGTTGGAAAGGAAGACATAAAACTATCCTTATTTGCACATGACATGATCTATATATATCTAGAAAACCCTAAAGACTGTTATGGTAATACACGAATTCAGCAAACTTAAAAAGATACATAAAAAGGGTTCCCTGATGGCTTGGTAGTGAGGAATCTGCCTGCCAATGCAGGAGACACAGGCTCAGTCTCTGGTCTGGGAAGATTCCACAGGCTGAGGAGCAACTACGCCTGTGAGCTACAACTCCTCAGCCTGTGCCCTAGAGCCCTTGAACCGCAGCTACTGAAACCTGTGCGCCTCGACCCACGCTCTGCAGTAAGAGAAGCCACCGCAGAGAGAAGCTGGAGCAACCGCACCCAGGGCAGCACTCCCACTTGCTGCAACTAGAGAAACGCCTGCACAGCAGACAGAGACCCAGCAGAGCCTAAACAAATAAATAAATGTGAACGGGAAAGCTATCCTGTGTTCTCAGACTCAGTTCAGTTCAGTCGCTCAGTTGTGTCCAACTCTTTGCAACCCCAGGGACTGCAGCACGCCAGGCTTCCCTGTCCGTCACCAACTCCCGGAGCTTGCTCAGACTCACGTCCATCGAGTCAGTGATGCCAGCCAACCAGAATCTCAGACTGGAATCTCAGTTCTCAGACTGGATTCCAATCTCACTTCTCAGACTGTTAGACTCAAATGTTAACATGTCAATACCACCCAAAGCAATCTACAGATTTAATACAGACCCTATCAAAATCCCAACAATGCTTTTTGCAGAAATGGAATAGCTCATCTGAAAATTCATACAAAAAGTCAAAGGACCTAGAATAGCCAAAGCCTAAAAAAGAACAAAGTTGAAAAGCAGATACTCCCGATTTAAAATTTTACCACAGAGCTACGATAATTAAAACAGTGTGCTACTGGCATAAGGCGAGACACACAGCCATTGTCACAGAACAGAGAGCCCCCGAATAAACTCTTACATCTGTGGAACTTTTGACAAGGCGTGAAGAGACCACTCAATGGAGAAAGAATCACAGTCTCTTTGACAAATGGTACTGGGAAAACTGGATCTCCACGTGCAAAGAAATGAAGCGGGACCCTTACTTTATATCATGTGTAAAAATTAACTCAATTTTATGAGCTAAAACTATAAAACTCTTCCTGACCCAGGAATCGAACTGGGGTCTCCTGCATTGTAGGAGGATTCTTTACCAGCTGAGCTACCGGGATGGTATAAAAACCCTTCGAAGAAAACTGAGGCATATTTTCAAGACTTTCAGACATGGGCAACAAAAGAAAAAATAAATTGGACATTAAAACTTAAAACTTTTCTGTATCAAAGGACATTAAGAGAACATTAATAATAAAAAATTATTTTTAAATACAGCCCATAAAACTAGAAAAAAGTATTTGCAAATCATGTATCTCAATAGCGGTAAATATCTAAAACATAAAAAGAACTCCTACAACTCAATAACAAAAGGGCAAATAACTAAAAAATGGGCCAGACTTCCCGGGGCCCAGTGGTTAATAATCGGCCTGCTGATGCAGGGAACACGGGTTCGATCCCTGCTCTGGGAAGATCCCACGTGCCTCAGAGCAGCTAAGCCGGTGCCCCGCAACTGCAGCAGCCCACGTGCTGTGACTGCTGTAGCCCAGGCGCCCTGGAGCCTGTGCTCCGCAGCCAGAGACGCCAGCACCACGAGAAGCCTGCGCGGCACGGAAAGAGTTGCCCCTCCTTGCTACCAACTAGAGAAGTCCCTGCACAGCCACGAAGACCCAGCGCGGTCAACAATAAACAAACAATTATTTAAAAATGGGCAAAGGACTAAAATAGACATTTCTCCAACTAAGCTGTACAAATAACCAATAATACAAGAAAAGGTGCTCAGCACCATTAGTCATTCAGGAAACGCAAATCAAAATTACACTGTGACTTCACTTTACTCTTACTAGGATAGCTGTAATGATAAGGCGAGAATGTGAAGAAATTCAAACCCTTGTGCATGGCTGATGGGAATGTAGAACGGTGCAGCTGCTGTAGAAAACAGTTTGGCAATTCCGCAGTAAGTTACAGAATTACCGTAAGACCTAGTGATTCCACTCCTAGATATATGCATAAGTAATCAAAATCACCAAGAAAGGCAATGCCAAAGAACGCTCAAACTACCGCATAATTGCACTCATCTCACATGCTAGTAAAGTGATGCTTAAAATTCTCCAAGCCAGGCTTCAGTATTAGGTGAACTGTGAACTTCCAGATGTTCAAGCTGGTTTTAGAAAAGGCAGAGGAACCAGAGATCAAATTGCTAACATCTGCTGGATCATTGAAAAAGCAAGAGCGTTCCAGAAAAACATCTATTTCTGTTTTATTGACTATGCCAAAGCCTTTGACTGTGTGGATCACAATAAACTGTGGAAAATTCTGAAAGAGATGGGAATACCAGACCACCTGACCTGCCTCTTGAGAAACTTGTATGCAGGTCAGGAAGCAACAGTTAGAACTGGACATGGAACAACAGACTGGTTCCAAATAGGAAAAGGAGTATGTCAAGGCTGTATACTGTCACCCTGCTTATTTAACTTCTATGCAGAGTACCTGATGAGAAACGCTGGGCTGGAAGAAACACAAGCTGGACAAGCTGGGAGAAATATCAATAACCTCAGATATGCAGATGACACCACCCTTATGGCAGAAAGTGAAGAGGAACTAAAAGCCTCTTGATGAAAGTGGAAGAGGAGAGTGAAAAGTTGGCTTAAAGCTCAACATTCAGAACACGAAGATCATGGCATCTGGTCCCACTACTTCATGGGAAGTAGATGGGGAAACAGTATCGACTTTATTTTTGGGGGGCTCCAAAATCACTGCAGGTGGTGACTGCAGCCATGAAATAAAAAGACATTTACACCTTGGAAGGAAAGTCATGGCCAACCTAGACAGCATATTAAAAAGCAGAGACATGACTTTGTCAACAAAGGTCCGTCTAGTCAAGGCTATGGTTTTTCCTGTGGTCATGTATGGATGTGAGAGTTGGACTATAAAGAAAGCTGAGTGCAGAAGAATCGATCCTTCTGAACTGCAGTGTTGAAGAAGACTCTGGGAGTCCCTTGGACTGCAAGGAGATCCAACCAGTCCATCCTAAAGGAGATCAGTCCTGAGTGTTCACTGGAAGGACTGATGTTGAAGCTGAAACTCCAATACTTTGGCCACCTGATGCAAAGAACTGACTCACTGGAAAAGACTTTGATGCTGGGAGGGATTGGGGACAGGAGGAGAAGGGGACGACAGAGGATGAGATGGTTGGATGGCATCACCGACTCAATGGACATGGATTTGGGTGGACTATGGCAGTTGGTGATGGACAGGGAGGCTTGGTGTGCTGTGGTTCATGGTGTTGCAAAGAGTCGGACATGACTGAGCGACTGAACTGAACTGAATCAAAATCCGGGATCCAAACAGTCTGTGTAGGTCAACGTTCACAGCAGCAGTAGTGACAATCGCCAAAACGTGAAAACTCAGGCTTCTGAACACTGATGAATGGATACACAAAAGGCCGTCTCTCCATACACTGGACTCCTCCTCAGCCATGGAAGCAAATGAGCCTGTGACGCGTGCTGCAACGCACATGAACCCTGGAAACACTAGGCTCCGTGAAAGACGCCAGACCCTCCCCCGCACGCTGCGACGGGTTGGCCCACCTGACAGGGGCGAGGGAGCGGCATCCGCGTCCCTCTGCGCCAGCTCCGCGGGCGGGAGCTCCACCTTGTCCTCTTCAGGCCCCCACCGGCTCTTCCGCTTCCTCTTCACATTGGCCGTGGTGGCTGGCTTCCCTGGGGCGGCGGATGATGGGTTGGCAGTGGGCAGGGGGGCAGATGAGGTAGGGCAGGCAGTGGCAGTGGGCGTGGACCCCAACGGGGTCTCAGGAGGAGATCTGCGCTTCAGTCCGAGGTCAGGTGCGGTGGGGGTGCCCGTGGGACCAGCCTTGGCTTTCCGGAACTCCTCCAGCTTCTGGCGGTAGTACTTGTACCCTTGGCTGTTGGGTTCATATAGAAAGCTGTGAAAGAGAGTAGGGGGCAGACTGTAATTGGGCCCTAGACCCTACCCGATTTAGGGTAGAAGGCCGGGCTTTGCTTTACATAGGTATACCCAGGTCAGCTAGGGTCACTTCAGGGTCGTGTCAAGATAGAGGTCTCTACCATGACCTCCTGCCTGCCAGGTCTCGGTGGCTGCTGGCCCTGGTGACTCAAATCTGAGGAACAGCGTGACATGCCCACAGCTCTTCATGATGCTGTTCCTGTGAGCTAAGGGTCCTGCCAAGCCCCTACCCTATCCTCACTGGATGCCTGTCACACTATCATTGATCCCCTGCCTTGAAGGAAAAGGTGCACGCTCTCTCAGACCTTGCCCAGCCATCCTAGATGAATGCACCAGTGCCTGCAAACCAAGAACTCCTGCGTAGCGTGAGACCCTGGTGCCAGAAAGGGCAGGTTCTGACCCACACCTGACAGCTGGGCACATCTGTGCTCCTTTCTGATGCATCCTTGAGAGGCATCAACAGTGGACAGAGACAAAACAAAGACGCTGAACGCTGCAACAGACAGGGAGCTACTGACAGCCTTGCCAGGAGCTGTGGGTCGCCCAGTGCAGAGCAGCGGATGCTGGGCTCAGAGCAGGCAGACCCTGCAGGTCTGCACCCGCCTGCCGTCTCTCAGCCTCTGTATGTACTGAGCCAACAGGCCCACCTCTAGAGTCCATACTGGACGGAAGCATCACAGCCCTGTTCTATATAGCAAAACCTGTCCAGAGCAGAGATTACATAGCCCTTGACAAGAAGTGGCTAGACCTGCACTCGTAAACCTGGAATGATAGTCACAGCACAACGCTGTACTACAAAAGCAACATGCAGGCTCAAGGACACTGTAAATTCCTTCTGCATAAAAGTTAGCAGAGACGAAAAATCCACAGACTATTTCTACATGAGAGCCACAAGAGGGATGGAAGGACTCCCAGGTCTGCTAATGTTGGTACTCAGGGTGGGATGGAGGGATGGGGGAGCCTGTGGCATCTTCTTTGTATTTCTGAGTCACAGTACAAGCATGTACGGCCTTCAGAAAACCCGATGAGGAACATTTGCAAAAAAATTAAAAGAAACAAAGATAATAAAATCATTAAGCTTCTAGCCAAGCTAAGAATAAAAGAGGACACAAATTACTAACAAGAGAAATGAAAGGGCAGCCATCACTACAGATCCCATGGACATTAAAAATACTATGGATCACTATGAACAACTCTATGTACACAAACTTAACAACCCAGATGAAACAGGCCAATTCTTTGAATGAAGAAACAGACAATCTGAACGGGCCTATTTTCATTAAAGAAAGTAAACCAATTATTAATAACCTTCCAAAAATTCCCTGGTGAATTCTACCAAATATTTAAAGAAATTATACCAATTCTATACAATCCTTTTCAGAGGAGAGAAGCAGACGGAATACTTGTAAGTTATTCAATTACTCTAACAGCAAAACCAGACAAAAACATTGTAAGAAAACTATAGACCAACATCTCTCTTGAACACAGATGTAAAAATCCTCAATAAAATGTTAGCAAACCTAATCCATTAATGTAAAAAAAAAAAAAAAAAGAATTATACACCACAACCAAGTGGGATTCATTCTAGGCATGCAAGACTGGTTCAACACTTGAAAATCAAGCAATGTAATCCATCAGGTCAATAGGCTAAAAAAGAAAAACCCCATGATCACAGCAATTGCTGCAGAAAAAGCTTAAGACTTAACAAAATCTAATACCCATTCACGAGGAAAGCTCTCAGTAAACTAGGAGTATAGGCAAACTTGTTCCACGTGATAGAGCATCTACCAAAATACCTAATACAATCATAATGATGAGAAACCTTACACTTTTTCACTAAGAGGAACAAGCCAAGAATATCCCACCTCGCCAATGCTTTTCATTATCATACTGGAAGTTCTAGCTAAGGCAGTAAGAGGAGAAAAGGGAACAGAAAGTATACTGAGAAGGAAGAAATATGACATGATCGTCTGTGCAGAAAAAACAGACAAGAGAATAGACCAAAAAACCCCCAAAACTTCATAAGCTATTATAGCAAGGCTTCAGGATACAAGATTAGTCTGCAGAAGTCAATCACTTTCCTATACACCAGCAATGAATACATGGAATCTGACATTAAAAACATACCATTTATATTAGCATTTCCCCAAATGAAATATACAGGTATAAGTCTAACAGGATATGTACCAGATCTGTATGAGGAAAACTAAAAAACTCTGATGAATGAATTCAAAGAACTAAATAAATGAAGAGATAATCCATCTTCACAGATAGAAAGTTACTCAATGTTGTCAAGGTGTCAGTCATTCTCAACTTGATTTCCAGAGTCAGTGCAATTCCAGTTGAAATCAGTTATTCTGTACATACTGACAAACTGATCTGAAAGTTTATATAAAGAGACAAAAGACCCACAACAGCCAACACAATACTGAAAAAGAACAGAGTCAGAGGACCGACATTCCCTGACTTCAGCGCTTCCTGTAAAGCTACCGTAATCAAAGCAGCGGGAGGATGGGAGAGAAAATGGACAGACAGGTCAACAGAACAGAATAAAGAGCTCAGAAACAGACCCACGCACATACAGTCAACTGTTCTGTGACCAAGGAGCAAAAGCAATGCTATGGGGCAAAAACAGTCTTTTCAAGAAACAGCGCTGAAACCAGACAGACACATGTAAGGAAAAAAAAACTGGACACAGACCTCATAAGCCTCACATTCACAAAAACTAACTTAAAAAGTTTATCACTGATCTAAATGTAAAACCTGAATCTGTAAATAAAACACAGAAGGATATCTACATAACCTTGGGTATGGCAAGGACTTTTTAGACACAACATCAAAGGCACATGATCCATGAAAGCAACTGATAAACTGGACTTCATTAAAATTAAAAACTTCTGCTCTCCAGAAGACAAAGTCAAGAGTATGAGAAGACAGGCCAGCCACAGACTTGGGAGAAATATTTGTGAAAGACACATCTGATAAAGATTGTTACCCAAAATATATGAAGAACTCTTAACAGGCAAAAAAAAAAAAAAAAAAAGAAAACAAGTCAGTCAATAAAAAACGGGTTAATGACCTTAACACACACCACACCAAAGAATATTTACAGATGGCAAATAAACATTATGGAAAGATATTCTACATCACATCATCAGAGAAACGCAAATCAAAACAATGAATATCACAACATATCTATAAGAATGGCCAAAATCCAAAACACAACAACATCAAATGTTGATATGGATATGGAGCAACTGAAATTCATTCATTGCTGGGGGGTGGGGCAACGCAAAAGGTACAAGCCACTTTGGAAGACAGTTTGGCAGTGTCTTACAAAATTAAATATACCATACAATCCAGCAATCACAGGTTTTGGTACATAAAGAGCTGAAAATTTATGTCCACATGAAAACCTTGAACACAGATGTTTAAGGCAACTTTATTCATAACTGCAAACACTTGGGAGCAACCAAGATGTCCTGAAGGAAGTGAATGGATAAATAAACGGTGGTACATCCAGACAAGGGAAAATTATTCAGTGGTAGAAAGAAATGAGCTATCAAGCTACAAGGAAAGAAAAAAGGACTCAGAGCAATCTTAAATGCATGTTACTAAGTAAAGAAAGCCAATCTGAAAATGCAACATACTATGATGCGAATTAAATGACATTCTGGAAAAGACAAAACTAGAATCAGTAAAAAGATCAGTGGTTGCCAGGGGTTGGAGAGGCAGAGGGGATGAACAGGCAGAACACAGGGAATTTTAGGGCAGAGAGAATGAATAGTCTGTATATATCATAAAGACAGACATATGTCATTACACGTTTGTCCAAACCCAGTGAATATACAACGCCAAGAGTGAACTCTAATGTAAGCCACAGATTTTGGGTGATTATGGTATGCCAATACAGGTGCACTGACTGTAACAAATATACTGTTCTGGGGGGGACGTTGATAATAAGGGAGGCTGTGCGTGTGTCAGGGAAGGGGGCACACAGGAAGTCTTTGTAGCCTCTCCTCAATTCTGCTGTGAACCTAAAACTGCTCCAAAAATAACATCTTAAAACATAAGAGACCAAACCAAGAAGTTGTTCAAAGAAGGAAGGGAGCAGATGGCTGGATTTAAAAAAGACTCATGGCAACCAGGACATGGATTTAAAGCGATCTGATTTTTCCAAGAAAAGCAGACTGGGGCATTCACCCACTGGGGCAGGGAGGCAGTGCCAAACGGAGTGGGTCTCGTCTAGGCTCACAGGCCTGCCTCTTCCTGGCCTCAGCTGATGGTTCCTGCTGCGTCTCCTCAGAGCTGCTCTGAGAGGCAGCACCCACAAGCCTCCAGGGGCAAGCCTGTCTGCAAGGAGGGTCCTTGCTCACTGTGGGCCCTGGGCACAAGTGCAGGGGATTTTACAAGACCCCTCTGGTTGAAGTGGGCAGAGTTAACCAAAGTTAACACTTTGGTGTATTTCCTTCCAGACTTATTTTCAGTGGAGCTATATTTGAACAGAGGTGTGATTCTATTTTCCACATCCTGATTTAAGTTTCTTAACCCAACAACATATGGCTTTCCCATTAGACTGCAGCGTGGCATGGTAGTGAAGGCATCTCCGCAGACTGGCCTCCTTGGTTTCCTCACCAGTTGAAGGCCAACAGGCCAGGCTGTTGTAAAGAACATGGTTCACCCAGGTGATGTGTTAAGAGCCACACACGGCTTGAGATTTGGTGGCTGCTGCCACCTTCAACAACGTGACTTCCAATGGCCAAGACTACACTGGGTTTAGCCCACCGGGGTTAGACATTTGTTCTGTTACTAATTTTTCATGACTATGACAGTGCTATATGTAACGTTATTTCGGGGGATGGCATCTCAGAAGTGGGATGACTGGTCAAAGGAACAGGTATTTCCAGCTTCTCCACAGATGAGCATAGCTATTACGTTTCCCAAAACACAGAGCTCCTCAGAAATCAGGAGAACAGCAAAGGACCACGAGCAGCAGGAACACCAGATGGCTGTTAGATTTGGGGGTGAGAGGAGCTGCCTTGCACCTGACCCTCAAGGGGAGAGGAAACCGTCTGCTTAGTGTGGACCTGCATGTCTTACACAGGCCCAGACACTTGATTCTTCCTTGCTTATGCTTTCTCCAACTCGGGGAGTGCCGACCGTGGACCAGCTCTGGTGTGGAAATGAGCTCCCCCAGACCGCAAGGGTCCCCTTCAGCTGCTTCCCTGCCAGACACCCCCAGGCTCTCGTGCCCCTCATCCCCAGCAGTCACCCTGTCAGTACCCAACAAGCTGCATGCCTGCCAGCAATGCCTTCCCAAGGGGCAACAGCTCAGGGCGGGCCTGCAGTTTCTTGTGGTGATAATGCCTCTTGGCTTTGACCCCACAGGAGAGGCTCAGCCGGAGCTGCTGAGCCCAGGCACCCTCTGGCCAGGGAGAGCCACCTGGGCTGGAGGCTTTGTACAGAATCCCATTACCTCACCCGCTTTGCCTGCAATAGATTTTCAGTCAGCTTTCTAGTCATGATGAGCGACCGGACACTGAGTTTCCTACTGAAATAAACAAACTTACTTATGTAAAGGAAGGGAAAAAGAGATGTAGTGATGGATTGCCAAGTAACACTGGTTTGAACAGTGCAGAGCGACAGCCGGTATCATTACACGGTGAGGAGACCCTGGGTCTTCTGAGCGCTAGACCTGAACACCCCACAGCCCCCATGAAAGCCCCCAGGTGCCCGGGTGCCAGACACAGGGGCATCTGAAGCCTCAGCAGTCCTCCTCCGCCCCACTCGACGGCTCCCCCGTGGCCCCATGTGCCCAGCCCGCCGGGTCTGACCACCCTCCACAGCTGTGGCCAGACCCTGGAAGCACAGCTGACCCTGGCACTCCCTGGCAGACCCTCCAAAGGCTCTCAGTGAACCTGAGCCCTCTGGGACTGAGCCCTGCCCGGCTCTACGGCCCGTCTGCACCAACGCCCACCCCGCACCTCCGCCATCTCTGCCGCTTCACTCCTGCACGGCAGCCCCTCCAGACGCCCCTCACGGTGTTCCGTGTCTAGCTCACGCTGCCTCACGTGTGGTGGATGCGACTGGCCGCCTGCCCAGCACCCACTCCTGCTTCCTTCTTCCTGGGTGCCTGACGGCATCTAGAGCTGCTGAATCAACCAGCCCAGATGGCTGCTTCTCCGACACTTTTTGTTACGAGCGCCATCGCATCTCCTCACTGACTGAGTAGGAACCTGTGTTACTTGTGGCCCAAAGTGTCCTCGAGGGGGCATCACCCTCACAATGGGTTCAGCGCCCACCTCGCAAACCTCTGCCTGGCCCCTCCCTGCAGCAGTGCCCACCCTACCCCCAGCCAATATCCCGCCACCCAGCAGCCTGCCCCTATAAAGAGCAGGGACTGAACCCACCCAAAGAATGGCAGTGGGTGAGCACAGACCCAGCCTGAGGGGGTGGCGTGTGGTGTCACGGCCGGGGACAGCAGGGAGGCCCAGCTGCTTGTCCCACGTGCTCTGTGGACCCTGCACACAGGCTGTGGTTTGCCCTCCCCAGAGCCTGAGGCTCCTACCATCTCCCTTGTACAGGTGAGAGGATGTACACAGCGAACAACCACTCTGTTAGTTTCTGTTTGAGAGCCCAGCCTGTTCTGCTGCAAAAAGAGCAAGGCAAGTGCTGCAGACTCTCGACGAGGCTCCCAGAGAACAGAAGGCTCCAAAGGCCCTCACACACCTGGCGCAGGGATGACTCAGGAACCAACATGCACCTGGAGAATGCCGATGGGGCCGCAGGGCCGAACTCTGATCAGAAACTCCTGGACCTCGGTCTGGCTCTGCCAACCTCTTGCCATGGGACCCCGGCATGTCTCAGCAGCATACCAACCCCGTTTCCTCAGCAGGGAAGCTATGACTAGGGTGAAGAGTTTACCAACCCCAGTGGGTGCTCCCCCTTACCTGAATGCCTGGTTCTCACGGTTGTTCTGGAGCGCAATGGTTTCCACCTCGGGACCCCCATCCGCTATGAACCTGGCCAACTTTTCTGCGAGGTTCTTGACCTCTTCGTCCTCTGGGGGTGAAACTTTAAGCAGGCTGTCAGTACTGAGCTCAACTCACCACACCCAACAGCCTAATTTCTGCTAAGAACCCCACGGGCAACAAGAGGGGTTTATTTTAGGAACAATACAAAGAAAAACAGGCAAATGGCAATCAGATTACTGTATTGGAACCAAGCAAAATTAATATAATATTTTGAGCCTCCACCCCCCACGCGCCACCCTTTCCCACCCCATAGGTCTGAGGGTTTTGGACCACACACTGGGATGTGGGAACAGAAGGTGAGGGGTGGCCTGGGGCCAGGCTGGAGATAGGAAGCCCCATCTCGGCCTTTCTGATGGGAGCCGCCCACCCAGGTCGCGTGGTGGGATGGGTCTGCCCCACTTCTCCCGGGAAGGTCAGAGCCAGGGGCTGCAAGTGACAGACACAATGACCCAACGTCCGCGGCCCATGTTCGGCTTACAGATCAAGGCCCCTGCTGCCCACCAGCACTTGGCTGGTGTCTCACTTAATCCCAGCTGGAGGCCAGGCAGCATCCCGCCTTCCCTGAGAGTCACCCTGCCAGCCTCTAACCAGTCTCTGTTTCCTGGCCCCCACTCCACCGCCCACCCCTGCCAAGTACCAGGCACTGCATTTATCTCTCGGTGCCCAGCATGCCACAGGTGCCCATAGCACTTGAGAATGACCATGAACCGAGGGGCAAGCGTGCCTTCCCTGCACGCACTTCCCACGTCTTAGCTGAGCTCCTGGACATGCCCTTGATCTTCACCTCGACCCTTAGATTTCCCCACTCCTCGGAGCAACGGCGACTAGGGCAGCGCTCGTCCCAGCATGACCCCAGCTGCCTGGGAGGGCACAAACCTGCGCTGTCAGAGCCGCCCCATGCCAAGGAGGGCTCCAGGAAAGGAACCCCAATTCCACATGGGGCGTGGTCTGTCCACACGCCTCCCCAGAACTTCCCACCCACTTCGCCCACCTACCTTTCTGAGGGGCTGCCTGCAACTTCTGTGCTTCCTTTCTTATCTCAGCCACCTTCTTTCTGTAGTAGAGGAATTCCCTGCTATTCTTATCGTGCAAAAACCTGGAGAGGAGTTTCACAGAACAGAGAGTGAAAATGAGCAACGGGGATGGGTGGGCCCATGCAGCTTCTGAAGACATGGTGTGCAAAAGCAGGCTGTTGAGCAGAGACGCCGTGACAGGGCCCAAAAGCCAGTCTCCACACGGTAGCCCCTGGCAATCTCCGGTGTGAATAAAGTGGTATCTGGCCCACACAAGTAAGCACCCAGCCCCAGTCGGCCTCAGTCACAACCACGGCCTCGTAAGAATGTGGGCATGTACTAACGTGTGGCAAGAACATTAAGTACCAGCGGCCTTCCCCTCCCAGAAATACTTACGAAAACGCCGGGTTATCCTTGTGGTTCTCCATAGCTACTTTTTCTAACTCGGGGCCTCCTTCTGCCACAAAGCGGGCCAATTTCTCTATCACTTTCCGAGTCTCGGCTCCCTCTGGGGGTGAAACTTTAAGGAGGCTGTCAGTACTGGGGTTCAACTCACACACCCCACAGTCAACAGGCACACTCTCTCTATGGACCACAAGGACAGAGGGGTGGGGGGAAAAGAGGGTGAAATGCGGGAGGTTGTCGGGAGTCCTGGGTCCATACACAAAAGCACCATGATGAGGGTGAGTCGGTCTAGACAGCCTTTGCGAGACACGCAAAGGTGGGGAGAAAAGTGTGTGAGCCTCCCAAAGGCCAAGCCAGTCACCAGGCTGGCAGGGAGATGTTGGAAAACAGAGCCAGCTTCCCCCTTCTTTTTTGGAATGCTCAATTCTTTTATTTACACGATTTAATTCTTTATATTTCAGTGTAATATATCCATTCCCTTTCATCCTTCAAAGATGACAAATTCTTTTTTTAAATATCACTACAAACTATGATTGAAAGACATGGGTGGGTTTCAATCCAACGCAATTAATGTCATCACAGAAACTCCATCTTCCCCTCTGTGGCTGGGGGAGCTTCTTCAGACTGGCGCCTAAGGCCTGCAGGCATGGCCCCAGGAGTCTCTGCCTGCCTCCTTGCTCCCTGCTGGGAAAGGGCGCTTCTAGGACATGTCAGACACTTCCTGCCCAGACTGAGTGCCAGCCATTCTCCACAAGTCCTGGCATCCGTGAGTGAGAAAGTGTTTCCAGACTAACATCCGGGAGCTAGTGGGGCTCACTGCGACGGACTTAATTGTTACCTCAGGGCATTTTCAGTGAACAAAACTAAAAAATATACTTTTGTGTTTGTATTGGCCTCTACTTCGAGCCACATGGAACTTGCTTCTGTATTTACTGCTGGCCTGTTTCATACAGCTTGAATCCCTCATACGAGAGCTCCCAGGAGAAATTTCTCGACGTCAGTCAGTGCTTAGGACCGTTTGCTTCTCCTGGCACTGGGGTGAGACACTGAGTCTGTGGCCTCTCTCTCCTTGCCGCTTGTACTGCCAGGAAGCTCGGGAGGAGCTGGGAGAGAGGAGTGGTACAAGGTGTGGCCAAGGAGGACCTGTAAGAGGGCCTGTAAGAGGCCTCAGGGACATTCGCGCCCACCTTCCCCTTGGCCTCACCCTCCTGCCACATGCCTGCCAACGACCCTAACCTGGTCACTTGTAAGCGCAGTTGCTTCTCTGAGGTTAAATCGATAGCAGGCCACAACAGGTCTCAAGGGCCTTGAGGCACCCACTGTCCCTCCTAAAGTGGCAGTTCCCAGCAGGGTACCACTGGGACTGCCAGGGAACCTCTCAGAGGAAACACCACATTCACTGGCTCCATTCTGACTAAAGCTCCAGGGTTTGAGGCTGGCCACTGATCTGCTCAGAGGCTGCCTGAGGTCAGCATCTCACCCAGAGCAAGAGGTCTAGAGGCTGTCACAACACGATGGCGTGGTCACTTCAGCCTGTCCTCACTGTCAGGGGCGTGACTGTGCCCGCCATCCTGGAGGCCCAGGGCTGGGATCCACGTAGCTCAGGTGGCACCCCGTCTCATTCTGAATACGGACATGGCTGGGCGCGCTGGGAGTGCCGCCACCAGTCCCCTCCCTGCCCGCCTCCACCATGGGACCTGAACTGGCTCACCTAAGGCCAATGACCGTCCTGCGCTGGACTGGGGAGTGCACTTCCCAACCCCTATGCTCACACCTCCGGCCCAAACTAGTGGAGACAATTAAGCCACACTGAGGAGCTCCTCTTCCAGAACTGGATGAGGCGTACACAAGTGCACACTCCCCTGGGAACGCCACCCCACCATGGAGACCAGCCCCCACAGAAATGGACAATGAGCCAAACAGCTCCCAGAAGCAGCCGCACTCTGCAGCCCTTCCAGGCTCCCCATGGTCTACTCCTCACCTCTTCCTTCACCTCCCTCATCCCGAAGGGCCTCAATCTGACCCTTGGCTCAGCCTGGAGGCATGGTGGCAATGCCCTGACCACAGCCCCAAGCAACCCACACCCGGCTGCTCTTTCCCCGGGACCATGGAGCCTGCCTGTGGAGCTGGAAGAGCAGCTGTGGACGGCGGGCAGCAGCCCCTCACCTTACCTTTGATCTCCAGCCACTGCTCATAGTCCTCCTCGTCGTCCTCATCAGGAGACTGGAAGACACTTGGGCGGCTGGCCACAGGCAGCTGCTTGGCGTGCGTGTAGTTCTTCACCTGGCCCAGTGGGCTACTGATGAGGGGGGGCCTCTTCCCGGGACGGGGGAGCACACGAGGCGGGGCAGTGGGTGCGCTGGGGGGAGCATCTTGGGATACAAGGAGGGAGACCCACACTCAGGGTCTGTGGTGCAGCTTTCCTGTCTTCCTGCCTAAACGGCCCCGCGCCCCCTCGGCTGGGTTCCTTAGCTTCCAGCGCAGCACTGGCAGACAGGGAGTGCGCAGGAGCACTCAGGGAGATGCCACCCCCATTACAGATGAGGACCCTTGAGGCCTCGGGAGAAACAATCCACAGGGGCCGCCCAGCCCAGGCCTCTGTAGGTGGCAGTAGCGCCTCTGGCGGTAGGTGGCTCTGACACCTGTAGCCACAGACCAGTGGTGCAGCAACTCTTCAGGATAAGGCCCGAATCCCCCAGGCAGCGTCACCCACCCCTCTGTCAGTAGCGGGCAGGAGCTAGCCTATTTGGGACTTTCCAACCACAGCTCAGGGCCTGAGACCCTGCAGTGAAGGGCTCTTATGGCCCCTCCTCCCTCTCTGTGGGCAAACCTGGCCTTGGGTTAGCTCTTTAGCTGTTAGCTGGGAAACCTGACAGAAGCCCAGCATCAGCTGTTTCATCGGTAGCTTTCTTATAGAAAACACGAGGCTAGCGGGGCTTCCCTGGTGGTCCAGTGGTTCAGAATCCACCTGCCAACGCAGGAGGCGCAGATCCAGCCCCTCGTCCGGGAAGACGCCACACGCCGTGGGCAGCAGCTGGGGCCGGTGCCCCAGCCACCGAGCCTGTGCTCCAGAGCGTGTACGCATGCACTGCAGCCACTGACGCCCGAGTGGCCCTACAGCCTGTGCTCTGAAACAGGAGAAACCCCTGCAGTGAGACGCCTGTGCCCCGCCACTGGAGAGTCGCCTCCACCTGCCGCCACTGGAGAAAGCCCGAGCGCAGCAACGAAGGCCCAGAGCAGCCAAAAATAAACAAACAGGTAAGTAAATAAGGGAAGTTTTTAAAAAATGAGACTAGTAAAGGCACAACCATAGCTGTGGGTGGTGATTCTGACACCTGGCGTGTCCCGCGGGGCTCCTGTGGGCCACGCGGCCCCTCACCACCTACAGAAGGAGGGCCTGTTCCTTACACTGCAGCTGCCTCTCTGACTCAAGCCACAGCCCCACACAGTCCCTCAGGTGGGCTGGGTTCTGGCCCCTACTGCCAGAAACCTGGCTTATCTACCTCTAGTTCTTGTGGGTAAGCACCTAAATGGCAGGGTCTGCATTCTCCCCTGGGCACTTCCTGTGAGAACAAGCCGAATGAAGGTGCTCACTGAACCAGGGGTGAGAGGAACGAGGCCTGAGGTGGGACCCGCCACTTCCAAGGTGCCGAGGACGGTTGGGGGAGAGTCACCAGGGGCAACTCTAGGAGCAGGTGACACAGGGCGGGGGGACGGCGCTTACCTGTGCTGGTCTGTGCCTTCTGCAACTTCAGAAACTGCTGCAAGAAGCTGCCGTCGTTGGCAAACTTGTTGGAGACGTTAGAGTTGTGTGCGTTTGCAATTCTAGACCGGAGGCAGAGGAGAGAGAGGATAAGCCTTGAGAGGAGGGCAGGGTGCACACCTCGCCGGCCTCAGTCCTACCCCCACCACTGTGCTCTGAGGGGACCCAAAATGGACCCCCAAAGATGCTGGGGACCCACTGAGTGCAGGGAGCGGCCTCCAGAGAAGTCAGATCGAACAATCTGGTTCTACTAGTCAATGGGATGCTACCTGTGCTGAAGTTGTCTCTATCTGCATGTTGACCCTTTGGGTTGAAAGGCTTTCCCAACAAGATGGCTCAGAAGTACCTGCCCTGCTCCCACACAGCACCTGCCATACCTATTGTTAACGAGTCATCCGGGCTTTTGCTGGCTCCCATATCTGTCCTACCCGCCAATCTGTATGGTTCTCAAAGGCAGGGCCTGTGTCTCTACCTATATGTGACCACAGTTCTGGGCTGAGGTCAGTCAGCACTTCTGTGGGTTTCACATGTGTCCAAGAAAATACCCAAAGGAATCTCTTGGTGGGAGAAGTAGAAATTTTACACTCTCATTACTTTCTCTCTCTTTCAATTTTACAAAGGGCATGCTTTATTTTTTTTAAGACTTTTTTTTAACGTGGACCATTTTCACAGTCTTTACTGAATCTGTTAAATACTGCTTCTGTTTTACATTTTTGGCTGTTTGGCCACAGGGCAAGTGGGATCTTGGTTCCCCGATGAGGGGTCAAACCTGCACTCCGCGCACTGGGAGGTGAAGTCACACCCACTGGATCACCGGGGAAGTCCCAAGCATTTTATTTTGGAAAAAAAAAAAAAAAATGTATTTTTAACGAAACACAAAAGCAAACCCTTAGCATAAAAGTTATAGGGGGCTTCCCCGGTGGCTCAGTGGTACAGAATCTGCTTGCCATGGAAAGGAGACACAGGAGATGCAGGCTCAGATCCATGGGTCAGGAAGATGCCCTAGAAAAGGAGATGGCAAACCAGTCCAGAGTTCTTGCCTGCAGAATCCCAGGGACAGAGAAGCCTTGCAGGCCTCAGTCCACAGGGTCACAAAGAGTGGGACGCAACTGAGCAAAAAGTGATGGAGGCTCATTACCAGCAAATGGGAATCTGGGGAAAAAAAAACAAAAAACAGAAATATAGAAAGCAAGAAGAAACCCCCCGAAAAGTCTCCTCACCTCACAAGAGTCACTAGAACAGTTTGGTATACTTCTTTGATTTATCCTTAATTAGAAATAGAAGGAAATAAAGCTGTGATCACGGTCACGTATTCTACTTCTTTCGTCTTTCACTACAACATACTGTCTTGCTCCAGCCTCAGAAACTCCTCACATGCGCTTTCGGAGCCACGCCCATCATACAGACACACTCAATAACTGATAAAAGCTCACAGAGCCCACAGGTCTGAATTTTTTCCTTTAAAATAAAGTTCTAGCCTCCTAGAAATCTGTTCCAATGAAATAAAAGAGGGAAAAAAAATAAGTCAACAAGGGGCACTGGTTAAATAAATTACAGGACAGCCACAGGGCAGATGAAGTGGCCCTGGAAAGCTAGAGTCTCATAACTAAAACAACCAAGCATGATGACAAGCGAAAAGGACAACGGCAAGATGTAAAACGGTATCTGCAGCGTGGTCCTGCTTATGTCAACGTATGTTTGACTGAAAAAGTTTACAAAAATCCATCAAAAAGCAATGAGCTCCTGCCCGTGAGCTGCAGGGTTACAATGATTTTATTTTTCCCTCCACTTCCCAGTTTTTCTGCCACTTATATGCATTATCTTTAAAGTTAAAAGAGAGCAAAGGCAACAAAAGTTGTTTTACGTGAAAGAAAGATCCACTGATAGCCAGCCTTGGCCTTAAACAAGCAGAGCCTTCTGGGGGCCCTGGCCCTGTCCTCACGCTGTGTACACCTCCCCCAGGAGGGACACGAAGAGGCAAGGACAATGCAAGACAGGAGAACACTTTGGAGGGAATTCCCTGGCAGTCAAGTGGCCAGGACCCTGCACGTTCACTGCCGAGGGCCCAGGTTCAATGCCTGATTGGGTAACTAAGGTTTCGCAAGCTACACAATGGCTTAAAAAAAAAAAGAAAAAAAAAAACCCACTGTGGGGCAGCAGCATGCCAGCAACTGAATCCCACACGAAAACCACCCACAACAAACCACAGCGGGTATTACACAGGTGTTGAATGATGGCTCTTGATGACACATTAACAATACACAGTCCATTCACCCAATGGAATATCATTCAGTCCAAAAAAAAAAAGAGAGAATGAAGTCCTGACACAGCTACAGTGATGAACCTTGAAAACATTATGTCCAGTCAAAGAAGCCAGACACGAAAGGCCAGATATTGCATGAAACACCTAAAATAGGTAAATCCACACAGACAGAAAGCAGATTAGTCATTGTTAGGGGAGCCTCTCCCTTGGGGAGAAGACACGGACTCTTAGAAAACGCAGGTGCTGGAACAAAGCTTCAGAGCAGGACCAACATGCTCACGGGCCTCCCTGGTGGCTCAGTGGTAAAGAATCCACCTGCAGGAGACACAGGTTCGATCCCTGGGTTGGGAAGATCCCCTGGCGAAGGAAATGGCAGCCCACTCCAGTATTCTTGCCCGGGAAATTCCATGGACAGAGGAGCCTGGTGGGCACAGTCCATGGGGTCACAAAAGAGTTGAACACGATTTAGTGACTGAACAACATGCTCCATGTTTCAGACCACAGAGGAAGGGACTGGTCTTTCCGTCAGTCTCCAGCGTGGAGATCTTGTCACCCTGATCGTATCACTGCTGCTCAAAACTCCTGGGTGCCTACAGAGTTTTTCAGAACAGTCAGGAGGAAGCCCTGCCGAAACTACCTCTCACCTGACTCAGAAACAGCCCCTTTGGCGCAGCAGCTCGGGTTGCCTGACACACAGGGGCTCACCTCCCTTTCTGGCCTTTGCAGTCCTTTCCTGCTTCCTTAAAGGGTTGGCTCTGCCTGGGCCTTCAGAATACAGTCTCTTCTGCGTCTGGGAGCACAATGCCTTGTGTTACCTACCGTCAGCTCAGGCGTGTAACTGGGACTCCTCCTTGCTAGCAGGCTGTGAGCCCCATAAGGGCAGAGATGGAATCCGGGTTTCTGCTTCGGGCTATACTCGTGGTCCCTGGCCCACAAATGGTCAGCAGTAAATAACCACGGAGTGAAAGAGGGGGCAGCCATCCTCTGGGATCCCATACACCCTGTGATTCTCTCCTGCCACACTGCGCCTCCTAAAAGAGGGTACCTGCGTCCCTCCTTGCATCATCAGGCTGGAGTCAGATGCAGCAACATCTCAACGGCTCTCACAAGCAAAACCCTCTGCTGGTGACCTTCTAAGACCCTAACCCGACTGAGCGACTGAACTGAACTGAACTGAACCCAGCTTCAGGGTAGACTTACTCGCCAGGATGCGGGGGCTGAGGGCTGGCCACCTGATTCTGCTTGGCCTTCTGCTCCATTCTGGCTTCAATTTCCCGTTTCTTCTGAGCAATGAGCTCCTCCTGGTGAAGGATGTTCATGTTCATTTTTCCAGACTTGGGAGGAGCAACCCCAAACCACCGGTTAGCCTTTCCTGGGGCGGGAAAAGAAGTACATCAGAAATCACCTTTGCTCTGAAGAAATACAGATGACCAACAGGTACATGAAAAGATGCTCCACACTGCTAATTATGAGAGAAATGCAAATCAAAACTACAGCGAGGTACTGCCTCACACCACTCAGAATGACCATCACTACAAAGTCTACAGAAAACAAATACTAGAGAGGGTGTGGAGAAAAGGGAACCTTCCTACACTGTTGGTGAGAATGAAAGCTGGTGCAACCATTATGGAAAACAGTATGGAGGTTCCTCAGAAAACTAAAAATACGCTCTGGCAGTAACACTCCCGGGCATGTATCGAGACCAAACTATACTCCAAAGAGACACATGAACTCCCATGTTCATAACAGCACTATTCACAATAGCCAAGCCACAGAAACAACCTTAAATGCCCACGACGTTGTCCTGCATGTATGTGTACAATGGAACATTACTCAGCCACAAAAAACAGTAAGATAATGCCATCTGCAGCAACACGGATACGACCAGAGATGATCACTCTCAGTGAAGTAAGTCCGAAAGACGAGGACCATACGGTATCACTTCTACTTGGAATCTAAAATATGGCAGAAGTGCACCTATCCATAAAACAGAAACAGAATCAGGGACATGGAGAATAGACCGGTGTTTGGATTCAGAGTTTGGGGTTAGCAGATGCAAACTCGTATACACAGAATACATAAACAACGAGGTCCTACTGTACAGCACAGGCAAGAACATTCACATCCTGTGATATCTCATAAAGCACAAGAACATGGAAAACAATGTATATATAACTGAATCACTATGCTGTGTGCAGCGATAACACAGCATTGCAATTCAACCCTACGTCAATAATAAATTCAAAGAAAAAAACAAACAGATCACCTTAGATCCACTAACATGCCCAGCAGCTGCTGCATGGTGCGGCCCAGGTGCTGCTGCCTGCAGCAACTGGCATTCAGACTGACACGCATTCACATTCACACATCTGTTCATTTATTTAGCAAGCATTCACTGAGTTATGCGCCGGGTGCTCTACTTGGTGCTAAACAAGACAGCTGGAGCTCTGCTCACGTGTGATTCACCTCTGGCTGAGGATACAACAGACTTATAACAAGAAAGTAGCTGAAAAATCGTAAGAGCTCTCTACTGGAAAAAAAAAAAAAAAAAACAAAAAATGGTGAGAAGGAATAACAGAGGAACACCTACAGAGCTAAAGCAGCCAGAAAACAGCCCTTAGAAGAGGGGACATTTAAGCTAAAACCAGAAAGATAAAGAGCCGGCTTTCTGAAAAGCCACATGGGGACTGATCTGGGCAGAGCCAGAAGCAGAGGTAAAAGCCCAAGGGACCAGCAAGGGTCCAATGTGGTCAGAATGGACAGTTCCAGGGGTGGGCCTCACAGGGAGTGGTGGGAGAAGACAGGGAGTCTGAGTTTTTCTTAAAGGGCTTTAAGAAGCCACAGGGGAGTATTAAGCTGATAAGACTATTAAGCTGATAAGATCCAATTGGTACTTTTATTTTTAAGATCATTCCAGCTACTGATTGGACAGAGTAACGAGACAACCAGGAGGCTTACTGGCTGTAAACAAAAGATGATGGTGTCTTCAGACAAGGGTGGTAGTTGTGGAGACAGAAAAGCCACTTTGAAGGTTCCCCGTGGGGCTCAAAATCCACACTCTGAAAGCTGATTTTGAAGACCCTGCCAGAGAGAACCCCCTTCCCACTTCCAGTTCATCCCTGATATTCCTCAAAATAACAAACCCTCAAGGCCTTTACACTTGCTGTCCCTCTCTCCATGGAAGGCTCTGCCTTCCAATAGCTGGCACCTTCTCATCTCAAATGTCTTCTGCTCAAAAAGGCCTTCCGTGACCACTCAATCTCAGCAGCCTGCATTTCCGCTCTCTCAAGTCACTATAACTAACTCTCTGTAAATATTTCCTCTTTGTGCATTGTATGATGCCTTGGTGAAAGTAACCTTCAGTAAGACACGACCCCATTTTGGATACCACTGTATCCTCGACAACTAACACTGTGCCTAGCACATTTGTTGAATGCATCCCAGTCTCGGGGCGCCAGAACTGGGAGAGAGGGAGAGGCAAGGTTTATGGTAAAAGGGGGGCTCTAAAGACCCAGGAAAATGTGTACAGGGAATCAGAGTGCAGTTCGGAAAAGCAGCTTTTCCAGAAAGTGGGATAGAGGCGAGGAAGGAGCTTAGTAGAAGAGAGGGGCGCAGAAGAGTCGAAGGTTGCCGCTGGCTCGGGGAGCGGAGCTTGGAGCAGCCCTTAAGGCGGTCAGCTCGGAAAGCAGGCGCCGGGCAGATAACCGTGGGGGCCTTTGAGGAAAGCCTGGCGTCCTCACCAAACCAGCAGTGGGGGCGGGGAGGATAACTGGGTCTCGGTGGGGGTCCCAGGAGACTGGGGTGGTGCAAAAGCCGCCTCTTCCAGACGCCCGGAGGCTGAGGCTAAGGGCCAACGGGTTGAGGTAGGCCCGACGGGATAGCGAAGCAAAGACGCGTAGCCTGAGGACCCAGGCGGACGCTTGAGGGTAGGCGGGGGCTGTTACCTGCAACATCCCGGTTGTCCATCTTGAGACTCATCCAATCCCACAATGCTCCGGCGCCACCGGAGGAGGAGGGGGGGGCCTGTTATAGTGCGCGTGGCATGATGGGAGATGTAGTCCGTCCCGGCAAGCCAAGACCTACCATTACTTGGACATCTGGGGTCTTCTCCCCAGGAACGCAAACCTCAGGCCATCGGCAATCTCTGGTCTCAGTTACGCGGACCAGAGAATGTCGCCTTTTCTCAGACCTTCCCGAAGCCGCAGCCACTTCAAACACAAACTACATATTCCAGGATGCTTTGTGCAGCAGCTCTCGCGAGAAAGGCGAGGAGCTCCGGGCCCGCCCCACGCGCCTGTTTCCGCCTCCCTGTGGCGGCGGCTTGTTGTTGTGCAGGCTAAAATGGCGGCTCAGGCTGCGGCGGCTGCTCAGGCTGCGGCGGCCCAAGCAGCGCAGGCCGAGGCGGCTGAGTCGTGGTACCTAGCGCTCTTGGGCTTTGCCGAGCACTTCCGCACTTCCAGCCCGCCCAAGATCCGCCTGTGCGTGCACTGCTTGCAGGCCGTGTTCCCCTTCAAGCCGCCTCAGCGCATTGAGGCCCGAACACATCTGCAGCTCGGCTCGGTGCTCTACCACCACACCAAGAACAGCGAGCAGGCGCGCAGCCACCTGGAGAAGGCGGTGAGCGTGGGCTGGGCCGCGAGGGAGGAGGCGCGGGTTCCTTTCCGGGCTTGAGCTGACGGGCCGCGACCCTGGCGGGCGGGAGCCGCCGACGGGCCGCTCCTCTGGAAACTGGGGCGTGACTTCCGCACGAGCAGCAAGACCCCCAAAGCTGTTAGCCTCTCTGGGGATCCGAGGGCCCCGCCTCGTACCTTACTGGGTATCTCCGGTGACAGCAGAGGCCTAGGACTCGGGATAGGGGAGGGTCCAGGTAACCCCAGGTAACAACAGTCCAGGCATCCTTTGAGAATCTGGAATTTGGCTTCCGAGGAAATCTAGGAAGGTCTCGCCCAGGACATGGACGTCTGAGGACTTCCAGACGGAAGATACTGTGCCCCCATCAGTGATGAGGGGAGTCATAGGCGGGAGGCAGACTCTAGAGACGGTTTGACGTCTTGAAAAAGGCAGAGCTGAGGGTTGCAGGGTTTGGATTCCAGGGCTCAGGACTCCTGCTTTCTCCACAACCACCTGTGACTTCTCTTCCTCCACCATCCGCTGGTCCATCCCCTTCAGAGGGCAGGCCCCATCTTCCCACGATGCCTTGTGGTCTTGGTGCCCCGAAGAATGTGAGAAAGTGGCCGTCCCTCTGCCCTCTGGGGCTGTGGAGTTGTTCCTTTCAGGGCAATACTGTGCTCCTGACAGTGTTTCCATTTGCCATTTACTCAGCTTTATTCAGCTTAGAGGAGAGACTTCTTGAGTAGAATCAACGACCATGTAAAAAATGTCTTGATCCGAGGTAAATCTGAATTCACCTGTGGCTAGTAACAAGTTGCCTTGGGGCAGATAATCAGATCTGTGTTTTGCAGACTGTAGAGTTGGAAGGGGCTTTTGTCCTTGCTTGAGCCACTTCCTTGCGTAAGGAGTGAGGCAGTATGGTCCCTGAGAGGTGAAGTGATTTGCCCAAAGCCACACAGCAAGTTATTAACAGAACTGGTCTCACAGGTAAGCTCAAGACCACCAGGGTGGATGCCACGACATTAAGTCGTCATTTTTGTGAAGTTTGTTTCTTCCGTGCATTCAGCAGGTATTTAATCAGCTCACACTGGGTACCAAGCCCTGTTCTAGGTGCCTCGGGTCAGCAGTGAATAATAAAACAGTCCCCCTGCCCGCATAAGCTTGTGTTTCTGTGAGGGAGACAAACAATGAATATGTCATAAAAGATTAGGCAGTGATCGAAGAACCATTAAACATGTGGACCAGGGTGAAGGTTGGAGTTGACAGGGAGCTATTTTTGGCAAAGGTAATCAGGGAGTCTCTATTTGTGGGAGTGACGTTTGAACAGAGGCCTGAATGAGGTGGAGGAGGCAAGCCTTGAGAACTGCTCCAGGTTTCATGTCAATCCCTTGAAGTACCCCAGTTGTCGATGACTAGTTGATATCAGGGTTTCTCCTAGACAGCAAAGAGGCCGAGAGCAAATGAAGTGTCAGGCTTTGTTGGGTGTATGAAGGGTGGAGGCTGTGACTGCCCAGGCCTGGCAGCCCAGGGCCTTCAATAGGATGCTAGTTATAAAGCTGTCCCTTCTCTCAGTTAACAACAAATCTTGCCACCTCCTTTGTCTGGTCTCCAGGCCATTCAGCCTGTTATTATTTTTTTTCTTTTTTTAATTGAAATATTATGGGGTTTTAAAAAATTTTGTTTGGCCATGCTGTGCAGCTTGTAGGATCTTAGTTTCCCAACTGGGGATTGAACCCGGGCCACAAATCAGTGAATGCACTGAGGAATTCCCAGTTGAAATGTAGTTGACATAACAATACAATAAATCCCCTACATACAAATGAGTTCCGTTCTAAGAGCACATTCACAAGTCCAGTTTATTCTAAGTCCAACAAAGTTAGCCTAGGCACCCAATTAACACAATCGACTGTATAGTACTGTACTAACAGGCTTATAGTACTGTACTAACAGGCTTATAGTACTGTACTAACAGGCTTATAGTACAAATACTATACAATAATACATAAACAGACACACACAAAAACTAGTTTTAATCTTACAGTACAGTACTTTGAAAAGTAGAGTGGCGCAGTACAACAGCTGGCGTACAGGGCCTGGCAGCAGTGCCACCGGCGTCACCCCTGCTTTTGTACTTGCTTCTGAGCATCCTGGGCTTGAAATAGAGAGACTGTACTCTGTACACTGCTGTACAGTAAAGTGCACAGGAGCGCAACCACTTGTAGACGGTGTACTCACGTGATAGAGTACGCCAGACAGGTGAGCTAGCTTCTGAGAGTGGACACAGGAACACACAATCACATCTTTGGAAGGTCGCAACTTGAAGGTTTCGTTTGTAGGTGGCTTACTGTATTGTGTTAGTTTCAGGGATAGTATGTAGAGCTTTGACATTTGCATGCATTGTGGAATGATCACCATAATAAGTTTAGGAACCATCTGACCTCATACAGTTACTACAGTATTACATGGAGCATATTCTTTATGCTGTGCATTACATCTCCATTGGGTTGCTTGTTTCATAACTGGAGATTTGTGCTTCTTAACCACTACCAGCTATTTTGCCCATTTGGCAACCCTTGTTTATTCTCTGTATGTATTAGTATGTTTTTGTTTTGTTTTTTAGATTCCACGTATAAATGAGATCATGCAGTATTTATTTTTCTTTGTCTGGCTGATTTGACTTAGCATAATACTTTCTAAATCCATTTATGTTGTCACAAGTGGCAAGATTTCATATTTTCTTTTAAAGGTTTTTTTTATTTGATGTGGACCTTTAAAAGAATTATTTATTTATTGTCTGTGTTGGGTCTTTGTTGCTGCTAGCAGGCTTTCTCTAGTTGTGGCAAGCAGGGGCTACTCCTTAGCTTTGGTGCATGGGCCTCTAATTGCTGTGACTTATCTTGCTGCAGAACATGGGCTCTAAGACATGCAGGCTTCATTTGTGGCACATGGGCTTAGTTGCCCATGGCATGTGGAATCTTCACAGACCAGGGATTGAACCCATGTCCCTTGCATTGGCAGACGGATTCTTAGCCACTGGGCCACCAGGGAAATCCAAGATTTCATTATATTAATGGCTGATTGATATTACTTTGTATGGTAGCCATTCCCTTCTCCAGAGGATCTTCCTAACCCAGGCATTGAACCTGAGTTTCATGCATTGCAGGCAGGTTTTTACTGTCTGAGCCACCAGGGAAGCCCCCAATATTACCTTGTATGTGTATACCTTATTGTTTTTATCCATCAGTGGACGCTTAGGTTGCTTCCATATCTTACCTGTTGTATTAATAGATAATGCTGCAGGGAACAATGGTGTGCATGTTTATTTTTGAGTGTTTTTGCTCTTATCAGGTAAATACCCAAAAAGTAAAACTGCTGAATCCTGTGGTAATTCTATTTATTTTTTTAGGAACTTCCTTACTGTTTTCCATAGTGGCTGCACGAATTAACAGTCCTACCAACAGTGCCCAAGGGTCCCCTTTTCTCCACATTCTGACCAGCACTTGTTATTTGTTGTCTTTTTGATGTTAGCCATTCTGACAGGTGTGAGGTGGTATCTCACTATGATTTTTGATTTGCATTTCCCTGATAATTACTATCTTTTCATGTGTCTATTCATCTTTTCATGGCCACCTGTATGTATTCTTTGGGAAAATGTCTCTTTTAAGTCCTTCATCCATTTTTTAATTGGATTGTTTGTTTTTTTGGTGTTCAATTGTAAGAAGGTTTTTGTGTATTTTGGATATTAACCTCTTACTGGATATATCATTTGCAAATACAGTTGACCTTCCATATCAGTGGGTTTCACATCCTTGGATTCAACCAACCAAGGATATAGGGCTGATTATATTCAGTGTGTGAATTAGGTTGATGCAAATGTAATTATGGTTTTGGACCGTGAATTTTGAATCATTATATCTAGGCTCAAACACATTTTTATTAATCAAAATAGAAACCACTACAATCAACACATTTTTGCCAACAAAAAATCAGTTTGTTTATTCCTACAGTATAAAAATCCATGCTTCGAGATTTGACAAACTCTTCAAAAACATATTCTGCCTCCTGCTGGTTGTGGAAGCATTTTCCGTGCAAAAAGTTGTTGAGATGCTTGAAGAAGTGGCAGTGGGTTGAAAACGGTGAATATGGTGGATGAGGCAAAACTTCCTAGCCCGGCTGCTGAACTTTCGAAGCACTGGTTGTGCAACATGCAGCTGGGTGTTGCCGTGGAGAATGTCTGTTGACCTGTCTTTTTCTAATAGAAGCCCTTTCTGTTGACCAGTGCCAGCTGCAGTTTTCAGTGCATCTCATCGATTTGTTGAGCATGCTTCTCAGAGATGTAATGGTTTTGGTGGGATCCATGAAGCTGTGGTGGATCAGACGGGCAGCAGACCACCAAAACAGTGACCATGACCGTTTTTTGGTGCCAGTTTGGCTTTGGGGAGTACTTTTTCTCAGTCTAGCCACTGAGCTTGTCATTGCTGGTTGTCATATACAATCTACTTTTCATCGCATGTCATAATCCGATTGAGAAATGGTTTGTTGTTGCATAGGATAAGAGAAGACAACACTTCAAAATGAGTTTTTTTTAAAATTTCTGGTCAGCTCATGAGGCACTCATTTACTGAGCTTTTTCACCCTTCCAATTTGCTTCAAATGCCAAATGACCACAGAATGGTTGACGTTGAGTTCTTGTATAGCCATAAGAGGATCAGCTTTGATGATGGCTGTCAATTGTCATTGTCAACTTCCGATGGCTGGCCACTACTCTTCTCATCTTTAAGGCTCTCGTCTCCTTTGCAAAACTTCCTGAACCCCACTGCACTGTGCATTCATTAGTAGCTAGCTCCTAGGCCAAATGCATTGTTGATGTTGCGAGTTCTCTCCACTGCCTTATGACCTATTTTGAACTCAAATAAGAAAATTGGTTGAAATTGCTTTTGGTCAACCATTTACATAGTTTAAAATAGATATAAAATAAACAAGTAATGTCGTTAGCAAAAGAAAAAAGTGCAAATTTGCATTAAAATGATGTATAACATAAGTACATTTATTTAGAATATATTCCAATATCAAATGGCAAATTTCAGCAATGCAAAAATATCATTACTTTTGCACCAACCAAAGCAACAGTTAGAATTGGACATGGAATAACAGACTGGTTCCAAATAGGAAAAGGAGTGCGTCAAGGCTGTATATTGTCACCCTGCTTATTTAACTTGTATGCAGAGTACATCATGAGAAACGCTGGGCTGGAAGAAACACAAGCTGGAATCAAGATTGCCGGGAGAAATATCCATAACCTCAGATATGCAGATGACACCACCCTTATGGCAGAAAATGAAGGGGAACTAAAAAGCCTCTTGATGAAAGTGAAAGAGGAGAGTGAAAAAGTTGGCTTAAAGCTCAACATTCAGAAAACAAAGATCATGGCATCTGGTCCCATCACTTGATGGGAAATAGATGAGGAAACAGTGTCAGACTTTATTTTGGGGGGCTCCAAAATCACTGCAGATGGTGACTGCAGCCATGACATTAAAAGACGCTTACTCCTTAGAAAAAAAGTTATGACCAAGCTAGATAGCATATTGAAAAGCAGAGACATTACTTTGCCAGCAAAGGTCCGTCTAGTCAAGGCTATGGTTTTTCCAGTGGTCATGTATGGATGTGAGAGTTGGACTGTGAAGAAAGCTGAGCGCCGAAGAATCGATGCTTTTGAACTGTGGTGTTGGAGAAGACTCTTGAGAGTCCCTTGGACTGCAAGGAGATCCAACCAGTCCATTCTGAAGGAGATCAGCCCTGGGATTTCTTTGGAGGGAATGATGCTGAAGCTGAAACTCCAGTACTTTGGCCGCCTCATGTGAAGAGTTGACTCATTGGAAAAGACTCTGATGCTGGGAGGGATTGGGGGCAGGAGGAGAAGGGGACGACAGAGGATGAGATGGCTGGATGGCATCACTGACTCGATGGACGTGAGTGAACTCCGGGAGATGGTGATGGACAGGGAGGCCTGGCGTGCTGTGATTCATGGGGTCGCAAAGAGTTGCACATGACTAAGCAACTGAACTGAATATGCCATTTCATATAAAGAGCTTGAATCTAGACATTTCTCCAAAGAAGATACACAGATGGCTTCTAGGCACATGGGAAGTTGCTCAACATTGCTAGTTATTAGAGAAATGCAAATCAAAACTTCAGTGAGGTATCACCTCACATCAGTCAGAAAGACAATCATCAAAAAAATCTATGACTAATTCTCTGTAAAGTCTATGAATAGTAAATGCTAGGGAGTGTGTTGAGAAACGGAAATCCTGCTACATTGTTGCTGGGAATGTAGACTGGAGCAGCCACTGTGGGGAACAGTATGGAGGCTCCTTGAGACTGAGTTGTCATGTGCTCCAGGAGTCCCACTCTGGGGCATATATCCGGAAAAGACAGACACTCCTTCAAGGAAATACATGTGCCAGAATGTTCACAGCAGCACTGTCTATAATAGCCAAGACATGGGAGCATCCTAAATGTCCATTGATAGACGAATGGATGAAGAAGATGTAGTGTATGTGTATATAATGGAGTACCAGTCAACCATAAAAAGGAATGAAAGCGTACCATCTGCAGCAATATGGCTAAACCTAGAGATTATCATACTCATACCAAGTGAAGTAAGTCAGGCAAAGACAAATATCATGTGAGATCACTTATATGTAGGAACTAAAATATGGTACAAATGGACTTCTTTCAAATAGAAACAGACTCACAAAGAAAACAATGTTACAGTTACCAAGGAGGGATAGGGGTAGGAGAAAGGTAAATTAGGAGTTTGGGATTATCAGATACCAAGTACTATATATGAAATAGATAACCAACAAGTCCCTACTGTATAGCACAGGGAGCTATATTCAATACCCTGTAATAAGCCATAATGGAAAACAATAGGAAAAAAATGATATATGTTAAGCTGAATCATTTTGATGTGTATCAGAAACTAGCACAACATTATAAGTCAACTATACTTTAAAAATAAAAATATATAAGGGCTTGAGGATCTATGGATTTTGATATCCTCAAGGACTCCTGGAATCAATCCCCTGAGGACAACTGTATCTTCTCCCATTCAGTAAGGTGCCTTTTTGTTTTGTTAACATTTTTCCTTTGCAATGTAAAAATAGCTTTTTAGTTTGGTGTAGTCCCATTTGGTATAGTTCCACAAACTGTGGAAAAATTCTTAAAGAGATGGGAATACCAGACCACCTGACCTGCCTCCTGAGAAATCTGTATGCAGGTCAAGAAGCAACAGTTAGAACTGGATATGGAATAACAGACTGGTTCCAAATAGGGAAAGGAGTATGTCAAGGCTGTAGATTGTCACCCTGCTTATTTAACTTATATGCAGAGTACATCATGCAGAATGCCGGGCTGGATGAAGCACAAGCTGGAATCAAGATTGCCAGGAGAAATATCAATAACCTCAGATACACAGATGACACCACTCTTGTGGCAGAAAGCAAAGAAGAACTAAAGAGCCTCTTAATGAAAGCGAGAGAGAGAAGTGAAAAAGTTGGCTTAAAACTCAACATTCAAAAAACTAAGATCATGGCATCCAGTCCCATCACTTCATGGCAAATAGATGGGGAAACAGTGGAAACAGTGAGTGACTTTATTTTGGGGGGTTCCAAAATCATTGCAGATGGTAACTACAGCCATGAAATTAAAAGATGCTTGCTCCTTGGAAGAAAAGCTATGACCAACCTAGACAGCATATTAAAAAGCAGAGAGATTACTTTGCCAACAAAGGTCCATCTAGTCAAAGCTATGGTTTTTCCTGTATTCATGTATGGATGTGAGAGTTGGACTGTGAAGAAAACTGAGTGCCAAAGAATTGATGCTTTTGACCTGTGGTGTTGGAGAAGACTCTTGAGAATCCGTTGGACTGCAAGGAGATCCAACCAGTCAATCCTAAAGGAAATCAGTCCTGGATATTCATTGAAAGGACTGATGCTGAAGCTCCAATACTTTGGCCACCTGATCCAAAGAACTGACTCACTGGAAAAGACCCTGATGTTGGGAAAGATTGAAGGTAGGAGGAGAAGGGGACGACAGAAGATGAGATGGTTGGATGTCATCACTGATTTGATGGACATGAGTTTGAGCAGTCTCCGGGAGTTGGTGATGGAAGGGAAGCCTGGCATGCTGCAGTCCATGGGGTTGCAAAGAGTCAGACGCAACTAAACAACTGAACTGGGTCCCATTTGTTTATTTTTCCTTCTTTTTCCCTTGCCCGAGGAAACATAACAGAGAGTATACTGCCTGTGTTTTCTTCTAAAACTGTATGGTTTCAGGTCTTAAATTTAAATCTTTCATTCATTTTGAGTTTATTTTTTAATGTAGAGTGAGAAAGTAGTCCAGTTTAATTCTTTTTCTTATGGCTGTCCAGTTTTCTTAACACCATGTATAGAAGTAACTGTCTTTTCTCGCCAGTTTCTATTCTTCCCTCTTTTCTCATAGGTTAATTGGCTGTGTAAGTGTGGGTTTATTTCTGGCTTGTCTCTTCTCTTCCATTGACCTATGAATCTGTTTTTGTGTGGATACTGGTTATTATTGTAGGTTTGTGGTATAATTTGAAATCATGGTGCATGATACCTCCAGCTGTGTTGTTCTCTCAAGATTACTTTGGCTCTTCGGGGTCCTTTGTGTTTTCATACAATTAAAAATAAATCATTTTTGGCTGAGCTGGATCTTCATTGCTGTGTGGGCTTTTCTCTGGTTGTGGAGAGATGGGGCTGCTATTCTCTAGTTGTGGTCCATGGGCTCCTTGCTGCGGTGGCTTCTCTTGTTGCAGAGCGCAGACTGTAAGGCATGTAGGCTTCCGTAGTTGCAGCACATGAACCCAATAGTTGCAGCTTCCACGCTCTAGAACACAGGTTCAGTAGTTGTGGCACACGTGCTTAGTTATTTCAAGGCATGTGGGATCTTCCTGGACCAGGGATTGAACCTTTGTCTCCTGCATTAGCAGGCACATTCTTTACCTCTGAGCCACCGGAGAAGGCCCCATACAGCTTTTAGGATGATGTGTTGTAGCTCTGTGGAAAGTGCCGCTGGTATTTTGAGAGGGATTGCATTGACTCTGCAGATTGACTGGGCCGTATGCTCATTTAACAATACCAGTTCTCCCAGTTCACGAGCACAGTGTAGTTTCCATCCATTTCTGTAGTCTTCAGTTTCTTTCACTGAATGTCTTAGAGTTTTCAACGTGCAAGTCTTTTACTTCCTTGTTTAGATTTATTCATAGCTATTTTATTCTTTTTGATACAACTGTAAGTGGTATTGTATTCTTAATTTCTTTTTCTGATCATTATTTAATGTATAGGAACACAATGTATTTCTGTATGTTCATTTTGTATCCTGCAACTTTACTGAATTCATTTCTTAGTTCTGATATTTTTTGATGGCATCTCCAGGATTTTCTGTATATTGTATCATGTCATGTGCAAACAGTGACAGCTTTACTTCTTTCCATTCAGCCTGTTTCTAGCAGTGGTTCATAGTTACTGTATATATCATCCTTATCATATTTTTGCCCACTCAGTGCTATTGAGGGGAAGGAACCATGCCTTAGGTTGCTTCTTTCTGGCTGCTTTGCTTTTGGACCTGTAATTTAAATTCTTACCCTTGTGGAGAGTTTTCCCTTGACTTTATAGAACCCTAAATCTTATAGGGTCTTCCACAGAGCCATAATGTGACTTCTGTGGCTCACTGTCATCATACTTGGAAATAAATCCCTTTCTCTGTCAGGGGCATCCCCAGCTGAAAGCTTGTCCAGGTTTCAGGTAAAATGCCATTCTCTGTACTGTTCCCTTTCTGTGTGTGTGTGTTGGGAGGGGGGGTGTTTACAGTTTTATTTACTTATTTTTGGCTGTGCTGGGTCTCCATTGCTGTGTGGGCCTTTTTTCTAGTTGCAGAGAGTGGGAGCTACTGTCTGTTGCAGTGTGTGGGCTTCTCATTGCTGTGGCCTCTCTTTCTACGGAGCACAGGCTCTAGGGTGTGTGGGCTCAGTAGCTGAGGTTCCCAGGCTCTCGAGCACGGGCTCAATAGTTGTGGCAAAGGGGCTTAGCTGTGCCTGAGGCATATGGGGTCATCCCCGACCCGGATCGAGCCCATGTCTCCTGCGCTGGCAGGCAGACCCTTCGCAGGAGCCGTCGGGGAGGCCCTCTGTGGTTGCTTCTGATCTCCCTTCACATCACATTGCAAGCATGCTTTCTCTAAACTTCATTCTTTCTAATTGTGCATTTTTTCCAAATCAGGAAGCTGTCCACTTTTTTTCTTTCTTTTCATTGTTTACCAGGCAAAGAATCATATGTGTATTATAGATAAAAATTTTAATTGATCACTGAACTTGGTACCACATTTATCTTTCTTATCTATTATTTTATCATCTTTTGCTTTCCGTATAAGAGACTAACCTTGTTTGTGTGTGTGTGTGTATATGTTTCGATCATTATTTCTGTCTCCTCCACTGTGTGTGTAAGCTTTCCAAAAGGAATGTGTAATAAACTCACCCATATGTTTCATCAGTTCGTTGGTTAAGAGTTCCGAGGCGTGGAGGGTGTTTCACTCTATCCTTTGCAACTTCATCCAAATTGCAGCCATTGGTTTCTCAGGGGTACCTGCCTCTACAGGGCTTTGGATAACCTGCTGGCTGTCTCAGTCCCTGGACCTGCTCAGCAGACCGTAACTATTAGGGTACACAACAGGACACTTCACCTGAGAGCCTTCCCGTTTTGATTATGATATGGCAGTGATGTGGGTGTATCAACAGAATTCCTGACTCCCCTGGGACTTAACTAAATTGTTCATGATTATAAGGGATGTTGCTTTACCCAGAAATCTCTTGCCTAGATAATCGATGAAGTCATTTCTGCAGATTCTGTCAGATTTCGTGCTTTTTCATTTTTGCCTTCTTATCTTTCCTCTTGCTGCACACCTCTTCCTCTGTGAATTTTCAGTCTTCTCTTGTCTTACATTCACTGTTTTTCAAGCAGACAGTGCCACTTGTAGACAGTTCTGTTTCAGTCATTTGGGCTTCCACTGTGGAATTGAGAATCTACATTTCTGTATTTAGATGTGTGTCTATTTCCCCCTTAACTTTCTTACTTTTGATTATATTACTTTTTATCTCTTGACGTGGAACATGCATCATCATCCTTATACTTTCCTGATTTGAAAGCTGCAGAGGAGTAAACGCCTCTTCTCTGGAATGGGTTTCTGTTGTTTGCTGTGATCCAGGCAGTCACCCTTTGGACGACGTGCCTTTCTAACTGCAGTATCTCTGTCAATGCCAGTTTGGTTTCTCTGTGTATTTTCAGTGGGGCTACTTTTTAGCGGTTGTTTGACTTAGAAAGCTGCTCCAAATTGTGCCCGTCAGACACTCCTCCATTCTGCTTCCAGGTTTAGCCAGAGAGTCTATAGCTACCGTCCCGGCAAGTGACTAAAAGCTTCCTTTTTTTTCCCTGAAGGCCCTAAAGGGCTCACTTCTGGGCCTTTCATCATCAGGCACAGCAGAAGCAAATCTTTCATCCTTTAGGACAGCGGTCCTCAGCCTTTTTGGCACCAGGAACCAGTTTCGTGGCAGAGTTTCCCCATGGACTGGGGTAGGAGAGGGGGATGGTTTGGGGATGATTCAGACACATTACGTTTATTGTGCACTTCATTTGCATTATTATTACAGTAGCTGCGCCTCAGATCATCAGGCAGTAGGTCCTGAAGGTTGCGGACCTCGGCTCAGGGTCATGACCGTGCCCTGGTAAATTCCACGCCACATCAGTCAGCAGCAGAACTCGGTGCAGAAGCCGCGTTTGTATGACTTAGTGTTGAGCATTTCCACAGAAGAATATCTGTGCCTCTTGCTGTTTGCATTTCCATTTTTTCTGCGCATTCTCTGGGTCTCCTCTGACTTTAGAGTGTGAAATGTATTTAGGAACCATCACTTCATGGTTCTAGCAACTTGACCCCTGCTTCCCCGGTAGCCTCTGCTTCTTGTTCCGCCTAGGAACTATAGCATTGTTGGTGCCTGCCACGTGCCAGGCCCAGTGTTCTTGCTTCTTGGAGCGCCGTCTCTTTGGATCCTCACCAAATGCACAAGGGCGAGACCACTTCCAGCTCACTGATGACAGCGCTGACTGGGCTGCGTGTAGCCATGGTCGTACGCGGAGAGGCAAGGCTGGCTCCTAAATGCCGTGCTTCTGTCCCAGAGGAATTGCAGTTGGTAACTTTTTCTACCCATTTTGGTGATTAAAATTTTTTTTTTAAGTTACCTTGGTTCCAAGGTATAAGAGGTATAAGAGGCCTTAAAACACTCAGCTTTTTTCTCTCTTCAGCAGCACCTGTACTAAAATTAGAATGATACAGAGAATATTAGCATGACCCTTGTGCAAGGATGCCAAATTCATGAACCATTCCATGTTTGGGGGGGGCAAATTCTGTTATTTGCATGCGTAATCCCTTCTAATAAACTTAGGTGCTCAGAAATTTTAAAAGAAAACAACAAGCAAAAAAACCCACTCTCAACTCTGAAGTGAATGTTCTAAGGAATAAGAGGTGTGCTGATCCCAGCCCTTCCACCCCTCAGGGTGCATGCTGGCCCTATGGTGACCCTTGCTTTCCCTGAGAACCCTGAGGTGACCCCAGAGGCATCTGGTGGGATCATTCACCTCTCTGCCTCATGCCTGCAGGTTGCCTGGCAGTGAAAGGGGCTCTTAACTTTGGCTGCTTTCCCATGACAAGGGAGAAGACATAAAAACTATATTTTAATGTTACAAAGTAAAACATATGATGAGGTAGCAACCGTGGGTAAGGTATCCTACCTACTTTTGTTTGTGAGATGGACATATTTGTCTATAGGTTTCTGATTATGGATGTGTGTTGCAAGGTTTAAAAAGACACAAAAGCAGAGTGAATTGATTGACTTCTGACTGGCAGGCCTTAGGAAGTGACTGGCTCACCTTGACGTGGAGCTGTCCTGTAGCTTCAGGAATGGGTCATCTCATGGGGACAGCTCAAGGTGTCACTGATGCCTGAGCAAGAAGCAGTGATGTTTGAGGCCGAGATGTCTTGATGCCATTTAGTAATTAAAATTTTGTGTTTATAAGGTGTAAGCCTCAATTCTGTGGCTTTTTGTACAGAAGGAAACCCTCATTTCCTGGTGATGCTAGAGAAAGTCATCATTTGTGCAACAAATTTTCCTGAGAACCTCCCGTGTGCCAGCCTATTTTGGCACTGGGGACACATGAGGAGGAACATCATGGGGCTTTGTGTAGCGGCCCTCATCTGTGTGTGTGGGATAGGGCCACAGTGCGTGCATGGAGGATAGTGACAGGTTGTGGCTCTGGGAATTGGATGCTAAGGACCACTGGGATCCATCTCCTCCAGGACTTGGAGTGTGGCTGACTCCCATGGGGCCCACATCTCAGACTTCATCCTCTGGCTCCTAGAGCAGTACTCCTGACATCCTCTTACGCTGACAGACAAGGCCTTCCAGAAGATTTGAGTCTTAAGCCTTTGGACACCTTCCTGGCTCTCCTGGTGGCCACTCAAGGCCCCAGAGGGGTGTGATGCTCTTTCTCCAAGCCTTAGGTCAGAAAAGAGAGAACTGGCAGAGAGAGAAACTGATCACTGTCACATCTGGCTCGGAGAAGAGAGCTGTCAGTGGAGTCCAGCCTGAGTGTCTACTGAATAGACGCTGAGCACACGAAAGCTCTAAATGAGATGACAGTTGATGGGCCCATGTAGGCCTGGGCCCGGCAGCACAGGCCAAGACGCTGGAGAAGCGGGCGCAGTGGCTTCTGGCTGTCGGCAACTGGCTGTGTCCCTTTTCAGTGTGCCCACCGTGGACGTAGTTTCTTGTGGGCTTTCCTCACCTCTGGATTTGGAGTATGCCTTGTGTGGTGAGATAAAACTGCCAACATCCGTTAGATCATTGAAAAGGCAAGAGAGTTCCAGGAAGATATCTACTTTTGCTTTATTGACTATGCCAAAGCATTTGTGTGGATCATAACAAATTGTGGAAAATTCTTAAAGAGATGGGAATACCAGACCACCTGACCTGCCTCCTGAGAAATCTGTATGCAGGTCAAGAAGCAACAGTTAGAACCGGATATGGAATAGACTGGTTCCAAATGGGAAAATGAGTACGTCAAGGCTGTGTATTGTCACCCTGCTTATAATACATCATGCAAAATGCCAGGCTGGATGAAGCACAAGCTGGAATAAAGATTGCTGGGAGAAATATTAATAACCTCAGATACACAGATGACACCACCATTATGGCAGAAAGTGAAGAGGAACTAAAAAGCCCCCTAATGAAAGCGAAAGAGGAAAGTGAAAAAGTTGGCTTAAAACTCAACATTCAGAAAACTAAGATCATGGCATCCAGTCCCATCACTTCATGGCAAATAGAGGGGGAAACAGTGAGAGACTTATATTTGGGGGCTCCAAAATCACTGTAGATGGTGACTACAGCCATGAAATTAAAAGACACTTGCTCCTTGGAAGAAAAGCTGTTAACCTAGACAGCATATTAAAAAGCAGAGACATTACTTTGCCAACAAAGGTCTGTCTAGTCAAAGCTATGGTTTTTCCGATAGTCATGTATGGATGTAAGAGTTGAACTAAAAAGAAAGCTGAGCACCAAAGAATTGATGCTTTTGAACTGTGGTGTTGGAGAAGACTCTAGAGAATCCCTTAGAGTGCAAGGAGATCCAACCAGACCATCCTAAAGGAAATCAGTCCTGAATATTCATTGGAAGGACTGATGCTGAGGCTGAAACTCCAATACTTTGTCCACCTCATGTGAAGAGTTGACTCTTGAAAAGACCCTGATGCTGGGAAAGATTGAGGGCAGGAGGAGAAGGGTATGACAGAGAATGAGATGGTTGGATGGCATCACCGACTCAGTGGACATGAGTTTGAGTAAACTCCAGGAGTTGGTGATGGACAGAGAGGCCTGGCATGCTGCAGTCCATGGGGTTGCAAAGAGTCGGACACGACTGAATGAACTGAACTGAACTGAACTTGTGTGGTAAGGAGAGCATCCCTGGACCACAGACTCAAAAGGAAGGCTTCTTCAGTCCACTGGAGGAGTTTCACCTCGTCTTGTTGCCCTTTTCATCTCTGTTGGGGGGCAGTGACACTCTGGTGCGGGCAGCTTTGTGCCAGGTCCTGAGGTGTGGCTAGATTTGACTTGGAGACTCCTGTGCGTGGTGGGTTTACCCACTCCGCCTTGGCTACCCGTCTGGGTTGTTCAGAGCAAGCCACGCGGAGCTCCAAGTGAAAGGCAAATGCTTCCCGTGTGTGTTTTTATCCGCCGTGTACTCTCTCTAAAGGGCTCCCCTTGAGCATGAAGGCCTTGCCCAAGACAGGTTTTACATGTGGAGATTGAGTCATGGAACTTCAGAATCTCAAGGTTGGACCAGGTCTTAGCATGTCCCTAACCCAGCTTTTAGTCACATAGTTTCCTCCAGTTGTCCCTCCCAATTGGTGGCCCTCAGGAGTGAGCATCTCTTGCTGAAGGCTGAGTGGGAAGGAGTGGCTTCTGAAGAATGCAAGCCCCTGCTTCGGTGTTTACCAGCTTTGTGACATCACACACGTGGCTGGAGCTGAGCCTGTCCTCACTGTCTCTGTAGATGGCCTCCAGCCCAGGAGCCTCACTCTGGGGCCACACTCATGGCAGCAGGCACTGCCCATGTCTCTCTGGGGACCCTGAGCTCCTCCAGGCCTTGTTGCCTTGGGAGGGGACACTCAGTCTGGTTGCACAGTGCCTTTTGCCTGGGCTGTATATACATGTGGTGTGTGAGAGAGAGAGTGTGGGAGACAGAGACAGACAGGAGCCCAGTGACTCTCCAGTGTTCTGAGTTCCTCTGTCCCTCTCCTCCGCTCCCATTAACTCCCCCTCCTGGCCCACCTGTGTCTTTGAGGGGCTGGTCTCCAGACCAGCTAAGTCATCCCCAGCCTTTTGGGTGACTTCCCTGGCCACTGCTCACTCAGCCCCAGAGACATCTCTAGCCCCAAGGCTGCCCCTCCGGCCTCACCAGCCTTTCTCCCTGTCAGGCAACAGATCTGTGGGCCTTGAGCCTCTGTCTCCTCTGTCCCCTCCTCCTCCTCCCTCTGCGTCCTTCCAGCAGCCGCTAAAGCTCTGAGAGAGAGTGCAGGAGGAGCGGGCCAGCAGGAGCTGCGTCAGGTGTGTGCTTGTGTCCCAGATGGTCTCAGAGACTGTGGTCGTGGTGGTGCTGGTGTGGGGCACTGCCCTGGGGCCGCACCATCTCCTGCTGGAACGTGAAGCTCCAGGGCACAGTCATCCCCACGCGGGGCCTTGTCGTCTGAACCACGTACCTGCATGCGCACGCGCAGGGGTGGTGAGCTCAGAGCTCAGAATCATCGCTGCCCACCCCCGTCCTTCTGTGGTGCTCCTCCCTCCCCTCTGAGGCTAACTTTGCTCATTTCCAAGCATCTTTTATATGTCTTTTCCCCAGGAGAGACTAACCCTCAGCCCTACTCTCTAATTGTATTAAATTGATTTCTTGTGCCGTGATTTGCTGTGGGTGTGCCGCAGTAAGTAGCATGTGGTGGCCTTTCTGTGCTCCTTCCCCTTCTGAAGATTAGCTGCCCCAGTGAGAGGGGCTCCAGTTCTGACTCCAGAGCCTGGAAAGACAGGAAGCCCACCAGTAGGGGAGCACGCATATGTTCCCTTCCCCCAGACACACCACAGCTGCTGGGTTAGAGGAGAAGCCAGCCCGCTTCTCAAGCTGAGCAGGCCATCTTCCCACCTAACTGAACACCTGCAGCCTTCGGTGACAGGACAACCCGTGTGAACCCCCAAGTGGACCCAGTTAGGCACATGCAAAGCTGCTTAACTGTTTGAGAATTAACTCTTTTTTCTTTCTCTTTCAGTGGTTGATATCACAGCAAGTATCCTTTCCTTGGTACTATTCCCTTTAAGGAAAGCTCCTTCTAAATAAAAACATGTGTTATAAACTTGAATTCTGCTTATAACGCACACTTTGGGTTTGGGCTTTGCCCCACAGATTCCCTGGAGCATCCCTTCAGACCAGCAGCTTCTTCCTGGGTGCTCCGCTCCTCTTCATGCCCTAGCGTCTAGCTCCACACCAGCCAGCAGCAAGCTCAGGGATTACTAGGGGAATACGTGAACTTGGGGTTTTAGAGCGGACGGGGATGTGCCCATCCAGCCAGCCTCTGCAGCGTCAGAATGCTGAAGTGTGGCCCTTTTAAACTGACCATTTTGTAGTGTCTCTACTTCCTTAACAAGACATCACTAGATCCCACAGTTTGAAGATGTTAAGTTTGAAGCAGCGAGTCTTCTGTCCGAGTTATACTGTCAAGAGGTAAGAACATATATAGGCCTCTGAAAGCAAACCCCCTCTCCTTGTAGTGAAGGCGCAGGGGCAGATTGGGAGTCACAGGAGTGGATTCCCTTCTGGCTTTTAAGACTTTGCATAATTTTCCTGTCTTCCACACCTGGAGTTGGTGATGGACAGGGAGGCCTGGCGTGCTGCAGTCCACGGGGTCGCAAAGAGTCAGAGACAGTCGACTGAGCGGCTGAACTGAACTGAACACGTGGTACAGGGCAGCCCTGGATGACCGCTTGCTGACAAAGGCTAGCAGAGGCTTTTTCTACTGAGGACTGTGCAAAGTAGCCCTGTTCCTGGGTTAAAGATGGTTGATTCCTGAACCAGTTCACATAGTGTAGCTGAAGCTGGTTTCTGGCCTCAAGTGTAACTGAAAGTTGCCTTTCTCCAGTTTCTGCAGTGACTCCTGTTTTACGCCCTTGGCCTCTCACTTTGGTTACAGTTCAGAAAAGATGGTAATTGTTATCAATTTGACTGTTCAGGAATTTGAACTAAAGCTACTTTCAGTTTAGTTGAATAGGGAATTATTTTAAGATCAGTGTGAAAAGCTTCCCAGCCGGTGAGGCTAATAAAATATCTTTTCTTTTTAAATGAAGCAGATCTTTTGGTAAGTGTGTCTGGGCATGGCCTTCTGGGTCCACAGCTGCTGCAGAAGGAATCCAGCTTGTTTTTTCTTCCTTAAATGTGACTGTTTGCTTTCAGAATTCCGTGGACGCAGCAAAGCCGCTGCTGCGGAAAGCTATCCAGATCTCCCAGCAGACCCCGTACTGGCACTGCCGCCTGCTCTTCCAGCTCGCTGTGCGTACTGTGGGCCCGACCAGATGCACGGGCGCCAGTTGGGTGGGCGGCTCTCTGGGCTGGGCTTCCCTAGCTGCAGTGGAGGAGCCTGCAGGCCAGGTGGACTCATTGGAGATGCCTCTCCATCCCGGCTCGGCCCATACCGCCCTGTCTCTGGCCACCCCCTGGCCTCCTCTGACCCTGACGCAGCTTGCCCACCAGCCACTTCTTGCCTGCCCTCTGTGATGAAGCCCCATCACCTGCCTGAGCACACAGTGGGGCCTGGGCTGCAGTGTCACCTGCTCCCTGGGGGAGCCTCTTAATGCCAGGAGGATTTGGCTCAGAGGGTGCCCTGCTGAGGAGAGCCCACCTAGCCTGAGCGGCTGCCGTCTCTCCAGGCGCCCTCCTGCCCGACACGTGCACTGCCGTCCTTGAATCCTCCCATGTGCTTTTGTGCTTTTCGTCAAAGGAGGAAGCAAGCGAGGTAGTGAGTCACTTGCCTCAGGTCCCAGAGCAGGTGGGTGCGGTGAGCGGAGCCCAAGCTCCCAGCTGAGGCCCCGCAGAGGTCCCTGCCTTTCAGCCTGCGTCTGAAGCTCCCACAGACCCTTGCCCTGAAAGAGGCCCTTCCTGTCCGAGGCTCCTCTGCTGCTCCCCCAGTGACCGGCCCCTGAAGGCCACCTGCGAAGCACACAGACATATGTGCACAGCCCTCGGGGATCTGTGCCCGTTAGCGTTACTGCTGGCTCTGTGCACCATTAAGCTGTAGACAAAGCGGAGTTCTGTACCCAAAGCAATTAGTGTCGATGAGGTAATGTGCTTAATTTAGCTCAGAACTGATACTAAGGCAATTTTGCTGATGGGGGGAGGTTTTGTGTAACTTGCTTGCAAGGTAGCAGGTCAGATATGGTAAGTCTGGTGGTTTGGAAGTGAGGGTCATTGCTCTTTTCTCCTTTTCTCAGCAACTGCACACACTTGAGAAGGACCTGGTGTCAGCCTGCGACCTCCTGGGTGTGGGGGCCGAGTACGCCCGGGTGGTGGGCTCTGAGTACACACGGTAGGCACCCCTTCCTCGGGCCTTTTCTCCGCCCACTTGGGGAAGTTTGGTCATCTTGGTCCTGGACAGCAAATAGAAATGGCATCTTGGTGTGAAATGCTGACCGCCCTTATTCACAGTAAGAGACATGCAGATTCAGGCGGCCCGGAGATGCTTCTGCCCCACCGATTCATGAAGTGAGAAGTTGTTGAGCTGGCTGTGCGGGTGAGGGGTAGCTGGCGTTCTCAGCACTGTGAGCGCGTGCATGTTTCTAGCATCTCTTGAAATAAAAAGGGCCTGTGTGATGTACTGGGTAATCCCCTTCCTGGTGGGGGGTGAGAGTGGTGCTTGTAGGTCCCGTGGGCAGCATGGTTGGCAGCCAGTCCCCATTCAGGTACCCAGGAGTGTTCAGGTGTACAACAGGGGGCAGAGGAAGAGGACATCTGTGTAACAGAACGGACATAGGCTTGTACTGTGCGTGAAACGGCTTAAACTACCTGGAGGCTAGTGCGCTCGGGCTGGGGTTGGGGTCAGAGGCCACCAGTGCTTCCCCGCGCGCCCTCTTAGAGGGCCGCCAGCCTCTTTCTACCCCGAAGAGAAGAATCCTCTGGAGCAGGACCCAAGCCCCTGGGAGCAGCGCTCTTACTCTGTTGTGTGTGTGTGTTGGGATTGTGAAAAGTTCTCCAACACAGACTCCAAGCTTGCCCGTGGGGTTGTGGGGACAGAACAGTTCCTAAGTCTATTCTCTTGAGTTCTGGACTTGTAAGTGCTCGCACGGGTGCACACAGCTCCCCGAGGCTCGCATCCCTGAGCCACCCTGCCCCGGGATGGACACCGCCACGTGGTCTGGTCCTCCTCATGCTGCAGCCGTTACTAGGCTCGGGGTGACACTCAATGACTTGCAGGCCACAGGGCTGGCTGCACGCTGCACGTGTTTGCAAGTGTCCTCGAGCCGCGCCTCTGTGCCACTGTGGGCAGGTGACCGGGGTGGGCTTCGCCAGGGCATGGCGCCTACAGGTCTCCTGACACAGAGCTTCTGATCTCAGATGTGAGGCCTAGTGAGGTGATAATATGGGAACCTTGACGTGAAGTGCTAGACCTTAGACTTCAACAGTCAGATAGGAGACCCTCGGGTGTCCATGCCGTGAGGTAACAACAAAGGATGACGGGTGGCCGGGAGTGTAGACATCGCTCACTGTGCGACTGGGGCCCGTGCTCCTCAGGCTCGTCACCTGAGCCGTGCCCACTTGACGGGGCGGTCAGCTGCAGCAGCACATCAGGGCTCTGCACGGACTGGCGGGCCCGCAGCCCCTCAGCTGCTCCTAAAAGCAGCGGGCTCAGCCATTGGACCGCCAGGGAAGTCCTCACTCCATGCTTTCTTGAGCACCTGTTTCTGCCTTCTGAGATTTTGAACCTCATGAGTCCCTAAACGAGAAGAAAGTTAGAGGAAGATAGAACAAAACAGAGCACGCTTATTGGCCGGGGTCCATTGTCATCCGTTTAACTGCCCCTGTGCATGTTGAGGTGGCAGTCATCCTAGGGGTTGCCTGGGCCTCCCAGACCTGACGCCCCCTCTCTTTTCCAGGGCACTGTTCCTCCTCAGCAAAGGCATGGTAAGTGGAGGCTGGGCAGGATAAGATGTGGGGGACATGAGTTTGGGTTCCCAGGGTCTGCCAAGGCTTTGCCTGCTTGCCATGTCATGGCCCATCAGTTGCCCAGACCCTCAGGCACGGCAGGTAGCCATGAGAGGCAGACCCTGTCCCCCGCCCTCCAGCTGGATTCAGAGACAAAGCTCCGATTCCAGGCTGTGGGATTTGTGCTGACGGAGGAGCCGCCTCGGTTGAAGCTGCCTGGACTTGGGTTCCAGCCTGGCTTTGTGCCCTCCCTTTGGGGTGCCAGCAGTTGCACGTGGGCAGGTGGGTGGCAGCCCTGTGCACCAGGAGAGTCCCCAGCACCTGCTCCTCTCCCCACAGCTGCTGCTGATGGAGCGCAAGCTGCAGGAAGTCCACCCACTGCTGACCCTCTGTGGACAGATAGTTGAGAACTGGCAAGGGAACCCCATCCAGAAAGAGTCTCTGCGTGTCTTCTTCCTGGTGCTCCAGGTGACCCACTACCTGGATGCTGGGCAGGTGTGTACTGCCTCCCACGTGCTGGCTGCTGGGGAGCAGGCAGGTGGTGGATGGGCCTCTGACTGAGAAATCAGTTCTGTGATTGCCTCCTGTCCCTCCCCACCGGCCTCACTTCCTTGGTTCCCCCACCCACACCCACCTTTGCCTGTTGGGCTGAGCACTCCACTCGATGCATAGCAGCAGAGCAGACTCTTACAGGGTGCTGACAGCTGCGGAGATGGCCTGTCGGGCCTGGGGATGGGGCAAGGCCGGCGGGACCTGGCAGGCTGCCCCTGCGGGTGCCTGCCTCTTCAGGGTGTGGCACCTGACAGGAGCAGATGGGCGGCCAGGTGTGCAGTGCGGTCTGCCTGCTGCAGGTAAAGAGCGTGAAGCCGTGCCTGAAGCAGCTGCAGCAGTGCATCCAGACCATCTCCACGCTGCACGATGACGAGATCCTGCCCAGCAACCCTGCTGACCTCTTCCACTGGCTGCCCAAGGAGCACATGTGCGTGCTCGTCTACCTGGTGAGTCCCCGCAGGGGCCGGGGCCTGGCGGCCCGGGGAGAGGGGAGAGGGCTTCAGCGGCCACCGCCCTCTGCCCGTGTCGCCAGGTGACCGTGATGCACTCCATGCAAGCTGGCTACCTGGAGAAGGCGCAGAAGTACACGGACAAGGCCCTCATGCAGCTGGAAAAGCTCAAGAGTAAGTCAGGCCCTGTGGGGCTCTGGGTCGAGTAGCGCCCTACTGGGCAGCCCACCCATCACTGCCAGTGCTGGGCCTGGAGGACGTTGAAGGACTGCAGCTTGGGTCCCCGCCCCATGGGTCTTGCACCCCAGTTGGCCGATAGGGATGATCGGGTTCAGGCAGAGCCATGCCAGGCCTGGACGGGATCCTTGCTCCCCAGGGAGGTTGGGTGAGTACTTGGAGCATCTCTGTCGTATCGCCCTCACTGCACAGAGAGTCATGGGGCTTAGTGGGACTCCCCCGCAACCTGCGGGGACGGCAGCGCCCAGCTGAAAGGCAGTGGCTGCCTTTGCTGTCACTTTTCAGCATTGTGATGTGGATTGTGCTTAGGGTGAGATCGGAATTGGAACTTGACTGACAGAAGATCCTCTGGGGTCCTGGGTTCTTCTGGGATTCTTGACTAGTCTGTCCTGGGTAGTCGAGGACCTTTGACTAGTGGGAACCCAGAGCCTCACATGTCCCTGGCTGGCTTGTGCCCCTTTCATCCTGTCCACTCCCTGTGCCCTTGTCAGTGCTGCTGGGGAGGAGCCAGAGAGCCAGATTTCGCAGGGACTACTCTTTCAGATGAGTTGGGAAAGTGCTGTCTGGTTCCAACGTGAGGACAGCCGCTTGGAACAGCCAGAAGCTGTGGTCCCCCCTACTGTTGTTTGAGGCCTGTTGCATAGTCTGCTGGGCAACCTCAACATTTCTAGAACCTGTGGTGCACAGCGTGTCCTTGAGCACTCACCTGGGTTGGGGCAGGGGTGCAGGTTGAGGATGGAAAACAGATCCCTTTAGGAATTTCTTGCTCTTAAAATACTCTGGTCACCAAAACCTGGCTATGAACCTGATTCTTCACCTGGACAGGGAGATGGGCCCCCTTGCTTGAGGGTGCTGTGAGCACCAAGTAAGGCGACAGACTGGGTGCTAGGCCAGCGCCTGGCAGAGCAAGTGGGCTCAGACTCAAGCAGCTGAGGGGCTGGCGTGATAGGAGGGCTCGGAGCCAGCAGGAGGCAGGCACGTGGGCCAGCGTCTCGGTGGTCTCCTTCTCCCACGCCTCAAGGGCTCACCCTGCCTCTCGCCCCCAGTGCTCGACTGCAGCCCCATCCTGTCCTCCTTCCAAGTGATCCTGCTGGAGCACATCATCATGTGCCGGCTCGTCACAGGACACAAGGCCACCGCGCTGCAGGAGGTAGGCCCCCGGGGGCCGCGTGCACACAGGATGGGAAGGCTGGGGGAGGGCCATTTGAATTTGCTGGGTCCTGAGGGTGTCACTTGGGAGAATGTAACCTGGCCAGCCATGAGCCTGCATGGACATAATCAGGTTTTTACCTAAAAGTTTTTATGCCCAAGGAGCATGGGGTCTGGGGTTTTAGAGTCTGCTGATGGCAATTCTAGCACCCCTCCTGCCCAGTGATCCATAATCCTTGATGCCCGCCTTCCTGAAGGGGCATGGGGACCTTGGTAAGGATGTAGGTACTATATGACTTGAGACACAGGTTGCAAAGGGAGGAGGCAGAGAACCAGACAAGGGCCGACATCCTCACGGTGGGCACCTCTGCTGGGACTTTATGCCCAGGTTAGACTGGGGGTATGCGGGTACCCCCACTGGCTTTGGGGGCCTCTTAATGCTGCCAGGGCCCTGGGTCCCACATTAGTGATGTCAGACATGCTGTCTCCCTGCAGATCTCCCAGGTCTGTCAGCTGTGCCAGCAGTCGCCCCGGCTCTTCTCCAACCATGCTGCACAGCTGCATACGCTGCTGGTGAGTGCGTGGCAGCCCCCAGCCCCATCCCTGTGAGTGACCCTGTGCCGACACCCCGGGCAGGATTTAGAACCTTCCCAGTGGACTGCATTCTGATAAGCATCTCATCAAGTCCAAGTTGACTCAGGTCCCAGGTGGCAGGAATAATGAAGCATGCCATCTTCCTCTCCACCGGTCAGGGTGAAGCTCAGCTACAGCTGGCTCGGTAGAGTCTCTTGTTAGGCTCGCCTGGGTGCAGCCGTGCAGCCCTAGGCAAGCCGCATGTGGCTCTGAGCCCTGGGCCCCGTCTTCTTCTAGGGCCTGTACTGTGTCTCTGTCAACTGCATGGACAACGCCGAAGCCCAGTTCACCACAGCGTTGCGGGTAAGGTGCCGGCCCTCACTTCATGGGGCAGGAGGTGCTTCTCAGTAAGGAGTCGGGACAACAGGCACACAAACCGTGGTCAGTGGGTGACTCCGCAGCGTCCAGCCTGGTGTCAGCTACGACAGTGCTGTGCCATTTATCCAGGGCTTCCTTTGTCAGGCCTTGTGCTGCCCGGGTGCGGGCAGGCCAGCGCCGGCAGCACAGCCTGATGCAGGATAGCTGTGGGCAAGGGGGCTCCTGGCCACCCTGGGGTGGGGCTTCCCCAGCTAACTCAGAGGGCAGCCTCAAGGAGGTTGTCTTGAGCCGGGCACCTGCTGGACACGCCCTGGTTAGCCGCTTTCACTGAGGATTCCCGGTCCTCCCGGTGGTCCACCAGGTGATGTTGACTTGTGTCCCCGCTACTTGGGCCCCGGTGCTGCTCACTCCAGTGGTGCTGAGACCTCCCCTCATTGCCTGTGGCCCTTGAAGGTCTCTTAGACACCCCTTCTGCACCCCACTTCCTACGCAAGGTGCTGCTGCTGCCTTGTTTCAACATCAAAGCTCCCAGCAGACGGTGTGTGCCGCCAGGGGCTCTGTCCACCAACCTGGGGGGGAGTGGTACAACCAGAACTTGGATCCAGACCCCTCGTGACACCAAACATGTTTCCTGTGGTCCTGTGACAAACATATCGGAGCATCTTTGCTCAGATCAGACAACCCTCTGGGTCTCCTTGGCACCTGCCAGGGTCCTCCAGGTGGGGTGTGTGCTTCGTAGGCATTCTTGGCCTCTTAGACAGGTGCACTCGCTGAGCCCTGCTGGGAGTGCTCAGCCCCCAGGGTCTGAGCACTGCTCAGACCACTCAGATTGGTTCCTTTCATGGCCATTCTCTTCCCCCCAGAAAAACTGGGGACAGCAGACTGTCTGCCACCAGCCGTTAGCAGAGGAACCAGCAAGCATGCTCCTCTGCTGTGTTTACACACACTGGGGTTCTGGGGTGACCACCTGAGGAGGTGGGGGTGCCACCGAGATCTCAGACTGAGACGGCAGAGAATAGAGCAAACTGTGGCGTGTTCTGAGGACAGGCTCTGGGGTGGCTGGCTGTGCTCTTCCGTTTCCCGAGCTTCCTATAATGCAGATGATTGTTTTATAATAACAAGAACTAATAGTTTTGCTGTCCTTAGGTTCAGGAGGCAGGGGTGTGTATGTGTGTTTGGAATAAAAAGAGTAAGAAGATTCCAAGGTAGCTGTCGTGGAGCATTTGGGTGGCTCTGATGCCGCCAAGCGACCCCCAAGTGACATGACTGCCCAGCCGGGCCCCCTAATGCCCTGTGTCTCCCGTGTTCCAGCTCACCAATCACCAGGAGCTGTGGGCCTTCATCGTGACCAACCTGGCGAGTGTGTATATACGGGAAGGAAATAGACACCAAGAGGTAGTAGGTGACATGCTTCACGTTCGGTGCCCTTTCTTTCCACTCTTACTTGGAGGGGGTGTGTGGGAAGTGTGGCAGCCCTAGTCATTTACTGGCATACTGGGGCCAAACCCTCTCAGTTTTAGATGCAGAGTTATCCTAACTTGCAGACGTTTCTTTCACAGCTGTACAGTTTGCTGGAGAGGATCAATCCAGACCACAGCTTCCCTGTCAGGTAGGCAGCCCCAGGCCCCAAGTCCCACTTTACCAACTATCTTACGCTTTCTCTTACGCTTTCTCTGCTCTGGAGGTAGTGTGAGCATCTCTGGGGCCCCAGACTGCCCATCTACCCCAACACCTCCCATCCTCCCACCCAATCCCCATTTGTAAATCGGCTGCTTTCGTTAAGACTCACTAAGGTGTGATGCTCCACTCCTCCCTCAGCTCACACTGCCTCCGAGCAGCGGCTTTCTACGTGCGTGGGCTTTTCTCCTTCTTCCAGGGACGCTATAATGAGGCCAAGTAAGTACTGGAGAGGGCGGGTGGCCCTGTACCTGGCACCTCTCTCTGTTTCTCTTCCCCCAACAGCATGTGCCCAGGCCCCCTGTTCCTGCCCTCCCCACCCGCCCCCCGGTGGTCTCTGTTCTGGGCCCCAAGGCTGCCTTTTCTTCCCCAAACGCCCTCCCAGTGGGGCCTCAGCATCTGTTCTTCTCACGAAGGCGTTTTCTGCGGGAAACCCTGAAGATGTCCAACGCGGAGGACCTGAATCGGCTCACAGCCTGCTCCCTCGTACTCCTAGGTCACATCTTCTATGTGTTGGGAAACCATAGGGTGAGTGTCAGGGGCCTGACTGAGGGGCATAGGGCCAGGGTGGTGCTTAGTGGGGTGGAGGTTGGTGAGGGGGGCACCTAGCAAAGTGCCTCCCATCCCGTGCCCTGCAGTGACCCTACTTCAGTGACCTCTCACCCCCCCATCACCCCCCACCCCCACCGCCATGTTCCTCAAGACTCAGACGGCCTGGGCAGGCAGGGCTGGGGGAGCTTTGAGTTCCTGCAGGGTGCACCTGTGTGGCAGACAGGGCCGCTGTTGGCCCATGGCAGTTGTCAGGCAAAGCCCCAGGGCTCAGTGGATCTGGAGCTGCTCAGACAGAGCTGGCGAGGCTGAGAGCAGGTCCCCTTCCCTATGATAGTACGTGGGGGCTAGAGGTGTGTCCACTCAGCCACAGTCCCAGGGATTCCTTCTCTGCCCATCACACATGGTATCCTCAGGGCACTCTGTGTCTACCCTCACCGTGTCCCCCTGTGCCTGGCCCCCACCCATGCCATACGGTCTCTGGTGGGATCAGTTGACTTCTCAGTTTCCCCATCTGGGGGTGTGTGAACATCTCACCTACTCCAACCCATTGACCTTACAAGGTCTTTAATTTTTTTAAGAGTATGTTTGTCAGTATAAAAGATGTCATGGTTATCATAGAAAGTCTGAGAAGCAAAGGAGAAAATCCTTGCGTGTCTTCTGTCTTCCAGCTCTTTTCATTGCCTGCCTCTGTCCAAGCCTAAGTTTTATCAAGCTGTTTTATAATTTTATGTCTGGTCTTTCTCTGCATCACTGTGTTGGGGCCTTTTTTTAATGGCAGTGAGAATTTTTAAGTGGCATCAGTTCAGTGATTTAGCTGAACTCATTTTAGCTGTTTTTAGGACAGAGAATGCAGGCCCATGAAGTTTTATCTGATCAAATCCCAGAGCTTCTAAAGAATGAGTGTTTTTAATAAGCCCAGTGCATCTCCCCTCCCCACAGTCTCATGACAATCTTTTTCTGAGGCCCGCATGCCCTGCAGCTGTGTCCTGAACCCTGGCAAGATCAATACCCTGAAAGGAGGGTTAGCAGTGGGTTCTTCCTTCTGAGTGTAGCTCCACTCCTTCTAGAACACCTTGTCTTGGTACTCAGGGATCACAGGGAGGACAGTGGCCTCAGGGCACATCCTGGCATTGGGCAGGGATGACGGGCTCAACATGAGGCCCCCCTGAGTTCAGGCCGCCTGCCTTGTGTCTCGGTGCAGTGGTGGTGATCACCTCATTGCCAGTTGAAGAGTTTAATGTCACACAGCCCCAAACTGCAGACCCAGGCTTAGAACCTAGACTTCGCTGATGCTTGTTTATCCAGAAGCTTCTAGAAGCCACCTTTAGTGGGGCAGGGTGGGCAGAGCAGCTCTTCAGCTACAGCTTCTGGTGTGTGTGGGGGGTAGTCCTGGAGCAAATTACAGAGCCTATTTGGGAACCTCTCTTGCTTCCTGGGGCCACCAGGAGCCCCCAAAGCCAGGCGCTGCCTCAAGCAGCGCCAGATCTGTGGGAGAAACCGCCTGCCCTGGGCCTACCAGACCAGAGCATACTCAGGCATTAAAGTTTGTGGGTGGCTTCATGTAGGACCCCTCTCAAGACAACACCAGTCTTCACACCTAGGTTCTATGGAAACTGAGCTGTCACAGGGAGCTGGAGCCAAGGGGATGCTCCCTCCCAGCAGCCTGCTCTCGGCCCCAGGCCTGGAAGAGGAGACTGGTTTCTCCTGTTCTGCATTCTGAGGTCTTAGGAGGCCTTGGTTCAATTGTGAAATATTTTGAGACCCACCTGGAGCTCATCTTCGAGGTGCTGGCCAGGGTGGGCAGTGTACAGTCACTGGGCTTTTGTGTCTGGAGGTGTATCCCACACAAGTGTGGCTGTGTTGAGCCTGGGCCTCAGGAGTCGGTTTGGAGGATTTATATATCTCTGGGCTACGTGCCGAGTGTCCCCCACACTGCGCGTGGCTGCCACATGGGAGCTCCCCCAGTGTCACCCTGAGCCCAGCGGTTAGGCCAGGAGGCTCTGGGTCCTGCGCTGGGTGGAGCCACTGCAGAGCCGAGGATGGGTGCTTACAGCCCCCAGCAGCTTCCACTCAGCTCCTCCTGAGGGCTGAGGCGTGCTGTCGCAGCTGCACTGCGGAGCCAGGGTTCAAGGGTGAACACATCCTGGTGCCCCACAGCCCCATGTGTCTGAGGTGGCCTTCCACGGGAGCAGGCTCGTATGTGGAAAAAAAATTCTTCTCTCTTTTGACCATTGGTCCTCATTGCTTCCACCAGGACAGACCCCTGAATGTGTGTTTTTTTAATCTAACTTTGTTTACGTATTCACTTTTGGCTGGACCTTCGTTGCTGTGCGCAGGCTTTCCCCAGTTGGAGCGAGCGGGCTTCCTGTTGCGGTGCCTTCTCGTTGTGGAGCATAGGCTGTCGGGCCCGTGGGCCCAGTGGCTGTAACTCCCGGGCTCCAGAGGGCAGGGGCAGCAGTTGTGGCACGGGCTGAGTTGCCTCGTGGCATATGGGATCTTCCTAGACCAGAGACTGAACCTGTGTGCTCTGCGTTGGCAGGCAGGTTTTTAACCACTGGATCGCCAGGGAAGCCCCTGAGTCTGAGTTTCTAATCAGCTCCTGAGATGGGTCCAGAGCTGCCTGCCACCAGTGCTTTTTTCTTCGGTTAGAAAGACAAAGGTACATAGAGTCGCCCACGGCTGTGCCCCAGCCAGGAGGCACGTGTGGGGCCGAGGAGTGGGAGCTGTTTCTTTTCCCCTGAGGTTGTCGAGGAGTACTTTCAGAGAGGGTCATTTGAGATAGACTGTACGATTGGAGTAGGTATTTGCCAGGCAGCGGGAGGTCGCAGGTGGGCCCAGGCTGTCCCTGCCGCCAGTCTCAGCCGCCTCCACCTCAGCCCTGACCGCCCCTGCCGCTCCCTGACCCTCTGCTGCTCTTGGCCGACAGGAGAGCAACAACATGGTAGTGCCCGCCATGCAGCTGGCCAGCAAGATCCCGGACATGTCGGTGCAGCTGTGGTCATCAGCCCTGCTCAGAGGTGAGGCGGAGGTCGGGGAGGTCTACACAGTCTGGTTCTGACTCTCTGGGACCCACAGGGATAGTTCTTGGCATCTGCTTGGGCAGTGAACCCTGGCACTTGGCCTCAGTCTCCTTCCCTAGAATGGGGACGGCAGCCGTCCGTGTCCGGCAGAATGAGCCAAGGTGCTCTGGGCACAGAGAGGGCGCTCAGCAGCTGTCACTGCTGCTCCCCCATTCCCAGATTGTGAAACCAGGGCCCACAGGCTACCCAGGGTCCGGGTGAGGAGGTGGAGGGCCGGCTGTTCCCATCCGCAGTGGACTTGGCGCACTCGTTCCGCCCTCCTGCCTCAGGAGTGAACACTGGGTGCCCTGCTCCCTGCGGGCTCCCGGCTGCCCACAGCTGGCCCGGAAATCCCTGGGAGAGCCACATGCAAGGGAGCCCAAAGCACCTTCACTGCCCTCCCAGCCCTCATATTTGCCCCTGTGGGCCTCGCTGTTCATCCACCTCCAAGGACATAAGACTCAGAGACTTGGCTGTTGGCAGGTGGGCTCTGCTGACCGTGACACAGGGCTCAGGGCAGGTGACGTGCCAGGCACATGGATCCAATGGTGGAGCTGGGGCTTGACTTCAGGGCTCCACCCACGCCTGAGGGGAGGCCATGGGGCAGGGGCAGGCCAAAACAGGCCCATCCTTTGCGTGCACCCCCACCCCTCCACCCCCAGACCTGAATAAAGCCTGTGGGAATGCCATGGATGCCCACGAAGCCGCCCAGATGCACCAGAACTTCTCTCAGCAGCTACTCCAAGACCACATCGAGGCCTGCAGCCTCCCTGAGCACAACCTCATCACGGTACGGGCACAGGGTAGGGGAGGCAGAATGAGGGTGCTGGGTGGCTCCTTGGGGCCAGCTCACGCAACCTGCAGCCCTGGGGACGCGCTTCCTGAGAAAGGAAGCACACCCTTGGCCACTGTCTCCTTGCGCCTCTCCAACAAACCCTAACCCAGCCTGGCCTCAGGAACCCCCTTGGATGGGCAGGAAAGCTCCCACCCAAGTGGGTGACACAGGCTGCTTCCTGGGGCCCCTGACCAGCCTGAGGAGGGCAACATTCCAGGCACAGACATGCAGCCCAGCACCCCCTGCTGCTCACTAGGAAGGACCTCACCTGTGTGTCCTCTTTCCCCGCAGTGGACAGACGGCCCGCCCCCCGTGCAGTTCCAAGCTCAGAATGGACCAAACACCAGCCTGGCCAGCCTCCTGTGAGACCCCTGTACGGGGCCTCTCAGCTTCTCCAAGCCTCCGTGAGGGCCTGGTGTGTCCCTGACTTCCACCCAGATGGCACTTGAGCTTTCCCTGGAGACGTGATGGCGTGGCTGTCTTCAGGCTTCTTTCCTGACTGTCTCCAGAGCAGCCTGGGCCCCTGGGGAGCGTGGAGGGCTGATTGCTGTCCTCCCAGGACGGGCCAGCTGGCCGTTCTTGCCAGGTACCAGGAGTCCAAGTGCTGTGGCTGCCCATGGGATGCTGGAGCTGACTTTGCAGAGCCATCCCTCAAAGTGGATTTGAACCGCTGGTCCTGCTTCCGTGTCTGAGTCGTATCTTCAGGAGAGTCTCTTGCTAGGGAAGCGGGTGTTGGCCATCAGCCCGGTCCTGACACTGCATGCACGGGTGGTCGGTGCCACCGAGGTACCTCATGACTTCTGCAGGCCGCCTTGCTGGGCCAGAGTGTTTCCTCTGCTCATGGCAGCTTCCTGCGCTCAGAGGCAAGATGCCAGTGTCTGACCCACGGTTGGAGGGAAGAAGTGATGGTGCCTGTCAGGGATGGAAATGCCTGTCTCACCCCAGTGCTTTTCCTGGCTTGCCTTTCTGGTCAGCTTCCATCCTTTTGGCAGCTGGGGTCTCTAGCTAGGGGCCCTGGGGAACCCAGGAACTTGCCTTCTGAGCATCTGCACCTTGACTGGGCTCACTGTCCGGCTATGGGAGTGCACCTGCTGGTGTTGGTCTACGTGTGTGCCTGTGGGTTGCTTCCCAGCCAGAGCTGGTGCTTGGAGCTGAGACTCCTGTGTGTGTATCAGCCGCCTTCTGCCTGTCAGAGTCCATAGTGCAGAGTGGGAGGGGCCTTTCTCAGCCCAGCTCGGCTCTACCACCCTGCTGGCAGCCATTCCCTTGGTACCCTGCCCTGTGTTTAGAGGGGAGGAGGAGGAGACCTACCTGCCTTGGGTCTCGGGACGGCATTGTAACCTCTTCCTGAGCTGGACCCCAGGAGGCTCTGCCAGGCCCAGACAGCCGTTTTGGTTCTGTGCTCCCCTTGAATAGTCGAGGAGATGCCCTGGGTGACAGTGATGTTGGGGGCCGTCACGGCAGCAGCCCGGCCCCATTTGGCTTCCAGTGCCTGGGAGGGTCTCCCTGATGAGGATGGTGTGTGGTTTTGCTAGTTATGACTGCTGGTTGGTTCAAGTCTTGTTACCCAGCACTGTGAACGCTGCTTCTCAAAGCCTCAGTGTCTGACGAAAGGAATGTTGGGATTGCTCAGGTCAGCTGCTTGGGCCCCAAGGCCTGGGTGTGCCTTAGCCACTAGCAGGGCTTTGTAGAGACCTCCTTGTCCTGGGTCACTGCTCACATCAGGGCCCTGCCGCCCTCTTAGGGGCCAGCAGCAGGCATGCAAGTAAGCTACTGAATGAGGGGACAGGCTGGTTGAAAGGACAGGCTGGCCAAGTTCTGTTTGAAAAGGCCCCGCCCTCGCTGTGTCGTCCTGGGCCACTCAGGAGCCCAGCCCTGCCCCGTGCTCCTCGGGGCTGCCCCTGGGTCTCCGAGGCCTGCAGAGGTGGTCTGCTGCCTGCTCATGAGCTGTCCCCATCCCCTCTTCCTCCCCCTCTGACGGCCCCCCCCGCACAGGTCCTCTCTTCCACCAAAGGGACAGAGCGCCTGTCTCGCTACAGGCTGCGCCTGCTAGCCTGGGCTCCGCACCGTGCAGCCTCCCCAGACCCACGGTTCTTCGGGCCTGCTTTACATTGTTTGAGTATTTATTTAAACCTTTCTTTGCTTCTAGGGCATTTTGTATGTAGAGCAGTTGAAATAAGAACCTCAAAACTTATTGTCTTGTCCTGATGTTGAAGTGCTTTTAGTGACCACTTTGTTATCTATGTATATGTAAAGTTAAAGATAAGTTTTTAAGTTTACAGGTAAGAATTCAGTACTCGATATTTAATATTCCGCTCTAGCTTTATGGAAGCCAACCCGCATGTACATGCATGCGTGCCAGCTTTGAACTTTCCCTTCACTGCAGCACCTTTTAGCTACATAAAGCTTGTAAATACCCTCCTGTAAGTCCAAATTCAGTGCCTCACGGTTTCTCAATCGTAAGCATTTAAGACAGACTGCACACAAGCCCCAGAGATCTATTACAGCCAGTGTCATATAGCTGGGTGTTCAGAAAAAAACAAAAACTCCAAACGCTTAAGCATACGAGGGGTGTGAGGGCGTAGCAGAAAGATTGTTCTTGGCAGGTTAATTGTTGAAAGCTGTTCAGACTCCCTTTTGTGTGCCTCCTGTTTCCTCCTGTCAGTGACGGTGGCCCTCAGGTCCTGCAGCTCTGAGGATGCTGGTCCAGGAGGTGCCGGTTCCCTCTCAGAAACATAGTTGGATCCCCATAGTCACCCATGGGGGAGGCCAGGGTCCTCCCCCTGGGGTAAGCACTCCCCGCCCCACTTACTGGGAACACAGGCAGGGAACTCAGAAAGGGCTGCCTGGCACAGGGGGTGAAATGTGTTGGTTGCATCATCTTTGTTTCGCTAAAGGGTTTTTAATGTATGTTTGGCATACTGTCTTTTAATGGATTTTCAGTGTCTTAAGTTTTTAGCAGCCTGTATTTTCAGCTGGTGCTTTTAATCACACAAAATTTTTTTTGTAAATACAAAGCATTGTTTAAAAGAGCCGTAGAACAGAGCATCTTGTTTGTAGATTTCTTTTCCTGTGTATTCAAAGTAAAATAACTTGCAGGAGCCCTCACTCACTGTGTCTTTGTTGTGCCTTGCGCCCCTCACATGTGCCCTGGTGAAGACTCCAAGCTTCCACGGCCAGCCGGCGGGGCCACAGAGCCTGCTGCTGTAACCTACAGGGCATGAGGATGCAGAGCCCCAGACCCTGCACGGAGGAGCTGGGGGAAACCCGCATCTCCTCCCCCTCTAACGAGGATATTCCTCAGTCCAGCCCTGCTCCAGGGAAGGGAGCCGCTGAGACGTGACGGCACAGCCCACAGCCCTGCCTGTTCCTGGCTCTGCCGCAGACCAGACTTGCTTGCATTCGCAGTGTTCTGTTTCCTGTGTTCTCAGAAGACACATGGGTCAGCCTTCGTGTACCTGGGGGTTTTGTTTTTCCTTTTTGAGGTGAAAGTCAAGTAGAATTTAGTGCCTACAATTCCGTGGCATTCAGTACATTTACTGTGTACAACCAGCACCTCTGTCTAGACCCAGAACATTTTCATCAGCACAGAAGGAGACCCCCGTCTCGGTTAGCAGTCATCCTCATTCTCTTTCCTCAGTCTCTGACAACTCACCTACTTTGAGTCGCTATGGATTTGATGGATCTGGGCATTTCACATAAATGGGATAGTGTGACATGTCCTTTTGTGTCTGGCTGCTTTTGCCGAGCTTCAGGTCTTCAAGATTTTTCTACCTGAGAGCAGGTATCATTGCTTCATTTCTTTTTACGGCTAGATAATGGTCTGTCGGATGACGGATGGACCGTGCTTTATCCAGTCACCATTGATGGGCTTTGGGCTGCTGCCCCCTTGTGGCTGTTGTGAGTAGTGCTGCTGCGGATGCATCTGCGTTTGTTCTGGCGCGTGTTTGCGATTCTCCTGGGTTGTGCGTGCGTTTAATGCGCATGGATAGGACCATCCTGCCGCCCGTGCTGTGTCAAGGCCCTTGTGTTGCTCTCGTCCCTGTGCCCTGAGAGGATGCCCAGGTGGCCTCGACTTTTTAAGGGCGCTTCTGAAGATGCCTTTGCGCCGCAGTCCCGAGGCAGAATTGCTGGCCACTGGATGTGTGAGTGATTCAACACAATGCAGAGAACACACTTGGGAAGCAGATGATAGGAGCTCAGCCGGGAGGCATCCACAGGGCTGAGGGGAGGACAGGAATGGACCTCACAGAGGCTAGCAGGTGGCCAGGGCAGCTGGCCCAAGGACCAAAGACCTGGGAAAGGCATCATTGCTAGTCCTCAATAACACTCATCCCCAGTCCTCAGAAATCCACTCTGCCCATTCCTGGCCATCTTCTTCACCTGCCTGAGGCCCAGTCACATCTCCCACCTGGAGGCCCCTCCCTGAATGGTCCCAGCATATTCTGTGCTCATTCGCACCTGTCCCCTTGCGAGGAGTACTCTTCTTGTGGTTGCTGGGTTTCACTGGGGAACGTTTTGGCTCAAGCCTGGTGTAGGGTGGGTGGGTCCATGGGACAGCCCAGAGGGAAGGACACATGGGCCATCCGTAGAGGCAGGTCCAGCAGATGCCACTGTGGACAGCTGCCCACAACGTGCAGGTGTCAGCATCCATAGTCACTGGCCAGGTCCCTGCTGGCCTGCACCTTAGAGGGAGCCTGGACCTCACACCCCCTGGCTGATGGGCTCCTGCGGGCCTGGAGATCTGAAGTATTCCTTGTGTGTATCGGCTCCCCCTTTGGTCTCCTTGAGCTCTTTGAGTTTCTATTTCCCCACAAAGAAAGCTACTTGGGGAGATTCGTGCCGTGTTTCTGTCTGTCCAGCACCCACATTGCTGCTTCCATTTGAACCACACCACCTTCTTTCCCTAATAGAGTCCCAGTCAGCTCAGAAGTGCCAAGTGGAGCCTCACACCTGCAACGGGTCTGAGAGGGCAGGGGGCGTCGCTGACAAGTTTAAAAGTATTTTACTACAAATTCATGCTCATGTGGTGAGATTACAATGCAGTTGGTTGGGAGAAAAGGAAATGATTCATTTCTATGTGAATTAGGTTTTCCCAGCACTTTGATATCTTTTGATACTTTTTTCAAGGACTGGAAAATAAAAGGACTATTGTATAGTCGCTAAGTTGGGTCCCGACTCCTTGTGACCCCATGGACTGTAGCCCTGCAGGCTCCTCTGTCCATGGGATTTCCCAGGCAAGAATACTGGAGGGAGTTGCCATTTCCTTCTTCGGGGGATCTTCCTGACCCAGGGAGCGAACTCACATCTCCTTCACTGGCAGGCAGGTTCTTTACCACTGAGCCACAAGGGAAGCCTAAAGGGACTGTCATGGCGATGCTTTATGAAAAATGCAACGCTTGATGAATTATGACTGCTACAACAAACGTCGTTTTAAAAATTGTAACATTCTTACACTAAGTTAGGAGTTCCCTGTATGAAGAAAAGCTCTCTGAAATAGACCCTTAGAAGTGGGGCCGCTTGGTCAGTGTGTGCTTGTTTGGCTTTGAGTGTTTCTAACTACAATTCCGAATGTCAGGTGTCTGCGCAACTTGATGTTCAGGCTCCGTCTGCAGGTAGGCATGCTCTGCCCAGAGCGAGTGCCTGCGTGGCCCTGGAGGATGGCCTGCTACTGAACACAGGGTTCTGAACAGCGACACTCCCCTAAAGGGTTAAATACAAGCTGCTCAGAAGTACTGTGAACCGGAAGTAAATCTCCCATCTCGGTGTCATCAGCTGCTGCCAGTGGCCTGGTCTATTCCAGCCTCAGCCACCAGGGGGCGTGGACACCCCAGTCAGCGGCCCCACCAGGCAGGGCAAGCAAGCTGGGAAAGCTGGCCTGGGTGTCGCCAGACCTCACCGTAGCCTGGCTCTGTCCTCGTCTGCAAGGGTGTGGGCTGACCTTTACCTCAGGCCTGCTCAGTTCCCCTCCTGTAACACAGTTTGGAGAAGCTGATCCCCATGGTTCTCTAGGTGTCAGGGCTATTCCATTCATTCTGTCATTGACTCACCAAACATTTGGCACCTACTGGGGACACAGCAGGAGCCACATCAGACAGAGTGCCTGCCCTCAGGGAGTGGACAGTCTACCAGCAGCTCTACGATGGACCTCACAGGAGCAAGTGCTGTGTTGCCGTGAGAGAAGTAGCGTACCGCAGGATGGGGCAAGCAGGGGACCTGGGGGGTAGTGGAGCTCTGTGACAGGACAGAGGGAAGCCTTCCTCAGCCAGCCAGTCGGCTGGGCAGGCAGATGACGTTTCCAGCTTCTGCTACACAGCCACCGAGACTGCAGGGAGGGAATGGACGTCCCTCACTTCTGGACACTCCAGGCAGGATGCTCCATGGGCCTCTGGGCTGCCTGTGGCATTCTGGAGGGCAAGGGCTGCCACACACACGTGCCCACCACCACCTCAAGTCCAGCCGAAGCCTGGGTCGTGTCCAGGAGGACACTGATGGATGGAGAAAGTCCCTGAGCCCTCTTGTCCAGGGGAGCGACTGAATCTCCAGGCCCCCTCAGGTTCCTCTTCCCCCAACACATTTGGGCCCACGTCCCAGAAGTGAACTCAGGTGGGACTACAGACAGGGCTGAATGTGAGGCACGGCCATGGGTCAGACGGTGACTGACGGAGACGGGGTCGGCCACCCCCTTGTGTAACACGGACTCCAACAGCAGGTAACCAAGGGTCGGAGCCTCCTGACAGCACCACGAGCTAACCAGAGAAGATGCCTCAGAGCTGGGTCCCGAAGTCAGGAACTGTACACCCGTTCCGTCTGTCATCTGGCAGAAGGAAGTCCCAGCAGGGCGGCACCCAAGTCCCTCATTCAGGATCTAGTTTTCCTGAGACCTAAAACCTTGACTTAAGGAGATTACTCTTTCTCCAGGATTATTTGCCCCTCCCTGACTTTTCTGGAACAGCCATAGACCATGCCCGGGGTTGCCCTATGGAACACCCACATGCCTGGGATACAGAGTACAGGGCCAGGTGGGTTTTGCACACAGACAGACCCCAGCATCAACTCGGACCCCATGGTGAAATGAGGAGCCCACAGCCATGTCATCTCTCTCTGGATTCTTCCAACCTTGAAACTCTACCTCAGGTCTCACAGCCGCACCCTCAGTGAGGATAATAGGTTGGTGCTGCGCACACTCCCCTCCCTTCTCATAATTCTCATGAAAAAGGCCAGAATCTATATTTGGTCACCCCAGAAACCTCCCCACACAACACAATACATACCTGGATGCAGGGATGTCGAGGGCGTTTTGATCAATGCCCTGTGGGCAGCTAACGAGTTGGGGCACCCAAAGGAATCACCAGTTCAAGGTCACAATTTGGGGCCAAGGTGGATTTTTGAAGCTGGTTAATCCCTCACTTGCAAGCCACACCAGACTCTAAACTTCATGTCTGACGAGCTCCTCCAAAGGCAGTAGGCTGTGGGGTTGTGTGAAGTGAATTATTCAAACCTGAGCTGACTGCTGGCGGGGGCCCGGGCACACAGAAGATACTCTGACACTCGGGGATAGGCTTATAATATGGGAGGACTGATCATTGATCTGAAATTCAAATCTAACTGGGCGGCCTATGTTTTCATTTGCTAAACGTGGCCACCCTGGCAGTTCAATGACATCTTTGAATAAAAGAACGTAGTCATGAAACCAGAGAGCTGGAAGATTACTGAATCCAAACCAGGAATTTTACCAGTAGGAAACAAAGCTCACAGAGCCTTGTAGCATGCTTGCTTCTCCCCATCAGAATAAAATCCCATTTCCTCGCCGGCCTCCAAACATCAGCCGCCCTCTCCCACTTAATCCCTGCCCACCAGCTGCCGGTTGTTCTCTGCCGAGCACTGCTCCCCTCTGTCCAGAATGCTCATCCCCAGGCTGAGTCCTTGTTAAGACTCAGATCTCTCGAATCTACCTGCTCACAAGTCTCCCACCCCCGTCCTGGTCAGAGCCCTTTCCAGTCACTATGTCGCATCCCCAGTTTCTTTTCTTTTTATTGGCTGCTCCGCGTGGCCTGTGGGATCTTAGTTCCCAGATTAGGGACCCTAACCCTCTGCAGTGGAAGCACGGAGTCATGATCAGTGGACCGCCAGGAAAGTCTCCCCAGTTACTTCATCAACATCTTTAATGGTTGAAATCGCCTTGTTCACCTTGTCAGTCTGTCCCTCCCCACTCGACTTGCTCACCACAGCATCCTGCACTCCAAGACCACAGGCCTGTGATGGCTCCAGTGGAGAACCTGGGCCCTTGCACTGAAATTCTTGCCACAGCCCCACCTACCCCTAAGCTGCAAGCTGCTGGCTGTCTGCATCATTTGGAACAGGAGTGAAGGTTCCCAGACAGGGGGCACTAGTGACTCCTGCGCTAGGAAGAAGATACATTTGTTGCCAGAACTAAGCCGAAGTTGTCACTCGGCCTTGTCTAACCCAAGACGAAGTTGTCACTCGGCCTTGTCTAACCCAAGACGTAGAAATACCCCTACTCCAAGGATCCAGGAACTTTTTCCCCTCAGGCCCCAATGCATGGATTTCTAGGGCTTTCTATTTGTTGTTGTTCAATCACTAAGTCATGTGGGACTCTTTGCAACCCTTTCTATACTGAAGAGCAATGTCGGGCTAAGGGTGCTCAGTTCTCAGAAACATTCTAGAACAGTCCCAGGTCACTGATTGAGGGGGCAACTTGAAAACTGCCCACCAGAACACTTGCTTTAAAAGATCAGAGTGTGTGATGCTGTGTGTGTGGAAAACCAAAGTGGACCCTGTACATCTGTGTGTGGAATAGAACCTCTGTGGAAGGACATTCAAGAGACTGGTGACAGTAGCTACCTATGGGGGAGGGGCAGCAGGCCGGAGGGTCAAGGTCAGGGAGAGATGCCTTATGCCCGGTGCCTTTGCCCACTGCTCTAACCCCACTGTGCTCAGCCCTCCTTAGGGGCCCATCAGGTATTTGTGGAATAAATGAATATACCGACGAATGAGGGAACTTTTGAAAGGTTATTTGTCCAAAAGAACAAAATAAGATGGAGGCACTAAGTATGCTCTTTCATTCCATCCCCACTGCTCATCCTGCTCCCACCCAATGCCAGCCCCATGCCCACCACAAAGGGGGAAGAGGGGAGCATCCGAGCTGCCCAGACACACCCCTATAGTTCCTGTGTGTCTGGGAGAACGTCTTTCTCCAAAGTCTCTTGTCCTTGCTTCAGCCACTGCGCAGAAGAAAATTCTCATAAAGACCAGGCCCTTGGTGAGCAGATGTGTGAGAGGCTCACTTGCAGCAGGGAGCAGTAGAGCCTGGCAGGGTCCGGGTGGGAGCCAAAGTCAGGGACCCTGATGGCTGCTTCCCTGCAGACGGGCCTGGAGGCCTTAACATGGAGGCAGGAAGCAGCCGGGCAGTGACAAAGAAACTCCCCTCACAAAGACCCATGAGTGACCCACAGGGCAGGGCCCGTGACTGCCCAGAGCTCCCTGGGGACTCCTGAATTCCACTCAGGACAGGAGATGGGACGCCACTTGCTCTTCCACTGGAGTTTAGAAACCGCTTGAGTGCAGCGGATCTCTGTGGACTTTGGGATTCAGGCTGGCTCTGCCAAGGGATTGGCTCAGCTCTCGCCTTGATGCCGAGCTTGCTCATGTCATACCCTCTCTGTACTCTGCATTTGGGAAATTGAAGATGGACTAGCTGATTGCTTAACTTCCTCTCAGTTCTGACAGTTCTTAACACGCTGTTATCTACATGAAGATGTGAAGGGGAGAGACGAGCAGGCATTCAGAAAAAGCGGATGACCCAGGCATTTGTTGTTCAAGCATTGTGTGTGTGTATTTTTATTTTTGGCCGCACCACGTGGCATGTGGGATCTTAATTCTCTGACCAGAGATCAAACGCTGCAGTGGAAGCACGGAGTCTTAAACACTGGACCATTAGGAACGTCTCCACTGTGTATATATTAAATGTGTGTATGTATCTATTATAAGTATTAGTATTTTGAATAATGTAGTTCTGTCCTTTAGGAATGTATTATCTAGTGGAGAGAGAGAGAAAGAAAAAGAGAGAGAGGGAGGGAGAGAAGGACGAGAGAGGAGGAAAAGGAGGGAGGAAGAGAAGAAGGAAAGAAGGAAAGGCAAGCCAGCCTACATACTCTCTGTAGTTACTTAATATAAAATGTACAAAAATGAGGATTATAAACAGAAAATATTAGTTATCAATATGCTTATTGCCCTAGTAGGTGGAAATACTCTATGAAAGTCAGAGATTTTGTTCAGAATTGGAATTTAAACCTAGGTTCTGGTTTTATCTATTTGTGACCCTAGCTGAATAAAAACCCTTGAGCCTCAATTTTCTCCCCTCCAAGATGGAGCAATGTACCTTGATCTCATACAACTTCTGGGAAGCGGAGAGGCAATAAGGGAGGCAGAAGCTGGCTTAGACAGGGCAAATGCCCAGCCAGCCCCATTCAAGCTTTGAACCACGTGCTACTGATTTTAAGTTTGCCAGAATATTAACGGATGTTCTTATGAAAAAGGGCTTCCCTGGTAGCTCAGCTGGTAATGAATCTGCCTGCAATGCAGGAGACCTTGGTTTGACTCCTGGGTCGGGAAGACCCCCTGGAGAAATGAACAGCTACCTGCTCCAGTATTCTGGCCTGGAGAATTCCATGGACAGAGGAGCCTGGCACTCCATGGGGTCACAAAGAGTTAGACACGACTGAGTGACCTTCACTTTCACTTTAGGAACAAAGGAAACATCCCATGCTCAAGGAGGGTTGTAATATAACATAACAACATGTATCAACAATATTAAAGGCTTAGCTTAGCCAAATTCTCCAGTTGAAGAAAAGTTTTTGTTTTTTTTTTTTTTCTAAGCAGGGAAACATCATAGAATCTCTACTGATATTTTGAGTCATTCTTTTTTCTTTTTTAAGACTGTTCTTTTTTTGATGTGAACTATTTTTAAAGTTTTTATTGAATTTGTTACAATATTGCTTCTGTTGGTTTTTTGGCCGCAAGCCATGGGGGATCTTAGCTCCCTGACCAGGGATTGAACCTGCACTCCCTGCCTTAGAAGGTGCAGTCTTAACCACGGAACCACCAGGAAAAGTCCCTTGAGTCATTCTGATGTCTCCTGGAATTCAATGTGGAAAATTTTGTATTAATCAATGTAAGATAGCATTCTTGAAGAAAGCATCCAGGAAGAAACTGTAGCGAAAAGAAGGGGCAAGTAGAGGGCTTAAAACATTGTCAAGATTCAATCTTTACCTTTGGTGATGGAGGTCATTAAAAAAATTTTTTTTTTCTTCCTGATTTATAAAAGCAATGCAATACAGTCTCTGTAAAAATCAGAGTGTTTTGAGTAGGGTGTCATGTGGTCCATGATTTAAGAGAAATTAGTTGACATTTTGCACACGGTAGTCCAAGCATCTGGGGTAGAAATGGAAATTGCAAAGAGTAGATAGAAAAAGGAGGGCTTCCGCGGTGGTCCAGCGGTTAAAAATCCGCCTGCCAGTGCACGGGATACAGCTTCTCCCCACTAACCCCCCGACTCCCGCATAGTTCAGGCGCTATATGACTTTCTCTTAGGGAATCAGGGGGACATCGTAGGCCAACCTCTCGATTTAGTGGTGTCTACTCTCTTTGGAAACAGGGATTGACTGTCTTTTTAAAAATTGAAGTATAGTTGATTTACAGGGCTCTCCAGGTAGTGCTAGTGGTAAAGAACTCGCCTGCCAGTGCAGGAGACATAAGAGACATGGGTGGGATCCCTGGGTTGGGAAGATCCCCAGGAGGAGGGCACGGCAGCCCAACGTGACTTAGCACAGCACAGAACACATAGCTGATTTACAAGGTTGCATTAGTTTCAGGCATACAGCAAAGTGATTCAGTTATACATCTATCTATCTATATATATCTCTTATTTTTCAGATTCTTTTCCTTTAAAGGTTATTATAGAATATTGAGTATAGTTTCCTGTGCTATACAGTAAGCCCTTGTTTATCTATTTTACATATACTAGAGTTAAACTGGGCTTCCACAAACTAAATAAAAAAGAAGACAAAAACAAATAAAAATTTTTTTTTATTTAAAAAAAAAAAAAGGGGCTTCCATGGTGGCTCAAATGGTAAAGAATCTGCCTGCAATGCAGGAGACCCTGGCTCAATCCCTGGGTTGGGAAGATTCCCCTGGAGGAGGGCATGGCAATCCACTTCAGTAATCTTACCTAGAGAATCCCATGGACAGAGGAGCCTGGCGGGCTGCAGTTCACAGGGCTGCACAGAGTAGCAGCAGCAGGAGTTTTAAATTCAGTGTCTGGGACTAAGATACTCCTAACTTTTCCCTCCTCAAAGGAACTGGCTTATTACCACCCTTTCCCCGGGAGAATCAAAGCTGATTCCAGTGGACTGGCCGAATGATGCACATTTCAGTAGGCCAGCAACTCAGATATGTGAATCGCATGCGTGTGTGCGTGCTAAGTCGCGTCAGTTGTGTCTGACTCTTTGTGACCCTATGGACTGTCGCCTGCGAGGCTTCTCTGTCCATGGGATTCTCCAGGCACGAATACTGCAGTGGGTTGCCATGCCCTCCTCCAGGGGATCTTCCTGATGCAGGGATCGAAACTGAGTCGCTCATGTCTCCTGCACTTGGCAGGCAGGCTCTTTACCACTAGCGCCACCTGGGAAGCCCACGTGGGCTTCAGAGTGCTTGGCAAACCTAAATGAATTAGGCAATCCAAGAATCCTAGGAGGCGATGATGGAGGGAACTTGACTGTGTGCACCTGAACTGCCACTCTCACTGAGTGACCCCTGTGGGCTTTAATACTCGTGCTTAGTACCCTTTCTACTCATTGTCAGTTGGTCCTCTTCCTTGTCCAGGACCACGACCCCAAGACAAGGTCTCTGCAGGGTGGCAGCCCACCAGGTCCTCGTTTTTCTAACTACTGCTGAGGCCTGGCCCTCCTCGCTGCTTGAGCGTTCACCTGGCTCAGTTCCCATTTCCCTATTTGGATGTGAATGTCACTTAGCCAGTTTGCCCACATGATTTCCCAGACCCAGGAAGGGACACGCCTTGATGCAGAAAGATGCAATCACTGCTACCAGTGTGGAAAGGAAAGCCCATCCTTGGTATGAGTTGAGTGCTCTTCTTTTTTAATGTCAGAAGCTGAGCTCCTGTCATCCATTTTGGTGGGTCATTTCACTCTCTCCAGTGAATGCCATTTGCCTCTGATTCTTCAAAGACATAATTTTCTAGCCAAATGGGACTCTTGTTTATGCTTAGAATTCCAGATTTCACTGACATCTCTTAATTCAACCAACATTTCCTCCTCTAGGCAATGCTTTTTTTTTTTTTTTTTTTACCTTTTTCCAGAGAATCTGAGAAATTCTGTGCATTCTTAAAATAAAAAGGTGAGATGTAATTATAGGTCCTGACATTTCCAGGGATCAATCTGGAAATTACATTCAGTAGCTCTGAAATATTAATAACCTCACTTCATTTGCAATTTCCCTTTGATAAAGTTAATTTAGGTAGTCTTGACCCTGGTCAAGGGCCCCACTTGCCCTTTGCTCTTGAGTCTGGGGACTCTATTAGAACTATTTTCAGAACCTTCTCACAATTGCCTGAGAGAGAGATTAGGCCCAGGGATTTCTGGGTTCTTACATGACTCTGCCTTGCACAACGGATCAGGGGCACAGGTCTCCCTCCTTCTCATCTTTCCTGCACAGAGGCCAAAACTGAGATTAAGACAATGCAAGTTTAGGATTCAGCCGTAAAGTACCAGTGGGATGTGAACAAGTCACAGTTGCCCTCTGGGCCTCTCAGTTTCTCATGTATAAAATGAAGGGGTTGGACAATGAACTGCTCTTTGATCCCAGTTCAATTCAGAGCTATAAAAGCACTGAGGGATTACTTAAATGAATAAGGCTGTATTCTTGCTCTCAGAAAGCATCCTGGTTAGTGACTGGAATGAAACTAAAAGCTCCCAAGTCCTATTGCACACCAGGTACCACACAAGGCACTTCGAGCTCACAAACCTCAGTGCAACCTTTAGCGAACTGGTGTTCCCTTTTTTGATATGGCTAAGGGAAGTAACTTGGAGTAGGAAATGGTAACCCACTTGAGTATTCTTGCCTGGAGAATCCCATGGCCAGAGGAGCCTGGTGGATTACAGCCCATGAGATCGCAAAGAGCTGGACATGACTGAGCGACTAAGCGTGCATGTAAGGGAAGTAACTGGCCTAGCTAGAGAGTGACAGGTGTGGGTTCAACCCCAGCTCTGCCAGTCACCATAGTCCAAGGGTTTACTGTCCACCCAGACTGCCTTAGACACTTGTAGAATGTGGCATACAACAGAGGTACAAACAAAGCACTCTGGGAACACAGTGTCTTCATGTTTCCAGAAGTTTCCCTTCCTAGCCAAGAATTCTGTCAGCCTTACCACTTAGATCCAGGCTGAGCTCACTCAGGGAATCAGGCTCCACGGGGCTCTCTGCCAACCCTCCTATCACTCTCTCAGCATTTTTTTTTTTTTTTACTTTTCTCCCAGGAATGTCAGCTCACTTGTAACAATTACAATAATCCTTTCTACAAGGGAACAGTGCTTCAAGGTTTACAAAGCACTTTCACATCCATTATTTCATTTAATCACTTCCTCCTCTATATTCCTAGAACCTATTCTTGGTATCTCTTTAGTATAACAGTCTGCCTTATCCAATAGGCCTATTTCCCTTTATTGTGTTCATACCAGCTCCCAAGTTCCATCCTACAGTTCAGGTATCCCAGCATCTTGCATATTTCTGTGTATAGGTTGGTGGGGGTGGAGTGGGAGTGATAACAGGTTGCCATATTGAATCCTGAGTGTTGTGGATCTTTCTCATGCCTGCCTTCTTCACCCCTTCAATTCAATGATGTCTGGTTGCATGCAAAGGGTATAACTGGGCTCTTTGGGGATAAATCAGGGGAGGAGTTCAGAAGGGCTGAGGGAAGACAGAGGTGAAAGCCTCAGACACCTGGTAGGCCATGGTGATGCTACAGCAGAGTTTAGTTACTGCTTAGTTTTGTCTGGGGACAGGTGAGAAAAAAAGGACTGCTTCTTGGAAGGGCCCCACTCAGTAGAGCAGAAAAGTGGAACTGAAGAGCCCCATAGGGGACAGAATTAGGAAGCACCACAGATTCGACCCTTGAGAAAGAATTGATAGCTGCTTGGAAAAATTCTCATAAAAAAAGAAAAAAAAGGAAGGAGAGCTAAATAGATAACTCTTCTAGGGCAGAGGAGTCAAATGGTTGCAGTTCTTAGGAAAAGAGGAACTCTTTCTCCAACACTCAAACACTGCTTAGAAAAAACGCAGGGAGCACAGCTCTTCGGCAATTATTTAGTAAAAAGGATGAGGGGCCATCAGTTTCCTGCAATTTCTCTCTGGAGAGAGGAAGGGTGCTTTAAGTTCCAAGTTTCTTCTCTGGTGGAAGGAAGGACTTGCAAGTTGTGAATTTCCCGTTATCTTCAGAAATGAAGGCCAAGGACATGCAACACCCACTGCCCCTCACACCAGGGAGGAAGGCCAGTGGCCACCACTAGGGCTCAGAAAAGAGGCAGGGTATGTTCGCTAAATATTCTGCAGGAAAGGCAATGGGCCCCCCAATTCTCCTTAGTAAAGGGGGCAGGGGCCCGAATCCCTACACGTTTTCTTATAACAAAATCATTCTTATTCTCAGAAAAGCGGGCAAGGCAAGAATCGCTAAAACTCTTCTCAGAAGAGGGGCCAGGGGCAAGATTCCTCAAAGTTCTCCTCAGAAGAGGGTCGAACCCGTGACTCTAGTCAGAAGAGAGCCCAGGTCAACGAATCCCCTGGGGAACAAGAGCTGGCCACAGTTCGCCCAGAGTCCTTAGAGCGCGCCTCATGCGGCCCCGCCCACTGCCCGGCGTAACCGCTCCACGCCCGCCCGGCCTAAGCCGCCTCCGGTGCATTGTGGGTGGGGCGCCCCTGCTGAGCACTGCGGGGAACCCCCTGCCCAGACAGTTGTCGGCCGCTGGTAGCCGGGCAGAACCCCCCGCCAGTGTCCGAGCAGCCGACCACGGATTGACTCGTCCTCACGCCCCGCCCCTCGCGGTGTTCCTGCCCCGAAGCTAAAGCCCCGCCCCCGAAGCGCCCTGACTGGACCTGAGGTCCGCTCCACTCTCCCATTGGCACATCGCATGTCATTCATCTTGTCCCGCCTCCTCGGGCCCGCCCAAGCCCCCGGCGCGATCCCGAGGGCCAGCCGGCCCGTATGCTCATTGGCCGCCGAATGCTGTCCGTCACGAGACTGGCCACGCCCCCGCCGGGGCGCGGATCCCGGGAACCCTGGCCGGACCTCATTGGCCTGCGGCGCCGCCACTCGGTGAGACGTGCCTCAACCCGGAAGTGTGAGAGGCGAAATCTGCCTAGCAACCGGGGAAGCCGGGCTGCGAAGCGGGCAATTTCAGTGTGAGACGGAGCGGCGAGACCAAGCGGCGGCTTCGAGCGCTGCGCGGCGGCTCCTCCCGCCCGGGGTCAGCGCCCCGGCGCGCGCACGCGCACCCCCGCTGCCCGAACGCGCTCCGCGCCGCCCGCGCAGTCAGTCGGTCGATCGTCCGTCGTCCTGTCGCCGCCGCGGTCGCCGCCGCGGGCGCCACCCGAGGGAGCTGCCGCCGCGAGACCCAAGCGGACGGGATCCGACTTTGCCACCCCAGGCCGTCTGGGGCCCAGCAGCCGCCCGCAGAGGCGCCGAGCAACTTCGGTGAGTGAGGGGCGGACGCCGCTGGTGGCGGGTCGCCGGCTTCCGGTGCCCCGGGCTTCTCTGGGGCTTCCGCTTCTCCGAGGGGGCCGCTTCCATGCGTGGACCCTCTTGTCGCGGAACCTGCTTCTCTAAGGGACCCTGCCTCTCTGAGGGGGACCTCCCTTCCCTGAGGGTGCCCCATCTCTTTGAGGGACCTCCTGCTTCGTTAAGGGGCCCGTTTTCTGAGGGCCCCGCGTCTCTGAGACACCTCCTCTGAACTTCTCTAAGGGGACCCCTGCTTCCCCGAGGGGTTGCTTTTTATGTGGGACCGCCTCGCTTTCTGGGACCGACCCCCATCTTCACTGAAGGACCGCCACTTCTCTGAGGAGATAGCCCTGTTTCTAGGGGACCCTCCCCCTCAGTTCTCTGGGGGACCCCCACCTCTGTAAGGAGATCCCTGCTTCTCTGAGCTGTTGTCCCACTGTGTACCCTGTTCCTTTTTTGCCCTTGCTTTTTTGAGGCGTCCCCTACTCTTCATGGGTTCCCCTTCCCCCCTACCTTTCCGCGTTGCTCTCCCTGCTTCTCTGTCCCACTTCTCTGGGTGGCCTCCTCCTTTCCCCATGTGGCCCTCCTCAACTAATCTGAGGTGTTCCTACTTCTGTCAGAATCCTTCTTGGAGGTGTTCCCCACTTTTTTGAGTTGTCCCCACTTTTGATGGGACCCCTAACTTTTTGATGAGTACCTCCATTTTCTTGAGGGGGCCCACTACTCCAAAGTGCTCATATTAATGACTGGACCCTTATTTGTCTGAAGAAATGTTCCCCACTTTTCCAAAACAGTTTCCATTTTGTGGGGGACTCCTGCTGATCTATGGGTGCCGCAGGGTTTGGAGGGGTCCCTGGCTTCTCCAGAGGTTCTCTTCCTAAAATGAAATGTCCCACTTTATTAGGCTCCTCACATCCCTGAAGTGTGCCTCCACTCTTTCAAGAAACCCCCTCTCGGATTGAAGAGGGAATGAGTTTCTTCACTTCTCTGAAGGGTCCCCCTCCATTCCCAGGGGTTCTCCTTCCACTTGCCTGAGGACATTTCCCCTTTCCTAAGGTTTCCCTCCTGATTCTCTAATGCAAAAACTCTTTGCATTAAAACTCACTTTTCCTTTGAGACCCCGACTTCAGACCCCTGTTTCTGTTTTTGGTACTAAACTTCTCTCTGTTCTGGAAGGAGAGATCAGAAATATGCCCCTCCCACCTTCAGTCTTCTTTCTGGCCAGATTAGGGGTATTCTCTGAATTTTTACCTCAGCTTCAGGGGACCTGGAGGAATTTGTGGCTGGAAGGGAAATTGGGAGACAGGCAAAAAACAAAACGCTGTTTTCTCTTATCCTTTAAGGCCTGCTAGATTTTGGGGAGCAAGAGCTGTTGTCAGATGACAACTGTGGTTACTCCATGTTTGAGTCATGGGGCCACTACAGTGTTGTCAGGCCAGTGCAGAGACAGGATGGACAGGCCTGGAGCACTGTACCCCATTATCACACCTTCATGTTGTGGGACTGACCCACTTCCGGTCCCATCCTCAGTCCTCCTCTGCACGCTAGAACTCACCCCCCACCCCTGCAAAAGGAGAAGAAAAAAATAACCGCTCATTCAGGTCTTCCTGCTGTGTTTTCTCTCCTGAGATCGACTCATTTACCCCTTGATCTCTAGTGGATCTTCAGTTTGTGGGACACTCTGGTTTGAAAGGCAAGGCAAGAAGCAGGAAGTGGGTCACCTTCGATCAAGGAAGGGAGGAAGGGAGGCAGAGAACAGGGGATTTGAATTCATCTCTCTAAGTTAGGTGACTTCAGCTTGGCTCAAAGGAAGTTTTTACGTGGCTTTTACAAATCTCATGTGTACTTTATTTTAGTGGCCCACCCTGAATTCCAAGTTCACTCCAGTAGCTAATTTTATCTGTTTTGCCAAACGCAGAGCTCTCTGGAGCCCAAGTTGATGAATGCTGGCATTGAGAGATGGTCCAAAGGACAGGAATGAACTCAATTTGAAACCTGAGTAACTTGTAACCACTTCGTGTCCATGCACAAGTCTCAGGCTGAAAACATGGGGAGAAATGTTCCTGAAGTTCCGAAACACAGGCTGAACTTGTTTGGCTTAGCATTTCAACCAGCTCTTCCCTCTGACTCTGCTAGAACTGCAGTTCACTTTACAGTTTGACTTAAGACTGTCTCTCTCCTGTTCATTTCCATCTGGGTCTTGCTTAATTTGCGTCCTTTGTGAAGACTCCTGCCGAGGCTATAATTTGAGTTCTAAATCTGTCGGTGGACCATGTGGACACAAGTTTCAACTCGAGCTATTTTCTTCTGTGGAGAAGGGCTTGGAGAGTTTCCTGGGCCCTCTGCTCCTGCAGTAGTCAAGTCCAGGCAGGAAGCTGTCCCAGACCTGGTTGCTTCTCTGCTGCCTCTTCCTGGTCAGCTGTAGGCACTGCCCTGAAGGGAAAAGGAAGATGGTGGGGAACTCGAGGCTTAAGATGTCCTGAGATAGGACAGAGAAGTGCTGGCACATGTTTCTTATTTGAAATGAAGCCCACAGGACCAGCAGGGTTGGGGAAGGGAGAGCTTTGAAGTGAGAAGGACCTGATTCAGATTCTGGGTCTGTCCTTCCTAGCTGTGTGGCCTTAGATAAGTTTTGGCACAAGATCAGCACATTACTAAATATTTGAGGGGGGGTTACATCTCTGTGAATATGTGTGAAAGTGCCTACAAATGGGGAAGTGCTTCCTAGATGTGTGAATGAATGAATCTAGGATAATGAACCGGAGGCAGCCAGCACAGCACCTAGCACATGGTTGGTGTGCAATAAAGGTTGGTTGTTGTGCTCAGGAGACTATGGTTCTGGCCTGGACTCCCAGACCAGGAAGTGTTTGATATTTTGCCAAGGCTAAATATGCCTGAAGAGCAAAGAGAAAGAAACTTGTCTCTTGCAAAATCCACTGCCTATCTGGGTCTAGCATTTTTTCTGTGTTCAGATAGCAGTTGTGAGATAGATTGGCTTTGTGGCAGGGGTTTGTGTTTGCCTTGGCCTTGCTTTCTCCCTCTGTAAAATGGGGTAATCTGTGAGTTAAGGACAAGGAGATATATTACTATAATTAGACCACAGGCCGGATAGAAGATTATTACAAACTTGAATTGTGGGAAGAAAAAGAAAGTGACCCATATAGGTACATTGAGTGTGTAGCGTAGTGCCCATGAGATCAGAATTCACCTTGTGGTCTCAAATATCCAGAGGACTGTGGAGATGCTAACTCAGCCTCTGCAGATGAGGATTGGAATGAATGGGCAGGACACTTGTTTTCTTCTTAGCAATTAGTGGAAGCCTTAAAATTGGGCCTGATGAGTTGGGCTCAGCCTTTTTCACTTATTCATGTGGGGACAGATGGCACTTGTCCCTGATAGCTACAACCTGGGTTGCCGGGGAATAGTGAGTGAGAAATCTGAGCTAGGCCTCCACTGCATTGCCCCCAAGTTAGAAGAAAAGGGTTCCCTCCAAAAAATATCCCCTCGCCCTTCCTCTGCCCTCCACTCCCTCTCTCCCTCTCTCTTTCATACACACACAGTGAATTTAACTGTTGAAGCTAAGAAATATCTGCCAATCTTAAATTTCTGTAAATTCTCTTAAGGACATTTATTCCATTATATGGGAAAGGAGCAAAGTTTATTATTTTTAAAATATAAAACACAAGGTTAAGAACTTTAAAGGGATTATTATCCCTTCTGAAATTATGTCCTTATGTACCACAGACTTCACTTTGGTGGATGGTGGCGCCACCATCTCATCTCTTTTATCTAACAGGAAGTTTTTTAAACCTTTTTTTTTTTTTTTTTTTGAATTGAAAGATCCTTACAGCAATAAAAACCCTTGGATAGTTAGAAATGATATTGATCTAGGTACATTTATTAGAGGTAATGTAACGTGGTTATCCGTTGGTAGGCTGCTCTAAAAGGCATGTGGGTCCCAACACTGCCCAGCTTCTAACTCTGGACGATAAACTGTTGATTTATATAACTGAAATAGCTGGGGAAGTCAGGGTTTCCTTCCTGTTGGAGACAGCACTGGGGGCATTAAATCCCTGAGGGATTTTGATGATAAGAAAGAAGCTGATCTCTTTCAAAATTGGGAAGTAACTACTCTATGGAGTTGTTCTATTCAAATGAATGGATGTTATTTTGAATTTCTAGTTTTAAGTCTGACATTATCCTCTCCACAGACTGTCTGCCTTTGTCTATATGGATGTGTTGCTTGGATATGAATTTATCCCTCCAAACTGGCATATAAGGGACGTTTGAACACTCAAGTAAGGGCTTAATTTGCTACGAGTTTTCCTGTGTGGCCCAAAGGTAGGGTTTTTGTTTTTTAATGTAACTTAAATTGGATTGGAAAATAGAAAGTGTTAGAACTCCTGGCTCATATAACTTCCTATGCCAGCAAATAATTCAGCAGTAAGTGGGCGCCAGTGATGCACCAGGCACACCGTGCTGGGTGCTGGAAGTCTGGCAGTGAGCTGGCTAGAGAGGTGCAGTCAGGCCTCTAGGACCTTACGTCCCTGTCACAGACAAATAAACAAATGAATGAAAGAATATCTCAGGGCTTCTCTGAGACCATCCCTGGATGTTGAGATTTTGGGGTAGAGTTTCTTGAAGGTTTGGAAATGAACCCTTACTACCCTTCTAATTTCCTCACTGGACTCTTGTTTTCTGTTTCCTCCCTCTGAAAGGAGGCAGAAATTATGGTGTTTTCCCAGTTGATTGTTGGCTTTTGGCACTAGTTGATCCAGGATGACTGGGGCTATAGTCTTGGAGAAACAAAAGAGATTCTGGAATGGTTATTTCCCAGAGCATTTTCAGCTTTGCTTCTCCTGAAGCTGGTGGCAGTGTGTTTTTGGAATCCCATGGTATTTCTTCATGGCAGTGCCTATTATGCAAAGAGATGCATGCATGCATGCTAAGTTGCTTCAGTCGTGTCCAACTCTGTGCGACCCTATGGACTGTAGTCCACCAGGCTCTTCTGTCCGTGGGATTCTCCAGGCAAGGATACTGGAGTGGGCAGCAGTGCCCGTCTCCAGGGGATCTTCCCGAACCAGGGACTGAACCCGTGTCTCTTCTCTCTCCTGCATGGGCAGGGGTGTTCTTTATCACTAGTGCCACTTGGGAAGCCCAGATATGCAAAGAGATACACAACTCTAAATGTCCTCTTGCCTCATTTGGAATCTCTTAAAAAAAAAATCAGACAAGGGTAGTACTTGGCTGTTGTTTATGGCAATGGAAAGGTGAGGTTTCGAAGAGCTAAGTTGCTTTATCTTGTATTAGTATTCTTGGCGCAGAGTTCCCTCTGCCCTATGGTTCCTTCTTATACTGGGACTGGGGAAGCACTAGTTTGATTTTCCTGTGTTGTGGTCCAGATTTTATGTTAGTCCACGTAGATCAGTCATGTGACAGGTGTTTTTCTTAAGTAAGTGTATTTGTGAGGGGTGGAGCCAGAGAGCAGGGGTGAATACTCATTCAGGGCCCAGGTTCCAGGGGAGAAGGAGCATATTACAAGGAGTTCCTGGTAGTCTTCTTTTCCTTTCTCTCCACCCAAGTACTGACTCCTGAGGTGAAGAGGAAAGCCGAGGCCGGAAGTGGGCGTGGACAAGTATTGCAACTGTGCACGTGATCAGACTCCCACCTCTGGGCTCTGTTGCCCTTGGGAAGTGGATGCTTGTTCTCTCTTCACTTCCTGTTCCCCGCCCTCCAGGCTACATTCTTAGGCTCCAGTGTGAGCATAGAAAACATGTTAGGCTCTCACTTTTTGCTCAGTAAGCCGCTGTCAGAGCTGGGAGCTAGTGGACCTGCACTTTGCAGGGCTGGGGGCCCAGCACATGTACCCACAGATTCAGGACTGTCTGGCTGGGTGGTTAACAGGACAGTTTCCTGTTGCATTATCGCAGGGTTCCCCGCAGTAGCTTGCCTGCAAAAGGCTGCTCTGGAGATGTGTATAGAACTCACGGAAGCAGACAGGAGATAGATCCTTCTGCAAGAGTGTGTTCTTGGATAACTGTTTGCTGTTATTTGTCTTTACTGCTTGGTTAAAAGTGCCATGGGAGGCCCTGTGTGCAATAGACACTTTAGAGCCAGAAAACCAGATTCTGCCACTTGCTGGCTCTGTGCCCTTAGGAGAGTGGCCTAACATTGGCGCCTCAGTCTCTTCATTTGCTGGTGGGGATGGTAAGCACGAAGCAAGCAGCCAGACTGTTGTAGGTGCCTAGTAAAGGTAGCTTCCTAGGTGGCTCAGTGGTAAAGAATCCGCCTGCCAATAAAGGCGATCCCCTGGAGGAGGAATGGCAACCCACTGCAGTATTGTTGCCTGGGAAATCCCAGGGACAGAGGAGCCTGGCAGGCTACAGTCCATGGGGTTGCAAAGAGTCGAACACGACTTAGCGCCTAAACAAATTGTTATAGAATCATATCAAGGCTGGCTGTTCCTCTTGAGGTTGGCACCCGATGGCTACCAATGGCAGTTAATACTGCCCAAGAGCAAACCAGTCCATGTGGGGCCACAGGCTGCTGTTTATGACTGAGGGCCAGTGAGCTGGAGCCGCAGTTCTCGTTTTTTTGGCACCAGGGACTGGTTTCACGGAGGACAGTTGTACCACGAACCGGAGGGAAGGAGGATGGTTCTGGGATGATTCCAGCACATTACATTTATTGTGTACTTTATTTCTGTTGGTGCATCAGCTCCACCTCAGATCATCAGGCATTCCCAGAGGCTGGGGACCCCTGATCTGGAGGTTCCTGGATTGGCTGACTTTTCCCAATGGGTTCCCTTAGTTCACTGGAGCCCTATACTGCCCCTGCTGCTGCCACCACCACTGCACCACCCTGGTATACCCTGCAGACTTGCCGTGCCTTCTGAAGCATGACAGGGTGACTAGGAAAAAGGCTCAAACTTACACACCATGTGCCTGCGGTATGTTACAGCAAAAACCGTACCTTCAAGTGTGATGGGAGTGCTCATTCAACTTGTTAAGGGTTAGGCGCCTGGCTGGACACAGTGGCCCTCGTGCCGCTAGGAAGAGAGAGGTTCCTGAACTGGAGAGTGCAGCGAAATGCCGCAGCTGGAATGTGGGAGGAGGATGGATTGGGGAGCCTGTGAGGGAAGGGGAATTGGGGAGAGCTACTCTTCAGGTGACTGGGCATTCCGGAGAGGAGCGGCACGGGCATCATCGGGGACCTGGATGTGAAACAGTCTGGTGACTTCTCTTGACCTGAGGTGGCTATGCTCACTTAAAAATCAGTGTTTGAATGGAGCGCCTTTGGCAAGAAAAGCTCAGTTACCTTCAAAAGTAGAGAAAAATGTGTCATAGTAGGATTCAAGATTGAACTACCACGCTGTATTTAAATTGACCTCTGACTATTTTCAATCATAAACCAGTGGTGGCTAGTGAAATCAGACTGTGCAGACGCTCTTTGTAATAGTATGCGGTCTACATGGGGGACAGAGAATGGGGGCTGCTTCTGATTGTTTTTTAATATTTATGTGTTTCAGCTGCGCTGAGTGTTAGCTGCAGCACGCAGGAGCTTTAGTTGTGGCATGTGGAATCGAGTGCCCTGACCAGGAATAGAACCTGGGCTCCCTGCGCTGGGAGCGCAGTCTTAGCCACTGGACCACCAGGGAAGTCTCTGCTTTTGAATTTTTTCTTTCCTTTGGGAATTGTCATTTAAAATTTTTTAAACAAATTGTATTGATTTATTTCTGACTGTGCTGGGTCAGAAACTGCCGCGCAGACATTCCTCTAGTTGCAGGGAGTGGTGGCTGTGCTCTAGTCGCAGCGCTCTGGCTTCTCACCGCGGAAGGCGGCTTCTAGGCCCGCCGGCTCCAGTGTCGCGGCATTTGTCTCAGTGGTTGCAGCTCCCGGGCTCTAGAGTGTGGGCTCAATAGTCGGTGCTCGGGCATGTGGGATCTTCCTGAGTCAGGGTTCGAACCTGTGTCCCCTGCATTGACAAGTGGATTCTCTACCACTGAGCCACTAGGGAAGCCCTAAGCTGGTCTAAAATTCTTAACATGCAGAACAATTTTTTCACTTGCATGACATTTTCAAGGTTTAGGCTTTATATGTATAAAGGTTTCAAGTTTGTATTTATCCTCTTAAAGTATCTATACTGAAGGTTGATTTTTTTTTATTTTTTTTAATTGAAGGATAATTGCTTTATAGGATTTTGTTGTTTTCTGTCAAACCTCAACATGAATCAGCCATAGGTATACATCTGTCCCCTTCCTTTTGAACCTCCCTTCCATCTCCCTCCCCATCTCACTCCTCTAGGTTGATACAGAGCCCCTGTTTGAGTTTCCTGAACCATACAGCAAATTCCCATTGTCTATCTATTTTACATATGGTGAAGGTTTATTTTTGACCCAAATTTGAAGAAAAGATTTTACTGCTCTCAGACCAGGAGTTGGTGAAATAGTAGGCCTGACTAGGTTAGCATGGAATAGGGCAAGCTGTGAGGGAGAAAACTAGAAAGACCCACCTCATATATTTTCTATAGTAAAATGCTGGGCACCAGCGGAGGCGGCAAGTACTCATCCTATTAGGAAAACTTTCGGAGGAATGTTTTCCTCCATCCTATGTCAACTTGGAAGATCAGCCATTTAATAACTGAGAGAGGGAGGTATGAACTGGATAGCAAGGTTTTAAAATATGTTTTTCTTCATGTCTAAACCAAGGATGTTTATTAGCAAATGAACGATGTGACTAACACTTTCTTTGTTAAGCGGGTTTGAATAGATTTATTTCTAGACTTAAGACTGTCATATAGCACTTTAAGCACTTTTTTTTTTCCTGGTCGTCTTCTGATTTTTTTCCCTTTTAATTCTTTAATTCATAGAAAACATGGTTCACTGACTAACTTTTCAAAGACTTAAAATAGATCTAAATTAGGTGTGCTTTTTTTTTTTTTTTGTCAGCCATGTATAGACACAAAAGAGATACTCCTTGCCAACTGGTGACACATGCAGATGAAGACGGAGTGGGAGATACACTTCTGGTTCCGGTTCACAGTGATACTTCTTAGCAGTTTGTATTTAACCCTTTAGGGAGGCGTTTGTGCTCAGAACCCTGTAATAGAGGGATATCATCAGGGTCACAGAGACTAACTTCGTGTTGCATTGACACTAAGTGTTCAGAGTCGTGGTTGGAAAGGATACTTAACACATGTTGACAAGGTGGCTCATCTCCAGAGAGCTGCACTTCAGAGAGCTTTCCTGGGATGAGGCAAGCAGGAGCTGCTATCTCCCACAAACTCCAAGTCTAGTGTAAAGGTGTTGTGATTGTTTTTAAACAGTGACATTTGTTGTAGCAGCTGTAATGTGCTGGGAGTATAGTATTTTCTTAAAGTACATCCTCTTTTAACTCTTTTCTGGTCCTTGAAAAACGTACCAAAAATATCAGAGTACTAGGGAAATGAAATTCACATGGAAACGAATCTTTTCCGTTCCCAACCCAATTGCTTTGTAATCTCACCATCTGAATATGAATTTGGGGTGAAATAAGAAACTTAAAAATAATCCTCTTAGAGACTGTGGTTATATTGTCTCCAAACTCAATGAAAATAGTTTTAGACTTTAGAGTACTAAAAATGCAAAGTGTGGAAAGCAATCAGTGCTCTCTTTCTTTCTTTCTAAATAATCTTTTTTAAATTTTATGCTCACATTTCTATGTATGTGTGTATTAATTTTCGGCTGCACTGGGTCTTTGTTGCTGCATGCGGGCTTTCTCTAGTTGCGTGGAGCTAACGCCTCTCTAGTTGTGTCGCAATGGCTTCTCCTTGTGGTGGCTTTTCTTGTTGCAAAGCCCAGGTTCCAGGGTTTGTGGGCCTCAGTAGTTGTGGTGCACAGGATTAGTTGCCCCTCAGCATGTGGAATCATCCTGGACCAGGGATAGAACCCATGTGCCCTGCACTGGCAGGTAGATTCTTAACCACTGGGCACCAGGGAAGTCTAGTGTTCTTTGTCATAAGGGTACCTTTGTAAAAAATATATATTTGTTTTTTATTTGGCTGCACTGGGAGTTGGTTGCAGCATGTGGGATCTAGTTCCTTGACCAGGGATCCAACCCGGGCCCCCTGCGTTGGGAGCTCAGAGTCTTAGCCATTGGACCATGAGGGAAGACCGCCTTTAAAAAAAAAAACGTTGGCGAGCTTCTCAGAATACAAGTTGGAGCTTAGTATCATTGTTTGATTGCGGTAATCTAAAAATTGGTTAAAGTCTTCATAACTAGGCCTGCTTAGCTTGTGAATTTAAGCATTCTGAGAGAGAAAGCCAACTAGAAAGTTTAAAGGATAATGAGTCCACCCCTTTTCAGCCCTTCCTGTGCCAAAGCCACTCCAGGAGTAGCCAGCTCTGGCCCCTTGCCTCTGCTATTCTCGGTGCCTAGGATGTCCATCCATTAAGAGCTGGCTCAAATGTCACATCCGCAGAGATTTCCCAGAGCCCTTCCCAGGGAGGGGAGCAGTCCTTTCCTGTGGGTCCTGTCTTTTCCTACGAATGCATTTTCTGCATTGAAATCATTCTGTGTCTTTCTGTGCCACCAGCCTGTGAACTTGTGGAGCTGGTGCCTCTGGGCTCCCCAGCCTACAAAATCCAGTTCTTATTTATCACATAAGACATCTTAAATTTTTGTCCACCAGAAACTTCAAAGAAATTTTCTGGTTAAAACCCCAAAAGTACAGTACCTTAAACATTCAGTAGGTGATGCTACTCCTTTTCAGTCAGTTTCACACTGCTTTGGAGCCTTTGACCAATTTCTGCTGTATAAACGAGGACACGAACATGGAATTTGGCCCAAATTTCTTTTCGTCAGTCCCTCTGTTGTACAGGAATTTAGCTCAGATGGTGTTTGGAAGTTTATCTAATAGTACATTAGAGAGATAATTAGACTATTTCTTCAGTGGTTAGGGTGGAAGGAGGCTTGGCTATTATTAGCAAGGATCTGAAGGATATGAAGTGAATTTGGCAGAAAATTTTGTTTAACGTAATAACAGAAGTGTTTTTATGTTAACTGGCATCTATAAGTATAAGTGACTGCCTTGTTCTTAGGGCAGAGGGAAAAAACTTCGAGAGAAACATAGCTCTAGCCCTACTTGTCTGTTAGTGTTTTCAGTTTTAGAATGGCATCTGAAGGTGGTTGCAGCATACTTCTTAATCACCAGCTGAACTGTTTGCTGTTTAGTCCAGTACTGTGGCACAAGGCCTCAAAGCCAAGCAGCATCAGCATTCACCCACCTGAGCATCTGGGACCCCAAACAGGTCTGGATTCACCATCACTTTTCCTCTCTTCCTATCACAAAATAAACCATTTCACCCTTTGCCGGCCAGAGAAGTTGGCACTATTCTTTGGAGGACCACCTGTCACCAGTTCCCATCTCAGTCCATGCGGCCATGTCATTACTGCGTCACAGCTGATGCCTTCCTCTTTAAAACAGGATGGTTGCCACCTGGGTGATTTACGTAGGGTTTGCTCAGATTCTGGGATCCCTATGTCAGGCTCAAGCCTTGGATCTCCCACCTGACCACACTTTGCTGTGTCTGTGTTTAATCAAGTAGGATTAATCACGACCCAGTTGAGGAGCATTGAGGTAATATTTTGCTTGTATTGCTTTAATATACATCATCTGATTAATTGTTGAGTAAAGCAGTTCTCAAGGTACAGAGCTGCCAAATTAGAGTGAAAATCATATTTGCTTTAAACTACCTTTGCCTCTGGGATCAGGGATTTTTCTGCATTCCTTTACCCAGTTACCTGTTTGAGAATAAACTGTTTTTGTTTGGTTTTTGGATTTGAACATTTAAATTTCTTTGTAGCAAAGCAAATTGTTGACAAAACTGAGTCAGGCAAGGTGTCTGCTCAACAACTTGTATTTTGTATCATTTTTAGTTTGAGGAATGCTTCTCTTTTGGCCCTGGAGAGGTTGTACCAGATGTTGGCTTTAAGCCCTTGGAAGATTTTTTGGGTGGAAGCAGCAACAAAAAGTTGCCAGTTAGGTATGGAACTCACAATTAAAATGGGCTTCTTTGAACTTCTTATTGAGGTGGTGGGGGGGACATGGCAGAAAACTTTTTATTTGTAAAACTAACTCTACATTGTTTTTAAAGTTTGGGGTCAAGACCAGTCGTGGGTCAGAATTACATTGATTCTTTTTAAAAAAAATGAAGTAGAAAAATATCACTACATTTCAAGTGGTAAAGGTATGTTTGGTGAAACTTTGTTTCACTTGATGAATATGTATCAGGATGTGTTATCTAGGTGTCTCATCATGAATTATTTGTATTAATGCCATAAAAAGAGCTTCCCTGGTGGCTCAGAGGGTAAAGCCTGTGCCTGCAATGCAGGAGACCTGGGTTCGATCCCTGGGTCAGGAAGATCCCCTGGAGAAGGAAATGGCAACCCACTCCAGTATTCTTGCCTGGGGAATCCCATGGACAGAGAAGCCTGGTAGACTTACAGTCCACGGAATCACAAAGAGTTGACACGACTGAGCGACTTCACTTTCATAAAAAGAACTTGGGAAGGGCTTTTTTGGTGATTCTTCAGAACTTCCTCTTGGCAGAGAATTCGAATTCTGGTTCTGGTCTGGTCTGATTTCTGGTAGGGCCGAGTTCCAGTCCTCCCTTCTCTGGAGGCCCAGGGAAAAGTCCCATAACGCCTGGGTATCTGTAGGTGGCAGGAGACGTCTGTAAGGCCACCCCTTTCGCCGCCCCCCCCCCCCCTTCTTTCAACCTGGCTTCCTTTCCTCCCTTGAAATCTTTGATGTTAGTACTTGGATCTGAAGTTCTGTGTCTCTATAGGAGGTTTTCTGAGAGACTGTATTCGTGTATTTAAGGGCTTCCCTGGTGGTGCAGAGGTTAAAGCATCTGCCTGCAGTGTGGGAGACCAGGGTTCGATCCCTGGGTCAGGAAGATCCCCTGGGGAAGGAAATGGCAACCCACTCCAGTATTCTTGCCTGGAGAATCCCATGGACGGAGGAGCTTGGTGGGCTACAGTCCGCGGATTGCAAAGAGTCGGACACGACTGAGCGACTTCACTTTCACTTTCAGAACCTAACCTTGATATTGAGAGCTTCTTGTAATACAAGATATTTTATTTTCTCTAGGAAAATTGTGTTTTGCCTTATGTAGTTGAGTATCTCCAAAGCCCATCCTCTTGGGTTAGACTGTTTGCCGTGTTTCCTCCACATCACTGCAGAAGGAAGGGCGCAGATTTGTTTTCTTGGGAGGTTTCACCTTCTCCTCGAAGCACGGGGCAGATTGGGAGGTAACTGGAGAAGAGCAGTCATCTCTTAGGTGTTTTTAAGTGGGTGGGTCTGGCGCTTACTTTGTAGAACTCTCTTTACTGAGCTGGAGGAATTATGGTTTCGCCGATCCCCTGGAGGGGAACTTCTGTGTGTCGACCCCGCGGGGGTGGCATTCTAACCTCGGTTTTCAGAAGCAGTTGCTCGATGTCTCGCAGCCCAGTTGGTGCGAGGTCAGCAGTGAGCGCGCCATGAGTCAGCCCTGGGCGCGGCCCGCTCGGCTGGGCCGCGCGGGTGAGCTGGCGACGACCCTTCGGCGCTGCTACAGGAGCACGCCCGAGCCCTCGTGGGAAACCGGCGCACGGGGCAGGGCGTCCCATGGAGGGCGGCCGGGAGGGGCGGTGCTTCCGGGGCGGTACCGGTGAGCTGACCCCGCCCACCACACCAGACCCCGCCCACCAACAGCCTGGCCCCGCCCAGCCGGGCGCGGGCGGGCGGCGTCGCCTTTAAGAGCTCCCCGGTGTTTTGGGGGCCGCGGGCCGGGCGCGCTGACCTGGTGCGCATGTCCCGGGCGGTGACGCCGGCGCCGGGCTCCATGTGTGCGGCCGAGGGGCGCATTATCTGGCCGGCGGCGCGGGCGGGCGGGCGGACCGGCGGAGCGAGCGCCGCGGGCCCGGGCGGCCCCACAGGCGGAGCGAGCGCGCGCGGCCCAGCGCCCCCAGCCCCTCGGCCGCCCGGCCCCGCAGGCGACCCCGACCCCGGCCCCGCGGCCCCTTGAATCCGCACACTGTCCTAGGGCCCGGCCGGCCCGCGGCCCGGTAAGTTCCGGACCAAACTTGGCGGGGGGCGGGGGCTGGGGTCATGGCCGGGGTCGCGTGAGGGAGACTGGAGCGGCAGGGGCGGTGTGGGCTGGGCAGGGTCGGAAGGTCTGGGGGCTGTGAGGGACCCCGATGCGAGCGTGGAAAAGTAAGAGCGAGCGAGTTCTACTCCTTGTATTCCGGGAGCGTCTTCCTTGCGCTGCCCTGGAAAGTTCCGCGCTCCGACGCCGCCTGGGCACGTGGGGGCCGGGCCGGGCGGGGGTCCCAGAAAGTCGCGGCGTCGCCCCTCTTCCTCTTGCGCTTCCTCTGGAGGTCAGAGTCGGGGCCAGGTCGTGAGGTGCAGCTTCCGAGCGGCCGGGACGGGCATGGGGGCAGTGGCACGTGGGCGCGCGGGGCGGGGGTCCCGGGCGGGAGACGAGGGTCGCGGGCAGGCCGGGCCGCGGCGCTGAACCCCGCGGCGACGGCGACGGCGGCTGCGGATCCCGTGTCAGAATAAGAGTCCCCGCGCGCCCACGCCTGCAGGGCTGGCCCTCCCCCCGGCTCGCGCCCTTCCTGCCTGACCCCGGGGAGCCACGGGACCCTTCCCCCTCTCTGGATTCCTGCCTTTCTCAGGGCCTTATACTTTAAATTTGCCTCTCCATCTAGGCGTTGGCTGTATTGATATCTTTTTTCCCACCTGGAAAGGGTTGGCATCAGTGACTAGACAGCAGCAGCTGGCCTTTTAAAGGGATTATTGCCAAGAATCGGAATTGATCACTTCAACAAGGAAAGGCTTATGGGCAGGGCCCTAGCCTAGAGCGTGACTGACACTTGGTGTGTATGTAAACACTGGGACCCAGAAATGAATGGGGACCCCTCCCTTAGGCACCGAATGACTTGGGAAACCTGCGCGCACGTCTCTCCCTTGCCCTGGGAATTGAATTTTGTGTATTTGACTCTACCTCTTTACGTGTGTGGTTCATCCTTATCTTTAGAGCTTTGGCTTCTTTAGATCAAAGTCCGAGTGAGTCACTTGAGCCTTTAATTTTTTTCTCTTCCTTACCCTTTTACTTCTTTCAGTTTTCTAGGAGTACATAGTACTGGTTAAGTCTGGTTCTTGTGTGTCCATTTCACACAGTGACACCTTCTGGCCGTGGTAGCACAGAGAAGCTGAGGGACAGGCAGCCTTCTGTGCAGTTGCTTCAGTCTTGGACCTACTGTCCTGTTGAAACTCTTTTTCTTCTGATAGTGGTTACAAGTTTTCTTTTAAGTTCAGTTCAATTCAGTCACTCAGTGATGTCCAACTCTTTCTGACCCCGTGGACTGCAACACGCCAGGCTTCTTTGTCCATCACCAACTCCAGGAGCTTGCTCAAATTCATGGCCATTAAGTTGGTGATGCCATTGAACCATCTTATCCTCTGTTGTCCCCTTTTCCCCCTGCCTTCAATCTTACGGGAAATGTTAGCTGGCACCAGAGTGCTGGTAGCTTGTTAGACCTGACAGCAAGCTGTGGAGGAAAGACCAAACTGGCCCCAATTTGAGTGCCCACAGTATGCTAAGCTCAGTTCACAGACCTATTATTTCAGTGCCACTAATAATCCGATTTGGGAAGGGAGAGTATAGTCCTCATATTACAGGTGAGATAACTGGAGGCCAGGACTTCTTGAGGCCAGGCTGCTTGCCCAAGACTGCTGAGTAGTATAGAGCTGGGCTTGCGCCTGCCCTGTGGGGCACCGGAGCCCAGGAATGCTCCGGTTTGCAAGCTGTGTATGAGGATTTTCTGGGAGCTCCCACAATACAAAGCCATGTACTTGTCCAAGCTCCAGTACACCTCTGCTTGGAGTTGGGGGATGATCTGGTAACTCCGTTTCTAGCTCTGCTTTGTCCTTGGAGAGCAGAGTTACCAGGTGGCTTTTAAGAACCAAGCCACAGAGTCACCCCATTGCTTCGCTTCTATAGTCTGTAACTCAGAAAAGTTGGCCCTTTCTGAGAGGAAGCAGTTTAGATTGGGGATTTTGAGAGTGATCTGCTAGACCCTGTCCTCGCTAACTCCCCCACCCTTCAGCTTTCATCCCCTCTGCTGCCCCTGAAATTCTGAGGCTGGTTTTTGCAGAGGATTGCCTGTCATCTTGGATGTGGTGTAGAGAATGGGATTAATGTATTAATGATTTGGATGCATTGTTATTTCCATTCAGATGACATCATTTTTTTTTAAATGTCAAGTCATCTCTATTAATGCAGTATCATTTGGCAGATCCTACAATCTTATATTTTGATAGAGAGGAAAGAAATAATGCTGCTCTTGGTAGAAAAAAATCCTGGAAGAATTTGTAGCAAGATGTCAACAAAATCTTTGGGTTAGGATTAGCAGTAGTTTTTTGTTTTTATAAACTTTTTGGTGTCTGTATTTTACAATTTTTTTTAAGAACACTTTTAAATTTAAGTATTGAATGATAAAGCACTTAAAAGACTCCAGTTCTCAACTCTTGTAAGTAGTTCTTCTCACTTGTTTTGCATCGCTTATTTCATGACTGTGGCATTGCAAGTAGTGATTTCTCTATTGATTTATTCAGTAAATATCAGAGTGCATACTGTGCCTCCGGCACTGTGCTAGGAATCTCTCCCTGCTCAGTGGAGTTTACTGTGAGATTAATGGGAGAGCAATTGTAACTAATCTCATAAACTTGAGGAAACTTAACATGGGCCAAGAATAGAAGGATGCTGTGAACTGGTAAGCAGGACTCGAGGGGGCCTTCCTTCGTCTGGGATCAGAGGACATGCAGGAGCTAAATAAGTGGAAAAGGGAGAGCATTTCTGGCAGAGAGAGTGTTTGGGATTGAAGGAAGATCAGTGTGGTTGGGGCAGAGAGAGACAAATGGGCAGGTTCCAGGGCTGAGGGGGTCCGGCGTTTGCCATAAGAGCAGTGGGACCCAGCTGAAGAGGGCAGCTGAAGAGGGGCCAGTGTGATGAGGGCACATTGAAGCTCATAGCTAGACCTCCTTGGGCCTGAGACCGCAGAGGACTAGAAGATGCACCTGAAGGACGCGAGTGGGAGAGTAGTGAAGCTGTTTCTGAAATGTTGGCATTTTCTGGTGTTCTGTTGGGAGAAAATAAAAAATGACCTGCAGAGCCTTGAATGTGTCAGTTTCCAAGACACAAAAGTGTAATACTCTTACCACTGAATCCAGTTAAGGACTGTCAGCGTGAGTGTGTTAACCTCTGAAAGCATGGGCAACTCAAATACTTGTCTCGAGAACTATCTGGACTTGGGGTGTTTCTGTGCCATCGAATGGAATGGACAGGACTGTTTTCCCTGGGTTTATTTTTTTCCCCCAATAATTGAGATAATTTATGCTCATTGTAGAAAACTAGGAAGGTTATGAAACAGGGGAGTAGGTGAGGTCTTCATGAGCTGTCGTCCTGGGGTAATAGAGCATCGTTGGGATTTCCTTATAATAGTTGTCAGGTTGGGAAGTGCCGCAGAACCAGAAGAACGAGTTGGCAGTGTCATAGTTTGAGGCTTACAGAACTGTGCTGCCAGCTAAATGTGGTTGGTTGTTAGAATGGATGCTCTTGAGTTATATGAACTGTTTCAGGAGGTGAGTTAGTCAGTCTGGCTTCAGATTGCCATTTGTTCAGCTAATGAAACTTACTTCATGTGCCAACTGTGCAAAGCTACATCTTTGTCTTGAATTAGGAAGGCAGTGTGTTAGGAAGGTGGAGGTAAAAGGCAGGGGACCTGAAGAGGTGGCAGTGAGGTGGAAGGTGGTGAGACTGTTATTGGAAACAAGTAGCAGCTGGGGACGCATCTTGCAGACCTGTGGATTTTGGCAAACATGATACAGGACTTTTTAGTCAAGAGGAATGTCAGACTACAGGCTTCTTGCCCCTCCCCTTGCTTTCTAGGCTGTATTTGCGACCTCTTTTTTCGTCTGATGAAAATGTAGGTTAGTCTTTTAGAAGACAAAGAAACTTACTGTAATTGAAAACCTGCAAGTCACCTTAGGAAGTGACGGGGAATCCTCTGGAACACTCCAGGGTATGTGAGAAAGGGTTCTTGCAACTTCAGTGCACTGCACCCACTTTCTCGCTCTCAGTCTTCACAGAGGTACCTGTTTCACAGGTGAGTTTGACAGGGATCTTGCTTTCCTGTTCTGATTCCCAGTTCTTGGATTCCTTATGTGAAAAGTCTGAAGATTTGATATGTGTCCGAGGAAATCTGAGGTAGAATGTGCTGGCTGGGATGGGCTGTACCTGAAAGGGGGCTCTCAACAAAATTGAGGCAGGAGTTTGGAGGGAAGATTTGGTGAGGCTGTAAACTTTGAGGCTGCTTGGCCTCAGGTCCGGCCATAGCTGAGGGTGGGGTAGAGGCCAGAGGCAGAGTCGGAGGCGATGTGGGATTGGAAAGAAGGTCTTCACTTGAGCCTGAAGAATCCTTCAGCTATTCTTCCTGTGTCTCCATCTCTACACTTGACACTACTAGACCTGCCTTGATGGCCAGGTCCTCTGATTTGAACCTTCAGACCTAATTCACCCTAAACGAGGTAATGCCTTTGAGCGCACCCTAGCACTGCTGGGTCACATGCTCATCCAGCTCCTGGGGCCGGGGTGGGCGGGGTTCCGGGCAGCAGGTCCCTGTGGAGGTGTCCTGGGCCAGCCCTGGCGCTGCCTTAGGTTGGGTGTGAGCTCCACCCAGCCTCTTCGTAGTGACTTGACCTTGATGAGCCTCATCCTCTGTTTCCCATTTCTTCTTTAAAACATATTTGTTTTAATTAATTTATTTGGCTGTTACAGGTGTTCGTTGTGGCCTGGCAATTCTTGGGGAACTCTTAGTTTCCTGACTAGGGATCAAGCCCGGGGTCCCTGCGTTCAGAGTCTTAGCCACTGCGCCGCCAGGAAAGTTCCCCGTGTTTCATTTCTGAAAAGGAGGACGTACTGTCTCCCATGATGACTGACTTGGAAGTGAGATAACGCATGCAAAGGGGCCTAGTGCGGCACCTGGTGTGTGCCTGCTCACACACTTGGGGCCGCTGAGTGTGCTGTTGTGGCTGGCATCGACGAGGCAGAGCCGAAAAGCTCCCTGCGCTGCTTCTCCCATGTGGAACACCTCCATGCTTGTGGGACACAAGTCTGTCTGCCCCTGAGAACCGCAGCCTGTCCGCACATTCGAGATGGAAGAAGGTGAAGCACCTACAGTGGGTGACGCTTGTAGGGTCACCTTGCTGGGTTTTCTACATCTGGGACTGGGCCCCAGCCTTTCTAATCACAGACCGAATGTTTCTTCGTCAGCCTTGGCGCCTCCCTGGCAATGCCTGGGTTGGTGATGCCTCATCGGGGCAAAGGGGACACAGCCCCTCTTCCAGACCCTGGGCTTTCTGAACCTCACATTTTGATTTTCAGGGGGCTGCTCTTCCGTTTGTAAGATGTTCGCCAGGCAGATCCTCATGGGGTCCTGCCGTTGAGAACCAAGAGAGGCTTCTGTACTTCCGGCCTTATCACTGAGCGCGCTTTGGCCAGGGATTGGAAGTAGGTTGCTTGTGGTGCTTGCTGCGGCTAATGGGAAGGTTTGGCCTGAACCCCGGCTGTCTTCTGAACTTAGGGTGCTTGGGAATCTGAAGATCTGACAACAACTTACCATTCTTCAGCTGCGGGCAGGTTGCCTGGCCACCTGGCCTCAGCTTCCCCACCTGTAGATGGGCACTGTATCTTTAACCTCATGGGATGGTTGCAAGGACAACTGAGAAATGTTTGAAAAAGTAGTTAGGGGTATCCTAATCCTTAGTCCTCCATTTACTTCTGAGATGCAGCTCCTCCCCTGAGGGAATTCCCTGGTGGTCCAGTGGTTAGGACTCCTGGACTTCCACTGCAGGGAGCATAGGTTCCATCCCTGGTTGGGGAACTAAGATCCAAAAACAAGCCAAAAACCAAAATCCTCCTCTGCCCAGAGGACAATTACAGGAATACCCCCCAAGTTTTACATCTCAGTTATCAAGCACAGTGAAACAGATTGAGGAGCTAGATTTTCTTTATAACAAAATTCTACCACAGCCTAACAATTTGGAGGTCTTTAGAACTCATTGTAAGGAGATCTCACCTAAAAAAGTCAGTCAGGTTGCCCAGAAGGGAATTAAAAAAGCCGTGGGGTCTTAACTCTGCATATAATCCCAATATAACATTTCCTCCAATTCCAATTGTTCTATGCAATTACCCTTTGAGTCAGTGGCTGTTAAACTTGACCCAGCACATTTTTACCTAGGAGGAAGGTTCTCAACAGGACCTTGGAGGTGAGCAGGTTCCCAGGCCAGTTTTTCCTTACTGGAGTTTCCGTTTGTTGGGCTTTTGTGGCAGTGACAACAGCTTTAGTTTTCTTGTGTATTTTGGGTGGGCTCTCACTGCTAGCCAGCCAGTTCTGAAAATTTTGCTGCGGCAACTTTCATTCATCCCTGGAGGGAAGTCCCCCCCGCCCCCCAAGTTGTTCAGCGCTGTAGGGACAGTAGGAGCATGGCAAACAGAATCCTTGGTTTGAAGGTGTTGGTTGCATTGGTTGAGTCACTCCAGACCTGTGATATTCTCAGGGCTTGCTTTTCATTGACAGAACACTTTCACTTCATTTTCTTTTCTTTCCTGTATGATTGTGTGTGTAAAGGCTTAATGCAGTCCTTCAATGGCAAGTGATTTTTTCAGAGGATTCTGGAGTCAGATCCCTCCTTGGGATTCTTTTTCGTGCACTGGGGAGATTTTGAGGGTTTGGTTAGTGTTTTCCTTGCCACTTTTGTTTGATTAGCTGACCTTTTTCAGCAGTTTGTGTGTTGGTCATCTGTCTCCTGCCTCTTTCCCCAAACCTTTTAGGTTTTTGTTGTTGAGGCTTTCTGTCTCTTTCAACCCTACAAGTGACATTTCCTGATACTAAAGTCTGGGGAGAAGGTGGGAGTCTCAGGTGTCAGTAGTAGTTATACCCTGGTCTGCTTTTGAAGTTTGCTTGGTTGAAGATATTAACAGACTTGAGTCTGGATTGAAATGTAATTGCAGCCTACTGTCAATTTCTGTTTGTCAGGAAGAACATTAGAAATGTAACTATTTTTGGTCCTTGGGCAGCAGACAAGTTTAATATTCACCTGGGACTAGCTTCTGTGTGCTGTTTTGCTGAACCCAGCAGGCGGCATACAGTCTTCCAGATGAGTGGGGCGGGGCTTGATGTTACAAACTGGAAACTGAGGCCTGAGAGGGGGAGTGGCCCGCCCTGTGTTGACTTGCAGAAGAGAGAAGGACGCAGAGCTCTATTCCCTCCTGGAACCTCCTGGTCTGATCTGTTATCCTTACTTCTTTATGGCTTGGTTAGTTTCACAGTTTTTGTCTTGTTCTAGGTTTCTCTTCCCTCTATTTGTGTAGTGTAGGTCCACTGGCAGGTTTCCTTCCTCAGGACCTTGTCTTTTGAGGTCATCGCGGCATCTAATGTGAGGATGGGGCAGGACACAGGCAAGAATTCAGGCTGCTTCTGGAGTCTCCGGGCTGCATTTAAAAACCAGCAAACGAAATACACTGTAGCTATGTTTCTTATTCTGGAATTGAGTGGTTGATGGCTTTTAGTTTTAAGAGCATTAAACTGCTTTTCCCTATCTATTAAAAAACAAGAGATGGCACTCATTATTTAGGCATCCTCCATATGAATCATTTTGAGTGACCATTTCAGGATTCAGAAAAGCTGGACATCAGATCCTGTATCAGGCTCTGCTAGTCTAGGGCAGGAGGGATGGTCCCTAACACTCGGGTAAGGGTGAGTCGAGAACAGCACAGGCTGGCTGCTGAAAGCTTTGAGGGAGGTTATTTCTCTTACCCTCTGTATGTAGGGGGAGTCCGCTCTGCCTGTGGAAGTCATCTTTAAGTTGTTTCACAGGTGAACTGGTTACAGGGATTGAATGTGTTCTTGGACGAGAGAAGATTGGGGTAAGGGGTGCTGAGGGGTTCCAGGAGGTACGTTGATGGTTTGGGAATCTTGCCTCAGGATTGGACAGTTGTCCTTTCCTGCTGCTGGTGCCATCAACATGCCCACTCAGCCCCTCAGGGAGGATGGAAGGGGCTCCTCTGAACTTTCCAGAGATAAAATCAGGTGGCTCTGCCGTGACATGCAGCGAAAGTGGAAGGTCCCTGGGAAGGTGCTCTGCATTGGGTGAGCACAGAGAGGCTTGCGCGCACCTTCTTTGAATTTAAGATGGTGGGAGCATGCCCACTTTGTTGCCTCGGTTTACTGCAGAAAGGAGAAGGAAACTTAAATTGTAACCAGCCTTCTGTGAACCATTGTTGGCTGCAGCTTTTTCTTTTTTTAAGTTATTTGTTAAAAAGTTAGCCCATTGGTATTTAAGAGCCTAAGGTACTCTAGTAGGTGACCCCATGGAGTGAAATGCAGTGCAGGCATCTCACTGCTGCACCGTGAGTTGGTGACTCACACTTGGGCACACACACAGGCCACGGCACGCGCTGCGGGCTCTGAGATTCCCTAAGGAGAGACGCTGAGCTGGGTGACAGAGACGCAGAGATGGCCTTGGGCCCAGGTAGCCCCGACCCAGCTCCTCAGCAAGCTGCCCTCACATCACTGAAGTGCGCTGTGCACATATAGTTTTTGTTACGTGTCACGACATGAGAGAGACGGGCGGCCTGATCTGTGCCTGCCATGCACACTCTTCTGAGAAGAGATGGCTTCCTTGGTCTCGGGGGTCTTAACAGCTATTGTGAAGCAGGTTCGTTGTGTGGGCCTGGACTGTTGGAGGGAGTGTTCCCTGCACTGGAGTGTCAGGGAGGGATGGCACTGGCAAATCACTGTCCTGGACCTCGGGGTTTATGGAAAGTCTTAGTGGAAAATAAGTTTGAAAAATGATTATTGTTGATGACCTGAAATGGAGGGCTGTTGACACTTGATACTAAAAGCACGGAGAGCCCTCAGGTTTGTGAGGAGGAAAATGCTGACTTGAATCGGGTAGGGAAGCCAGTGAGGTAAAAGGGCCACTGATAAGAGGCAAGCATGAGCTGACACGGCCTTGAATTTGCCTGATGGGGAGTAAAAAGCAGGGACAGGTGCCAGAGATCCTGTGCGTGAAGATCGGGTAGGGATTAACTGGATACCAGGGACTGAGGACAAGTCATCTGTTCATTCAGCAACTGGGGTCCCTTCTCTGCCTGGCCTGTGCTGTGCCCCTGGGTTCTGGCGATGGGTGAGATGGCTGGCTCCTGTCCTCGGGGGTCTTAACTCTCCGTGGGGAGACAGGGCGCAGTGCTCTGGGAAAGAGGAAGGATGGGCAGGAGCATGTCCAGGTGGTGGCTCCCGAGTGGGGACTGGAAGGTGGCAGAGGCCCTGAGATAGTGGGCCTTAAGTTTTTAGGTTGCTGAGTTTGAGCAGAGGTGGGGTGAGCTGGGTCCTAGAGAAGCGTGGTCTGAGATTGTGTCTCCTTCCTGGGAGAAGCCAGGTGTTGCGAGACAGCTCAGCCTGTGGACCTGGATGGCCGCTCTCTGCTTCACTGGGATTCATAGTGGATTGAGGTGTGGGGGGTCGTGTGTGGTGTCAGGACCCAGGACCCTCATGAACTGAGGGGTGTGTGTCTTTGACCCTTCTCTGGGGGCTGGGTGCAGAACTTGATTTGTCCCTGTGTCTCCTCCTCCCCAAACTAGCAGTGCTTTGTGTTAGATGAAAGTGTGGTAAATAACAGATAAAAGAATAAAATATCTGAGGGACGGTCCCGTATATGAACAGTTTGTCCTGCTCTGTTCCCAAGAGTGAAGTAGTGATGAGTGGATTGAAATTAGGAGGACACGGCCCTTAACTTCGCCTGAGAAAGAGCTTTGTAGTAGTTAAGAGGGACCAAGAAGAGGCTCAGTGTGATTCCTGTGCCCCGGGAGCTGCGTTGGTAATCAGCATTTTCTAAAATCTGAGAATTTTCCAGCTTGAGGCTTTGGACGCTTTTCCAGACAGACTAGAGCGATTAAGACACTTCCCTGAAACATCCACATGAATTTTTCCAACAGCTGCTACTTTCTAGTTTGAAAAGTTACCCTGTTTCATGCATTGCTCGAATGTTTTCAAATCCTAACTCTTTTGGCAGAGTTCAGGGAAGAAGACAGGTGGATGTCCTGCCAAATGACAGTACGGGTTTTGAGAGTAGGGAGGGGTTGTGGACGCAGGAAGGAAGGGGGCCTTGGAGACCTGGCCCTCGGGAAAGAATGACTTGGTTCTGAGAGTGGCATCTGCCTGTTGATGGCCAGGGGTCCCGGTTTTGAGGTTATAGGTGGGAGTGAGTTAGGCTGAGGGCAGCAGACTGGTACCTCGTGTGCAGAGCTGGGTGGGCCAGCATGCTTCCCAGCCTCCAGCCACCTCAGGAAGCCCTCCCTTCAGGGCCTGGGCCGCCCCCAGCTCTATGCTCCGTGGCTGGGGAGACTGCCGAGTCAGAGGCCAGGGGACCTGTCTCTTCCCCCGGTCTGTGTCCGCTCTGTCTCCTGCCTCCTGTGAGCACTTTGCTCTTCCGATGGAAGGAGAGCAGCTCAGTCTGCACGAGTCCTTGCCACGGGCCCCAGGTCTGCTTGGTGGAGTGCTGAGTGTGGTTGGCATATGTGTACGTCTCACACAATGCAAAAGGGTCTTCATTTATATTTATGGCCCAGGCTGGCAGTGTTGGTCAAGTCCTCTTCCCTTAGCTTGTATGTGCCCTGGCGGGTGGGCGCTTAGGAATCTGTGCTTCAGCACCCTCCAGGGTTTTAGTGCCTCTCATAGAAGCTGAAGACACCCTGAATTTGCTGTATGGTTCGTGGAATGGGGGTTTGCACAGCGAGGTTTCCTGAAATTCAGGAAAGGGTTAAGAAGGCAATGGCACCCCACTCCAGTACTCTCGCCTGGAAAATCCCGTGAACGGAGGAGCCTGGTGGGCTGCATCCATGGGGTCGCTAAGAGTCGGGCACGACTGAGCGACTTCCCTTTCACTTTTCACTTTCATGCATTGGAGAGGGAAATGGCAACCCACTCCAGTGTTCTTGCCTGGAGAATCCTGGGGACGGGGGAGCCTGGTGGGCTGCCGTCTGTGGGGTTGCACAGTCAGACACAACTGAGGCGACTTAGCAGCAGTGTGCTCTAATCAGAGGTTGTGCTGACCTTTGCTTTAGGAAGTTCTCCCAGAACCTTGGGAGGGATCCAGCCTTAGGATGGCCTTAGTTAGAGACAGGCTGCCCCACAAGGTGTCATGGTTGAGATTGGAGCCTGGGTCTGGATCCCCATTTAACCCTGTAACCCTGGCCGGTCACCTTGACTTCTCTCAGCCTGTTTTCTCACCTGTCAAGTGTTCCCGTGTGCAGTGTGGGTGGCGGCGGCAGTCCCCCCGTGTGCAGTGTGGGTCGTGTCAGCAGTGCCTGTGTGAAGCATGGGTGGCGTTGGTAGTACCTCATTCTGTGGTTATGAGGATTAGATGAAATCAGGCATGTAAAGTCCTGGCACCACGCCTGGCACCAAGTAAAGAATTTAATAATTGTTAGCCACTGTTACACTTTTCTTTTCCTCCTTTAGTAACAAAATCTCTTGTCAGTGTGCTAAAGGTGATTCTCTGGATGTTCTGGGCTTGGTCAGCAGTGGGCTTTTTTTTCTGCAGCAGTTTGAATTTGTGTGCCCAGCGGTGGCTTTCCCAGTGAAGAGTCAGGCCTTCCGCTTCCCATGCCACCAAAGCTTGATGAGCACTGGAAGGAGTCCTGGACCACGGGGGCCTGCGGAGCCCCTACTTCCAGCAGTCGTGTCACTGGGGTCTTGGGGACAGATCTGCAGTGACTGGGGCCTAGGTCTGTGTGAGGCGGCTGGTGACAGAGCATGGCAGTGGGGTGGGCCGCGGAGGAGGCCAGAGGGGGTCCTGCAAGGCGCGCCCAGTAAAGGTGAGGTGACTGGACACCTCACTCTGGCCTCCCTGGCACTCCTCCTCCTCCCTCTTCACCCCTTTTGGTCTGGGAGGGCTGGTGACCTGGGCTCGAAGTGACTTCCCAGAGGATTTCTTGCTTGAGTTGGGTTATGTTGGAACTGTGCCACTGGGACGAGATGGACTTTGTGGGCTACTTGGGGGCACTTAGCACCGTGTTGCTCTGGAATGTGTGGTCTGCGCTCTCAACAACTGACAGCTTCGAAGTGCACCTTTGCCTGGAAGATAAAATGTGTGCTGGCTGGTGTGTGCCCACGTGCTCATGCGCCTGTGTGGTGGCCCTGTGTGTGCTGTGTGTGCCTGCTGGGATGTGGACTTGGTGTGGCAGAGTCCTGCCTTTTGTGGGGTCCCTGGCTTCCGCTGGGGTGAGTTTCAGGTATAGGCAGAGTCCCCCTGAGGGCACACCCCACAGGTTTCCTCGGACTTCTTATCTCAAGGCAGAGATTCACATGGCATTTGCATTGTACCCCACAGCCCATCAGTTGGTACTACAGTCTACCACCAAGGAGAACTCCGATTTGCAGCAAAGGGCAAAGCAAAGCATATTTCAAAATTCTGGTCTCACCTCCGCGCCCCTGGAGGCAGGCCCTCCTCGGAAGCCCTGGTGGGGCGGGCTTGGTCCCGCTGCCTCTCCCGGAGCCGCGTCTCCAGGCGTGCGAGTACCTAGTGCAGCTCCTTCTGTCTGCTCCCCAGATGCTGGCTTCTTGGCCGAGGGGAGCAGGACTCTTTCCAGCCAGCAAGGCACTTCCTCTCCCCACTGGCCCCTCTGTGAGGAGCAACACTGACGGCCCACGGAAGCTGGTGTTGCCCACCCTCCCTCTTGTCCGCCTCCTCTAAGACCTTAGGGAGGCTCTGCTTCTCCATCTTGGGCTGAGTTTACCCTGTAAGGGCTGGGGGGAGTAGACAGTTGGATGGCTCCCTGAAACACCCTCTCTTAGGAACCCTTCTGATCCTGGTGTTCTCTGATCATACCTCTGTTGTTGGGTACATTGTCAGGAAGATGCGGTGTACGCTCCTGTCACTTCTCGGTTTATTTCTAATCGGCTTGTGTAGTGCAGGCTTGTGTGTAGGGCTTGCCTGGTGGCTCAGATGGTAAAGAATCTGCACGCAATGCAGGAGACCTGGGTTTGATCCTTGGGTTGGGAAAGTCCCCTGGAGGAGGGCATGGCAACCTCCTCTAGTATTCTTGCCTGGAAAATCCCATGAGCAGAGGAGCCTGGTGAGCTGTAGTCCGTGGGGTTGCAGAGTCAGACACGACTGAGCGAGTGAGCACAGCGCGGTGCAGGCCGCAGTTTACTGAGGGATGTTGCCATTGTGGTGTCTTTTTTGAAACTTTGCAGCGTTTTAATCAGTCGTGCAATTTAAAAGAATAATTTTTCAAAAAAAAAAAAAAGAATAATTTTTCTTTATGGCTGCGCTGTTTGTTGATGTGTGTGAGTCTTCTCTAGTTGTGGCAAGTGGGCGCTGCTCTCTAGTTGTGATGCTTGAGCTTCTTGTGGTGGGTTCTCTTGTTGTGGAGTGTGGGCTAAGTAGATACGGCACATGGGCTTAGTTGCTCCGTGGTATACGGGGTCTTCCTAGACCAGGGATCGAACCCATGTCTCCTGCATTGGCAGGTGGATTCTTTACCCCTGAGCCACCAGGGAAGCCCTTGCCAGTATTTTTTTGGGCAGTTTATTTGGAGAGTGGAGGGAAGGACTGAGTGATAGTGAAGCATCTCAGGGACATGGGCCCGGTCTGAGAAGCAAGTTTCTAGAACCATACTTGTAGCTGGGTGTATACCAGCCCCATGGGATTTGTTCTGTACACAGGCCTCAAAATGTTAGAATGATCTGTTATTCTGCCTCGAAGAGGCATTGTGTTGAGTGAAGGAAACCAGACAATAAAGGACAAAGACTGCATGATTTCTGCTTAAATGAGATGCCTGGAGTAGTCAAATGCATAGAAACAGAAAGTAGGAGGGTGGGCGCCTGGCTAGGGGTGTGGGGGAGGGAAGAATGGGGGATCAGTGTGTCAGGGGGACAGTTTCAGTTTTGCCAGGTGAAGGGGTTCTGGAGATGGGTGGTGCTGACGGCTGTACAGCAGTATGAGTGTACGTAATGCCGCTAAACTGGACCCTGAAAATGACTAAGACCAAGAAAATGACTCAGTCAGTAAATGTTATGTATATTTTATTAATACCACATTGAGGAAGAAAAACAAAAGGGAACCTTTGTGAATTTAGAAATATCCTGCATCTTTATGAGAGCATGCATTTTTAGCCTCCAATGTTAGCTTAGAGAGAAATGAACAAAGACACTCACAGTTTGATGGTCTACCTTCTGTCAGATACTAGGGGCTTTTTGACACAAAAAGATAGGCATAGTTCTAGAAGGCTCATTGTGACATCATCTTGGGGTTCTGATTCCGTGGGTGTTCTTTGGTTCCTAGGAGGGTGGGGCCTGGAGGCGCTTCCTCCCCTCGGTAGCGTGGCACAGGCCTGGAGTCTGCAGGAGGCCTGGGGGAGCAGTGTCCTGGACACCTGAGGTCTCCTCCCAGTGCCTGAAGAGACTGCCGGTACCCCTTGTTTCCCTGTGGCCCTTTGTCAGAGAATCCCCTTAGGGTGGCACATACTCACGGGTGTGCACAGAAGGGGGGACTCCGGTTCGTAGGTCCTCGCTACTAACACCAAAGCTATTTACGCTTTTGTTCTGACATTTTCTTCAAGGTGTCCTTGCATAACGTAACACACTAACACTAAACCCTTCAAACACTTACCAAAGTCTCAGGTCTGTCTAGAGGTGGACATTTGATTCCTGTGCGTTTTAAATATGGAGGGAGGTGGTTTCTCTGACGTTTTGAATCCACCTGCAAGGTGGATTGCTTGGGCAGCTGTTAGGGAGTGAGCGTGAAGACACTGAAAGCAGCCTCATTATAAGGAGGCTTAGGATTTTGAGGAACAACAGTAATCATAGGCAAAGAAAGAACTAGTTGCTGCTGTTGGAGAGCCTGCCTGGAGCCAGGCTTTGTCGCTTGGTCCTCAGAGTGATCTTGAGTCCTGAGGGGCTAAGCGGGCCCCCAGGGGCACAATTGGATTTGGCCCCAGAGTGTTTGAATTGTCAGGAGGGTCGTGGCAGAGCAGTTGGGTGTCTGTGACTCATCGGGAGGACTGTGTCCATCATCCTCAGGATGGGCTGGTGGTGTGAAAGGGAGTGATATCCAGAATGCTTAGGAGAGGAGGGGGAGGTGGAGTTAGGTCTTCAGGAGGGCATGGGTCTGTTGGAAGGATTGTTGATGGTATTTTTTCGGAAGGGATGCAAAAGGAGAAGGGGGCGGCCGAGGGTGAGATGGTTAGATGGTATCATTGACACAATGGCCGTGAGTTTGAGCAAACTCCGGGAGATGGTGGACAGAGGAACCTGCCGTGCCGCAGTCCATGGGGTTGCAGAGAATTGGACGTTGACTGAGTGACTGAAAAACTACAACAAAATAGAATTTTGGCCATTGGAAAGAGGGAGGGGAGTAGTTCAGGGTGTTGGTGAATGGGTACTGGGGTAGCTCTCGCTTCTCAGCAGTGATAGAGAGGCGCTTCTGGACACAAGGCCATTGAGGACTGTGGGAGTCTCCAAGCACCTTTCTCCAAATGGCCGTGTGAGGGAGTCAGGGGAGCCCCTCCCCTGAGAAGCCCTGGGCCCCCAGGGGCTGTGGCGATGCTGTGGCCTTGCCTGTCTCCATGTGTCGTTTATTCCTAATGTTATTTATATTGTTATGTTTTCCCATCAAGTTGCTGGTGAAAACAGGCTTCCCAAGTGGCTCAGCGGTAAAGAATCTGCCTGCCAATCCAGGAGACATAGAGACGTGGGCTTGATCCCTGGGCTGAGAAGATCCCCTGGAGGAGGAAATGGCTGCCCAGTCCAGTATTCTCGCCAAGGGGTCACGAAGAGCTGGACTCGACCTGGCGACTGAGCACAGTGGTGGGAGCACGGTGGCTGGGCGTTGATAACTGGCAGAGCACGCCGCGTTGTCATTTCTTCTCCATTCCTTGTTGGGCCTTGGATGAGATGAGGAAGAGCCCTTTCTCCTGTGGCACATGGAGTGTTTGGGGGAGAGAACCGAGTGGGATGCTTGTCAGATGTCAAGATCAGCCGTGCCAAGTGATGGGGTTTTAACCCTTGGGGATGAAAGGGAGAGGGTTTCTGAGTAATGCATGTTTTGAGTCTGACAGATGAGTAGGGGGAAGGAAGTACTTTCGTAGGAGTGAGAATAGCATGTGCAAAGGCCGGGTCGTAGAGGAAGGCAGATATGGTGGGTAAAGGAAACCAGCCCGGTGTGGCTGGAGGCAGGAGTATGGTGTGTGTGCCCATACATGCGTGCGTGCCTACACATACATGCATGCCAGATGACGTCCTGGGGTCGCCTGCCAAGAGGCGGGGTCCTAAAGGCTGTGGTGAGGTGTTGGGAGCTTGAAGGAGCTTCAGGAAGGGACGGTGTGGGGACACAGTCCGTCTCTCGGTGAGGCCATGGTTACTGTGGCTGAGTGGGACAGGCAGGGGCCCTTCAGGGGCCTGGGGGCCATGTACTGCCTGTTAGCCCCGTGGGTGCTCTGGCTTGACACTGGAGGCCGGCCAGCTCTGGTTGCCAAGGATAGGCTTGTGCAGCTGGCCTCACTGTCGGCTCCGTGGCCCTCTTGGGGCTGCGTCTCCCTCTCCAGCTGCCTAGTCATGCTCCCCCGGCCTCTGGGGGTGCAGGGTTAGTGAGGCTCTGGGCCTGGGGGAGCAGGCACTGCTCGGTCCTGGGGGATGCGGAGCCAGAGCACACCCTCGCTGCGTCTGCGCTCCGATTTCGTCTCAGGCAGGCAGCTCTGACTGGGTCTCCTCTGTTCCGGGAATGCTGGGCGGAGCCCGCCAGCTCAGTCTTGTTGGCTTTGGGGGCCATGTTGTCTTGTCACTACTGCTCGGCTCTGCCCTGTGGCTGAGAGCAGCCCTAGACAGGCTGACCTCGGGCGGACGTGGCGGTGTCCTAGGAAACCCATTTCCTAGAGCAGGCCCAGGTAGGAGTTTGCGATCCCTGGATTAGGGAATTGACTCTGAGCCAAGTTAATCTTTCCTGAGCCAGCCAGCACATGTTGGAGCAGTGGGACCTTTGGGCTTCCTTGGGGTAATCCACTGTTGGCCTGCCTCAGTTTCTCCCTTTCTCATAGGGCTGGCTGGGGATTTCGTCTCCTTGACAAATAGCAGTGTAGTTGCTTCGATTGTTGGCAGAAGGGTCTAGGGTAACCCCTTGTTTCTGGAGGGGGTGCCCCTTGTGTCTAATAAGTGGACTTTGTGGACCTAGGAGTGGGAGAAGGTGAATGGGATTGTTGGGTTTCACGTTGGCGGTTGTTTGGGTTTAATACCATGTCCTTGGGTCTGGGTTGGAGCTAGGGTGGTTAAATATTTGGATGCAGAGAAGAATTTTAGAGACAGCACAAGTGTTTGAGTACAGACAGTGCTGAGGAGAAGGCAATGGCACCCCACTCCAGTATTCTTGCCTGGTAAATCCCATGGGTGGAGGAGCCTGGTAGGCTGCAGTCCATGGGGTCATGAAGAGTCGGACACGACTGAGCAACTTCACTTTTCACTTTCACACATTGAGAAGGAAATGGCAACCCACTCCAGTGTTCTTGCCTGGAGAATCCCAGGGACGGGGGAGCCTGGTGGGCTGCCGTTGATGGGGTCTCAGAGAGTCGGACACGACTGAAGCGACTTAGCAGCAGCAGCAGTGCTGAAGAGGAGACCAGAGGCATGCGGCTTCCGTAGGGCCAGGCCTCGGAAGGGATGGTGTGGTCCTCGGGGGAGCCCCTCAGAGAGCCCAGGCTTCCCCATCAGGTGCCCTTGGCCCCTGAGGGCTGGCCATGGGCACTGCAGCTTCAGTGTCTCTGAGGAACACTGGAGCTCCCCAGACAGTAGCCAGTGTCTGGCCGCGGCCTCCTCACCTCAATTTAAGAGGCGCGGACCTCACTTACCTGAGCTGGAAAGGATGAAATGGCAACAGTGGACTTCTGTTCCCCGAAGCGCAGTGGCTTGATTTCATGTAAATCACCAGTCACTGCCTCCTCACCAAGTGTGGTCTCCCTCAGACTGGGAAGCCGTTGTTTGGGTAGGTTGAAGATTTGGGGTGTTGAGTGTGTTTGCATGTTAAGTGGAGTACCCAGGTGCAGGGTCAAAGCCAAACCATAATGATTTATTAAGGGAGCGGAAGAGTCTCTTATGAGTTGGTAATTGTGTGCTTAAGGGTTACTCGATACTGTTTTAAATGTATGGGTTGGAAATAAAAATAGTAAAGACTCTCTAAACCTTGGCCACTGTAGGGTGGATGGCACTGCAGCCCAGATGATGTATCAGTGAAGAGCGATGACAGTTTCTTTTAGAGAGGTGCTCCCAGTTCTCTTGGTGCTAACGGGTCTCTGCTTGGTTTCTGCTCCTTCCTGAATTTTGCACTAATTGTATCAAAGGGTGGTTGCTTATCAACTCCTCAGGTTGATTCTTTCTCCCTTAGTGTTAAACCATCTCTGCTCATTCATTCCATAAACATTTATTGAGCGCCAGACATGTTGTAGGTGCTTGAAATCAGGCCCCAGGCAGATACCCCTTTCCTTGTGGCATCTTTGTTCTTCCTGGGTGAGAAAGTCCATAGACATGGTAACTATGTTGTGTGGAGTTTGAGGAGGGTTTGGGGTGCGGGAGAGAAGGGGCAGAGTGAGCAGGGTGGGCCTCTTTGAGGGAGACATTTGAGCAGTGATTTGGGGGTAAAGGGAGGAGTCAGCCCTCGGAGGGAGAGTGCTTGAGGCAGAGAGAGCAGCCAGCTCAAATGGTCTAGCGACTACAGTTGGGACCGACTGTGTACAGACATTCTGAGAAATCGTGTGAAGCTGAATATGGACTGGGCATTTGTTGACATTTAGGGCTTATTGCATGGTAGTTATGTCTTCAAAGGTCATTTTCAATTTGGGCTGCAAACTGAAGAACTGATTGTTTAAAATGATAGCGTTATCTGGGATTTTGTTGAAGACCTTAAAGGACCCCAAGGCGGAAGGGTGCATGGTGTGTTGGAGGCCAGCATGACTGGGAGGTGGGGTGAACATGCCTCTGGGATCAGGAGAGGACAGGACTTCACTCTGAGTGGGAAAGCAGGGCCTTTGGAGGGTTTTGAGCTGAGGAGTGAAAGCAGGAGGTCCAGTTTGCAGACTTCCACCCTGTTACGGGAGGATGGTATGGCCAGTGGAGGTGTGAGAGGTGGTTGAACCCCACATGTGTTTGACAGCAAAATCACTAGGATTTCCTGCGGGACTGGATGATGGGTAAACCGATTAAGAAGGTAATGCCAGATTTCAATCTGAGCATCTTGAAAGACTGAATTTGCTGTGAGCTGAAGTGGGGAATGACAATATGTGGTCCACTGGAGAAGGGAAGGGCAAACCACTTTAGTATTCTTGCCTTGAGAACCCCATGAACAATATGAAAAGGCAAAATGATAGGATACTGAAAGAGGAACTCCCCAGGTCGATAGGTGCCCAACATGCTACTGGAGATCAGTGGAGAAATAACTCCAGAAAGAATGAAGGGATGGAGCCAAAGCAAAAACAACACCCAGCTGTGGATGTGACTGGTGATAGAAGCAAGATCCGATGCTGTAAAGAGCAGTATTGCATAGGAACCTGGAATGTCAGGTCCATGAATCAAGGCAAATTGGAAGTGGTCAAACAGGAGATGGCAAGAGTGAATGTTGACATTCTAGGAATCAGCGAACTAAAATGGACTGGAATGGGTGAATTTAACTCAGATGACCATTATATCTACGACTGCAGTCAGGAATCCCTGAGAAGAAGTGGAGTAGCCATCATGGTCAACAAAAGAGTCTGAAATGCAGCACTTGGATGCAATTTCAAAAACGACAGAATGATCTCTGTTCATTTCCAAGGCAAACCATTCAATATCATGGTGATGCAAGCCTATGCCCCGACCAGTAACGCTGAAGAAGCTGAAGTTGAACGGTTCTATGAAGACCTCCAAGACCTTTTAGAACTAACACCCAAAGAAGATGTCCTTTTCATTATAGGGGACTGGAATGCAAAAGGAGGAAGTCAAGAAACACCTGGAGTAGCAGGCAAATTTGGCCTTGGAATGTGGAATGAAGCAGGGCAAAGACTGATAAGAGTTTTGCCAAGAAAATGCACTGGTCATAGCAAACACCCTCTTCCAACAACACGAGAAGATTCTACACATGGACATCACCAGATGGTCAACACCGAAATAGATTGATTATATCCTTTGCAGCCAAAACTTCCCTGGTGGCTCAGACAGTAAAGCGTCTGTCTACAATGCAGAAGACCTAGGTTCGAGCCCTGGGTTGGGAAGATCCCCTGGAGAAGGCAGTGGCACCCCACTCCAGTAGTATTGCCTGGAAAATCTGATGGACAGAGGAGCCTGGTAGGCTACAGTCTATGGGGTCGCAAAGAGTCGGACACTACTGAGCAACTTCACTTCACTTTTGCAGCCAAAGATGGAGAAGCTCTATACAGTCAGCAAAAACAAGACCAGGAGCTGACTGTGGCTCAGATCATGAACTCCTTTTTGCCAAATCCAGACTTAAATTGAAGAAAGTACGGAAAACCACTAGACCATTCAGGTAAGACCTAAATCAAATCCCTTATGATTATACAGGGGAAGTGAGAAATAGATTTAAGGGCCTAGATCTGATAGATAGAGTGCCTGATGAACTATGGATGGAGGTTCATGACATTGTACAGGAGACAGGGATCAAGAGCATCTCCATGGAAAAGAAATGCAAAAAAGCAAAATGGCTGTCTTGGGAGGCCTTAAAAATAGTTGTGAAAAGGAGAAAGAAAGATATAAGCATCTGAATGCAGAGTTCCAAAGAATAGCAAGGAGAGATAAGAAAGCCTTCCTCAGCGATCAATGCAAAGAAATAGAGGAAAAGAACAGAATGGGAACGACTACAGATCTCTTCAAGAAAATTAGAGATACCACGGGAACATTTCATGCAAAGATGGGCTTGATAAAGGACAGAAATGGTCTGGACCTAACAGAAGCAGAAGATATTAAGAAGAAATGGCGAGAATACGCAGAACTATACAAAAAAGATCTTCACGACCAAGATAATCACGATGGTGTGATGACTCACCTAGAGCCAGACATCCTGGAATGTGAAGTCAAGTGGGCCTTAGAAAGCATCACTACGAACAAAGCTAGTGGAGGTGATGGAATTCCAGTTGAGCTATTTCAAATCCTGAAAGATGATGCTGTGAAAGTGCTGCACTCAATATGCCAGCACATTTGGAAAACTCAGCAGTGGCCACAGGACTGGAAAAGGCCAGTTTTCATTCCAATCCCAAAGAAAGGCAATGCCAAAGAATGCTCAAACTACCACACAATGGCACTCATCTCACATGCTAGTAAAGTAATGCTCAAAATTCTGCAAGCCAGGCTTCAGCAATACGTGAACCGTGAACTCCCAGATATTCAAGCTGGTTTTAGAAAAGGCAGAGGGACCAGAGATCAAATTGCCAACATCCACTGGATCATGGAAAAGCAAGAGAGTTCCAGAAAACATCTATTTCTGTTTTATTGACTCTGCCAAAGCCTTTGACTGTGTGGATCACAATAAACTGTGGAAAATTCTGAAAGAGATGGGAATACCAGACCACCTGACCTGCCTCTTGAGAAACCTGTATGCAGGTCAGGAAACAACAGTTAGAACTGGACATGGAACAACAGACTGGTTCCAAATAGGAAAAGGAGTACGTCAAGGCTGTGTATTGTCACCCTGCTTATTTGACTTATATGCAGAGTACATCATGAGAAACGCTGGACTGGAAGAAACACAAGCTGGAATCAAGATTGCCCGGAGAAATATCAATAACCTCAGATATGCAGATGACACCACCCTTATGGCAGAAAGTGAAGAGGAACTAAAAGCCTCTTGATGAAAGTGAAAGAGGAGAGTGAAAAGTTGGCTTAAAGCTCAACATTCAGAAAACGAAGATCATGGCATCTGGTCCCATCACTTCATGGGAAATAGATGGGGAAACAGTGGAAACAGTGTCAGACTTTATTTTTTTTGGCTCCAAAATCACTGCAGCCATGAAATTAAAAGACGCTTACTCCTTGAAAGGAAAGTTATGACCAATCTAGATAGTATATTCAAAAGCAGAGATATTACTTTGCCAACAAAGGGCCGTCTAGTCAAGGCTATGATTTTCCAGTGGTCACGTATGGATGTGAGAGTTGGACTGTGGAGAAAGCTGAGTGCCGAAGAATTGATGCTTTTGAACTGTGGTGTTGGAGAAGACTCTTGAGAGTCCCTTGGACTGCAAGGAGATCCAACCAGTCCATTCTGAAGGAGATCAGTCCTGGGTGTTCACTGGAAGGACTGATGCTGAAACTCCAATACTTTGGTCACCTCATGCAAAGAGTTGACTCATTGGAAAAGACCCTGATGCTGGGAGGGCCTGGGGGTAGGAGGAGAAGGGGACGACCGAGGATGGGGTGGCTGGATGGCATCACCGACTCGATAGACATGAGTTTGGGTAAACTCCTGGAGTTGGTGATGGACAGGGCGGCCTGGCGTGCTGCGATTCATGGGGTCGCAAAGGGCCGGACACGACTGAGCAATTGAACTGAAAGTGGGGAAGGTTGTGGTTCAGGGTGAAAGTCTGAGGTAACCTAAAACTCCTTATATGTTACATGATGTCCCATTATGCACTGTATGCATTATTATAGCAGATTAAGGTGACTTGGCATTAACCCCTTAGGAGAATGTCTAGTGTGTCTTGTGGTTTCCAAGTTAGAGTACTTGGTGTTGCAAGTCATCTGTCCGCAGGAGCACGGCTGTGTTCTGTTCGTTTGTCTGCTCCTCTGCTTTTCCGTGCATGTCGCACTCTTGGTTACATACTTGATGGTGTGTCTCCAGATTTGTTTCTCTTTCAGTGTTTCATTATTCTAGGTCTTTTGCATTTCCATATAAATTTTGTAATCAGTCTGGTTTTTTTTTTCCCCCCAGCAAAACTTGCTGGCAAATTTTTGATTGGGGCTTTGCATCAATTTAGGGGAGAACTGACAACTTTCTGATCCATGGAAATGTCATCTCTCTGTTTGGGTTTTCTCTCACTAATCTTGGTGATATCTTACTGTAATTCAGGTTACAGGTCTTGTCCATGTTTTTAAAAATCAGGTTTACCCTTGGGTATTTTACATTTATGCTGTATTAATCATTACTATTTTTTAGAGCTTTGAGTTTGTTTTTTTTCCCCAAAGCTTTATTACCTCGTTTCGCCTGTGGTGGATCTTCGTTGCTGTGCACAGGCTTTTCTCCGGTCGTGAGCAGGGACTCCTCTCAGCTGTGATGCGCAGGCTTTTTCCTGTGCTTACTCTTGTTTCAGAGCATGGGCTCTAGGCTTGCAGGCTTCAGTAGTTGTGGTGCTCGGGCTTAGTTGCTCCTCGGCGTGTGGGATCTTCCTGGACCAGGGATTGAACTTGTGTCCCCTGAATTGGGCGAATTCTTAACCATTGGCCCTCGAGGGCAGTCCGAGCCTTGGGCTTTAAGAAACTATTTACTTATTTGGCTGTTCAGGGTCTTAGTTGTGGCATGTGAGATCTAATTCCCTGACCAGGGGTTAAACTTGGTCCCTAAGAGCAGGGAATCTTAGCCACTGGACCACCACAGAAGTTCTGAATTTTGATTGTTTGTTGCCATTGTGTGGAAATACCTCTGACTTTTGTATATTTGCCATGATCCTGAAGAGAGCAGGTGCTTGGAAAGCGCAGGACTACTCCTTCTGAGGCGCAGGACTACTCCTTCTGAGGTTTCCCTCTCTGAGGCAGAGAAAGGTGTTGGCTCCAGGGAATTAATGGCATCTGCTGCCTTTCCCAGCTGAGTAGGGTCTAAAAAAGTGACAGGAAGGGCCCCTCTCCCTAGGAGCTAGCCCTAGTGGTGGCTGCAGCCAGCGCTGGGCCTCACTGAGGAGGGCTCTGTGTGCTCCTTGGTGCCCAAAGATCTTTCCACAGATAGCTTTCCATATGATATTTGCTTATTTTGCAAGTTCTCCTGTGGGAGTGTTTCTCGACATCCATGATTCATCCATCTGTGAATTGCTGGGAACCCAGTTTAAATATAAAGATTTCATACCAGAGCAAGCTCCTGGTAGTCCTGTGGGTGCAAAGAATGACAGCAGAGGTGATATTGACAATATTTGGCAAGCTACAACTGACAACTGCCTGGGAGGCTGAGATTTGGCTGGTTCACTGGCTTGAGTATGCCCATTGCACTGGACATCTAACCTCACAAAGGAGGGAAAGTCACGCTGTCTCTGTGACCCTGGGAGAGTTCCTGAACGTTCTTGAGCCTTAGTTTTCCTGTCTGTAAAACAAGGCAGCCCCTTTTTGCCTGGGCCATGTAAGCCTTTTGGAGCTGATCCCTGGGTGAAACTTCCAGTTGCCCTGTGGCAGTGAGGCCACTTCCATGTCGGAGATGAAGTTTATCCATCCTTGGGCACCTCATGTCCCCAGCTTCATGAGGGCAAACTTTACCCTGACTGTAATAGTGGGTGGTTTTCTTGGGGTCTGTGTTTGGGTGTGGGGACTGGAGAGGGGAGGGGTCACCTCGGAAGAGGGAGATGTGGTGACCTTGGACAAGTTCCTGGACATCAGACATGTCAGATCCCTTACCTGTCAAATGGGAATGATTTTGTAACTTAACCCTGAGACTGTCCTGGGGATTCAGAGAGGTTACTGAATTTTAACGTAAAACCTGGAACTCACTGCTAAACACGTATTAAACGCTAGTGTGGCTGTTTTTGCTGTAATGTCATTCCTGTTATGATCACAGCCTTGAACCGTTTTCTGTGCGCTCAGTATGTTGGCTTGTGGTCGTCTTTGTCTGTATTGTTTAAGATGGGATCTTCCGTGTCTGAGGTCTTCGTGTTTACTGGTTAGTGCACCATATTGGGTCATACGGTCAGAGACTGATAGAAATTGACTTCCTCAGCTTGCCCTCCTGTGGAGGGGTGCATCACAGAGCTCTGGCTGAAATCTAGAATTACGCTGTGTAATTCCAGGGATTGGAGACATTTAAAATTGTCAGTATGTACCAGTAACTTTTTTGGGAAACTCAGTGTTTCTTCTCTGTTCTTTGTTTTAGGTTGGCCAGCACGTTGACAGAAGTTGCCTTTTGACATAGCTCCCACCATGGCCGGCTGGTAGGACCACCGTCCCATGCCCAGAAGCCAGGTGAGTGCGAGGTATCTAGTATCTGCGGAATGGAGGCACTGACTTACTTACCCAGTAGGCCTCATTCAGGTCCTTGGACATTGAAACAGCACTGCTTCGGAAGCTGATGGCCACCTCCTAGCGAGGGAAGAAGGCCAGCACCTCTAGTTTTGCACACTGGGTGATCTCCTCAGGGCTGCCCAGGCCCTGCCTTCTCCAGATGGCCTTTCGCTCTCTTATGTCTCACAGGTCACTTGTTTGAAAAACCCAGGTCCCAGGAGAATGAGCTGTCCTCTGTGAGGATCAGGGGCAGAGGATAATCCTGGCCAGGTGGCCTTTGCCCTCTGGCCATTCCTGTGGTTTCCCAATGCGACAGAAACGATTAGAGTTTGTCCTTAACCATCCGTGCTTGGAGCGCATTGACCTTACCGCACTCTGTGCCTGTGGGGAAGCTGAGCCATCCCCCCACTGCTTTGGGGTCTCAGGTGGAGACTGTCCAGGGCTTTTAGGACCCAACAGGACCGAGCCCAGAACCAGGTGGTATTTTGTCTGTTACTATCAGGGCCTGGCTAGTGATGTTTTGGGCCGGGCCTACCTAACTGGAGAAGGTAGGACTGAGAGACGTCTTAGAAGATGACACCTTGGAGACCTCCTCCTGGGTCTTGTAGGCCAGCCGGCCAGTGACTTCCAAGGGGTGTATGCCCTTGAAACAGTGGGACAACTGCATGGGGCGAGAGCTGGCTACAGGGACTCCCCTGCTGGGCTGAGCAAGGTATGTGACAAGGGTTGGCTGTCAGTTTGTGAGGTTTCAGCTCTTACTACATAGAGCAACAAAGTATGGGAATGGTCAGGTAATCCTGGGGTCAAGAAAAGATTTCCAGAATGTTTCCCCAGCAAAATAAATTTTACTGGTGTTTAAAATTTTTTAATTGAGATAATTTGTATACCATATAATTCACCCATTTATAGTATACAATTCTAGGCTGATTTTTTTGTGTGTTCAAGAGTTGTGCAGATGTCACCTCTGTGTAGTTATGGAACACTTTCATCACCCCCCAAAAAGCCCCATACCTATTAGCAGTCCATCGCCAATCCCTCTTCCTCAGCCCCCAGCAGCCACTCCTCTACTTTATATCTCTGAGTTTGCCTGTTCTGGACATTTCTTATCAGTGGAATCATTCAGTGTGACCTGCATCATTTTACACCCCCACCCGACCCCTGGCCCTACCCAGGGACCCTAGAGCTCTGGTGAAAATGTCTCAGGGTCTGTGCCGGTTTGTTAGAGCTAGTTGAGGATCATTGGTGTTAATGGTGCTCGTTGCCTGGTGCTGGTGGCAGCATGCAGTAGGCCAGCCACCTAGAAAGTGGGTTTGGCCCGTGGTTGTCAGCAGGCTTTCTTTGAACGTTAGCATTTAAAATTCATGGTAGTTTATGTCTAGAAAAGGTCTCATTGCAGCCCAGGGTGGGGAGAGCGACCATCACTTGTCTAGTAGCCCAGGGCATTGTCTGAAGGCAGAGGGCTGGCTCAGGATTCTTTGAGGCGCTGGATGACCTCGTATCTGTCTGGCCCTTTGTTTTATTTTGTTTTAAATTTTGACCACAGTTCGGCGTGTAGGATCTTGGTTCGCTGACCAGGGGTGGAACCTGCACGCTCTGCAGTGCGAGTACACAGTCTTAAACACTGGGCTGCCAGGAAAATCCCTGCCTGGCCCCTTGTTTCTGGGAAGTACATGGTCCGAGCAGTAAGTTTTGGTGAGAGAATGAATGAAAGAAAACTCCTCCTTTCCTATCACAAGGCCAGCAAGGAAGAGATAGCCATGGCATTAGAAAGCAGTCAGTTTGGGGGTCCGGGAGGGAAGTTCTGGAAGCCACCTCAGGTGTTCCCTGAGGTCCTGCCTCTCTGTACCTGCTGTGTGAAGGGCTTGATGGGAAAATATGGTCTGCAGATGGCGGTGGCCGGTGATGGTCAATGTCAAACAGGCAAAAGCACCCTTGAGCAATTATTTTTTAAAAATGTGTAAGTACGTCAGCTTGTGTACTTTTGGTCGTGGGTGTAAGTCAGCCGAGCAGATTGATTGATTGATTGTTCCACTTTCCATTGAACCGTGGCCTGTGGTCAGCTGGGGTCTCCTCATTCCTGCTGCCCAGAACTCAGTGGGCATGGAGAAAGAGCAAGGCGGGAGAGGGGCCGCGTCCTGGAGAGCCTTCCGACACGCACACAGCTGGCACACGATGCCCCGCGTTGTATGTGGTTGTCAGTGTGCATACTGAGGGTCAGTCTGCTTGCCTGGGCTGACGGAATTGACGTCTACCCTTGAATTTTGCCCGTCAGGTGTCTTGTTCGTTCAGCAGCTGTAGACGCTGCTCGCGTGCTCAGAGACTGGCCTTGTGCTTGGTGTTAAGGACCAAAACGGGTATGACTTGTATAAAAACAAACAGGGAAAAGCAAATGCAGATGACCCTTAAGCAAGGCAGGAAAGAGACTCAAGTCTTTCCCAGTACTAAGAATAGTGCTCACTGGAGCTTCCCTAAGACATTTCTGACCCTTAGTCTCGAAAGGTGGACCCTGTTCTCTTGGTGGGAACCGTGCACCCCCGTATGTTGCTTTGGGAGGTTCGCAACACCTCAGAGAGGGATTTGCTTACCCTTTGCTCCAGTGAGTTCACTTCTCAAAAAGGATCTTGAAGATGCTGTCAAAAGTACGGATTGTGTCTGGGCTGTTCTCTACAACATTCTGAAGTAGCAAACTGGAACTAACCTAGCTGTTGTCAGTTGGGGCCCAGACTGATGGGGCTTGATCTGCCAGTGGGGTGGAGCTGAGCCCCTGAGTGAAAGAAAGGGTGGCTTCGTGTCATGGTGATGGGATTTCTAGGGTGAATTAAGCAGAAACAATAACAAACTGAAGGGTAGATGCGTTGTGCTCACTTTCATCCCCCATGATAAAAGGTTAGGGGTGGGATGGAGACGTAATGTGTATTTGTTCTTGTTTGGGGTTTTAGAATGGATGCACAATCCGTAACTGAACTGCATGGTCACCTCCAGAGGCGTGATGAAAAGAGGATAGGATTATTGGGAGACTCCTCCAGGTTTCCTTTCTGTGTCGCACCAGATGCATGTTTTATATAATTAGAAAATAAAGTTATGTCATGTTGGGGGAGTAGAAGCCTAAAAGCCATGCGCAAAAGCAAGCTGAAAGGAGTGAGTCTGGGTACATGTCAGTTATTGCTCAGGTGGGTGATTTAACCTCTCAGAGGATTTACTTTACATGGCTTTAAAGCATGGTAGTTTGGGGGACTTCCTGGTGGCCCGGTGTTAACAATCCGCCTGCGAAGGCAGGGGACACATGCCGCAGGGTGCGCCACAGCCACTGACGCCTGTGTGCCTGGAGTCCGTGCTCTGCGCTGGGGAAGGGCTTCGCGCAGCAACAAGACCCTGTGCAGCTGTAAATAAACACAGTTGGAAAAATGGTAGTTTTTGATCATAAGATATGAGATAATGCCATAAAGGTAAGAATTGGGGAAAAGAAATCTTCAACTGCTTTTAGGAATCATATTTTTGGTCAGGTCAACAGTGCCAATAGTCTTATTATATATTGTAGGAGAAAACAAGTAACCGATGTCTTTAAGAACCAAAATTGGGAATTCCCTGGCTGTCCAGTGGCTAGGACTCCGTGCCTCCGTTGCAGGGGGCCCAGGTTTGATCCCTGGTCAGGAAACTAGAATCACACTAGCCCTGTGGTGTGGTCAAAAAAAATTTCTTGTTGTTGTTTTTTTAGGAACGAAAGACATGTAAGTGAAAGATCAAAGCACTTAAGTGAAAATGTTTTAACTCTAAATCTGCAGTGGGAATGTCCCCATTGTGAAAGATCCTGCCAGGGTTGTATCAGAAGGACCCACAGGACCCCCCTCCCCCGCCCCCCCCACCCCCACCCCTGGCCAAGGGTGGGGCAAGGGAATGTGGATGAAAATTAGTTCCCTGGGTTGGAGCATCAAATGTGTTTAAAAAAAGAATCCAGGGTTTGTATTGATGATTAGAGGAAAGGGAGAAACTCATGAGTGCCCTTCAGAAAGTGTTAGGGAATCAACTCTTTTTGAAAAATTGGCAGAGTGAAGAAGCAAGCACTTACCTCTACAGCTGAGTTTGCAAGGAGCCAAATAGCGGGTGAGGGCTAGTTTCCCTCGAAGACAGGCTCGAGCTGCCGGAGTTTCCCAGTTGCTCTGCTTATGCTATCTGATGTGGTACCTGGAGTATTGTGATTGAGAAAGTCAAATTTTAGTTTTATTAGATACAAGTCTTTTTAAATAGCCACATGTGGCTAACAGACAGTGTAGCTATTGACACTCTGCTAATGAGTATAGAACACAAAATTATAAGTTCATACGTTTGCAGACACCTAATAAAATGGTGGGTCTAGACAGTGGTCCTCAGTAGCTGCCAGCCCTCCACCCCCACCCCCAAGGAAGGGTGCATGTGCTTTCAGAGGGATATATGCTTGATTTGGCCTCAAAACCTAGTTTATAGGAAACGGGGGTTGTGTTTCTGGTGTGTATCCCAGGTGACTCAGATGGTGAAGAATCTGCCTGCAGTGCAAGAGAACTGGGTTCGATCCCTGGGTTGGGAAGATCCTCTGGAGAAGGGAATGGCTCCCCACTACAGTTTTCTTGTCTGAAGAATTCCATGGACAGAGAAGTCAAGCGGGCTACAGTCCATGGGGCCACAAAAAGTCAGATACGACTGAGCGACTGACAACTTTTCACACTTTCCATTATACCACAAGGAGGCCACTTGCAAAGCCCAGTCAACGGGAAATGGGACAAATGACCGGTTTTCTTCAACATGTGATTGAAAAGAATGCAATGGGGTAACCTGTGTATTTTAGACAAGTGTGACTTTGACAAAGATTGAGGAATAATTGTTTAATTGTTGATGGTATGATCATGGAATTGTGATTTTGTGTCCTGTAGTGATAAATACTGAACTGTTCATTCATAAATACATGTTGAATGGTATTTGCTTCTTAAAGAGCCTAGCAGACGTGAGGTGGGTGAAAAACTGTGGTTGGTTGTCTGATGACCGTGGGATTTGGGTGGTGGGCATGTGCAATTTATGCTGCTTCTTTGGGTATGTTTGCAATTTTCCATAAAATAATTTATTTTCCATAAAATAAATTTGGAAGATGAGTGTAACCCAGGCCTTCCTTCAGGGAGCTTTATGATGCATGTGACCCACCCAGAGCAGGAAAAGTCCCTCTTATAAAAGTGAGGATGGTGGCCGCTTGTGTTTAAGTTCGAGCAGAAAACCTTCAGCAGAGGTTCTGGCATTGCGGTGGGGAGCTGTGACAGCGGCCAGTCAAGCGGTACAACTTCCTTAAAGCATTCTTACTTTCTGTAATAGCACTTACAGTGCCTTCGTGGAGCTATGGTGGTGGTAAAGTGGGTGTGTTCCCATTTCACAGGTGGGGAAGGTGAGGGGTGTGGAGGTGAGCCAGGCATTCTGGTTTCGGCTTGGTGGAGTGTGGCGCTGGGAGCCTGTCTGTCCTGTGTGCACTCCCCCCGCCGCCCCCAGAACCCAGAGCGCGTCGATCACCGCGTGTGCTGCTTCGCTTCAGTACCCTGATGCTGCTGTGCCCCATATGTTGTTTTCTGACTCAAATTAATATATTATTCATTAGAAATCAATCTCACCTCTCCATTGGTGGTGTCTGTCCAGAGCAGCCGTAGCCAATTAGTCTGGATGAAGTAGGTAGCTAGCTGGTCTTCAACATGACTCTGTCTTATAAAAAAAGAAGTGCTTTATAAATTTGAGCCTTAAGTGTGATCCAGGGTGTTTGACAGCGCCCTTGTGGGAGGGACCTTCGCCCTGTGTCTCAGCCTGCTGTGTTCACTGCCCACCCCATACACCGGTGTGTGTCCCCAAGGGCTTCCTCTGACTGCTGCTATGGATGGGAGGCCTTTTGTTGGAACTCCCAAGGGTGTTGCTGGGGCCCAGTCAGTCCCTGGTCGTGGGAGAAACTAAGCAAGTGTTAGCGTGAATGAGTGAGTGACCTGTCTGTGAGACTGAGGCATCTGACCCAAGCCCAGTGTGGGGCCAGGGACAGGCCTGACTTGAGTCCTGCTCCACACTGGTGGCCTGGCTTCTCACACAGTTGGTTCCCTTTTGGTAAATTGTCCCATTTGTGTCCCATGTGGTCACACTCTGTATCACGGGCTTGCTACGGCCACCTTGGCTGCCGTGAGAAGCTGATGAGGGACTACACCCCAGTGGCTCTTGGGTTGTTGGCGATCTTGTTATACAAGAGAGTCTTTCCTTGAGGACCCTTTTCAAGTCCTGTTGGGATCAGAGTAAGCCTGCTTTTCCCTTTTAGTAGTTAAGCAGCTCTAGAGGGGCTGTGGCTCTTGAGGTTGAGATTATCTTGTTTTTGTTTTCCTGCCTTAAAATAATAAGGTTATGTTCACACAACATGAAATTCACCGTTTTAACCCTTTACATTGGCATTTAATGTAGTCATAATATTGTGCAGCTGTCGCCTCTAATTCTAGAACGTTTTCAGCACCCCAGAGAGAAACCTGTGTGTATTAGCCTATACTCCCCCACCTCTGTGCCCCCATTCCCCAGCACCCATTAATCTACTTCCTATCTCTAGATTTGCATGGTTCTGGGCATCTCAGAAAAATACAGTCATGTACTGTATGGCCTTTTGTGTCTGCTAAACATGCTAAGCACTTACTGTGTTTTCACAGTTCATCTGCATTGTGACAGGGATCAGAAATTTGTTCCTTCTTCTGTCTGAATAATATTCCATTGTATGGATATACCACATTTTGTTTATTCACCCAATGGTGAACATTTGGGTTGTTCTTGTTGGTTGTTGTGAATAGTTCTGCATTTTAACACTTGTATACAATTTTTTTTTTTTTTTTAATGAACACATCTCTTGGATATATCTAGGAGTAGAATTGTTGGGTCATAAGGCAATGGCACCCCCCTCCAGTACTCTTGCCTGGAAAATCCCATGGGTGGAGGAGCCTGGTAGGGTGCAGTCCATGGGGTTGCTAGAGTCGGACACGACTGGGCAACTTCACTTTCACTTTTCACTTTCATGCCTTGGAGAAGGAAATGGCAACCCACTCCAGTGTTCTTGCCTGGAGAGTCCCAGGGACAGGGGTGCCTGGTGGGCTGCCGTCTATGGGGTCACACAGAGTTGGACACGACTGAAGTGACTTAGCAGCAGCAGCAGCAAGGCTAATTCTGTATTTATCTGTATTTAACTTTGCAAGGAGCTGCCAGACTTTTTCACATCGCAGCAACATTTTACATTCCCACCAATTTAGGGTGGTTCCAGTTTCTTTATGTCCTCAACAAAACTTATTTTCCTTTTTTTCTATAAATAGTCATCCTAAGGGGTGAGAGCTGGTTTTGATTTGCGTCTCCCTAATGATTGGTGATGCTGAACATCTTTTCATGTGCTTATTGGCCATTTGTATGTCATCTTTGGAGCAATGTCTTTTCAAATCTTGTGCCTGTTTTTTTGAATTGGGTTTGTTGCTCAGTTCTAATCATTTTTTTATATATTCTGGACATGAGACCATTATTAGAGATATGATTTCAAATATTTTTTCCTGACTCTGTTGATTTTTTTCACAATCTTTTACACAGAAGAATTTGATGAAGTCTAATTTATTTTTTTCCTTTGTTGATATTGAGCTTTTGGTGTCGTATCTAAGACTTTCTTGCCAGATTGAGGATCCTGATTTTACTCTCACATACTCTTCTTCTAAGAGTTTGTAGGGTTAGCTTTTGATACTTCGGTCTTGGCCAATTTTGAGTTGGTTTTTCATGTATGGTATGAAGTAGGCATTTTGCTTTATTAGTTCTATTCTTTGGGGCTGCGCTGGTCGTCGTTGCTGTGCTTGGGCTTTCCCAAGCTGCGGCCCGTGGAGGCTGCTCTTCATCGCAGTGTGCGGGCTTCTCATCGCGGTGACTTCTCTTGCTGCCAAGCGCGGGCTCTAAACTGTGTGGGCTTCAGTAGTTGGGACTCCCGTGGTCTAGAACGAGGACTCAGTAGTCGCAGCTCACTGGCCTAGTGCTCTTGAGCCCTGTGGGGTCTTCCTGGACCAGGGATCAGACCTGTATTCCCTGCACTGACAGGCGGGTTTTTAACCGCAGGGCTAGCAGGGAAGTGCCCGTTTTGTTTGGTTTTGATCATTTTATTTTCTCTTGACATGAAGAGCTTTTGACGTATTTAACAAGGGAGGGGAGTGCCATAGTTGAGAGTACTGAAGGTACTTTTTCTCGTCTGTTTAACAAGTATGTATTGAACACCTATTCTGTCCTGGGCCCTAGGCTAGTATCACTGAACAAAGATTTAGTCTGTGTTCTTGTGGGGGTTGAGAGGAGGGGGACACACAGATGGAAAGATGAGTAATTAGCATGTCTAGTGGTGATGAGGTGGGAAAGAGGGTAGATACCCACCGAGTCGCGTTTGTGGGGGGAATAATTCATGTCACTTTGCCGTTTCTGCTGAAGGAGAGAATGCTGTATAGAAATTCCGGGAAAGACCTAGCAGGAAGGACAAAGGCCCTGAGGTGGGAGTAAACTTGGCTTTCAGAGGAGCAGCTGGGATGTCTGAGTGGCTGGAGCTGAGAGAACGGGGTCGAGGGGTAGGGGGTGCGTGAGAGGGGTGGCGGTAGCCAGGTCAGAGGCACTCTCAGGGCCTTGGCTGGGGCGAGATCTTGCTTGTACCTTGAGTAGCATGTTGTACAAAATGACCACTCATGTGATATCCTTCAGGTCAGCCTGGCTATTTCGTGGAGGTTGTGGTGGGTGTCTATACCCAGAACAACCCTCCGCCCAATCTTTGTACAGGATGGGGGAGAGAAGATTTCTGTTCCAGCTCTCACAGCTGTGCAGGAAGTGCTGGAGGAGCTGTTCATCAGGAGGAACTGTTTGTTAGGCCCCTGGGCTTCATCGAGACCAGAAACTTACTTAGTCCCAGACGTAGGTTTCCCTGCTGGCTCTGATCCTTGTGAGGCTGCCGGCCCTGCTGCTGCAGGATGTGTGCGGGGAGGAGCTGACACAGGAGCCCGGGCAGGGCCTCCAGGCCGTGCCACCACACTGCTGGCTGCGCGTTTGGTTCTCCCTCTTTCCACTCCCATCTCCTCCTGAGAATGCAGAAGGCTTTTCTGGCCCTTCCTGGACATTTCTGTGTAAAACCTCCTGCCTTTTCCAGCTCGGTGGAGCTGGTGGTCAGGGCTGCTTTCTCAGCCAGGTCCTGAGGGAGGCGGCCCTGGAAGGGTTAAGGCCTCCCATTTGGTGATGTGACGCCCGCTGGGCACATTGCAGATGGCAGGGAATTGGCAGGCATAACCCTTTGTGGGCTGAGGAGGCTCAGTGGCAAATCTCTCAGTGACGTCCTGCGCCAGAGGGCCCCTGGCCACCGCTTCCCTGTGGGTATCTAGTGTCATTCACGCCCCTCACAGGCCGCCTTTTCTTCTGGTAACATTTGTTTCTCTCTCTGGGGTTGCACTTGGGCTTCAGGCGCAGGCCCCAGCCTTCAGAGGCTCAGATACCCCTGTGGGGCCACTTCCAGGTGGGCAGTGTTGGGTAGTTACTGAGCACTTCTGAGAACAGAAAATCCAAGCTTCCTTCTCCAGAGTGAGCCCCGGGGTGCTATCAAGTTTTAAAAACATTTGCTGCGAGTCCCTCCCCCTCTTAAAGCGTGGTCAGTTTAGGTGGACCTTGTCCTGCTGGATGCTTGAACATGGAGGTGTGGACAGGCTCTCATCTCCTGTCACTGGGAAGGGATACTCAGGCCAAGGCATGAGGCTGAGGTGCGGACTGATCTCAGTGGTATCTGCATGGCCTGGCTGGTCAGTGGTGGTCCCTGTTTTCAGAAGTTTCAAGAGATGGTCTATGTCTGGGAAAGATAAAAACATACTCCCCACCTACCCCAGCTTCCCCGACGGGACCTGTGCTTTCTCTGGCTGCCCCGCCCCGTGACTCCAGGGAGGGAGGAAGGTGTTGTGGTCTGGGGACTCAGCTGTCCCCGGCCTGGCCCTGCGTGTGCCCAGGGTGAGTCTGAGTGGCTGGGCGGGCCACCAGAGGGCTGGCTGTTACTGTGGCGTCGCCCCACTGAAGGCAGTGACCATCGATTTTTCTGGAGATGACTGGTCCCCAAACCTGCTCTGTTCCCTCAAGTGGTTCTAGGGTGAGGTGCTGCCACCACCTTTCTCCAGGTCTGCATGGCATTGGCCTTTAGGAATCTGAAGACCGTTGAGGTTTTATTTTTAAAATGTTGGTGGTTGCTACCTGAGTATATTAAAATTTCTGCTTTCCGGATTAATTTTATTAAATATATTCCCAAAAAGCATTATTCCAGAAGCTATATTTACATGTCCTCCTCCTTAAAAAGGCTTCCCTGGTAGCTCAACTGGCGAAGAATCTGCCTGCAATGCAGGAGACTCCGGTTCGATTCTTGGGTCGGGAAGATCTCCTGAAGAAGGGATAGGCTACCCACTCCAGTGTTCTTGGGCTTCCCTGGTGGCTTAGACAGTAAAGAATCCACTTGTAGTGAGAGAGACCTGGGTTCCATCCCTGGGTTGGGAAGATCCCCTGGAGGAGGGCATGACAGCCCCAAAATAATCAGACTGTAAATGCGTGTTTTATTTGTGAATGTAAGAGCCCAGGGTGTTTTATATATGGTTTTTGTTTTTTTCTTTCCAGTGTTAACAGTCTACATACTTACATATCCAAGTGGTTCTTGAACCAAGGACTAAAGGTGACCTGATAGGATGGCGGCCTTGGTCTGACTTTACCTTGCATGATTCCTGAGTGGTGATGGCCTTATATTTGATGTGTCATTATTATTTCAGATGGATGTGGTGTCTGGGCATGCTTGGCATGAAAGAAGTACCCTGTTAGGAGGAGACTAAGATGCTCCTGAACTTAACCTTCACCTTTCACTCCTGAGTCTGAGTTGAACCCCGCATCCTTAAATGTTGTCTCTTCCCTGAAGGGTTAGGTAGCGCACGCCTTTGGGGACTGGGGTCAGAGAGTCCCCTGTGGAGAGCATCGGTGCTCAGATTGATTAGTTTGATGGAGTGACTTGATTTAAATTGTGTGCACACTTACGCCTTTGGGAGCACACTCTGTGCTCTCAGCACTTCCTCCCCTGTCCTTCAGGACCTAAGTAAAGGTTCCAGCCCTCCTCGCGCTCACAGGCTGATGGCTGACCAGGACCTCCGCCCCATCCGAGTCCCAGAGTCTGCAGCCTGGGAGGCCCAGTCATCGCTGCTAGCCTGTAAGTGGCCTTACTGTCGTGGGGGAATGTTTTTTCCTCCTAAGCAACCTCATTCCATTTTTAAAAGTTGTTAAAAGTTTTGATCCCCTTTTATTTGTTTTCATGTACTTCCTTGGGAGATGGGTTTTCACATGCCTGTATATTTCTGCCACTTCACCTTTTCTGCTACCATTGCTTTCTCCTCTTCCATCTCTACAACTCCAGGTTCTTCTCATGGGACCTGCCTCTAATGAAGCATTTCTAGATACTCCCGCCTCCTGCTCCGGACCAGCAGAGCGGATTTCTTTTCCATTGTTGGCTTGTAACAAAATGATGATCGACACATGTAGCTCACAATCCTTACTGGGTCTTTGCTCTCATGAAGGCCAGCCCCAAGCTGCTGCTCCTGCCTTCCACAAAGGTGGTACCCCCAAGTTACTGGCCCCTCGGATGTCACTGACTGGCGCAGAATCAGCGTTTGACATCCATGTCCCGGATCAGACAGGCTGTGAGCTAGGAGAAGAGCATCCCTGGTTGTTAGTAACTGACCAGGCTCCTCGGTACTGCCGAAGCTCCCTTCCAGGTTCAGGCCTCACTCAGATATATTAACAGCAGTAAATGGCAGTTGGTTCTTGGCCTTCTTTGGAAGTTTAAATCACTGTGTGCAGAAAGCAGTAAGAATGAGCATAGTTGCAGGTGCTAGTGACTTTTAAAGCGCTCTCTTGTTCTACCCGGGTGTGAAATTATTTGTCTCAGAGGAAGTGTGGGTTGAAGAGGTGGAGGTGTGCAGGGGTCCACATAGAGCCCTGAAGGGATTTTGCATGGCTTGTGGGCGCCTTCATTTGCTTCAGAAGTTGGTGGTTCTGGACCCTGTGTCTCATCTCATTTTCAGAATGGTTTTCCTTCCCGACAGTTGGTTCTGGAGCCCAGCGGACAGTGATCACACATAAGAACTGCTGTTCTTTTGCTCATAAATGAATTACACAGAGAAGAAAGACCTTTTCTAAGATGATTGGATAAGATGTGGAAGTCAGAGGAAGGGATGAAAACTGCACATACATGAGTGTGTGTGGGTGCATGTGTCTGAGTGTGGGTACACACGTGTGTATTTGTGTGTGTGACACAAGGTTGCTTGGTGTTCAGCTAGCCTGGTGTATTGCATTTTGGGGAACAGGGAGGTATCTGCTGACACCCCAGTTTCCTGAGTCCCTCCTCTGCCAGTAGGCCGTCCATCAAGTAGGGTCAGATGCTCCCAAGCCTGGAGCACCACGTGTTCATCTCTTTTATGCCCTTCTCTCTGCCTTCCCAGAGACTAGGCGCCACAGGCCACTGTTTGGGGCCAGCAGTGACATTACCCACCTTGTTGAAAAACCTTTAAAAGAGCAGGTGAGCTCCTTTAATATGACAGAAGTGTTTGCTGGTCAAGACTTTAATTTTTGTAAAGTGGTTGTTTATCTGGCAAACAACGCTGGCTTCTCTTAACATTAAGCAGGAGGCTCAGAAAACCTACATCAAGTTCCCAGGTCCAGGGAGCTCCAGTGGGATGGACACAGTGCTGTCAGGCTGGAAGTGAGGTGGCGTGCCTAGCATTCACATAAAGGTCAGGAGGCTTGAAGGACCCAGGTGCTGACTGGGTGAAGGCTGAGCCCAGCGGCTGTTCCCGAAGCTGTCTGGCCTCTCCAGGCTGGGGCTGAGCTGTGGAAGTGCGGCTGCAGGCAGAACGCATCGGGGCTCCTTCAGGGTGCAGGGAGCAGGGCTGTGATGGCATTGCGTAACCTGCCCTGGAGTAGGACATCGGGGGCAGTGTGGAGTGAACCTGTGTTCTCCTGCCCGCCCCCCCAGCCTGCTGCCACCAAACCAGTTGCAGTGCCCTTCTTGGGGTTTCTCTGACACAGACGACTGCACCCACCCCCACCAGGCCTCAAGGGCAAAGTTAAGTCGGTTACCTGGAGAGAAACCTGATCCTGAAGCTCTTCCCAGGGACCCCTCCCCTCACCACCCTAGGTCTCTCGCGACTCAGCCCCAGTGTACTTGATTTGCACTTTCTTTCCTGGTGGCTTAGATGGTAAAGCGTCTGCTTGCGGTGCAGGAGACCTGGGTTCAATCCCTGGGTGGGAAAGATCCCTTGGAGAAGAAAATGGCAACCCACTCCAGTACTCTTGCCTGGAAAATCCCATGGATGGGGGAGCCTGGCGGGCTGCAGTCTATGGGGTCGCACAGAGTTGGACACGACTGAGCAACTTTACTTTTCTTCTTTTCCTGGCTTAATCCTCCCCTGCCACCCCCGGTCCTCAGCCCCTGTGCTTTTCCTTAGAGCTTTGGTCTGATGCTCAGGCACGTGTGCTTAGGAACCATTTGTTTCTGTAACTGGGTTAGTTTCATCTGCTTCCGTAATTGAGTTTATAGCATGTAATTTCCTTCTGTGAGGGGCCTATTTGTCTTGAGAGTGTGTAGGGCTTTTAGAATGATGTAAATTTGACCCATGTGGTTGGGACAGACTGACCCTGCAGTAACCAGGATGCACTTGACACTTCTTGAAACTGAATTTCTTCTGATTTGTCAAAAGGGTTAACCTTGAGTTCTGGACTTGGATTGAATGAACACATTCACATCCTCTTTTTGAAACCAATTTTCTCTGTGGCCACTTCTGCTGGAATGCTTGTTTGGAAAAGCAGGCTTGTCCTAACACTGCTGGTGTGAGGGCACACGGGTTTGCTGCATGTGATTTGTCCAGAAGAAATGCTGGGTCTGAGGGGCTGCGAGCCTGTGGCCCGCAGGCCGGTGGCCTGTTGGGGTAAATGAAGTTTGACTGGGACACAGCCACACCCATTTGAGAACACTCTCTCACAGTTGCAGGGCTTGAGTGACCGTGACTGAATGGCCTGCAGAGCTGAAAATATTTACTGTGTCTCTTTAAGAAAGTTTGCCGACTCCTGTACTAGATGAATCCAGAAAACTGCTCCCAGCTAAAAGAGCACCTGCTGGGACCCCAAAACAAGCTGCACGAACCTTAGATGTGCATCACACCACACCCACCCCCTTCTGGGTTCAGACAGCCTCCTTCCTCCTGAGTTACTGTTGCAGTAACTCAGAAACCGCGCGCCACCCACAGTCACAGCAAGTACCCGGTCTTCCCCCCAGGTGAGGCATAAGGCTTCAGGCAGCATTTGTGTATTTCTTAGCTATTTAACACACTACCATTTAAAAATCAGGTTCCAGACTCTTTCAATGTTACTGATGAAGTTTTGTGGTATTGTTCCATCATTTCTATAAGCCCTGTGTTTTTATTGCATGATTTTGCACCATGTGGCAGTTTTTAGGAATGCATATCCTGTACTCCAGCAGAATTTCTGTGCTCTGAAAGCAAACAGCAAAAGGTGTGGTCTCGCTGATAACACTCAATAAAGTTGTAAACATTTGATATCTCATTCGGACCTTGAGGGGCCAGAGCGAGTGGTCCGACCCCACTTCCTGCTTGTGAGGAGCTTCCTGTGTCCTTTGGAAAGGACACGCCTGACTCTGGGTGGTTGATGGGGGAGTTTCAGTGGGCACTGTGCAGAGGAGCCTGGGCTTCCGTTCCCAGCGCCATCCCTCCCACTTGCTGTGTGACTTTCACCTGCCTCAGTTTCCCTTCCTGTAAATCAGGGGCTGATGATAGCACTCACCTTGCATCTGAGATGACCCCCATGCGGTACATAAATGCCCAGTCAGTGTAAGCTATCTTGTCTGTGAAAGAAGACCCCACATTTCTGTTCACAGAGGAACATTAACCTTGGGTTGAGAGCTGAGAGTGCCAGTGTTGGAAGGGAGCCCATGTTCACCACCCCCACCCTGGCCCCTTGGGGAGTCTCTTTAAACCTCATTTGTCCATCTGATGTTTGGCTTGCACCTGCTGTGTGGCTGGCACCCCTCTGGAGCTAGGGACACACCATGCGGGCGCAGTGGCTTCTGACGCCAGGGGGGCTCAGACCTTGCAGTTGCGGGGTCTTCCTGGCCAGACTTCCCCACGGGTGCTTCTGTAGCCGCCGGCAGGGCAGGTCCTAGTTCTCTGAAGTAAGGCCGCCGTGGAGGCATGAAGACGGCTGTTCTGTCCCTTCTGGTGTCATTTCAGCCCCACATGTGCCTGTCTCTCCAGGGTGAGGGGAAAAAAGACTTAAGCATGATTAACAAAAGGCCTTTAGACTGTACGATGGAATGTTCCACGGTGGGCAGCTGATACGGATGCCAAGTAGAAAGAAGAGTGTTGAACCTGGGTCCAGGCCCACTGTACTCGGATTTCCCCGCTGTGGGATGACTGGCTGTTCTTCTACCCACAGAGACTCTGGGTGAATGGCACCTGCCCTCACATGTGTGGGTGTGGTCGGTCCCCACCCGAGTTCCTGGACTGCGGCAGGGAGAGTCTGTTGTCCTTTGAAGGCCCATGGAACTTTCAGCCAGGTGGCTGGGCCAGGGGCCCTTCTGATGATACAGAAGAGAAAACATTTACATTTTTGGAGTGTCCTTAAGCTTTCAGACCACTAAGGGTTCAGATGCTTTTGAACTGTCATGTTGGAGAAGACTCTTGAGAGTCCCTTGGACAGCAAGGAAATCAAACCAGTCAATCCTGAAGGAAATCACTCCTGAATATTGATTGGGAGGACCGATGCTGAAGCTGAAACTCCAATACTTTGGCCACCTGATGCAAAGAGCTGACTCGTTAGAAAAGACCCTGATGCTGGGAAAGATTGAAGGTGGGAGGAGAAGGGGACGACAGAGGATGAGATGGTTAGATGGCATCACCGACTCAGTGGACATGGGTTTGAGTAAACTCCAGGAGTTGGACAGGGAGGCCTAGTGTACTGAAGTCATGGGGTTGCAAAGAGTCTGACACGACTAAGCAACTGAACTGAAGGGTTCAGAACTCAGCTTCAGTCAGTGAGCAAGACTCCGGTTTCTTTTTGAGGATATCTTTTGCACAGCACTAACTGTGGCCCCTCTTTCTCTGTCTGAGAGTCCTGGTTCAGCTGCTTTGGCCTGTGCTGTTCCTCTACCTGGACCATTTCCCTGGATTCCTGTTCCTGCCTTGGCCTCAATCTGTGAGGCGCCATCTCAGTACAGTCACCTTCCAGAAAGTCAGAATGCAGGGTTTTTAATCAAAGCCCTTGACTGACTTGATACATTTTGCTATGTAAGCCGTCTCCAAGAGTCACACCCTTCATGAGGCTGATTAACAGAAATGTAGGTCTAACTCAGCAGCCCATCCTGAACCCACACTGTTTGCTCTACACTGAAGATGAAGATAGATGGGGGATCTCGCCATGGGCGAGATGACAGTGTGGGATTTGCTGCAGTGGGCTGTCTCAGTGAGGGGTCCTCTCAGGGAGAGCAGGCTCTGATGCCGCGGCCTGATGTCCACTGGGGCCAGCTGGCGACCCAGGTGGAAGGTGGGCTGTGAGGATGAAATGATGGGCTCGGGTTTACTGCTTAGAACTCAGAAGTTGCTGTAGCAAGTGGTCCAGAAGGTGGACTTGAAAGCTGCCAGTAAGAAGTGGGAAGGTGGCAGCGGCACCCTCTCTCGGTCTGCTGAAGGTTTCGGTTCCTCTTGGGCGCTTTGTTTGCCTGTTGGAGGAGCTGGGCGCCTCCCTCCACAGGGACCATCTCCCCTCACCGCACCTCATGCCTCCCGTTCTTTCATTTCTCACCCTCTGCAGTGGGAATGTTTGTTTATCTAACTCTTCTTTTTATCTTTGTTTTCTTTGACTGCAAAGAAACTGATTGTCACTGTTAAGAGAAATAGTTTGGTACAGAAATGCTTAATATAGACAGTGAAAGTTTCAGAGGGTGAGTGTTGTGGATTTTAGTCCAGTTTCTTTCAATTTTGATTTTAGTGAGCTTTCAGTATCTTTTTCTGCAGGTTGTAACTAAGCCTTTTAAAACTGTGAATGGTATCATACCATTCTGCAACTTGATTTTCTCACTCAAGGTTTTACTGACGTCACTGTTTCTCTTCACCCAGCACCTCTGTGAGTTGTGGAGGGGAAACTGAGGCTCAGAGAGTAACAAGCTCCCCTGCCAGTTGCTTCCTAAGGTTCGTCCTTGTTCCCTGCTGTATCTGGTGGGGGCTGGCCATTGGGATCCATTTTTTATTTCCCAAGTTAAATCGCATCCCTTACATTTGGCCTGAAGGAGGTCTGACATTACTTAAAACTCGAGAGCTGGTGTTTTGGTGCGAGCTCCTTCCAGAGCGCAGCCGCTGCATCTCTGCCACTGTCGCTCAGAGACAGGCATCAGGAAGCAGCTCAGGCCGAGAGCAGTGAGGTCTGTGCTGGATGGGAAGACGTGTGCCTGTCCGCCAGGGGTTGTGGAGCGTGTGGAGCTTGGCCGGTGCCCAGTGCGGCTGGCATCTGGACCCTGTCGTCACTCAGCCGCATGGCAGTTGCTGCACAGCTCAGCCCCTCCTTTCCACACCACCCGAGGCCAGCGGCTGTGCCGTGCGCAGGCCCCCACCTGTCCGCACGCTCCTAGCCTCTGTGCGTGCCAGCCCGTCTCACTCCCGCGTCCTTCCTCCAGATCTGGTCCATCTCTGTCCCAGAAAGTCAAGTCCATCTTCTCTCAGCTGCTCAGACAAAAATTAAGAGCAGCAGCAAAACGGCTCTCTCTCGCCCCCTGTCCAGCTGTTGGTTGTTACGTTGTCCAGATCCTCTGAAGTTCACCCCTCGTTCAGTCATGTCTCCCTGCTGCTCTACCCCCGTGTGTCCCCAGATCAACCACGTGATCCTTTAGAACAGGTTGGACCCCCTCCCCCTGGCTTGCCCTGTCCTCTGTGCACCACCTGAGGCCAGTCTGCACTCCGCACCCTCCTCCTGCTGCCGCCTTGAGCTCACGCCCTTCTTTGGGCTCTGGGAAAAGCACCCCACGTCATCTGCTTTTCAGAGCATCAGCTCTGGTCACTTCTCCCAAACACGTATTCCTAAGCCTCACTTTCCTCATGCCTGAAACGAGTATTACTAGTAGTGTTTTTGCTGTTATGTTAGTAACAGTATACATAGCATTTCCTAGTACAGAGAGTATTAATGATAACCTCAGGGTTAAGACTCTGTGACTTATGCCTCTCTAAACCTCCCCTCTCCCCAGTGAACCAGCCTGTGTGGGGTGCTGGTCCCCAGAGTCCTGTTTAAAAATATTGGTTCCTGCCATAGCACAATCACCCTTTTGGAGTTATTTTAGAATAGAATTTCCACCTGAGGTCCTCAGACCAGTTAGAAGGTGACATTTAACTCAAAGCATCTTTTGGTAGAAGCAGTTGACATCTGCACCCCTCCCAAAGCCCTGTGTTAGCATTCTGCTCAGGACTTGGTGTAGCTCTCATGCTAGGATTTGTCTGTTCTGGGTGCTTGGGAAGCCTCTGGTGTAGCTGGAGCTTGTCCCTCTTGGGCCCGAGGACTACCTGGGCTGCGTCCTGCTGACCAGCCAGGTTTTGTCTGGAGAGAGTGAGAAGGGGGACGGAAGCCTCCTGGGTCCCGGCCCTGCTCCCCAGTGGCAGCCCGTGCCCCCGCAGCCTTGGGCCCTGTGGTGCCTCTCTTTCGCTGGGCTGGCTGCTCTTGGGCTCGGCCCTGCAGGCAGCAGCTGGCTCGGATCCTGCCTCAGTTAGAGGGGCTGCTTTCTGCGGGCCAGCGGGTCTCCTCCTGCCTGTGGTGGAACTTACGCTGCTCACTGCTGCTCTGCTATGCCTTCATCCTCTCCCGCTCACTCTCCAGGAGTTTTGAAGCAGATCCTAATTTGCCGGTTGGGGTGATATATCCTCTTCAGCTGCTCTTCAGAAAGGACCCTCGCGCTCCTCCTCGCTGGTCTTGCAGAAATTGTCTGTCTGCTGCATTCCTGGGTCACACTTCATTCCTCAAGGCTGGTTTCTTCCTCACAACCGTTTTTTGTTTTTTTTTTTTTTTCTGCTGTGCCTGCAGGGCGGTGGCCGCCAGCCCTGATGTGCTGGATTGGGTCACAGGTCCTTCCTGCTGAGAGGAGGGTGGGGCCCCTCCTTACTCGCACCTGCCCTCCCCAGGAACAGTTGCCTGGCGGGATGGAGATTGGCTGGCGGCAGGCCCCATGTGGGCACTAAGGCAGCCGCCTTCCTTGTGGCGGAGGAGGCTCCACCCAAGAAGGAGGAGGTCAGAACCTGAGACTTCATCCCCCTCCACCCCCTGCAGTCCCCGCCCCCTCCAGCTGTGCACGTCCTTCGTGTCATGGGGGAAGGGTGCAGCAGCCGGCCCCCCCACCCCAGGAGCCTGCCAGAGGCCCAGGGAGTGTCTGGGGTTGGCAGAGTTCCAGCCCCTCGGCTTCCGAGTGAGCTGCCCTGACGCTGCACTGCCCTGACGCTACACGCTGAGCACAAGCAGACGAGTCTCCCAGGTCCTCGGCTGGGGACCCTGACCAGATCTGAGTCTGGAGGGAGCAGCCCCATGGGTGTGAAACTCCACTCTGGCCCCTTGGGACCACTTATCCCACACCAGTGACGGTGAAATGAGGTCACTGGGGCACTGCCTCGCTGGTCTGATGGCCTCATGCAGAGCAACCTCCTTGTTCTCACTCCCTAACCCTCCCCCACCCCAACCTTGTTCTTCCTATTGACAGTTGAGAGGAAGGGCTTCAGACTGAAACTGGGGTTCAGATGAGCTTCATGGATTGGAGCCTGGGGCTTACCACTCTAGAGGCTGTCCTGGAGGGTTCCCCCTCTGGGCTGGCCAGACTGAGAGCTTCTCCCTAAGGGACAGAATTTTCTCTTAACAACAGTGGGGGACTTCCTTACCTGAGATCCTGGACTCCCCACATCTTTTACGCCCAGTAGGCTCCTCTCTGGTGCTGGAAGTACAGGTACCCACTATTCAGAGTGACCACGGAAATCGCTGCTCTCATCCAATTCTCCAAATGTTGGAGCAGCTGCTGTTGTTTAGGCAGTGCCCCAAAGGAAAGTGACCGGTCCCTCCCACGATGAGGGAGAGGAGGGGAGGGTGACTTCCATTCAAGGCATTGACTTGTCTGCAGCTCACGGGGAAACAGGACAGACTCAGCAGTCTGACAGTTTGTGGGACCTAGGGGGCTGAGGTGGGGTGGCAGGTGCAGGCTGGGGTGCCAGGAAGGTTTGGAGGCAGATCGAGGCCCAGCTGATAGCCCTTGAGCTTCAGAGTTCTCAAGCTCTGCCTGGAATGGGGAGCACCCTGGGGGTGACACGGCCATCGAGAAACCTTCTTGATTCCACCCATTTGGACTGCCTGTGGGAGCAGATGTCTGAGTGCCCAGGCTCGGCCACGCTGGCCTAACACGTGTCAGACGGACGCCCTGCCTCCTGCGCCAGGAGCATGGAGCAGCTGTCACTTCCCTTCCTTTCCGTCTGAGTCCAAGGCAGTGCCTTGCGCTGTTGCTCATTTGTGAAGTCGGCTCCTTTAAAGAGGTGGCAGATGAGTTGCCTCAGGAGTGTGCCCCACACACAGCAATGTGGCTCCTTCACTGCCCTGTACCACCCCCCAGATTCCAGAAGTTGGGCTCTGGACTGTTTCTGCCTGGCCCTACCCAGGACAGGCCTCCCAGGGGTTTTGCCTGGGAGAAACCCAGGTGCTGGGTGCCCTGCCTGCGTGGAGACAGCCAGGAGGTCTTCAGTGTGGGCACACTGTGGGGAGTGGTTGGGGTTCCCCAAGGGGCTACCATGTTGGTAGGTGTGGGCATTGACTGTCCTGTGGAGAACTGGTACTTCGGGAGTTCAGGGGCCTGGCAGCCAGATTCTTTTTCGTCCTGTGATGACCTCTTGAGTGGCTTCTTAGATCCTGACCATTGGAACTCTGGTTTCCAGTGTCCTGCCCTGTTGGGACATCAAGGCTGGTCTCTGAGCAGCCCCTTTAAGAGCAAGTACCTGTGTGCCAGACTGGGTTGTGGAATGCCAGCAGTCTCCCTGCAAACAGCCATCACTGCGGTCTTCCTTCAGTGTCTCTGTGAGGGTTAACAACACTTCAGCTTGTTGTCTGGAACCGGTTCAAACTGGTTTTCTGGAAAGTGCTTTGTCTCTCAGACTGAATCCTGGGAAGGGTCATGTGGAGCCCAGTGATGTCATGGGATCAAAACCTGACTCAGCGGTGTTTTTTCCCCTTCTTCTTTTCTTCTTTCAATCAAGATATGTGTGTGCTGCAGGTACAGGGTGCTGGGCCAGGCCTCAGCCCATTCAGAGTTCACTTTGTCGGCAGTCAAAGGGTTAAATGTGATCTCCACCCTCCACCCTGCTGAGGTGAGCAGGCAGTGAGGGGCTGCCCCTGGCTGAAGGGTCAGCCCTCATCAGGGCAGGTCAGGGCTGGACTTGGGCTGTGGCCCTGCTCCTGGGACAGCGTGGTGCCCCCTTCTTGGATTCCAGATCGCTCACATCAGTGCGCGCGATCCTGCCGGAGGGGGTCAGACCTAGAACAGTTTCCTCTATTTGCTCTTGAGTCTGGAATGCAGAGATTTCCCCCTTCTTTTGTGACAAGCAGCCACCCTCCCTTGTTCCTGCCCTAGTCCTGGTAGGTTTCTGGCCCCGGACAGGGTAACACATAGCTTGGCCTCCCAGATTCCCTGTTGCTCCTGCTCAAGCCCGTGAAGAAATGTTCTGGGCACGCTTTGCGGGCCCTTCATTTGCTGTGCCCACCTCTGCCATTGTCACATGGTGAGGCCAAACACTTCAAGCTGACATTGTGAAAAGTTTCTGAGAAGATAGCTGCTTGGTCATGCCAAGTTTAAATGTCATGTTTTCCCCTTCCCCTAAAGTTCAGAATGACTGAAGAAGCATGCCGAACACGGAGTCAGAAACGAGCACTTGAGCGGGACCCAGCGGAGGACGATGTGGAGAGCAAGAAGATAAAAATGGAGAGAGGAGTGCTGGCCTCGGATTTAAATGCTGACGGAGATACGCGAGTGACGCCTGAGTCGGGAGCAGGTCCCGCCCAAGGGCTGCTGAGGGGGACAGAGGCGACGGCCACGGGCAGAGGCGAAGGGCAGGCGGGCGACGGGCCTGTGGACATGCGGACCACGCACAGGTGAGCAAGAGGCCCGGGCTCCGGGGCCGGCCCGGGTGAGCAGGTGGAGGCGAAGCTGCCCGTCGGGCCTGGGGAGGCAGCTTTCAGTGCGTGGCCGTGGAGACGGCTGTGGGCTCCAGCTCCGACACCTGCCCATCGTCTGGCCAAGGAGCCTTTGTCCTGGGGCCCAGCCGCCTGTAGTGTGGGTGGCTGTCACAGGATGGGAGTAGCAGCCTCTGTTGGCTCCCCTGCTTGGCTGCAGGTCTCAACTGAATGCGTGCCTGTGCCCACTCTCTGCTTCAGGTTTGTAGGGAAGCATGAGTTTTTCCTTTAGTCCTGCCTCCCTGCTTTTCACGTCTAGGGCACTGGGGGGCCAGAGATGCTGCCGCCCCCTGCCTGGGTCACTGGGCTGCGGGCAGTCTGGAGCCACCACTCCTCCTAGGCGGTGGATGTGGGAAGGGAAGCCCCTCTCTTCCCAAGTTCGGTACCGTGTGCTTCACTGGTTTCCCCTTAGTCAGTACTGATGGCCTCAAGAGTGACTTTCCCAATCCTCAGCTTGAAAGAAATAAGGCTCGGTGTGCCACCCCATTGCTTTTCTCCCTGTGAAAAGAATTGCAGCGCCCTCCCCTCCCCCAGCTCTCCCGGGTCCTCCCTTGAGCGCAGGTGAGTGGTGTTCAGCCCTGCTGTCCCTGCTGTCCAGTGAGCCAGCAGCTGGGGGGCATGTGGGTGTATCCTCTGCACACTCCCTTCCGGATCTGGCCCCCTGGGGTGGGGGAGGGGGCAGTAGGTGGGAGGTGCAGCTCTGGAGAGCCTGGCTGCTCTTCCCTTTCTTTTGCTGACTAATCCCACAGAGGGACCCCAGCCTGCAGGCTTTGTGTTAAATTCACTGGGGGCCCAGACGGTTGGTGTTCTAAGAACTTCAGAAATTGTCTGACTCTGTATTTCTCGGCTTTAGAAATTTTACCTCAAGATAAATTGAGAACTTGACCCCCTCCTGCTGGGGAAGCCCGTTAGTTGGGGGAGTGTGTTTGTGTTCTTGCTACCCAGAAAGGCCTTTCTGTCTGACTCTGCTTTCTGCCCTCCCTGTTTTAAACCAGAGGCCTCTTTTAAAGTTCTGGAAATTGTGAGTTTGGGTCTGCTTTCCCTTCAGCAGTGTCACATGTGGGTGAAGAGAAGGAAGAGCCCACATTTGTGGAGATTCGCTGGGTCCCTCTTAAGTTCCTAGGCGGCGGTGGTTTAGTCGTTAAGTTGTGACCGACTGTTGCAGCCCTAGGGACTCTAACCCACCAGGCTCCTCTGTCCAAGGCATTTTCCAGGCAAGAATAGTGAAGTGATTGCCATTTCCTTCTCCAGGGGATCTTCCTGACTCAGGGATCAAACTTGCATCCCTTGCGTTGCAGACAGTCTCCTGCATTGTAGCTGGATTATTTACCACTGAGCTGCTAGGGAAGCCCTGTTTCTAGCTGTCTGGTCTGCATTTTTCCCCTGTAATCACCATGCTCCCCTGTAGGGCAGGCCAGTGAATTGTGAGGCTGCGTGAAGGAGCATGGACGAGTGTGGAGCGCAAGCGGCAGACCAGCCCCGGCACACGGAGCAGGGCCCTCCCGCGGGGCGAGGTGCGCCCCGGTGTCTCCAGACGTGAGGCTCCGGCACACGGAGCAGGGCCCTCCCCGCGGGGCGAGGCGCGCCCCGGTGTCTCCAGACGTGAGGCAGTGTGAGACTGTGGAGGGTCTGGCTTTGGCAGAGTGGGGGTCAGCCCATGCTCCCTGGCTGACCTTGGGTGGGTGACCTTAGTCTGTGCTTCTTCATTTGTAAAATGGGTGATGATGTCTGCTTTGCATCTCTAGGTAACAGATGTGTACACAGAAATTGACCATGGTGCATGGCATGAGAAGTGTTGGTGACAAGTACTCGTCAGTTTTAAACTTAAAATTAAGATGTTGCATATAGAGCTTGGTGTTTCCTTGAGTGCCCACACAAAATGTTCTGTCTGGTTTGTTGGAGAATTTTGACAGAATACTAGGATCAAGTCTAGCCCAGAACCATTCTAGAACTAATCTTTTTTGGGGTGGGTGGCCATGGTTTCTGTGTTAGAAGCTGGCAGTCTTTGGATCCTCATTGAGAGCATCTGGGTCATCCCTTGGGAACCTCCATACAGAGAATTTCATTTGATGGAGGTGTAGCATACATGATAAAAAGTAGACATGTGCCTCTTGGTATACTTCACAAACTAATCTCTTTCTTGTAGCTCGAATCAAGAAATATAATACTATTCAGCCCCTGCATACCCTCTTGTTGTCACTCCCCTCTGAGTAACCACTCTTTACTTCGAACAGCAGAGGTTAGTTTTTCCGCTTTAAATGATTGGAATTATGTAGTCTGTAGCCTTTGCTTACTTTCATTCAGCATAATGTTTGTGACGTTTACTTACGCTGTTGCCTTTAATATTTATTTTTGAGTCTTAGCTGCGCATGTGAGCTCTTCGCACATGTGCCCATGTGGTGTGTGGGCTTAGTTGCCCTGCAGCGTGTGGGATCTTAGTTCGCTGACCAGGGATTGCACCCATGTCCTCTGCACTGGAAGGCAAATTCTTAACCAGGGGACCACCACGGAAATCCCAGGTTTACTTGTGTTGTTGAGTGTTGGAATAATCTTTTTTTTGGTGCCACGTAGTATTTTTCTACATTTTCTGTTTGGCTTTTTAAACTTTGTTAATTAATTCTTATTGCAGTATAATTGCTTTACAGTGTTTAGTTAGTGTCTGCTGCTTAGTGAGATGAGTCAGCCACACGTACACGTGCGTCCCTTCCCTGTTGGGCTTCCGTCCTGTTCGGGACCCCACAGTGCATTGAGTGGAGCTCCCTGTGCTGGGTCTCAGGTTGCAGTTAGCTGCCCGCTGTGTGGAGCACGGCGGCAGCGTCTGTGTGTCAGCCCCGCTCCCTCCGCCCAGTGCGCCCCTGCCCCGTGCTCTGGCTCTTCCTGCTCGGGCTGCTGCTTTCTTTCGTGCTGTCCTATTCTTATGATCCAGTTTAGGCGTATTGAAGACTAGAGGGAGTTTCTGGTGGCTTCTGGCAGAGAGAATTTACTTTTTCTTTAAGGAAGTGGCTGGTGAATTTCAATCAAGATACAACTTTTAGAAAAAACCTACTTTGGGGGATTTCGAGCATGTGGAGACTGGTGAAGAGGCAGCAGGAAGAGGTTTCTCTTTCTCTTCAGTTCCTCTTTTCATCTCTGGCATTTTTTTTCTGACATAGTCTTCCAATGTGTATGTTTTATTTTCAAAATGAGTCAAGACTGGAAGGCAGCTTCCAGCAGTGATTGAGTAAAGAGAGATTGTCAAATCCTTTCCCCCCAAAAAATAGCTATAAAGCAGGACAGAATTGACAGCCCAGCCCTCCCTCCTTCCCTGAATCAATTATTCCAGCATCCTGGAAACGGACCACAAGCACGCAACAATCTGAGAAGGGTTTATGCATAAGAAACTGCTGAAATGTGGGGTTAAAATGGTGACAATCTGTGCCACTTCACCTGACGCTGCTTTCATGCCCTCCGCCCAGCTCTGTTCACAGGGAGGCTCTGCCTGGCCAGTGCAGGCTGTGACGGGTGAGAAGGGGCTCACTCAGTTGAGAGTGGTGTTGGCTGAAGTGACAGTTTTGAAGATGACATGTGGGGAGGCACAGTAGCTCTGTTAGCCCACGTTTGCAGGCATATTTGGGGCAAGAGAGAAAAACTGTTTGAAGGAAGAATCCCTAGAAATGTATCTGAGGAGAAGCTTATCCAGGAAGCCCAACAAATCTCACGTAGCATATATGCAAAGAGATCTGTACCTAGCACATCACAGTCAAACTGTTACAAGCCACAGAAAAAGAGAAAATATCAAAAGTAGCAAGAGAAGAACAACTCATGACATATAAGGCAAGCATTAATATAATTAACAGCTGACTTCTCACCTGAGGCATTCAAATGGAAACCAAAAGGGAACTAAATGCATTCAAAGTACTAAAAGAAGACAACTATAAACCCAGAATTCTCAGTGCATCAGAACTGTCCCTCAGAAACGAAAGCAGAAAGACATTTTCAGATAAACAAAGACTGAGAGGATTTGTTGCTGGCAGAGCTGCTGGTTCTTCAAGCTGACAGGAAATGACATGTTAGTAACTTATGTTCACAGGAAGAATGAAGAGCTCTGGAAAAGGTAAATGTGGGCTACTGTAGAAGACTTTCTTCCCCTCATTTCTTCTTAGTTAAAAGACATAACATCATCTAAAGCATTAACTACAACTCTGGGTAGAATTGACAAAAACGACCATAGCTCTTCGGCAATTGATCTAGAGTATATGACAATTTGTTGTGTTTGTAACATGTATAGATATATAATATATGGGACAACAGCAGTAGAGAAGGAATGAGATGGAGCTGTATGGGAATAGTTTCTCCATTTTACCAGAAAGCAGATTGTGATCTTAGTAAAATGCTTATTGTAATCCCTAGAGCAAGGATCCCCTGGAGAAGGAAATGGCAACCCACTCCAGTATTCTTGCCTGGAGAATCCCATGGACAGAGAAGCCTGGTGGGCTACAGTCTATGGGGTCGCAAGAGTCGGACACAGCTGAGCGACTAAGCACTGCACACAGAGCAGCTATTAAGAAAATAACTTTAAAATATTGTTTAAAAAATCAACAGAAGAATTTAGTGGTGCATTAAATATTTGACACAAAGCAGTCAGTGAGGAAAAGAAGAACAAAAAAGAAGGAAGACATGTAAAAAACCAATAGCAAAATGATAAATGTGTAAATCCACCCAGATCAAAAATATATTAAATGTGAATGGTTTAAATACTATCAAAAGGCAGAGATTGTCAGACCAGATTAAAAGGTAAGATAAAGCTTAATTATATATTGTCTATAAGAGACACCCCTTAGATCCTTACATAAAAGGATAAGGAAGAGACACTGTAAATAACCATAAGAAAACTAGAATGACCGTATTAATATCAGATACAATTAACTGGCTTCCCAGGTGGCGCAGTGGTAAAGAATCCAGCTGCCAATGTGGGAGATTTGTTAAGAGATGCCAGTTTGATACTTGGGTCAGGAAGATCCCCTGGAGGAGGAAGTGACAACCTGATATTCTTACCTGGAAAATTCCGTGGACAGGAGCCTAAAGGGCTGCAATCCATGGGGTCACAGAGTTGGGCTGTGCCTGAGCGGGTGCGCATACATGCACACACAGTCGACTTTAAGACAAAAATATTTCTAACGCCAAAGAGGGACTGTTCGGTTTTTTTTAATGTGGACCATTTTTAAGTCTTTGCTGGATTTCTTACGATGTTGCTTCTGTTTCACGTTTTGGTTTTTGGCCACGAGGTTCCCCGACCAGAAATTGAACCCGTACCCTCTCAACCGGAGAACCACCTAGGAAGTCGAAAAGAGCGTCATTTTTTTTTTTTTTTAATAGCACAGCAGGAAGTTGTAACAGTCACAAATGTACATGTACTTAACGATAGAGCCCCAAAATAGCTGAAGCACAAACTGATAGTCTTGCTAATAGAAATAGATAATTCACAAATTGTAGTTAGAGACTTCATACTTCTCTTTAAGTAATTGGTAGAGCAACTAAGCTGCAAATTGGCAGGATTCTGAAAGACTTGAAGAGCACTGATTCTGTTTGGCTACCACTGCTAAGTCGCTTCAGTCATGTCCGACTCTGTGCGACCCCATAGACGGCAGCCCACCAGGCTCCCCATCCCTGGGATTCTCCAGGCAAGAACACTGGAGTGGGTTGCCATCTCCTTCTCCAATGCGTGAAAGTGAAAGTGAAGTCGCTCAGTTGTGCCGGACTCTCAGTGACCCCATGGACTGCAGGCTACCAGGCTCCTCTTTCCTTGGGATTTCCCAGGCAAGAGTACTGGAGTGGGGTGCATTGCCTTCTCCTCTGTTTGGCTAAAGGGTGTCTATAGAATCCTGGGAAATAACATCGCATATGCACGTGGCGCAGGGTGGATCATAGGCTAGGCCATGAAACGAGTCTCAAGGGCGGCTGTGTTAAAAGAGACAATAACAGGTGTCGGCGGGGATATGGAGAGGTTGAAACCCTTATATGTTGCTGGTGGAAATGCAAAATGACACGAGCAGTTTGAGAGTTTCTTAAAAAGTTAGATGTGACCAAGTTAGCACATGACCTGACAATCTGTCCAAGGAATGTACCTGAGAAAGTACATCTGCGCAAAGACAAGTGCATGGGCGTCCGTAACAGCATCATTTAGGGTGAGGGGCATGTTCTAAGCTTTGCTTGTAGGGATGGTTGCACAACTCTAAATTCACTTAAAAATCATTGAGTTATACTTTTATAGTGAATGAATTTTGCGGTTATGTAAATTATGTCTCAGTATGGGTGTTTAAAATTTAAAAATGAGGTTAAAATAGTTCAGTTTCCCTTATGGCATCCATAAATGTGCTCATGGAAAAACAGAATCCCACAGAGGTGGTAGTTGAGCCTGTTGGTCCGAGACCAGCCCAAAGGTCATGAGCCTGTGCTGCCCTCCCCACCCAAGTCCAAACTGTTGGATGTGGCTGGAGCTGGGACAGACAAAGGAAGCTGTTTGGGGGTTCTCTCTCTTTTTTCCTTTCTAAGATAAATAGACTCCATTCCTACACTTTGCTATAGAGGAGACTCTCTGTCACAAATTGATCTTCAGAAGTAATCTAGGCCCACACAGGTGAGAATAGCTTTGTTTTTCCTCTCTCGGGTGGAGATACATTTAACTCAGTAAAATAAAGAACCTCTTTGCCAGGCCTTCTCCACCGGAAAGGTTAGGACGGGGTCCCTCGGCTCCCCTGGGCTGTGTGAGGTGGGAGCTGCATGCTTACACTCCCATGCTTCACTGAAAACATTTCTGTGTGCCTTTTTCTGAGTTGCCAGCTCTCCCTCGATTCTCTGGCAAGGCCCTGTGCTGGCCCTTGGGAGCAGACGTGATGGGACAGGGTTTTCTAGGTTACCATAGTGTTGTCAGAGAACCTGCAGAGTTGTTGGGGAGCCTTGATTTTAGGGGTGTGGCTCACAAGGGCTGAAAGTCACTGGGCACCTGAGCAGACCATCTCTATTTCCTTATTTTACCTTGAGGGGAAACAAAGCTAGGGCTCCTAGGCCTCAGGCACAGCAGGGGCAGACTTGGAGCCCCATTTCTGCTTCTCACCAGCCAGCCCTGTGGGCCGTGAGTGGATGTGTGGGGCAGGTGGCATGATGGCTGCCTTTGCTGGCTTCCGTTGGGTGCGTGGTCTTCAGGCAGCTGCTTCACCTGCTCTTCCTTCCGCGTTTTGCGTCGTGTGCCTCTTTTGCTCTGGGACAGAGCTTTGCTTGGGCCAGTGGCGCGCCCTGTGGCGTGGATGGGAGGCACTCTGACGTGTGCTCTCATCCCCACCAAGGTGCCTGCAGAGCAGGCCACCTTCGAAGCAGATGTCCTTGATAACAGAGTCACTGCCCTGTCCTTTGGGACTCTGATAGTGGTGGGTGACGCTCTGTATAGAAGCCAGGGTTCTCAGATCATTTGCCAGTAAGACAGGACTTAGCCACTCATGGTGGTGAGCGGTTTGTGGGAGCATGCCATCCACACCCCGGTTTGTGCTCGAGTCCTCTTCCAAAGTGAATGACTCTGAGAGTAACGTGGTGGTGCTTCCGCCTGCTGTCTGCAGCGCGGGCTCGTGTGGATGGCCTCGCTCTGTTCTGAGTAGGCATTGCGTCCACAGGGCCAGCTGTGTGTGTCACTTGCTGTTCGTAGGTTGTGGGGCCCTTGTTTGTTTGCGCCTGCTTTACCAGCAGTCTGCAGGAGAGGGTGCACGCAGCAAACACTGGGGTCGGCATTGCTCTGCCGGGAGTGCTGCTGGTACCGGCTGCGGATGCTCTCCTGCTGCGGTTTTCAAAGGCTTATCGGGGTACAGACCCTTAGCACCCCAGATGGTTCACTGGAGCCCTTCCTGACGGGGTGTATTCTCCCACTTTCCATCAGTCTTGCTTCTTCTCAAACCTCCTAGAAATAGAGAGTGTGTGCTTGGTGGGGTCTACCGTCTCTGACTCTGTGTGATTGGGATTCATCCCTGTGGTGTATATCAGCATCTCACTGAGCAACTCCTGTGTGGATACGCGTAGTCGCCCACTCACCTGTCCACGGATACCAGGCAGTCTCCAGGTTGGGGCTGCTGGGAGCATTCCTGTGGAAATCTTCACGTGAATAGGGATCAGGCTGGGGTCACAGGGTAGGTCAGTATTGAGTTGTTTTAAAAGAAATTGCTATACCTTTCCTCTAAAATGTCTGAGTGCTTTCACTTGTGTGTGGAGATTCAGCTACTTGATCCTCACTGAGTGTCAAGTCTTCACAGTTTTAGCCATGAGGTCTCCAGGGAGGTCTGAGCCCACGTCCTGGTCTGCGTGTGTGACCACCAGCCCTCTGCCTTCCGTGACAGGGTGAGGCCAGCGCTGTTGGCATGCCAGCAGCTGTGCGGGGTGGTGGGGGTCCTCCATGGCCGTGTTCAGCCCCAAGCCCCCTCCTGCCCTGTCCTCCCCACCGTGCCCCACTGCAGCAGTGCCTGACCCTCCTGCCAGCTGTCTGCTGGAATGTGCGTCCTTGAGTGATTTGGGGGAATGTGACACGGCTGTGGGCCTGTGATGGCTCTGGAGAGGGCTCTGGTTCTCACAGCCCAAGTGGGTGTGGTGGCCCTCACCTTGGCTCCAGCGATGGACCCCCGTCTCCCCTGCACCGTGTGTGAGGGCTTTGGGAGTCCTGCAGCCAGGAGCCTGTTCTTTGTGGCCATCACTTCCCATAGGTGGGGGCTCTGACACACCGAGGAGCCTAGCCCCTCCCCAGCCACCTGCTGTGGGCTGGCCTGTCATTTGCTAATTCTCTGTCTGCTGCTGGGCAACTTCCAGGAGAGGCCGAGCAGGCTGGGGAGCAGCTCTGTCAGCTTCAACTAGAAGTCCATAGCTTGCTTGCATTTTAGCACGTGGAACCGAGGGGTATGCTCCTTCAGAAATCAGTTCCTCATTCTGTACTCCTGGCCTCAGCTGCCGCCTCCCTGAACCTCTGTGACTTCCCTCCATCTCTTCCTCGACCTCTGCTTCTCCCCTCCCCTCGGGGCTGCTCTTCCCAGTTCTTCTGTGTCCTACCACATCTTATCACAGGTTTGTAATTGAAATTTGAGGGAGTTCACCTGTACTTCTAAAAATCATTATTTTTGGATGGCAGCATGGCAGACTTGAGGTGCCTTGTTTTCTAACTCTCAGAGTGACCTAGGGGCATATTGTGAGCCAGCCTGGTCAGGTAAGGAGCCCCACAGTTTTGCCACTTCCCTGTTGCCTTTATTGCGCCCTCCTCTGCCTGTGGTGGGGATGGCTTTTCACTGGATAGTGCCAGCCTTCTGGGGATATTACTGTGTGACTGCCCCACCAGGAACCAGAGGCCGCTGTGTACAGTCATCTAGGTAAGCGGCCAGGAATTACCAGGTGGTGCTTGTGTTAAAGAACTACTTGCTGATGCAAGAAATGCTGGCTCGATCTCTGAATCAAGAAGATTCCCCTGGAGGAGGGCATGGCAACCCACTCCAGTATTCTTGCCTGGAGAACCCCATGGACAGAGGAGCCTGGTGGGCCGCAGTCCATAGGGTTACAAAGAGTCAGATACGACTGATGCGACTTTGCACACACAAGGAACTCTTGGCTTCACACATGTGTGAGTTAAGCAGATCGGCAGATTAAGCAGATCAGATCACTTCCTTACTTTGAAATTACTCAGTCTGATTCTGCAGCCACAATTTCTGATGTCCGCTCATGGTGTGGTTCCTGTTGGAGTGGTGTCCTCGCAGCAGTGGTCGTTGAAGCACCTACCTACGGGGGTTCATGACAGAGGGCCTCTGACCAGCCCTCTGCTGTGGAGGCTCTGCTTTCCTATGCATTGCTTTTTATCTTGCAGCTGGTATCTCTGATGTGATGAAAACAGGTGTACCAGAGCCTTAACCAGCCCTGGGGGTGGGGACGGTGAATGTGCCAGCCTAAGGGATCCCGTCTTGACCCTCCAGCCACCTAACCCAGTGAAGAAGTGGGCTGAAGGGAGCTCTGTGTGTGACCCCAGGCCAGTGGGGGTGACACCCGGAGAGGAACATTTCCCCAGCAGAGTGTGCCCTGCGGAAAAGAAGAGCTGGCCTGATTGCAGGAGATTTCTGTTTTTGTTTTTGTTTTTTTTCCCTTAAGATGAGCTTTGAATTGTAATTTGTGAGCCTGAAAGGCAGTGGGGATGGCAGGTGGTTTAAAAAAAAAAAAGGTGGGGTCTGACAGCTCGATTTCACTCACACCCCTGGGTAGCCCAGGACAGGCCTCTCCACCCTTGGAGCCTACCCTCTGCTCTGAAGTGAGGTTGGTTATACTCAAACCTCAGAAGGTCCAGCATCATTCAGTAAGGTTTGTCCCAGTGCTGGTGGGAAGGAGCCTTGGGACTCATGGGTATCCAAGAATGAGGGAGGGGGAACTGAGTTCTCGGTAACTCTGTGATGGGCCCACCTGAGGGAGGAGGAGTGCAAAGGAGGCAGGGAGTGTCTGATGGGTGGGAAGATGGGAGACATACCGGACGTTGCTACGTGTCCCCTTCCTTAGGTCCCAAGCTGTCAGAGTGCTTATTTTTAGAGCTTAAATCTTAAAAATAGTTAAAAGTAGTTGTGATGTAATCACACGGAAAAGCTTTGGGTCTTAGGGCTCTGAGACCTGGTGACATACAGAGTTTCTTGAGGAGGCCCTTGGCTGCTTTCAAAAGCAGCTTCAGCACAGCAGTGCTCTAAGGAGGCCAGCCAGTCCAGGCATGCCGTGTGCCCTCCCTTCAGGAGGACTTGGGCATCCATCCGTGGGCAGTGTGGGCAAGAGCAGTCCGGGTGGCATGCTCTGGGAGCCCAGAAGTAGGGGTGCTCAGGTGTCCAGGTCCTTGGAGCCCACTGGGTTTGCTTGGAGTCAGGGCCAGAGAAGGCCCGTGGTGGTAGGAGCAGGGTCGGGTTGTTGGGCTAGAAGTGCAGGCCGTGGGCCACCCTCTGGAGCAGGGAGAGTTGGTGCTCTGGATGTGGGTGAAGCTCAGAAGCGTGCCGGATGCCTGCTGGTGAGAGCAGAGCTGCTGGAGAAGGGAGGAGATGCCTTTGCCTGGAGGGCAGCGTAAGCAGGGAGTGCGGCGTGAGATGCAGGGTGGTTTCCTGGCGTGGGAACTGGGGTCCCCGACCTGCCTCCACAGGACACCAGTGCTTTGCCTGCCCCGCCTGCCCCTCCGCAGATGCAGGGCGTCCCAGCCGCCCTGGGCAGTGGCAAGTTCTCTGTGACCTGGCTAACTGGGGCCGATACAGTTGCTGCTTTTCAAGGCCGCAAGAAAAAGGTTACCAGTTCTTATGAGACAAGCATCCTTGTCTTATAACTGAATAGGTTTTACAGAGAAATTACAGTGTTACATGTGAAGTGAGTCCTATTAAATTTTTAGCACACCTTGCTTTTCAAAACACAGCTTTGGCAACAAAAAAAACACATGGGTTGTGGCATGTCAGGAGGATTCCACCTGGGGGGGCCTCTGCTCAGACTGGCTGGCATCTTCCTTCAATGGGGACAGAAAACCCTTTGCCGGAAGCGCTGACCTGGCCCGTTTTCCATCTCTGGACCCCAGAGAAGCTTAGTTGTATGGAAAATATGTTGACATTTACTGTGTTAGAAAAATTTGAAAATACTTGTTTATTTTTAAATAAATAATAATGAACAATAATGAACCAATTCCATGTTAGCATAAAGAACATTTTTCATTTAAAAAAAGCTATTTTGCAGCTCTAATAAGCAGACAGCTGGATTCTCCATTTAGTCTCTCGTGCTAAGTTGTTAGGGGTGAAGCATGTGAAGAAAATCCGGCCTCACACAGACAAGCAGGTTGGGGCAGGGAGGAGTGTTAGCTTGTCATTTTGCATAATTGTGTGTTTCTTCTTTAAATACAAGACACAAAGTGGCCATTCCCAGCAGTTAGTTGCCCTGTGGACTCTGAAACCTTGATTAAGTTTTTGTACTCGGTTACATTAAAATCTATCAGTCCCTCTTGTACTTTGAACAGAAAAAAAGTTTTTAAAAATTTTAGGATTGCTTTAGACTTAACAGAAAAGTTGCGAAGATCATTCCTACACACCCCTGCCCAGTTTTGCGTTGCTAACGACTGCTGTGGAACATTTGTCCTAAGTAGTTGCTACTCAGCACAGTCTTCTGATTTCCTGTTTGCAGTTTTCACCTTCTCTGTCCCACGGTCCCACATGGCATCTTGGCATCATGTCTCCCTCATCTCCTTTGGGCTGAAACAGTTTCTTAGACGTTCTTGATTTTCATGACCTTGACAGTTGGGAGTCAGGTGTTCGTAGGGTGGCCCTCAGTTGAGGGTCGTCTGGTGTTTTTCTCATGGTTGGACTGGGTTTTGGAGAGGACCACAGAGGGGAGGTGCCCTTCTCATCATACCCATGTCCAGGGCACGTCCCATCAGTGTGAGTTGTTGCTGCAGTGTTGATCACCTGGGTGTCTGTCGGGTGTCTTCACCATAAAGTTACTTTCTTCCTCCCTTTCTGTGCTGTACCTTCTGGAAGGGAGTGACTGTTTACAGCTCCTAAAGGGTGAAGCATCAGGGTGTTCTGTTTCTTCTCTCCTTGAATGATCCTTTATTCATATTTGAGTGTGTAATCATACATTAGAAACATTCTTTCTAATGTTTCTAATGTATTAGTTGACTGAGTTACAGAGATCTGTCAAAGTCTGATACATTTCGTTTTTCAGTATTGCAGAAAATCAGATTAGTTAACTATCTGATCTGCTGGGAAGCTGTTGGGCTCACAAGTTATCCAGATGCTACACCTTGCTTGTTGGAGCTCAGACATTACCATTGCTGATGCAGTAGTGGTGGTTTTCCTGTCGGTGAACCAGCTTTGCCCTAACCATTTTGGGGACAGTGCGTGCCGGACACCCGCATCCGAATAACTACAGCGTGTCTGTCCATCCTTCCTTCAAACGTTGCAAATGCCCAAACGTGTGATTTTTTTTTTTCCTACATGGCTCTTCTGCTTTGGTATGCAGCAGGAGTGCTTTATGTTGTCGCAGAATATTAAAAAGACGTGTGCTCAAATGCTGAGTTTTAATAAAATCAATAGCTTGTACTTCATCCAAGGCATTGCCTACAGTGTGACGACAATGTGAATCTTGGCACAGTTTGCTGCAGCTGTTCTGACTTGGTACAAAAGGCAAATGTCATCTCCATATTACAGCAACCTGGCAGAAGCCCCGAAGGGGTCCTGAGGCCCACTCTGGGGGGCCCCTAGCGGGCTCTGCAGGGTGGGCACAGGCACAGATGCCTGGCAGGACTCCGAGCTCACATTGCAGGCAGGACAGTGGTTAACAGCCTGATGGGGTCAGAAAGTGGGGGTAGGAGAAGCCCTCAGCTGGGGACCCTGTCACCAGAGACCTCGGATTGCAGGGCAGGTGGCCAAATGAATCGATTCAGAGCTACATTGTAGCAGAAAAGGTGATGGGAGCTGCCCTGAGTGTGCCTGCACCGTACATTCTGTGAGCCTGGAGGAGAGAGGTGGGGTGGTCTTCCGTTGACTGGATGCACTTTCTGTGGCCACTGCGCTTCACAGCATCCTCTCAAGGTCAGCGGCATCCCATTCTGCAGATGAAGAAACTACAGCTCTTCGAGGCTTGGTAACTGGCCCAGGTCACTGCAGCCACTGAGAAGCGCCCAGCCCCCCACAGTCCTCATGGCTGACCTGGGTGGAGCCTCACAGCAGCTTTGCTCAGAGCAGCTGGAGCAGGTCTGTGGGGGTGGCGGACTCCAGAGCCTTGCTGGGAGGACATCCCCTGGGGCTTGCCAGGGCGTGGTGGGGGAGGATCCAGCAGTTCCAAACACATATTTAAGAGGGGCAAGAAACTTCCAGGCAAACAAAGCACTTTCCATTTATCACAAGAGTTTGTGGACGTTGTAAGCTGGAAAGCGGTGTTTGCTTCTCCAGTGTGGTTTCATCTGTGTACAGCTGGCTTTTTTCTTGCTGTGAGTTGGCTAGGAAGCTGGCATCCTAGGAGGTGTGTCTGGGTTCATCGGCTGTAGGGAGTCGCTCCACGCTGCAGAGCGCTCCTGAGTTTCCCCCAGAGGAAGGTTGGCCTGGCACACGGCGCAGCGACAGAGGAACGAACAGGCGCTAGGGATGGTGTGGGGCTGGCAGAGGAGTCCCGCACTCCTTTGACCGTCACTCCCCAGGCCCAGGCCCCTTGGGAGCGTGAGTTCCCGAGTGCTGAAAGGTCACCCAGCTTCCTTGAGTAGACAGCGGTCCACATGTAGCAAGAGTTGTTTCTCAGATAAGTCTGAGGGCCACATCTGTGTCCTTGCTCTGTTATCTCTGTATCACCTCAGGGACTCAGCATACAGATGCTGCTGACTATCCAGGATCTTGCAGGTGTAAATGAAAATATTTTCCCCTTTAACCTAGTCCAAAAACGGCATTTGATAACCTGAGTAGAGGCCTCACTTGACGGTTGTGTGAAGCCCGCCCTCTCTCACCCTGCACCTTCTTTTCTAGGGTGCCATTTAGCCCCCTGCAGGCTCCAGGGGTCCAGCTGCTCTGAGCAGACGGGGGCTCGGGTCCCAGTGCAGTGTGGGGTGCACGTGGCAGGCCTTGGGGTGCCAGCTTTGAGCAGACCTGCTGTGGGCCCAGGTTGGCTGCAGGCCTTGGGGCTGTGACCTCAGGAAGTCACTCTGGAGACCCCCTCCTCACCTGTGGGTACAGGTGACAGTTGAGAGGATCATACAGAGGCATGCGTCGTGGCGGTTGGCACAGAGGCGGCCACCATGAAAGGTCAGCAAACGTCCAAATCTGACACAGGCCAGCGTTTCAGTTCTGTGACTGTGGTTGTTTGCTGACAAGTGACCCTTCCCAGATTTCTGAGCAGAGCGCGTGCTGAATCGAATTTAGCCTTCCTGGTGGTGCCCCGACTGGAGCGTGCTCCTGGCTGGCAGGCCGCGCTGCAGTGACTGTGGATGGGCTGACCCTGCAGGCTGCCCCGTTGCCGTTTGGAGGTCAGGGTCTTTCTGTGGGGCCGCTGCCAGTTGTGGCTCAGGGAACACTCCCTTCTGCCTGTCCTCGGCTTGTTTCTCCAGTGGTCTTTCATGCCCCCGACCCTGCTTCCAGTCCCAGGAAGGTCCTCTTGGCTCCCCTGGCCAGACTGTGTGACTTCAGGGGCTCCTGTGTACCTAGAAGGAGCCCCCAGCAGGACAGGCCGGTCGCCTCCTGGCTTTGCTGATGGCACAGTGCTCTTCGCTGCAGCTGCCTCTGCCCCGCTCTGCTCTGGGGGCCTTGGTGGGGGATGGGCTCTTGGGGCCAGACCCTGGTCACACGTGTTCCCTTCCTTTCTTCTGAGATCTTGGCCATAATGGAGTCCCGGAGCAATAGCTGGACCTGGAGTCTCCAGGAAGAATTATGGCTGGGTTTCAAAACTCCCGTCTCAGCTGCTCACCTCCGTGGCCTCTGTGGCCTAGAAGCACGATGTATTCTGACTTCCTGCCCCCACAAAGCGGGCTCTGGGCTTTTGTCTTGACATCCCAGCCAACAGGGTGTCAAGTTACAGGGCTGGGAGAAGTGGTAATGGATGCCAAGAAGGGGAGCTGAGGGAGTCTCAGAAGAGCTGGGGCAAGCGGGGAGCAGGTGGGCTCCGGGGGTGCAGCAGGGACCCCGCACTCGTCAGTGCCCGCCAGCCCCCAGGGCAGGCAAGTGTCCGGCTTCAGGGCGCAGCCTGTGTCTGCATGAGGCAGTTCCCTCTCTGATAACGCTGAGCGTGTCTGAGTGGATGGGGCCTCCTGGGAAGGGAAGGTGCCGTGTGGTGGGGTCCCAGTGAGTAGCTCTCACGCCCAGAGGACTGTGAAAGACCCCAGTGGTGTGTGTCCACTGAGACGAGCAGTGTGCCACTGGAAACTGCCAGGGAAACGTTGCCAGGCAGTAGGACTAACCTGGAAACTGGTGATAGACGTCCTTTCTCTCTTCAGAACTTTCCTAGAAGTGCTTCTGAAATAGGGGTGCTCCCTGGCTTAAGTGTATGGAATTGCTTTCCAGCGTTGGCTCAGACAGCCCTCCCAGCAGTGCCTGAAGCCTCCAGTGGTGGCTCCCAGGCCTGAGGATGGCCCCCTACTCTCCCGGGACGGGCCGGGCCGACCCTGAGCTGTACACCAATCCCCTCCTGAGTGGGTGTCTGCCCCGGGGCACCCTCTGTGTTCGGAGAACTGCTGCTGGTCCTTTCAGGGGAGGAGATGGGGCTTTGAGGTTCAGCAGGGGTGGTTACTTGGATAAGCCCTTTCTTTCCCGCCTTCTCACTCCCAGGGTAGTGTAGTGTCTGGAGTGGCCAGCCTTGTTGAAGACAGTCTGCAGGAGGCCGTAGAGCTACCCTGGCATTGGCTAGCTCTCGGGGGCAGAGCTGGGCTGCCAGCCCCAGGAGTCGGGTGGCGTAAAGTACCTGTGATGGCATAGCGTCATCTGTCCGCTCTGCTGGCTGACTGGTCCCAGCTGAGTGTAGCTTCTTGGGTTCTCCTCTCCAGTGGCTTTATTGCTCATGTGGGGTGCCGGGGCCATCTCTGTGTCTGTCTCTGTGACCCTCTAGCCAGCTAGCTCGGCGTCCTTCTGTGGGGGGTGGTCTCTCAGCAAATGTTCTCAGGGCCCAAGGAGAATCTTTTGAGGCTGTGACCTTGCTTCAGAAGCTCGCGTCGCTGCTTCCTCTTTGCTCCTCACTGCAAGCCGCAGGGAGCGAGCTGCCTGCAGGGCGTGCTGCAGCCTGAGTGGGCGGCCTCCTAAGGGTGTGGTGCAGTGGTCCTCTGCACAGCGTTCTGTCAGCTAGGAGTGTTGGGACTCCTCGTTAACATCCACCAGCGTCCTGAGCTCACAGGAAGTGGATTTCTAGGGCTTGGTGCTTGAAAACACATAATGACACGATTCAGGAATCCTTTGATTTCTGAGTTGAGCTTGCACATCTTTGAGCAGTGTAGTATCTGTGCATGTGGAAAGACGTGCCCACAGGCGCACAGTGGTCAGTCTACAGGCATTGCGGATTCTTCGTGAACTCAGACTCTCCTGGAGCTAGGTACAGGGAAGTGGGGGACGTTGGTGCACACCAGGGACGTCACCTGAGCACCCAGAGAGCAGACTCAACACCTGTCTTCACTGGGTTTGGGAATATTCAGCTGTTACCTGATTGTCCGCTGTGCCAAGTTCTCCTTCACAGCGAGCAGCTCCTTACTGCCTCGGGAGGTTGGGGCCCAGGCTGCCCCAGTGACCTCCTAGAGCATCTGAACCTTCTTGGCACTGAGGTCTCACCTCACCCAGCAAAGCTGAAGGGCAGTAGGGCAGGAATTACTGTCCCCAACCTTGTAGGAGGCACAGAGAGGGAATGTCCTACCCTGGGTTTCTCACTTGAAAGAAGCAGGACCAAGTGGGGCACTTTTGCAGGCATGTGACCCCCTCCTTCCCTCAGCACGTGCAGGCTTGGTGCACCGTGCCTGCTCTGGGAGGAGGCCCTGTGGCCTGTCCACCAGCCAGCGTGGTGCCAGGAGGAGAGCCTGCCCCTCTGGCTCAGGAGGCCTCAGCCCCTCTTCCGGGGTTGTGGCATCGCACCAGGGCTGGACCCCTGTTTTTGCCCTTGTCACAGCGCCCTGGGAACATCCTGGCCATCACCGGGAACTGCAGTGCCCCACCCTTCTGGAGAGAGGGTCTGAGTGGGAACACTGGTCCCTGGCCCCAGCCCTGCGTTGGGGCACCCGCCTGTCGAGTGGGCAGTGGCAGTGTCACCCTGGGAGGCTGAGGGAGGGTGGCCGCTTGTAGGAACGCCAGGGCGCTGGCCTTGGACGAGCTTGTGGAGGTGAGGGGTGAGTTAGCTGGGTTCTGGCCGGGGAGGGCCTCTGCTCAGGCTTTTGCCGCCCTTCAGTGAAGGCCCCAGTGTTTTGCCCTGAGCTCCCTGCTGAGGGTGGGCAGTTTGGGGGTAGAACTAGGAAGCCTTCCCCCGACTGCGTGCCGCTGGGGGACGGGTCCCCTGAGTGCAGTGGGGTGGTGCTGACTGTGCTTCCAGGGGCTGTTCAAGAAGTGCCTCTTCCAGCGTGCGTTGGGTCTGTCACAGGGGAGATGAGAATATGATGGAGGGACATTCCTTGCAGTGGGTGGTGGTGAAGGTGGGGGCAGCTCAGGAGCAGCAGGAGTTTGGGGTTCAGGGGTTGGGGACTGGAGAGACCTGTGGGCTGGAAGGTGTGAATGGGCTCTAGTGGGAGGAATGCCCTGGCAGAGGGTCTGGTGGGGCCAAGACAAGTGTGTGCTTGGTGCGGGGTCTAGCAAAGCCTCCCCCACACCCCTAAACGGTTAGCAACTACCTGCCTCTCCTCACCCAGCTGGGGCCAAAAGATGGGGGCAGGAGGGAGGGTTCTGGCAGGAACTGGTGGCTGCCAGCCCTGCTTCTCTCCCCCTGCTTAGCCCCGAGGAGCAGTTTGTTGTCCTGAGGCCTCATTGGGCCCGCAGTTGTCCCCGACTTCGTGTGTGCAGGCATCTCAGGGATCTTAGAAAAACGCAGGCTTTGGTCAAACAAGTCTGGGGCAGTAATGTCCTCTGGTGAAGCCGGGTGGGCGGTGGTCTGCTCCCGCGTGCCCCTGTCCCTCCTGGCTGACCCTAAAGACAGAACTGCTGTTATCCAGGGGTTTCTCCCCGCTGCTGGACACGGCACCCACTTCTTAGGTTGGCTCCCAGCAGCTAGGAGGGAGGGAGAACATGGAGGCATGGGTGTGGGTCAAGCGCACCTTGCCCAGACATCAGGCAGGCGCGTATGGAGAACAGCAAAGGTCAGGGCTGCGCTCCCTTGGTGGAAACGGCTTCCCCTGGCACAGGCCCGTGAGACACTCGGCGTTACCCCGCACTGACCACTGCTGGGTAAGCACCTGGGATGGTGGTGCGGTGAATGGAGGGATCTGGTTGTAAGTTAAGTTTTAATCTCCAGGGAACTTGACGGAAGTTCCGGGCATGTAACAGAATTTTTGTTTGTTTAGCCTCGGCTGGCATTCAAGGGAGGGAGGTAGTGAGAACGTTTTCACGAACAGCCTGGCTTGCTTCCAGGTCACGTAAAATCTCTTCTGATCATAATAATTTATATCAGGATTCCCAAGATGGGCGGGCTAGGCTTAATGCATTTGCCCTGAAATCATAGCTTTCAAATAAATGTGGTGCCCTGGCAGCCTCCCTGGACCGAGATAATATACACGGCCACTACACTGCTTCCCTGGCATGTTGGCCTAGATGGTTTTATAATTTAGAAAACGTTTTTTTAGGAAAAGAATGCCCACGATAATTTTGAGCCTTTGTCAAATGAGTATCCTTTTCCTTGAATTAAAAGAGCTCGCTGGGAAAGTTCTGAGAAACTTGAAGTACCTTTGTGTTAAAATTGAGCTTTAGGAAAGTTTTCCTTGTTGGAGACTAGTGGGGGCTGGTGGCGCTTCTGCGTTCGGAAGAGGCGACCCAGGTCCCTGTAACAAGCGAGCAGTCCCCTGTGGGCCAGGGCCACTCAGGAAGTGCCTGCAGCCCTGCAGCCCCAGGGCGAGCTGGCGCCTCCATTTCCTGACAGCACCTGAACCCTACCTCACTTCTCAAAATGAAGGCTGCATGTCACAAACTGGTTAGAACTGGCTGTTGCCATGGTTTTCACGTTGGAAGGCACAGTTAAAGGGTCACATGACCAAAGAGGGAAATGCCTTTGTCACATGACTTTTTGGTGGCCTGATTAGCATACAGGAAGTTCACTCCCTGCTGGCTGCTGGGATGCTGAGTGATCACTGATGGGAGGTGATGTCATCTCTTGGACGAGTTATTGATTAGTCTCGGTCCAAGATGGGACCTAGGAGAGCTCTGGTCGCAGTGGTCATCTTAGGCAGCTTCAGCTCCATGTGGTCCAGCCCCTAACCCTGCCCTCTTCCCTCAGGCAGATTTGAGCTGTATTAGGCATCTCACCTTGGAGATGGGCACATGCTCCACGAGATGGTAAAAAGTGATAAATCCCTGTAGGTTACCGTTGGCCCCGTTCGCTCTTGCTCAGGAAGCACCGGCAGTCTGTAACTCTAGACTTGGTTCTGCCGAGGCTGCTGCTCTGCTGTGTGGCCGCCTGGGAGCCTGCCTGGGCTGCAACCAGCGGCTGCAGCTCCCGTGCCAGAGCCTTGTGTCTGCTCAGTGCCTGTGCGCATGCCCACAGAACCTGGGTTGGAGCCCCGGGGTCATCTTTGATGTGTATCTTGGGCAGAGTTGGCAGCCAGCAGGGAGACACAGACTTGAAAGAGTTCCTGAACTGCATTGGTTTTTGGTTTGTTGAGGCCCTAGTGAGACATCTTGGGTTATTTTATAGACAGCCAGCCAATTCCTGGACTTGAAAATGTGGGCTGCTAACCCCAATGAGGGAGTTCTGTACCTTGAAATGGGCGCCTCCTGATCGCTCGTGGAAGCCCACCCAGCAGCTGTACCTGTGGTGGTTCCATCGCATCAGGGCTGCGCTTGCTGCAGTGCAGCGGCTGTGCTGCTCTGAGAGCTGAGATGAGGGTGGGCCAAGGGAGAGCGCTGCGGGTTGAGGGGTTGGGGGAGTCAGTGAACCCGGTGTGTGGTCCTCTGTGCACCCCCCTTCCCTGAAGGCATAGCTCGCTCTGGGAGTGGAAAGGGCAGTTCGGTGGGCTGTTAAAATACCGGTTTCCCATCCCTAACTCTGCTTCCCCACTCAGCTGGAAGGAATGGGACAACTTTGAGTTGTTGTTACTGCTCCCAGTTAACTTAGCCGAGTTTGTTCTCTGGGTCATAGTGCCACCTAGCGGGCGAATTCAGCCCTTGGCTGGCTTTCCTGCTGATTGCATTCTTTCAACACAGATGCAGAGGCTAGATCTTAAGGGAGAGTTTACATTATGTCCTCAGCAAACAGAGCTGCTTGGCTTGGCGCTAAGCACTGTCTCTGAGACCCGTTGGTCCTTATATATGTGGTCAGCAATGCCATTAGCGGAAGCCTAGCACTTCATGGGAAATAGATGGGGAAACAGTGTCAGACTTTATTTTTTTGAGCTCCAAAATCACTGCAGATGGTGACTGCAGCCATGAAATTAAAAGACGCTTGCTCATTGGAAGGGAAGTTATGACCAATCTAGACAGCATATTGAAAAGCAGAGACATTACTTTGCCAACAAAGGTCCATCTAGTCAAGGCTATGGTTTTTCCAGTAGTCATGTATGGATGTGAGAGTTGCACTGTGAAGAAAGCTGAGCGCCAAAGAATTGATGCTTTTGAACTGTGGTGTTGGAGAAGACTCTTGAGAGTCCCTTGGACTGCAAGGAGATCCAACCAGTCCATTCTAAAGGAGATCAGTCCTGAGTGTTCTTTGGAAGGAATGATGCTAAAGCTGAAACTCCAGTACTTAGGCCACCTCATGCGAAGGGTTGACTCATTGGAAAAGACTCTGATGCTGGGAGGGATTGAGGGCAGGAGAAGGGGACGACAGAGGATGAGATGGCTGGATGGCATCACTGACTCGATGGACGTGAATTTGAGTGAACTCTGGGAGTTGATGATGGACAGGGAGGCCTGGTGTGCTGCGATTCATGGGGTCGCAAAGAGTTGGACACGACTGAGCGACTGAACTGAACTGAACATTACTAGATGTGCATATACGTTCTGAGGAACTTGAGTGGTAGGATTGGGAAACGAGGGCAGAGGATAATGGGCAGGGGTGGCTGGGAGTTAGACTGTGAGCAGATTAAGTGGCTGGGTAGTACCCTGGTATGTGAGAGCAAGTATGTGCCATGTTCCAGTCAGTTTCAAAACCTGCAGCCACTACTGCCACGTTGCCACTGGCAGGATAGAGAGCTCACCTGTGGCCCAGGAAGGACCCCACTGCAGGCTGCCTTGGCTGCCTCATGAGGTGGTGATGCCCCACGCTGGGGACTTAGACCGTCGGCTGAAAGTGTATGCCTCAGCCCCTCTGTTACCTGGGGAGGGGTAGGTGGGCTGTCCAGGCGTGAGGGTTGTCAGGGAGTCTGGGTTCAGCAAAGAAAGGCTGATTCAGGTGGGGCTGGCCTCCCCATCAGGTGGCTTCCAGCATGGGTAGGTAGGCGCTCCACCAGCAGGCCCAAGATCCAGGAGCAAGTGTTCTGGTTCAGTACTGAGCCATATGGTACGGAAAGGGGCTGTGGTGGGTTCCAAAATGTGATGTTTTCCCACAGACACATAGGTATCCTCAGCCCAGGGGACACAGAAGTGGTTATCGGGAACAGTCCTGACTTTTTAAAGGGCTCAGCTGTAAACTGGCAGGTTCGAGGGCCACGTGGTGAGTGCAGTGAGAAAAGGCAGCCTGGGCAGGCGGTGGTGGGGAGGGGTGGGGAGGCCAGCCTGCTCGCCTCCACTTCACTGTGTCTGCGTCTGAATCCCAGCATCCGTGGGAGTGCTGCCCACCACAGGCGAGGTGCTCGGGTAACAGCCCTCCTCCCTGCCCCACAGTGACATGAAGTCTGAGAGGAGACCCCCTTCGCCTGATGTGATCGTGCTGTCTGACAACGAGCAGCCTGCGAGCCCGAGGGTGAATGGGCTGACCGAGGAGCCCCCGAAGGAGACCAGCACCGAGGCCCTCATGGTGAGCTCTGTCCCCGCGCCAGGGAGCCGCCTCGCGGTGGGGCCAGCTGGTGCTCCCTGGCCCCAGCCCTCCCTCAACCCGTGTTCTCTTGACCTTGTAGAAAAGCAGTCCCGAAGAACGAGAAAGGATGATTAAGCAACTAAAAGAAGAGTTACGGTTAGAAGAAGCAAAACTGGTTTTGTTGAAGAAGTTGCGGCAGAGTCAAATACAAAAAGAAACTCCCACCCAGAAGGTATGTGCGTGGCTGTTCACTCCTCAGGGGTCAGTGAGAGAGAGGTATTTAGGACCAGGGACAGGAAACCATGGGTGCTTCTTTGGCTCCCTGCTGCCCCAGGAGCTGGGTCTGTGAGGAGTCCGGTTTCCTCGGGGGCAAAGGGGCAGGGTCTGAATTGGAAATTTGCAGGCTCAAGTTCATGTTTTGGATTTAGCTTAGAGGAGATTTCAATCTAGAATATTCTGGATCTGAGTATGAGAACCTCGTTCCCTGTAGACTCCCATCAAGGAAATGGAGAGCAGACGTCTCTGAAGGTGCTGGAAACACAGCTCTGTTCTGAACCCCTTTCAGAGGGGCGTCCTGCCCTGTGGGTGCCTGTGTGGCCGGCAGGGGCCTCTCTGGATTTCTGGACGGACTGCTGAATGCCTGCTCCAGGATGCCCATACCCAACCCGGAGGCCGTGTCCCAGGGCTTCTGCCCCTGCCACCTCCCCACGCCTCACGCTCCTTGTGCGGCTTCTAAACGGGGCTTATCCTGTAAGGCAAGGTCAGGCTGGTTTTGTGGGCCTCTTTTGTTATCCCATTCTGGAAAGGTTCCTGGTCCGTGACATGGCTACCCTTCCTTACATTCTGATGACTCTCTCAGTGAACCAGAAAGGAAATGCATCTTGGGCAGTACAAGCAGACAGTGTGTAGACATTGCTTCCACCTTAAAGGGAGCAAGATGGGAGGACACTCGTGGTCTGACTTGGGGATTTGCTTGGGCTCCCACTCCACACCTAGTAAACAAGTGGACCAAGCCTGGCATCTGTTAATATCCTGATGGATGAGCCTGCTTGTTACTTGTTTCCTGTTGATTGCTGAAGAGTTGATGATGGGGACCAGGTCTGTCACTGTCCCTGGTGGACTGTATGCCTGGACCAAACAGTTTCTCACCGGGGGGGGGGGGGGGGGGGGGATTGATATATACATATATAAGCCCCAGCCTTTACCGCCAGCCTTTTTTTGTCCCCTGGAGGGCAGAGATGGCACCTGAATCTCAGTGATGCCAAGCACCCTGGGGCAGAGGGGTAAAGGGCCCTGGAAAATCCGTCCTGTGTTTTTCAAACATGTTAATTCCCGCTGCAGTGAACATGGCAGGCAAGCAGAACCTTTGAGAGCCTGATGCTTCTTAAAGAAGAAAAAAAGCAGTGCTCCTCAGAATCGTGTGTGGGGAGGAGCATGGTTGGTAGCCTTCTCATCTTCTGCCTGTCCTGACCTCTTGCAGCCCGCAGGCTCCACTGGGAGCTCCGTGACCACCCCTCCCCCGCTCGTACGGGGCACCCAGAACATTCCTTCCGGCAAGCCATCACTTCAGGTCAGTGTTTACTCTGCATCACGCTCCTGAGCAGCCGTGATCCGGTTTCTGCAAAAGGCTGCTCATTCCTTCTCGTAAGACTAGAATGAGGCCTTCCAGTGGGAGCCCTCTTGCCAGTCACATTTGCGTCCCCATACCCAAACCGGGCCCCTGTTCATCATGAATAACACAGATGCTCGGAGGGCCCCTCCCATGGCTGCCTCTAGTGAGACTGGAGAGACGGCCAAGATCCTGGACACTCTGGGCCCCCACTGCAGCCCGGCTCTCTGAGCCTGTCACAGCCTCCTCTGCCCACAGGGCGCGATGGGCAGAGCTCCTGCTTCAGCCGTAGGACAGAGGTCAGGCCAAGCCCACCTGCCCGCCCTCAAGCCAGAGACCGCAGCTCAGACCAGCAGGCGGGCAGTGTTGATCCCAGTTAGCTAACTTCTTACCATGGGGGTGCCTGGGTCCTGAGCGAGTCCAGGTTGGCATGGCTCTTGGTGGGAGCCTGTGTTCCTCGTTCTTTTGTTTGTCTAGAGTGAGCAGTCACTTTAGCTTTTTTCTACCACCACTGTTCTGGTGGGTGTGCGTCTGTGCCTTTATGAACACAACACACCTGTTTACAAAGCTGTGTGAGATCTGAGGGTTGCTGTTGTTGACAGGCCTCTGCAACTCGGATGCCTGGCAGTGTCATCCCACCACCCCTGGTCCGTGGCGGGCAGCAGACGTCCTCAAAGTTAGGGCCTCAGGCGAGCTCCCAGGTCGTCATGCCCCCACTTGTCAGGGGGGCCCAGGTGAGCATGGGCTTACGGAACAGCCCCAGGCAACTGTCTCTCTCGGAAGAGTGACCCCGGTACTCAGACTGGGGCTCTTTCCCCGAGTCTCTCTTCATTGTCCTCTCATTGTCTTGTCTCTGCCCCACACCCCGACAGCAAATCCACAACATCAGACAACATTCCAGCACAGGGCCACCGCCACTCCTTCTGGCTCCCCGGGCGTCTGTGCCCAGTGTGCAAATTCAGGGACAGAGGATCATTCAGCAGGGCCTCATCCGTGTCGCCAACGTCCCCAACACTAGTCTGCTCGTCAACATCCCACAGGTGAGTCGTGCGACAGACAGCCCAGTCCCGTGGCCCATGGTCCTGTAGCTCCTGGGACCTTGTTGGGTCGTGAAGGTTGTGGACAGGAGTCTCCTGTTGCCTCTGCCGAGAGGGTGAGGGTGGGGTCACCAGAGGCTCCCCCTTCCCCTCCACCCACCCCTCCCTCTTCACCACCGCGGCCAGGCGCAAGCACGTGAGGGGAATGTCTGCAGATGTCCCTTCAGCGCCAGTGCGTCTATTTTTAGCCACGTGTCCCTTCACCTCTGTACAGAGCCTCTGAGATGGTGAGGGCTTGTTTCCACCTAAGAGTGGGGGAAGATGGAGCCAGGGGCGGCAGGCTGAAGATCCCCACTGACAGATGAAATGGCTAGGTCTGCATGAGCTTCTGTTGCTGTGCGAGTTAGCTTCTCTTCCTCCTCTGGCACCATCCGTGTCTGCCTTTCTCAGATAAGATCATGGCCAGCAGTGCTCTTCTGAAGTCAGGCTCAAGGACTGTCCTGCTGCCTGAATGGGGATGTCCTGGGCAGGCCCTTCTATCCCCCCCGTAGGCGCTGGTCAGGTCCCTGCTGTGTGCCACCCTGTCCTTGTGTCAGAAGGGTGGCAACCAGGCAGGCAGTGGTGGTCCTGCGGCTCTGCTTCCTGGGGGCCGAGGGGGCCGGCGAGGGGGCCAGCGGAGAGCTGGCCGGTCAGAGGCCAGGCGGCACCCTCGTGCTGGGGAGTCTCGCTTCTCTGCGGAGACCCCTGGGCCGGTGTCACGGGCTCCCTGAGGCCCACGGCGTGCCCGTTGTCAGGTGCATGCATCTTCCTGGAGACAGGGTACACAGCTTTCCTATTTCCAGAAAGGTCTTCAGTCCCATAAAGCTTGAGGTACTGGCATGGCCCGCTCCCAGTTCGGGGGAGAGCCTTTGAGTGTCCGGTGGCAAGTGAGCTGGAGTGAGGAGGTGGTGGAAGGTCAGCCACCAGGGTCGAGAAGACAGTGAGTGACGCAGGAGCAACGAGGATGGAGAAGAGTGAAGGGCGGGGGCACACAGAGGCACTCGTGAGGGAGATGGCGTTGATGCCGCAGCGCGCCACCTTTGCAACCTTTTGAGGAAGGGGCCACCTGGACCCGTGCTGGAAGGGGAACCAGGCTGTAGTGACAGGACAGTGGCCGTGCGCCTGGGTGGGGGTGGTTGCCAAAGGGGTGCCCGCTGTGATGCTGATGGCTTCATGGGTGGCCTCAGCTGATAGAGTGTAGCAGGTTACAGATGTTTAAGTTATCTGGGTATCAGCTAAACCTCAACAAGTTATTTGTAAGATTGGTCATCTCAGAGCAGTTGAGTTTAATGTCTCTTTTTCTGTTGCTTGTTGATGGCAGGCAGCTCTGAGTTACTTTTAAGGACTTGTTAGTGTAGCTGATGGTGCCGACCTGGAGTTAACTTTTATAAGGACTTAGCATAGCTGATGGTGCAGATTGTGGGGTTCCCCTCAGGGTGGGCCCCTCAGGCACCCTGACCAGGTCATTGCCTCCCCAAAGCCCTCCCCAGCATCGCTGAAAGGAACGGCAGCCACCTCTGCTCAGGCCACCTCCACCCCCACCAGCGTGGCCTCCGTGGCCACCGCTGCGGATTCTCCAGCCAGTCGGCAGGCGGCCGCCAAGCTTGCACTGCGCAAACAGCTGGAGAAGACGCTGCTTGAAATCCCCCCACCCAAACCCCCTGCCCCCGAGATGAACTTCCTGCCCAGCGCTGCCAACAACGAATTCATCTACCTGGTGGGCCTGGAGGAGGTGGTGCAGAACCTGCTGGAGACACAAGGTGAGCAGGCCATGGGCCCAGGGCTGTTCTCTGTCTTGAAGGTGAGGCTTCCATCATGTGAGTTGTTTCCGATGCATAGCGTGTGTGGGCACGTCTGCTGTGTACGCACGGCTGTCTTGGAGCATATTATGGCTGATCTTTTGCCATCAGCTCTTCCCTTGCTCTGCGGTTTAGATAAATTTTTTTTTTAAGTTTCTCGTTGAGTGTAGTTGATGCACAGTGTTGTTCTGGCTTCTCTGCTGCACAGCATGGTGGGCCCGTCACACACACACCCTCTCTCTCCCAGACTCTGTGCCCGTGAGGGCCGCTGCGGAGGACTGAGCCGCTCCCCACGCTGTGCAGCAGGTCCCGGTGGCGATCCGCTGTGTGCAGCAGGTATCCGCTGAGCAGGTGTGGCGATCCGCTGTGTGTGCAGTCCCGTGGTGATCCTCAGGTCCGGGTGATCGATGCAGCAGGTCCCTGTGGCGATCACCCTGTGGCGATCCGCTGTATCAGTGACAGTGTGGTCGATGACACCCTGGACAGCAGGCAGCTTCTTTCTGATGGGGCCTCCTCTGAGAGCTGAGGGAGGGTGGAGCTTTGCCGGGCACTGAGTCCCCACGCTGGGGGAGGGGCGCCTGTGCCTGGGCTAGCTCACGTTATCACCCTCTCTGGAAGTGGTCTAGAAAGCCACCTGCATGTTAAGAGGTTTTAGGAACGAAAGCTCACACACGGGGTGGCGAGGAGAAAGGATGCTGGAAAGTAGGAAGTCAGGTTTGCCCCGGGAGAGTTGCCGGCAGATGCAGAACTGAGGGCTCTTCTGTCCTTAAATTGCGTGCGTGGTGATGCCAATTGGCCGGCCAGCCTGGATCTCCTCCCTGCGTGGGCTCATCGACGCTCCGTGCTGAAGCGGAGACAGTGCTCCTCAGGGCCAGGGGTGGCCGGGTGGACTGAACCGGAGGAGCTGGGGGCCTGCGGCCGGGCCCAGGACGGAGAGATGTGGGCTCTGACACAGCCCGGACATGTCTGCACTCCTTCAGTGACTCCTTTGGGATGAGGTCAGGTTGGCAAAAGAGCTGCTACCAGGCCTGTGTGGTGTGGCAGGCAGGAGGTTGTAGTGCCTGCCAGTCTTGCACTGGCCTGTGCTGGGCTCCTTCTCTCCCAGACTGGTCTGTCTGTGCTTGTTCTCGTCAGGGGTCAGTCTCCATCCCCTGTCGTCAGAAAACAGGCCCTAGCCGTGAGAGGAGGCCCTGAGTCCTGCCTGAGGTGGCTCTGACACCGAGGGCAGCCGCCGCTGCCTGGGCAGCAGGGGCTACCTCCTCTGGGGGTGGGTGTGTGGAAGGAGAAGCTCCAGGCTGGGGACCAGAGCTGGGGCCCACGGTGGACCCTGGGGCCTCTGGCAGCTTGGGCAGGTGGCGTCCTGTCTGCTCTGTGGAGCGGCAGGAGCCCCCTAGAGTCAGATCCCCCGCTGCAGCCCCTCACCAGGTAGAGGCAACTCAGCCGGGAGGATGGGGCGGCCGGGGTCTCTCCACATCACGGTCCGTGACGCCAGGAGGCTGTTGAACTTTGAGTGCTGCCCGTGGAAGAGATAGGAGCAAAACGCAGTCGCCCCTTAGTGCACATTGGATGCACGTGTGTGTGTGCACACTGAAGGAAGCAGGACCCCGCACCTCAGCAGGCTCTTTGTGCGGCTGCCCTGGTCACCCCTCCGGGAGCTGGGTGCCACCAAGTTCCCGTTACCCGGGTCCAGCTGTGTGTCTGGCCAGCCATGCACAGTCACTTCAGCTCCCCAGGCTGTGTCTTCTTGAGACAGGGCGCTAGGGGTGTCCCCTCAAGAGCTTGTTGTGCAGCCCGGACGCCCTGCTGTGCACAGGACTCCAGGCACAGTGTCTGCTGTGAGCACTTTCTAGACGTGGTTGCCTCGCCCCCGGGCAAGGGTGCCCATCACCTTACAAGGTGGGGCCTGGAGTGGCCGCTGTCTCCCCGACAGGTGGTGCAATGTAGGAGGGTGGGAAATGCCTGCTCTGCGGGCAGGAAGGATGGCCGGGAGAAGCCAGGTGTCTTTGAGAGTTGGTGTCGAGGATGCTGAGCCCGCAGCTTTCTAAAGTGCCCCAGCGTTGCTTCTCAGCAAAGCTTCTGCAGGCTGGCCCTGTGTCTGCACACAGTTGGCACCCGTGTGTGTGCCGAATGAACAAACGTCGGGGCCTCAGTGTCCCGATGCCAGTTGGGCCCCCTGGCCCAGGGCACTGCCTGGGCTCTGCCAGTGTGCACATCCCTCCTGGGGGTGGTGCGGGCTCTGGCTGTGCTGCTCCCGCTCCTCCGACGTGAGCCACGTCTGTCTCCCCCTGCAGCGGGCAGGATGTCGGCCGCCGTCGTGCTCTCCCGGGAGCCCTACATGTGTGCACAGTGCAAGACAGACTTCACGTGCCGCTGGCGGGAGGAGAAGGGCGGCGCCATCATGTGCGAGAACTGTATGGCGTCCAACCAGAAGAAGGCGCTCAAGGTGGAGCACACGAGCCGCCTGAAGGCCGCCTTCGTGAAGGCGCTCCAGCAGGAGCAGGAGATCGAGCAGCGCCTCCTGCAGCAGGGCGCCGCCCCCGCGCAGGCCAAGGCCGAGCCCGCCGGCGCCCCACTCCCTGTGCTGAAGCAGGTGAGAGCCGCGCGTGGGGTGGACACGGCGGTGCCCTCCGGGAGAGGGATCTTGTTCCTCGCTCCCTCAGCAAGGAGCTGTCGCTGGCAGGCAGGATGCTCCGGCATTCTCTCCCTCACTCGGCGATCATCTGCCTGGTTGTTAACTGTGCGTCTAAATTGCATTTAATGGTGGCTTTTGGTGGTGAAAATACTAATTTGCAGTTTCTTTAGATTTTGTAGCTTTCACTCGCAGTGTGCCGGCTGACAAGTACTTCTTGTCTAAAAGGACTTTTCTGAAAGCCGCATTGAGCTGCAAAAGGGGCACTGGAAGAAATGTTCTAGCTAAATTAAGGAGAGGAGCAAGTTTGGAATCAAGTTTTTTTGGCTGCCCTTTTTTTTTTTTAATGTTTTGTTTTCCCACCCCTTGTAGACAATTGGCAATTTTTTGTGTCCTTGGAGGTCATTGATAATTCATCTAACAAACTCATCTTCTCAAGATCCCTGCATAGTGGGTGGCGGTGCTGCCTCAGGAAATTGCTGTCCTTTTGGGGACTCAGCCTCGCACGACCATAGCTGCTGCCCCTCGGTCACGTGGTCGCCTGAGGTCAGCCTCTGGACAGCGCTGACCTCGCTTTCAACCCCCGTTTGTGTAGGTCATAAAACCCCGGCGTAAGTTGGCGTTCCGCTCAGGAGAGGCCCGCGACTGGAGTAACGGGGCTGTGCTACAGGTCAGAACTAGGGCGCCGGGAGCCCCCCGCACCGCACAACCAACCAGCCCTCACGCCCCCGACCGTGACCACGTCAGTCGCCGACTGTCACGCTACCTGCGTCCGTCCGTCTGTCTGTCTCTCGCTCTCTCTTTCCCTTCCTCCTTCCCCTCCTGCCTCGGTGCAACTTACCTAGTCTCCTGATGTTGGACTTCCGGGATCCCGTGTGGGTGGGAAGAGGTCAGCTAGATCAAGGAGAGGCTGCGCTGAGCACCGTGCCCTCCGCGGCCCCCTTCCCTGTGTGAGCTGTGGCCCTCTCTCTCCCCTGCAGGCCTCCAGCCAGCTGTCCCGGGGCTCGGCCACAACACCCCGGGGCATCCTGCACACATTCAGCCAGTCGCCCAAACTGCAGAACGCAGCCTCGGCCGCCACCCTCGTCAGCAGGACGGGCAGACATTCCGAGAGGGCCATGAGCGCTGGCAAGGGCAGCACCGCCTCCAGCTGGAAGAAGGCGCCCCTGAGTACAGGTGGGCGGCCCTGGAGGGGCTCAGCGGGGACCTCCCCAGGGGCGGGCCCTTCCCACCCTTACTTTTAAGAGAGGCCTGCACACACCCAGGCTGTGGCACCAGGGTCCTGAACCCGTACTTGCTTTCTTAAGAGCAGCTGCCTCCGAGACTACAGCCTCACCTCTCTGTTCGCTGAGTAGGACACCCTGAACTAGTGGTGGCCCTGGATAAATGCTAACCACACTTGTTATCTCCACCCCCATACCTAGACTCTCAGCTCTTGACCCAAAATGTGGGACGGAACCAGTTCAGGCAATGCCCGCCTCAGCCCTCCTCCTTCCTGCCACAGAGAAGGCTTGTTTCTGCTGTTACAGCGTACCTTTCACGGTGTGCTGACCCAGTGTCCTTCATTCCTCACTCTGTGGGTACCCCCTGCCCACTTGGACAGGTCAGATGGTACAAAGTGCAGGATAGAATGAGAAGGAGGCAGGAGGAAGGGGCCCCTGGGGAGGTGGGCAGCAGAGCCCTGTGAGGAGCAGGCATCTGAGACCCAGCTTGGGGAGGCGGAGACCCTCCAGTGGCCGCTCCTGTCTGCCACAGCTCCCCCTTCCCAAGGTTGTCCTCTGGCTGTCCCCCGACACCGCTTTCCTGCTTTCCCTTATTCTTGTGCTCACCTTGAGGTGAACGTTAAATATTTCTTGTGTCCATCAGTAACTGGGAAGTGAAGTCTCGGCACAGAGGGCCGAGAGGAGGAGATGGGTGAGAGCTTTCTCCCGTCTCCCTCCCCAGCCCACCCCTGGGTCCCTGTAGGAAGAAGAGGCGCCATCGTGAGAGTCCATCTCAGTAGTCAGAACTGGGAGAGGACTGTCAGTGGAAACAGCACAGAAAAGCCGGGGAGCAGAGCCTGCTGAAGGGTGGGGAGGGGCCAGCCAACTGCAGCAGAACCCAGCCCTCCTGGAGAGCAGAGAGTGTTTGTGAACATGCCAGACTGAGATACTTTTGCTCAGCACGTTTGAGATGGCACCAAATAACTCATAGGCTGGTCAGAAAAGTCCTTTTTTGGGAAATTTTGAAAGTATATGAAATAAGTGGGAAAAGTCAAACAGGAGCCTACATACGTGTGCACAGTGGTAGCGCCCATGGGGAACCTGCACACTACGGGCAGCGTCTGAAACAGAACACGAGGGATGCATAGTTGCTGTCTCCAAAGACTTGTACGACTAGATACGAAAGTGTCCTGGCTTAGGAGCAGTGCTCCTGGTTGCCCTGGGTTTCTGGATGGTAGTTTGAGGAAGGCTGGCAGGACCTGGTAGGACCTCCAGGTTTCTGGAGCGCTGGCCTTGAATGCGCATGGAGGGTTCTGTGGTGCATTCAGTTGGGAAGTCTTGTTCCACAAAATAGATGAACCCACCCGGAATACCTGGCGCTGCAGCGACTCGGGTCCCTGCTGCTGCTGCTGGGGCTTCACGACAGTCTGTGCTGCGTGCCAGCCCAGAGCCCAGAGTGTGCTGGTTGGAGGCTTTAAGGGCTTCCCCAAGATGGCCTTTGTGCCCCCTGTGCCCAGTGGGCCCAGCCGAGGCGGGGGTCTTCCCCGGAGCCTCCCCTGACCGGGGCCGTTGTGGCCTGTTGCTCTGTCCTGTCGCAGGTGGGGCCCTCGCATTTGTCAGCCCGAGCTTGGCGGTGCACAAGACCTCCTCAGCCGTGGACCGCCAGCGGGAGTACCTCCTGGACATGATCCCGCCCCGCTCCATCCCCCAGTCAGCCACGTGGAAATAGTGCGCCAGTGGAGAACAGGCTCCCTCCCTCCCACCTGGCCCAGCACCCTCCGCTCGGGAAGACACCTCGCTCCCCAAGAAGGCGAGCGCGCGCAGGCCACGCTGCAGAAGTGAGAGCTCCAGTCTTGGCTACAAAGTCTCGTCGCGTCACGGAGGGATGCTTCACAGGTGGACCAGGATTCATACTGGGGGACCTTTCCCGTGGGCTTCCTTCCTTTCTTTGCCTTTAGTTTGCCCAACACCAGCAGAAAAGCGGACCTCGGGGCCGGCTCTGCTCCTGGCCCTCTCCTTCAGCCCCTGGCAGGGCTCGTGGACGGCACGCCCAGACACTGTGACACGCTCGGGCAGCGGTGCCCAGCGCTGCAGAAGTTGAGCGGAGCATTGTTTTGTTTTGCTTTGCCCCCGTCTTAGCCTCCTAATCTCTGACTGCCTTTCTTCATGGCAATCCCTAGGTTGACAGATTTTTTAAAATCACCTCACGATGATGGAGTTTAATGTAAATGGCGCAGACCCAGGGTTCCCTGCCAAGCACGACCCCGGTGCCCTGGGGGGTGGGCCGCTCACCCCCCAGCCCTCACTCCAGCAGAAGGCCTCTGCTACTGCTCATCCTGGAGACGCCCTCCGACCTTCCACACTTAAGCAGAAGAACAAACTGAAACCCAGACCCAGCCAGAGAGCCTGGGGCCCTGGAAGCCGAGCGCCGCCGCCCGAGTAGGGAGGGGAGGATTGGCCGCCACACCCGGAGCCGGAGAAGGAGGTCGGAGGGGCCGGCTGTTGTGTTTTTTGTTGTGGTGGTGATTTATTTTATTAAATTGTTTCCTTTTCTTTTCCTACTTACTTTGATGGACGCATCCTAAGCCCTGGCCTGTGCTCCTGTCGAGTGTGTCTGCGTGGGGAGGCCCCACCCCGCCCCCCCCAGACTTCAGGGTTTGCGTTTGGGTCTAGTTTAGAACCTCCCTTAAAAAGCAGGGCCACGCGGCCAGGGTTTGCCTTCAGACTTTTTTTTTAATCCTCTAGCGTCTACAGAAATGTCTCACAAAGGATCAGGTCTGCTCTTAGTTGTGTTCTGGTTTGTTCTCTCCCACTCCTTAAAAATCAGTCCATGAGGAAAGGTAGAAGCTGCTGTGCGTGTGCTGCACACGGGCCAGCTCTGTGCAGGCGTGAGCGTGTCACGTGTGCCTGCACGCACGTGTGGAGATGGGGTGCGCTGCTCCTCACTTCAGCCCCAGCCCTGGTTTTCCTGTCCATGCAGCTAGGGACTTAATTTAAAATTCTTAATTTGTAGGGCCACCTTCCTCATATACACTGCTGCACCGTTCTAATAAAGGCTCATTTAACCCCCCCCTCATGTTGTGTGAATATCCGTGTTTAGAAGACATTTTTGACATGCAGTAGAAGACCTAGTTTTGCAAAGCGTTTGAATTTTTTGTCTAAAGCCCTGAATTTCTCATTGATTTTTGTTTTGAGTGCATAAAGAAGGTGGCCTGAAGGAGGGGAGGACTGGAGAACGGTAGCTTTCATTCCAAGATCCAGGGATTTGGGGAAAGGGGAAAATTGACCTTGGTGGGGGGGAGTGGGGAAGGGTGTGTTTTTACACCAAAAAATCAAGAGTATGCAAGCGTTTCTATTCCTCGCATTTTTCTGTGTGCCTGGCAAATAAACACCTGTCTTATACTACTCTGAGCTGTTAGCTCTCTCTGTTCGATGACATGGGCCAAAATTCCCAAATCCTACAAGAAGGAGTGCCCAGCTGGCTGACTCGGGCAAACTGACCTCAGTGCCATGCAGCAACTCAGGCGTCTCGGCCAGGGTCACCTCTGCACTGGGGGTGCCCAGGGTTGCTGCAGCCCCACAGGGGTTGACTGGGTCTGTGACTCCGGGGCTCAAAACCAAGCCACTCGCACTGGCCCCGGATCCTCGCCCCATCACTCTCCACCATGCTCAGGATCCACCTCTCCTCACCTCATCCGGCCAGACTTCTCGAGGCTACTGCCTGGACCTTGTGAGCTGAGTACAGACTGACCGCCACAGGGAGAGGGCATGGTGGCTGGGCCCTGACCCGTTCTCTGCCTCCTCCAGCCCAGCATTTGCAGGAACATTCCCATGGGTAGGACTTACTGTGACATAAATGTAGCTTTTTAAAAAGGGATCAAGAAAAAAGGGGGGATCCAGGAGGTGAGATGCCTTAATCTTGATTCATTTCCCCTGTCTCAAAACTTCTATCCCCCTCTTTTTCCCTTTAGTTTCCCCTTTGCATTGTCACTCCTATAAGCCTCAAGTGCATGGTTCTGTGCTAAAATTTATAATGTTATTAAGAAAGGGCATTAAATACCTTTCAAGTATGGGAAGGGTGTTAACATTAAAGGTATTCCCCCAGCCCCAAAGCCCACCCCTCAAAATGGGCCGTGGTTCTGGGAGTCTAGGCTGAGAGGATCTGGTTCCCAGGAGAACCAGAGAACGTGGGAGCCCCCAGTCCCAAATGACTATTGTAACCACCCAGTAATCTGCAACAGGAGCCCCCAGTGACACCTGGAAACTTCAGAACGCTGGCTGTTACGTGGACTAGGGTGCAGGGTTCACCAGGCTCCCTTCCCCAACTGAAATGCCTGTGTGCGGAGGCCCACAGGTGTCCGTGGGTGCTCGCACAGGGAACTCTGTGTCCACTCAGCTGCCCATGGCTCTGGCCATCCCGACTGTCGTGGGGACCCTAGTCCTCAGTGTCCCGGGTGTTGGGACCCACACCTTTGACAAAGTCAAGAGTGACTGCCCTGCGAGGTAGGGGTGGGTGGCGGCTGTGGTCTGGAAGCAGAAGGTCACTTCTGTACAGAGGGAAGGAGAGGCGACGGGACACCCCTGCATGGCTCCCGAGTGGCCCACAAGTCACTGCTGTGGCTGCAGAGACACGGGAGTCTCCTGTATGAATCATATGTTCCCATCACAGGCGTGGATGATGGAAAGACGGCCCTCGCTGCTCTGCCGTTGGGTTTTTCTTTGATACCTGGTTATGCTGCACATGGCGTTTGCCTAAAGAAGCTGGAGTGAGTTTGTTTTTTTTTAAGGACAGCTAAAGTTTTATAATCCTTAAAGAGTAATAGTCACACCAGTGTAGGGTATTTGGGAGGTGGTTTGTTTTGATTGGGGGAAGGAGGTTGTCACTTGTATTTATTGTGACTATAAGCCTTTGATGATAATGTTAAAAAACAAAGTGACCACCAAACCGGCATAGAAGTTCCAATAAAGACGCTGGAATCAATGGCTATGCATTGTGTCATGAAGTTTTAGAATCTGAAGGATAATAAAGAAACGGATGATGTGTTTCCTGTGTTTTCTTTTTGACTGTTCGGCCTTGGGGTCTCGCATTGTTTTCCTCCCAGCTTTGGGGCAGCTTGGAGACTTGGGATTTCAGGGTGATCCTTTCTTAACAGGTAAGCGAAGGATCGGACGCTTGTTTCCTGGGCTTCTTGCAGATCTCACTTGCCGCGGGGATTTAGTCTTCCCCAGCTGGATGCTTCAGGTGAATGGCTCAGTCGTGTCTGACTCTGCGACCCCGTGGACGCCAGGCTTCCCTGTCCACTGCAGTCGGGCACGACTGAGTGAACAGGACAGAATGGAACTGGATGCTGGGGCTTCCCAGGTGGCACTAGTGGTAGAGAACCCATCTGCCGGTGCAGGAGGCATGAGAGACGCGGGTTCGGTCCCTGGGTAGGGAAGACCCCCTGGAGGAGAGCACGGCAACCAACTCCAGTGTTCTTGGACAGCCTGGTGGGCTATATGGTCCATTGGGTTGCAAGGAGTCACGTGACTTTGCACACAAGCACGCACCCACCTGGATGCTATAGCCTTACCTCTGGGTGGCGCTTTGTGGCCTGTTTACCCACAGGGCCATGGGGGTGCATGCGGTGAGAATGCAGTGAATTCTGCCCCTTGGCTTGGGTTCTCGCCATCAACAGCCTCCATCCCAGAGTGGTGGGCTTTTCTGGCTCAGCATTGGGTGTCCGCTGCAGGACAGTGCTGGCGCAGTGTGGGTGCCACCTGGCTGGCTTTGAAATGAACAATTCCTGGTGCAAATTTGTTTTCAGAGGTTGACACACTTTCAAAGTTTTACTCACAAAATGAAACCTATGAGCACTTTGAACTCCAGTCTGCATAAAATGTCCCCTTGTTTTCCTAGGTGCTTTTGTTCATTTATCTATCTATTGCTGCCACTTGTCACTGGGGCATCTCTGCCTCCAGCCTGGGGTCTGACTTCCCTCCCCTGCAGCCATGGCCAGCCTGGTCTCACCTGGGCAAGGCACAGAACTGGTACAAGACACTGCGGGCCTGTCACCTCTGACACGTGCTGATTGCGCCCACACGCCCCAGCACTGAGAGAAGGCCGCTTCCGGGGTTCCACAGCCCCTCTTCCAGCGAGTCTGCTGGGTCAGGCACCCAGGCTCCTCAACGGGAGGGCAAGTCTTCCGCATCTTCTCCAGATAATAGGTCTGACACCAGCCTGGTGCCTGAGACCCTGCTCCCTCGTAACTGAGTCATGGGCGTGGCCATAAGGCGAAGGACCTCAGGCCCATTGCTCGCACACAGTAATCAGGGCGCAATACGGCATGTGCCATGCCCCAGCCACTGGGACCACACCTTGTGAGGGGGGTGAGGAGGGAAAGAACGGCACCTCGTGAGAGGTGGCCTTTTTAGGCCAAGTCTAGCATGAAGAGGAGGGAAAAGCGCTGGGGATGGTGTCAGCCTGTGCAAATGCTCAGGGGTGAGACCAAGCAAGGCAGGTTGAGGACAGAGGAGAGCGGTGTGACTGGACCTTGGGGCCAAGGGGAAAGGATGTGGGCTTTTTTCTGAGTGAGCAAGACATTTCCCTCTTCTCACCCTGTTTCTTGCTCTGTAAAGTGGGGTGGTTGGGATCACATCCTATTTGAAGGGAGTGGAGGGAGAGCTGGCGCACAATCAATCCCCAAGGCACCTGAGAGCCATGGAGGGTGAGGGAGCAGAAACTGGCCACTCTCCTCAGGGACCTGGGCTCTGGTGGAGGCAGACAGGATGAGCACCGAGGGAGGTGTTTCCCGTACACCCAAATGACAACAGCCGCTGTCACTAAACTCAAAAACCTCATCGCAAGCAAAATAACCCCCAACCTTCCCCAGACCCTGTGGGGACAGCAGACACATACCCCTTAACCTCTCTACCTCCATTCCAGCAACGGGAATTCGAGCATTCCTCAGACACACCAGCTCCATCCTCTCCTGGAGGCGCTCCTGTTTCCAGTGTTTGGTTCCTTCCCTTCAGCCCCTCCTTGCTCACCCCCACCTGGCATTTAGCACGACTCACAATTATTTTATCTTCACGCCATTCTTACACTTTCCACTTGCTCCCTCGCTGGGAACATGGATGGATCCAAGCCACTTGGCTGTGTCCCAGTGCCTTGCACACAGCACTTGCTCAAAAAATGCCTGAATGAACAGCATGAATGAAAGCGCGAGTGGGACGGGGGCACAGGAGGGAGGGGCCGTGTCAGTATTGTAAAGTGTATTGTAAAGTAACTGTTCTACAATTAAGAATGACTGCCAGACTCCTTTGCCCCACCAAGGAAGGGGCCAAACACTAAGGAGAGCTTCCACCACCTCCCCGCCCCACTTCAGACGTATCTGGGTGCCAATGCTGGCTGTTCTTGGGCAAGTGATACCTGTGTGGGCCTCAATTTCCTCTTTTGTAAACACTGTTTCTGCCTGCACAGGCGCCCCCCGCCCCTTGCTGTCCCATCCTTAAACACCAGAAAGGTGCTGGGGTCCTTGCTGCCCAATCCAACACCTCCATTCCCAGGGCCACCACATTGCTGAGGATGACGCCAAGGCCCTTTCGAGTCTGCCCAGGATGGGGAGCCCGAAAGGTCTCTGTTTGAATCCTCCTAACTCCCTTTTCAGACCTGGAGCAAGAACCGCCACAAGTCTCTCTAAAATGGGGTGCCCGTGCCTGCCTTTCCGCGAGGAGTGATCCCCTCCCCACTGCTCCATAAAAGGGGGCCATTGCTAGAGCTAGGTGCGAGAAAGAGCGAGTTTATTGCAAGTTCCAGGAAGGGCAGCGCCTGGAGCGCGCCTTCCCTCACCGGTATGCGGGGCTGGCTGTGGATGGACGCCCTCCGCGCGCGTCCGCTCGCCAGCAGCTTCTCCAAGCAGCCACCGCCCACCGCGTAGCGGTCGCTCACCCTGCACCGGCGCGACGTTTCTGTCTCCTCTCATCTGGCCCCCTCCTGGGGCCTTCTCGCCGGTAACCGAGGGGGCGCATGCGCCCTCCTGCTCTTGGGAATCTTGTTGGAGTAGCTGAATTCCAAACAGGGGCGACTGCGGCCCCCGGCGTCGAAGTAGGGAAGGGGGAAGGGCGCGTGCACGGCGGTGCGCGGCGGCTTCGCGGAACGACCGAAGCGCGCTTCTTGCGCGTGCCCTGCGCTTGCGCAGTGCTCGGGGCGGCGGGAACGGTGGGAACCCCGGCTTCTAGCCGGAGTCCCCGGCTCGCAGCCAGCCGTTGCGCGCCACTTGGCCCGCGGAGGGCCTGGCCGACGGGCTGAACTGCAGCAACTCGGCTATTAGTGCTTTGCAGCGCTCGGACAGCTCGAGGCCGTCGGGGTAGAGAACGCCGCGCTTCTGGCGTCGGGGCAGGCCGGCGATGTCCGAGTCGTCGAAGGGCATACACCCGGTGACCATGACGTAGAGCACGACGCCCAGGCTCCATACGTCGTACTTCTTGGGGTCGTAGGGGATGCCCAGCAGTACCTCGGGCGACGCGTAGGCGGCAGAGCCGCAGTAGGTGGTGCTCAGATCCGGGTATCCGTGAGCCTGACGGCCAAAGCCGAAGTCGGTGAGCTTGACGCGGCGCTCATCAGGGCTCAGCAGCACGTTTTCGCACTTGAGGTCGCGGTGCACCAGGTGGTGGTCGTGTAGGTAGCGCACGGCACCGGCGATCTGCGCGAAGAGGTCGCGGGCCTGCCCCCCGGGGATGCGCCCGTTTCGCTGCACCGCCTGCAGTAGGTCGGTGGCGGCCGCCTCCATCACGATGTACAACTTCCCGTTGCACACCTCGATGAATTCGAAGACGTGCACGATGTGTGGGTGCCGCACTCCCCGAAGGATGGACAGCTCGCGTGGCAGGAACTTGTTGACAAAGTCGGGCGGCGCGCGCCGCCGGTCTACCACCTTGATGGCCACTGTGCCCTTGTATTTCTTGGACGTAGCCACCTTTACCTTGGAGTAACTGCCCTCTCCTATCGTGCGGCCCAGCTTATAGCCGAGTTCGCTCAGAAGCTTGTCGCCCGACATGGTGGCGCCTGGGGCGCGTGGGGAGCAGGAGGCGGCTGCTGTCGGGGGGCGGCCGGACTCCGATCTCGGGCCTAACCCATGGCGCTTGGCACCTGCACACCCGCACCCCCATGTGCCCACTCCCCGGCCCCCGCCTCCGCGGGGCCTTTTATTGCCCAGGTAACAATTTCTGCCTTGTGAAGTGACCGCGGGCGTCACCCTGCCTCGGGGTGGGGTGTGGGGGCCCTGACCCCGCCCCGTGGTACTCTCCCCAAGGCCCTACGGCTTTGTGACTCATAATCGCTCTGAATGATCCAGTTCCCGATGAGAGGACACTAGCAAGGCGTCTCGACCGTCACGGGAGTGGAATCAGAGCCTGGGGTTGGGGCGGCTCCTCAGGAGTCCGAATCTGAGCCCCAGCCGTCCCCGAACTTCGTGTAATCCAGTCCTAACCCTGCAGAGCCCCGGGCTGCCCGCAGGGGGCCCCAAGGGGGTAAAATGGGACGATACCTGGCTCCCTCGGGAACCTGGGGTTTCTAACTGGCCTCACATTGCCCCGGAGGGAAGGTGAGTGGGAAGGTCCTTTGGTGCAAGAGCTCGGGCGACCAGACGGGCTGCAGGCTTTAACACCGGCCGAGCCATGCCTCCATCTAGGAGAAGAGAAAATAAGGACTTTTGGGTCGCAGCTAGGGCGCTTAGTCGACCCCAGGCCCCGCTACGGAGCTCTCGCACGAACTGGGGCAGGTGCAGCGGCGCCCTAAGTTTCCCAGTCGGGCCCGAGACCTGCGCTGCAGCTTCCGCCACACTCAGCATGGTGTCGATCGCCGTTGCGTAACTTCCTCCTGCGACCGGACGTGCAAGGTCCTGCAAGCATGGCGGCGTCGAAGGTGAAGCAGGACATGCCCCCGGTTGGGGGCTACGGCCCTATCGACTACAAGCGGAACCTTCCGCGTCGGGGACTGTCGGGTCAGTGTTGCCCTGCCCCGGGGTGTCAGGGTCTGGGCGTTCTGGGCGCCGCCGCGGGGTCGGGGCGCCAGGGAGTCCAGCGGGCCAAGGTTTCCCCCGCCGTATGACAGGAGGCGGCGCCCTGGGATCCCCCAAAGCTTCAGTACTAACAGTAATGAAAACTACTGCAATTTGTCGACCGTTTACTAAGCCCTTTGCTTCCTTCTCGTAACAGCCCTGAGGTCGGTCCCGTTAATTATTTCCGTTTTACAATTCATTGGGTAAACCGAGAGAGGGCTTTCCCGGTGGTTAAGCGGGTAAAGAATCCGCCTGCAATTCAGGAGACACAGGAAGCGCAGGTTCGATCCCTGGGTCAGGAAGATTCCCTGGAGGAGGAGATGACAACCCACTCCAGTATTCTTGCCTGAAAAATCCCATGGACAGAGGAGCCTGGCGGGCTACAGTCCATACGGTCGCAAAGAGCTGGACATGGCTGAGCGACTAAGCGCAAACTGAAATGAGTTTAGCTCCCGCCGGGAGCCTTCCCGCACGTTCCCGTTTCACAAGAAGGGAGACGGAGACACGAGAGAGGATGCGACTCCCCACAGGGCCACCCAGAGCAAAGCTGGGGCCGAACCTGGAATACCCAGGGAATTTGAGAGATTTGTTTTGCGGGGGGTGGGGGAGGGGGAGTAGCGGAAAAATTCCTCGCAATGGTTCCTCGCTGGTGGCCCCCACCTGCAGGATATCCCAGAAATATAGATTCTTCTAATTTTCAAGGGCTCTAAATAACGTTTTAAAATTTTTTTATTGGAGTCAACACAAAAATATGTAAGAAAGTAAAAAACGCCCATACACTGCACCCAAGATTAACAGAAATACAAAGAATGTCAACCAAGTTAAGAGTGAACATTTTGCTGTAACTCATTGAGCTTTACATTTAAAACATGTGCATGCTTTGCCAATTATGCCTCAATTAAAAAGCAGAAAAAAATTCATGGGCATGATGTTTTTAAATGTTATAATTAAGACAGAGAAAAGTTAACGTTAGGTTAAAAACTCAAGTTTTCCCTTGCTCCGTACTGGCTTTTTTGTAATTTGGAACAAAGGTTGGCAAACTTTTTCTGTGAAGAGCCAGGTAAGTATTTTCTGCTTTCTTGGCCAGATAGTCTTTCTCCCCTATTGCTTATTTTACAACTTTACCAACCTAAAAGTATGCTTAGCCTGAGGACCATACAAAACAGTTACAGGTTAGATTTGGAGCACTGGGCATTGGACTCTAGACTCACTCCTAGATTCAGCAAATATAATGCGGTCTGTGTCGTCTTTTCTCACAGTCTTAGCTTAGCACCCAGGCTAGAGCACTCGGGTGTGTGGCATGAGCTCTGTGTACACATGTGTCCTTCCGTGACCTGTGTCCAGTCCAGGCCGCACAAGAACCCCAGCCCTCGGTCCCCCTGGGCTCCCATAGCCAGCATCTCTCTCCTTTTGCAGTGGCACACGCGGCCTGTATCCTGTTCCTCTCAGCAGTGGGCCTTACTTGCCCGCACCTGCGCTTGCATCCCCTGCTGTCAGCCCTTTACACCTGCTCCCCCTGGTGCACGCCCAGACCGCCTCTGTCTTTCCTGGTTGCAGAGGGTGAGGAGTATAACCCTTTCCGAGGTGCGGCCTCTGTATGTACCCACATCTGGTTAGTGCGCCTCCATTTAGTACCTGTTGAGCGCGGCCTTAGTGCTAGGCTCCATCCTGAGGAGCTCACCCAGCGGAGGAGACGGACGCGTTGCTGGTAATTGCCCACTGTGGCCAGTGCTGAGGCCCAGGATGCGCGGGGCCTTACCGAGCCAGAATGGGCGAGAGGCCCTCTCTGAAAGGAGTTGCCCAGGCAGAGGGAACAGCAGATGTAGAGACTTGACTCAGCCTGCACCCTGCCCTTCTTTCTGTTCTCCACCCTTATCCACAGCTGCTTTCTCTCCATCGGTCTTGCTCTTGTCCAGGCACCATGACCCCAAGCTCGGCACCCACCCCCCTTTTCTCTGCCTGGACCACTCACCGCCAGCGTGCTACAGCGTGCCAGGCTGGCTCAGGCCACCCTTGATCCACACAGCTACTGAAGCGACTGTCACCCCCCCTTTCCCCTGGCCTCTCACACCGCGCTCTCCTCTCTCCACACCCTCCTGGCCCTTTTTTTCTGGTATCTTTAACATTTTAATCGCGATTCACATGCCATACCATATAATGACCCATTTCACGTGTACAGACCGATGTTTAGTCTGTTCCCCGTTGTGCAGCCATTGGGAGGATCTAAGTCTGCATTTTCATCCCAGAAGAAATGCTGTGCTGATGAGCTGTCGCTCCGCACTCTCCCCCAGCCCCCGACAGTCACGGGTCTGCTTCCTGTCTCTAGGGACTTGCCTCTCGTATAAATGGCATAGTTAGCGATGTGTCTGTCTCACTTTTCTCAGCATGCTTTTTTGTTGCTGTGTTCTGTCTGTCTGTTTTGCCGTGCTGGGAGTCCACCACGGTGTGGGCTTCTCCCTGTCCGCGGCGAGTGGGGGGCCGCCCTGGCTGTGCACAGGCTTCCCATGGCGATGTTGCCTCTTGTTGCGGAGCGTGGGCTCTCGGGTGCGTGGGCTCAGCGGTGGCAGCACACGTGCTGCGGAGCTGGGGCTGCTGGGCTCTAGAGCGCACGCTCCGTAGTCGTGCGGGGGCTTCTTCCTGGATCAGGGATGGAATCAGTGTCTCCTGCATTGGCAGGCAGACTCTTCACCGCTGGCCAACCAGGGAAGTCCTCGCAGCACATTTTTAATGTATATGTTGTAGTATCAGTTCTTCCTTCTTTATTATGGCTGAATAACCGTGTATGGCTGGACATTTTGTGTGTCCATTTACTATTCGACGGACATTTGAATTGTTTCCATCTTTGGGCTGCTGTGACCATTCTTGTATGGGTTGCTGTGTGAACATGTTTCCTTTCTCTTAGGTGAAGTGGGGTTGCTGGGTCACATGGCAACTCCACATTTAACATTTTGAGGAACTGCCAAACTGTTTTCCAAATTGGCTGTACCAAATTATGTTCTCACCTACAGTGTATGGGCATTCCCATTTCTCTGTGTCTGGACAACACTAATTGTCTTCCATTAAAAAAATGTTTTAGCCGTTCTGGTGGGTGTGAGGTGGTACCTACTGTGGTTTTGGTTTGCATTTCCCTGGGGACTGATAACGTTGAGCACCTTTTCATGTGTTTTCTGGCTCTTTGTGTAGCTTCCTTGAAGAAATATCTATGCAGACCCTTGGCACATTTTTAAATTAGGTGGTTAGTCTTTATTATTGAATTTTAAGAGTTCTTTATATGTTTTGGATACCATTCCCTTATCAGATACATGATTTGCAAAAACTTCCACTCTGTGGGTTGTCTTGTCAGCTTGTTGATGGTGACTCCTACAGCACAAGAGTTTTACATTTCAGCAGTGTCCAGTTCATCTATTTTTTTCCCTTATCACTTGTGTGGCCAGCGTCTAATCTAAGAAATCGTTGCCTTATCCTAGGTCACAGAATGACTTCTCTGTTTTCTAAGAGTTTTGCAGTGTTAGCTCTTCCACTGAGGTCTTTGCTCCATTTTGAGTTAATTTCTGTGTATGGAGGGCGGGAGGCGCACACTTTATTCTTCTGCATGTGGCTACCCCGTTGTCCAATTTGCTGAAAAGACTGTTCTTTCCCCATTGAATTATCTTGGCACCCTTGTCCAAAATCAATCGACCGTAAATGTGAGGGTTTATTTCTGGACTGTCAGCTCTGTTCCACCGATGTACATGTCTGTCCTTTCGCCAGTGCACCCTGTCTTGTACACACAGCTGCGTGGTAAGTTTGACGAGTCCTCCGACTTTGTTCTTTTCCAGAACTATCTCAGCTGTTCTGGGCCGTTGCATTTCCACATGAATTTTCCGAGCTACTTGTCAATTTCTGTGGGACTGTAGGGGGAAGAAGGGATTCTGATGGGAACTGGGTTGGATCTGTACCTCAGTTTGGAGACTGCTGCCATCTGAACAATGTTGAGTTCCGATCCATGAGCACAGGGTGCATTTCTGTTTATTCAGGCCGTCTTTACTCGTGGCCTGCACCCTTCTCTGGATATGCGCCCCCCACCCCGCCCCATTGTCATCTCCCCCCAGAGGAGGCGCCGATACGCGCCTGAGGGCCTGGGGCCTCAGCCTCGTGCTGTCAGGGAGGACTAGGTGAGTTGGAGGGAAGGTCGCCTTACTTGTTTAGTCCCTCCCTGTGTCTGACTCTCTGTGATGCCACAGATTGTGGCCCACCAGGCTCCTCTGTCCATGGGATTCTCGAGGCAAGGATCCTGGAGTGGGCTCTAGCCTCCTCTAGCACCCTCTTCCTCCTCTTTTCCGCCTCTAGCACCCTAGCTTACTCTTGGAATTTATCTTCCAGATGGACCCACACATGGGCCCCCAGTGGTGGGGGTAAGAGGCCCTCACAAGGACAGTCCAGGTCTATTCTCTGGGGCTGGGTTAGAAGGAGAGACCCCTGAGCCTGTCTGCAGAGAATGGGCAGCTTTGGTGAAACACACATCACCCGGCAGAGGGAACGCTGCGTGCCCGGCGCGGGTGGTCAGCCACCGTGTGCGAGCCGCGGGCGCGCTGAGGGCCGGTCCTGGGCACTCGGGCCTCTCGGTGCAGGGACCGGGTGCCCCACTACCTCGTCCCGCATAACTTGGGAATGTCTTGCCTTGACCTTGTGCTTTAACAGGTTGAACTAAAAGGAGTGAAAAATTGAGCCAGTTTCTCATTTATCTCCGGGTCCAACAGAGGTGCCAGATGAGTCTGTGCTAAGCCAAGCTAAAGGAGAAAGAGCCCACACTTCGTCCCCCGCAAGGCCCAGGGAGTGGCTTTACCCACCATGTACTGGCCCTTTACTGGGTGTTACATGGGGCTTAGTCAGGCTGAGCTTGTGAGCTCATCCTAACAACCACAAGTTCCATCCAGAGGAGAGACCAAGGCTGGGAAGAGAAGGGGGTGTGGGACGAGCCAGCCCCAGCCAGGCCCCAGGCATCCAGACCTCCCTGAAGACCCCAGCAGGCCCACAGCCTGTCAGTCAGAATTACAGTACAGGTGCCCTGGGGGCTCAGTAAATATTCATTTCAGCCTCTGTCTCCTGGGGTCCCAGGAAGGCGGCTCAGTCCCCTGTGGCTGGAAGGCAGCAGCACCCTGGGAGCCCAGGGGGTGGCCGGGTGGCCCCCGCAGGGCACTGCCTGCCTCCGGCAGCCCCATCCAGCCTCTTATGAGAGCCCCTGGGGAGGTGGCCCCGGCCGATGGGCCCTCTGTGGGGCCAGGACCCAGCGTGGACACCGCCCTTCGCCACGGGGACCAGCTGGCTGAAGGAACTCAAACAACCTTCCAGGCAATGGCGGGCTGAGGCCACCCAGCCATAACCATTTAGACTGCCAGGCTCTCCCATAGTCTCTGCCCAGCCTGTGCCTTCCAGGAACCCTGGCATGGGGCTGAGGTGTGGCAGTCGCAGCAGCCTTGCATCTGGTGTGCCCTGCCCGCAGAGTGGGTGATTGGGATGAAGCGTGGTCTACTGTTGCAGGGGTGGGGGTGTCAACGGGAAGGGAAGGCGGACTCTCTACAGAGACAAAACAAGTAGTCAAAGAACAGGCGTTAGAAACAGCCCTGGCTGGCTGGTCAGGGCTCCGTGACGGCTTTCGCCTTCTCCCTCTTTCCAGTTTCTGGAGTGCCTGCTGTGGGTGGGTTGTGGGTTAGGAGAGGAAGGGTCAAGGCGGCCTGTCCCTCGGGCAGGTGCTGAGCGTGCCTCCTCCCTGCAGGCTACAGCATGTTCGCCGTGGGCATTGGGGCCTTGCTCTTCGGGTACTGGAGCATGATGAGGTGGAACCGCGAGCGCAGGTAGGCCCTGCACTGGAGAGGTGGGTGGGGACTTACGCCGTGGACTCGGGGCTCCTCCAGGCCCCCATCAGCACCTCAGGGAGCTCAGGGCCTGAGCCAGTGAGTCCATTTCTGGGCTTTACTGTCAAGGAATGACTGACTAGTAAGAAGCTTGCCTCTGGGTGTTCACTAGGTACCCCTGAGCTCCACCCCCAGGTACCCTAAGGTCCGGTTTGCATAGCCCATCAGACAGAGGCGGAGGCAGAGGGACAGGCCCTGTCCCTCAGGGGGTGTTTGTCAGTGGTGCCCGGGCAGTGATGATACCAGGGCTTCAAAGGCAGATCATGCAAGACAGTGGCCGGGCCAGCCACACTGGCCTGAGGGTCCCAGTCTGCCGTGGCCTTGGTTTGGACCCTGGCCACCTCCGAGTTTGCCCAGCACTCTGTCAGATGGCTCCTCCTCACCGGCTCCCAACCAGCAGTCCCCCCACCCTCCCCCACTGTGTCCTCAGCATCCACCTTGCTCACCCTGCTACGAGGGCAGTGCTGGAGGAGGTCCAGCATGTGGAGGGCCCTCTGCTTTGTTCAGTGAGCTCGGGGCACCTGGTGGGTGCTGGACACGAGGCCCCCACCCTGGACAGGCGAGACCAGGCCCAGTCCCCCCGGTGGCACCGTGGTAGCCATGGTGTGTGGCTGGTGAGGACGGCAGCCCCGGTCCCTGGGCCCTGGGGGGTTGCGGTGGAGGCGGAAGTTCCCTGGGACCCTTCTCTGTGTTGCTGTGAGATTCGTGGTGATGGGGAGACAGGGTCGGGGCCACCCCCTGGGCTGTGTCACTGGGACTGCTCTCCCCACTCCCCCAGCAGACAGGGCTGGCGAGGTAGAGACGCCGAAAAGCAGGGAGAAGAAAGAAGCTGCTCAGGATACTTGCCTGCCTCCCCCCCCCCCCGCCCCCATGGTTATTTTGAGATGAAAAGGATGTGGTTTTGTAAGGCCCAGAACCTCATGATGAATGTTCCCCCCAGTTCACTGCAATCATCAGGCCCGGGCTATTTTTAGGTTTAAAAAAAAAAAGTTTTGAACTGAAAAGAAAGTGTGAAGCCAGCAGTCTTGGGGACTGATGCTGCCTCTGCCAGCTGCGTTTCCCCACATCCCCCACGCCCATCGCAGGCTGCTGGTGGGCTGGGCCCACTTCCCCCTTGCTTGCCTCTGCCTCTCCCCCAAGCCGCGCACCAGGGCAATGCCTGTCAAAGGGCTGCATCGTCTGCCCCCATCCCAGCGTGGACTGATCTGAGTGTCGGTTTCGGGGTTTCACAGGCGTCTACAGATTGAGGACTTCGAGGCCCGCATCGCGCTGATGCCTCTGTTGCAGGCAGAAAAGGACCGGAGGTAGGCCGCTGGGGTCAGGAGGTCACAGGTCAGAGTGCCCCAGCCTGCACCGTGGGACAAGGCCAGAATGCACGTGGGGTTCAACAGCCATGACCCTGTACTCCAGGGGCTGCCGTTGTCCTTGGAGAGGACCCCATACTTGACTTGCAGGAGAGACCCGAGAGGGGGAGTGAATGTTTCTGGAGGAGGGGGCTTTGGCATTGGAGGGCTGCAAGAGTTTGCCAGGGGAAGGAAGTAAAGCAGAGAGATCAGCGTGTGTGCGGGGCTGAGAGCCGTGGGAGGTGACAGGGAGCTGGAGGAGGGGCAGGTCTGGCAGGTTGGTTAGGCAGGGGCCCTGGGAGGGATCAGCCCTGTCCCCCACCTCCCACCTTGTCTCCCTGCAGGGTTCTCCAGATGCTTCGGGAGAACTTGGAGGAGGAGGCAACTATCATGAAGGACGTGCCGGGCTGGAAGGTGGGTCCTCAGCCCCACAGGGTCCAGGCCGCTGAGAAACGCAGCCTCCCACAGAAAACCTGGGGCTCTGGGGGAGTGGGTGCCAGGTGCCAGAAGGGGGAGGCTGTTCCGGGTAGAGGCACAGGGGCTGCCAGGCCTGGTGGGGTCCCAGCAGGCTCTTGAGACCCACCCATACCCCTCCATGCCCACAGGTGGGTGAGTCCGTGTTCCACACCACGCGCTGGGTGACTCCTATGATGGGCGAGCTCTACGGACTGCGCACAGGCGAGGAGATTCTCAGCTCCACCTATGGGTTCATATGGTACACGTAGGGGCTCGCGCCCCCTCCCCACTAGGAGAAAATAAACGCTTCGGAGATTGGTCTGCCTGTGTCCCAGGGACTGAGTGATTGGGGGTGGGGTGTCAGAGGAGGTGTGGGGACTAAGCAGGAGATGCCAGTGGGGTGGCCCCTGGATCGCCCTGCAGCGTCGGCTGCCAAATGTGCCTGGACTTTTCCCTGCCCTTGCTGAAACCCTGCTTGTCGGCAGCCAGCCTCTTCAGACTGGGGGGTCTTCTCCACTAGGGTACCGGTGGGTGGATGGGCGACCTGTATCGGAGTGTACCTGGCTGGAGAGGGGCGCAGCAGAGGCGCGTCGACTTGCACCCAGGCCAGGACCCCGTAGCGGGGGTAATGAGCCCATCACTGTCCCTCCAGACTTTGTTTCCCTGCCAGTATTCGGAACTTTGGGATTCCCGCCATCGCATGGGCAGCTCCACTCGTGGCACGAAGGGGTTAAGTCCACTTGCACTTTACAGCCAATAGCCATGCGCAGCGCCTTCGCGGCGTCTCCTGATTGGCGGACAGACAGAGTGGGCGGGAGGAGAGGGAACGCCCCCTCCCCTCAGGGATGCGTTTAAAAGGCTGTGGCAGTGCTGGCTGCCTCTGTGCGCGCAGATCGCCTCCGCCATGAGCAGCACGGATGGTCCGGACCTAGCGGAGGTGCCCGAAGAGCGGTGTTTCCTCAGGTCAGCCTGGGAGAGGGACCGGAGGGAAGCAGGGGCAGGCTGGAAGAAGGCCTGGGGAACCAGGGCTGTGGATGGGAGGCGGAGGCATGACGGGTAGGGGGCGGGGAGAATGGCAGGCCCATCCCGGAATTTCGAATTTCCTTGGAGGGACTAAACCGGTGGCTGCCAACACCTCCAAAGCTGCGTTGCCAGGGAAACGGCATCTGCAGCAGGCCTGCCCCTCATGAATTATTCATCAGCACCACTGGTTGCTCCCCCCACCCCATCCCCGCCAAACCCACGCAGCCTAAGCAGGCCCACCTCCTCTCCATCTGTCCCAGGGACCCTGAAGCCATACCCCTTGTTCCCCATCTGGGAAGAGCTGCAGGCTTTCAGCTCCTCAGATGCTCACACCCTCCTAGTCCCCCCTACTACTAAACCCCTTGTTCAGAGAATAAAACTGAAGACTGGGGAGGGAAGCCGCTGGCTGAGCTCGGATTAAAGCGATTTTTAACTACACGGGCCACTTGCCAGTGGGCTGATGAATTTGGGGTCTGGAGTTGGCAGCTGCGATTGTGTCTTCCACCTGATCCTAAGTCATCCTCCTGTGTCCTCCTCAAAGTGTGTGCGATATGGGATCCCAAGCCGGGCTCTCTCTAAACCAGACCCTGCCGGCCGGCCACTCAGCCCCTCTTCTCAAGGCAGGTCCTGTGCAGTACTTGGGGGGTATTCAGACTCAGCTAGAGACTCAGCACATGGAAAATGTTCTAGAAGCTGGAGCTGGGACTTCACCTGGTGTGGGGGACGGAGGGGCCTCAGATGCCAACCGGGGAACGATGAGGTGCCGTGTGTTGGGTCGGAGTGGAGCACGGGGAGAGGAGGCCCAAGTGGGAGGCACACTAGGGAGCATGTAAGTCTGGTGAGGAATTTGACTAAATATTCTCCAAATGCTGGGGAGGTTTGGGAAGGCTAGCATTCAAGTTTTCAAAGCCCCCATGGCTCCTGTGGAGTCTGAGGGGACGGACTTCAGTAGCAGTCAGGTGAGCAGTGATGGAGGGCTGGAGGGCAGAGGCGGGAGGGTGGAGAGAAGCAGATGGAGCTGAGAGAGCAGGGGGCGTCTGGCGCAGATACCCTGGCCTCACAGCTTCACCTCTAAAGAGCCCCTTTGGGGCTTTTGCTGCTGCTGGGGCTGGTGGGCAAATCCTGGGGCCTTGCAGCTCCTCTCCTGGGGGCAGAGGTTGGGAGAAGCAAGAGGCACCTTCATAAACAGCACCCTCTGCTCCTCAGCCCCATAGCAGCTCTGCCATATCCCCTCCCCGACTTGGAGCAGCTGCTGCCCCAGCCCTCAGGTTCCCGGACTGCCCTTTGCCTGCGGAGTCCCGGTTGTCACTCCGGTGACCCGCTAGGTAGGAAGATAATGGAGAGAAAGCCGCTCAGTCATGCCTGACTCTGCGACCCCATGGACTGTAGCCCGCCAGGCTCCTCTGTGGGGATTCTCCAGGCAAGAATACTGGAGTGGGTTGCCATGCCCTCCTCCAGGGGATCTTTCCACCGGATGGAACCCAGGTCTCCCGCCTTGCAAGCAGATTCTTTACCATCTGAGCCACCAGGGAATCCCAGGAAGCCTCCGCATGGAGGCCAGAGGCCAAATCTTCAGAACAGAGGAAAAAAAGGAGGATGGATGATCTTCCCCAGCCCTCCCAGGGGGGCAGCAGAGGTGTCTCAGGCTGAAGGTGGGGGATGAGCCGCGTTACTGCACGTGGGCTTTCTCTGGTCGCGGCGCGTGGGGGCTACTCTTTGTCACGGAGCACTGGCTTCTCATCCTGGTGGGCTGTCTAGTTGCAGAGCACAAGCTCTAGGTGTGTGGGCTTCAGGAATTACAGCCCGCAGGCTCGGCAGTGGAGGCGCGTGGGCCCCTGAGCCCACAGGCTCAGCAGTGGAGGCGCGTGGGCCCCTGAGCCCACAGGCTCGGCAGTGGTGGGGCGTGGGCCCCCGAGCCCACAGGCTCGGCAGTGGAGGCACGTGGGCCCCTGAGCCCGCAGGCTCGGCAGCTGTGATGCAGGGGCTTAGTTGCTCCGAAGCACGTGGCATCTCCCCAGGCCAGGAATCAAACCTGTGTCCCCTGCGTCAGCAGGCGGACTCCTATTCACTGTGCCACCAGAGAAGCCCCTGGGCCTGCCTGCCCCGGGGGCGCTCTTCATATGGCCCCACCGGGAGCTCCTTTTCCCTACCTGGCCCTTCAACCTACAGTGTCAGCCACAGACAAGCGTGGGCTTGAATGTGGCTCTGCTTGCTGGGGTCATGAGGCATGTCACCTTGCCCTGAGCCCCATCTCCATCATGTGACACCCTGCAGCGTGTCTGACCGTTTCTCAGACTCACTCTGCCTCTCTCCTGTCCCTTGAATCTGACAAGTTCACTTCCACCACCAGACCTTGGCCTTCATTGTTCTTGCCACTGGAATTACCTCCCACGGCACTCCACGTCAGCTCCTCCAGGAAGCCCTCCCTGACTTCCCATCCCATAGCAGTCCTGGCTTCCCACCTCCAGCCTTCCTGCTGCCCGGCCTGGTCACACTACAAAATTAGCTAGAAGGTTGTAGTCTCCTCCTCACAGAATTTAAGAAGACAGCCTCAGGATTCACCCCAACAAGCCTCTGCCTATCTGAAGGTCGGCCTCAGCTTCTTTGCTCATACCCCATCCACGGCTCTGGAGACAGACCCATGGGTAGAAGGCTCAGTTTTCCAGTTTGCTTCCAGTGTGACTCTGGGCAAGCCATTTTACTTCTCCTGAGTTGTTATATGTTCTTCCAACTCTTCTGAGCCCGATCCTTTTAAAGTAATAATAATAATTATATGTATCATTATTATTATTATACTCAAGGGTGTGCTAATAAGCTGGGGGCAAGTGCTCTTCCTCACCTGGGAGGGGTCCTGGCTAGGGGAAGCTGGCATCAGGCTACAGACTCTGCTCAGCTGCTCCAGCCCCTGATTCTGGCACGAGGAACATCTTCCCATCCTCAGTGCCAGCTTTTCCTCTCTGAAGCCACCAAGCCCATGTCCCTTGGAAGGCCCCCCTAAACTGGGGCTGGGCCCTGCTCTTAGAAGAGCCCAACATGGCTTAATGCTCTGCCGTCACCATCTTAAAATTCTTGATGATTATTGATCAAGGGGCCCCACATTTGCATTCTGCACTGGACCTCAAAAACTATCTAGCCTGTCCTGCCTTCACTTTTGCAAAGGAGGAAGAAAGCAAGGCTCAGAGAGGAGTCAGACCCGTCACTCGGCAAGCTGGGGGCAGAGCTTCACCTCAGCGACATTGGCTCCATCCCTCTGGCCACGGTTATTCGAATTTTAAAACATTGATTTATCTCAGCTTCTTTTATTTGGGGCTGCACGGGGTCTCTCTGGCTCTGTTTGGGCTTTCTCTGGCTCCCGTGAGTGGGGGTTACTCTCCGCCGCAGCGCCCGGTCTTCTCATCGCCGTGGCTTCTCTTGTTGCAGAGCGTGGGCTCTCGAGTGCAGGCTTGGTAGTTGTGACGCATACACTTAGTTGCTCTGTGGCGTGTCGAATCTTCCCAGGCCAGGGATCGAACCTGTGCCTTGCAGTGGCAGGCGGATTCTACCCACTGTGCCACCAGGGAAGTCCACGGTCATTTGAATTTTACCACTGCATCTAGAGAAGAATCACCAGTGAGTCTCATGGCTGCAGTCCCCACAGCCACCACCTCACATGAACCATTAAAATCCTCTGCAGCCTTTAAAACCCGCCTCTCCCAGGCACCTCCAGTGCAATCTGCCCCCTCCAGTGTCCTAGAGTTCCCTCAGTGGTTTCCACTGCCTGAAATCCACACGTTGCCCCCAATAGCTAAGCCCTTCGTGCTCTGCTGCCTGCGCTGGGTTCCTCATGCTTTGGGGGCTTCCGGCATCTGGGGGAGGCCCCCACTGTTCCTGTTGTTCACTCACTAAGTCATGTCTGACCCTTTCCGACCCCGCGAACCGCAGCACTTCAGGCTTCCCCGTCCTTCACTATCTCCCGGAGTTTGCATTAAGTTGGTGATGCCGTCCAACCGTATCATCCTCTGTCACCCTCTTCTGCTCTTGCCCTCAATCTTTCTCAGCATTAGGAGTTGGCTCTTCTCATCTGGTCGCCAAAGTATTGAAGCTTCATCTTCAGCCTCAGTCCTTCCAATGAATATTCACTGTTGATTTCCTTTGGGATTGACTAGTTTGATCTCCTTTCAGTCTAAGGGACTCTCAAGAGTCTTCTCTAGCGCCACAATTTGGGAGCATCTGTTCTCCAGCTCTCAGCCTTCTGTACGGTCCAGCTCTCACATCCATAGACTGCAGGCGCCCATGCGCTGGGGCCGTGGAACGAACACGCACTGCCATGTGCTTCCTCTACCACCAGAGGGCTCCCGGGCCTCAGGCTTGTGTTTGAAACTCCCACTGCCTCCCTTGGCAGGCTTCCATTCACCCGTGAATGGGACAGATGAGGGAACCGATGAGGGTCTTCAGCTCTGGGCGCAGGAGTGGGGGTGGTATTAGGGCCTGGCTCGGAATGCTGGTGGCACGCTTCTGGCTCCAGCTGAGTGTCTGTCTTTCCGTCTGTCTGTGCCTCCCCACCCTGACCCTCAGCACCGCAGAGGCAGCGGCCCTGGAGCGGGAGCTGCTGGAGGACTATCGCTTTGGGCGGCAGCAGCTGGTGGAGTGGTGTGGCCACGCTAGTGCCGTGGCCGTGACCAAGGTACCTGCACCTGCTTCTCAGCCTCGACCCTGAGCAGACGGCCGGTCAGCAAAGCGGCGGCCTCGCTGCGCGGCCCCTGGCCAGGACGGTCATTTCCAGCCCTCTTGGCTTGGGGCCACCCCAGCCCATCACTCAAATGAGGAGACCAAGGTCCATCACTGGCCCCGGCCAGGGGGTTGCCGAACGTCAGGACAGAGACAGGGGTCGCCCAGAGAGGTGGAAGCAACTACAGAGATGGGTCTGGGGCCCTTGACTGCCTGTCTCTGCCACCTCTTGGGTCTTGAGCAGAGGGGACGTCAGCTTCCTAAGTCTGAGCACCCCAAAACAGCTACCTGCCACGGGTCCAGGAACTGAGGCCCAGAGGTGGGAAGGAGTAGAGCTATATTTATTTGGCTTTGCGACAAATCCCCAGGCTTCAAAGTGCCTGCAAGAGAGCAGTTGCTATCCAGTGGTCCGTGTCATGCTGCCAGACCACCCTGGGCCTGTTTTCTCGTCTGAAAAAGGGTAATAAGCTGACACCAAAGAATAAACACAAACTAGAAAAGTGTGCAGTCGAGTCAGGGCTCCAGCAGGTAACCTCTTCCTCTTCCTCCCCTTCTTCCTCTTCTGATCACCACTGTATACTTTTGAAAAAACTTCTTATCTTTCTTTACGTGGACGCCACTGTTTTTTAACTTAAACGTTCCTATTTCCAAGTGAAACATATCCTGAGTGAGATGCTCAGAAGAAGAACAATGAAAATTCAAAGCCACAAAAGCAAACCCAGTAAAGTAACCTCATGCTTGGCTGTTGAAGACCAACCATCCAGTTTTCACATTGAAAGCTTTGTGTCTGTCCAGAAGCAAGCCAGCCAGACATTATGACTCTCCCTGACTAGGTCAGGTCTGGGGCTCTGGGCATGGCGTGGTGGGGTCATAGGTATGATCAAGGTGAGGACCTTGCTGAGACCCTGGGGAGGAGACTCCAAAAGGAAAGAACTCCCTTGGTGTGGTTGGAAGTTAGAGTATGGTTTGGCCCCCTGGAGACCTCAGAAGCCCGTCAGAGTCACTGTTACTGCTACTTGATAGAGGTGCCGAGAGGAGAGTGAGCTGAGGCCAAGCAGAGAATCTGGGCTGAGACTCAGCTCCTGCGTTAAAGAGAGACACAGAGTCTGAGAGAGAGAGAGAGACACAGAGGTGAAGACAAGAGACTGGAGAGAAACAAGTATAATATTATTATCATTACTTTAAAAGGGTTGGGCCCAGAAGAGTTGGAAGAACACATAACAACTCAGGAGAAGTAACATGGCTTGCCCAGAGTCATGTAGGAAGCGAGGTGGAAAACTGAGCCTTCTACCCTGGGGTCTGTCTCCAGAGCCACGGGCGGGGAGTGAGCACAGAAGCCAAGGCCGACCTATGCACAGTCAGAGACACAGAGAAAGACAGGGAGCGGGGCAGAGGAGAGAGAGGCAGAGGAGAGAGGCAGGGCACAGCGGGCTGGAAAAATAGCCCCCGCCTCCCGTCCCCAACCCTGGGGCCTCCTGGAGGGAGGCAGGCCTGGAAACGTGGGCGGGGGAAGGGGCAGCCACCGCAGCGGAAAAAGGTGGAAGAATGTCTGCAGCTCAGGCCGAGAATAAACAAACCGCACTCCGGCTCGGGTGGTGGCGGGAGGCATGTTTCTCTGCTCAAGCTTGAGAGAGCCCGAGGCAAGGACTCTAGGTCTCCAGCAAGGAAACAGGCCCCTAGGGGCCCCGTGCCACCCCCAGAACACCTCTCCCAGGCCTTGCCCTCTCGCCTCCTGGCCCGAGCCCCGCCCCTTCCTCCACCCCGGGCCTCAGTTTCCCCGCCGGCCTCGGGAGGGGGTGCGTTCCGAACTCCTCGCGAACTCCTCGCCTTTGCCTTTGCCGTGCTCTGCCAGGTGTTCCCTCTGCCCGCTCTCCCCCGGAAGCAGAGGACGGCGCTGGTGGTGTGCGGCCCAGAGCAGAACGGAGCGGTGGGGCTGGCATGCGCGCGGCACCTGCGGGTGTTCGTGAGTAGCGAGGACGCCCTGGGCCTCCCAGGGTCACCACCCCCCCCCCCCCCCCCCCCCCCGCCCACCCCGCAGCCCTGAAAATGTCGCTTGCCCCTCTGGTCAGTGTCCCGGGGGGAGACAGAATACCCCAGTGCTTGCGTCAGGCAGTTCCTGCCAAGCTGGGAGCAGAGGCCCGGTGGGGAGCCGGGGAGGGTCCCAGTGCCGACCCCTTCCTGCTTCCCGCAGGAGTACGAACCCACCATCTTCTACCCCACGCGCTCAGCGGACCCACTGCACCGGGACCTGACTACTCAGTGTGAGAAGATGGACATCCCCTTCCTGTCCTATCTGCCCGCAGAGGTCAGCTTGGGTGGCAGCCGAGGGGTGGTGGGGGACAGAGCCTCCAGGCCGCCCCGACCATGCCTCTGCCTCGCTCTCCCAGGTCCAGCTCATCAACAACGCATACAGGCTGGTGGTGGACGCTGTGCTGGGCCCTGGTGTGGAGCCGGCCGAGGTCGGGGGTCCTTGCACACGCGCGCTGGCCACACTCAAGCTACTGTCCATCCCGCTTGTGAGCTTGGACATCCCCTCAGGCACGCCAGGTGGAGGGGGGGCACGAGGGGCAGGGAGGTGGGCTTGGGTGGAAGCCTGTTTGCCCACCAGAGCATGCTTCCTCACCTCGGATGGCTTCTACACTCTGGGCAAGGCCGAGGGTCATGTCCATCCTTTGGATGGGCAGTGCCCAGCCTGGCGCCCAGGTGACCCTGGCTCCCTCCCCTTTACACCCTGCACGGCGTGCCCTCTGCCCATCCTGGCCCAGTCGCCCAGGCAGACGTGAGCTCACTCGGCAAAGGCCTCGCCCATCCTGGCCGCCGCCCCATGCCTGTTGGAACCATTAGGCAATGGGCAGACGGAACAAACAGCTGCTAGCCAGCCGGACCCTCCGTGGGGGCAACCAGACTCAGGGGACATCCTCCGGCTTACAAGAGCCCAGGGTTATAGCCACAGGATGCCACAGAGCTGGGGATGGTGGGCAAAGGAGGAGGTGGGCTGCCTGGTCAGGGGGAGAGGCTGCAAGCTGGTGTCTGAACAGACAGCCTAGGACAGAGAGGGTCGCCCTGTTAGCTCAGGAGGGGTTATTAGTGCCCCTAGTCTGAGGGTGGAAACTAGGGTCAGAGAAGGCAGGATTGAAGTCAGAGGGAGGAGGAATTCCCTGGTGGTCCAGGGGTTATGACTCTGCACTTTCAATGCAGGGGGCACTGGTGTGAGCTCTGGTCAGGGAACTAAAATCTCACATGCTGCACTGTGTGGCCAAAAAATAAATAAACACACATTTTAATAAATAAAAAGTCAGAGGGAGGAGGCTTTCAGTCAGTGGCCCCAGACAGGTTGGAGGGGGGAGAGAGGGCAAGAGCCCAAGTCTGAAGGTGGAGGCTCATCTGAGATATGGCAGAGGCTACCGTCCAGTGAGGGAGGGGCTGGGACCTGTCAAGCCAAAAGCCAAGATCTGGTCTGAGGATGAAGGCAGGTCAGAGGGAAGAGTCTCCAGTCAGAAGAAGGAGGATGGATGCTCACGTTGCTAAGGGCAGGGCGTATCTTCAGAGGCAAGAACCTGGCGCAGAGAGACAGGTCTGGTGGGGGAGGCTTAACAGGATGGAGATGAGAAGTGTATTCTGAGTAGAGGGTGGGGATCTGGTCAGAGGAGGCTTCGAGGTCTGGGTGGAAAGAGACTTCAGTCTAAGAGGGGGCGCTTGGGGCTGTTAGGGAGGGAGGGATGCAGACAGGTCTGCCTGGGAAGAGCCGCAGGTAGAGATGCGGTCTGATGGCAGAGGCTGAGTCAGAAAGAGGAGGAAGATTGGGTCCCAGGAGGGGAGCAGAGACACAAGCATGAAGGCAAAGGCTGTGGTCAGAGGGGGAGGGAGACACAGCCAAGGAGGGAGGAGAAACTGGGCTGAAGGCAGACGCTCGGTTTTACGGGGAGGCCGGTCTGACCAGGACTCACGTGTCAGAGCCAAGGCTGCGCAGGCTGGGGAAGGGAAGTGGGTGGTGGGCGGCGGTTCTCCTGAGAGCGAGCACCCCTCCCAGCCTCGGCTCCCGCCCCCCGTCCTTCCTCCCCCAGGCTGGGACCCAGAGACTGGCGGCGACGCCGAGGACGGGCTACGACCCGACGTGCTCGTATCGCTGGCGGCGCCCAAGCGCTGCGCCGGCCGCTTCTCCGGGCGCCACCACTTCGTGGCGGGCAGGTTCGTGCCCGACGACGTGCGCCGAAAGTTCGCTCTGCGCCTGCCGGGGTACACGGGCACCGACTGTATCGCGGCGCTCTGACGGGCGCCCGCGCCAATAAACAGACGCACCCCCACTGCCCCCTCGCCTGGGCCTCCTCTGTGCGCCGCGTCTGCCGCGGGGGCGGGCAGCCTGGGGGCGGGGGTACTGCCCACCGGTCGTCCCGCGGCCCAAGGCGGGAGGGATGGAGGGCAGACGCACATGGGACTTCCCGCTGGCCTCCGAGAAAACTGGAGCCACAGGAGTGGCGGGTGGATTCCGGGGGGGATTGATTGCCAGCCCGCTCGGGGCGACCTAAAGCCAACAGATTCGAAGTGAGACCCGGGGGAGGATTTCTAGCCGCCTAAAGGGCTGCCTAAAGCCTGAATGTCCGGACGGCTTCAGGCTCTGTTCCAGGAGGCACTTCCCGACGTGGAGAAGGGAGGGTGGGCTCAGGAAGGGACTACCAGTCGGCGACGAGGGGACGCAGGCCAAGCCCGAGGGCGGAGGTGCAGCCGGATGCACCGAGGGGGTCGCCCCAGAGGGGTGGTCACCCAAGTCACCTCGGGCCGGGGAGTTGCTCAGACGGGGCGTGGCCTGCTTGGGGCGTGGCCTGTGGCCGCGTCCCTCCCCCATCCTCAGCCCCAGCTGCCGCCAGACCCGCGGGAGTCCGACCCGAGTGCGCAGCGGAGCTGGGACCCTCCCTCCGACCTTCGGACCTGGCCATGGCGTCACTGCCGACACTGCTCTGGCTCTGTGTTGCCGCCGCACACCTGGCGGGGGCCCGAGGTGAGGCGCCCCTGGACCCCCGCCCAGCACCCCCTCCAGGCGCCCTAACGTCTGGCAAGCAGCCGGAGCCTGGAGACAGAACCAAGGGACCCACTCGCTTCCCCATGCTGCAGCCGCCTTGCCCGCCTCGGGAGTGGAGTGAGGGGGCAAGGACAAGATGGAGCTCCCTCCCGAACCACCTGGGGGCAAGAGGGGACTGCAGGGTATCCATCGTAGCCACAGCGTTTGGGCCCTGAATCAACCAGTCTTGTCCCCAGGATGAAGGGGTCAGAACTGTCCCCTCTCACCGAACTCCTCCCCTCTTGCACACACACACATACCATTCAGAAAAGAAACTCCCATCTCTGGAACACTCAGTAGAGCTGGGCGCTGGGCCTAATTATCAGATGGGGAGACGGAGACTCCAAGAGGGAAGGGACTTGTCTGTCACTGCCCAGCCTGGCTATCTGAGACCCCTCGAAGCCAGAGAAGCCAGGCTAGATTCCAAGGACTTCCCCTTGGCAGCCTGGGCCCCGAGTGTAGGGCTGTAAGGTAGACTGAGGGAGCCAGCAAAGGGATGAAGGGAAATTCAGATCAAGATGAGGGCAGAGAGGGGCTCAGCCAGCCGAACTCATGGCCATTGAGCAGAGTGGGGGAACTGTGTCTGGGGGAGTGAAGTGGACAGACTCCCCAGCCTAAGGGGCTGTGTCCGAGTGAGGGATGGGCTGTGAGAGCCTGGGGTGGGGAGGTCAGGGGAGGCTTCCTGGAGAAGGGGAGGCTGCTGTGCTCGGGGTCTGCTGAGGTCGGAGTCTGGCTTCTCTGTGAAACAGGAGAGACTGGGGCAGCACCTCACATACCGGGAGCTCACAGAGGTCTCCCCCAACCCCACCATGCCTTACCCCTTTGATAGGTACTCCTGACGCTGAGGAGCCCACGGTGACCGCGTGGGGCCTTGAAGGTTCATCGTTGCGCCCTGGCCAGCCCTCGCCAGCCCTGGAGGACTGGGAAGGTGAGCCAGTTTGGGTCTGAGTCCTGGTTCTGCAGTGGGCTCTGTGTGAGCTCTGGCTGGTGGGGTCATGTGAGAAGGGGGATGTGAGCTGGGTGAAGAATGCAGGAGGCGTCCCTGGGCGTGGTGGCCCCTGGAAGTGGTACCCTAAGAGGTCTTCAGTTTTAGGAGCAGGGAGAGTCCAGGCTGTTTGTCCAGGAGGAAACCAGGGCAGGTGGGGTGGAGTGGCATGGTGGGACGGCCGTCTCAGTTCAGTCAGAGTTCTGGTACTCTTTTCCAGATAGGAAGGTTCTATCTGACTTGCTCTTGAATCAGGAAAGGAGTGAGCACCCCCTGGGGGGCTGATGGAAACAGAAGCTAACCTGTGAGAGGCCAGACCCTTCCCACCTCTGGCTTCCCCAAAACTGAGGGTGCCTGATGGGTTCAGTGGGCAGTAAGCAACGTCCCTTAGCGGGTTTCCCTGGTGGCTCAGACGGTAAAGAATCCGCCTGCAACGCAGGAGGCCTGGGTTCCATCCCTGGGTTGGGAAGCTCCTCTGGAGGAGGGCATAGCACCCCACTCCAGTATTCTTGCCTGGAGAATCCCCTGGACAAAGGAACCTGGCGGGCTACAGTCCATGCGGTCGCGAAGAGTTGGGCACGACTGAGCGACTAAGCACAGCACAAGCAAGACCCCAGCTGGCACTGATGGGGGCTGGGGAAGGGCGGCAGAAGGGCTGGTCTCAGGCGCGCCTCCTCCTGCTGCTCTTACATCTCCTTACCTCTCAAGGGTTCTGGATTCTGAGGGTGGGGGTTGGGGACGCAGTGGCAAGAGCTCAGCTTGCACTCCTGGGCCTGCTCAGGTGCTGAGCAGAGCAGCAGAACTAGGGGGGCTGCAAGAGGAAAACAACCCCCCTTGATCGCTTTGCAGCTCCTTCTGTGCTCGAGGGCTCTGGATCTGGGAAGGCTGGGCTGGCCCGGCCCATGCACTTTTGAACGCAGGGCAAGCCGGCTTGAACGCGAGATGGGGGTGGGCAGGCCCGGGTTTTCGCATGAATTGATGGGGCCCGACCGGCGGCGGCCCGGGTCCCAGCGCGTGTGGTCTCCGCAGAGGCCAGCGAGTGGACGTCCTGGTTCAACGTCGACCACCCGGGCGGCGACGGTGACTTCGAGAGCCTGGCCGCGATCCGCTTCTATTACGGGCCGGCACGCGTGTGCCCAAGGCCGCTGGCGCTGGAGGCGCGCACCACGGACTGGGCGCTGCCTTCGGACGTCGGCGAGCGCGTACACCTGAACCCCACGCGCGGTTTTTGGTGTCTCAACCGCGAGCAGCCCCGAGGCCGCAGCTGCTCCAATTACCACGTGCGCTTCCGCTGCCCGCTCGGTGAGGGCGGGGCTCAGGGGGCCCGCAGGGACCGGCGGGAGGTGCAGGAGGCCTGAAAGTTCGGATCTGGGGAGGGGGCAGGACCGAGAGGATGTGGGCGTGGCTAGGAGGAGGGGGTCCTTAGGCCACAGGAGAGGGCTGGAGCGGGGAGCAGAGGCGGCTTTGGAAGGGATGGGCTGGAATGGCGGGGGCCCAGGTAGCGGGGCCAGGAAGGGGCCCCCAGGACCGCGTCTCCCTCTTGCTGTCCTCATTTGCTCTACAGCAGCTTCGTCCTGTGAAAGCGTGTTTTGAGCCCTAGACACGTGTGAGACGCAGAAAGAATAGCTCGGCTTGTGGGGAGGAGAGAGGTGTGTGTGTGTGTGTGTGTGTGTGTGTGTGTGTGTGTGTGTGTGTGTGTGTGTGTGTGTGTGTGTGTGTGTGTGTGTGTGTGTGTGTGTGTGTGTGTGTGTGTGTGTGTGTGTGTGTGGCTGGACAACAGTACCTCCACTGCACAGTCGACCGGTTCGCCTTGCGGAGGAGAGGGTAGGGCTTCTCTCTGACTCAGATGCACGTGCCAGGAACGTCCTCCAGCCCCACACTGTCACCAGATTCTGGGTTTCTGGGGTGGACGGCCACCTGACGCCCCCATCCTTGCCCTCTCCCCAGAAGCCACGTGGGGTTCGTGGGGCCCGTGGGGTCCCTGTTCGGGGAGCTGCGGGCCAGGCCGTCGCTTGCGCCGCCGCCGCTGCCCAAGCCCTGCGGGGGATGCGTGTCCCGGGCGTCCCTCGGAGGCGCAGAAGTGTGTGAGGCCTCGGTGTCCAGGTAGGAGGGGCGGAGCCTGGAGGAGATGGGCGGACTAGAGGCGGGGCCTGGGTGTGATGGGAGCCGGGCCAGTCTTGAGGGAAGTACCTAGGGGGGCTAATTAGGGTGGAGTCTAATGGGAGGGGCCTGGAGGGAGGAGGCGGAGTCTGGGCGTAGGGGCGGAGCCTGGAGGAGCGGACCTGGACCACGTGGAGACTGGCTCTTCCTTCCCTTCTGGGCCCCCGAGGAGCACTGGTAAAAGTGTACGTCTGGACGGGTGGGCTTCACGGGGGTCATGTCCAGTCATGGGCAGATCTGTGGAGGCGTCTCCTCCGCGTGCATGTTGGGGTGTGCGGGTATCCCGGTGGACGTGGACACACACAGAAGCTGGCTCATGCACTCGGGGTGCACACTTGCATGGAATTGGCAGGTCCTGCCCGTCCCCCCACGCCCACGCGGACACGCGCTCACACCCTGGCAGACACGATGCCCAGGCCCTCCCAGGGCCGGACACCAGGCCAGCCAGAAGGCGACTGGAAATTCCAATCAGGCCTGGGCTCCACAAACACGGTCTGGAGACGGCCTCAGCAGAGCCGGCAGCAGGGTGGGGGAGCGCCGTGGCCAATGGGGTGGTGGGGTCCCCACCCTACCCTGCTTGGCTGTGCGTCTCCGTGCCTCTGCCCTGAAGTTTCCAGTGGAATTTTCCATTTTATGGAGAAACCGCAGGATTGGGACTGGAGGGAGAGGTTCTGGGCCCAAGACGCGGCCCCTTGCTGGGCCCCCAGCCCCGGCCTGAACGTTTCCTCTCATGCTAGAAGGAGCCTCTCTGGCCTGTGAGAGTCAGCTATCCTGTCCCCTCCCCGGGGCATCTCCCTCACACCAGGACCCTGGGTTCCCCCCTCGCCCCAGCCCTGACCACTCAGCCCCATGTCTTCACACCAGGGGCTGCTCCAAGCAGGTCCATGCTGAGGACTGACTCTCTGAGGGGAACGAGGTAGGCAGGGTGCCTAGGTGCCTTTGCTGAGGGACTGATGGAGAGGAAAGCCCTTCCCAGGAAGGGGTCAGGAGCCTTCTGTGCCTCCCTGTGTCCCTCCAGGGTGTGGCCCCAACACCTGTGGGTGCCCCGACCACATTCTTCTGGGCTCAGTGGTCACCCCATCTGGGCATCCACTGCCAGGAGCCAGGGTCTCCTTGAGAGACTGGCCTGGCACTGTAGCCACTAGTGATGCCCATGGAACCTTCCGGATGCCTGGAGTCTGTGCCAGCAGCCGAGCCAACGTCAGTGCCCAAATGGACGGCTTTTCAGCAGGCATGGCCCAGGCCCAGGCCAACAGCTCCATGTCGGCGGTGGCCACTGTTGTCCTTAATAAGTTGGGTAAGTACCTCATGGCAAGAGGGATGAGGGGCTGAGGACCTGGGGAGGTAACTCTGGGTGACACCAAGCACTTGGGACGATATGATGCACAGCGAGGTCAATGGGGCAAGAAATAAGATGTCACAGTCCTTGGAGAAGATGTGGGGTGAGAAGTGAGTTGCAAAGGGAAGCATTAAGATTAGGCATTAAGAACCCACTCCAGTATTCTTGCCTGGGAAATCTCATGGACAGAGAAGCCTAGCGGGCTGCAGTCCATGGCATTACAAAGAGTTGGCCACGATTTAGCAACTCAACTCCCTAGTGGCTCAGTTGGTAAAGAATCTGCCTGCAATGCAGGAAACCCAGGTTTGATCCTTGGGTCGGGAAGATCCTCTGGAGAAGGAAATGGCAACCCACTCCAGTACTCCTGCCTGGAGAGTTCCATGGACAGTGGAGCCGGACAAGCTATATAGTCCATGGAACTGCAAAAAGTTGAACACAACTGTGCAACTAACTTTCACTTTAGCAACTGAACAATAGCAACAACCCACAATCAGACAGATTGCGCTCTAGGGAAATACTTCTTGATGGAATTGTGCCATAAAATGGAGAGTGAAGTGACCCAGCAATAAGGAATACAGAGTTCTATAAGAAATTAAAATTTATGTATAGAGTAATAGCTGCAAATATTCGAACAGTAAAGTCTGTGGCTAAAGGGAAAAAAAATAGATTCTGCATTAAGGGTACAGTCTCCAGAAGATGTGAGGTGAAATTGAGTGGAGCTAGAGTCATCAGAAAAGACCCAGGTGAAACAGGGCACCACGGTAAGGGACTGGATGGCACCTGACTCTTGGGAAGGGTCACTGGGAGAAGCTGGACCCTGACCTTTGCTGCTTTTGCCCCCAGAGAAGCCCTACCTGGTGAAGCACCCCGAGTCTCGAGTCCGAGAGGCTGGCCAGAATGTGACCTTCTGCTGCAAAGCCTCAGGCACCCCCATGCCCAAGAAATACTCCTGGTGAGTGAGTGCCCTGCCTCGTGCTCATGGGCCTCTCGCCCGGCTGTGGGCATGGGCCTCCTGTGATTCATGGTGCCTTGGAGACCCAGAGGAAGCTGCTCTGCAACCTTCTTGTGCTGCATGGGGAGGGGGTGGATGCAGCCCCTCCCCTCTGCCAAGGACACCCATGGTGTTGTTCACCCGCGCCCCGCCCCCCCACCCAGGTTCCACAACGGGACGCTGCTGGACAGGCGGACACACAGGTACGGGGCCCACCTGGAGCTGCATGGGCTCCGCCCAGACCAGGCAGGCACCTATCACTGCAAAGCATGGAATGACGCGGGGGCCGTGCGATCGGGCACTGCCCGACTCACCGTGCTTGGTAAGCATCCTCGGTAACCCTCCCCTGAGCCCCTGACACCAGACTGAGTCCCAACTCCAGCTAAAAGTCAGCCTCACATGGAACCCCAGCTTCAAACTGATCTCTGACCTTGCTCAGTCACTGAGCCCCTGGGTTGAGCCTCTGACTCCAATCCAGGCCCCCAGCCTTGGCCTCCCTGGAGCTCTCCTACTTACCCTTCTCTGCCTGCTTTCTTGCTCCACAGCCCCGGGGCAGCCAGCCTGTGACCCCCGGCCCCAAGAACACCTGATCAAGCTTCCAGATGACTGTGGTCAGCCAGGCAGAGGGCCCACCTACCTGGACGTAGGCCTTTGCCCTGACACCCTCTGCCCCAGCCCTGCAGGCTCCAGCCCCCGGTGTGGGGACGCAGGCTCCCGCTGCTGCTCCGTGAGCCGCCTGGAGAGCAGGAAGGTCCACTGCTCTGGCTACACCCTCCCAGTCAAGATCGTGGCTGAGTGTGGCTGCCAGAAATGCCTGCCCCTTCGGGGGCTGATCCGGGGGCGCGTGGTGGCCGCTGACTCTAGCGAGCCCTTGCGCTTTGCTCGCATCCTGCTGGGCCGGGAGCCCATTGGCTTCACGTCCTACCAGGGCGACTTTACCCTCGAGGTGGCACCTTCCACTCAGCGACTGGTGATGACCTTTGTGGACCCCAGTGGCCAGTTCGTGGACACTGTCAGGGTCCTGCCTTTTGACCCTCGAGGTGCTGGCGTGTACCACGAGGTCAAGGCCATGCGAAAGAAAGCCCCCATCATTTTAGACGCCCGCCAGAGCAACACCATATCCCTCGGCGAAATGGGAGAGGAGGCCCCCTTAGGAGAGCTGGTCATCCCGCCCGGGGCCTTCCGCAGCGCTGACGGTCAGCCCTACACGGGGGCTGTGGAAGCCCAGGTGACCTTCGTGGACCCCCGAAATCTCACTTCGGCAGCCGCCGCGCCCAGCGACCTGCGGTTCGTGGACGCGGACGGGGAGCTTGCCCCACTGCGCACGTACGGCATGTTCTCGGTGGACCTCCGGGCGGCCGGCTCCGCCGAGCAGCTGCACACCGGGCTGGTGGCCGTGCGCGTGGCCGCCGACCAGATCCGGATGCCGGGCCACGTGGAGGCCCTGAAGCTGTGGTCGCTGAACCCTGACACGGGCCTGTGGGAAGAAGAGAGCGGCTTCCAGCGCGAGAGACCGGCGTCTCGGCGGGCCCGCCGGGAGGAGCGGGTCTTCCTGGTGGGCAACGTGGAGATCCGCGAGCGCCGTCTGTTCAACCTGGACGTGCCCGAGCGCCGCCGCTGCTTCGTGAAGGTGCGCGCCTACGCCAACGACAAGTTCAGCCCCAGCGAGCAGGTGGAGGGCGTGGTGGTCACGCTGGTCAATCTGGAGCCCGCCCCCGGCTTCTCGGCCAACCCTCGCGCCTGGGGCCGCTTCGACAGCGCGGTCACCGGCCCGAACGGCGCCTGCCTCCCCGCCTTCTGCGACGCCGACCGGCCCGACGCCTACACCGCCGTGGTCACGGCCACGCTGGGCGGGGAGGAGCTGGAGCCCGCGCCCTCGCGCCCGCGCCCGCTCCCGGCCGCCGTGGGCGTGGCGCAGCCCTACCTGGACCGGCTGGCCTACCGCCGCACCGACCACGACGACCCGGCGCTCAAGCGCAGCGGCTTCCGCATCAACCTCGCCAAGCCCAGGCCCGGCGACCCCTCCGAGGCCAACGGCCCCGTGTACCCGTGGCGCAGCCTGCGCGAGTGCCAGGAGGCCCCGGTGACCGCCAGTCACTTCCGCTTCGCTCGTGTGGAGGCGGACAAATACGAGTACAACGTGGTCCCCTTCCGCGAGGGCGCGCCGGCCTCCTGGACCGGAGACCTCCTGGCCTGGTGGCCCAACCCGCAGGAGTTCCGGGCCTGCTTCCTCAAGGTGAAGATCCAAGGACCCCAGGAGTACATGGTCCGCTCCCACAATTTGGGAGGCACCCACCCCCAGACCCAGGGCCAGCTCTACGGGCTGCGGGATTCCCGGAGTGTCCGGGACCCCCAGCGCCCTAGCTCCTCTGCCGCCTGTGTGGAATTCAAGTGCAGCGGGATGCTGTTCGACCAGCGTCAGGTGGACAGGACGCTGGTGACCGTCATGCCGCAGGGCAGCTGCCGGCGTGTGGCGGTCAACGGGCTCCTGCAGGATTACCTGACGCGGCATCCCCCACCCGCGCCCTCTGATGACCTGGCTGCCTTCTCCATGCTGGCCCCGCTGGACCCCCTGGGTCACAACTATGGTGTCTACACGGTCACCGACCAGAGCCCGAGGCTGGCCAAGGAGATTGCCATCGGCCGCTGCTTCGACGGCTCCTCCGACGGCTTCTCCAGGGAGATGAAGGCCGACGCCGGCACAGCCGTCACCTTCCAGTGCCGGGAGCCAACAGCGGGCCGGCCCAGCCTCTTCCAGAGGCTGCTGGAGTCCCCGTCCGCGGCCCTTGGGGACATCCGAAGGGAGATGGGCCAGGCATCGCGCGTACAGGCCCGAGCCTCGGGTCCACTCCGCACCCGCCGAGGCAGGGCCCAGCAGTGACCTGGCCCCCAGCCTCGCCCCTCTGCCCTGCTCCCGACCCCTGTATCCTTGGGAAGCCAAGTCCCCTTCTCCAGAGGCTCGCTGTCTCTTAAAGTTTCAGGGCCCCCCTCCCCTGCCCAGGATCCAGAGTCAGGTCTGATGGTGGAGAACCCCGGCAGGTAATTGTTACTGTGTGACATGAAGTGGAGTTATTTCGTCCTGGCTGTGGGAGCCAGTGTCGTGGGGTGACCGTGGGGGCATGGTGACCTACTGGGGCCCAGAGGGGATCATTCCCAGCTCGCATACCAGCTCTGATTTCATGTGTATTTTGATCCCGATTTCAGGTAATCCGCATCTTCAGATTTCTGTGCTGAGCTGGGTGCTCCATTGGGTCCCCTACCCTGAGCTTTGTTCTTGGGGTTATTTATTGGAACAAAGCCGGCAAGACTGGCCACAGGTGTGAGTGGGGAGGGGTCTGGAGGTGGCACCTTGAGGCTCTGGGGAAGAGGCTTCTTGGCTCTGGGGCTGGGGGGCCCAGTTCTCACATGTTTGGTGCTTGGAGATTCTCTAGGGGGTTGAGGCAGGGATTCAATTAAAGATGCTTCATTTCCTCCTCGTGGTGTCAGTCTTGGGGAGGGGAGGATGGGGGCTGGGACTGCTAGATCCAGAGGCACCTTGGCAGGCAGAAACAGGCCCGAAGCACATACGGACATGAGTGTGAGGGCAGCTTGCAGGCCTCCGTGAGGTCCCGGACGCGCCTCAGGCAGGCACGCGGGCCCCAACTGATTCCCACAGAAGTGTGTCTGCGACACGTGTGAGCGGAGCTGACCCGTGAGCCACCCGAGCCCGCGCAGCCCCGACCACGGAACACAGTAGCAGCTGCTGCCCTGGCGTTCTCCTCCTCGCCTGGCTGTGGTCAGCGGCTCCCACCTGGCCACGTGCCCAGGGGCTACAGTGGGCAGGGAGGAACCCTGGCCAGGGCCGCTTGCACCAGGAGGCAGGAATTGAGGCCGCCCTGGACTTCCGCGGCCGGGGCCACAGCTGCCCTACCCTGGGTCCCACCCAGCTGAGGCCTGGCCACGCCTTGACCACATGGTGACTGCGCTGCCCAAGGCCACGGTCCCGAGCCCTCTGCCCTCACCAAGCCTCTCAGTCTGGACGTGCAGAAGGCACAGAACCGTCACTTGCATGCTGTGCGCTTGGCTGGGCAAGTTGTCCTGACACCCCGTGGGGCAGGCGCTATTCTGACCACACCCCCACTTTCCAGACAGAGAAACCGAGGTCCCAAAAGGAGAGGTGAAGAGCTGCCTGTGCTCTGGAGTGAATCTTGGCAGGAGTGGGCGCTCCCTGGATGGCCTAACAGCCCCCTCAGAAGGTGCCTAAGACTCCCTTTGCCTGGAGATGTCAGCCACCAGAAAGCAGGGATGTGGCGTTTCTCAGGGCCCGGAAGGTGCCTGGCTGAGTTCAAGTGCAGAGTGTTCCCTTATTCCAGGGCATGCTGAGGCCTTCTGCATGCCCCCCTCCCACTCACTTCCCCTTCCGACAGCCCCCTGCCCAGCTGTCCACCCCACTGCTCCAGTCTCCCTTACGATTTGCCTTTACAGCACCAAGAGGTGTCAGCTTTGTGCTAACAATAGGGGCCCAGAGAGGGCCTGGCCTTGGGGAGGAGAGAGGCTCACACACAGAGCCCTACACACTGCGGGGTCAGCGCTCAGCGCACACGGCCTGCTGGCTCTCATCTGTCTGGTGAACTCTCCGTCCGCCGACCCCCAACCTCCCCAGCCCTCCCTCGTACCTTTGCTCAGGTCAGACCTTTCAGGGGAACACCTTCCTCTGCCCAGGGGCAGACTCGGGGGCTTGCAGGATCTGGAAAAATCTAGCAAACCCAGGGTATGGCCCCAGTCTCTGAGGGTGGGCCCTGGGGCTCTGCTTGGAGACCAGCAGAGGGTTTGGAGCCCTGGTGCCGGCACCCCAGCCTCCCCTTGGGTTGACTGTGACGGATAAGAGCGGGGAGATGCTGGGAGGCCCCTGGAAGCCAGGGGCATGTGCGTGTATCTGGACTTACTTACCCAGCCTACACCCTCTGCTGGCAGCGGGGCTCACGGGGCAGGTTCCCACCCCAGGCAATGTTGGGGTCCTGGGAAGCAGCGGGAGGGGAGGGGGCTCCCCCTGCAGCTGCAGGAGAAGCTGGCTTTCAGGCTGAGTGTGATGAGGTGTCAGGCTCTGCTGCCAAATACCTTTTATTGAGAAAGTGTTGAGGCTGCAGCCGATGCCAGGCCTGGGGCAGCTGAATTTGGAGCGGGCTGCTGACCCCCACTTCCCAAGGACTGGGGTGGCTGGGTGTCATCCTGAAACCCCCTCCCCAGCTGCAGTGGCCGGGCCAGGCATGAGCAGGGGCTCCTGGAGGGAAGCGGGCTGGGAGACTTGCTGGCCAAGTGTCAGGCCCAAGAGAAGGCTTGGCAGTGGCTGTAGCCCGAGAGCCTCCTCGCGCGTGCCGACAGCCCTTCAAGAGGACAGCACTCAGTTCCAGTATTCAGGTGAGGAAACTGAGGCTCCAAGAGAAGGGAACCATGGCTCTTAGCTGGCAGCCCTGGGCTTCTTGACACTGCACAGTGACCCCATTCTAGTTCCGAGCCAGGAGTCCCGCCTCTTCCCTCCTGAAACGTTTGCCATCTGCCTCCTGCTAAATCCATCGCTTTCCCCCTAAAACTGGGGCTGCCAGACCACACCCCGTCAGCTTGGGGCGTGGCAGGGCATAAGGCCTCCCCCCAGAGACCCCAGCCTCAGCCACCCTGGGGTTAGCTCAGGGCACAAGGAGGTCCTTGGTCCTGCCCACGGCATTTTAGACTTTTAATTTTAGAACCAGGGGTTCTTAAAATTCCTAGTACTGTGAGTGGGAGAAAAATCTTGGAACGGTGCTTAGAACAAGAGGCTCTCAAACCTGTAGAATCCAGGAGGAGAAAGGACAATGAACATGCATTGAGCACTGGCTGGATACAAGCCCTCTTTGCCCCTCCCCCAGCCCTAACTCACCTTAGGGGCATTTTATTCTTGCCTGGGGAATTCCGTGGACAGAGGGGCTTGGCAGGCTACAGTCCATGGGGTGGCAAAGAGTCAGACACGACTGAGTGACTAACACGATAATGTATATTTATTGTCTTGGGCCCCCAAATGTACTTTTCGTAAGGGTGATTTTTCACACACATACCTCTCATTTCACAACTGAAGGGACTTGCCCAGGGTCACACAGGAAATGGGGACACCCTAGAACTAGAGAAGGGGTAATGTTTCCCAGAGAAAGGGACACAGGCTGTGGGTCTTGAAGGATGTATAGGAGTTTTCCAGGGGGGCAAGGCAGGAAGGGCATACCAGGCAGCTGGAAAGATACATGTGAAGGCTGAGAAGGGAAAACTCAAGTGGGCCTGGAGATGGGAGACACCCAGGGGAGGTGAACAAAGCCTTGAATGCTGAGTGAGGAGCTGCAGGGTCTCTGGAGGTTGGTGGGGAGCCACAGAAGGTGCTGACACAGGGAGGGAAAGATCATAATTTCTCATAACAAAGACTCTTCTAGAACTGTTGTGGGAAAGCATGTTCGGAAGTGTTTCTTTTATGGAACTGGGGTCTGCCCCCTCCCACATGGCAGCCCTTGCAGGGTCCAAACCTGCAGGCTGGAGCCCCCTCCCCTCGGACGGCCTCCTGTCCTGGCTGGACGTTGCTGGCTCCTCCGTCGGGGCCGCGTGGCCCTGGCGCAGCCACCCCCCCACTTCCCTAGCCATGTCTGTCTCCCTCATCAGCCCTTAGGGTTGGACATGACCCAGTCGCAGACCCCAAAGACTGGAGCCAGCCTGGCGGGGAGACCTGGCTTCAGTCAAGTGGTGGAGGGGAATGTTTGCATTTTAATGGTGGAAACAGAAGCAGAGGGCCAACAGAGCAAGAACAGTCTAGCTGAATCCCTATGTCCAGCGGTCTGACCCTTCCCAGGGCAGGAGCTGAAGCCTGGGGTGGGAGATCTGGGCAGGCAGGAGGGCAGCAACCCCAGGGGCTGGGGGAGCAGCAGAGATGCAGGGAGCATCTTCTGCCCTCCCTGGGTCACAGGTGCCGTGCAGCCCTGGAGATGCGGCATGTGGGGACAGGTGTCCCCGCGAGCAGTCCTGAGGACACACTGTCCTGGCAAGCCCTGACTGTCCTCCCCCATCAGACGCTCCCTCCCACACCACCCAGCCACCTTCTCTGTCACTCATTCGGCTCCCCCTTCACGCTTCATCGCAGTCCCACCTGCAGTCTGCCCCCTCGAAGTGCACGTCCGGCGCGGCATGGGACAGCCTCTCCGGTCATCGTGGTGCCCTCAGCTGCCCAAGTGGATGCGCCCAGACAAAAGCCTATGCAACAGGGTCCTGAGAGGTGCCAGCAGCCAAGCGCATTTGCGCACAGTGGGGCATCAACACTCACAGTCGCCCTCGTATCACCCTGCTCTTGAGGACACTCGACCCTCAGATTCCCAGACTGCCGAAGTCAGGCTCGATTCTAAGCCTCCACGAACCCCCACGGTTCAGTCCCACAAAGCACAGGGGGCACCGCCCGGTGCACGTGGCACCTCCCACTTTCCGGCAGCCCTGGGGAGGGCGTGGGCTGGGGCCGGGGCGCCTCGGAGTCCCAGATGCTTTTCCTGGGAAGTCCTGAATCTCTTCCTGCTGACTCAGCCCTGGGGGCTGTCTGGCAGGGTGTTGCCAAACCTCAGGTATGTCCTCGAAGGCTGCCTGGTGGGGCCTCCCTCAAGGCAGTGGTGGGGGAGCCCACTCAGGACTCAGTCCGTGCCCCCGGAGCCCCAGCCCGTCCTTTGCCCCAGATGGGGCTTGAGTTCTGATGGTGGGTCACAGGGCACGGCGCCTGCACGGTGGAGGCTGAGGCCGGCGGCTCACACCCCTGCTTCTTTGCTACTGAGAGTTGGGAGACGGATGAGCTCCCAGCCAAGTCAGGGCCCCTGGGGGCCCTGCTTAGCCCACGCCGCCGGCCTCTGGTGAAGGTGCCTCTGTCTTGGGTGGTCTGGGGGGAGTTCACCTGGCTGCCCCTCCTGGAGCCTGGCACAGGCGCAGGGCCAGGGCCAGACAGACAGACAGATGGGCAGATGTGCACCCGTGTACTCTCACGTGATGTCTCTGTGCAGACCCATGGGCACAGTGATGCTTGATTTTCTTAGGCGGTCTTTCCAGAACCCCTTCTGAAGAGGGACCCAGAGCCACACACAGATACCTCAGCTTGTAGGGGTCTGATTTGGGCCAACAGGAAGGTCAGGGACTGGAAAGGAAAAAAAAAAAAAAAAAAAAGGGCCGAAGGAAGGGTTTCTGGAGAAGAGGCCATTTGCTATGGGCTTTGAAGAGTGAATAGGAGTTTGCCAAACCACTATCAGATATCCGAAGGTCTTGAATGCTGGTTTTAGAGTTTACCTTTTGTCTGTGAAGGTTCTGAGCAGGGGAGGGACACAGACAAAATTCCATTTACTACCTCCTCTTGAAGACCCAGCGTCTCCCTTCAGTGAGCTTTCAGTCTGATGGGGGAGGCAGCCAGACCCAGCCCGGAAGCATGGAGGAGTCCTGAGTTTTGTGAGGCACCTGCTAGGCATTGGGTTGGATCTCATCAACCACAGGTTCCATTATCATCTCCAGCTTAGGACTTCCCTGGTGGCTCAGACGGTAAAGCGTCTGTCTACAATGCGGGAGGCCTGGGTTCGAGCCCTGGGTTGGGAAGATCCCCTGGAGAAGGAAATGGCAATCCACTCTAGTTTACAGCCAAGGAAAGCTAAGGCTGAGAGAGGGAAGTACCACACGGAGGCAAGGCTGTTCACATACTGTGCTCGCTTCTGACTTAGCTGTGGCAGCTGACATGGTCACAAGCTGACCCTAAAGTCTGAAGGCCAGCATGGAGGGGTTCCAGTAAGTCAGCTTTGCCCAGAGTTGTGTCTTTGCCCCTGGGGTCCTGGCGGGGGGGGGGGGAACCCCTGCTCATGGGACACACGAGCACCCCCTGACCCTCAGCACTATCGCCCCATCTCCTGTATCCCATGTCATTCTCTGCTGAGTGGCTCTAATGAGCAGCTTTAATGAGCGGCTTCTGGGCCAGAGGGCTGTCTGAGTAGGAGGCTGGGGGTGCTTCTTGCTGGGAGGCCAAACCACGGGCCCGCCGTCTGGCCCAGCTGAAAACAAACACTTGGAAATGGCCGGCCCGACGGAATCTAGGTTGTGGTCAGGCTGTGGCTGAAGAAGCCACTGGGAAAACACGCAGTCCACGCGGCCAGACCCAGCTTACGTTTCACCAGGCAGCAGCGGCCTGCCGGGCGCCTGGAGCTGAGGAATGTCCGTTCTCTAGCTCTCTGGAACCTGCCGCCCTGACGGGGGGTCCAGCTGCCGGGCAGTACTCCCCTCGGCCTCCTGAGGCCAGGATGTGGCCTGCCTCTTAACGGGTCCTCAGAGAATCAGGCCTCTTGGCTTGTCCCCTGGCCTAGATGCTGTTGGAAACCTTTTGTTTGCTTGTATGCCCCGGCCATGGGGGGCTCACTCCTTCACAGCTGTCATAGCCAGCAGCCAGGGGCTACAGCTGGACTGGTTCCCCTCTGGAAGCTCTGGCTCCCTTGACCACATGAAGAGGAGGTCACGCAGCCTGAGGAAGCCCCACCCCACACCCTTCCACAGGTTCAGCCCCTTCCTGGGCCTCCAGACCTCCCCCATGCCTTTGGCGTTCAGCATGTCCTAAGTGGACCCAAGTGTCCTTCCCCCAGGAGGTGCTCCTTGCCCCACGGCCACGCTTCAGCGCGTATCTCCCTATCCGTCTGCCGAAGCCCTGGCGTGGGCAGACGGCCCGCACATCCGTTGAGCACATGCTGGATACTGAAGCGTTTACCTGCATCTCTTCACCAGCCCCTCCCAGTGAGGCTGTTCCTATAATCGCTCTCCTGTACAGATGGGAAAACCAGGGCTCGGTGGATTTGCTTGGTGTCCTGGGATAGCACGGCGGATTCTGGAAGAGGGCCATTGCCCCGCTGGTGAACTAGGATAGGGCCCTGCTGACCTCGTCTTTGGGGCTGGGATGCCCCCTGGAGGTCAAAGGGGGAGATGCAGCCTGTGCCCCCAGGTCGGCCTGAGCGGCCCAGCTCCCCTCAGGTTCTGTCGCGGCCCTGCTCGCACCGCCTCCGCGGCGCTCCTGGTCCCCGTCGGTGGGGGGCAGGGGCTCTGCGTGAACCCTTGCTGGGTCACCATGGAGACCCCTGAGCACAGAACCGGCCTCTCATGTCAGACTCAAGCTGGACCCGGGCTGGGGAGGGACCAGATGAGGGGAGGGGCCGAGTCCAGTCTGCCCGTGGGTGGATGATTCAGGTGAGGGCGGGAGGAGTCCAGGCGGACCGGGGACGCATGCCTGCCCAGACTCCTGGTTTCCCTCCACCCAGGAGAGACGGCGAAACTAAACCCGAAGCTTCGGGGGCACTTTGACGATCTAGCAACACGGGGTAACTGGGGGGTCGCAGACCTCCCCTCCACACAGACCACAGCTCTCATCATCTCTCGGCCCTCCCCAGGATTCGCTTTGGTCTGGAAAGTCCCCATTGGCTAGTTAGGAGTATGACTGAGGACCAGAGGGGATTCCCTGGTGGTCCAGTGGTTAGGACTCTGAGCTTTCACTGCTGAGTATGCTGGTTCAATCCCTGGCCAGGGAACTAAGATCCAGCAAGCTGGGAAGCCAAAAAAAAGAAAGAAAATAAACCAAAATCTTGGGACCGCAGAGGGGAAGATCCTCCCTGGACATACAGCCCAGTCCCATCCTGCCCCAGGTGACTTGGCGGCACTTGGCTGGGGGAGGCTGGGGGAGGGGAGGCTGGGCCTGGGCCCAGATGGGGAACAACGGGAGCCCCAGCCCCAGCTGGAGAGGTGCCCCATCTCTGTTCTTTTATTTTATATATATCTTTTGGTCATGCCTCCTAGCTTGCTGGATCTTAGTTCCCTGACCAGGGATGAACCTAGGGAATTCCCTTCCCCGCTGTTTTTGGAGTTGCCCCATCTTTATTCCAGAGGGGAAAGAAGGGCCAGGCCAAAACACTGTGGCCCTTGAAGTGCCCGTGGCCCTTGGACGCTGGCTGGCTGGTGAGGGGGCGGCGGCTGGAAAGAAGGCTGGGCAGCGGGCAGTAGTGCGTCAGGGACCCTGAGGAGTCAGGTCCGGGGAAGAGGGGCTGTAGGAAGTGGGCTGGGAGCAGAGCAGATGGGTGGGATCTTGGGGGGCCAGGTAGAGCAGCTCACGGGGCAAAGAAGGAGACAGAGGGCCCTCGGGCAGAGGGACCAGCCAGAGCAAAAGCCCTGGGGTGGGAGCATGTTCCTGGGAGGGGTGGTGAAGGAGGCCAGCGAGGAGGGAAAGGACGTTTAAAGACACCGTTTGTAAGACCTGGAGGAGGGGGAAAGCGAGTCCGAGAGGAAAGGGAGCCGCGGCCTGGACTTGCTTCATGTTGTCCGTGCGCCCCCTGGTGGCCGAGTGAAGGAGGGGCAGGGAGATGGGTCTGTCCTCCATCGAGTCTGTGCTCCCCGGCCGGGGCCCTCGCAGGCGGTCACAGACACTGTGGCATCCCGAGCCGGCTGCCCTTGCTCAGACCTCTGCTCTCTTGTCTTCCTGTCTCTGTGTTCCCCTCGGAAGGGGGACAAGATGACCCCAGACTCTCCAAGAGCTGGGAGCATGCTTCCGGTCCTCAACGCTCTTGTGATTCCCACCAATCCTGTGGGGGCAGAAATTACTTCTATTAATATTTCCACTTCGCAGAGGGGAAAACCGAGGCTCAGGAAGGGCAGGGCATGGCCGGACCACCTCACACCATGGATACCTGCCAGGAGAGAATGGATCCCCCCTGGGGACCAGCCCAGTGGGCCAGAACTCAAGTTCAAGTCCTGCCACTTCATATCCTCAGGGTTGCCTCCATGTGCCTCAGTTTCCCCAGTCCTTCAGTTGAGGGAGGCTAGCAAGAATAGCTCCAATTCATTCTTCAAACTTTTCTTTCTGCTGATGTTGGTGTCCACTTGTGGTTGAACAGTTGCTCAGTTGTGTCCGACTCTCTGCGACCCCATGGACTGCAGCACACCAGGCTTCTCTGTCCTTCACCATCTCCCAGAGCTTGCTCAAACTCATGTCCATTGAGTTGGTGATACCATCCAACTATCTCATCCTCTGTCATCCCCTTCTCCTCTTGCCTTCAGTCTTTCCCAGCATCAGGGTCTTTTCTAATGAGTCAGCTCTTTGCATCAGGTGGCCAAAGTATTGGAGCTTCAGCTTCAACATCAGTCCTGCCAGTGAATATTCAGAATTTATTTCCTTTGATCTCCTTTCAGTCCAAGGGACTCTCAAGAATATTAGTTTCTGCTGTAAAACAACATACAACGTGAATAGCTGTGTGTTCTGCTCAGTCACCCAGTGGTGTCCGACTCTTTGTGACCCCATGCACTGCAGCCCACCGGGCTCCATGAGAATGGAGCTCCGGTATTCATGAGAATACCCAGGCAAGAATACTGGAGTGGGTTGCCATTTCCTCCTCCAGGGGATCTTTCTGACCCAGGGATAGAACTTGCATCTCTTGTGTCTCCTACACTGGCAGCTGAATTCTTTAGCGCTGTGCCACCTGGAATGCCCCAAATCAGCTATAAGTAACATATATCTCCTCTTTCTGGAGCCTCCCTACCAGCCCCCCTCCACTGGTGATTCTTTTTTTTTTTTCCCAGAGCGAAGTTTATTGTGCGCATTCACACAGCAAAACTGTATCCGCCAACATAGGAAGTCTGACTCGTGCTGGGTTAGACTTCCCCGCCTTCCTGGGCCGCTCCAGATGCGAATGGAAGGAGGCAGCAGCACCAGACACCAGGGGGACTGGACGTGGGCGTTTAGTTTAATTGGTCTTCGATTTGTGTGTGTGTGTGTGTGTGTGTGTGTGTGTGTGTGTGTGTATGTGTGTGTGTGGTTGCTCAGAATGTGGGATCTTAGTTCCCTGACCAGGGATCAAACCCATGCCTCCTTGCAGTGGAAGCAGAGTCTTAACCATTGGACCACTGAGGAAGTTCTAATCGTCCTTAAACTTGCCATCGAAGTAGGGCACCCAGTCCGGAATCAGTCACCGCTGGGTGGCCCACACTAGTCCCATGGTGCCCACGGTGCCCCTCATGCCCTCCTTAGGAACCCAATTTCTGGCCAGCTTACAGTAGTGTGGGCCCAGGAACCTATTCAGCACCCCCAGGCTGGCTGGAGGTGCTGCCAGCACCTGGAGAAGGCAGTGGCAACCCACTCCAGTACTCTTGCCTGGGAAATCCCATGGACGGAGGAGCCTGGTGGGCTGCCATCTGTGGGGTCCACAGAGTCGGAGACAGCTGACGTGACTTAGCAGCAGTAGCAGGAGGCCCTTCCACACTGCTCCTGCATCTGTCGGTTACCCTAAAATTCAGGTCCTCTGGCTCCCTGACCTCAGGCTCCTACATATTTGGATGTGTGTTTGAGATTTAAAGTGCTACCCTTCATGCCTAAAGAAGGTCCCTCATCACCTGGTTCTACAAGGTCTGGGTCATGAGCTACTGCGATTGCTCACCTTCAACAAACCCTGAAGGGAGTTCGGGGCAGAGATTAAGAATGAAGCTCTCAGGGCTCTGGGGAAACTGGTTGAGTAGCCCTTCAGATAGGTAGGTATTTTCAGGAGAAAACTTTAATGAGCTCAGTTTCTTGCATCTTTTCATACTTAGAAAAGCACTGAAATCATTAACTGAGACATCTGGTTCATGTGAGTAGCAGCTCTTCTGAGACACGTGCTTGATTGCACGTTCTCCGTCTCCAAGATCACATACATGCTGACATCCTCCCCCCTCTTTGGAGCGGTTGCTGGGAACTCTCTGAGAGGCTGGTGGGGCTATGGTCTTCAGTCAGTCCCCAAAGAAAACTCAAACTCACAGGTCTCATGCTGTGCACTTTTCAAAATTTAATTTTCATTTTATGTTGGAGTAACTCAACATCCAAAAAACAAAGATCATGGTATCTTGTCCCATCACATCACGGCAAGTAGATAGGGAAACAATGGAAATGGTATTTTCTTGGGCTCCAAAATCAGATGCAGATGGTGACTGCAGCCATGAAATTAAAAAACGCTTGCTCCTTGGAAGAAAAGCTATGACAAACCTAGATAGCCTACTAAAAAGCAAAGACATCATTTTGCTGACAAAGGTCCATGTAGCCAAAGCTATGGTTTTTCCAGTAGTCATGTATGGATGTGAGAGTTTGACCATAGAGAAAGCTGAGCACCAAAGAATTGATGCTTTTGAACTGTGGTGTTGAAGAAGACTCTTGAGAGTCCCTTGGGCTGCAAGGAGGTCAAACCAGTCCATCCTAAAGGAAATCAATCCTGAATATTCATTGGAAGGACTGATACTGAAGCTCCAATACTTTGGCCATCTGATACGAAGAACTGACTCATTGGAAAAGACCCTGATGCTGGAAAAGATTGAAGGGAGGAGAGGGGATGACAGAGGATGAAATGGTTGGATGGCATCACTGACTCAACGGACATGAGTCTGAACAAGCTCCGGGAGTTGGTGATGGACAGGGAGGCCTGGTGTGCTGCAGTCCATGGGGTCACAGAGAGTCGGACACGACTGAGCGACTGAGCTGACGAGTTGCTCTCCAGTGTTGCACTAGCTTCAGGCGTACAGCAAAGTGCTTCGTTACACACATATATGTATCCATTCTTTTTCAGATTCTTCTCCTGTATAGGCTATTATAGGTACATAGAATGCCAGGTAGAGTTCTCTGCGCTATAGAGGAGGTGCTTGTTTGTTATTATCTTATATATGGTCGTGTATACATGTTCATAGTGCATACAAATTGTGCATTTTTATTTCATTCAGCACCCTCTTTCCAATCGCTCAGTGTTCCCAAATAAGGAACCCAAGGACCTGACAGCCCAGCCACACCCTGTCTAAGCTGGCCCGGAGGAAGGGTGTCATGCGCAGGGTCCACGCCCAGACAGGGGCAGTTACCCCAGTCAGGGTCACAATTCCAGGCACACGGCTGCTGCTTGCAAAACTAAGCTACAACCAGACTTTTGCTTTCTTTAAATCACCAATCAACCTCAGACACTTTGCTAACTGAGTATCATGATGAATACTGTTGTGGTTTGGTTGCTAAGTCATGTCCGACTCTTTCGCGACTGCATGGACTATAGGCTGCCACGTTTCTCTGTCCATTTCCCAGGCAAGAATGCTCGAGCGGGTAGCCATTTCCTTCTCCAGGGAATCTTCCCCACCCAGGGATTGAACCTAGGTCTCCTACATTGGCAGGAGCCGCCTGGGAAGCCTCTATGATTAATATGAGAGTGAATTTTTCTCTGGTGGGGGCCTTGGGATTAAGATGTGTGGATCAGAGAGAATATTAGCAGTTTTTCTGCCCAGACATCTGGCCAGAATGCCAGCCTTATCTGGGAGCTGGTGGAAATGCAGATTCCCAGGTTTGGCCTGGATCCAATGAACCAGAACCTCCATTTAAACCCATCTCTAGCCTAGACACCTCAGAGTAGCCCTCAAGACTCTGTGTCCAGCTGCTTGAAACCCTGCCCAGGTTACGGTGGCTTTTGTCTCAGAGGGTGGGGCTCTAAGCAGAGAGAGTGTGCCTTCCTGGGGCTCCCAACCAGGGGATGGAGATGAGATTCCATAGAACCTGGAGGTGTCCCCTCACCTCTCAGAGGCTGCCCAGGACATGGATTCCCAGTCTCCGTCTCCCAACAAACTGGCTCACAAAAAAAAGGTCTCTAAAAAACTACACAAATGGCATGCAAAAATATGCAAATCACACATGCATTTAATTCAAATAAAGCAAATCGTGCATATTATATGCAAACCACAAACACACATGCAAATATGAGAGGGAGAGTGCCCAAGTGAGGGTGGTCAGACACTTTGCAAGGGACACACTGAGCAGAATAGTGACAGCGGAGGTCCTGTTTCCTGCCCCGAGCCTGACCCTTTGTGTGGATCTGCCTTTGAACCCCACAGCTAGCAGGTAAGGGGTCTTCCATCCTGGGGTCCCTTGCCCGGGAGCAGCAGGTCTCCAGGCCTCCAGCTCTGTACTCTCTGCAGGGCCCTGGCGACCCCTGGTGGACGATGGTGGGAATCAGCGCCTGAATCGCCCACCCTCTCCTCCCTGAGCGGCGGCTTTCCAGATAGACCCTTCTCCAGTGCGCCTCCTCTCAGGTAAGATCCCGGATCACGTAGGCCAAGCCAAGCATTAGTGGGTGGGTGACAAGCAGAACTGACTGGGGCGTGGTCAGTGTTCCAAGGGCTCCTCCTCCTCTTCCTGCACAAGCCTCTTTTTGTTGTTGTTTAGTTGCTAAGCCGTGTCTGACCCTTGAGACCCCCACAAACTGTAGCCCACCAGGCCCTTAGGGATTTCTAGAATGCAGACTGCCCAAGGGTAGTCTGCACCAATCCCCGATCCTTGGTTCCTTCCCCAGTGGTCGTGGATGTGACCCGTGTCTCCTTCCAAAGCTATCTGGATACCTCATTTTAAAAAATGTACCAAATTGTTATCTTCCTATTCTTTACAGTAACACGTTGTGGAGAAAAACGGCTTCAGCTTTTTAATGGTTGTATACTATTCCACTACATGACTCAACCGCCTGATTTAAACAGTCCCTGTGCTTCGGGCTTAGTTATGCTGTCGTGTCTGACCCTTTGCGACCCCATGGATTGTAGCCCATCAGGCGCCTTTGTCCACGGGATTTCTTCCAGGCAAGAATACTGGAGTAGTTTGCCATTTCCTCCTCCAGGGGATCTTCCTAACCCAGGGGTCAAACCAGCATCTCTAGCGTCACAGGCAGATTACTGCTGAGTCATTGGGGAAGCTCCAAATAGTTCTCAACTGACAAATATTTCTTTTCCTTTTCTTGCAATTACAAAAAATGTAGCAGGAAGTGCATCATTTTGCAGGCATTTGCATGTTCCTGTAGGAAAATTATCAGCAGGCAAACTGCTGAGGGAGAGAGTGTGTGCATTTTTAATAATAATAGATTCTAGAAAATTGCCGTCTTGAGTCGCTGTACTGATGAGCAGTCTCCCCTGATCAGCTTTCAGGCTCAAGGCCTTGGGTCTGCCTACCTCTCTCCTAACTGGGGGCCTGGGGCACAGGTCACCAAGCCTCCGGGCCTCAACGTCCTCTCCATTGCATGCAGGCGCCATCAGCTCCCGCTCTGCCGGCAGGGCGATTCCTCTGAGCTCCTGTAATCCTTATAGTTCGATTACTGTCGTGTGGCCACATTTCAGGCATTTTTTGAGTAATGTAATATGAAATGTTAGTAAAGTGCGACTTTAGGTGAAGAATTTGAGGTAGGGAGTTTGCTCAAATTGAAACCCTCTAGGAGACCCAGCCGGAAGCTGGAGGCTAAACCAACCCAGAGCTGCTTTCACGCCATGGCCAGGAGAGGGGGCAAGTGAGCAGCGAGCGCTAGGGCCGCCGGGGACACAGAAGTTGCAACGTCGTCTGTTTCCCCTGGGACACCCCTGCAGGGTTTTCTCCAGCACCTGTGCTCTCCGCCTCCTCTCCAGGGTTCAGACGACCTCTCCTGGTGCATCCCACTTTCCCTTCCCTCAGGACCTGCCTGGCAGCTCTCCCCACACCTTGGGTGTTTCCCTCTCACACCCCACGGCCTCTGGCGACATTTTTGCTGCAAATGAGCTCAAGAGCTGACTGTGCTCTCTGCCTCTGAGTGCTTCTTGAACTGGTTTATGGCCCTGTGGTTCCACTGAGCCCATGTGGCTCAGTCCAGCCACGCTGGTGAGGCTTCACTTTCTGCTCCTGAGATCTGCCTTTCTGACTTGTGACATCCTCTCTTGATTTTTGTCAATTTGGCCTTGGAATGCGGAATGAAGCAGGGCAAAGGCTAATAGAGATTTGCCAAGAAAATGCACTGGTCATAGCAAACACCCTCTTCCAACAACACAAGAGAAGACTCTACACATGGACCTCACCAGATGGTCAACACCAAAATCAGATTGATTATGTTCTTTGCAGCCAAAGATGGAGAAGCTCTATACAGTCAACAAAAACAAGATCAGGAGCTGACTGTGGCTCAGATCATGAACTCCTTATTGCCAAATTCAGACTCAAATTGAACAAAGTAGGGAAAACCACTAGACCATTCAGGTATGATCTAAATCAAATCCCTTATGATTATACAGTGGAAGTGAGAAATAGATTTAAGGGACTAGATCTGATAGAAAGAGTGCCTGATGAGCTATGGAATGAGGTTCGTGACGTTGTACAGGAGACAGGGATCAAGACCATCCTCATGGAAAAGAAATGCAAAAAAGCAAAATGGCTGTCTGGGGAGGCCTTACAAATAGCTGTGAAAAGAAGAGAAGCGAAAAGCAAAGGAGAAAAGGAAAGATATAAGCATCTGAATGCAGAATTCCAGAGAATAGCAAGACGAGATAAGAAAGCCTTCTTCAGCGATCAATGCAAAGAAATGGAGGAAAAGAACAGAATGGGAAAGACTAGAGATCTCTTCAAGAAAATTAGAGATACCAAGGGAACATTTCATGCAAAGATGGGCTCGATAAAGGACAGAAATGGTATGGACCTAACAGAAGCAGAAGATATTAAGAAGAGGTGGCAAGAATACACAGAAGAACTGTACAAAAAAGATCTTCACGACCAAGATAATCACGATGGTGTGATCACTCATCTAGAGCCAGACATCCTGGAATGTGAAGTCAAGTGGGCCTTAGAAAGCATCACTACGAACAAAGCTAGTGGAGGTGATGGAATTCCAGTTGAGCTGTTTCAAATCCTGAAAGATGATGCTGTGAAAGTGCTGCACTCAATATGCCAGCAAATTTGGAAAACTCAGCAATGGACACAGGACTGGAAAAGGTCAGTTTTCATTCCAATTCCAAAGAAAGGCAATGCCAAAGAATGCTCAAACTACCGCACAATTGCACTCATCTCACATGCTGATAAAGTAATGCTCAAAATTCTGCAAGCCAGGCTTCAGCAATACGTGAACCGTGAACTTCCTAATGTTCAAGCTGGTTTTAGAAAAGGCAGAGGAACCAGAGATCAAATTGCCAACATCTGCTGGGTCGTCAAAAAAGCAACAGAGTTCCAGAAAAACATGTATTTTTGCTTTATTGACTATGCCAAAGCCTTTGACTGTGTGGATCACAATAAACTGTGGAAAATTCTGAAAGAGATGGGAATACCAGACCACTTGACCTGCCTCTTGAGAAATCTGTATGCAGGTCAGGATGCAACAGTTAGAACTGGACATTGAACAGACAGGTTCCAAATAGGAAAAGGAGTACATCAAGGCTGTATATTGCCACCCTGCTTATTTAACTTCTATGCAGAGTACATCATGAGAAATGCTGGACTGGAAGAAGCACAAGCTGGAATCAAGATTTCTGGGAGAAATATCAACAACCTCAGATATGCAGATGACACCACCCTTATGGCCGAAAGTGAAGAGGAACTAAAAAGCCTCTTGATGAAAGTGAAAGAAGAGAGTGGAAAAGTTGGCTTAAAGCTCAACATTCAGAAAACGAAGATCATGGCATCCGGTCCCATCACTTCATGGGATATATATGGGGAAACAATAGAAACAGTGTCAGACTTTATTTTTTTGGACTCCAAAATCACTGCAGATGGTGACTGCAGCCATGAAATTAAAAGACGCTTACTCCTTGGAAGAAAAGTTATGACCAACCTAGATAGCATATTCAAAAGCAGAGACATTACTTTTCCGACTAAGGTCTGTCTAGTCAAGGCTATGGTTTTTCCAGTAGTCACGTATGGATATGGAGAGTTGGACTGTGAAGAGGGCTGAGCGCCGAAGAATTGATGCTTTTGAACTGTGGTGTTGGAGAAGACTCTTGAGAGTCCCTTGGACTGCAAGGAGATCCAACCAGTCCATTCTGAAGGAGATCAGCCCTGGGATTTCTTTGGAAGGATTGATGCTAAAGTTGAAACTCCAGTACTTTGGCCACCTCATGCGAAGAGTTGACTCATTGGAAAAGACTGATGCTGAGGGATTGAGGGCAGGAGGAAAAGGGAATGACAGAGGATGAGAAGGATGGATGGCATCACCGACTCGATGGACATGGGTTTGAGTGAACTCCGGGAGTTGGTGATGGACAGGGAGGCCTGGTGTGCTGCGATTCATGGGGTCGCAAAGAGTTGGACACAACTGAGCGCCTGAACTGAACTGAACTGAACTGAACTTCCAAATTTCTTTTTGGAAGTTTTGCAATATCTCCTTTATTTCTTTCACTTTACAAAAGAAGTTCTTTTAATTTTTAAAAAACTTTTTATTTTGCATTGGTGTATAGCCAATTAACAATGCTGTGATATTCAGGTGAACAGCAAAGGGACTCGGCCATAGATATATACATGTATCCATTCTCCTCCAAACTCCCCTTCCCTCCAGGCTGCCACATAACATTGAGCAGAATTCCCTGTGCTATACAGTAAGTCCTTGTCCCGGCTTCCACATTTCTATCCTGAACATGACGCTTCTGCCCAGCTGTGTGGACACACCAAGCTGCCAGATCAGAGCTGCGCTGCCCTCCCTCTGTGACATCCCGTCCAGTCTCCCTGTGGCTCAGAGTGCCCCGCTCGACCCGGAAACAGGCCGAATGGAAGGAGCAGGACCCAGAAGGCCTCATGCTGTGTGATCCTCTGTGTGTGAAATGTCTGGAACAGGCAAATCCACGGAGACGGAGCAGATTAGAGGTTGTCAGGGGCTGGGGAGGGGGACTGGGAAGTGACTGCTCACAGGGAATGGGTCTTCTTTTGGGTGGGCTGCTCAACAGCCTCGATTGAGACTCTCCCTACTCCAGGCTGCGGTTTTGGGGCTTCCTAGCATCTTAACCGTTCCTGCTGGGGGAGTGCGCAGTGGAAGTGTCACAGGCGCAGGGGGAGGTCCTGATGGCTGGCCCCTGCGGCTTTCCAGGCAGCTCAGCCTACAAATGCAGGACACAGGTTTCATCCCTGGATCCGGAAGCTCCCCTGGAGAAGGAAATGTCAACCCACTCCAGTATTCTTGCCTGGAGAATCCCATGGACAGAGGAGCCTGGTGGGCTATCGTCCAGGGGGTCACAAAGAGCCAGATACGACTGAGCACTGCAACAGTGCATTGAAGGGAAGAAAAGAGGCGGCAACGATGCAAAGAGCCAGGCCAGGGGCGGCTCGCTGACCAGCACTCAGCACTCAGGAGTTGCTGAGCTGGGGGGTCGTGAGGGCCCAGGGCTGCAAAGATGGAACCACCCTAAGTATCCAGTACCAGGAACGAGGAGCTCACTCACTGGAGGAAGATCTTCCCAGATGCAGAGCAGTGGCCGCTCCAAGATACATCATGTGGAGAAAGGCAGGGCATGCAAAGTGGGGGCATGCACGCAGGGACACACAGACCATCACAGACCATCTCGGTAGGACCCTAACTCTGAGGATGGGTCTGCAGGGGATGCCGGTGGAGAAGGGGCCAGGGCCTGGATGGAGTCAGCTGAGACTGTATTACCTTCACTACAAATCTATTTCTTGAGACGTCCCTGATGGTCCAGTGGTTAAGACTCTGTGCGTCCAATGCAAAGGGCATGGGCTCAATCCCTGCTCGGGGAGCTAAGATCCCACATGCCGTGCAGTGCGGCCAAGAAAATATATTAAAAAAAAAAAAAAAGAAATCCATTTCTTTGTTCTCAAACAGAAATGGAGACCTGGAGGGCAGTGTGGTAACAGCAGGCTTGTGGCCGTGACGGTAAGGGTGGGCAGGTGGATGGAAGCCAGAAGGGCCGAGGCTGAGGTCCTCTGATTCCTGGAGACCACTGTGCTCAGCCTTTCGGGGTGTAGGCTGTGATCCTGCCATGCTGCATGGCTGGGCCTGGCGGACTTTTACTCCTGCACCTCGTTACCTGTCTGCACCCCTCACTAGAGCATCAACACCACAGTGGTGGCACCGCAGAGGGCGGAGACAGGAGGGAGGGGCGGAGACAGGAGGGAGGGGGCGGGGACAGGAGAGAGGGGGCGGAGACTGGAGGGAGGGGGCGGAGACTGGAAGGAGGGGCGGGGACCGGACAGAGGGGGCGGGGACCGGAGGGAGACATGGCGGGGCTGGGAGGCCAAGAACCAGGAGAACGCAGTCAACTGGCCAGGATCTGGGGTGACCTGTGTGGAGGCGTGTGGGAGTTGGAACACACTGTGTGCAGAGAAGAACCCTCTGGACAGAAACTCAGGGGCTAGTCGTAGTGTGGGGTCAGGGCTCTGGTGACGTAGACTGATGGGCAGATGCAACATATTTGCTCAGGGCCCTGAGCTGTCCCCAGTCCAGGCTCATTTAATTCTCCCAACAGCCCAGCCCTGCCTGCTTGTTCTGGCTGCGCCAGGCCTCGGCTGTGGCATGGGGCACCTCTAGGTGTGGCTTGTGAACTCTGCTGTGGCCCCGTGGGATCCAGTTCACTGGCCAGGGAGAGACCTTGGGCCTCCTGCATTGGAAGCCCAGAGTCTTAGCTACTGGACCGCCAGGGAAGTCCCCCAGCTCTACCATTTTCACTCACAGGGAGGGGAAGAGGAAGAGGAAGAGGAGGCGAGCGAAGGCCCCGCCCCCGCCTTCAAGGCTGAAGCCGAGGAGGAACCAGGTGAGCGGACCTAGGGACGCCTGGGAGGCGGGGCACGCTGAGCACCGAACTTCAGGCCAGCGGGATTTCAAGAGCACAGAGGCAGGAAAGCGCTTGGGAAGTTTATTGTCTCGAACGACATTTCAGCTGAAAATGGTAGAACTTGTATTAACGGAAGAAAGAAAAGTGCCAAACTAATTCTGGTAAAACCCTGAGCTCACAACAGACTTAAATCAAAACTGCATATTCATAACACAAGTCAGGTTGGGAGACAGTGTCTGGGCGAGTTGGCACCGGGACGGACCAGTGAGCAAAAGGTCACAACTCGCACAACTGCATTTGCGTCATCAGCCACTGCCAGCAACAAATCTGGGGTGAATGGTGGCAAAATTAAAATCAGTTCAAAATTTTAATGGCAGAATTGGTGCCAGAATTTCTTGTAGAAATAGTTCCTAGTCTTAACCAGAAAATTACTATATGTATGTATATATATGTATAAATATAAAAACGAGAGTTGGGAGAACAAGCAGCATCTCAAGCTTTCAAATCCCAGTTGATAAGTGGAGAGTCAGGGTGTCTGGCCGGCGGCTTAGGGAGCGCCCTCTGCTGTCAGCTCTGGGGTTTTGAAGGAACTCGAGCGCCAGGGAACCGCGGCAGGTCACACCGTCCTCTTTTCTGCTCGCCCCAACACTTGATTAGATGCGTCTGAGGGGACATTGCCGGGGTTGCCAGCGGGTGAAGCGGCTGGCATTCGCTTCACCTGCCAGCCGCTCCTGGGCTGAAAAGACAGACAGGACTCAGTGTGTGTGTGGGGGTGCGTGAAGACTGGTGGCCCGTCCAGCCTCCACGTCCCTTAGAACGTGCTGAGGACTGTGAGAGGAGCCAGGGGATGAGGGGGCGCAGGGCTCTGCCCTGAGGCGCAGCTGGCCTCCACGTGGCTGTGCTTCCTTGGCGTGGTCTGGCTTCCACTGGCCGGGCGCTGGCAGGGGAGGGACGGGGCACCGTGGCACGTGCTCTAAGGGGGAGGGAGACCCAGGCAGGCCCGGAGCTAACAGTGGGCCCTGAAAGACCGTGGTGAGATGTGCTGAGCAGCGAGAGGTTCAGGAACCCAGCAGGACCCGCCTGACATGGGAGGGCCCATGGCCGCTGGCTGGGGGGGATGTACTGGGCACACGTGACCGTGGGGTGTTCGTCCACAGACCCGCCACCATCATGGAAACCACTGTTGATGATGGCTGTCTGCTCCAAGGTGAGTCCTGTGTGCAGCCCGCGAGAGCAATGATGCACAAACTCCCTTTCTCCCCCCTCACTCTCAAACTTTCCTGAATAGGCTGAACCTTCCTGCCTGTATCCAGCCCGACGATGCCCAAGACCCTGCTCCCTTCCCCCTCTCCCCACAGCTGTTACCTCCCACATGTGCCTGAGGACAGTGCTGGGCAAGAGAATTGGGAGGCCAGCGCTGCTGCACTCAGCCTCAGTCTGAAAGCGCCTGGGGCGGGGACGCTGGCCGCAGGGGGACACGCTCTGTCCTCGGGTGGGCACCACAGGCCTGTGACCTCAGCAGGAAGACATGAGTGAGGAGGGGAGGACTCACCGGGCAGGCCTGGGAGGTGACAGGCTGGGGACCAGTGTGGGCCTGGGAGCCAAAGGGCAGCTCAGGGCTGAGGAGTCGGCGCCCAGCTGGGTGGGGGGTGGTAGGGGAGCGGGGGTGCTCAGCCTGGAGACCTTCTCTCGGGAAGAGCATCTGTGCCTGCCCACGCCAGGGGACTGGGGCACAGCTGGGTGTGCACACCACATCCCATGCTTTCCCACTTACTCCGTGGGGCCGACAGGACCCGGCCCCCGGTTCACGGACCCCTCACCCTGAGTCACTCTCACAGGCTTGCCCCTACTGTGGTCGTGGCGCTGGGCCTTGGGCAGGTGCAAGGCAGGATGAACTGGCCACCCGGTGACAACAGAGTGCTGGCTCTGCCAGGTGCTCACTGTGGGCTGTGGGGTTGCCATGGTGACGGGATGCCCTGCACCAGGGGACAGCCATTCCCTGCATCTTTAAGAGGGGTACACTGAGGAGGGAGATTTGACTCTGAAGCAAACAGTCTGGCCGCGTAAGACCCTGCCCACTGCTGCGTGCCCGTGTTACACCTGTGCCTGCATAGCTCCGCAGGACAGCCCTCAGTGTGGGGCCAGGCTCCCTAGCCGCCCCCCGCCGTGGCTGTCAGTAGGGGGCCAGGAGGCCCCAGGGCCCTCGAGAGGGATGGCGTCCCACACTCTGAGAAAGTTCCTGAGGGCACATCCTGAGAGTCGGGATCCAAGGCCCATGCTCTTCCCAGTCGCCAAAATGGACCTTCACTCTGGCCCAGCTGGGTGCCAGCGGAGGGGGTGGCCGGGACGGTGAGGCATGCTGAAGGCTCTGAGCTCGGGGGCTGCATCTTCAGACCATCAGGGCCTCGTTTTCCCACCCCACCCTCTGCCTCCTCGGGGAGGGAGGGCCCCTTCCCAACAGGCAGAGCCTGCCGTGCCCACTGAGTCCTGTGAGGACTGAGGTCTCTGGTGAGTGGCCCTCTGTGCCCAAGGTGCCCCGGAGGGGCTCCGCCTGCCTGCACCATCCCCGTGATGAGGGCCTGGCGGGCCCAGCTGGTCCTCATGCCCTTCACGAGAGCCTGCGGAGACCACAGTCCCGAGGACCAGACACCCACGGGGGCTCCAGGCCTGCTCGTCACTGGGTCGGGGACCCCACAGGCCTCGGGGTTGGGCCACAGACTCACCTGGGCCAGAAGGCCGCCTTCCCGGGGGGTGGGCTGGAGGCAGGCCAGCGTCTGCAGGCGGATAAGTGCGTCCCCGGGGCCGGTCAGCGGAAACGGGCCAGAGGAGCCTGCAGGGGTCAGAGGGTCAGGATCAGCGTTCCCGCCCCGGGAGGCGCAGCGACGCTGCAGGTGGGACTCGCCAGCCCGTGGGTCAGGAGGAGGCCGTGAACGTGACTCCCGCGGCTCCCAGCCCTCCTGCAGTCTGTGTGGGTGGGGAGGCCAGCCTTCTGGGATGCACCTTCTGTCCCCACGGCACCTGCACAGCCGGCGGGGCTGTGTGACTTGATGGGGACCGTCTCCAGTGGGAATGGAAGCCCCACAGTGTGAGCAGAGGGGAGAGGCGTGTGCAGGGGCCTGCGGCTGCCCTGAATGTAGCTCGGTGCACTCAGCCTCGGGGGGCCGCTGAGCCCGGCTCACTGTCCCACTCACTGGAGTGGGACATTGATGGGGGGCTGGCCTGGCGCCCTGGGCCCCTGACTTCTGTGGCGTCCACTGCTGTCTTGGCTGTGTAGATGGTAGCCTCTTCTTGAAACTTCCTCATGTTCTTTTTATACCGAATTCTTTTGTTGCCGAACCAGTTGGAGACCTGTGGACACACAGAGACAGAAGTCACTGGAAAAGCTGATGGAGCAATGAGACACGCAAGGAGGGGGCATTGCTGCATGACAGCGCGTGGCCTCGGGACAGGGTGAGAGGCTAAGACTGTGAAGCTGGCACTGATGAACCCTGGGCACAGGGAAATGTCTGCTGTGTGTTGGGGGTGCCCTGGAGTCGGTGTGGCTTACAGAGAGGGAGGAGCTGCGCTGCTTGAGGACCAGGTGCTGCTGGAACTGGGATGAGGATGGAGGTGGGAGCAGGGCAGGCACATGTCACACGCTTGGAGAGACCAGTGTCTGCTCACTGCAGGCAACAGACTGAATCCTGGTGCGGGACACATGCACCAGGAACTGCGTTTCTGGGAATGCGATTGAAGCAAAGAACACAGTCAAATCCAAAACTTATCAAAGGATAAAGGACCATCTGATGGAGCAGGGGAAGGAGCTGAGCGCGGAGCGCAGGCAGCCTTCAGTCCTTGAAGCTGGTTGGGAGGGAGCTGCAGTCACACACATCTTGTAAGCACAGAGCCGGCCCAGGGGCCCAGCTCTGACTGCACATCTGCACGAGCCCTCTGGGGCAGGGCTCCTCCCTGTGGATTGTCCTGGGCCCTGAGGGTGCTGAGCAGCATCCCTGGTCTCCACCGCAGGAGGCCAGGCGCGCCTTCCCCTCCCCTCAAGAGCTGTGACAACGAAAACATCCCTGGCTGGCTGAGAGGCTGGACAGCGCCCAGCTGTATGAGCATGGAGACGTGCACAGCTGGAAACACCGTGTATCCCCAAGTGGGGCGCCTGGGCCTGCAGGTTCATGCACACGTGAGACGTGTGCATTTTCATGAACAGAAACACACAGCTGAACTGCACGGCAGGACTGTGGATGACCTTTTCTCCTTTAAAAATTAGTTTCTTTAACGTCTCTCTGTAATCCTCTCAATGTCAACCATGGACAGAAAAAGCCCCACGTGTGTTCCCTGCTCTCAGCTCTCCTGCCCTCAGTGTTGAGTGTGATCTGCTCGCAACCAAGCCAGGTAAGCACCTGGCTCCCACTTACCTCCAAGGAGTGCACCCGCACGTCTGTGCTGAAGTTTGCAGAAGAATGTTGGCGAGCGGTTTTCCATGTTGAATTCAACTGGCATTTTAGAGGGACAAAGAGCAGACTTCCCGAGTGGGTGTCTGCGGGGGAGCTGGTTCAGGCTGGGGTCCGCCCTCCCTACAGGGTCTGTCCCAGCGCCTTGGACAGGAGCGAGATGCCCTCTCTGCAACGGTAGCCACAGCTCGGCGTCACCGGCCACTCCCTGCCTAGTCCCTCTGGCCCCTTTGGTCCATGTAGCTGTAGCCACTCAGGTTTCCACCCAATGCCCTGTCCATGGGCTCAGCTCTCCTGTCCTTCCCCCTCGGGCCTCCTCAGCGTGCAGTTGCAGCTGATCCTGAAAACATCCATGGTCTCGTCTGCAACACCGTTTCCCCAATGTTGCTCCACTATTTTCTCCTTAAGTGAACCTCACAGCCTGCACCACATTTGGAGCCCTACTCAGCTGTCAGCCATTTCTACCGAGGAGCCGCCGCAGCGGGGAGGGGTCCCAGGGCAGAATCCGGCTGCTGGTGGGTGGGTGGGGATGTCAGGGCCCAGCCACTGGAATGTGGCCAGAGCTTTTCAAATCTTTGTTTGTCACAAACTCTCTCCTCAGATGAAGTTTAGACCCCAGACCCGCCTGCTCTCTGAGGTGGCAGGCCCTGAAGTGAATCTGGTTGTTTCCAGACAACTGCTCCTGGGGACAGATGGGCTGCCCACTTCTTCTGGGCCTCGAGGTCCTAGAGGCGTAGGCCTCACTTCAGCTCTGGCCGAAGTGCTGAGGACACCACGGCAGTTCTGGGTGAGTGAGGACACCGGTGTGACCCCGCAGGCCTCCCGAGCGCCGCTGCCCCCAAGGTGCTGCCGGACTCCGAGGGGGCTGGTGCAGAGGGTGGTGACTCAGCCTCCCCCTCAGCACAGGGGGAGGGGGTGGGCCAGCCTACTGCGTCCAGGCCCCTGATGGCCCTCTCTGCGGCCAGAGGCGGGCGCCGACCCCCACGCTGCCCCGTGGGTGTCGCCTGGTCTGGTCTCTCACTTGTGGCCTGCCTGCACTTAACTGTTCTCATTGTAAAACCTTTTGAAAGGGCTTCCCTGGTGGCCTAGTGGTTAAGAGTCCACCTGCCAATGCACGAGGCATGAGTTCAATCCCTGGTCCAGAAAGATCCCACATGCCTCAGAGCAACTAAGCCCAAGCCAGAGCACCTGTGTTGTGGAGCTCCACAGCAAGAGAAGCCACCCGATGAGCAGGCCCACAGCACAGCTAGGGTAGCCCCCACTCTCTGCAGCTAGAGAAAGCTGGTGCAAAGCAGCAAAGACCCAACACGATAAAAATCAATAAGACAAACAACAAAACCTTCTGATAGATTTCTTGGGCTCTCGCCTTAGCCCCGACCCCACCCCAATCCCACTGAGATGAACAGTCATCCCAATATGGTCCGAAGTTGTCCGGGTCTCTTCTCCAGCCTGCGCTTCTGTTTCCCATCTGGAGCCAGCTGTTGCCTGTCTTGTGCCCCCAGACTCACGCACTGGGCTGTCTGAGCAACTAGCAGGTGATGCACACGCCTGAATTTATTCCAGGATAACTGGACTGGTGCTCTTGCACAAGAGCTGGCCTATCACTTTCAGTCCTGACTTTGCTCCAAGTTCCTCTTCTTCTCCTAAGCTTACACCCCATCCATCTTACAGGACACAGCACACCCGTCTGCTATGAGGACATGAAATCTTAGCGACTGGGCTTCCTTGGCGGTTCAGTGGTAAAGAATCTACCTGCCAGCGCAGGAGACACTGGTTCGATCCCTGGTCCAGGAAGATCCCACATGCCGTGGAGTAGCTCAGCCCATGTGTCCCAACTACTGCGCCTGCACTCTGGAGCCCGGGAGCCACGACTACTGATGCCCACTTGCCCTAGAGCCGTGCTCCACAAAAGAGACGCCACTGCAAGGAGAAGCCCGGGCCCCACGATGGCGAGTAGCCCCTGCCCACCACGACTAGACAGAAGCCTGCACAGCAGTGAAGACCCGGCCCAGCCAAAACCCAATACATCAATAAAGAATGTAAGGTTTAAAAAAAAAAATCCCTAACGACTACAGTTCACCAAGGATCCCTCCTAAGTGCTGTCCTCCGTGGTGGCAGGACCGCACACTCCACACCCACTGTGTCAGGGAGCGTGGGAGGGTAGGTATGGCTTCCTGCCTGAGGTCCGGGTTCGTAGCCCAGACCCGGGACCTGAGCCCAGCCAGCCAGCTCCGAGGCTGCACTGCACGTGCTTGGCTGTGGCTGCACACCACGTTCGGCTCCTGCACCACACGTTTGAGGAACCTCCCGGGTGTCCCTTTCGGGCTCAGGGAGGTGTGGCAGGAAAGGACCATCACCTGGGAGACCGTGATGCCACCCCTCCTGGCCAGCTCCTCTTTGGTTTCTTCACTGGGGTATGGGTTGCTCAGATGGGAATAAAAGTATTCATTCAGCACCTCTGTGGCTTGCTTGCTGAAATTCTGCCGCTTACGCCTGAGAAGACAGACAGCCTCAGCCGGTGATCGTCTGTGGGGCCTCATCCCCATCTCTGATCTCCTAGAGGCTGTGACAGCAGCGGTCAGCACTTCCTAGCCTTCCTGGAGGCTGTGTGACGGCCGCCCCTGCAGCCGTGGCCAGAGCCCCTGCCTAGGCTGGGAGGCTCCCGTAACTCAGACCCAAACCAGTGCAGGACTTGCTTCCCTTCCTGAGGTCAGAGGCTGGGGGGAGGGCCTGACCTGGCGTCGAGGAACCTCGCGCGCAGGGCCAGCACAGCCTCACAGGTGCTCTGCTTCAGCTGCATCTGGATGCTGTGGAACTTGCCGTGGATGATCCCCACCATGTGCTCTATCTCCGCGGGCGAGACGGGCCTGATCCTGCTCTGCTCCTGGAGGAGGTTGGTGACGTGCATGGTGAACTCACGGCAGGCCTGGGGTGGGGACACACGTGCTAGCTGGTGACCACCTAGCAGGCTGGCCTAGGGTCCCGGGTGGGACCAGCCACCTGCCCCCCAAGCCTCTCATGCAGGCTGGCTACTGAGAAATGATGGCAAGGGGCTGGGGTCAAATCAGCCACCTCTGCTATGAGACCAAGCTCGTGGGCTCTCTGCTTGATGCTGCCAAGGGAAGGCAGTTTGTACTCCATGGGTTCCTTTGACAAATGTGCATTCCCATGATAGAAACTCTTCACGCAGAAAATCACCTGTTCATATTTCTCTAGCTCGGAGTGGTACAGCTGTCGGATCTGGGACAGCTTGGCCCTGTAGTCAGAGTGCTCAAGGCCACCCTCGTTTGGATGGCCTCCTGGCGTTGCTGCGTTGGCCGCTGCCGATGCTCCCCTCCCTTGCTTCTCAGGCCTGGACATGCCCTCGGCCAGCAGCATGTTATCCAGCCTCAGGAGCTGAGCATCAGGGGGGCCCACTTCCTGAATGCCGTGGATGCTCGACACTGGATCAGAGAGAGGAGATGGAGTCAGTGCTTGTTGTTGGAGCAAAACCCCCCACGACAGTGCTAGCACTGGCTGAGTGTCTGAACCCTCTTCATGCATCCCTTTCGGGGAAAGAAAGACTATGATGACAGACATCAAATAACCCACTCTGATGCTGGTCTAGGTGCTGTGCCCAGGAGCCCAGCTGGGCTGCCAGGAGTGCAAGGGGCAGGCACGCCACAGCCCACAGCTCACAGCTGGGTACATGTGGAGCTCCAGGCAGGGCAGGGGTGGGATGGCACCAGGTGCTGGAAAGCCTGAAGCCCTGAATCACGCCTCCAGATGGGAGAGGTGGCACCTTCCAGAGGCTCAGAGTGCACAGACAGGAATATGAAGGCTGGTGGCAGCCTGGCTTTGGGAAGGCTGTGCTGGCATGTATCTGAAACTGAGCACCCCCCCCGCCCACCCAGTTGAGCCACCTGAGAAGCCTCAACTCCATGTTCAGTTCAGTTCAGTTCAGTCGCTCAGTCGTGTCCAACTCTTTGCCACCCCATGAATCGCAGCACGCCAGGCCTCCCTGTCCATCACCAACTCCCGGAGTTCACTCAGACTCACGTCCATCAAGTCAGTGATGCCATCCAGCCATCTCATCCTCTGTCGTCCCCTTCTCCTCCTGCCCCTAATCCCTCCCAGCATCAGAGTCTTTTCCAATGAGTCAACTGTTCGCATGAGGTGGCCAAAGTACTGTAGTTTCAGCTTTAGCATCATTCCTTCCAAAGAAATCCCAGGGCTGATCTCCTTCAGAATGGATTAACTGAACACTAATCAACCAGTCAGACGACTAATACCCTGTTGTTGATGACATGGTTAAGGTGCTAAATTTGGTATCATAGATATTTCATCATTCACACACAAACTCAGGTTGTGTCTCCGGGGCAAGATGAGCTAACAGGCACGGACCACCTGGAGAGAACCATAAGCCAGAAACCTCCTGACTGTTGAAACTATGATTATGAAATGTCACAAGATGATGCTTAATTCCAGCCTCTCTGTTCTCCCCCTTAAAAAAAGACCCTCATTCAAAGACCAAAGTGGGGCAGATCTGAGGCTTGTCTTCCACTCCCTTGCTTGGCACCCTGAAATAAATGCTGTACTTTCCTTCAGCATGATCTGGTGTCAGTAGAGTGAATTTGCTTTTCAGGTGACCGAACTTTGGTTTGGTGATAGGTCTGTTGTGTCTGTGTCTGTTGTGTGAGTGTGTTGTGGGGAGGGTTTCTGCTGTAAAATCAGAGAGGAAAAGATGGATCCAGAGGTGCCAGAAGAGATGAACTAACCCACTGAGAGATGGGTTAGTTTGAGCACAGACACAGTTGCCTGGCTTTATAACACGGAGAAGCCATCCTAGCTAGGCGATGTGCTCAAGGGCAGGACTGGACAGGCAGTGGGTGGGCAGGGGGTGAGCTGCTGCTGTCCGAGGGGTGCATGTCAGCTATAAGGCAGCCAGAGGGAGAGGCCCCAGACTGCGACCACCAGAATATGAAAGTGTTAGTCGCTCAGTTGTGTCCGACTCTGCGACCCCATAGACTGTAGCCCTCAGAGGACCAGGCTCCTCTGTCCAAGGGCTGCCATTTCCTCTTCCGGGGGATGTTCTCGACTCAGGGATCGAGACTGTGTCTCCTATGTTTCCTGCACTGGCAGGTGGATTCTTTACCGTCTGAGCCACCAGGACTTGAGACAAAGGAAGACGCTGTGACAACTCCCACATTCGCCCCGGAAGGCGCTACTTTTTCCCAAGCAGAGCACTCAAAACAGCAGGCAGGCAGGTGAAAAGGTGGTGTCAGGCTGTCCCTGACACAGCTCAGCACAAATGTCTAGGTGGCTGCGAAGCAGCTGCTACCTGGGAGCTGGGGCTGAGCTGACCAGTTCGGGTGCAAGAAGGTATTCCTGAGTCATCGGTGTGTGGCGTGTGTTTGGGAAGTCTGTTTTTATCTGCTCATACCTGCAGGTACATCTATGAGAAGGCCACACCCCCTGAATGCTAGAAAATCAGTGTTTAAAGGGCAGGCAAAGGAGGAGATGGAAAGAGTTATGAGGCAGGTGGAGGAATAATCAGAAGTGGTAACAGAGGGGTGAAAACCTAGGCTTGGGGAAGATTGTTCAGTTCAGTTCAGTTGCTCAGTTGTGTCCAACTCTTTGCAACTCCATGGACTGCAGCATGCCAGGCCTCCCTGTCCATCACCGACTCCTGGAGTTTACTCAAAATCATGTCCATTGAGTCAGTGATGCCATCCAACTAGGGGTAGATTGTTAACCTCTGCAAAAGCAGCTGCAGGGTATGGTGGGGTGAAGCCTGACTAGCAAGTTCAGAGGAGGACGGGAGGCAGGCAGTGCGGGGAGGAGGCTGCTACAGGGGTTACAGAGTGAGGCTCGGGTCCAGGGAGGGTGGTCTTGCAGGACCTATTTTTTCTCTGCTTTTTCAGTGATGGAACACATATCTGTGGAGACACAGGAAGGAAGGCTGAGGGGTGGTTCCTAAGGGGATGGGAGGCAGGGAATGCAGAAGGAGGTAATGATAGATGATATAGATTCCATGTAGTTCTGACTCTCAAGAAAAACAAAGTTTTAAGTCTTTTCTTAGAAATAGGCTCTTAATATTATCAGCTACTAATTGACTTCAGTGCTCAAATAAGAATTGAGCTTAGGGAATTCCCTGGTGGTTCAGTGGTTAGGACTCAGCACTTTCGCTGACATGGCCTGGTTCAACCCCTGGTCCTGTACGCTGCATGATGCAGCTAAAAAAGAAAAAAGTATAATCCTATCATATAGACATTTGCTCATTCATCATATGCCCCTTTCTTGTTCCCTATTTAACAGATGAACTTGTTTTGGTCAAAAACTCACTAGCGAAAACTGAAGGAGTTCAAGAGATATCCCTGCAGGAATTTTCCTCACATGCAGGGACCCCTACCTCCTCAGATTCAGGGACTCAACTCATACAAAAGAACCCTTTCCATTTAGTCCCACTGGGCTGCAACAGGGCTCTTTCTGAAAGAAATAAAGGAAAAGGGTCCCTTTTATGAGTTGCAGACCTAATTCCCTAACAGCCTTACTTGGTCTTCAAGAAGCACCAGATGTAAAGGCTGGGGACTTCTGGACAGAGTGGAGCTGCGCTGCCTGATCCTTGTAAAGACTCACCCGCTCTTAACCGTTCCTAACCCAGAGCCGATTACGGGCATGCTCTTCCCTCATCCCTCTGTGTGTGCAGATCCTATTGATTCTACCTTGACACCTGACCCACCATCCAACCCCTTCCTTCATGCCACTCCTGGAGTCCTGTGCGTTGACCCCTTCCTGCCCTCTGCGACCTGTGAGGGAAGCTCCCCCCTCTGGTCCATCAGGCACACCTGCAAGCTGACTCCGCTCAGAAGCTGTCTTCATCACGCCAGTCTCCTGTTCAAAGACTTCAACCAGCTCTGCATCCACGGCAGCAGCCTAGACTCTGACACCTGCCACTCAGGGCCTTTCCTGACAGCCTTCCAAACCCGCCCTTGTGGACTTGCCCTCTTTTGGGCCCTTCATGGCCCTTGGAAGCACAGTGACTGTCTCAGGCTTGCTCAGCAGCTCCTCCCTAAGCACCCACGGGTCCAGCCTGGGCTCAGGAGTGACCGAGAGGGACACACACAGCACCTCACCCCCCACAGAGGGCCCCCAGCACAGCCTGCCTCCCAGGGCTGGAGAGGTCCCTTCAGTTTCTCTCATTACAGTTAGGGGCAGGAGTGGTCCAGGCTGGGCACATGGCTAAGTGAAGGGTGGCTGGGAGCACGTGTGTGTGTTTGTGCTTGTGTGTGTGTATGACCCTGGGCTGCTGAGGAGTGCTTAGTGGTTTGTCTTTTGTTTTGTTTTGTTTTGGGCCACGCCTTGCAACCTGTGGGATCTCTGTTTCCCAACCAGGGATTGAACCTGGGTTAAGGCAGTGAAAGCACCGAATCCTAACCACTTGGGTGCTCCCCGTTCATTCTTTTATTTAACCAACAGTGTTTAAAAAACACTCTGGTTGTAGCAAACACCCTCTTCCAACAACACCAGAGACAATTCTACACATGGACGTCACCAGATGGTCAATACCAAAATCAGACTGATTATGCTCTTTGCAACCAAAGATTGAGAAGCTCTATACAGTCAGCAAAAACAAGACCTGGCTCAGATCATGAGCTCCTTATTGCAAAATTCAGGCTTAATTTGAAGAGAACTGAAGTTCCAATACTTTGGCCATCTGATGCAAAGAGTCTATTCATTAGAAAAGACCCTGATCCTGCGAAAGATTGAAGGCAGGAGGAGAAGGGGGTGACAGAGGATGAGATGGTTGGAGGGCATCATCAACTCAATGGACACGAGTTTGAGCAAACTCTGGGAGATGGTGAAGGACAGGGAAGCCTGGTGTGCTGCAGTCCACAGGGTTGCAAGGAGTCAGACAGGAATGAGCGACTGAACAATAACAAAGAAACTAGGGAAAACCACTAGGCCATTCAGATACGACCTAAATCAAATCCCTTATGATTATACAGTGGAGGTGACAAATAGATTCAAGGGATTAGATCTGGTAGACAAAGTGCCTGAAGAACTATGGACAGAGATTTGTAGCCCTGTACACGAGGCAGTGACCAAAATCATCCCCAAGAGAAAGAAATGCAAGAAAGCAAAGTGGTTGTCTGAGAAGGCCTTACAAATAGCTGACGAAAGAAGAAAAGCAAAAGGCAAGGGAGAAAGGGAGAGGTGTATACGACTGAGTGCAGGGTCCCAGAGAATAGCAAAGAGAGACAAGAAGGCCTTCCTCAATGAACAGTTTAAGCAAGGGAGTTTCAGAAAGACATCTAATTGACTTAATTGAAGATGCTAAAACCTTTGACTGTGGAGATCACAACAAACTGTGGAAAATTCTCAAAGAGATGGGAATACCAGACCACCTTACCTGTCTTCTGAGAAACCTGTATGAGAGTCAAGAAGCAACAGTTAGAACTGGACATGAAGGGCAGTCCTAAGATGGCAGAGGAGTGGGACGGGGAGACCACTTTCTCCCCAACAAATTCATCAAAAGAACATTTAAACGCTGAGTAAATTCCACAAAACAACTTCTGAATGCCGGCAGAGGACATCAGGCACCCAGAAAAGCAGCCCATTGTCTTCGAAAGGAGGTAGGAAAAAATATAAAAGACAAAAAAAGAGACAAAAGAGGTAGGGACGGAGCTCCGTCCTGGGAAGGGAGTCTTAAAAAGAGAGAAGTTTCCAAACACCAGGAAACACTCTCTCTGCCGAGTCTGTGGTGAGCCTTGGAAGCACAGAGGGCAGCATAACAGGGAGGAAAAAAAAAAAAAAATTAAAACCCACAGATTATGAGCCCAAGGGTAACTCCCCCAGTGGAGAAGCAGCGCAGACGCCTGCACCCGCCACTAGCAAGCGGGGGCTGGGCAGGGAGGCGCCGGCTGCATTGTTTAGAGTAAGGAGCTGGCCTGAATGCCCCGAGGGCAATCTGAGCGAACTAACTTGGGCTAGCAAACCAGACTGTGGGATAGCTACCACGCGAAAAGCCAGCCCTAACCTAAGACACCGCCAGGCCCGTGCACAGAACAAAGGACTGAACAGAGATAGCCGGCTGCAGACCTTCCCCATCCGGTGACAGGCAGCCAGAGCCAGAAGAGGGCAATCGCAGCCCCAGAGAGACATTATCTACCAAACTGCAAGCAGGCTTCTTTGCTAAGACTTCTTGGGGTTCTGGACAGTCAACATCCACCTGAGAAGGTACACCGGTTGTACACCCAGAAAACCGAGTGGCAGGGACGGGGGAGGCGATAAGTGACAGCGACCACGCTCGCCGAACACCTCATCATCTGAACTGCTCAGACCTGGAAAGGGCACAAAACGCAGGCCCAACCGAGTCTGCGCCTCTGAGGACTACCTGAGTGCCTGAACCTGAGCGGCTTAGACCTGGGAGGTGCATGCAGCCCAGGGCTGGCCTCGGACAGTTCCCGGTGGAGCAACTTAGAGCCTGAGCAGTGTGGGCAGGGAGAGCACACGCGCCGTGAGCGCGGGCAGGCCCAGCGTGGCTGAGGCACTGCGAGCACACCCCAGTGTTATTTGTTTGCAGCGTCCCTCCCTCCCCACAGCGCGACTGAACAAGTGAGCCTAAAGAAGTGTCCACAACTGCCCCCCTTGTGTCCGGGCGGAAATCAGACACTGAAGAGACCAGCAAACAGAAGAAGCTAAAACAGAGGGAAGCGCCTTGGAAGTGGCAGGTGCAATAGATTAAAACCCTGTCGTTAGTACCGACTGCATAGGAAGGGGCCTATGGATCTCGAGAAATATAAGCCGGACCAAGGAACTATCCGAAAATGAACTGACCCCACACTGCAACAACACCACCAGAGAAAGTCCTAGATATATTTTTACAATCATTCTTTCTAAAAAAATTTTTAAAATTTTTAAGTCCTCTATTACTCCTTTAATTTTCACTGCTATAACCTACTATTACTTTGCAAAAAAAAAGACCCTATTTTTTAAAGCAAACTTCATATATATATATATTTTATAATTTTTGTGACTTTTTTTTTCTTCTTTTCTTTAATATTGTATTTTTGAAATTCCAAACTCTACTGTAGATTTTTAATCTTTGCTTTTTGGCATTTGTTATCAATTTTGTACCTTTAAGAACCCAATCTTCAGTATCCATTTTTACTTGGGAGCGAGATTACTGGCTTGACTGCTCTCTCCCTCTTTGGACTCTCCTTTTTCTCCACCAGGTCGCCTCTGTCTCCTCCTTACCCCCACTTTTCTCCACCCAACTCTGTGAATCTCTGTGTGTTCCAGATGGTGGAGAACACTTAGGGAACTGATTACTGGCTGGATCTGTCTCTCTCCTTTTGATTGCCCCCTTTTATCCTCCTGGCCACTTCTGTTTCCTTCCTCCCTCTCCTCTTCTCTGTATAACTCCATGAATATCTCTGAGTGGTCCAGTTGTGGAGTGCACATAAGGAAGTGATTGCTGGCTAACTTGCTCTCTCCTCTATTGATTCCACTTCATCTCATTCAGGTCACCTCTAACTCCCTCCTCCCTCTTCTCTTCTCCATGTAACTCTGTGAACCTCTCTGGGTGTCCCTCACTGCAGAGAAACTTTTCATCTTTAACCTAGATGTTTTATCAACGGTGCTGTATAGAAGGAGAAGTCTTGAGACTACTGTAAAAATAAGACTGAAAACCAGAAGCAGGAGGCTTAAGTCCAAATCCTGAGAACACCAGAGAACTCCTGACTCCAGGGAACATTAATCGACAGGAGCTCATCAAATGCCTCCATACCTACACCGAAACCAAGCACCACCCAAGGGCCAACAAGCTCCAGAGCAAGACATACCACTCAAATTCTCCAGCAACACGGGAACACAGCCCTGAGCTCCAATATACAGGCTGCCCAAAGTTACTCCAAAACCATTGACATCTCATAACTCATTACTGGACACTTCATTGCACTCCAGAGAGAACAAATCCAGCTCCACCCACCAGAACACCAATACAAGCTTCCTTAACCAGGAAACCTTGACAAGCCACCTGTACAACCCCACCCACAGTAAGGAAACTCCACAATAAAGAGAACTCCACAAACTGCCAGAATACAGAAAGGCCACCCCAAACTCAGCAATATAAACAAGATAAAGAGACAGAGGAATACTTAGCAGGTAAAAGAACAGGATAAATGCCCACCAAACCAAACAAAAGAGGAAGAGATAGGGAATCTACCTGATAAAGAATTCCAAATAATGATAGTGAAAATGATCCAAAATCTTGAAATCAAAATGGAATCACAGATAAATAGCTTGGAGACAAGGATTAAGAAGATGCAAGAAAGGTTTAACAAGGACCTGGAAGAAATAAAAAAGAGTCAATATATAATGAATAATGCAATAAATGAGATCAAAAACACTCTGGAGGCAACAAATAGTAGAATAACAGAGGTAGAAGATAGGATTAGTGAAGTAGAAGATAGAATGGTAGAAATAAATGAATCAGAGAGGAAAAAAGAAAAACAAAATTAAAAGAAATGAGGACAATCTCAGAGACCTCCAGGACAGTGTTAAATGCCCCAACATTCGAATCATAGGAGTCCCCGAAGAAGAAGACAAAAAGAAAGACCATGAGAAAATACTTGAGGAGATAATAGTTGAAAACGTCCCTAAAATGGGGAAGGAAATAATCACCCAAGTCCAAGAAACCCAGAGAGTCCCAAACAGGATAAACCCAAAGCGAAACACCCCAAGACATATATTAATCAAATTAACAAAGGTCAAACACAAAGAACAAATATTAAAAGCAGCAAGGGAAAAACAACAAATAACACACAAGGGGATTCCCATGAGGATAACAGCTGATCTTTCAATAGAAACTCTTCAGGCCAGGAGGGAATGGCAAGATATACTTAAAGTGATGAAAGAAAATAACCTACAGCCCAGATTACTGTACCCAGCAAGGATCTCATTCAAATATGAAGGAGAAATCGAAAGCTGTACAGACAAGCAAAAGCTGAGAGAATTCAGCACCACCAAACCAGCTCTCCAACAAATGCTAAAGGATCTTCTTTAGATAGGAAACACAAAAAGGGTGTATAAACTCGAACCCAAAACTATAAAGTAAATGGCAATGGGATCATACTTATCAATAATTGCCTTAAACATAAATGGGTTGAATGCCCCAACCAAAAGACAAAGACTGGCTGAATGGATACAAATACAAGACCCCTATATATGTTGTCTACAAGAGACCCACCTCAAAACAGGGGACACATACAGACTGAAAGTGAAGGGCTGGAAAAGATATTCCATGCAAATAGAGACCAAAAGAAAGCAGGAGCAGTAATACTCATATCCGATAAAATAGACTTTAAAACAAAGGCTGTGAAAAGAGACAAAGAAGGCCACTACATAATGATCAAAGGATCAATCCAAGAAGAAGATATAACAATTATAAATATATATGCACCCAACATAGGAGCACCGCCATCTGTAAGACAAATGTTAACAAGTAGGAAAGGGGAAATTAACAATAACACAATAACAGTGGGAGACCTTAATATCCCACTCACACCTATGGACAGATCAACTAAACAGAAAATTAACAAGGAAACACAAACTTTAAGTGATACAGTAGACCAGTTAGACCTAATTGATATCTATAGGACATTTTATCCTGAAACAAAGAATTTCACCTATTTTTCAAGTGCACACAGAACCTTATCCAGGATAGATCACATCCTGGGCCATAAATCTAGCCTTGATAAGTTCAAAAAAATTGAAATCATTCCAAGCATCTTTTCTGACCACAATGCAATAAGATTAGATCTCAGTTACAGGAGAAAAACTATTAAAAATGGCAACATATGGAGGCTGAACAACTCGCTGCTGAATAACCAACAAATCACAGAAAAAATAAAAAAAGAAATAAAAATATGCATAGAGATGAAAGACAATGAAAACACAACAGCCCGAAACCTGTGGGACACTGTAAAAGCAGTGCTAAGGGAAAGTTCATAGCAATACAGGCATACCTCAAGAGACAAGAAAAAAAGTCAAATAAATAACCGAACTCTAAACCTAAAGCAACTAGAAAAGGAAGATATGAAGAACCCCAGGGTTAGTAGAAGGAAAGAAATCTTAAAAATTAGGGCAGAAATAAATGCAAAAGAAACAAAAGAGACCATACATAGCAAAAATCAACAAAGCCAAAAGCTGGCTCTTTGGAAGGATAAATAAAATTGACAAACCATTAGCCAGACTCATCAAGAAACAAAGGGAGAAAAATCAAATCAATAAAATTAGAAATGAAAATGGAGAGATCACAATAGACAACACAGAAATACAAAGGATCATAAGAGACTACTATCAGCAATAATATGCCAATAAAATGGACAACCTGGAAGAAATGGACAAATTCTTAGAAAAGTACAACTTCCCAAAACGGAACCAGGAAGAAATAGAAAATCTTAACAGACCCATCACAAGCACAGTAATTGAAACTGTAATCAGAAATCTTCCAGTAAACAAAAGCCCACGTCCAGATGGCGTCACAGCTGAATTCTACCAAAAATTTAGAGAAGAGCTAACACCTATCCTACTCAAACTCTTCCAGAAAATTGCAGAGGAAGGTCAACTTCCAAACTCATTCTATGAGGCCACCATCACCCTAATACCAAAACCTGACAAAGATGCCACGAAAAAAGAAAACTACAGGCCAATATCACTGATTAACATAGATGCAAAACTCCTTAACAAAATTCTAGCAATCAGAATCCAACAACACATTAAAAAGATCATACACCATGACCAAGTGGGCTTTATCCCAGGGATGCAAGGATTCTTCAGTATCCGCAAATCAATCAATGTAATATACCACATTAACAAATTGAAAAATAAAAGCCAGATGATTATCTCAACAGATGCAGAGAAAGCCTTTGACAAAATTCAATATCCATTTATGATTAAAAAAAAAACTCTCCAGAAAGCAGGAATAGAAGGAACATACCTCAATATAATAAAAGCTATATATGACAAACCCACAGCAAACATTATCCTCAATGGTGAAAAATCGAAAGCATTTTCCCTAAAGTCAGGAACAAGACAAGGGTGCCCACTTTCACCACTACTATTCAACATAGTTCTGGAAGTTTTGGCCACAGCAATCAGAGCAGAAAAGAAATAAAAGAATCCAAATTGGAAAAGAAGAAGTAAAACTCTCACTGTTTGCAGATGACATGATCCTCTACATAGAAAACCCTAAAGACTCCACCAGAAAATTACTAGAGCTAATCAGTGAATATAGTAAAGTTGCAGGATATAAAATCAACACACAGAGATCCCTTGCATTCCTATACACGAATAATGAGAAAGTAGAGAAATTAAGAAACAATTCCATTCACCATTGCAACGAAAAGAATAAAATACTTACAGATATATCTACCTAAAGAAACTAAAGACCTATATATAGAAAACTATAAAATACTATTGAAAGAAATCAAAGAGGACACTAATAGATGGAGAAATATACCATGTTCGTGGATTGGAAGAATCAATATAGTGAAAATGAGTATACTACCCAAAACAATCTATAGATTCAATGCAATCCCTATCAAGCTACCAACGGTATTTTTCACAGAGCTAGAACAAATAATTTCACAATTTGTATGGAAATACAAAAAACCTCGAATAGCCAAAGCAATCTTGAGAAAGAAGAATGGAACTGGAGGAATCAACCTGCCTGACTTCAGGCTCTACTACAAAGCCACAGTCATCAAGACAGTCTGGTACTGGCACAAAGACAGAAATATAGATCAATGGAACAAAATAGAAAGCCCAGAGGTAAATCCACACACCTATGGACACCTTATCTTTGACAAAGGAGGCATGAATATACAATGGATTAAAGACAATCTCTTTAATAAGTGGTGCTGGGAAAACTGGTCAACCACTTGTGAAAGAGTGAAACTAGAACACTTTCTAATGCCATACACAAAAATAAACTCAAAATGGATTAAAGATCTAAATGTAAGACCAGAAACTATAAAACTCCTAGAGGAGAACATAGGCAAAACACTCTCTGACATAAATCACAGCAGGATTCTCTATGACCCACCTCCCAGAATTTTGGAAATAAAAGCAAAAATAAACAAATGGGACCTAATTAAACTTAAAAGCTTCTGCACAATAAAGGAAACTATAAGCAAGGTGAAAAGACAGCCTTCAGAATGGGAGAAAATAATAGCAAATGAAGCAACTGACAAACAACTAATCTCAAAAATATACAAGCAACTCCTGCAGCTCAATTCCAGAAAAATAAACAACTCAGTCAAAAAATGGGCCAAAGAACTAAACAGACATTTCTCCAAAGAAGACATACAGATGGCTAACAAACATACGAAAAGATGCTCAACATCACTAATTATCAGAGAAATGCAAATCAAAACCACAATGAGGTACCATTTCACGCCAGTCAGAATGGCTGTGATCCAAAAGTCTACAAGCAATAAATGCTGGAGAGGGTGTGGAGAAAACAGAACCCTCTTACACTGTTGGTGGGAAAGCAAACTAGTACAGCCACTATGGAGAACAGTGTGGAGATACCTTAAGAAACTGGAAATAGAACTGCCTTATGACCCAGCAATCCCACTGCTGGGCATACACACCTGGGGAAACCAGAACTGAAAGAGACACGTGTACCCCAGTGTTCACTGCAGCACTGTTTATAATAGCCCAGACATGGAAGCAACCTAGATGTCCATCAGCAGATGAATGGATAAGAAATCTGTGGTACAGATACACAATGGAGTATTACTCAGCCATTAAAAAGAATACATTTGAATCAGTTCTAATGAGGTGGATGAAACTGGAGCCTATTATACAGAGTGAAGTAAGCCAGAAAGAAGAACATCAATACAGTATACTAACACATATATATGGAATTTAGAAAGATGGTAATGATAACCCTGTATGCGAGACAGCAAAAGAGACACGGATGTATAGAACAGTCTTTTGGACTCTGTGGGAGAGGGAGAGGGTGGGATGATTTGGGAGAATGGCATTGAAACATGTATAATATCATATATGAAACAAATCACCAGTCCAGGTTTGATGCGTGATACTGAATGCTTGGGACTGGTGCACTGGGATGACCCAGAGGGATGGTACGGGGAGGGAGGATGGAGAGGGGTTCAGGATGGGGAACACATGTATACCTGTGGTGGATTCATATTGATGTATGGCAAAACCAATACAATATTGTAAAGTAATTAACCTCCAGTTAAAATAAATACATTTATATTAAAAAAAAAGAACTGGCCATGAAATTGGTTCAAAACTGGGAAAGGAGTACAACAAGGCTGTATATTGCCACCCTGCTAATTTAATTCATATACAGAGAACACCATACTACATGTTGGGCTGAATGAATCCAAAACTGGAAATAAGATTGCTGTGAGAAATATCAACAACCTCAGATATGCAGATGATACCACTCTAATGGCAGAAAGTGAAGAGGAACGTAAAGAATCTCTTGATGAAGGTGAAAGAGCAGAGTGAAAAGCCAGCTTAAAACTCCACATTCAGAAAACTAAGATCATGGCATCTGGTCCCATCACTGCATGGCAAATAGATGGGGAGAAAGTGGAAGCAGTGACAGATTTTATTTTCTGTGGCTCCAAAATCACTGCGGATGGTGACAGCAGCCATGAAATTAAAAGACACTTGCTACTTGGAAGGAAAGCTATGACAAACCTAGACTATGTATTAAAAAGCAGAGATGTCTCTTTGCTGACAAAGGTCATGTAGTCAGTGCTATGACTTTTCCAGTAGTCATGTATGGATGTGAGAGTTGGACCATAAAGAAGGCTGAGCGCTGAAGAACTGATACTTTTGAATTGTGGTACTGGTGAAGACTCTTGAGAATTCCATGGACTGCAAGGACATCAAACCAGTTAATCCTAAAGGAAACTGATCTTGAATATTCATTGGAAGGACTGATGCTGAAGGACTGAATTCCTGTTCTGAGAACTTACCCTACAGGAACACGGACACCAGTAGATGTTATATTTATAGGACACACAAATCCACACTGAAACTGTGAAAAACCAAACCTGCCTAGATGCCCAGGAATAAGGATACTCCTGGGCAGCAGATTGGCCCCAGGGCAGCCAGCAGCAGCAGAGGGACCCTGGAGCCCTCTGCTCCTAGGCATCCTCCAACCTACGCTCCAGCCTTCCCCAGACTCCCTTCCAAGCTACTCCAGCAGGAGCTTTGCCTTGACTTTTGAGTTGCATGGCCACTGACAGTTTACATGCTCAATGAGGACCAGCAGTGGGACAACCAGGGCACCAGGCATGTCACCCAGCTACATGGAGTGGCCAAAGGGCATGTCACTGCTAGTCAAGGCCCGACAAAACATGGTCCATCAGAGAAGGGAATGGCAAACCACTTCAGTATTCTTGCCTTGAGAACCCCATGAACAGTATGAAAAGGCAAAATGATAGGACACTGAAAGATGAACTCCCCAGGTCAGTAGGTGCCCAATAAACCAATAGGGAAGAGAGGAGAAATACCTACAAAAAGAATGAAGAGGCGGAGCCAAAGCAGAAACAACATCCAGTTGTGGATGTGTCTGGTGGTGAAAGTAAAGTCTGATGCTGTAAAGAACAATACTGCATAGGAACCTGGAATGTCAGGTCCATGAATCACGGTAAACTGGAAGTAGTCAAACAGGAGATGACAAGAGTGAACATCGACATTTTAGGAATCAGTGAACTAAAATGGACCAGAATGGGTGAATTTAATTCAGATGACCATTATATCTACTACTGTGGGCCAGAATCCCTTGGAAGGAATGGAGCAGCTAGCCCTCATAGTCAACAAAAGAGTCCAAAGTGCAGTACTTGGTTGCAGTCTCAAAAATGGCAGAATGATCTTGGTTCATTTCCAAGGCAAACCACTCAACATCACAGTAATCCAAGCCTATGCCCCAATCACTAGTGCCGAAGAAGCTGAAGCTGAATGGTTCTATGATGACTTATAAGGCCTTCTAGAACTAACACCAAAAGAAGAGGTGTCCTTTTCATCACAGGGAACTGGAATGCAAAAGTAGGAAGTCAAGAGATACCTGGAGTAACAGGCAAGCTGGGACTTGGATTACAAAATGAAGCACAGCAAAGGCTAACAGAGTTTTGCCAAGAGAACACACTGGTCATAGCAAACACCTTCTTCCAACAACACAAGAGATGACTTTACACATGGACATCACCAGATGGTCAATATAGAAATCAGATTGATCATATTCTTTGCAGCTGAAGATGAAGAAACTCTACACAGTTAGCAAAAGCAAGACCTGGAGCTGACTGTGACTCAGATCATGAGCTCCTTATTGCAAAATTCAGGTTCAGATTGAAGAAAGTAGGGAAAACCACGAGGCCATTCAGGTATGACCTAAATCAAATTCCTATGCAAGAGTACTAGAGGAGGGTGCCATTGCTTTCTCCTCTGATTATACAGTGGAAGTGACAAACAGATTCAATATACTAGATTTGGTAGATGGAGTGCCTGAAGAACCATGGAAGGAGGTTCATAACACTTTACAGGAGGTGGTGACCAAAACCATCCCCAAGAAAAAGAAATGCAAGAAAGCAAAGTGGTTGTCTGAGAAGTCCTTACAAGTAGCTGAGAAAAGAAGAGAAGTGAAAGGCAAAGGGGGAAGGGAAAGATACACCCAACTGAATGCAGAGTTCCAGAGAATAGCAAGGAGAGATAAGAAAGCCTCCTTAAGTGAACATTGCAAAGAAATAGAGGAACAGAATATAAAGGGGAAGTCTAGAGGTCTCTTTAAGAAAACCAGAGATACCAAGGGAACATTTCATGCAAAGATGGGCTCAATAAAGGACAGAAACGACAGAAGCAGAAGACATTAATAAGAGGCAGCCAAAATACACAGAAGAACCGTACAAAAAAGCCCGTAATGACCCAGAAAACCACGATGGTGTGGCCACTCGCCTAGAGCCGGACGTCCTGGAGTGTGAAGTCAAGTGGGCCTCAGGAAGTATTGCTACAAACAAAGCTAGTGGAGGTGATGGAATTCCAGCTGAGCTATTTCAAATCCTAAAAGATGATGCTGTTAAAGTGCTGTACTCAATATGCCAGCAAATTTGGAAAACTCAGCAGTCGCCATAGGACTGGAAAAGGTCAGTTTTCATTCCAATCCCAAAGAAAGGCAATGCCAAAGAATGTTCAATTACCATACAATTGCACTCATTTCATATGCTAGCAAGATTACGCTCAAAATTCTCCAAGCTAGGCTTCAGCAGTACGTGAACTGAGAACTTCTATACGTACAAGTGGATTTAGAAAAAGCAGAGGGATCAGAGAAAAAAATTGCCAACATCTTCTGGATCATAGAAAAAGCAAGAGGATTCCCCACCTAAAAAAACCCACATCTATTTCTGCTTCATTGAGTACTCTAAAGCCTTTGACTGTGTGGATCACAACAAACTGTGGAATATTCTTGAAGAGATGAGAATACCAGACCACCTTACCTGCCTTCTGAGAAACCTGTATGCAGGATAAGAAGCAACAGTTAGAACTGGACATGGAAAAATGGACTGGTTCCAAATTGGGAAAAGAGTATGTCAAGGCTGTATATTGTCACCTTGCTTGTTTAACTTACATGCAGAGTACATCATGAGAAATGCCGGGCTGGATGACTCATAAGCTGGAATAAAGACTGCTGGGAGAAATATCAAACCTCAGATATGCGGATATCACTTTAAGGACGGAAAGTGAAGAGGAAGTAAAGAGTTTCTTGATCAACGTGAAAGAAGGTAGTGAAAAAGCTGGCTTAAAACTCAACATTCAAAAAACTAAGATCATGGCATCTGGTCCAATCATTTCATGGCAAATAGGTGGGGAAAAAGTGGAAACAACGTCAGATTTCATTTTCGTGAGCTCCAAAATCACTGCAGTGACTGCAGCCATGAAATTAAAAGATGCTTGCTCTTTAAAGGAAAGCTATGACAAACCTAGACAATGTATTAAAAAGCAGAGACATCACTTTGCTGACAAAGGCTCATATAGTCAAAGCTATGGTTTTTCCAGTAGTCATGTATGGGTGTGAGAGCTGGACCATAAATAAGGCTGAGCACCGAAGAATTTGTGCTTTCCAACTGTGGTGCTGAAGACTCCTTGGACAGCAAGGAGATCAAACCAGTCATTCCTAAAGGAAATCAGTCCTGAATATTCATTGGAAGGACTGGTGCTGAAGCTGAAGCTCTAATACTTTGGATACCTGATGTGAAGAACTGACTCACTGGAAAAGACCCTGATGCTGGGAAAGGTTGAGGGCAAGAGGAAAAGGGAGTGACAGGGGATGAGATGGTTGGATGGCATCACTGACTCAATGGACATGAGTTTGAGCAAGCTCTGGGAGACAGTGAAGGACAGGGGAGTCTGGCATGCTGCCGTCCACGGCGTCACAAAGAGCTGGACACAATCTAGCGACTGAACAACAACAAAGAGACAATATGGCTGTCACACCCCAGGCCCCATGGTGTTAACAGTGCATATGTTACGGCAGGCGTACACACGTTAGAAGTTTAGTGTCCTCAAACTTGTACATTTTTGCAAATGTACCATGGTCCCAGCTGAGGACACAGCTCTGCTGAGCACCTCTGGGCCCTGTCAGCGGCCCCGTGCGGAGCCCTTGGTCGCCCTCAGCATGGCCCAGTCGTCTTCCAGCACCCTGCCCCCGGCTTGACTGCGGCCATCAGCACATGTGACGTTGGCACATTAGCTCCCTCTCACACCCGTGCAGATGACCGATTATTATCAATCACAACAAGCTCGTTTCCAGCCCCAGGGGTGCTCCTCCGCTCCCCCAGGGCCCTCGACGTTGGAGCGGGTGGCTCTGGAGACCAGGAGCTCAGCTCAGAGACACTGTCAGTTAGAGGTGTTCAGAGGAGCTGGGATCTAAAGCAGAGGCACTCCTCACCAAACCACCAAATTTCCTTATGTTCCCAGTTTACTGTGGGTTTAAAAACCACACAGTGAGGTAAAATAAAATTACAAACATCAACACAGTATGTTTTTTATAAGAAACAATATGGAATTTCTATGGACTAACTTGTGTTCTCCAAATTCACACATGAAACCCCAAATGTCTATGTGAAATAGGGCCTGTGAGGAAGAAATAAAGGTCAAATGAGGTGACAGGGGCAGGGCCCTAATCCACAGCACTGTGGCCTTCTAAGCAGAGGACAGGGCTTCCGTGGTGGCTCAGACAGTAAAGAATCCGCCTGCAATGTAGGAGACCTGGGTTCGATCCCTGGGTTGTGAAGATCCCCTGGAGAAGGGAATGGCTACCCACTCCAGTATTCTTGCCTGGAGAATCCCATGGACAGAGGAGCCTGGTGGGCTACAGTTCACAGGGCTGCAAAGAATCGGACACGCCTGAGTGGCTAACACTTCATTTCAACCAGAGGAGGAGAGACCTCTCTCATCTACAAACCAGTAAGAGAGCCCAGACTAGGAACTGAACTCGCTCCAGACAATAGTGAACCAGTGAGCAGCAGAGTTCCAGTAGAACTGCTTACCAAGACTGCGGCCTGGGACTCTGCTCCTCCGTCCGTGTGCCGCCGAGCCTAACAGCGTCTGAGGAGGAGCCCACGCACGCGGGTCCAGACAGGTCCTCACCCCTCTGCTTCACTGCCTTCAGGTCCCCCCATCCCTGGAGCGCCTCTGGACCCTTCCCCTTCCCTGACAATTTTTATTCTATGCATGCACTGCAAAGCAGGAGATTTTAGTGTGTTTCCCTCAGTTCTAATCCAGACAAGGACTCCTCAAAAGGTCGTGTCTGGTCTGCCTTCTGTCTCCATAAAGGCCAGCGCAAACATGAGGGGCAGCAGCGTGACAGGTGAATTTATGTCTGTTGGATCTAATGAGATTTTTGAGCTTATTCTTTTAGATGTCTGCTGCATTTTCTGTTTCCCTTTCCTGGTTTCCTTCCCTGTGTTTCACATTGGTCCTGGACAGCGGTGAGCCAGAACGCTTCCTGCGGCCAGGGACACCCTGCGCCTGGGTCGCTCCCGGAGGCTGTGGGTGCGGCCCGGGGGTGCCCCAGCCCCAGCTGCAAGGTCCAGGTGAGGGGCAATCCTGCAGTGACACCCTCGGGGGGCAAAGCCGCTTCCTCTCACACACGTGCGGGAGGCCTGCCCCCCTGTGTGTCGCGACCATTCTGTCTTGGGGTGGGGATGGCGCTGCTCCCCTGAAGGAGCCTGGACGTGAGATGCTGAGGGAAAGCCCCGTGTGTGGTTTCATTCCAGGTGCTCCCATCGAGGGAACGCAGAGGCGCTAGGCGAGGAGGAGGGGGCCGGGCCCGGGTTGTGAGGGAAGAGCAATCCATTCTCATGGGAAGATCCATGTAGTGAGGAAGCAAGGCCCTTCAAACCCCAACAACGCCAGGTTGGTGGCATCACAGATGTGGCAGGAATTCAGGCTGCGGGTGCTTCCTTCGCAGAGAAGGCAGACCAGGCTTGCTGACCCGGGAGTGAACACCTCAGCCACGGCAGCAGCATGGGAACAGGAGGAGGTGGGGGTGACGCCCTGGGGAAGGCAGCTGGCGGTGACTGGGGTGAGGGGCGGGCTGGGCAGGGTCAGGGGCAGTACAGCGAGAGGGAGGTGCGGGCAGTGGGGCCCCCCAGGCGGCCCGGGGACCCACCCTGAAGACGCGGGGCCAGAGCAGGGGCAGGAGGCGGCCCCACCCCCAGCAGGCGCAGGGCGGTGGCCCTCGGCCCCCACGTCCTCAGGTTCTGTTCCAGAAAGCTCCCTGGCACTGCCTGCTGCTGTCACTCACTCAGCTCCAACCTGGCTGCCTGCCTTCGGGCCTGGATCCCAGGCCATACCTGCCTCAGAGACACTTTCCCAACGCGGAAGCAGAGATGTCCCATCAGGCAGGTCCTGGCTTAGGTCAGGTCGCCTGGGGAGACTGACCTGCCCAGCTGCCCACCCCACTGCCCCACTGCCCGCCCCGAGGGCTCTGAAGGCCACAGCGGTCTCTGCATGGCTGTGTGGGACCACCCTGCTCCCCAGGGACCCAGGGACTGTTGCTGGCTCCTTCACTGCCAGGGCTCTGGTTCCCGTAACGTTCCTGGCCTCACGGAATCATGGCCCAGAAATAGTGACTTGTGCTAAGAAACCTCTCCTCAAAGGCTAGCAGGACATTTTAGGGACCAGCACTACCAGGCCCTCAAGGAAGAGAGAGTGCCTTCCTGCAACACTTTTGGAAAAGAGAGACACAGGAAAAGCAGCTGCTCACAGATGGAGACTGAAGGTGGGGGCTCGCATGCAGAGTCACAGCCCCACGCGCTCATGACCAGAGCCCAGACAGTTAAACACGGCCAGCAGCCCCAAGTCAGCAGCATCTGTGTGCATGTGTGAGCGCAGATACAGGGGCCACAGCCAAGGAGACTCACCTCTGAACACGGGGGCTTCCAAACTCTGTCAGTAAAAATCACCATTGTCAATGAAAAGCAATGTAAATCTATCAACATAAAACACCACAGTAACCCCAAGGAGAAAAAGCATATCTCAAAAGATGCAAAAAGAAACAAATTGATTAAAACAACCATTAATGATAAAAACCCTTAGCAACCAGGAACAGAAAGAACCCTTCTTAACCTGATAAGGGGCATTTCCCTAAAGCACGCACGCACTCACACACACACACTTAGACGTACTGGGGACCCTTTTGAGGCACTACTTCAAGTCAGACACTGTCCTGTAGGTGCTGGTCAAGCAGATGGCCCAGAACCTAGAAAGGGACAGATGGGCAAAGTGAAGATGGGAGATGTCACCTACTTACAGGCTGAAGGGCATCCCTGTGTGGCTGGAGTCCCCCAGGGAGTCAGTGATGCCACTGGCAACTCCCCTCTCATCCTCCACCTCACCCCCAAATTGGCCTCCAGGTGGGGTCGGTGCTGAGCAATGGCATTTGACCAGCTGGCCACCCGCACTGCCAAGGGACCTTTAGATTCTTGCTTCCTGGGGATAATTTGAAACACAGCCTGCTCGTGTTGAGAACTGTCTGCAATTACCTTTGAGGCAATGTTTCCCAGGTCAGTTCTTTAAGCAAGATTCTAGATGAAGCCTTGTTTAATTAAAAAAAATTTTTTTGTATGTTATTTCTTTGGCTGCACAGGTCTTAGAACAGCATGCAGGATCTTCAGTTGCGAGGCATGAGGGGTATTTTAGTTGCAGCATGGGGGATCTAGTTCCCTGACAAGGGATTGAACCCAGGTCCCCTGAAGAGTCTTAGCAGTGGACCACCAGGGCAGTCCCTGAAGCCTTGTTTCAAATCACTAGACTTTCTCAGTCCCATGAAAGTGTAAGTGTTCATCGCTCAGTTGTGTCCAACTCTTTGTGACCCCAAGGACTGTAGCCTGCCAGGATCCTCTGACCATGGGACTTTCCAGGCAAGAATACTGGAGTAAGTTGCCAGTCTCTTCTCCAGGGGATCTTTCCAACCCACGGATCGAACCTGGGTCTACCACACTGAAGGCAGATTCTTTACCATATTTCCCATAGGACGTCACAAAGAATATTTCTTTAGGGAGTGCCCTGGTGGTCCACTGGTTAGGTCTCTGTGCTTTCACCGCCAAGGGCCCTTATCAGGAACTAAGATTTCACAAGGCGAATGGTGAGGCCAAAAAAAGCAAAAAACCAAAGAGTATTCCTTTAGCAAACACTCATCAATTTCTGAAATCACAGCTGACATGAACGTTAGATATTCATCAGACTGACGGGGTATAACACTATGCAAATTACCATCAGTTCTAATCAATCCTTAGTTAAAATACATCACAACCTAAGCGCTGAAATCTCAACCAAATATGCAAGTTGTTTTCATTTCAATACACGCTTGCAGTTGTTAATTAAAGGCCTGTGATTCTGTCATAAACTACTGAACTGCTGATGCTCAGTAAAAATGGCATGGAGTTTGCTTCAGCTCTGTTTTTTTTGTGGCAACAGGGCAAAAGGACAAGACAGAGAAATGTTGTAATAGAAAATGCAGCCAAGTAAAATGTCTAGTAAAACTAGTCCATGCTCTCCTGTGAGGCTTTGAGAACATTTAAGAGCAACAGCCAAGAAAAACAGCACTTACGGACGGTTTCTGTCTACCTTAAACAAGCTTATTTCTCATCCCAAGAAATGCTCAAATTTCAACTGAACGATATCTAGAAGCTTCTGAAGTTGGGCTACCCAAGGTGTGACCTTTCCTTTGCTGAGTCCTGCACAGGGAGGTGACCAGCCCAGCAACACACACAACCATGTCCAATCCATTCTCAGGCTGGAAATCAGATTTTCAGGCCTGCCCCGGACCTAACTCCCCGGGATTGGCCCGGCGACTGCTGCCTGAGGGACTGGCCTGGGGACTGCTGTCAAGCAGGTTCTAGGTGACCGTCAAAAGGAGCATTCCCTGTTGAGAAAGGTTAGTCACTTTCACACCATGACCAGGTTTACTGATGTCGACTGTGGGCCAAGCCCGTAACTGGGCTGGGATACGCTGCAGGCGCGTCTGTGCGTTCGTGGGCTGGCGTTCCAGGGCGGGGATCAGGAGACACACCAGAGACAAACCCACAGGATCGTCTCAGCGAAGGGTTAAGCCCTAAGAAGAAACTGCAGTAGAGATGCAGATCCTGCAAGAAGGCGATGCTGTATGAGAATCTGTGTCCCAAGTCCTCAGGCTGTGGGCCCCTGACCAAAATCCTTCAGTCTCGGAGTGGTTTTTATAAAAGCTTCACGGAGAAATAATTCAGGTGACATGCAATCCACCCGTTTCCAGTGAATAACTCAGTGCTTTTCCAGTGCTTTCACCAGGTTGTGCAAACAGTGCCTACTGTTCCACCCCCTCAGAGAGACCCCAGGCCCATCGGCAGCCGCTCCCACCCTCCCCCCAGCCTCTGGTAACTACTAATCATCTCCTTCTGCCTCTTCTGGACACTCCACCTAAACGGAGCCACGTGCTGTTTTGGACAGTTTCGTCTGGCTTCTTTCACTCAGCATAGAGGTTTTCCCTTTTTTAATTGAACTGTAGTTGATTCAGAATGTTTCAGGTGTACAGCAAAGTGATTTTGTTATATATATATTATTTATATAATAATATATAGAAACATATATTATAACATATTAATGTGCTATATATGTTATATGTATAATATATATATTTCTCAGATTATTTTCCATTATAGGTTATTACAAGATATTGCATATAGCTCCCTATACTATACAGTACGGCCTTGTTAGAATAAAGGTTTTAAGGTTCATCAATGTTGTAGTTTGTGTCAGAAAACTTCATTTCTTTTTATGGCTGAATAGCGTCCACTGAACCGATGGACCACATTTTGTTTCTCTGGTCATCATCATGGACATCAGAGGTTTTTTTTTTTTTTTTCATAATTCTTGATTTGTGTGTTTGTCTGTACGAATCCACCTGTCTGTCCAGCAGAATTTCCAGCTACTCATGGCTACTGAGCACTTGAGATGCGGCTAGTGTGGCTGAAGAACAGCTTATTTAATTATACTTGATTTTAATTAATTCGAATGGAAATTGTCCCTGGGGGATGAACCACAGTCTGTGGCTGCAGAGGAGCTATGATAGGCTGGTCAGAACTGGAGGCTCAATTCACGAGTCACCCTGAGACTGTGGGGCTAAGAAAGGATACTCCAAGCAATCTGAAAAATAACCCCCAGCTCTAGGAGATCTGCAGCCACAGTGAACTACTCAAGTCCAGCCAATCACAAAAGGGGTCCAAATTCCGAAAGAAGTCACACACTGGCCCAAAGGGCAGTCTTTGGGACAGACCCAACCAGAAGGCTGAAACCACCTACCATGATGTTACAACTGCAACAGCTCTGAGTGGCGGAGGAGGAAGGGAAACATGAGTGAAAAAACAAAATAAAAAAAATGCTGGATGACTATGCCTGAGAGCTCCCACCCAGGCCTGGGGAGCAGCGGTGAGGAGGGTGGTCCTTTGCGTGGCAGCTCTTTACACCCACTCTGCTGACAGCAGCTGCTGGTGCTCCTCGGCTCCAGAGCAAGGCTGGCAGAGCTGGGACGTCTCGTTCCTCAGAGACGAAGGGAAGCACAGGGGTGTGCTCGAGGCCAACACAGGGGACGGGCAGGCTTGGGGAAGACAGGGCAGGGCGCTCGGTGCGGATTGCCTGGAATGCCTGGCAGCTCTTCCGGGGTGCTCCAAGAGCCAAAGCTTTGTACACAAGCTGGAGCTAATTTGCAGGTACAGCCTGACCCACACCAGGGTGTGTGGCTGTTCCTGCTCTGAGGCTCAGGCACTTCACACAGGCTCTGCTTCGGTCCTTGTCAGCACCACATACCTGAAAGCCAAACAGAGCCCTGTCCTGCACCCAGCCCCAAGGCTTTCAGGAAGGGGACTGGGCCAGTACTGGGTCCTCCCAGCTAACTTCAAAGATCTCCAAAAAGGGTTTATTAGTTCTCAGGAGTGCTGCTCCAGACACCAAGAAGGACGGGTGTTTCAAGGGACGGATGAAGAGGGGAGTGTTCTCTGAGGATACGCTTGGCCTCCAGAGAGTGCCAACACAGGACCATCCAGACAGCGCACAGAGGAGAGCATGGGTGGGGCACTGGCATCTTGACCCTGGAAGATGTGCCCACATCCCTGCCACAGGCTGGAGGAGGCGTTGGACGGAAACTCCTGGAACTTGTAGGTAGGGCTTCCAGGAACACTGGGCACCATGGCTCACACAGAGGACGGCGCTCTCTTCAGGGTGATATGAACGATGAACCTTGTGTTCTGAGTCAGGCCCCAGACACCCAATCTTCCTGAATCCCGTAAGATGTACAAGGTAAAAACGATTTCACTCAATAGGTATCAGTCACCAGAAACTGCTCTTAATTCAACAAAAATACAAGCTGTGTACACTGTGTGTCAGGCACCAGGGCAGTCCTAGGACATGGCCAGTTAGAGACGCTGCACTCACGGGAGGAGGCAGATGGCAGAGGCCAGGAGCCGCCGTGGAGGGAGCCAGAGCCGCAGACACGGAGGCAGCGCCTGGGGCCTGTGGGTGCAGGGTTCCCTCCCTGAGCCAGAGCAGCGTGTGGAGGGGTAGCACGTGGCCTGGCTACGGGCTACTGCGGTGCAACCCTCTCTCTGGACTCCACTCTGCTCATCTTCAAAATAGGAGTGACGTAAACGTCTGCGGGGGGCTGCTGGAAGGTAGGGGCAACGATGCTGGAGCTCGCGGAGCTGCCTTGCTGTGGACCACACCTCATCAGTGCCTCGAGTTTGTGCTCAGTTGTGTCTGACTCTTTGTGATCTTAAGGACTGTAGCTGGCCAGGCTCTGTCCATGGGATTTCCAGGCAAGAATGCTGGAGTGGGTTACCATTTCCTCCTCCAGGGGATCTTCCAGAGCCAGAGATCAAGCTAGTGTTTCCTGCATTGGCAGGCAGATTATTTTATCACTGAGCCACCTGGGTACTGGCCTTTAAATCCTCTGTGCAGGTTTGGTTTTAGTTTTCATCCTAAAGGCTTGTCGCAGACATTAGCCAGAGGCAAATTTGGGTTAAATAAAAAAGCTGATGTGGGGCTGTGCTGGTGGTCCAGTGGTTAAAACTCTGCCTTGCAATGCAAGAGACACTGGTTTGATCCACCCTGGTCCAGGAAGAACCCACGTGCTGTGCAAGAACCACAGAGCCTGTGCTCCGCAGCAAGAGAAGCCACTATAATGAGAAGCCCTTGCCTCGTGGTGCAGAGCAGCCCCTGCTCTCTGCAACTAGAGAAAGCCCTTGGGCACCAATGAAGACCCACCACAGCCAAAAACCAAAATCAATCAACCTTTAAAAAAAAGAAGAAAAAGCTGATGTGCCATCTCCTGCTGTGAGCGCCCCAGGAGGCCCAACCCCCAGGATCGCTCACTGGGCAGAGGCCCCTAGGAAGCCAGTGCAGAGTCAGGACCCTCAGCAGTTTTCTCTGGGCCAGAACTTGGTCATGCCTGGCCAGGGGGTTGGGGAAAGCTCAGGCAGAACTGAGATCTCGCTTCTTTCCTTTGTGGTCCGTCCTGAGATGGGGAGGCCGGTGGCCCGCGTGTTGGACACACAGTACTCCCATGACTGCACTTCCTACTGATATGAAAAGGCGCCTGGCCACACTGAACCTGACGTTTAGGCAGCTCTTGGCAGTCGTGATGGCTTGTGCTTTTCAAGGCTGAGTGGTGCTGCTCTATCCTGATGCCATGCCCCCAAACGTACCAGGCACCCTGATGTTTGAGCCAATCAGTGGAAAGGAAGCATGATTGTCTGAAAGAAAAAAAAAAAAAGCCCAGATCTGATGCGTGGCCTATACTGTGGGCCCCACAGCTGCCTTGGGACCCAGTCTGGGTGGCGTCAGAAGCCCTGAGTGTGACCCCTAAGCCTGGGAGGACGGGCTAGCGCAACAGCGTGGGCTAAAATGGAGACCTCAGCCAGTCCTGATGGCAGTAGGTGTCGAGCCGTTCTTCTTCTCCTGAAGTTGCTGAGTTGGAAGCTGACTAACGGCTGTCATCACGTCCGTACATACAGAATCGGATGAAGCAAAAGCACATGCGGCCAGACAGCGCAGCCGCGGCACTCAGGAAGCAGTTTTCTGATCAGTCCCAGCATCTCGCTGATGGGAAAAGCTTGTCAAGAGCCACAGCTTCCTGAGATGACAGCTGATGAAACGACTTTTAACGATTGCTTATTATTGCCACTCAATTCTTTACTTTGCATAGCTAAGTTGTCAATAAAAACCTCAAGGATCCACACAGCCAAGGCGCTCTGATGACAGGGCCAGCTGCTGCGGGCAGTGGGGAGCCCCCCAGAGGGCTCTTTCTCCCTTCCAGGGCCAGTTGGGGGCTGGCTGGGAGACAGCATGCCTCAGAGAGAGGCACCAACACTGCACGATTTTGAGGAAGGTGATCAACATCACACAGTCCACGTGGTACTAAGGAGCATGTGACTGTGCCGGGAGCTCCAGGCGCTGGACACACACCGCGTGTCCCCTGAGGGCAGTGTCTTCCAGACCACGGGGCTCTTGGGTTAGGGTGCTTTTCAGTTGCAGGAATGCTGCTTATCTGGTTCACACAGAGCTCTGGAGGGAGGTGCTGTGAGGCATTGAGAGCAAACTTGTTTATAAAGCCCCCAAAAGCCCAACCTCTGTTTACTGGAAGCCATAATATCTGTGCCCCATAATAGAAATAAGGGACACAAATGAAAACATGCATAAGTAAGGAACACAGAGGACAGACCACTAGACACTCAGACACCCGTGAGAAGCACCTGAGCAGGAGCTCAGGGGTGGGACATCGTAGCCCTGTCGGGCAAAGGCCTGTCTGCAGGGCAGGGCAACCTGGTTGTGGCTGTTGGAGGCTGAGGAGGGTGAGGAGGGCCGCCGGCAGGAGCGGGTGAGGATCTGGGTGGTGGAAAGGGATCCGTGTAGGGGGGAGGAGGAGGGATACACGTGAGGGGGGAGGGGTGACTGATTAAATAAGTAAAGCACCGAGGATGATGCGCGCAGGGTTCTGACTGTCGGAGAGATGAGTCCAGAGAGAGAGAGAGATGGAGTGAAGCCTGTGGTGCTAAACTGGCATTAAAGATACTGACATGCGCGCGTGTCCTGGTGGCCCAGTGGTTAGGACTCCGTGCTTGCAGTGTAGGGGCACGGGTTCCACCCTGGGTTGGGGAGCTAAGATTCTGCGAGCTGTATTGCATGGCCAAAACCAGAGGGACAGAGAGAGAGACAAGAGTTATAATAGTAACTGACTGTTTTAAATAATACTCCATGAATCAATAGTGATACAAAACCCAAAAATGAATAAATGGGAAATTTAATAAGGAGTAGTCTTAGAGTACCTCCAACAGAATAATTATTACAAAGGGAAAAGGAGCGACTTTAAAAAGGAGAAGTCTGGCAAGACGCCACCTTACTTGAGTTAGCAAAGTTAGTGTCGCCAAGAGGGCGCAGAGCCAATGTGGGCACCGCTGACCAGTCTTTGCGTGAGAAGAGGCATGGCTTCCTTGTGAGGATGTGCAGCAGAAGTCTCTTCATGAGGAAACACCAGACAAGCCCAAAGGAAGAGGGCTCGCCTGTGACCTTCCAGATGCTCAGGTCGTGAGGGTCAGGGAAACTCAGGGGTCTTATCACAGAGGCAACAAGACCAAAGAGATGTGACAACTAAAGGCGACATGGGACCTTGGCTCTTTTTGTCCTTTTCTCTAAAATACACCACTGGGGAAACTGGCAGAGCCTGAATGAGATCTGAGGGTTCCACGGTGGGTGACGCACCAGTGTTCCTCTTCTGACTGTGATGGCTGTTCTGTGGGTAAACGGGAGGCTGTGCCCTGTGTGTTGGAAATGTGGCTCATGAGGCATCACGGCAGCAACTTACCCTCCAACAGTGCAGAGAGAAAGTTTATTTGTGCTATTCTTGGAACATTTATGTAAATCTGTGATTGTTTCAAAATAAAAAGTTAAACACGCATGAACAAACTTATCAGAACAGAGACCACTCAAACGACAGTGGCTTTGTAAACCAAATGGAATATAAGTTTCTGGGTTACAGAGTGCATAGAAGGTAAAATAATTAAAAAAGAAATACACCACAAGCTGGGCTTCCCAGGTGGTGCTAGTGCTAAAGAACTTACCTGCAAATGCAGGAGATGCAAAAGATACGGGTTTGATCCCTGCGTCAGGAAGATCCCCTGGAGGAGGGCATGGCAACCCACTCCAGTATTCTTGCCTGGAGAATCCCATGGACAGAGGAGCCTGGCAGTTACAGTCCATAGGGTTGCAAAGAGTCAGAAAGGATTGAAGCAACTTAGCACACACACTCATATCATACCACAGGCTAGTTCTTATGAAAAGTCTCAGTTTAGGAAGATGAAAACATGTTGGAGGTGGATGGTGGTGATGGTTGTACAACGATGTGAGTGTACTTAATACCACTAAACTGAACACTTAAAAATGGTTGAAGCGGTAAATTTTATGTTATGTATATTTTGTCACAATAAAAAATATTCAACCTGTGGGAGGAAAAAAAGAATCTTATGTCCTTACAGCATCTGGGTGAAACTTAAATAGGTTTAAAACTGAATTTCTCTTTCAGTCATCAGATAGCTGCTGGAGGCTGGCACTGCACCCATAACCTCACATCTCTGAGCTCACAGTCTTCAGTCATCAGGAGCTAAGTGTTGTCACGGTCCCCAGTTCACAGGGAAGGACTAGGGACAGGAAGATTCTCAGTCACGTGCCCGGGTGATGGAACCAGAAGCAAAAAGGAATCCAGGCCATGCCACTGCCCTCTGCCACTGTCCATGTCAAGTACACATCAAGCTTGCACCAATCTTGTACCACTTTTGGACTTCCCTGGCGGATAGGAAACCACTCGCCAATGCAAGAGACGTGGGTTCACTCCCCAGTCTGGGAAGATCCCACAGGCCGCAGGGCAACTAAGCCCTGCACCATCACTACGGAACCTGCACGCTCTGGGCCCGCCAGCTGCAAGTGCAGAAACCCGTGCGCGCCTAGAGCCTGTGCTCCGCAACAAGAGAAGCACCCCCAAAGCAACGAAGACCCCAAAATAACTGAATTAACAAATAGAAAAAGAAACATACTTCTGTACCACGTGTGTCCTTTCTACAAGCCCCGGTATAACTGAAGTGCTATGCTCTAAACTGATACACAACGTTCAAATAACTGATCTCAAGAGACCAACTCTCTCTAAGAAATCAAGGGACAACCCTTCTATTGAGGACTTTAGTTTTAAAGATATCTTCACCATATTTGCTGGCTTCTCTTATAAACCATCTTCAGGGGACTTCCCTGGTGGGCCAGTGGATAAGAATCGCCCTGCCAATGCAGGGGACACAGGTTCGATCCCTGATTTGGGAAGATTCCACATGCCGTGGAGCAACTAAATCTGTGTGCCACAATTACTGAGCCCATGTCCCAGAGCCCACGAGCCACGACTGCTGAGCCGGTGAGCTGCCACTTCTGGAGCTCACGTGCCTAGAGCCTGCGCTCTGCAACAGGAGAAACCCCCGCAGTGAGAAGCCCGTGCACCGCAAAGAAGAGCGGCCCCTGTTTGCTGCAACTAAAGGCCCGTGAGCAACAACGAAGACCCAGTGCAATCAAAAGTTAAAAAAAGAGAATCAAAGCTTCAAACTGTTGTTAACCTTGACCAAATGATCATGGCCAGAACTATCAGTGGTAGGATTTATTGACAGCACATACTTCCGACATGAGGCACTGAGAAGTACACAACCTTGCTTCTGTGAGATTTCTGCCAAAGACGCACAGCCTCAGTCTAATTATGCAGAAACAACGGACAAACCACACTGAAGGACTCTCTATAGAATGGCTGAGCCGTCCTCAGCAGAAGTATGAACGTCATGAATGAGGACCAACAACGGAGAAAACTTCACAGGTTGGTGGTAACCAAGGAGACAGGATGACTACATGCGGCGTGGATCCTGAAGCAGAAAGAGGGCATTTAGGGTCAAACCCAGGGAAATTCAAATTGCTCAGTTACAGAGCATTGCACCGACGTCAGTTTCCTGGTTTTAATCACTGCACTATGGAAACAGTGACAGACTTTATTTTCTTGGGCTCCATAATCACTGTGGATGGTGATTGCAGCCATGAAATTAAAAGACACTTACTTCTCGGCAGAAAAGCTATGACAAACCTAGACACATATTAAAAAGTGGAGACATTGCTTTGCTGACAAAGGCCTGCACAGTCAAAGTTATGGTTTTTCCACTAGTCATGTACGAATGTGAAAGCTGGACAATAAAAAAGGCTGATCACCAAAGAATTGATGCCTTCAAACTGTGGTGCTAGAAAAGACTTGAGAGTCCCTTGGACAGCAAGGAAATCAAACCAGTCAGTCCTAAAGGAAATCAGCCCTGAATTGGAAGGACTGATGCTGAAGCTTAAGCTCCAATACTTTGGCCACCTGATGTGAAGAGCTGACTCACTGGAAAAGACCCTGATGCTTGGAAAAACGGAAGGCAGGAGGTGGAGGAGGCGATAGAGGATGAGATGGTTAGATGGCATCACCGACCCGATGGGCATGAGTCTGAGCAAACTCTGGGAGATAGTGAAGGACAGGGAAGCCTGGCGTGCTGCAGCCCATGGGATCGCGAAGAGTCGGACACGACTTAGTGCCTGAACAACAACAACCGTTTTGAAGGTGTTGCCACTAGAAGAAGCTGGGAGAAGGGTATATTAGAACAGTCTGTACTCGTTTTTCAACTTTTCTGCAAGTCTAAATTAATTCAAAATAAAAAGATATTTTTTAAACAAAAGAACTTCCAATGGCAGAAACTTCCATGGGGCTTACTTTGGATGCTTAAAACAACCAAAACAAAATTATTCTACTTTCCGAATTCTGTAATGTTAGGTCCTTTTGTGAAACAATGGAATGCCACAGTGCCTCTGAGGTTTCACACACAGAATGCAGCTGCTTGTTACTCACTGGCAACAGTACTTGTCCGGTTACAAACTTTGAAATGAATGAGTGTAATACACCAGGAAGCAGGGCTGTGACAAGTCAGAAGTGAGTCATCTGAGCCACTGCTGCCAGAGAGGGATGTGACGAGCAAGACGGCTCAGGATGCATGTTAGGACTGAGCCAGGACCAGGGCTATGAAGTGGCTGCGGGCCTGGAGCGACCCTGGCTGCACCTTCTCAATGGCCTACCTGTCTTTTCCTTGATCTCGCAGAGCACACTGTAGAGCGCAGGCTTCATCCGATGGCAATTCAGAGCGTGCTTTCTGAAAGAGAGGCGACAGAGGCGCATGTGAGAAGGTGAAGAGTCATTCTGGGCACGAGAGTAAAGGCCCTCCATCCTGAGTCTGCCAGTTCTGTTGAAATTTCCTATGAAAGGACAGAACCGTAGCATTTCAAATAAATTCAATTTGTACCAAATCCAAACAGTAATATTCAAATATTCAAGACATTGCTCCTTAAACACCGCAAATTCGAGTAACACAAATATGAAATTTCAAAGTCCAGTAATTTGAAAGCTGTTCGCATGTTGCCCTATAGCAGCCTTTCAGTGCATAAGTAAAACCCCAACGGAACTATCCCAGTGTCCTGCAGTGTTAATTTAGCAGGACTGATGCTGAAGGTGAAGCTCCAGTACTTTGGCCACCCGATGCAAACAGCCGACTTATTGGAAAAGACCCTGGTGCTAGGAAAGATTGAGGCAGGAGGAGAAGAAGAGGGTGACAGAGGATGAGATGGTTGGATGGCATCACTGACTCAACGGACATGAACTTGGGCAAACTCCGGGAGATGGAGAGGGATAGGGGAGCCTGGGGTGCTGCAGTCCATGGGGTCACAGAGAGTCAGACATGACTCAGTGAGCGAAAACCAGCAACTGAGCAGCTTCTAGGTGCCACGCACGATTCCAGTGCCACAGAGACACAGAGGAGGTCCCGAGCAGCTAGGGTGGAGATGATGAGACACCGCACAAACAAACACACCCCGTCAGCGGGGGCAGGTGCTTTCTGGTGGCTTAAACTAGAGTGACTAGAAGGCTTAAATTAGAGTGACATCAAAGCCGAGATCAGAGTCACAAGGAGAAATCAGGCGGGAAGAGGCCTAAAGAGTAAATGTTTAGACAGAGGAAACAGCCAGTGCCAAGGCCCCAGGTGTGGGGTTTCCCTGGTGGTCCAGTGTAAGAATCTGCCTTGCAATGCCGGGGACACTGGTTCCGTCCCTAGTTCAGGAAGCCCCCTCGTGCCTCGTGGCACCACAACTACTGACCCTGTGCTCTGGAGCCCATGTGCAGCAACTACTGAAGCGTACAGGCTCGGGAGCTTGTGCTCCCCAAGAGAAGACCCTGCCACGAGAAGCCAAGTCCTTCAGCTAGAGAGTAGCCCCGGCTCTGCCTAACTGGAGACAGCCTGCGTGCAGCAACAGGCACAGCGCAGCCAGAAGCAATAAATAGTGGGTAAAGAGAGCAGGGCGCTGTCGGGGAAGGGGCGAGGGAGACAGCCATATGGCTAAGTTAGAGAGGCAGGCGGGGCTGACTGGAGAGTCTTGTAAGTCAGGGGAAGGGCTCTGGCTTTTGCTCACAGTGATGGAAACTGTGGCTGGCAGAGGAATGGCCCCCAAAGATGTCGGTATGGTGACCCTCAGAACCACTTAAGAGAGAAAAAGGAACTCTCAAGAAGATTGATGTTAATGACTTTGAAGCGGAAGGATTAACTTGGATTACACAGATGGGCACAATCTAATTCATGCGTCCTTTCTTTTTTTCAGATTGAAGTACAGTAGAAATGGCAACGCACTCCAGTATTCTTGCCTGGAAAACCCCATGGACAGAGGAGGCTGGAGGGCCACAAGTCTATGGGGTTGCAAAGAGTTGACACGACTGAACACTCACACATACATACATAGCTGATTTACATCTAATCATGTGTTCTTACAAGCGGACAAACTCTCCCAACTGTGGTCAGTGAGAGAGAGGCAGTGACACAGGGTCAGAGACACTGTGTTGTGGGCTTTGAAGATGGAGGGACTGTGAGCCAAGGAAGGCAGGTGGGACAGGCAAGGAAGTGGACACTTTTCCAGGGCCTCCAGTAGGAATCCCCTGCTGACACCTTGATTTTAGCCCAACAAGAGCCCTGTTGGACTTGGAACCTACAGAAATGGAAGATCATAAATTTGTGCTTTTTAAGCTACGATGTGGTCATTTGTCACAGCTGGCAATAGGAAACAAACACAGGAAGCGACGGAGGATTTTACAGGGTGGTTTCACGTGATATGTACTGTACTTTTATTAGTGCCGATTTTTTTGAGATATAACTCACACGTCATAAAGTTTACCCTTAAGGGAGTATATAATTCAGTGACTTTTAACTAATTCGTGACATGCAATTCTCACCGCTACCTAATTCCAGGACACTTTCATCACCCCAAGGAGAAATCATGTGGTCATTCCACATTTCTCCCCGCTCCCACTCAGCAACGCCTGACCTGCTTTCACGGATTTATCTGGACATTTCATATAAAAGGAAGCCGCACAGCATGTGGTCTTTGGTGACACAGAGCGGGTTTTCAAAGTTCATCTACGATACTGTGTATCGGTGCTTCCTTCCTTTTTACAGGCAACTAATACTCCATTGTTAGATTGTATTTTGTTCAGCTGCTCATCAGTTGATGGACATCTGGGTTATTTCCACCTTTTGATTATTATCAATAATGCTGCTAGGAACATGAATGTGTAAGTTTCTGTGCGACCACATACCTAGGGAGAATGGTTGGATCATATAGTAACTCTGCGTTTAACTTTTTAAGGAAATGGCCAACTTTTGCAAAGTGGCTGCACCATTTCCCCTTCCTTTCAGCAACTTAAGAGGGATTCAATTTCTCCACATCCTCAACACTTGTTTTTTTTTTTAAATTATAGCCACCCCTGTGGGTGTGAGGTGGTATTTCACTGTGGTTTGGATTTGCATTTGTCTAATGGCTAATGACGTACATCTTTTCAAGTATTTATTAGCCACTTTTTTTGGCTGTACTGGGTCTTCATTGCTGAGTGCGGGCTTTCCCTAGCTGCGCTGAGCAGGCTTCTCACGGCGCTGGCTTCTCTCGAGGAGCACAGGTTCTAGGCATGCGGGCTCCCCTGGTTGCGGCGTGTGGCTCTAGGCCGTAGGCCTCAGTAGTGGTGGCGCTGGGGCTCAGTAGCTGCGGCTCTCGGACTCCAGAGCGCGGACTCAGAAGTTGTGGCTCACGGGCATAGTTGCTCCAAGGCTTGTGGAATCTTCCTGGACCAGGGATCAAACCTGGGTCCCCTGCATTGGAAAGTGGATTCTTATCCACCATGCCACCAGGGAAGTCCTATCAGCCTTCTTCTTCTTCTTTTTTTCTGGTATATTTGGTCTTTTTATTTTTAACATTTACTGGAGTATGATTGATTTATGGGCTTCCCAGCTGGCTCAGTGGTAAAGAACTTGCCTGCCAATGCAGGAGACCATGGGTCCCATCCCTGGCTTGGGAAGACCCTCTGGAGAAGGGAATGGCAACCCATTCCAGTGTTCTTGCCTGGGAAATCCCGTGGACAGAGGAGTCTGGTGGGTGGGCTACATTCCATGACGTCACGACTTAGTGACTAAACAACAGCAACAACAACAGATCGCTGGTCTACAACATCGTGTCCTTCAGGTGCACAGCAGGCCACTCTTTAGAAAAATGTCTGTTCAAATCCTTCACTTACTTGACTGCACTGGATCTTAGTTGCATCACTCGGGGTCTCCGATGTGTCCTGCGGGGTCTTTTGTTTCGGTCACGGACTCTGTCTTTTGTTTTGGTCACAGACTCTGTCTTTTGTTGTGGCCTGCTGGCTCCAGAGTGCATAGGCTCAGTGGTTGCAGGGTGAGGCCTCAGTCGCTCCGTGGCAAGAGGGATCTTATCTCCCCGACCAGCGATCACACTCTAGTTCCCTGTATTGCGAGGCAGATTCTTAATCACTGGACCATCAGGGAAGTCCCCTTTGCTCCTTTTTAATTTAGGCTCTTTTTTATTGTTGAGTTGTAAGACTTCCTTATATATTCTGGATACTAGATGCTAATATGATTTGCGAATTTTTTTCTCCTATTCTATACGCTGTCTTTTGACTTTATAGTGTCCTTTGAGGCACTATAAAGAAAGTTTTTCATTTTCCATTTTGATGAAATCAAATTTATCTATTTTTTTTCTTTTGCTGCGTGTGCTTCAGGGGTCATATCTAAGAAGCCGTTGAGACTGGAGGGCTTTGGGGGTTTGAGTGTTGAGCATGTTTGGGGGAGGGTCTGGAAAAGAGGGCTGTGTTTTGATCAGGTTATACCTGAGATCCCTATAAACTTCCCAAGAGGAGGAATCACGTAGGCAGATAGCACACAGGCATGGACTCAAGGCTGGAGATAAACAACATAAATGTTAGCGGAAACACTGTCTGAAACTGCCCACCCTGGCCAGGCACCATAGTAACCATTTACGTGTTATTTTGTGACAGGAGGTCCTGGTAAGAAATATGGAACTAACAAGCCACCACCAGTGGGAAGAATATGCAAAAGGCCAAAAGGAGACGCCATATGTCCTACCGACATCCCAGGATCCTCCTCGCTGGAATCCATCTTGGCTGAGTGATGCGTGCAGCACCAGGAAGGACCCTGAGTCAGAATGATTGGCCAGAGACGATCTGGAAACTAACCGCATCACCATAAAACCCGAGACTGCGAGCCGTGTGGCAGAGCAGTCCTTCCAGGTTCCCTTACTCCCCTTCTCTCCGCCCAGGCACCCCTTCCCAATAGAGTCTCTTGTTCTGTGAGCTTGCGTGTCCTCTCGGACAGTTCATTTCTGAGTATTAGACGAGGGCCCACCCTCTGGCCCTGGGAGGGGTCCACCCTGCCTTCTTGCAATGTAAAGATGGAGCCTTGGGCTTAGAGATGGCACTTTTAAGTCACAAGACTTGAGGGAATCACCACGGGAGGATGTAGATAGAGGAACCCAGGCCCCAGGCTCAGCCATCTGGCCTTGGAGAGGCCAAGCAGATGAGAAAATCCTGCAGAGGAGACTGGGGCCCAAACTGCCAGTGGGGAGGAACCAAGAACAGTTTCAAAGATAGAAGCGTATTCTGTGAGAAATGCTTCTGAGAGGTGAAGCAGGAGAAGAGACCTTGGATTTAGCAACATGGAGGTCACTGGTCACTGACTCAGCAGAGGGAGGAGAAGGCCGGGAGAGGGTGGAGGTGGGAGAGGAAGTGGAAGTAGCAACCACAAACTCTGACACCATCGCAAAAAGCAGCAGAGAAACGCAGCGAGCGCTAAAAGAAAGGGTGTATATTAGTCATGTTGAAAATTTTTCTTATTTATTTTTAAAAAATTCATGCATGCATTCATTCATTTGGCTGCCCCGGTCTTAGTTGCGGCATGTTCTGTCTTTTATGATGCTTTGACTTTGACATCCTGGGGTAGGGAGAGACCGACTTTCCCAGGGCTACCTAAATCCACAATACTTGTCTGAGAGTGTGTCTTTCATATGCAAACTCAAATCCAAGGCCCACACTCTTCACTACTGCTTTATTCCTCAGCATCAGTCAAGATGCCCCTAGCCCTAATCACCCCAGGTGCCAGGTACCAGATGAGGAGAGAGGAACTGCTGAAATTATTGAAAATATCCAGTCCCAAACTTGCTTGGTTGTCTACCCAGCCTCACTGCTTCCTCCTCACACGTGCATGCTAAGCCGCTTCAGTCATGTCCGACCCTTTGCGACCCTATGGACAGTAGCCTGTCAGGCTCCTCTGTCCATGAGATTCCCCAGCAAGGACACTGAAGTGGGTTGCCATTTCTTCCTCCAGGGGATCTTCCTGACCCAGGCAGCGAACCTACATCTCTTATGTCTCCTGCATTGACGGGCGGGTTCTTTACCACTAGCGCCACATCATGGAAATCATAATAAAGGCTCCAGGCCATGCTTTCTCTTCACTTCTGCCCCTGTGGCGCTTCCCCACGTGGCCCTGCATGGTGTGGACTGCCTTCTCTCAGGAATTTTAAGTGATGAACTCTTCTTTTGAAGTTGTCTCTGCCTTTCATCTTATTATACCTGATTAAAAGCAAATCCTAGGGATTTCCCTGGAGGTCCAGTGGTTAAGAATCTGTCTCCCAATGCAGGGGACTTGGGTTTGATCCAGATCTCACATGCCTTGGGACCGAGCACATAGCAACTAGCGGGCCGGCGTACTCTAGAGTCTGTGCCCCACAACTAGAGATCCCCCACGCACCGCAACTGGAGGAAAGCCGGCATGCCACAATGGAGGGCTCCTGAGAGGCAAGGAAGACCCAGCACAGCCAAAAAAACAAAAAAACACCCACCCAAATCCCAGGTACAAGTCAAAGACAGGGAGAGTCAAGGGAGGTTTTTGTTTCTTTGTGTGTTTTTAAAGATGGGAGATACCAGCACATGTTTATATGCCCAAAAGCCAGTCTAGGGAGGGGATTTGGTAACACAAGAGAGAGTGAGGATAACTGTAATCTCAAGGCTGTATATATATGTGAGAAGTCAGCATACAAATTTGATTGTTTGTAGCTAGGCTTCAACGGTACATGAACTGAGAAATTCCAGATGTACAAGCTGGATTTAGAAAAGGCAGAGGAACCAGAGATCAAATTGCCAACATTTATCGGATCATAGAAAAAGAAACAGAATTCCAGAAAAACATTTACTTCTGCTTCATTGTCTACGCTAAAGCTTTTGACTGTGTGAGTCACAAAAAACTGGAAAATTCTTAAAGAGGTGGAAATACCGGACCACCTTACTTGCCTCCTGCAAAACCTGGATGCAGGTCAAGAAGCAACGGTTAGAACCAGACATGGAACAAAAGACTGGCTCAAAATTGGGAAAGGAGTACATCAAGGCTATATATTGTCATCCTGCTTATTTAACTTATGTGTAGAATACGACATGAGAAATGCCCAGCTGGATGAAGCACAAGCTGGAATCAAGACTGCAGATCTGAAGAGGAGAAGTGGATGGGAGAAGTATCAATAACCTCAGACATGCAGATGACACCACCCTTATGGCAGAAAGCGAAGAGGAACTAAAGAGCCTCTTGATGAAGGTGAAAGAGGAGAATGAAAAAGCTGGCTGAAAACTCAACACTCAGAAAACTAAGATCATGGCATCCAGTCCCATCACTTCATGGCAAATAGATGGGGAAACAATGGAAGCAGTGACAGACTTTATTTTGGGGGGCTCCAAAATCACTGCAGATTGTGACTGCAGCCATGAAATTAAAAGTGCTTGCTCCTTGGAAGAAAAACTACAACAAACCTAGGCAGCATATTCAAAAGCAGAGCCGTTACTTTGCTGACAAATGTCCATATAGTCAAAGCTATGGTTTTTCCAGTGGTCATGTATGGATGTGAGAGTTGGACCTTAAAGAAGGCTGCGCACCAAAGAATTGATGCTTTTGAGCTGTGGTGTTGGAGAAGACTCTTGAGAGTCCCTTGGACTGCAAGATCAAACCAGTCAATCCTAAGGGAAATCAATCTTGCATATTCATTGGAAGGACTGATGTTGAAGCTGAAGCTCTAATACTTTAGCCAACTGATGTGAAGAGTCCACTCATTGGAAAAGACCCCTGATGCTGGGAAAGACTGAAGGCAGGAGAAGAAGGGGACAACAGAGGATAACATGGCTTGATGGCATCACCTCCTACTCAATGGACATGAGTTTGAGCAAGCCCTGGGAGATAGCGAAGGACAGGGAAGCCTGGCATGCTGAAGTAAATGGTTTCACAAAGAGCTGGACATGACCGAGCGTCTGAACAGCAACAAAATGCCATTATTTTAACATTTACTGCTGCTTTGAATGTTTAAAAGCATTTATGATTTTAAACCCTATAATGCTGTCATCTAAGCATCCATTATTAAAAGATGCTGCCAAGGACACATAAGGTACCTGAAAACCAGTAGCTTCATTATGGAAGCCAGATGTGATTAACACTCTGAGAAAGGTCAAACACCCGCCACAATGCACTATAATGTTGATCCAAGGGAGAACGCCCTCATTTTCAAATGCTTTCCAAATTCACCACGTGCCCCTGCGGGTTGCCTTTCAAAAGGTTAGGGTTGGGGTGCAGAGCTAAGATACACATCTGTGAAGCCAAATATGAGAAGGTTAATGGGCAATGAGATTTGGTGCTCTGCAAAGCTGAGCCCAAATGTTAGTCTTTCTGACACAGTGTACAGTAGTCGATCACATAGGATATTATGCCGAAATGGTTTCCTTCCATAGAAGCAGTTATTATCATCATAAAAATGGACTCTGGTTAGAGCTTGTTATCCTCTGTGATGTAATTCTAAAAATACAAGGAAAGAGGAAAGAGAATAAAGTTGGCTGCTTTGCTTCTCAAAGGGGATTCTAGGAAAGTTTATTCCCAGGCCAGTTTCCTGCTTATAAAACATCTTACTTAAGATACAGTATAGTGCTCGCTTCGGCAGCACATATACTAAAATTGGAACGATACAGAGAAGATTAGCATGGCCTCTGCGCAAGGATGACATGCAAATTCATGAAGTGTTCCATATTAAAAAAAAAAAAAAGACACAGTATAAAGGCACCTTTGAATGAACACAAAGTGATTTCACAGAATGTTTTTTGTGGTTTATTATAAACAGTAAACAAATGCCTAAACATTCAGCATGTTCCTGGCCTAGAGGTGATCAGCTGACAGCAAACCATCAATGATCTCATGAAATATGACAGACAGGGAGTTCACGGCATCACCAGAAAGGATGGATTATTTTCTGCGATGGACACACCCTGAGGTGACCCCACTGAGTGTGATCTTCTCTCCTTGAGTTCGGGCAGATTCTGTGACTTGCAGGGCAGCAACGGTGATGATATAGTCTTGCCTGTGGTTTTGTTACATTATGTTATGACTCCAGTTTAGTAGACTGGGGAATGTAACCTGTCGTCCTTGAAGCCAGGACATCCTTGCTATGTTGTGAGAGGGCCATCACGTGGAACTCTAGGGAGTCTCTTAGAGTTGAGAGCAGATCCCATCTGACAGCTGGCAAGAAAATAAGAACCTCTATCCTATAACTGCAAGGAACAGTTCTGCCAACAACCCTGAGACTGGAAGAGGACCCAGAGCTTCAGATAGGAACACAGACCAGCCAGCACCTTGCCTGATGCCTTGCGAGACCCTGAGCAGACGACCCAGCTCACATGCGCCCAGATTCCTGCCCATGGAAACTGAGATCACAAAGGTATGTTGTTTCAAGCCATTAGGTGTGTGGTAATTTGTTACATAGCAACAGATAACGGACCAGATAGTAAGGCAGTGAATGGGGACTGTGGGCAGAAAAACAAGGTCTGTGTTGGCACCTCTAGCAAGTACATCACATGTTCTGCCCAACCAAGTATCTGCATTAAAACAAAACAAAATGTTAATGTTTATGAAGACGTAAAATTCCAATGAATGAGAAACGATAAATCCTTTAAATAAACTTCTGAGGATAAACTAAATTAAAAAACAAATCTGTGAGTATCCTTTTAAAACCAACCTGTAACAAAACTATTATCACATAGAATCATGCCAGAAAATGAAAGCATTCAGCTTTACCACCCTCCAACCATGCTTATTCAATATTTACGGGACAAACATTGAGGCACTACTATATCGTGGTCACTGTACAAGGAGAAAGACTGAGGCAATGAATAGAACATGAATCACATCCTAGCTCCTACCAACAGTGTACTACAGCCTCTAATTTTAATTATTATTTATTTTTTCAAATTATGGAATGATCTGCCTTCCTGAACAAAGTATTGTTTCCTTTCATTTATTTTTGGGGCAGTTGTTTACTAATTTTTTATTAAAGTATAGTTGACTTACAATTCTACATCGGTTTTGGGTGTGTGTGCATGCTAAATCACTTCAGTGGTATGCAGCTCTTTACGACCCTATGAACTGTAGCCCACAGGCTCCTCTGTCCATGGGATTCTCCAGGCAAGAATACTGGAGTGGGTTGCCATTCCCTTCTCCAGGCGATCTTCCTGACCCAGGGATCAAACCCAGGTCCCCTGAGGCTCCTGCTTTGCAGGTGGATTCTTTACCACTGAGACACTAGGAAGCCCAGTCTAGGGTGTATACCGTAGTAATTCAACGTTTTTATAGCTTATACTCAAAACAAAGGTACTATAAAATATTGTCTATATTCCCTGTGCTGTGCATAAAATTCCTCAGTTCAGTTCAGTTCAGTCACTCAGCCGTGTCCGACTCTTTGTGACCCCATGAATTGCAGCACACCAGGCCTCCCTGTCCATCACCAACTCCCAGAGTTCACCCAAACCCACGTCCATCAAAGTCGGTGATGCCATCCAGCCATCTCATCCTCTGTTGTCCCCTTCTCCTCCTGCCCCCAATCCCTCCCAGCATCACAGTCTTTTCCAATGAGTCAACTCTTCGCATGAGGTGGCCAAAGTACTGGAGCTTCAGCTTTAGTATCATTCCTTCCAAAGAACACCCAGGGCTGATCTCCTTGCAGTCCAAGGGACTCTCAAGAGTCTTCTCCAACACCACAGTTCAAAAGCATCAATTCTTCGGCGCTCAGCTTTCTTCACAGTCCAACTCTCACATCCATACATGACCACTGGAAAAACCATAGCCTTGACTAGATGGACCTTTGTTGGCAAAGTAATGTCTCTGCTTTTCAATATGCTATCTAGGTTGGTCATAACTGTTCTTCCAAGGAGTAACCATCTTTTAATTTCATGGCTGCAGTCACCATCTGCAGTGATTTTTGGAGCCCCCCAAAATAAAGTCTGACACTGTTTCCACTGTTTCCCCATCTATTTCCCATGAAGTGATGGGACCAGATGCCATGATCTTCGTTTTCTGAATGTTGAGCTTTAAGCCAACTTTTTCACTCTCCTCTTTCACTTTCATCAAGAGGCTTTTTAGCTCCTCTTCACTTTCGGCCATAAGGGTGGTGTCATCTGCATATCCGAGGTGATTGATATTTCTCCCAGCAATCTTGATTCCACCTTGTGCTTCTTCCAGCCCAGCGTTTCTCATGATGTACTCTGCATAGAAGTTAAAGAGCAGGGTGACAACATACAGCCTTGATGTACTCCTTTTCCTATTTGGAACCAGTCTGTTGTTCCATGTCCAGTTCTAACTGTTGCTTCCTGGCCTGCATACAGGTTTCTATAACTTACTTATCTCATAACTACTAGTTTGCACCTTTTAACCCCCTTCACCTATTTAGCCTCTGCCCCAGTCCTCTTCCCTCTGGTAACCACTGGTTTGTTCTCTGTGAGTCTGTTTCTGTTCTATTTGGTCACTTGCTTTATTTTTCAGATTCCACATATAAGTGAAAACACACTATGTATCTTTTTCTCTCTGACTTATTTCCTGAACTAGGTCTCATTTTAAATTATTGAGAAATTTGACTTAGAGATACATCCAGAGATCTTATCCCTTAGAATAGGATACTTCTTGAAAAAACTTCCCTCAGAGCAACAATGATCAAATACCTCATCAAAAGATGGAATCAAATCCCCTTAATTATTTTCATTTCTGAAGAACTGTTTTAGCTGACAAATATTATGTACCTCCTGGAGACAGACTGAGGTGAAGAACAACAATTAAAGACATGGTCCCTACTCTGAGGAAATAAAATCTTGATGGAAAACCTAGAAACTCACAGAGGGTGCCGAGCTCCAGAAGGGAAAGCAATCCAGGAGGCAGATGCCCCTGGCATTTTAAAATAAACTTCTTAGTAAACTAGGAAGAATCAAACTATAGTAGGTATCATCAATCATTTGTACAGTCATTCAAAAAACAAACTTAAACAAAACAGCTAAGTAAAATGGAAACAAAAACAGCTAAGTAAATAGGAGCTGAGAATATGTCCTGATACCCAAGTTCAACCATGGAAATCATTACAGCAATTTTAGCAAAATGAAGCCTTGAATCAGGAGCTAACTTTGGCACCAGGAAACAAGGACAATTATTCAATACAATATAAGAAAAACTCTGTAGGACTTGAATGAAAGAGCAACCTTTATGTAGAATAAGTTTAAGACTGCATAAAGCTCATTTCAATGTTCTTATTTCCTAATTTGCCTGTGGACTGGTCACGATTGACACTGCCGCGTAATTTCTTACTGAAAACCACGGAGAGATGAGAATCTCTCTGAGCACAAGATGAAATGGCTACTCACTATCTGCTCCAATAAACTCAAACCCCTCAGCAAAGTATCTGAGGCTTTTCACCAGCATCTCTCTGACCTGCTCCCTCCGCTGGTCTTGAGAGTGAAAAGTGAAAGTGAAAGTCGCTCAGTCGTGTTTGACTCTTTGCAACCCCATGGACTATACAGTCCACGGAATTCTCCTGGCCAGAATACTGGAGTGGGTAGCCGTCCCCTTCTCCAGGGGTCTTGGGGGAAGTCCTACCTTTCTGTCAAGTCCAAGACTCCAGTGGCTTGGCCTGTCCCAGCCTGGATTCATTACTTCCTCCTCTGTTCCATGACAGTGCTTACCAAGTCTGGCCTGGGCATGATGAAGGCCTCAACTTACACATTTTAGAAAGTCCAGGCCAGCACCACACTTGGCACAATAACTAGGCAAAGATTTGTTGAATTTGACTGAAGGAAAGGCAGAGGCTAGAGATGTCAAACTAATAGAGGAGAAATGAAGTGGCAGAGCTCCGACATCTCTAGACTGACGTAGAGCAAGTGGAGAATCAAAAACTAGGGTGGAACCGTAGCTGCCACGGCCAAAGTAGAGAGGAGAAGCACACAGGACTCGATTGGGAGCCCCTCCTTCCTGGTCTCAGTTATAGGGCTGAGCTCCTGGTGGGCACTCATCCACTCTAAGAATGAAGAGAACATATTAAGGGGTTTAATAATGCTGCATGACAAGAGAGACAATCAAAGAGGATGATGGCCAGAACACACCACATTTGGAGAATTCCCTAGAGGTCCAGTAGTTAGGACATTGGCGCTTTCACTGCTGGGGCCTGGGTTCAGCCCCTCGTTAGGGAACTATGATCTTGCTAGCCTCATGACATGGCCAAAGGGAGGGGGTGGGGAAACACTAGATTTGGGCAGGAGAAAGTGATGAATAAAGAAGAAAGGTGTTTTAATAAGAACTAAGAGCAAGAGTCCTTGAACCACTGGAAGGCTCAATCTGCAAGAGAAATGAGTGTCTTAAGACATATCTGAAGAATGGATGGTAGAGAAGAGCCAATGACTGCTCAGCTTTCTTCGGATCCAGGACCAACACCTGAGGAAGGATGGAGTGCTTCAAGAAGTACTTATACAAGGAGCAGAATAAACGTCATGCTCACTCCTTGCTTGGGGCTTGGCAAGGAATTCATGCTCGACTGGACAGCAGAGAAGACAGGCAGTCACCCCGCTGAGTCCCCGCCTTGCCCTTCACTCAGGTCTGACAGAACCACATGTTCCATGCCTTCCTTGCACACATGCCTGCCCCAGCCTGGAATACTGTTGCCTGCTTGGCCTAGGCAAAGCCTCTCATCCAGGCCACAGTCATCTCCTCGGGGGATGCTTCTGACACCCAGCCTGACTTCAGCTGGACTCTGGTGTCCCAGGGTGCACATTCCATGGGCTCTCATCTTGCTGACAAGTAGTCTCTCTTGCCCTGGCTGATCGATTCCTCATCACACTCTCTCTGGTCGCCCCTGCACTGCACTCTGCGGTGTCTGCCTCTCCTGAACTGTGAACTTTTGCGACTCACTGCTGTATCCCCAGAACCCGGCACAAAAGGAGATTAAACGCTAAAGAAGGAACTTGAAAAAACAGCTTCTGATGCTCCAGTCCAGCTTTCTAGTCTTCCACAGTCCTGGGGCAGCTCCAAGCTCCTCTGAGTGACGTCATGCTCTAGGGAGCTCGTGGGGCCCCGGGAGAACAGGGAGGACAGCAGGTCAGCACCAGAGTTCAAGAGAATAAGGCCAAATCTCCAGCCACCACACCCTAGTCATCTGACCTCAGGCAAGTTCTTACTCAGGTCCAGTTCCTCTTCTAGAAGCTCAGTGAAACCACCTACTTCCTAGGGTTTTTGGGAGATTTAAATGAGAGACAGAAATGATGGCTGCCGTCATCATCATCAACCACTGTATTCTGAAAGAGGTGCTGAGTGCTGTGCTATGCTTAGTCACTCAGACGTGTCCGACTCTTTGCAACCCCATGGACTGTAGCCTGCTAGGCTCCTCTGCCCATGGGATTCTCCAGGCAAGAATACTGGAGTGGGTTGCCATGCCCTCCTCCAGGGGATCTTCCCAACCCAGGGACTGAACCCAGGTCTCCTGCATTGCAGGTGGATTCTTTACTGGCTGAGTCACTGGGAAAGTCACACTGTCACTTAAATGACTGAAACCTGCTCATTTATGAAACTTTTCTGAAACAGTCACATATTGCTTTACTTACTGATAAAACCACTTCAAAAGGGATTTTGCTGTGATCCTAGATAGCTTCAGGAAATAATTTTAAAACCAGCAAAGTCCACCTCTTGGGAAAAGTACACCAAGGACAGCAAGATTTTCCTTTGGCACTAGATCAAGTCAAGCTAAGTGTGTTAAGCTAGAAGCAGAGCTAAAACCTGCAAGCAGGCTAAGGACACAGACTGCCAGGCGCCAAGCCGACTTGCATTTACAGAACCTCCTTAAGGGTGATGACAAAGAAAATTTTAGTGCTGAAATTTTACTTCCCGGGTTTGGACTAATAGATCCTCTCTTGCTAATGCTATCTGGCTTTAGGAAACGATGAACCATAAATTCCTCTTCTGGCTCCTTGCATTTTTTGACGGGTGTGCTGAAAGGCTGAATGCTCTCTGATATGCACTAAGATGCTTACTTCTAATGGTCTCTGTTCCCATGTTTAGTATCCCAGACGTACTGAGACAAGGGGCACACCATTCACTTGACAGTACATGCCTCGCCATTTGAGTAAGTTCTAAGAACAGTCAAATTTACGTCATCACCATCTTTTAGTATTCAGAACTTAATCCATATTATAAGTAAAATCTGCAGAAAAACTGGAGGAATTAAGAAAGTCATGCAAATTTTGACCAGTAGAAAATATCTTACAAGTCATATAAGTAAAAATCCAATTAAAAAGCGTTTCTTCCTAAGGAAAGTTATGAAGGTCCTAATTGAAGTGTCCATTATGTTGCCTAAAAGCCAACCTCTAAATATAACCTTTTTAGTTTCAGGTACACCACCCCATATGCCATGTAGCTAGCTCCCAACACATGTATAATAGTGATGGGTTTTTTAAATCATATAATCTCATCTGTTGCATTGTAATCCCTTTTTAAAATTTCTATTTATTTAATGAATTTATTATTTGGCTGCATCAGGTCTTAATTGTGGCATGCAGGGCCTTTCGGTTGTAGCATGTGGGATCTAGTTCCCCAGCCAGGGATCGAACCCGGGGCCCCTGCTGTGGGAGCACAGAATCTTAGCCACTGGACCACTAGGAGTCCCTCTTCATCATATTTTTATTTGTTATATATAAAGCTTTTTTGCCCTAAAAACCTTAGTACCATTCCCCATTGGTCATTTGCTATTATACTCAAATTCAACAAACTAACACAAATTTGAGCTATGGTTTTATAGGCTATGTACAGGAAATATTAGAAACAACGCCTGGAACCTCTAAAACCTGACTTCCCTGGACTGGAAATTAAACAGACCCTGAAACAACAGGGCCCCAAGCCCCCAGATCAAAAGTATCATCTAGAGGGGAAAACAATCAACTATTTTCTGATTTTTATTTGGTTCATTTCTAATTTTCTTTCTGTATTAAGTAGGCAAAACAACACTAATATGTGACCCTTGTGGTTAATTTTAAATTCCTTATGCCCACGCACAATTTGGGCTCAAAAATAATTTCCATTTGTCAGATTAACCATCTATTCAAGAGGATCAAACCAGTCAATCCTGAAGGAAATCAACCCTGAATATTCATTGGGAGGACTGTTGCTGAAGCTGAAGCTCTAATACTTTAGTCACTTGATGTGAAGACCCAACTCCTTGGAAAAGACCCTGGTGCTGGGGAAGATGAAGGCAGGAAAAGGGGACGACAGAGGATGAGATGGTTGGATGGCATCACTGACTCAACGGATATGAATGTGAGCAAGCTCTGGGAGATGGTGAAGGACAGAGACGCCTGGGACGCTGCAGGCCATGGGGTCACAAACAGTCGGACGCTGCTTAGCGACTGAACAACAAAAACAAGGTCAAATGATCCATGAAAACGGAAATAAGTGACACACTCTCATCCCTACTCTTTTTTTTTTTTTCCATCCCTACTCTTGAGAGTCCAACCTCTCCAAGGGTGGTCAGGGATCAGCACCCTTGGGAGATGGTTAGAAATGCGGACTCTTTGGCCTCACTGGGACCTGGTACATCAAAATCTGCAAGCAACAGGATTTCTGCAGAGATCTACTGCAGGTCCAGCCGAGAGACACATTGCTCTAAAGCACAGTTGTCTGGAAATTTCTGCAGTGACGGAAATGTTTTTTACCTTCATTAATATAGTAGCTATTAGCCACATGTGGCTACTGAGTACTTGAGATATAGCTGGTGTGACTGAGGAACTGAATGTTTAACTCTGTTTACTTTTAATGCATTTTATTATTTCTAATTATTATTATTTTTTTGCTGCTCTGCATGGCATCTGGGATCTTAGTTCCTCAACCAGGGACTGAATCTGTGCCCCCTGAAATAGAAGTGCAGAGTCTTAACCACTGGGATGCTAAGGAAGTCCCCAATTTTAATGCATTTAAATTTAATTTATGGCAAGGGGCTACCACAATGGACAGTGTAGCGAGTACCTGCATTTCCTTGCAAGCAAACGGTCAAGAAGTGACCACAACAGCCAAGTCTGCCAATCTGGCAGCGCAATCCTTCTGTCCTTCCAACACGCAAAACGACCTGAAGGCCAGTCCTCTTTAGCTGCTCCTCCCAGAACATCAGGCCTGAAGCTGGGGCTCCAGGGAGACACCGCTGACCATTCTGCTTCCTTTTTGTTTTTAAGGTAACAGGTGGATTTATTTAGATTCAGAGGGAAGTACACTCCACAGACAGAGTGTGGGCCATCGCAGAGGGCGAGTGGTGAAATTTGGCATGGTTAGTTTTTATAGACTATTTTTGCTCAGGGTCTTGACGTCTCATCGCAGAAAGAATTCAGTGAGAGACAAGTGATAGGTAAGAAGTAGGTTTATTTAGATTCAGAGAGAAGCACACTCCACAGACAGAATGTGGGCCATCGCAGAGGGCGAGTGTGGCCCCTTTTTAAATTAAAATTTCCAAAACTCACCCGTCAGCTTTGCCAGGTCCAGAGTTTTCACCCTGACTTCTTAGGAATCTCACTACTAGACAAAAAGTAAGTCCGCCAGCCTTTGATGACTGGCAGCTTTCAGATCCCAGGGCACCTGAAGCCTGAGGATTCTCAAAGGCGCGGTATACAAGCACACTGTTTGGGGCCTCGGCAGTGGGGTGGGGGACCAGAGATTGCACCAGATTTTCAAAGCAGCCCACGATTCAAACACTGGTTAAGAACTCTGGGAGGAAGGAAGAACTTTGGAGCCTGACTGTCCTGACAGAAGAGCCTTCAACAGGAATCTGGCAATCTCATAAACCCTTCATAAAGGATTTCAAAGGTATCCATAAAGGCATTCAAAAGCAGCAAATGAAAAACAAACTATGTCAACTTCAAAATGTAAAAGGCACTATTATAAAAAATAAGGCTATACATGATAGAGCGATATACTCAGAAAATCTTTGGCAAATGAGAGAAAATTTTCTGCCTTCCTGGTTCCATATAAGAAATGAATGAGGACATGGTCAGTGAAAGGTCCAAGTCAGAAACTGTAAAACTGTCCCTTCTCCAGGAAAACCTCAGGGTGTCACCCAAGAAAGTCAGAAGATCATTCAAGGAAACTGGTTATCCCTTACACAGGAAGTCTCCAGCTGATGAGGGCTGAATTTCAACTAAGACGGTGCATTCCAAGGTCCCCAGTGTCCATCTACTATCTGTGTAGCCGGAAGGAAGAACGATACACAGTTCATTATTCCAAGACTCCATCAAGCTGAAGCTACAATGACAAAATGAATTACACACAAGCACGTGGAGCTGCCCTCCTAATAACGTGGAAGGGTGTAAGAAAATCCAGGTTTAAGGAGGACAGGTGTGCTTTCCTTCTTTAAACACATTTAATGGTGACAAAGTGGGCTTCCCTGATGGCTCAGTGGTAAAGAACCTACCTGCCAGTGCAGGAGACCTGGGTTCAATCTGGGGGTCAGGAAGATCCCCTGGAGAAGGAAATGTCAACCCATTCTAATGTTTTTGCCTGGAAAATCCCACGACAGAGGAGCCTGGCAGGATACACTCCATGGGTTGCAAAGAGTCAGGTATGACTTAGAAACTGAACATGCATGGACAAAGCAGGTTGAGAGGGCCTCAGATCTGAGATGAAAAGCTTTTTCTTGCCAGCCAGTTGGGCTAAATGGATTCCAGGGGCTATGAAGGGGTTGGGAAGGCACAGAGAGAGCGCAGGGTCAAGAAGGCTAAGAAAGGTCTCACCCAGGTGGCCAATCAGGAAAACACAGTCTGCCCCCCTGCCCAGGTTGATAATCTGGCTGTTGGGTTTACTATGAGGAATGAAGTAGAGTGTTAGTCGCTCAGTCATGTCCGACTCTCTGCAACCCCGTGGACTTCAACCCGCCAGGCTCTTCTGGCCACAGAATTCTCTAGGCAAGAAGACTGGAGTCAGTAGCCGTTCCTTTCAAGGAACAGGCCCACCCAAGCTGCGTTTTCTCCGAAATGGAGTAAGTGGCCCGCCCACTAGAGGACTAAAGACTGGTCTCTGGACTTGGGTGACCTTTAGGGCCCGAATTCATCTAGAGACTACGCAGGAAGCAGAGCAGACGTAAAGCTCCCCAAGTCTCAAAATAGACACCCCAGGGTACTTTCTACCTCAGAAAGAAAACAGGAATCAGCTACCTAACAGTTATGTGGTGGTAAAGCAAGTACCATACCCTCCCTTTTCAGTTTCTTAGGCTTCAAAGAAAAACGACTCTCTTTGAGAACAGCAAGTAGTGACTGCATTCCATTCTAAAGCCTACCTAAGGGAGTTGAGACTCGAGATTGACAAGAGAAAAGCAGCAGCCTCGGGGCTGTGCTGGGGTGCCACATGCCTGAGGAAGGCCATGTCTGAGCAGAGTTCAAGCTGCTTAAGCAGCTCCAGGCCTAGAACAGAAGGAACTGAAAACGCTGCTTCCGTGGTTCCTTGGTGTGAAAAGCCCGTTTTCCCTTTTCCCTAGCTCCAACCAATCCTTCCAGAATCTAAGTGCCACAAAACTTGACTGAATACTAGGTGCCAGGTATTGTGCATAGCCCTGGGAATACAAAGGAAAGCACAACAATGCCCTTGCTCTCAGACTGGCTTAGCAGACAGGGCCTCACAGAAGGGCACCCTCTCCCGGCTCAGCTCTTTGTGCCAGGAATCACCTCTATCCGCACACTGCTATTATGATGACTGTTTATAAGTCAGTCTCCCCCGCACCTTAGTTCTGAATGAGCTTATTATAAGAGAACCTCTTAGCCATCCTGGTTTCTGTAGCACCTAGCACACTGCTCCAAGGGGGTGGGGGTGGAAGTATATATATGTGACACTCTTAACTTTCCAGATAGAGGCCTTGAAACTGTGGAAAGAATTGGCATGTTATAAGAAGCAGAGGAAAGAAAGTTTGAAGAATGCCTGCCACATCCACCTTTTACTTGCCTCCTCTGTTTCTGGGGCTGCTGGCTTTGCAACCTGTCCTCCCTAGAAGGTTCTAGGCACTATACAATTCACAACTCCAGACCCTGGTCCCATCCCTAGGGACCATCCTTTACTCCAAACAGGTCCCATTCAATAAGACCTCATCTTTGAAAAGGGCTTTGCTATTTTCTAATAATTCAGTTCAGTTCAGTTCTGTTCAGTTGCTGAGTCGTGTCTGACTCTTTGCGACCCCATGAATCGCAGCATGCCAGGCCTCCCTGTCCATCACCAACTCCCAGAGTTTACTCAGACTCACGTCCATCGAGTCAGTGATGCTATCCAGCCATTTCATCCTCTGTCGTCCCCTTCTCCTCTTGCCCCCAATCCCTCCCAGCATCAGAGTCTTTTCCAATGAGTCATTCAACTCTTTGCATAAGGTGGCCAAAGTACTGGAGCTTCAGCTTTAGCATCATTCCCTCTAAAGAAATCCCAGGGCTGATCTTCAGAATGGACTGGTTGGATCTCCTTGCAGTCCAAGGGACTCTCAAGAGTCTTCTCCAACACCACAGTTCAAAAGCATCAATTCTTTGGCGCTCAGCTTTCTTCACAGTCCAACTCTCACATCCATACATGACCACAGGAAAAACCATAGCCTTGACTAGACGGACATTTGTTGGCAAAGTAATGTCTCTGCTTTTCAACACGCTATCTAGGTTGGTCATAACTTTTCTTGCAAGGAGTAAGCGTCTTTTAATTTCATGGTTGCAATCACCATCTGCAGTGATTTTGGAGCCCCCCAAAATAAAGTCTGACACTGTTTCCACTGTTTCCCTACATATTTCCCATGAAGTGATGGGACCTGATGCCATGATCTTCATTTTCTGAATGTTGAGTTTTAAGCCAACTTTTTCCACTCTCCTCTTTCACTTTCATCAAGAGGCACTTTAGTTCCTTTTCACTTTCTGCCATAAGGGTGGTGTTATCTGCATATCTGAGGTTATTGATATTTCTCCCGGAAATCTTGATTCCAGCTTGTACTTGATCCAGCCCAGCGTTTCTCATGATGTACTCTGCATAGAAATTAAATAAGCAGGGGGACAATATACAGCCTTGACGTACTCCTTTTCCTATTTGGAACCAGTCTGTTGTTCCATGTCCAGTTCTAACTGCTGCTTCCTGACCTGCGTACAGGTTTCTCAAGAGGCAGGTCAGGTGGTCTGGTATTTCCATCTCTTTCAGAATTTTCCACAGTTTATTGTGATCCACACAGTCAAAGGCTTTGGCATAGTCAATAAAGCAGAAATAGATGTTTTTCTGGAACTCTCTTGCTTTTTCCATGATCCAGCGGATATTGGCAATTTGATCTCTGGTTCCTCTGCCTTTTCCTGCTTGAACATCAGGAAGTTCACGGTTCATGTATTGCTGAAGCCTGGCTTGGAGAATTTTGAGCATTACTTTACCAGCATGTGAGATGAGTGCAATTATGCGGTAGTTTGAGCATTCTTTGGCATTGCCTTTCTTTGGAATTGGAATGAAAACTGACCTTTTCCAGTCCTGTGGCCACTGCTGAGTTTTCCAAATTTGCTGGCATATTGAGTGCAGCACTTTCACAGCATTATCTTTCAGGATTTGAAATAGCTCAACTGGAATTCCATCACCTCCACTAGCTTTGTTCTTAGTGAAGCTTTCTAAGGCCCACTTGACTTTATACTCCAGGATGTCTGGCTCTAGGTGAGTGATCACACCATCGTGATTATCTTGGTCGTGAAGATCTTCTGTGTATTCTTGCCACCTCTTCTTAATATCTTCTGCTTCTGTTAGGTCCAGACCATTTCTGTCCTTTATCAAGCCCATCTTTGCATGAAATGTTCCCTTGGTATCTATAATTTTCTTGAAGAGATCTCTAGTCTTTCCCATTCTGTTCTTTTCCTCTATTTCTTTGCATTGATTGCTGAAGGCTTTCTTATCTCTTCTTGCTATTCTTTGGAACTCTCCATTCAGATGCTTATCTTTCCTTTTCTCCTTTGCTTTTCGCCTCTCTTCTTTTCACAGCTATTTGTAAGGCCTCCCCAGACAGCCATTTTGCTTTTTTGCATTTCTTTTCCATGGGGATGGTCTTGATCCCTGTCTCCTGTACAATGTCATGAACCTCATTCCATAGTTCATCAGGCAGTCTATCTATCAGATCTAGGTCCTTAAATCTATTTATCACTTCCACTGTATAATCATAAGGGATTTGATTTAGGTCATACCTGAATGGTCTAGTGGTTTTCCCTACTTTCTTCAATTTAAGTCTGAACTTGGCAGTAAGGAATTGATGATCTGAGCCACAGTCAGCTCCTGGTCTTGTTTTTGTTGCCTGTATAGAGTTTCTCCATCTTTGGCTGCAAAGAATATAATCAATCTGATTTCAGTGTTTACCATCTGGTGAGGTCCATGTGTAGAGTCTTCTCTTGTGTTGTTGGAAGAGGGTATTTGCTATGACCAGTCCATTTTTTTGGCAAAACTCTATTAGTCTTTGCCCTGCTTCATTCCGTATTCCAAGGCCAAATTTGCCTGTTATTCCAGGTGTTTCTTGACTTCCTACTTTTGCATTCCAGTCCCCTATAATGAAAAGGACATCTTTTTTGGGTGTTAGTTCTAAAAGGTTAGTTCTAGTAATTCTAATAATCATGTTAGTTATCTAATTATCTAATAATGTTAGTTCTAATAATTCAAGCAGACCCCAAACATAATGGGCTGCCTTGTGAAGCACCTTCTACCAATCCTGGCTGGCTGACAAATGGTAGGTGGAGGTGAGACATAAAAACCACTGTGATTTTCCCACTATACCTGAAATAAAACCCAGACTCCTTCCCGAAGCTTGTCATTCCCATATGATCTTGGTTCCAGACTCTCTCCACTCTACTGGGGACTTTCAGTCCCTAGCTCTGCTTTCTTCCTGCCCTTTCCCACCTTGGGGCTTCTGAAGGTGTGGTGCCCTCTCCACCCGGCTTCCCACAGCTTTCCATCCCTTTACTTACAGTTTTCCTCACAACTTAGTTTTGTTATTATTTTCTCTCTGTCAAACAATTAGCTTGACAACAGTAGCTATGACAGCACCCCGCTCCGTGCCCCACACATAGTATCAAACAAATATTCGCCAAATTAATTTAAAGAAAGAGGGGGATCCTTTGTCTCCACTCAGCTTCCCCACTGATGTTTTTACTGGATCATTCCCAAATCAAATGACACCATCTTTTTATTCTCCAGTCTTATTTCCCACAACTCATTCTCCATGACCGGCCCCCTCAATTTCCCATCTTCATAAATACCACTGATTCATTCAGTTGTCCATTATTCACAAATCCTGTGTGAACCCACCTCTCAGCTCTTACACCCCTCATCTCCAAAACTCTTCCCTCTTACATTTCATAAACTTTGAAACCACCTTTCACCATAAACCTCTCCATCCACAAACTCTCCTTAAACCCATCCCTCTCACCTCAGGACGAGCTCTTAAAATCTATCACTCAACTGCTTAGCTCCATAAGCTCCCTTTCAATCTGTTCCATTTTAACCCCTCACGTCCCTTCGGCCTCAGAATCCGGCTTCAGTCCTCCTCAAGCCTCCCCCTCCCATGCGCCCTGCCCTCCCTCTCTCCGCCCAGAGACTCATCGCATCTCTCACCTTGCACCTTCCTCACCCCCACGACCCCCGCTGCCCCGGTCCTGGCCCCTCGGCCCGCCCCCTTCAGTGAAGCGACTTTGGATGGCCCCCCGCCGAATCCGCGCCAGCACCTGGCCTGCGCCTCGTCCAGGCTCTGGTCGGTAATGGCCATGATCTGCTGCAGGACGTCTCCTGTGTTGGAGCCCGGTGGGGGCCCGGGCGGCGAGCGGCGCGGGGCGGGCGGTGGCGGCGCGGGGCGCGGCGGGCGCTGCGGAGCGTCCATGAGCTGCGGGTGCTCAACCAGGAGCTGGCGAGCCTGGAGAGCTCGCGCAGACGTCGTAGCCAACTGCTGCAGTCCGTGCGCCCGGTGCGCTCACCCCGGAGCCCCGGCCCTCGGCGCCGCCTACGGCCAACCGCCGACGGCCAGGCGGCTGCGCCCCGCCTAGGGACACGCCCTACTACCGCCGCCAGCCAACCACCGCCGCCCAAGCATCCCCGCACCGCCTAGAGACACGCCCCCACCAGCCCCTCTCAACGGCCTAGGACTCTTTTGGAGGTTGCTGAGGCAACGGCGCTTTCCATTTTAACCCCCTCCCTCTTCCCCGCTGGCTCAGACCGTAAAGAATCCGCCTGCAATGCGGGAGACCTGGGTTCGATCCCTGGGTTGGGAAAATCCCCTAGAGTAGAGCATGGCAACTCACTCCAGTATTCTTGCCTGGAGAATCCCCATGGACAGAGGAGCCTGGAGGGGTACAGTTCACGGGATCGGACTGAGCGACTAAGCACACATTCTTCCAGCCGGAGAGGGCGACGCAGTTTTGTTCTGCTTTGGAGACTCCCATCTCTCACATCTCTGCCTTCCGCATTTCCTCACAGCGACCGCTCCTGCTCAGAGGCACTTTACTTCTCCTCAGAGCCAGAGCCCACCCTCCTCCCCTTTTCAGAGGCTCCCATGTCTCAGAGCATTCCTCAGGAACCTACACATCTCAGATCCTAACTTCTCAGGCACTCCACTCTTACTTCAAGCCACCCTTTATTTTCAGACCTTCCCTTGCCTTTCAGAACCCCATCAACAGCCCCCCACCACAATCTGCAGAAACCCTGAGCCCCAGATCTCTGCTCAGTGAGCTAGTGCGTCCCTCAGCCTAGGTCCCATCAGGTGGGTTGGGGCTTCCGGCCTCCTGGCTCCCCCTGCTGCACCTCCAGTGTTCCATGGGTGGCACTAGAGTATGTGGTGATGGTGGCTGGGAGTTAAAACTGAATGATTTTCTCAGCTGCAGAAACCAATTCACCTTTCAAGATTCAGCTTAAGAGTGACCTTGCTTGTTTATTCATTCTTTCGCTCTACAGCATTCCGCTAGCACGGGAAGGATGCTTTCTGAGGACCTACCCTGCTGCATCCCCAAAGCAGAGTGAATCTTCACAGGCCTTTGTTTCTAGCTGTTAGGACTCCCACCATCAGAGGATTTTTGTGTGAGAGAAAAGGATTTATTATTGGACATAAATCACTTCTCCAAAGTCATGGGACCTCCTCGAGCCCGTTTGCTTCGGGGACAGATTTCTGACACAGGCTCAGAAAGGAACTTCAATTTCCTGTGAACATTTCAGAAACTTCTTCCCACTACTGTTGGAGAGGAAATGCGAACACCATCTAATGTGAAAACCACGACATGGCCCGTTAACAGAAGTACTAGACCACGTGGAGACCACGGAAATGTCAGTGACTAGAGTGGTCAGTGACTACACAAAAGGCCTGAAAAGTGGTCGGTAACTGTGGTGTCCTTCAGAGAATAGTGGTGGGAGGAGGGGGTTGAAAGCCATGAGTACCGTCTGAGACTAAAAACCTGGTCACCTGGCAGACAGGAGAGAACCTACAGGGGAGGGAAAAACTGACGGCACAAGATCCCAAAGGAGACCAGAATTGTGTGGGTTAGATCAGAGCACATGAAACAGAGCTACCTTTGGAGACCACTGGGGGTGGTTCCCACCCCACAGGAACTGATTGCCTCTGCACCTGAAACAAATACTCCTGTCCAACAGGCATGGAGCTCCATGGAGACAAGGACTGCGTACTCATCTGTGGGGTAGAGGTGCTGGCCAAGGTCATCACTTCTGGCAATTTAGGGCCCAGGCTCAAGGAACCACACTGCCCACCTTGGACCCTGGGATACCTAGCACCCCAGTTTATTCTTGCCTCCTCACAGAGCTGTTGTAGGGCTGGGAGAGTTTTCCAAAGGGAAACCCAGCCCCATTTCATGTAGAAAGACCCACATGTTTTTGGTTCTTTGGCACTGAATGCTTTAGTACTTTAAGAATTCGGTCTCTGATGGGAGGCCTGGGTTCAAATTCTGGCTAGGTGTGGAAGCAGAGAATCAGATCCTGGTTCACTCTGCGCCTAGCAGATTGCCTATAGGAGCATCTGAGAGGGGGTTCATCATGGGTCTGGCACATCTGAGACCATAGAGTGAAGCAGGCAAAGCCGGGCTGAGATTGTGACCAATTCTGGACTTGATGGAAAACTGAAGCCCTTTCTTCGGGGGCCTCTCTAGCCCCTTGCATCCTTCTGAAGCTATGTGACCATGGGCCAAATCTCAATCTTTTGGGGCCATTGTCCTCACATGAAAAATATGTATAACACCTTTGCCACAAGAAGCAGATGGTGATTAAACAATGTACCTAAAGTACCCTGATGCTGGGAAACAGAGGGCAGGAGGAAAAGGGGGGACAGAGGATGAAATGGATGGCATCACCGACTCAATGGACATGAGTTGAGCAAGCTCTGGGAGTTGGTGATGGATAGGGAAGCCTTAACGTGTTGCAGTCCATGGGGTCGCAAAGAGTAAAGTACATATCCGTGTGCCAGGCACAGCAGAGGAGCTTGAGAAATGGCAGCTTTAAAATCCTGCATGCTGGTCCATGGACCCCACAACCCCTAGCCCTTCTATTATAGGTAGGTGATAGAGTGGGCAATGGGACAGACACACCTATTAACAACCTGGACTCAGACAAAAGGGCAAGCAGCAGGCTTACACAGGCCAGGAACCACTCTGGGTCCAGAGGATGGAGACAGGCAGGTGGCAAGACGGAGGCAGGGGAACAGGGGGAGGAGACAGAGGACAAAGGAAGGAGACCAAGGGGGAGCGAGAATAGGGCCGAGGAGATGCCATGTTGAAGGATCCCAGCTCATTCTGAGCCAAGGTGGACAATTCTGGGACACGGACAGACAGACCAAGCTAACAACAGAAGAGGCTTTGGAGATCTCAGAGTAGAAAAGTTTACTCCTTAAATCATGCCCTCCTTGTAGACTGCCTCAGTTCTCATGGGGACAGGCAAGACCCTTGGAGGCTACAAGGGGTCACAGACCTTTCCCAGCTCACACTCAGCACTCCTGTCTGTGCCCCTAAACAGCCTCAGGCAGACTGGGCACCCATAATCCATCCTTGTTACCCTGCTTCCCTGGGCCGCGTGGTCCGAGAGTCCTCGTCTCTCTCATCCTTATCATCTACACCACCCCAGACAAGAAAGCAGTCCACAGGGTTACCAGGCATGTGCATAAAAAAGTAGAAAAGTGTCTGTTAAAAAGCCCCCCAACCTGAGATGACTTCAGAGCCCGATTCTTGCACCCCATTCAGCTCTCTCCCAGTTGCATAGATGACCCTAACCCACAGGCTCAGAGACAGGCACGGCTGTGTGCCTGGGTAGGGCTGGCAGTGGTTCATGCCATGTCAGACTGACGGTCTGCCTTTAAGTCTGGCCCGCAGACTGGGTAGAGCCAGGTGCATCCACAGTGGCTGGGGCAGCGATGTGGCATTTGCTGTACCCTGCTGAAGTTCAAGGTTAGCTAAAGGGTGGAGTCCATCAGGGAATGGCCGTTCTCAGGAAGCATGATGCGGGTGCTAGCGCCTGTGTGAGTGGAGGCTGTGTAGCGAACAGACTCATGGGTAGATGGGCGGAGGCACCGACAGCAGAGGAGACGGCGGAAAGTGAGGCGCATCTCAGCATCACGGCAGGAGTACACCACAGCATTGACCAGAGAGTTGGCCTCGGCTAAGAGTAGGAAATACTTCTCCACTGCCAGGACATTGCAGGACTTGCAGCCCAGACCATCCAGGAGCAGCACCACCTGGCCCGGCGTCCAGCAGACCACAAACGCCCCTGTGGGATAGAGCCTGATGTGAGCAGGGCCAGCTGTTACAACCGCTCAAAGCTGGAGGGAATCTTTAGATCTTGGGCGACAGCTGAGCGGTTTACAAGGAAATGCTTCCTGTCTTGCTGCCTTTGCAGCATGATGGGCAGAACGGCTAAGAAGGGGAACCTTTCTCTGATTTGTCTGCCTTTCCTAACTGGTATACGGTGGACAGGTGGAGTAGGAAATGGCAGCTACCGTATTCTTGCCTGGAAACTCCCATGGGCAGTGGAGCCTGGTAGGCTACAGTCCATGGGGTTGAAAAAGAGTCAGACATGACTGAGCACGCATGCACACAGTGGACAGGACCCTGGACACCGAAGATTCTTTGGTGGAAAGGTCACTGTGGGACTGGCCAGTTAGTTGGTGGGGGAAAAGGAATGATTGGGAAGAGTTATTCTGTTTCTTGGGGGTGGTGTGTGTCCTCAACCCAGACCATTCTACATTTAACAGCCGAACTGACCTCATTACTCCTGGCTAAGAACCCTTAAATTCCCAGGGAACTCAGAACAAGCTCCTGTCTGTACCGTTTAAGGCTGTGCTGACCTCTCCTCACAGAACAGCTACGCGGGCCGCCTTCTCTCTTTGGGCTGGTCCTGTTGGAGATCTCACTTTCCGTTCCCGCTGCTTGGAACTCTTCCCTGGCCTCATCGCAGGTATCACTTCCTTGGAGAACATTCCCCACTCAAATCATCCCCACCCATCACGCTCGATCAGACTGGCAGTCAGGAAGCAGGGTACCACTCACCTAGGATGATGACAACCGTCTTGACCAGGTTCAGCGTCGTTTCACGGTAGCGGGGGTGGCAGCTGACGTGCTCGGACATGCGCTGCACTCGCCGCCTCACATAGAAGAAGATGCGGGTGTAGACAGCCACCATGAGCAGGAAGACGAGCAGGCTGGACAGTGCCCAGACGGCGAGGTAGGAGCGGCTGAGCAGGGGGCCATTCGAGAGCAGCGGTCCAGGGCACAGAGGCAGTGCCAGGAGTGGGCGGGCAGCAGCCCCAGCCCCAGCGCAGCCACCCACACGCCCACAATCAGCATGACGACCCGGCCTCGGGGCAGGCGGCTGTGCAGCTGCACGGCCATCACACTGCGGTGCCGCTCCACGGCAATGGCCAGAAGTGTGGCCACGGAGGCCGTCAGGCTCGTGTCCAGCAGGCCCTGCCGCACGAACCAGCCCCGGAGTGACAGCCGGGCTGTGCGCGGGCCTGTGTGGAACATGAGGAAGAGGTAGGCCACACCGGCAAAGAGGTCAGCTGCGGCCAGGTTGCCGAGCAGGTAGTAAATGGGTTGGTGGAAGCGGCGATTGGAGGCGATGGCTGCGATGACCAGCAGGTTGGTCAGAAGCACCAGCACGCTGACAGTCAGGCCCAGCGCCACCACGACCAGATCTTTGGGCCGCCAGTGGGAGCTGAGCTCCTTGCCGCTGTTGTTGTAGAAGAAGCCGATGGTCTCATTGTAGTAGCACTGGCCCATGGTGACTGTCTGGGGGCAGAGAGGGGGAAGTCAGTACAGGCAGTCCTTGGTGGAAGGACACAGAGGGGAGCAGCAGCCAGAGGGAGGGTTAAGATGGGAAGGGCAAGCGTCTCAAACTCAGATGAAAGTGAAAGCGAAAGTCGCTCAGTCCTGTCCAGCTCTTTGAGACCCCAAGGACTGTACAGTCCATGGAACTCTCCAGGCCAGAATACTGGAGTGGGCAGCCTTTCTCTTCTGCAGGGGATCTTCCCAACCCAGGGATGGAACCCAGGTCTCCCGCATTGCAGGCGGATTCTTTACCAGATGTCTGACCACCAGGGAAGATGCCTCATGGCAAAGCGGCACTGGTGGGGACAGGGCTGACCTGGAAAAGAATGCTCCATGGGTTGGGGGGTGGGCAGCTGTTGCTTAATTACGAATAAGCCTCTTGTAAAGATATCCCCTGAATCAAATGACTGGGCGGTTTTGTTTTTAACTGAAAAAAGCAAAACAAAACTTATTTGCCCACCCGGGGCCAATCTGTAACCAACTTGTGTTGGGTGATGGTGGGGGGCGTAGATTCGGGCAGGACAAAGGGGTGTGAGCCGTGAAAGCAGACAAGGGAGTTTCAGTTTGGTGCCAGGGTCAGTGCAGGGAGCAGAAACCAGCGGGCGTGTTCGCAGGGTGGGGCCACTGCTAGGACCTGGCAGGAGGTCGGCGCTGGGGTGTGGTGACCTGGGCGATCAGATTGGACAGTGAGGCAGCTCCATGAGTTGGGCGGCGGGCTTTGCTTTGCGCGCGAGTGCTCCCGAAGCAGGCGGTGCGTCGGGCCGCTCCGGGTGGGAGTGAAGACGCTGGCGGCCTCTGGGACAAAAGGGGCTGTCAGGAAGGCGGTGGCAGGCCTGGCCTAGGGGGGTGGGGGTGGGACCCAGGCTGGGGGAGGAGAAGAAGGAAGGAGAGGAGGGTGAGGCGCCTGGGGCCCGCGGGCACGTGCCGCGCCCTCCCCGGGGCCCGCGCCCACCCACCCCCCAGTCGATGCCGGCCTCACCTGAGCCGCCCGTCACGCCGCAGACTGGGCGACCCCGCGCCCGAGACCCATGGCCGGGCGACCAGGGCGGGAGCAGGAGAGCGTCTGGAAGCGCCGGGCCGGAGCGGTCCGGGAAGGGCGGGAGGCGGGGTCCCGCCGCCACGCCCCCGTCGCGGCGCCCCGCCCCCACCACCTGGGCGAGCCCCGCCCCGTCCCCGCCACCTGGAGGAGCCTTGCTTCCGCAGCCGCGGCAGGGACAGGGGCGTCCGGAACCGCAGCTGCCCGTTTCCTCTCCGCCTCGCGGCCCCTCGGCCGCCCCCTCCACTTCCGGCGCGGGACCCCCACCTCCTGTCCCCGCACACCTCTCGCGCCTGCAACTGTGGGCCTTCGCGGGGCTGGCCGAGAGTTCCCGCCGTGACCCGGCGCCGCCCGGGCCCACGTCCGGGTGGTCGCTTGGTCCGCGCCCCCGCCCCGGCCCTCCCCCGCCCGCTCCCTCGCGTCCAATCCGTCGCCGAGTTCCAAGCCACGCCCTGATCCGACCCCGCTCCCCTCGCCCGGACCCCAGCCCCTCCTTGGCTTCGCCGGCCCAGAGCCACCGCACGCCTGGCCCCAGCTGACTGTCCGGTCGCACTCAGGTTTCTCGGAATGCCTCCCTCCTCAGCGCTGTTCCCTGCCCGGCCCACGCCTGTGGCAGCCCTGGACTCCCACGTCCCAGAGCACACAGCCCTATTGTCTCGGTTATCTGCACTTTGTTGAAGTGTTTGATTTCGCAGGACCAGATCGCAAGCGGAGCTCTGGGAGGGCCGGCCCGTGTGACTCAGCCAGGTGTCCAGGCCCAGCCTCTACCGCCTGTACATGCTCGGGGGTGTTCTGAGATTAAAATAAGGGCTTTGGCTTCCGTAGTCGGTGAAACTGGAGCGGAAGACTGCTGCCTCACCGACCTCTCCTGTGTCACCCTCCCCCAGCAAAGAAAGACACTCAAGGATATAAAAGACACAGTTTATTCAGAGGCCACCAGACCGCAGGCACCACCAGGATGCTGAATCTGAGCTGCCACACCCTCCAAGATCTGGTCACTTGGGATCAGCTAAGGAGGCAGAGATGGGGGAGTGGCCACAACCAAAGTAGCAAAAAGCACCCCTGTCTCAAGGATCCCGTGACCTATACTGACCCTGAGTAACTTCTGAACCTGAGTGGCCCTGATGCTTGACATTGACCTGTGTCTTGTAGAGGGTATCCTGGTACCGCCAAAAGAGTTTTAGTTCTCTGCTAGGCCATGTAGTCTTTCCTCAGAGCAACTCTCCAGACACCCCCAACATTTAACTCCTGGGAAGCTGGGCCCATCTTCTCAGTCCTGGCCTTCTTGATCAGAGCGCTGGAATAGTCAGAAGTGGTCCTCAGCTTCCTCAGTTTGGGGGTCTGGGTAGCAGGTGGCCGTGGGCACAGACTCGCTGTGCAGCTTGGAGAGTAGCCTGGCTGTCTCCTGGGTGATCTCAAAATGCTTGGGCAGAGGGGTGCGGCGCAGAGGGCTGTCCTCACGGGTGGTAGCGGCAGGGCTGGGTCCTCGCCTCTGCAAGTTCCCTTGGGGCACTGATGTGACGGGGGTCTCCTCGGACAATTTGGAAGCCACCAGGGCCAAGCCGGACAGCTGGTGGGTGACAGGCCGCACACCTCCCCGGGGATACTTCACTGGCTGGCGGCTGAAGTGGCCACGGGGCTGTGTCCCCAGGGGTGAGTCCTCAGGCCCTTGGCTGGGCACTGTGGGATAGGGTGGTCAATGCTAAGCACCCCAAAGTCCTCTGGATACCACCCTCCATTGTCATCACCAAGTCCAGCAACCCCAGGGCAGGAGCAACCCCAGAACCCTGGGCTAACCTCTAACACACTCACCTTCCCCTCCCTCATTTTTGATGTCTTCGGTTATTTCCTCTTCCTGCTCACTCTGCAGAGTTGAAATCTGTAAGAAACCCAGGAATGAGACCTCCAGGAATAAAATCCCAGTTCTTGGAGACTCTTGAACCAGCTATAAAATCCTAGTTCTTGGAGACACTTGAACAAAGCTCCTCTTTGCAGTTGTTATTTGGGGAGAAATGATGCCCTTAAGAATGTACTGCTTGCCGTGCTATCATTAATCTCAACTGTGGGCTCTGTAAAGTGGGAGTGCCTTTGTTCAGCAGAGGTTGTTGGTTGGTAGTCACTCAGTCATGTCTGCCTCTTTGCGACCCCATGAACTGTAGCCCACTGGGCTCCTCTGGCCACAGGATTCTCCAGGCAAGAATACCGGAGTGGGTTGCCATTCCCTACTCAAGGGGATCTTCCCGACCCAGGGATCGAACCCAGGTCTCCCGCATTGCAGGCAGCAGAGGACCAGCCTGGAAAGTGACAGCCAACTCTCCGTTAGGAAGGGGCGAACTACTGATCTCCATCCTGCTATACTTTCTACAATTTTAGGCCTGCTTTTTTAGCTTATCTGTTTACCTTTTAGTTTATCCCTTAGCTAAATGCGAATAGCAGTTGGAATGCTCTCTCTGTGTTCTGAGCACTTTCTGAAGTTCTGAGTCCCACACCTCACTGATAGCCCCTTTCCCAGCTCTGGGGTTCTACAGGGGAGATCCAAGCTCTCAGGAATGGTGAGTATATCAGGACCCGAGGGACAGGAAGCCTCTCCTAAGAGTCCCATCTACATATGGTTTTCACTAACAGTACGTACCTCTTAGGGCACTTAGTATGGAAGCTCACCTGCACTGCAGGTGTGCAGTCAATGGAGGCTTGCACACCCCTCTTTGGCCTCACTTCCTACCACCTTCCCCTCACTCATTCATTACAGCATAGGGCTATGCCCTGAACACTCCAGGCATGGTCCTACCTCGGGGGTTTTGTACTGGCTGTTCCCTTTGCCTGGAACACCCTTTCCCTGATCTCCACCTGGCTTACTTCCCCCTCACATCCTTCTAGTCTCTGAGCAAACTCTTCTTCATGAGACCCACCCACAGCATCCTATTTACTGTTGCAAAGTACCCACCACCTCTCACCTTGGTGCCCTTGACTTCTTTTACTTTACCTAACCCTTTGTCTCTTACTTGACCCAACCCTTTCTTTCCTTTATAGTACTCATCACCTTGTAACATCCTGTATACCTTTGTATGACTTTGTATCACATATCTTGTTTATTGTTGGTTTTTTCCTCACTAGAAGGTAGGCAACCGAGAGGGTGGAGTCTGAGTATTTTGCTGATATATATGTAGTGCCTGGAACAATGCTTGGCACACAGTATGTGTTCAATAAATATTCTGTTGAAGGAATCAATAGTATTCATGTTAGGATCTCTGCAAGGCTGTACCCTGTTGTTATTCCATTATTTCCCACCACTCCATTCCTTATTTTTCCTTTCAGGATGAGCGCAGGGTCAATAATAAAGGAAGAAGGGAATGAAATAGACAATTTTAAAGGGAAAGGAAGGAAGGAAGGCAGACAGGAGAGAGAGTGGGAGGATTACATGGAGAGCAGGTTCTCCCCATGTCTGTGGGTCCAGCAGGTTCCTACCTCTGGGAGCGTGGCCTCGGGATGCTTCTCCAGGGCACTAAGGAGCATGGCGTCTGGGTCCCGGTCTGAGGCTAGGGATAAGGGCAGGGGGTCCAGGACAAGTTGTAAGTGTGGTGGCTGGAGGCTAGCTGGGAGGGTCACAGGGGGTGGGCTGGGTTCTCGGGGCAGGGGCTCAGCGGGCAGGAGGAGCTCGTCAGGCCCGAAGATCTGCTCATAGTGCACAATGAGGAACTCGACGAGCTGAGCCTGGTGTGCGGAATCCAGCAGGCAGGTGACGGGTCCGGCACTGGCTGGCCCTGGACCGTCGGGCAGCCGCAACAGCGTCGGCCCAAATACAATGCCCAGGTTGTTGGCAGACATCTTGTTGTCCTCAAACTGTGCAGCCACCCTGGGGACAGCACGAGCAGAAGGATCAGGGCACAGAGTGTCTGATTACTGGTCACTGGGTAGGACCTGCAAAGCAGGCTAGTGGCGACTTGCTCAAGTCATGGGTAAGAGGTTCTGGTCATTGCGACCAGCAGCCACAAGCCTGGAGATGGGGGTCAAGGGTCAGCATCCAAAGTCAGGAGTCGTGTATTAAGTTTCAGAGCTCAGAAAATACATATGAAGGTTAGAAGTCAGTGTCAGGGGTCAGTGGTCCCATGTCTAAGGGGGGCACAACAGTCTGAGCCTCAGGTCAGAAGTCACGTGTTAAGATCAAGGACAGTGCACACCTGAACAGATGGGCCACCAGGTGCCGCAGGGTGCTGTAGTTAGAGTCGGGCAGCTGCATCAAGAGGGTCTTCAGCGAGCAGATAACCTCAGGGCTGGGGCTGGGGGTCCCAGGGTCGTGCACAGGGTCTGCATGCAGGGTCTTAGCCAGAGAGATGAAGGCATCGTAGAGGTGGAAGGGGATCACGGGGTCAGTGAGCTGGGGGTGGAATGGCAGGGGGGATATGGGTGTGGGTGGGCTGCAGAGGGTCCTCAGCCTGAGCCCATCTGGCCCATGAGTCCCAAGCCACTGAGCACCCACCTCTTGGAGGAATCGCTTGAGAACACTCGAGACATCATGAGGTGAGTTCCCTGACAGGTCAACCAACGCTCGGCCATTCTCAAAAGCCTGGCACAGCCGTTCCACGCGGACCCTGGACCCGCTGACCCGATAAATGCCCTGCAGGGCAGGGGTGGGAAGTGGACACCTGGCTTGCAGTCTGGCCATTGAGAGGGCTGGGTCACTACTAGGGGTGGTCAAAGGTCAAGGCAGCACCTGCACATGGAGCGCGCGCTGTTCTATCTCGGCCGTGCACCTGGTGATCACAAAAGGCACCTCCTCTGGGAAGTCCCTGGGCAGCTGCAGGAAGCTGACCCCAAAGAGGGGAGTCCGGGCTGGTAGCCGCTTATGTCCACAGAGGATCAGTAGGGTCTCGAGGCAGCGCTTGTGGCAGGCCAGAAAGCACTAAGGGAAGGTCATGAGGGTCAGTGGGGAGAGAAGGTCATAGAGATTCTCAGGGGGTTCATAGGGGAGCATCAGATCAGGGCAGGCCTCTCATGGGAAGGTCTTAGAATCTCAGGTCGGGGAGATGCCTGTGGTCAGAGAGGTCACTGGGGGTCAGCCCAGGCCGCACCTCCTCGCACTCTGTCCCGCTGACCATGAAAGCCTCGCACTCTCGGCACTTGGCTGGGCCCCGCAGCCGCCGCAGCCGGTGGGTCTGGGCCGCGCTGGATAGTGTCCACTTCCTGAAGGGGGTCCCTGGCCCGTTCTCCAGCCCATCTCCCAGGTCTGCAGGGAGGGAGACAGGGTCAGAAGTGCCTAGTCCATCCCCAGCCCACCTCCACCTGCTTCCAGCCTCACCAGGGTCTCGCTCCTCAAAGTCATCTGAAGACTCGGTGCCTATGGATGACACTTTTACCAGCCGCCTTGTGCCAGAGCCTGGAGTCAGAAGGTTACAGAGGGTGAGGGTCACAGAGGTCATGGGGGAGGCTCCAAGGCTAAGGAGACCTTCCTGGTCTTCAGCCTTCCCAAAGCACCCACGGATGCCCTTGGGGAAAGGGTCAGAGGTCAGAGGGGTCAGACAGGCCAGGGGTTAGGGGCTGAAGAATATAGGTCAGTAACCTGAGGGTAACGGTGGTTCCAAGTTGGATTAAGAGAATGGGTCAGAAGTTGAGAAAATAGGTCAGGGATGCAGGGTAGGTCAGAGGTCAAAGAAAGAGGGTTCAAGATTGAGGGTCAGAGCCTGGCCAGGGGCCGAGGATGGTCCCACCTGGACTGGAGGTGGGAGAGTCCTGGGAACGAGGCTCGCTGCCACCACCCACACCGTCCACATCGCTGCCCACAGTGGGGCCCGGAGCTCCTAGGGAGGGCAGGTTGGTCAGGTGCGGCCCTCTCCCTGCACCACTCCTGCCCGCCTTTCCCGGTACTCACCCTGGCAGCCTGTGCCTGTGTCCTCCCAAGGGCCTGGCTCAGCTGCACTCTCCTCCAGCTGTGGAGGGGGTGCTCCAGAGAGCTTCTTTCTTGTGTCCAGAGGGGAACTGAGAGGAGAGGTTTGAGGGCTCTGATAATCAGGAAGCTGGCCGGGGACTGACAACTTCACGGACTTGGGTCTGCAAGCCCTATGGCCATGGGCATCATGGCCCCCAGTGCAGTAACCCCAAATTCCCAACCCTCCCACGACTAGGACAACCCCACCCAAATGCCTGGCACCGTGTCTCCCTGGCTTCCTATCTGATCCTGCTCCTGGGGACCCACCTGTGCGTGAACTCCTGGAAAGAATAGGCGGGTGGCGGGGGCGGTGGGGAGTGGGGCTGTATGGCCCTCACGAACTCTTGGTATCGCTGGCCAGGCTCGAAGGGAAGGCAGCACTCGGCCAGGGCGGCGAAGGCGCGGGGGGCACGCTCTGCCTGAGCCTCTCGAAGCCGGAACAATCCCAGGGTCACCTGTGGGGCGGAGCCCGCGTGAGAGGGGCGGAGCCCGCGTGAGAGGGGCGGAGCCCGCGTGAGAGGGGCGGAGCCCGCGTGAGAGGGGCGGAGCCCGCGTGAGAGGGGCGGAGCCCGCGTGAGAGGGGCGGAGCCCGCGTGAGAGGGGCGGAGCCCGCGCGAGAGGGGCGGAGCCCGCGCGAGAGGGGCGGAGCCCGCGCGAGAGGGGCGGAGCCCGCGCGAGAGGGGCGGAGCCCGCGCGAGAGGGGCGGAGCCCGCGCGAGAGGGGCGGAGCCCGCGTGAGAGGGGCGGAGCCCGGGAGCCTGGGGCGTGGCCTGACCCTGAGAGACACCAGCTCCGTCCAGGCTGGTCCAGGCCTGGGGGCCTGGCAGGGCAATGGGAGGTGGCTGAGGGACTGAGCCTGCCGCTGGCATAGGAGTGTGATCAGAACCCGGGTGGGTCAACCTCGGGGGAGGACCCCTTGAGTGGGGACGAGAAAGGAAGTCTGGGGGCAGAAACTGGCTGTCCCGGGAGAGGGAGCTAGTCCTGGTGCACCGGGGGCGGTCTAGGGGCAGGTGAGGCCCAGCGGTGCTACTGAGCGTGGCGGGCAGCTGTCAGGTTAGGGTCTCACCCGCCTCAGCACTTCGTCCCCCTGCAGCACCAGTTTGCGCACGTGTGACACGATCCGCTGCTTGGCGGCCTCCAGTTCCTGTTGCCGCGCGTTGGCCTCTCTGACGCAGGCCTGGTACAGCGCTTCGGCCTCCTGCGCCTGGAGAAACCGGGGCAGGGAGCGTGTATGGGAGAGATCCGTGGGGCTGGGGGCGCCGAAGCGCAGCGGGGCACTGGGCGGGGTCCGCACCTTGGCCTGGGCCTCTTCTCGAGAGCGCCGCCGCCGCTCCTGATGTTTGTTGGGGCCTGGTGAGGCCTGGAGAGCCAGGTCTTCAGGCGACACCTGGGAGCGAACCCGCAGCTCCTCGCTGCGCTGCATGTACTGGAGCTGGGCCCGCCGCAGCGCCTGCACCGCCTCGTTCTAGGGGCGGAAGAGGGACGGGTCTTCCGGCTTCTTCATCTCCTCCCCCAACCCGCTTTCCCAGCCCGCAACCCTAGGCCTCACCATCCGTTTCTGCCCTTTCATCCACTGGTCCTTGAACTCCTTCCGCCACTTCTCAATCTCAGTCCGTTTGGCAGCCAAGGGCTGGGAAGGATGGGGAATGAGGAATGCTGCCTGGGTTGCTTGGTCATCCCATTCACTGTGGCCACCTGTCTTTCACCCTCTGGACCCTTTTCTGGGTCTGCACTCTCTCCTGGGTCTTCTCCCCCAGATCTGCCCTCCCCTACCCCGGTGGCCTCTCCGCAAAGAATCTCGGTGGTCACCTCCATCCTTTGGGTCTGGAGCTGGGGATGCCAAGGCTCTCTTCCTGAGTACACTCGGCATCTCGCCCCATGGCCCGCAGACAAACAAAAGCACAGTTTTGCAATCACACAGGAAGCCTGGTTTGAATCTCTGCTGGGTAACCTCGGGCAAGTTCCGCAGCATCCCTGGTCTCGGCTTCCTCATCAGCAAATGGTGCTGATGGTAGTGGTGCCTCCCCGGATGCTTGTGGAGAAATGATGCATGAGGGCCCCCCTCACCTGGTAATAGTCCCTTTTCTGCTGGGCCAGTGTCTCCATGGCCAGGGTTGCTAGGCTGAGGTCGTGCTCCAGAAACAGGAGGTAGATATATTGCAGTGACATTTGGCTCTGGGGGAGGGGAGAGACAGCTTGTGTTAGAGGATGCTGAGGATCTAGGGGGGGCCCAGCTGGGATTCTGGAGGGGTTGGGCTCTGGGGGCCAGTGTCTGCTCAGGGCTACCTGCTGCTGGACTGACACCTTGCCAGCCTCGGCAATCTTCATAATGCTTTTGGCAAACTCCAGCTCTGGGGGTAGACAGCAGGGGTCTGAGTCAGGCAGGGTGTGAGTACACCAGGGTCCAGTGCAGGGCCTGAGACTGGGCCCAGGAAGCCCTCACCATAGCTGGCTCTCTTCTCAGTCCAGGCCAGCAGCTCCTTGACGTAGCGGCTCCAGGTCTTGGCATACTCCAGGGCTGCATCCACGCCCCCCTTGGTTCGGATGAGCCGCAAGTCCAGTTCCTCCCCTGGGGCAGATGGGGGGACCTCTGAAGCTTCCCTGAGCCCTCAGACCAGACCAGTGAACCCTGTTCTACATGCCATGGCTTCCCCAAACACTCCTTGCTTTTACTTATCCAGGTTGCTATCTTACGCTGATTCTCTGCTGAGACTGGGGCTCCCTGAGGACAGGGGCTCACGCCTGTTGTGTGCACTGCCATGCCCCTGGTGCATGGAACAGGCAGTTGGTGATGAAGGACTCCTTTCTGCCCCCACGCTTCTGGCCCCAGAGCCCCCTACCTGTAAGGGGTGCAGGATCCTCTGGGGAGGGGCCACTCCAGCGGCTGGTTTCACTGGTCTGAGGGGTGGGGGGAGACAGCATTCAGCAACACGCAGTGCAAGCGCCCCACCTTCCTCAGTCTCTCCTCTGAGGCCCCTCCTCCCTGTCCCCTGGGTTCCATCTCTCACCAAAGTGGCTGTGGGTTTCTTGTCAGGTTCCAGGTCTCCTGAAATCACAGGGTCTCCAGCCAGCATCTCAAGAGTCCTGGGAGGTCAGGGAGTCAGGATGCCACCCTCCACCGAGTCTGTCCCACCTAGGGTGCTGGGGACCCCAGGGAAGTTTGGGGATGGTCCTAGATATCACCTCTGTGACATCTGTCATATCTGGGTCCTGAGGGATGGGACTTTAGGGAGGGAAGTGAGCTTTTTTTAAATGAAATTTGAGATATAATTTGAAGGATCCTGAGTAACTTTGGGCTTTAGAGTAGGATTATAAAGCTCTCCAATGTTTTAAGGAGTCACAAGCGTCACGAGAAGGATACGTGGGGGCCCTAGGATCACTCTGGGGGTTGCTGGTGGATTTAGGGGGTTGAATTTGGGGATATTCAGATGTGTTGAGGGCCCTCTCTTAGGCTTCTTGGGTTATTAGGTAAGTGCATCCAGAAGCTGCAGGTTCCTAATGGGGCTTAGGGACCCTAAATGGTTAGGGATTTAGGGGTTCTGGCAGAATTTGGGGTGACTCAGGCTCAGACTCACACGTTCCCCAGTGAGATCTCGAGGTTGTCCAGGCTTCGGAAGATGTCACTGTACCTCTTCCTGCTCTCAGGAGCCGGGGGTAACCCTTGGAGAGGGGAGTATCACACATAGGCCAACAGAAGCCTCTCTCCACCCACTGCACCTTGGCAGGGCGGTGTGGTGTGTGTGTGGGGGTGGGGGTGGGTAGGTGGGGTGGGAGGAGGGAAAGAGAAAGGAAAGAGAAAGAGAGAGAGAGAGAGAGAGAGAGAGAGAGAGAGAGTTCTGGTCCCATGGGGCATGCAGGATGGTGTGGGTGTTTGGGCTGGGATGGCGGGAGTGTGGGCTTGGGTGGAGCCCGACTCAGGACAGGCAGATGGACTCAGGCGCAACCCAACACAGAGCATTGCTTGGAGAAGCAGAGACACCCACACATGCATGGGCCTAGAACCAAAGTGACAAAACAGATGTCCTAGATACAGCCGCACTGTCTCCAGGGACAGAGACAGCTTGACAATGGAGCCACACGGACCTCAGGCCAGGCAGATGGAAATACACGTGGGACAGACCAGCACAGGGCCCGCGGCAGAAACACACACGGGCAGATTGAAACCCGGAGAGGCATAAAGACCAAATGACACTCGATATGCAAATCAGAGACACAAAGACTGGCGGAAACAAAGTCGGACCTCGCCACGTTTCTGCTGCAGGCACCCCTTCTAGGGGGCGCAGATCAGCATGTTCCCCTCCCTGGGCAATGGAGTAGCTGGGTGGGGATCCTGCCGCGTTGCCCTCTCCATCAGCAGTCGTGACACCCTGCCCCCATCACAAATATCAGAAGCAGAAGCGGCCACTTCCCCTTCCTGGGCCCCCTCCCCCAGACATCCGGGGTGAACTCTTACGGGGGAGGGGGTCAGGGGCTGGTGTCCCGGGCCCCCTCTCAGCTTGGGAGTCCCCACAGTGGAGAATCCCGCGTCCTCCCCATTCAGGAACTCCTCTCCCAGCTCTCCGGACAGAGAGGGGCAGGAGGGGACCCTCACTGATTTAGGAAGTAGGATACGGTCGGGAGAGGCCCCTCGAGGATCACGAGTCCCGGACCGCCTACCCGGCTCTGTTGAGTCCATGCTCCGGCCCTAGGGTCGCTCGGCTAGGACGGGGACTGGGATGGAATCGCGCGCCGGCGCCGCCGGGGCCAAGCCCCGGTTTCCTGCCTCAGCCGCCGCTGCCGGGGTTCCGCGCGGCCCCGCCTCGCGAAGGCCCCGCCCCAACCACGCCCCTGCTGCTAGGCCACACCCTCCAGGCAAAGACGCGCGGACCACGCCCCCTGCCGCAGCGGCCGCGGGTGCACTCAGGACTTCCTGGGTGACCGGCCGAAACGACCCCATCCCGGCTAGGGTTTCCTCTTCCCAGATCTTTGTGGGGCCCCCTAACCCCAGCATATTCCCCTTACACTGAGCCCACACAGTCTGCCTGGCCAGAGGAGCCTGTCCCAAACTTTTCCCGTTCTACGACCCAGTGACACCCCTGCCCAGAAGTCTCTTGGAACTCAGTGGGAGCCCCCTGGTGGTGGTCTGATGTTCTGCCCCATTCCGGTTGAATCTGAAGTCCCCAAAAGCCGAACGCCGAAGAACTGATGCTTTTAAACTGTGGTGTTGAAGACTCTTGACAGTCCCTTGGACTGCAAGGAGATCAAACCAGTTCAGCCTAAAGGAAATCAGTCCTGAATATTCACTGGAAGGACTGATGCTGAAGCTGAAACCCCAATACTTTGGCCACCTGATGCGAAGAACTGATTCATTGGAAAAGACCCTGTTGCTGGGAAAGATTAGAGGCGGGAGGTGAAGGGGACGCCAGAAGATGAGATAGTTGGATGGCATCACCAACTCGATGGACATGAGTTTGACCAAGCTCCCAGAGTTGGTGATGGACAGGGAAGGTGCAGTCCATGGGGTCCACAAAGAGTCGGACACAACTTGAGCGACTGAACTGACTGAACACAGCAGTCCTCAGTCTTTTTGTCACCAGGGACCGGTTTTCTGGAAGACAGTTTTCCCATGAATAGGGGCGGTCGGAGCAGGGCTATGGTTTCAGGATGATTGGAGAGCATCACGTTTATTGTGCACTTTATTTCATTATTACATTGTGATACACAATAAAATATGTATACATCTCACCATAATGCAAATCAGTGAGAGCCCCGAGCTTGTTTTCCTGCAGCTGGAAGGTCCTATCTGGGGTTGATGGGGGACAATGACATCTGAAGTGTGTTGCTTATGTCCGGTCTACTCTGGGATCTCGTTCTGGTTGCTGTCACTGCAGAAAACCCTGCTTCACAAAGATGAGATGGAATGGAAGTGGAAATGGAAGCAGGATTTTCAGGGCTTTTGTGGCAATCGCTGGATAGTCTGCTTTGACTTTAATCCAGAACATGTGTGCGTGCTAAGTCGTTTCAGTTGTGTCGGACCTTATGGGCTATGGGCCACATTGTCCACGGGATCCTCCAGGCAAGAAGACTGGAATGGGTTACCAAGCCCTCCTCCAGGGGATCTTCCTGACCCAGGGATCGAACTGGTACCTCTTAAGTCTCCTGCGTTGGAGGCAGGTTCTTTACTACTAGCGCCACCAAGCCTGCAAGTGTTAGTTGCTCAGCTGTGTCTGACTCTTTGCGACCTCATGGACTGTAGCCCACCAGGCTCCTCAGTCCATGGAGTTTCCAGACTGGAGTGGGTTGCCATTCCTTTCTCCAGGGATCAGACTCTTTACCACCTGAGCCACTAGGAAAGCCCATCCAGAACATACAGAAATTTGAAATGATCTCAAACATACTTTTAAGGCCACCATCATTTTTGATCTCAATCAGCTGATCCTTTTCTAGCATGGACAAAGTCAATCCACCTGGCTTTTTCACAAATGGGTTGAGGATCCATTCCTTCCCAATTTGGGGGTCTTCTGTGGTTGGGAAGTAGTGCTCAAACTCTTGAAAGCTGCGGTGGGTGATCATTCATCAGCTGGGAGAAAGTAGGCCCTGGCTCAGTCCCTTTCAAAATCTCTGCTAACGTTTGAAACATGTCAAAAGTCCCCAATGTTCACTCGTTGCCCCCATAATTCTGGTGTGTGTTTGAATGCAGCCACTTTATCTGCTGACTTGAACTTAGTTGTTTGCCCCTGAAGTGACAGATTGAGTTCACTGAGCAGGTTGAAGATGTCACACAAATAAGCAAATTTTGCAACCCATTCTGTCACTGGAATATGCTGCCAGTGGTGACTGTTTTTCTAAAAGAAATCTCTAGAGCAGCTCCCATAACTCAAAAACTCTGGCTAGGGATCCACTTTTGTGTAATTTATTTTTATGTATTATTTTTGGCTGTGTTGGGTCTCCGTTGCTTTGTCTGAGCAGGGACTGCCCTTCATTGCAGTGTGCAGGCTTCTCATTGGAGAGCACAGGCTCTAGGCGCATGGGCTACAGCAGTTGCAGCTGAGGGCTCAGTCACTGTGGTACATGGGCTAAGTTGCTCCTTGGCGTGTGGAATCTTCCTGGACTAGGGATCGAACCCATGTCCCCTGCATTAGAAGGTGGATTCCTATTCACTGTACAACCAGGGAAGCCTCGGTGATCTGCCATTAGAAAGCATCTCACGTCTGTGTAGAAGAGAAGAGACGCTTGTGCTCTGTGTCTGTCTCTTCACAAAGCTGCTCGAACAGATGTGAGTTAAGGGCATGTGCTTTAATGCGGTTGGTAATTTTAATCCCATCATACAAAATGTCAAGCTCAGGTGACATTTTTCGGCTAGCAGCATTTCTTTATGGATGACACAGCGTGTAGACTCGCACTCAGAAGTGACCTCATTGACCCAAGAAGTGGAAGCAGAAAGACTTTTAGTCACGGCAGCCCTTCAGTCCATGCATATACCGACAGTGAGCTGATACGTAAGAACTCAGACTTGTGTTGGTGGCAACAGAAGTGCAGGTAACATATCCTCATGAAAAACACAGAACACACACTGCTGCCTTGTCGCACTGGTGGATTAGTCAGCCTGGATTGCGTACTGTGTCGATTTGTTAATCCTAGCAACTGTGCCTCAAGATTCTCTATTTCATCAGTTAGTTTAGTTATGAAAGTGAAAAGTCCAAGTGCCAGTCACTCAGTCGTGTCTGACTCTTTATGACCCGTGGACTGTAGCCTGCCAGGCTCCTCTGTCCATGGGATTCTCCAGGCAGGAATCCTGGAGTGGGTTGCCACTCATTCCCTTCTGCAGGGGGACCTCCCTGACCCAGGGACGGAACCTGGGTCTCCTGCATTGCAGGTGGATTCTTTACTAAGCCACCAGGGAAGCCTAATTATGGTATCCTCTAGTTATGACACTAGCCAGAAAGGAACACACGCCACCTTTTGAACTGCAGCCTCTCCTAAAAGTTCATGACAAATGTCCTCAGCAGCAGGAAGGATCAACTCTTCACCAATAGTAAAGGGTTTAGCAATAGGGTTAGCCACTAAGAATGATGTTTTCTGTTCAGACACATTTAATGAAGTGGTGGCCTTCAAGAATTGCTTCTGTTCTTCGGTTCACTTTTTTTCTTTTGAAAAACTCCAAAGGCTTGTCTTTTAACGCAGGGTGCTTGGTCTCCATGTGGCAAAGCAGTTTCGAAGGCTTCACGGCTTTGTTGGGTAGCCAGTCGCCCATATTACACAGCACGATCTTAGAGCGTGTGAGCCCCTTTTACAGTGAACGCGTAAATTAACTATGCTAGGACTCTTGGTTGCTGTTGTTCAGTTGCTAAGGTGTGTCCGACTCTTTTGCGACCCCATGGACTGTAGCCCACCAGGCTCCTCTGTCCATGGGATTTCCCAGGTAAGAATACTGGAGTGGGTTGCCATGTCCTTCTCCAGGGGATCTTCCCAAACTAGAACTCTTGGTATTTCCTTTCAAATGCTTTTTTTTGGGCAGTCTTGGGAGTCTTCTGCTGTCTCACCTCCCTTACAGAGCTCTCCAGTGACATTTGCTTTTACACATTTTGGCTAGGGTCAACTTGTGGGCTTATCAAAACTGTTAACTGAGTGCAGTTCGGGAAAGAGGCACAGACAGAAGTGAAGCGGTAAATAAAATGGGCAGGCCACACATGGACTAAAACGAAGTGTTGGATTCTGACTTTAAGCCTGCCATCAGATGCAGCTGCATAATCGAAGTACAACTCACTTGCCACTATAAATCCTGCCAAGAGGTGCAGCTTAACTGGCACTTGCCACTCACCGATAGGGATCTGAGTCTGCAAGCAACTGACGATGGTCTCTGTGCAGTGGAACCTCTCTACTACTGACCACCTGGATCTGCAGCTGCTTCCTGTGCTGGCATCGCCACCTCAGCTCCACTTCAGAACACCAGGTATTGGGTTCTTGTAAGGAGTGCGCAACCTAGGGATCTAGGTTTGAATCCTTGCATGCGCAGTTCATGATGCTGTGAGACTCTAACGCTGCCACTGGTCTGACAGGAGGTGGAGCTCGGGTGGTAACGCAGGAGATGGGGAGCCGCTGTAAATACAGATGAAGCTTCGCTTGCCCACCTGGCGCTCACTCCTTGCTAAGCAGCCTGGTTCCTGAGGCCCAGGGCTTGGGGACCTCTGCCCTAACAAGCTGGGGCTGAAGACACTACTGGGGAACCCCTGGGAGGGCCCAGTCAGGGGTCAAAGCACCCTTCGGACCTCTCTCATGCACGGAGGGTACAAGGACCCTTGCTCTGAGCCCACTGAGAATCATTCCCAGCAAACTCCCCTACCCAGAGTGCTCCCCTTCCCCATCTGAGTGCCTCAAACGGTCTCAGGGGTCGCCTGCTGGATGGGGTCTGGCACCTCTGTTGTTCAGTTGCTAACTGGTGTCCGGCTCTCTGCAATGCCATGGGCTGGGAGACGAGCAGAGAAAACAGCAGGCACCTCTTCCCCTCTGGACACCCTGGCCAGTGTCCAGGGCCCACGTGATGCTCACGGCCGGTCCCAGCCCTGTCCTCGCTCTGGCTTCCAGGGCTCTCGGTGGGCTGTGGGCCACACCCCCTCTGATGGAGAAGCCTGTTGGGTGGGTGGCTGAGGACGACCAGTGAGGCAGGAGCAGAACAGGGTAGAGTCCCTCACCGAGCATCAGCGGGGAGGAAGCAAGTTGTCCAGAAGCCTGGGCTTGGGTTCCGTGGCCTGAGGTCGTCACATGCAGCCTGTCAGAGTTATCAAAGGCACCCACACCTCACACTCTGGAATTTCTGACTGGAAATAAAAGGCTTCTTCTAGTTTTTTTTTTTGGCTGTTGAAAAGCGAAGAAATCTCTGACTGTGGCTCTTAGTTTTCACACCACCAAGCCCATAGCTCCTGAACTGTAGTGGGTGAACGCCTTCTGGAAGGAAGGACAGTGTCAGTATTGAGAGCCAGACTGCAGGCCAGACCCTGGCTAGGATGACCGTGTGCTGGTACCTGTGTGCTGCGGAATCCTGAGGGCTGCGACCCGACTCAGTATCTGTAATGACTTCAACTTCCTTGTATCTGACACCATGAGAGGAAGGCATGCTGTTATTTCGCATGTTACTTAAGGAAAATTGCCACGATCCTAAGACTTCCCTGAGTGCCTGAGATGTCAAAAACGTGAAGCTGCGAGGCCATGGAAACGCTTACAAAACTAGGAAGTGCACAGAGGTCTCTGGGTTCCGAGCTTGGCCTGTCCAAGTGCCGAATGTGTTGCAGAGCAAAGTCAGAGCCTCACACTGCCCAAGGCGGGAGGCAGGGGCCAGGACCTTCCTTGGGGCCACTCAGACCCTGACAGCCCCTTCTGTGGCACACAGATGCAGGAGAGGCTTCTTAAAATCATCAATGCTGCTTTATTTACCAAAGGTGCTAGCCCAGGGCTGGTTCCGCCAGCCAGGCCCTCAGCCAGCCATAGGGGGGCAGGGTCGGGGGTGGAGGGGGGTGTCCCAGCTCAGTCCTGGTGGGCAAGGCCAAGTCGGCCTCATTGTGGGGGCAGTGCTCCCTCCTGGGGCCCTCGTGGGGCTCCTGCCCAGTGGCAGCAGGGGCCAGCACTGCTGTCTCAGGAAGGCACTTTCAGCTTTGGGGTCCCCAAGAAGAACTGCAGGACGCGGTCTGCCAGGAGCGCCAAGCAGAAGTCCAGGAGGAGGACCTGGGCGATGACCAGCTTGAACTGTGGGGCAGGGAGTGCTGGTGAGTCAGGTGCCCAGACAGGTCCAGGCTGCGTCCCAGGACCATGGCTACGGAGCGACTCACCTCCACAGGGATGTCCACGAGCCCAAACTGGCTGTTGAACTCAGGTGAGGAGCCAAGGAGCAGGCCCACAACGGCCAGGAGGGACACGGCCAGGCTCCACACCAGGGGCCTGTTCTCAGGCAGGCTCTCCATGAAGGGCGGGCCCTGTGGGGACAGACGGACGGAGAGCTGCGTCACGGGGGCCGAGGCTGGGCAGGGGGTGCCTGGACAGGGGCCGGGCCTCACCTTGTAGTTAATGGCGAAGGTGGCCATCTGCATGGCCATAGCCATGATGTACACTGTGCTGTTGACCAGGCTCGGCTCAAATTCTTTGTACAGGTCCACAAACTGCTCCTGCCTGCAGGGACACGGCGGGGGGGAAGGGGGGGGTCAGGGCCCCTTCGTGACCCCTGCGGCACCCCCAGAACCAGGGCTCTGCTGGCCTGCCCGCCCCAGGCCAAAGTCTGCGCGTGTCCCTCCTGCCCCTGGCCCTGGGCGGGCACTCACTTCTCAGGGCTCCGGGCCTGGGCCTCGCTGTACAGGTAGACGAGACTCGCAAAGTGCACGCAGAACTGCAGCGTGACAGTGAGGATGGTGTACAGGTTGAAGATGTTGGGCAGGGGCCGCTCTCGAGACAGTGTCTTCAGGGGCTGCAGAGGCAGGCGGGGGTCAGGGCACAGGCTCAGCCTGGGGTCACCCACTACCCTGCTCCCTGGCAGGTCTTATGTAGAGAGTGGTCACTGAACTCTGGGGGTTGTAGGTTGGTGCCAGTCCCCTGCTCACTCCTCCAGCTGCTCAGTGCAGATGCCACCCCAGCCTTGCTCAATGCCACGTGCTATCACAGCGGTCTTACGACCCACCATGCCCCTGCTCTAGAATAAACGTAGAGCCCCCTGGCCCCACTACTGCTCAAGGCACAGGCACGGTCAGTGCAGACCGCTGCCCATGCCCTCTGGCCTCCAGGGCCTCCTGCACCAGCCCTTGACCACCCACGACCTTTGTGGGGCTCCTGGCTGCTTCTCTTGCTCTTCATGCACTCGAGTGTCGGCATCACCCAGGCCTCCCTGGCCGGCCCCGAAGCCGTTCCCCACAGCCTGTGTGGCCCCACTTGGTGGTGTTCTCAGCACTGCATGCTTTCTGAGTGGTCTTGATCATCGTTTCCCAAACTGTCTTGTCCTCACCTGTGTGGCCCAACTGAGACCCCAGCCTGTGGACAATGCTGGACCAGAGATGCTACACTCTGAAGAACCCAAGTGGGCGCCCACCCTGCCCTCGATCTCCATCTGAAACTTGGAGCTGACAGTTCCCACCCCAAGGGTTGCTGCGCAGGTTAAGTCAGACCTGTGGCTCCACCTTTAACTGCATGCCCTGGGTGGCCCAACTGTCAACTGATGGCCAACTGGCCTCTCAAGACCTGCAGGGCAGGAATCATGGCTCAGAGAAGCAGAGGGTACCCTGGGGCTGGGGCAGGAGCCCCTGCTTTTCGGCTCCTGGCCCACCTTGGAGCGGGAGATGAAGAGGAAACAGCCAGCCAGAAGCAGCCCCTGCAGCGTGGCCTGGAAGTCGCTGAACTTGACGCCCTCCAGGTACAGGACACTCTGGCTGTAGGCCAGGATGAGGGCGTTGAGCGCCAGGATCTTGAACATCTGCAGTGTGGTCACCAATGTGCACCGGCCCTGCTTGATCACGTGGCAGACTGCGGGGGGACGCAGGTGTGGGCGTGGGGGCCAGGCAGCGCGGGCCGAGGGGCAGGGCAGCAGGGGGGGAGGGGCAGGCAGCGGGGGGAGCAGGCGGCACGGGCCGAGGGGCGGGGCAGGCAGCAGGACTCACTGCACTGGATGGAAGAGAGCTTGGAGGTGAAGGGCGCGGCGATGCTGGCATCCCCCAGCTTCACCATGGGCGTGCTCTCGTCCTCTAGGTCCCGCAGCACCTGACTCAGGCGGTCCTGCGAAGCAGGCAGGCGGGTGAGACCTGACCACAAGGGGGCGCTGGTGCCCCTCCTCCTCCGAAGACTCACCCGCTGGGAGGCCAGCTGTTCCTCGGGGGCTGGGAGCCCTGACCTCTGCTTGGCAGCCCTGGAGGTGGCCCTGACTCCACTGTTGCTCAGGACGGGACTGTCCCGGGGCCGTCGCCGCCGTTCGACAACCCTCTCAGGGGCGTTGGCCAGGAGGGCCACACCTGGTGGGAGAGTGTCAGGGGCCAGAGCATGGGGCCTCTGCTCGACGCAGCTTGCCCGGTACCAAACCCCCCCATTTCACCTGCCCACCCACCCCAAGGAATAAGCACCTCAGAGAGCATCCATCCTACTTTCTACAAACTACTTATAGAAAAACGACAAGAAAAAAGCAATACCCAAATAAAGCATGTGACCCTCCAAAGAAAGTATGTGACCCTGCTGCTGCTAAGTCACGTCAGTCGTGTTTGACTCTGTGCGACCCCAGAGTCGGCAGCCCACCAGGCTCCCCCATCCCTGGCAAGAACACTGGAGTGGGTTGCCATTTCCTTCTCCAATGCATGAAAGTGAAAGGTGAAAGTGAAGTCGCACAGTCGTGTCCAACTCTTAGTGACCCCATGGACTATAGCCCACCAGCCTCCTCCAGCCATGGGATTTTCCAGGCAAGAGTACTGGAGTGGGGTGCCATTGCCTTCTCCGTATGTGACACTACCTAGGTCCAAAGTGATTCCCAGAGAAGTTTATTGCCAAGAGTCATGCGGTCAAAAGCAGAGACATAACTTTGCCGGCTAAGGTCAGTCTAGTTAAGGCTATGGTTTTTCCAGTAGTCATGTATGAACGTGAGAGCTGGACTGTGAAAAAGTCTGAGCGCCGAAGAATTGATGCTTTTGAACTGTGGTGTTGGAGAAGACTCTTGAGAGTCCCCTGGACTGCAAGGAGATCCAACCAGTTCATTCTGAAGGAGATCAGCCCTGGGATTTCTTTAGAAGGAAAGATGCTAAAGCTGAAGCTCCAGTACTTTGGCCACCTCATGCGAAGAGCTGACTCATTGGAAAAGACTCTGATGCTGGGAGGGACTGGGGGCAGGAGGAGAAGGGGATGACAGAGGATGAGATGGCTGGATGGCATCGCGGACTCGATGGACGTGAGTCTGAGTGAACCCCGGGAGTTGGTGATGGACAGACGCCTGGCGTGCTGCAATTCATGGGGTCACAAACAGTCGGACACGACTGAGCGACTGAACTGAACTGAACTGAACTGAACTGATGTGGTCATGAGAACTGTAGTTGATGAACCAAGTAAGTATCTGAAACGCACTGAAAGAAGGTGGGGCTTCCCAGGCAGTGCTAGTGGTAAAGAGCCCGCCTGCCAATGCAGGAGACCTGGGTTTGATCCCTGGGTCAGGAAGACCCTCTGGAGGAGGGCATGGCAACCCAGTCCAGTATTCTTGCCTGGAGAATCCCATGGACAGAGGAGCCTGGTGGGCTATGTGGGGTCGCTCAGAGTCGGACATGACTGAAGCAACTTAGCACACGTGCATGAAAGAAACGAAGTTAAATTGTCTTTAAATACCAACTTGCTATCTGTGCCGTGTGACACGGAATCAAGGTGGTAACTCTCCTGGCTTTGGCTTTTGGGGCTCACAATGCCTGGGGGGAAGGCTGAACAAACCAAGTTGTGTCTGCCCCATGGAACCTGCCTGGGCCCCCACCACACTCTTCCCCAGGCACATGTATCCCTTCCTGGCCTTGGAGCCCTTCAGATCCCCAACCCCATTGGTCCCTGCCCCATCTCTTCACTACTGCCACCTTACAGAACTGGCTCAGTGGCGTTACCCTGACGGTAAGCCAGTGATGGCAGAAGAGCCCCCTCCCCCGACCTCAGGCTCACCCACATCGGCGTGCTTCAGGGCACCCACGTCATTGGTGCCGTCTCCGCACATGAGGGTCACGTAGCCCAGCTCCTTCAGGCTGGTGATGACAAACTCCTGTTTGGGGAAGAGATGGGCCGAGTGAGGGCTCTGTGCCGTGCCCAATGCCCCTCCTGCCCTCTGCCACCCCTGTACCCACCTTCTGTTTGGGGGCCACTCGGGCGAACACTTGCACATAGGGGATGAGGCGAAGCAGCAGCTGGGGGTCCTCGGCCTGCAGGTGGGCCAGGCCATCGCCCGTGAGGCACAGTGCGTGCTCCCGGGCCAGGGTCTTGGGGGAGCCCTGGGCCAGGGGCTGTGAGATGCTGCCGTTGATGGAGCGCCACTCACACGGGCCACCTGCAGAGCCAGGGCCCAGGGTCAGGGCGGGCGTCAGCTGTCAGGTGGGCCCTCTCACCTGGACCCCACGTAAGCAGTCCTTGTCCTCCTTCTCTGGAGCACCTTCTTACTCCTTACCCCTCCTAATCCAGGTCCACAGCAACCTGCCTCCTAGACTCTTAGCACCCCACAGAGATCATGCATGGAAGGCTCTGATACAAAGAATAGGAAAACCTAGGGCCTAAGCCACTAGAGACTGCATGAAGAGGCCAGACCCAAACCCAGATAGCGTTTGCCTATAACGCTGCTCTCCTAGGCCAGGGCACCCCATGTCGCTTCCTCAGGCCACACACTGCTTGCTAGCCACTTCCCCTTTCTAGCTGGTGGGTCCAGGCTCAGATGCTGAGTGGCAAGGACGGCTCAGGGCAGTCTACCAGCCCTTGTGGCACTGGGCTGGCCCTGAGCTGTCTCAGCCTGGAGGAAAAGCAATCTCCACCTGGCTTGCTCTAGCTGTTTTGCTAAAGTAGCTTGGCTGGAAAGCTAACAGTCTTGGTATCTCTGGGCCACCCACCTACGATTTCCCAGGCTTTGGAAGAGCGCAGTGCCTGGGACTGGGACAGAGATCTGGGATATAACACAGACTGAGAGAAGGGCGAGGAGGCTCTGGAAGCCCCCTTGGCTGGGCCACGCCAGCATCCTCCTCTGTCTGGCCTGCTGCCTGGTGACACCCCTGCTGCACGCTGCTCCCAAGCCAAGCCCCGCACTGGGGGCCACCCTAGGGCATCTGATAGATTCCACCCCACCAGCTGGAGGTGCTGGACCTGGATTTGCCTCTTGACCAGTCTGATTCTGAGGCACCACTCACAACCAGTTCCGTTACTCAGGAGACGCCAGAGACCACGAGCTCTGGACCTGAGTTCAAACCCTCAGCCACAGTGTCTCCAAATGACCCAGGTGGATGGATTCACTTCTGTTTCTTTATCTACAGAGCTGGGACCCCCAACAACTGATCCAGCTGGGTTCCTACGTGGTGCGGGAATGGCAGGCCCTTCCACGTGGAGCAGAAGGGCTGACCTGGTGAAGCAAACCAAAGCCTCTGCCCTGGGTCCAGCCACGCCAAACACGAGCACCAGAAGTCCCCGTGCTCTCAATGGGAGCACTCAGGCAGTCAGCCGGGCCCAAGGCGGGGGGAGACTACAAAACGCGGGCTGCTGTGAGTATAACCCATTGCTTCAAGACTGCAAATCACCGCTGGTCCTGGAGCCAGGGGTCACCTGACGCTGCTGCACGGGCGGGGTGTGGAGTTCCCCGGCCGGGTAGCCCGAGTGTGCTCACGGGGCAGGACTGTGACCAACAGGCCTGTGTCACAAGTGCCGGAGGATGCCAGGCATGCTCGCTCAGGCTGGGCACAGGGGTGAGCCACCAGGTGGGAGCTGCTCTTGGACTCGAGGCCCCCCAGCTCACGAGACACGGGGCCTCACCTTTCCCCGTAGGAGGCTGCAGGATCAGCGTCTGGGCCTTCTCGATGAAGTGCAGCTCCCGAGCCACGTGGCAGGCAGTGAGTGGGTTGTCACCTGTGATCATGACCACCTGCGGAGAAGGCAGACGCTCAGGAGAGCAGGGCTCAGTGGTCAGAACTGCAGCCTGGAGACACGGGGGCTAAGCCTCTTCTAAGGAAGGCCGCAGAGGGAGCTCTTGGCCTCCTACTGGGGACTGGGCTTCCAGGAGCCATAATGTCTGGTAGCGGTTTCTGCAAACAGTATACGTATCTGTGTCTTTGTGAGGACACTCACAGCCTTTAATTATAACATACACCAAGAACCAGCCTTTGGTGTGGACCCTCTTGGCTTGGAGGCTGGTGATGGGAAGACGGGCCCCGACTGCTGAGGGCCGGGTGAGGACTAATCATATCACTACCCCCTGACACTTCCAGCTCATCTCCCACACCCTAAAACTGCAATCTGAACCCCCAACTAGAAAACACAAGCCGCGAGGACTGACAGCAAAGCCACCGGGACAGACGCAGCCTGTACGGGCGTGGTCTCCACATTCTCTCAGCCAGTCTCAACTTTCCCTTAAGATGGGGTGGGACGGGGGAACAGCCCTCATCTCCCGGGACGCTGGGGGCTGATGAAGTGAGGTGACAAGGGTGGGCAATGGGTCCTAGAGCATCCTCAAGATGGGTCAGCACGAGCGTGAGTCATGGTGGAGTTCAACCAAGAGCCACGCTTTTTGCTTCCAAGGCCTAGACGCCCACCCCTGGGCACCCCACGGAGGGCCAACTGTCTTCCACTGTCACATCCCCTCGGCAAGGAGCAGCCAAGGCCACCACCCGGGGGCTGGCAGGAAGGGGGCCAGTGGCTGTACCCGATGGGAGGCATTCTGGATCTCACGGATCACGGCCTTGGAATCAGCCTTGAGCGGGCAGGAGACCACGATGAAGCCGACGAACTTGAGGTTGCACTCCAGGGCCTCCCGCTTGACCTCCCGGGCCTGCGGATGGAGACACCGGGGCCCTAAAGATCTGTTTCTCTTCTCCTTCCTCAATACCTAAGCTCTGACACGACAACATGCTGGGGATGGGCGTGTCAGAGACAGCCCCCTCCTTGTAGGAGGGGAACCTGAGGGTCAGAAGATGAGAGATGTGGGGAGGGTGAGGCGCCCTGGTGGCAGAGGGGCTGAGCAGTGGCTGGGCGGCCCTGGCCCCCAGCGGCACCTCTCCCCTCTATCACAGTCAACAGCGTGGCACAACGTCCCTGCGAGTCCACTTCTAGGACCAGAGAGTCTGACCTCTCCTTTGATGACCACTGGGTGCAAGCTGACCCTCCTCACCTTGTACAGAAAGCAGAAAATCTCTGCTCTCATGGCGCTTGCCTTCTCCGGGAGGAGACGTGTAGTAAAGGCATAGAAACCAGAGCACCGAGTACCGTGAGAGAGACAGGGGGTGGGGCGGAGGGGCGTGGGCGGCACAGGGCGGGGTGGCTCTGGCAGGTCTGTGACTAGGCTCTGGAAACAGAGGTGTGACCTGCTGTGCTTTCTGGAAGGATCTCCTGGCCACTGGGTGCAAGCAGATGAAAGCCACTTGGATGAGGGCCGAAGTGGAAGCAGACAAAGGAGCAGCGTTGGTGATGGGGGTGGGAGGAGAGCCTACACGGACGCGGGCTGTGACCAAGGGCTGGGGATGCCCCAAGACCGTACAGTGGCCAGGTGGCTAGGCAGGGCAGGGGCGGAGCTGGGGACCCCAAGGTGCCCCAAGGCCTCCGCAAAGCGGGTGAGCATAGGAGGTGAGACCTGGGTGTGTTCTCCAGGGAGCAGCCCTGGATTTGGGGATGGGACGGGGTCCCGTAGGGGACGGGGGCATGCTGGGGAGAAGAAGAAACCGCAGACGGAGTGCCACCTGGGGCCTCCAAAGGTAGAGGCCAGGGAAGAAGACGAGGAAACTGTGGCTGCTCATGGTGGCACCACAGCAGGTAGGGGGTGATCTGCACGGGGGTTGGCGGGGGGGGGGGGGGCCCTGGGCCCTTACCTGCTGGTGAGTGAGGTGCCCCAGCTCCTTATACCCCAGCGCCAGAACTCGGGCTCCTTCCCGGGAAATCTCCGTGTGAATGTGGTGGTAGTCAGGCGGGCACTGGGCGAACTGCAGGGAACGCAGGGGGAGATCACCGACCGCCCTGGACCCCCCTCCCGACCCCGGCCGGGGCTGGCTCACCATGGAGTGCAGGGTTTCGGGGGCCCCCTTCACGGCCGCGATGTAGCAGAGATCGGTGGAGCCGAGCTTCTCATAGGAGGCGAGCACGGACATTCGCTTTAGGGCACTGGCAAAATGAAAGCGCTGGTGAATTTTCAGCCCCTGAGTTTTAATACTTCGGGGGAATACTTTCTCATCTGGAAACAAATAAGCACGAGTCCTGAGGGCCTTCGCCCTGAAGAGGCTGCCAGGCCCCCGCCCGCCCCCGCCGCGCCCTGCCTCCCTCCGTCCCGTCCTCCCCCCACCTCCACACACGGGGTCTGGCTCGGGGAGGGGTCAGAGCCGGGCGACCTGGGCACAGAGGCGAGCCTGTGCCACCCGCCTGGCCCTGAGGTGAACACATAGGCGTCTGACAGGTACCCGCCGCCTGCCCGGGGACGTGTAAGCTGGTGGCGTGCTGGCGGCCCCAGCCCCTCACCTCTGGTCAGTGTCCAGTCCACGGCCGTCAACATGGCTTTCTCCAGGGGGTCACCCACGAGGGTCCCGTCGTCCAGCTGCATGAGGGAGTGGCACGAGGCCAGAGCCCGGTGTGTCTCTATCGGGATGCTGGACACAGGGGTCACCTCCTTCCCGTCCCTGCGAGGAGGACCCGCTGCTTACAGAGTGCCGGGCGTGGGCAGAGCCGCCCCTGGGGGTCAGGACGACGGGCGGGCCCCCACACTCCACTCGTCACGGGGCGGGGGGAGGCGGCGACAGTGCTAGGGTGTCACCTTGGTCCTTGTAGCGTCTGCGCCTGCTTCACGACGCCCCCAAGATCACGCGGCTGCCTGAGGCCCGAGCTGGGCCACGTGCCGCTGTCACTCACACTGAAGCTGCTGGGGGGACCCCTGGAGTGGGCCTCAGCGGGAGGGCCTGGGCCAGGCCCTCACTTTGAGAGCTTGGGCTGGGCAGCTCTCTGCCCCGAGTGCCCAGAAACGGCCCCGGTGGGCACCTGGTGACCCCGATGCCCCGTGCTCACCGGAGCCCAGCCACACCGCGCACCACGAGGCTGTCACTGGTCAAGGTCCCTGTCTTGTCGAAACAGCACACCTCCACCTTGCCGGCGAAGGGGATCCGGAAGGGCTCCGTGCAGTACATGTCTGGGTGGTGGGAGCCAGGGTCAGGGGCCCTGCTGGGCTGCAGCCCACTCGGCGCCCTGCCCCTGCCCCGGAGACTCACAGAGCTTGGCCAGGGCGATGAGAGAGGTGTTGACGGCCAGAGACAGCTCGATGGGCAGCTCAGGGGGCACGACGGAGGTGAGGATCAGCGTGCACTCCAGAAAGAGCTTGTAGCGGTTCCGGCTGGGGTCCTTGGTACCTGCGCAGACAGGGCCTGCCAGTCCGGGGGCCTCGGGACTGGGGCCGAGCAGATGGGGGGGCAGGGGGTCAGGGCGCTTACCTTCGATCCACACGTAGGCGGCTGCCGCAATGGCAAAGACCAGGAGGAAGAGGATGAAGATGAAGGTCTCCAGGTTGTTCGCTGTCACCCTCTTGACCCCAAAGAGAATGGTGCGCAGCAGCTTGCCCTAGAGGGATGGAGGGGCTGAAGGCTTTCCTGGGAGGGCAGCAGCCTCTCCTGCCCCCCGACTGAAGATGGGGGTCAGGGAAGGAAGTGGCTGTGACTGGGGCCAGGGGTTGAATTTTCCAGGAGAGAGCTGACCATCATCTTTCCTAAGGAATCCTTAAGCCACTTCAGTGTTTACTTGGCCCAGACAGTTTCTGATCCCCAGGTGTGCGGGGTCACAGTCTGGGGTCTCCACTAGAGCCCCAGCCAGGGAAAGCGGACCTGCCCTGGGGCTTGTCTCTACACTTGCCCCCAGCCCAGCATCTGCTGCCAGAGCGCTTATGGGCTGCATGTTCTGGGGTCTGGAAAGGCTGCCACCTCAGCTGCCCACCGGTCGGCCCAGGTGCCACCCTCCTCAGGACGGGGCAGGTGCCACACCTGGGACGTGTTGAATCCGGTCCTCAGGACGTAGGCCACACACCCGTTGTCCACGGCTGGGGAGACAGAGAATGGCCGTCACTCATGCCCGCACACCCCGGGCCTCTCTCAGGGCCGAGCAGACCCGGGGAGCGGGGGCCCTCCACGCCCGAGGCACTCACGCTTCAGGCCTGCGGCGGCTTTCTGCGGGGGGATGTGCTGCACGACTTTGGTGCCCCCGAAGACGATGTGGAGCCGGGCGTCGGCCTGAAGGTCCAACACCCGGCTGGGGCTGAGGTCCTCGATGGGCTCCTGGGGAGGAGGGGAGGATGGCAGAGTCAATGGCTCACCCCACCCTGGCCTCCGTCCCTGGTCGAGTCTGCAGGGAGCCGCCCGACCCTCACGGGGCTCCCTATCCAACCTGGTGCGCGTCACCAGGGTCACGGCCCCGGCCTGTCTTCTTTCCACCTTCGTGCACAATACTGACTCCCTGGGACCCTGCACCAGCCCCACCCCGGAGTCACAGCTTCTACTTCTCCCTCAGCCCACCTCAGCCTGGGACCCCAGAGCGCCTGACTCCCCACTGACACTGCTGCCTCTCGTCTCCTCCTCACCACCCGGCTTCCCTTAGTCCAGGGTGCTAACCCGCCAGGAAAGCCAGGAGCCCCGTCTGTGCCTCCTTCGTCTCCCAGGCTCTGTCCCTCCTGGGTCTGAGCCCGGGCAGGACCCTGGCCCGTTTCCTCCCCGGTGAGTGTGATGCTGAGAGGCCTGAGTAGACGGAGGCGCACGCCCCTCCCCGACGCCCGAGCCGGCACCTTCATCTGGGGCACTGACTCCCCGGTGAGCATGGCCTCGTCCACGATGCAGCGGCCCCGCAGCAGCAGCACATCGCAGGGCACCAGGTTCTCCTGGGGGGAGCGGCCTGTGGGGCAGGGCGGGGGCGTTGGACCGAAGCCCGAGGCAAAGGCTCCTGCGGGGCAGAGCAGGACTGGGCCTCACCGATGGAGACGATGTCCCCGGGAACAATCTCATCGCTGGCGATGGGCCTCCACTTCCGGCTCCGGTAGACCTGGGCGGGGGCGGGGTGCCGTCAGTTCCAGGGATGCCCCCCAAGACCACGGGGACCCTCCTACCCGCCCACTGCCCCACTGGCTGCACCTGGATCATGTGGGGCTTGTTGCCCATCTTCCGGATCTCTGACATGTTCCGCATCTGCTGCTGCACCAGGGAGGCCTCGAAGGCCACCAGCATGGAGAGCGTGAAGACACTGTAGTACCAGTACTCGTCCAGACACCAGAGCCCCACACAGAACACCTGCGGGGCACGGGCCTGTCTGTCCCCGGGAACGCGGGAGACCGCCTGAGGCGGACTGGCTGGCAGGCCGAGGGCCACTCTGCCCATGGGCTCTGCCCATGAGGGCAGGGGAAGTTTCCACGTTTGGAGGTGGGCTGGGAGGGTTCCAAGAACAGGTGGGGAGAAGGGCCGATGCTGCTGCTTTACCTGGAACACAAAGAAGGGCGCCGTGGCTCTCTCCTTGAACAGCTCCAAGAAGTCAGGCACCACCATCTCGGCCCTGAAAGACAGACGGCGCACCCTGTTACGGGCAGGAGGCCCCACTTTGACTCCTCCACCTGGGGGCACTGAGGGCCTCCCTGGGCAAAGGGACGCTCCATTGAAGCCTGTCTTCTTGGCCGTGCAGCGCCGAGGCGGGCATGCTGACTGCCCCAGCCCTCTGCTCTGCAGAGCCCTGATGAAACCTCTGGATCTGCACTACAGGCACTTCAGGGAGCAGCCACACGCTCGGTGGGCTGGTGGAGACGAGAACCTGCCAGGTGGTTGGGGGAAAAGGCCAGGGGGAGGAAAGGCTGACTGTGGGTCGGGAGCCTTGAGGCTGCACAGAGAAGGCTGGGCAGTGCGGGGCTGTGGGGCACCCCGGGGCCTGAACCCCACCCTACTATGGAGAGGGGCGGTCTGAGCTGGGATTTCCAAAGATTCCTTGGATGAAAGCCCTGGAATTTGAGGAGAAGGGCTGAAAGGTGCGCTCTGCAGTACTCGGGGTGGTGGCTGGCTCTGCCCAGGGGACCAGGTCAACTTGGGCTGTCTCTGTTTGGCCCTGCAGAACTGCAGTGATGTCCAGGACGTGGGACTTGAGAAAAAGAAACTGCACCGTGGCTGCGTTGTGATACAAACTGAGCTCTGACCCGGACCGTCCAGGGTGCCTTCACCCAAGTGAAGGTGGTGTGAAACGGGACACCCCAGGCTGCCGGCACGCTGACCAGGGTGGGGTGGGAGGAGATCAATAAATACTTCCGGTAAGACTTCCGATTAGATTGTTGGGTGCGGTAATGTTTTTGTAATTTTTGAAAAGCAGCTAGGTCAAGAAGTAACTTCCTAGAGATTCTGAGGGTTTTCAAGTCAAGGACAATCACCACCAGGATGCAGGCTCTGAAGCCCAGCTCTGGTCCCACCCAGCCTGGTGTTGACAGAGGCGGTTCTGGTGAAGGTGAAAGGACAAAGTGCTAACAGAGCATCTGCCTTCCACCTGGTACAAATGAGCTGCTCTGATCACCGCCGTCTTTTTTCTTATTATCCCTCACACGCTGCTGGGGTACTATGAGAAGAATGACAAGAATTCACATCTATAGACAAAACTTCAAACAAAGACAGAACTAGAAACACAAGGCAAGGATGAACAGCCCCGGGCCAGGCTTCCAGCTGCGGGCCCTTCAGGGGGTCCTATCAGCAGGCAAGTTGCGAGAGCCTAGACTAGAACATCTTTCTCATAGGGCGCCTGCCGCGTTCACCTGGGACGTTTTGTTGAAAGGCAGACTCCCCCAAACCGTTGAGCATACACAAATGGGGCAGGCGCCATTAACTGGAGCAGGGACTCGGCCTGTGACTATAAGGCAGAGCCCCAGCCCTGTCTCAGCAGGGGCAACATACAAGCGTGCTGGGACTCACTTGTTGCTCCCAAACTTCTTCTCGGCAGCACGAATCTCCGAGTCGTCCTGGAACCCTCTGTTGCTCTGGTAGAATGAGAAAGCGTTTCCCACTGGAAAGGCCACGGGGAGAAAGCGCTTCTTCTCCAGGGCATCATAGGAATACTTGATCTTCTGGAATTCGAAGGACAGCACCTCCTGCCCGTCTTCGCCCTGTGGGAGGTTGAGTCTGTGGCAGGGGCCCCTGGCCTGGGGACCCCATCTGAGCCCATGCCGGAGCTGGTGGTCCCTACCTCATCGCGATGCAGGGCCACGAGTTCGGTGGAGCCGTTGTTGGGAGTCGGCACCACCTTCACAAAGGTCGCTTTGCGGGCGTCGTACTCCTGTGAAAGGCAAAGTGCCACTGCTGAGCCCTCCTCAAGTCCCAGCTCCACATTCTGGAACATGCCACTGGGCTCTAGGTGTGGGCTTTGCCACACCCAGTTTACCATCGAGACAAGGGACAGCATTTCACTGGGCCTTTGGTCCCGCCCATATCATAAAGCCAGGGTCATGAACAGTGCCAAATGCCCAGGGCTCTGCTGACGAAGGTAAACTCCAACAGGAAAAATGCTGCCTGGCACGAGGTACACTCTCAATCCGTGTGAGTCAGGCCCTGTCCCAGCCCACCTGGCCTGCTGCTCCCGCTGACCCCCCGCCGCCCAGTACTATTCTCACTGTGTTCTCCAGTGACAAGGGACAAAAAGGCTCACCCTCGCTTCAGCAAAGGGCACGTGCTGTTTTCTTCCTGCCTGGAGTGCATGGTCACACCGCTGGCTTTCGGCCTTTGCTCAAACGCCACCCCTCACCACCTCAAGCTCCCCCACAGAATCTGTGTCCTGGTTTTCCCTTTTGCACTGACTGTGGAGTTGCATCTCCCCCACTAACACCAGGAAAGCAATGCATTTTGTCTGTTTTATTTCCCCAGCACTTAAGACACAGAGGCACCGAACAGAGCTGCGTTAGTGCTTTCTGCTGTGAGCTGCATCCACTCCACGACTGCTCCACCAGAACCTGTGTTGCCCTGTATTTTGTTTTTGGGGGTGGGGGGCGTGCAGGACACAGCAGTGATCCTGAGAAGCAAGGCCCTGCCCCTCCAGGAGTTCATGGTCCCCAAAGCAGGCAGAAACTAACAACAAAAGACAGAACTACCAACCCTGGGAACGCCAGGTAGAAAGGTGCCAAGCAGTACATGGAGCCAGCCGCACGCCAGGTGCTCTGCAGATGGCGTCTCAGGTTCTTCTTACACTGGCACCCTGAGCTAAGTGTTACGGTTCTCACTTTACACTAGGGGAAACCGAAACTCAGAGAGAAGAAGCACACTTATCTGAGATCTCTGATGTAAACTCGGATCTGCCGGTCCCAACCTCCAGCTGTTGAGCTCTCCACTTCTGGAGAGGAAGTTAATAACAGTCCCACTTTTCAGCTGCAGGCTAGCAGGCAGCTGTAAGTTTGGGGGTGTCACCCCCAACTTCCCTCCATTCTTTTGTCCGTCACTGGGGTCTTTCATTGCACTGACTGGAAGCTACCAATCCCAGAAGGGAGACTAAACCTTCTGGGATAAGAGATTTCAGTTTCTCAAAAGAGAGAATTCAGTTCATATTTGGAGTCGGACAGGTTGTAGGGTGGGGTTGTTGCTTCCCTTTCTCTTTCTGGAGCCCGTGGCGCTGTTCCCTTTCTCTCTTCTTTTAGCAAACAGGTCTGGGATGAGGGGAGGCTGGTTGGAGGCTGACCTCAGTCCCCATGGGTCCACACCGGCTGGTGTCATGAGGCAGGCCCAGAGGGCAGTGGACGGTCAACTGCTGAGTGGGCAGTGCTCATCCAGACCTCACTGCTAAAGGTCATGTGTACTAGCGTGCTGTTATATTCTGAGGGCGGCCCTCTTTAACATTATACCCTTGCAGACGGACATAAGGGTCTCTGAGCAGTTAAGTCACTTGCTCACAAATACCCACTGCTCCTCTTAAACGCTGCAATTAACTGCGTTTCAAGCTCATTTCAGTTGTTGTGGGGTGGAGGCTCCCAGCACTGGCCAACAGGACTGATGCTCAGTTCTCAAGATGCACAGACAGGGATATCCATCCTACAGGTCTAGCCTCACACTTTGAAAAACAAGGTAGGAGACAGACAACAAAGAAGGCAGGACCGATTCTAGGAGACTCGTACTCGCTAGTAATGGGAGCTAGCAAACGGTGACATACGCTAGGCTCGGCGCTAAGCTTTTTACAGGGTACCTTATCGAATCTAATTGACCACACCAGGGAAGAATTTCAGAGAAGGGAAGTAACCTGCGCCAGGGTCGTCCAGCTAAGTCAGTAGCCGGTCGGAATTCAGCGAGCAGCGCAAAAGGATGGAGGGCACCGGGCGACGCCTGGGACCGGCTGAGGCAGCCCCGGCTGGGTTGGGGACCGACACGAACGCAGAGGCTGAGATCCGCGGTGAGGCCTGACCATGGTTGTGGTCGGTCTCGGGCGCGCACACTTACCGGGGTGCAGGTGAGCGCGCAGTGCGCGTGCACGGACCAATGCCCCGAGAGGACGGTGAGCGCGTGCGCCAGGCAGATGGTGGCGAGCACAAGCAGCGCGGCCTCGGGGATCTGCGCCCAGCTGCTGCCCCAGCCCCAGAAGCCGGTAGCTGCGGAACCCAGCCAGGCCGGGTAGAGTACACCCACGAATGGGAGCAGCGTGAGGCGCCGCAGCAGCGCCAGCCGTCGGTACGGCCACACAGCGGCGACCAGCTCGTCGCCGCTCTGTATGAGTGCCGGCCCAGCGGCGAGGAGCGTGCGCTGTTGCGGCCTGGGCTTGGGCTGCCCGGCGGGCCGGGCCCCGCAAGGAACCGCATTGCCCACCGCTGCCTCCGCCGCCATCTTTCCCAGCGCCGCGCTCGCTTCCGGGCAGAGGCACCGGCTCACTTCCGATGTTTTACTTCCGGTAACCCCCGGGGGCCGCCATGACACATGGGAGGAGGAAGAGCCCGGGAAACGTAGGTATTTGTGTCTGAATTTGGCTGCTCAGGGCATCGCCATGACAGGCTGTGCCCGGAAGGAGACGCAGGGCACCGCCATGATAGAGAGGGCTTGAGATGACTAAAGCCGCCTACCTACTCTGCCACGCCGGATTGAGACCGGAAAAGACGAGGCAGGGTGGGCTGGGCGCCACCATGACAACCTAAACCGGAAGAAGCGAATTCTCTTCGGAGTCTGCACTGTCTGGGTCGGGAAGGGTGGAGCCTAGACGCTGAGGAGGCGGAACCTAAGAAGCGCCGGTGCTGTGTGGGCGGGGTTTATCATTGAGGGTGGAGCTTGTGTGGGTGCGGAGGGGGTGAGGCTTCCCTCCCCCGGGGCTTGGGTTTAGCTTGAGGCTGGTGAGCTTAGAGGGTCAAGACAGGATACAGTTCAGCTCAGTCGCGTCCGACTCTTTGCGACCCCATGGACTGCAGCTCGCCAGGCTTCCCTGTCCATCACCAACTCCCGGAGTTTACTCAAACTCATATCCATTGAGTTGGTGATGGCATCCAATCATCTCATCCTCTATTGTCCCCTTCTCCCGCCTTCAGTCTTTCCCAGATTCAGGGTCTTTTCAAATGAGTCAGTTCTTTGCATCTAGGTGGCCAAAGTATTGTATTTTCAGCTTTAACTTCAGTCCTTCCAATGAACATTCAGGACTGATTTCCTTTAGGATGGACTGGTTGGATCTCCTTGCAGTCCAAGGGACTCATCTCCAACACCACAGTTCAAAATAATAAATTCTTCAGCGCTCAGCTTTCTTTATAGTCCAAATCTCACATCCATGCATGACTATTGGAAAAACCATAGCTTTGACTAGATGGACCTTTGTTGGCAAAGTAATGTCTCTGCTTTATAATATGCTGTCTAGGCTGGTCATAACTTTTCTTCCAAGGTGTAAGCAGCTTTTAATTTCATGACTGCAGCCACACCTGAAAAGAGGCATCATGTAATAGGTAATAATTACACACTCACAAGGGGGATTCCCACGTGAGCATAGTGGCAAAGAATCTGCCTGCCTATGCAGGAGAAACTGGTTCTCTTCCTAGGTTGAAAAGATCCATGGGCTAGAGGACCCTGGTGGGCCCCAGTTTGTGGGGCTGCAAAGACTGGGCCAGGACTGAATCACTGAGCACATGCCCACAAGATTACTTCTTTTACATAAGAATATGAAAAATTGGTGTTTATTTACTGTTTCATAAATGCTGTTGTTTGAACAAAATCAGCATAGGACTAATAACGATGGTGATTAGTATTTCAATACTTGTTATTCAGTAACATCTGACTCTTTGTGATCCCATGGGCTGCAGCAGGCCAGGATTCCCTGTCCTTCACCATCTCCCAGAGCTTGGTCAAACTCATTTCCATTGAATCGGTGATGCCATCCAGCCATCTCATCCTTTCCCAGCATCAGGGTCTTTTCTAATGAGACAGCTCTTTGCGTCTGGTGGCCAAAGTATTGAAGCTTCAGCTTCAGCATCAGTCCTTCCAATGAATATTCAGGACTGATTTCCTTTAGGACTGACTGGTTTGATCTCTTTGCAGTTCAAGGGACTCTTAAGAGTCTTCTTCAACACCACAGTTCAAAAGTATCAATTCCTTAGTGCTTAGCCTTCTTTATGGTCCAGCTGTCATGTCCTGTCCATACACGACTACTGGAAAAACCATACCTTTGACTATATGGACCTTTGTTGGCAAAGTAATGTCTCTGCTTTTTAATACATTGTCTAGGTTTGTCAAAGCTTTTCTTCCAAGGAGCAAGCATCTTTTAATTTCATGGCTGCAATCACCATCCACAGTAATTTTGGAGCCCAAGAAAATAAAGTCTGGCACTGTTTCCATTGTTTCTCCATCTATTTGCCATGAAGTGCTGGGATAAGATGCCGTGATCTTAGTATTTTGAATGCTGAGTTTTAAGCCAGCTTTTTCACTTTCCTTTGTCACCTTCAAGAGGTGGTCTAGCTCCTCTTTGGTTTCTGCCATAAAGGTGGTGTTATCTGCGTATGTGATAATATTGACATTTCTGCCAACAATCTTGATTCCAGCTTGTGCTTCATCCAGCTGGGCATTTTGTATGATGTACTCTGCTTGTAAGTTAAATAAACAGAGTGACAATATACAGCCTTGATGTACTCCTTTCCCAATTTTGAACCGGCCCATTGTTCCTTGTTTGGTTCTGTTGCTTCTTGATCTGCATACAGGTTTCTCAGGAGGCAGGTAAGGTGGTCTGGTATTCCCATCTCTTTAAGAATTTTCCACAGATTGTTGTGATCCACATAGTCAAAGGCTTTAGCATAGTCAATGAAGCAGAAGTAGATGTTTTTTTGCAGAATTCTCTTGCCTTTTCTATGATCCAATGGATATTGGCAATATCACAGTCAATATCACAGTAATCCAAGTCAGAACCTAAACAACTAATGCTGAAGAAGCTGAAGTTGAACAGTTCTATGAAGATCTACAAGACCTTCTAGATCTAACACCAAAAAAAGAGATATCCTTTTCATCATAGGGGATTGGAATGGAAAAGAAGGAAGTCAGGAGATACCTAGGGTAACAGACAAGTTTGGCCTCAGAGTACAAAATGAAACAGGGCAAAGACTAACAGAATTTTGCCAAGAGAGTGCACTTGTCATAGCAAACTCTCTTCCAAGAACACGAGAGATGACTCTACACATGAACATCTCTAGAGTGATTACAGTCTTTGCAGCCAAAGGTGGAGAAGCTCTATACAGTCAGTAAAAACAAGACTGGGGAGCTGACTGTGGCTCAGCTCATGAACTCCTTATTGCAAAATTCAGACCTAAATTGAAGAAAGTAGGAAAACCACTAGACCATTCAGGTATGACCTAAATCAAATCCCTTACGATTATACAGTGGAAGTGACAAATAGATTCAAGAGATTAGATCTGATAGAGTGCCTGAAGTACGATGGATCGAAGTTCACGACATTGTATAAGAGGCAGTGATCAAGATCATTCTCAAGAAAAAGAAATGCAAAAAGGCAAAATAGATGTCTGAGGAGGCCTTACAAATAGATGAGAAAAGAAGAGAAGCAAAGAAGAAAAGGAAAGATATACCCATTTGAATGCAGAGTTCCAAAGAACAGCAAGTAGAGATAAGAAAGCCTTTCTCAGTGATCAATGCAAAGAAATAGAGGAAAACAATAGAATGGGAAAGACTAGAGATCTCTTCAAGAAAATTAAAGATACCAAGGGAACATTTCATGCAAGTTCAGTTCGGTCACTCAGTTGTGTTCAACTCTTTGCAACCCCATGGCTTGCAGAGATGGACACAATAAAGGACAGAAATGGTATGGACCTAACATAAGCAGAAGATATTAAGAGGAGATGCCAAGAATACAGAGAGGAACTATACAAAAAATATCTTCATGACCCAGATAACCACGATGGTATGATCACTCACCTAGAGCCAGACATCCTGGATTGCGAAGTCAAATGGGCCTTAGGAAGCATCAGTACGAACAAAGCTAGTGGAGGTGATGGAATTCCAGTTGAGCTATTTCAAATCCTAAAAGATGATGCTGTGAAAGTGCTGCACTCAATATGCCAGCAAATTTGAAAAACTCAGCAGTGGCCACAGGACTGGAAAAGGTCAGTTTTCATTCTAATCCCAAAGAAAGGCAATGCCAAAGAATGTTCAAACTACCTCACAATTGCACTCATCTCACAGGCTAGCAAAGTAATGCTCAAAATTCTTCAAGGTAGGCTTAAACAGTGTGTGAACTGAGAACTCCCAGATGTTCATTTCAATACTTAGTAGTACTACTAATAGAAAACGCATAACAATATGTTTGAGATAAATTTGTTTTGATATGTTTATAATTTTTTTCTGTCCTCCAATACGGTAGTTTATTTGAACTATTTTTTAAACTTTCATTGGATATTGAATTTATAGGTTTATATTGTTGCCTATTAAGGTATATACATGTAAGACTGCAAAAGGAGAAGAGAAGTGCAGTAGGGCTTGGATAATATTGTATGTTTAATTAAAAATACGACATTTCTATGTTTCCCATTTTCCACAGTAGGATACCTTTACTCTTTCAGTTTTGTTTCCCAGTAATGCTTCTTTGAGTGGACTGCAGTCATGAGAGCATCCTTTTCACAGGAACTCCCTGGCGGTCCAGTGGTTAGGACTCTGCTTTCACTGCATAAGGGCTAGGGTTCAGTCTCTGTTTGGGGAACTAAGATACTGCAAGCTTGGCAAAAAAAAAAAAAAAAGAATGTTTTTTATTTTATGTGGTGATAAAACTGGCCCAGGCAGGGGTTCCCTTGTTGATCCAGTGGTTAAGAACCTGCCTTGCAGTGCAGGTGACATGGGTTCGTTCCCTGGTTGGGGAACTAAGATCCCGCATGATGCTGAGCCTGAGCGCCAAAACTAGAGAGTCTGTGTGCCGTTTCGAAAGATCCCGCATGACGCAGGGAAGATCCTGGGTGCTGCAGCTAAGATCTGACGCAGCCAAATAAATAAATAAACATTACACACAAAAGCTAGCTCAGTCAAAGATTGCATCACTTTGGGATCCCCTGGTGGTTCAGTGGCTAAGATTCCCGGAGCCAGGGTTCCATCTTTGGTTGGGAAACTAGATCATACAAGCTGCAACTAAAGATCCGGCATGCCACAACTAAGACACAGCACAGCCAAATAAAGAAAAATAAATATTAAAAATGGTGACATCACTTTAACTCGCTCCCCTGCTCTTAGCAAACCCACAATTACACTGACTCTTGGTGTCATTCCACTGTGAAGACATCAAGCAAATATCCTCCCACCTGAAGCCGTTCAGCATGGATTTTACTAATTATTAATAGCAGCAACAAGCTTTTTGACTTGCAAGAATTCGTTTCTACTAATAGCTCTCCAGACCAGATTTGTTTTGAGACCAGCTGTTTGTCAGTCAGGTCTTTGCAGCCGATGATGACTCTGTAGTGAAGTCATCGTATGCCACTACTGGTGTCCAAGGTGTTCATCAGTTTTGAACACTCTGAAGGACAATTCCAGTGTTAACTTATTCCAGGTTAACTGTAAGTTAAACCTCCCTTGCTCAGGGAGAATGGTTTTAAAGTGTAGAGGTAACCTGTGAAATCAGAGTTGGATTCCAAATAGTTATGTTTTTAGGAAAGAAACAGTCTATCCCACTTTTATTGACTGCACGTTTCTGTTGACATTTTGAGTTCCAAAGCAGTCATACTTCAAAAAATGAGTCATTGTTTGTCGTATGAGCTTAAAACATTTTATTTCTGTGTTTATATATTTATGTTTGGTTGCACTGGGTTTTTGTTGCTGCACGTGGGCTTTCTCTAGTTGCAGTGAGCAGGGGCTACCCTTTGCTGCAGAACACGGGCTTCTCTTTGTGAAGGCACACAGGCTTGTCTAGGCACATGGGCTTCAGCAGTTGTGGCGTGTGGGCTCAGTAGTGGTGGCACACGGGCTTAGTTGCTCCTCAGCATAAGGAATGTTCCTGGACCAGGCATTGAACCCGTGTCCCCTGCACTGGGAGGTGGATTCTTACCTGCTATACCACCAGGGAAGTCCCATATGAGTTTTTGTCACAACCTACACACGACTAACATGTACAGCAACTTAGGGGTAATCAGTCCTTATCTGGGCTCCTTATGGCTTCTTTAAACAAGTGTTTTGGAGGAACAGCTTGTAAATTTCTGCTTTGCTATCACTGTGTTTTCATTCTAATTCTCATGCCTTTGCAAATTAGAGAAAGTAATTTTTCTTTCTAAAACTTTGAAAATAGGTTTTATGGCAGGTCAACATAAAAAAAAACTTTATTAGAGCAAATAAAACTTCAAGCTCAAGCAAAGCTGAGAGAAAGGTACAGTAATTTCCCACATTGTCACCTGCCCTCCCACGTTTATAGCCTTCCAGATTATCACCTAACTAGATGGACATGAGGTTGAGCAAACTCTGGGAGACGGTGAAGGATGGGAAGCCTGGCATGCTGCAGTTCATCGGGTCACAAAGAGTCAGGCACGACTTAGCGACCAAACAACAGAAGATTATCAACCTCCTCCACCCAAGTGGTACATTGTTAACTTGATGGACCTCTATCGACACATCATAATCATTCTAAGTCTATAGTTTGCTGTAGGGTTCACTTTTGGCATTGCACATTCTTGAAGAAGTGAAGTGAAAGCCACTCAGTTGTGTCTGACTCTTTGCGACCCCATGGACTATACAGTTCATGGGATTCTCCAGACTAAAATACTGGTAGCCTTTCCCTTCTCCAGGGGATCTTCCCAACCCAGGGATCGAACCCAGGTCTCCCGCATTGCAGGCGGACTCTTTACCAGCTGAGCCACAAGAGAAGCCCAAGAGTACTGGAGAGGATAGCCTTTCCCTTTTCTGGCAGATCTTCCCCACCCAGGAATCAAACCAGGGTCTCCTGCATTGCAGGCAGATTCTTTACCAACTGAGCTATCAGGGAAGCCCCCTCAAATAAAGATGTCATGTGACCAAGTCTGCAGTGACCCAGCAGACCTGACAGGGAAGTCACACCCCATGGACGATACAGTCCATGGAGTTCTCCAGGCCAGAATACTGGAGTGGGTAGCTGTTCTCTTCTCCAGCGGATCTTCCCAAACCACGGATCACACCCAGGTCTTCCACACTGCAGGTGGATTCTTTACTAGCTGAGCCACCAGGGAAGCCTGTACATTTGAAGTGAAGTTTCTCAGTCATGTCTGACTCTTTGCAACCCCATGGAAAGTAGCCTACCAGGTTCCTCCATCCATGGAATTTTCCATGGCAAGAGTACTGGAGTGGGTTGCCATTTCCTTCTCCAGGGGATCTTCCTGACCCAGGGATAGAACCCAGGTCTCCCGCATTCCAGGCAGACGCTTTACCGTCTGAGCCACCACAGAAGCCTGTACATTCTATGGTTTTGGGCAAATGTATAATAAAATGCATCCACCATTATAGTATCATACATAGTAGCTTTACTGTCCTGAAAATCTCTTGTTCTGCATATTCAGCCCTTCTCCCCTGAACTCCAGGCAACCACTATCTTTGTTTTTCTGTCTCCTTGCCTTTTCCAGAATATTATATAGTTGGAATCATGCAGTATATAGACTTTTCAGACTGACTTTTTCACTTAGTACTGCATTTAAGGTTCCTCAATGTCTTTTCATGGCTTGATAGCTCATTTCTTTTTAGCACTGAATAATATTCCATTATCTGGATGTACCGCAGTTTATCCATTTCCCCTACTGAAGGACACCTTGGTTGCTTCCAAGTTTTGGCAATTATGAATGAAGTTTTGCTATACGTGTATGCTGTGTGTGTCACAAAATGGTAACATGGTGACATACATATCTTTTTTCTTCCTTTCACATGTTCTAACTTTATTGAGACACAATTCACTTATAACATTGTATAAGTTTAAGGTGTACAACGTGATGATTTCCTATGCTTATGTATTCCGAAGTGATTACCACAATAAGTTAACACCTCCATCACCTCACATAGTTACGTGTGTGTGTGTGTGTGTGTGTGTTTGTGTGTGTGTACTGAGAACATTTAAGATCTACTCTTTCAGCAACTGGGCTTCCCTGGTAGTTCAGCTGTTAAAGAATCTACCTGCAACGTGGGAGACCTGGGTTCGATCCTTGGTTTGGGAAGATCCCCTGGAGAGGGAAATGGCAACCCACTCCCGTATTTTTGCCTGGAAAATTCCATGGATAGAGGAGCCTGGTAGGCTACAGTCCATGGTGTCGCAGAAGAATCGGACATGACTGACTTCACTTTCTTTCTTTTATCAATTTTCAATCATACAGTACAGTATTAACTATAGTCATCATGCTGTATATTACATCCCCAGAACATACTCATCTTGTATCTAGAAGTTTATACCCTTTGGCCAACATCACTCCATTTCCCCCACTCCTCAGCCCTGGCAACCACCCGTCCACTCGCTGAGTTCCAGGTTTTCAGATCTCAAATATAAATCATGTGATCATGAAGTATTTGTCTTTCTCTTCTCTGTCTGACTTCTTTCACTTACTATAATATCCTTAAGGTCCATCCAGGTTGTCTCAAATGGTAGGATTTCCTTTTTTTTTTTATTGGCTGAATGTGTGTGTGTACATACATATATATGTACATATAACACATTTTATTGATATACATATTTGTAATGTGTGTGTTTTATAAAAACATATACACATATATTTGTAATATGTCTATACCTCACATTTTCTTTATTCATACATTGTCAACAAACACTTAGATTTTTTCTGTGTCTTGCCTGTTGTGATTAACGCTGCAATGCACATGGGAGTGCAGATAACTCTTTGAGATACTGATCTAACTTCCTTAGAGATAGTGATTTCTTTTGCTTTGGATATATACCTAGAGTATGATTGCTGGACCACACGGCAGCTCTAATTTTAATTCTTTGAGGAAACTCCATGCTGTTTTCTGAAGTGGCTGTGCTTTGGAAAAATGTCTATTCATACCCTCTGCTCATTTTTAAATTGGATTTTTTTTTGTTATTGAATCATAGGTGTTCCTTTTATATTTTGGATATTAATCTATTATCATATATCTGGGGTTAAAATATTTTCTCCCGTTATATAGGTTGCCTTTTTTGTTATTCTTGTTGATTACTTCTTTTACTTCTTTTAGTTTGATGTAGTGTCTCACTTATTAATTTTTGTTTCTGTTGCTTATGCTTTTGCTGTCATATTCATGAAATGGCTGTCAAGACCAATGTCAAGGAACTTATTCCCTTTGTTTTCTTCTAGGATTTTTACAGTTTTAGACTTATGTTTAAATCTTTAATCTATTTCATTGTGAGTGGTGTAAGATAGGGTTCCAGTTTCATTCTTTTGCATATGGATATCCAGGTTTCTCATTACCATTTATGCAAGAGACTAACTTTTCCCATTGAGTATTCTTGGCTTTCTTGTCAAATATTAGTTGACCATATATGCATGGGTTTGTTTCTGGGCAAATGGTTCTGTCTCATTGCTCTATGTGTCTATTTTTATGCAGGCACTATACTGTTTTGACTACTATACTTTTGTAATATGGAAATCAGAAGTATTCTCACTATTCGTCTACTCAGGGTGTTTTGGGTTCCATGCAAATTTTAGGATTGTTTATTTTATTTCTGTGAAAAATGCCATTGGAATTTTGACAGCATTTGCATTGAATCTGTAGATGGCTTTGGGTGGTATGGAAATTTCAATTATATTAGCTCCCCTGATCTGTGAACATGGGATATTTTCCCATTTATTTGTCTCTTCTTCCATTTTTTCATCAATGTCATATAGTTTTCAGTGTGTCTGTATATATGTGTGTGTATATATATATATATATATATATATTTGTATATATCTTTCTCTTGGTTGAATTTACCCCTAGGCATTTTATTGTTTTCAATGCTACTCTGAATAGAACTGTTTTCTTTCTTTTTCAGATAGTTTATTGTTGATGTATAGAAATGCAACCAATTTTTTATGTTGAATTCTTTTTTTTTTTTTTTAGCACTGTTCAGAATGCAGGATCCTAGTTCCCCTACCAGAGATCAAACCCACACCCCCACAGTGGAAACACAGAATCTTGACCTCTGGACTGCCAGGGAAGTCTCTTTGTATGTTGATTTTGTATTCTGAACTTTTACTAAATTTGTTTATTAGTTCTAACAATTTTCTTGAGGAGTCTAGGATTTATAAAAAAATCATATCCACTGATAGAGAAAATTTTAGTTCTTTTTTTTTTTTTCAATTTGGATTTTTTTTGTTTTATTTTTTTACTTGTCTGAGCATTCTGACTAGGACTCCCAGTACTGTGTTGAATAGGAGTGGTGAGAGTGAGCATGCCTGTCTTACTTCTGATCTTAGTGGGAAAATGTTCAGTGTTTTACCATAAAGTATAATGTTAGCTTTGGGTTTTTATTTATGGCCTTTGTTATGTTGAGGTATATTCCTTCCATACTCACTTCTTTTGAGAGTCTTTATCATGAAAGGATGTTGAATTTTGTCAGATGCTCTTTTGGCATCCACTGAAATGACTACATGATTTTTGTCTTTCATTCAAGTAGTGCAGTGTACCATATTTACCGATTTGTGTGTCTTGAACTATCCTTGCATCCTAGGGATAAATTCTACTTCTTCATGATGTGTGATCCTTTCAGTGTGCTGTTGAACTTGGTGTGCTGATATTTTATTGAGAAATTTTGCATCCATGTTCATCAGGGATATTGGCTTATAATTTTTTTTCTTTTAGGGTCCTTATCTGGCTTTGGTATCAAGATAGTGTTAGACTTATAAAGTAAATTTGGGCATGTTCTTTACTATTCTATTTTTTTGGGAAGAGTTTGAGAATGATTGTCACTAATTTACCCTTGATTGGTAGAATTGGTAGAAAACTGGAGTTTTCTTTCTTCAGTTCAGTCGCTCAGTTGTGTCCGACTCTTTGTGACCCCATGAATCGCAGCACGCCAGGCTTCCCTGTCCATCACCAACTCCCGGAGTTCACTCAAACTCACGTCCATTGAGTCGGTGATGCCATCCAGCCATCTCATCTCATCTCATCTCATCTCTGTTGTCCCCTTCTCCTCCTGCCCCCAATCCCTCCCAGCATCAGAGTCTTTTCCAATGAGTCAACTCTTCACATGAGGTGGCCAAAGTACTGGAGTTTCAGCTTTAGCATCATTCCTTCCAAAGAACACCCAGGACTGATCTCCTTCAGAATGGACTGGTTGGATCTCCTTGCAGTCGAGGGGACTCTCAAAAGTCTTCTCCAACACCACAGTTCAAAAGCATCAATTCTTCGGCGCTCAGCTTTCTTCACAGTCCAACTCTCACATCCATACATGACTACTGGAAAACCATAGCCTTGACTAGACGGACCTTTGTTGGCAAAGTAATGTCTCTGCTTTTGAATATGCTATCTAGGTTGGTCATAACTTTCCTTCCAAGGAGTAAGCATCTTTTAATTTCATGGCTGCAGTCACCATCTGCAGTGATTTTGGAGCTCAAAAAAATGAAGTCTGACACTGTTTCCAGTGTTTCCCCATCTATTTCCCATGAAGTGATGGGACCAGATGCCATGATCTTCGTTTTCTGAATGTTGAGCTTTAAGCCAACTTTTTCACTCTCCTCTTTCACTTTCATCAGGAGGCTTTTTAGTTCCTCTTCACTTTCTGCCATAAGGGTGGCATCATCTGCATATCTGAGGTTATTGATATTTCTTCTGACAATCTTGATTCCAGCTTGTGCTCCTTCCAGCCCAGCGTTTCTTTCTTGGGAGGTTTTAATTACTGATTCAGCCTCCTTACTTGTTATTGATCTGTTCACATTTTATATTTCTCCTTATTCAGACTTGGTAGGTGGTATGTTTCAAGGAATTTATCCATTTCTACTAGCTTGTCCAATTTGTTGACTATTTTTTGGCTGTTATTGTTTATAGTAATCTCCAATGATCCTTTGCATTGTGACCCTTGAACAATTTTGGGTGTTAGGGGCGCTGACTCTCTCTGCAGTAAAAAAATCTGTGTACAACTTTAAGTCAATCCTCTATATCTGTATATTCTGAATTCTTGAATTTAACCAACTGTGGCTAGTGTAGTATTGTAGTACATATTTAGTGGGAAAAAATCCATGTATAAGTGGACCCACACAATTCAAACCTGTTGTTCAAGGGTCAACTGTTTATCTGTGATATTAGTAAGGTATCTCTTCTTTCATTTATAATTTTGTTTAGTCCTGTCCTTTTTTCTTGGTAAGTCTGGCTAATGGTTTGTCAATTTTGTCTTTTCAAAACACCAACTCAGTTTCATTTTATTTTCTGTTGTTTTACTAATCTCTATTTCATTTATTTCTCCTATGATCTTGTTATTTCCTTCCTTCTGCTAACTTTGCCCTTTGTTCTACTTTTTCTAGTTCCTTGAGGTAAAATGTTAGGTTATTTGAGATTTTTTAAAAATGTAGGCATTTGTCGTTACGTAAGTGCCTGACTTTAAGCTTTTGATTGTCAAGGCATTCATTTCAAAAGATGTCCATCTTGAATAAACATCTTGGCAACTGTATGACACCAGTAAAAGCCCAGGTAAGGAATTAGACCACCTCTGCTCATGAAGTTCACTCTTTCAAAAAGCCCTGGGTAACCTAGATGCCTGACCACTTGAGTAACCCTGCTTCTCTCTTTCTGTGCCCTAATCCCTGCTCTTAAGCTTTAAATTAACCAATAGAGAGTGAATCTACAAAACTCTGGACACCCCAATCTTGGATTCTTTGAATCCCAATAAAAACAGACCCCCGTGGCTACTCTTTGTCTACTACCCACTCCAGTACTCTGGCCTGGAGAAGTCCATGGACTGTATGTATAGTCCATGGGGTTGAAAAGACTCAGGCACGACTGAGTGACCTTCACTTCACGTTATTTGACTTAAACGTTATTTTGTCTGATAAAAGTGTAGCTGTCCCTACTCATTTTTGGTCTCCATTTGCATGGAATATCTTTTTTTAATCCCTTCACTTTGTGCCTATGTGTGTTCCTTTATTTAAAAAATTACTTATTTGCTTATTTATTTGTCATAGGCTGGATCTTTCTTGCTGTGTGTGGATGTATGTTTGGGTAAGTGGGGGCTACTCTCTAGTTGTGGTGTGTGAGCTTCTCATTACGCTGGCTTCTCTTGTTGTGGAGCCAGGCTCCATGTGGAGCACAGAACTTCCATGGTTTCCATAGCGTTCAGCGTTCAGGAGCTGCGGTGCAGGGGCTTGGTAGTTGTGGCCAACGGGCTTACTTGCCTTGAGGCACGCGGAATCCTCCCAAACCAGGGATTGTCCCATGTTCCCTGCACTGGCAGACAGATTCTTAACCACTGGACCACCAGGGAAGTCTGGCCTATGTGTGTTCTTAAAGCTAAAGTGAGTCTCTTGAAGGAAGCATGTAGTTTGACTCTTTTTTTTCTTTAAATTCATACAACTGCTTCATGTGTTTTGATTGAGAATTTAATCCATTTGTATTTAAAGTACTTATTGATAGATAATGCCATCAATATGGCATTTTATTTATTTATTTATTTTTGGTCTTTAGAGATTATTTACTTTGGGCACTCATCATTTTTTTTTTTTTTTGAGGGATAATTATTGTGTTGGTTTTTGCCATGTATCAACATGGATCAGCCATGGGTATACATATGGTCCCCCCTCTATGGCATTTCTCTTTTTTTTTTGGCTGCAGCAGGGATCTTAGTTCCCTGACCAGGGTTTGAACCTGCGCTCCCTGCTCCCTGCAGTGGAAGTGCAGAGTCCTAACCACTGGGCCAGCAGGGAAGTCCCTAATGCCATTAAAAAAAAAAAACAGCTAAAGCAAGTGTATTTGGAAATAGCCATTGGAACTGCACAGAAATTTAGGCTATGGGAGACTATAAACTAATGTAGTCTTAATACTTGTTTTCTGAATATTTGTAGCTTTTTCCCCTTCTGTTCCTGTTTTCCTTTATGAACTGATGCTTTTCTGTAGTAGCATGCTTTTATTCCCTTCTCTTTATCTTGTGTGTAACTACTATAGGTTTTACCTGAAGCTTCCTTGAATCATATTTACCCTGCAGCTTCCCTGAAATATCTTATGTGACAGCCTATTTTAAGCTGATAATAACTTAACTTTGATCACTGACACAAACTCTGCCCTTTACTCGCCTCCATTTTATGTTTTTTAATGTCATAACTTACATCTTTTAATATTGTGTATCCATTAAAAACTTATTGTAGCAGTAACTAGCTATTTTTTAAATACTTTTATCCTTTAACCTTTGTACTGGAGTTGAGTGCGTGATACACCATCACGTTACAGTTTCAGAGTTTTCTGAGTATGACTATATACTTACCTTTACTGGCGTACTGTATATTTTCATGTCTTTCTATTACTGATTAGCATCCTTTTGTTTCAGCATAAAGAATTCATTTCAGAACTTTTTGGTAAGAAAGTTATAGAGTTCTGAACTCTTTCAGCTTTTCTTTGTCTGGAGAAGCCTTTGTTGCGCTTTCATTTCTGAAGGACGACTTTTCTGGGCGAAGTATCCTCGGTGGCAGTCTTTCTCTTTCGGTGCTTTGAATGCGGTAGTGTTTCTCTGTCAGTGCGTTCATTCTGTACCGGCCTGCAAAGTTTCTGCTAAGAAATCTGCATGTGGCCTTAGCAGTGGATAAGTTACTTTGTGTGAGAAAATTTTTCACTTTTCTGCTTTTAACATTCTCTCTTTAGTTTTGATTTTTGATAGTTCTGTTATAATGTGTCTTGATGAATATCATTTTGGGTTGAAATTTTGAGGTGATCTACTAGCTTCATGAACTTGGACGTCTAAATCACTCCACAGGTTTGGGAATTTTTCAGCCATTCTTTCTTCTTACTTTAACATTTTTCTTTATTTATTTTTATTGAGATATAGTTGACAAATAACATTATATTAGTTTCAGGTATACAAAATAATGATTTGATATTTATATGTACTGTGAAAGACTTAAAATTTACTCTCTTAGCCTTTATTTTTATTTTATTATTATTTTTATAATAATGTAAATTTCCTTTTTTATTTTATTTTTAATATAAATTTATTTATTTAATTGGAGGCTAATTACTTTACAATATTATATTGGTTTTGCCATACATCAACATGAATCCACCACAGGTGTACACGTGTTCCCCATTCTGAACCCCCCTTCCATCTCCCTCCCCATACCATCACTCTGGGTCATCCCAGTGCACCAGCCCCCATTATTTTTAAAAATAAGCTTTCTAACCGTTTCTTCCTCTCTTCTTCTGGGACACAACTGTACACAATCATGTGTAATTGTTCACTGATTATTTCTTCTGCATGGTCAAGTTTGTTGTTGAAGCTTTCTGTACAGGTTTCTGTGTGGACATAAGTTTTCAGTTCTTTGGTTATATACCCCAAAGTTAGATCCTTAGATTGGTGGTATGCTCAGAAGGGCATTAAAAACACTTCCTCAGGCTCTGTATCACTCTAGAGGGGCAGGATGGGGCGGGAGATGGGAGGGAGGGTCAAAAGGGAGGGGATATATGTATACCTATGGCTGATTCATGTTGAGGTTTGACAGACAACACAATTCTGTAAAGCAATTATCCTTCAATAAAAAAATAAAACAAAAATAGAAAAACTTCCTCTGATGAGGCTGTGGCTCCACTGAGACCAAGATGTCTCCCGCAGACTCATGATCTGAAGATGAAACATGTTCTGTGGGACTGAGAAGGGACCTTGTGGGTTGCTACCGGATGTCTCAAGTGTCACATCCAAGGAATCGTTGCTAAATGTCATCCCAAGAGCATTTTCAGCCATGTTTTCTTGTAAGAGTTTAATAATTTAGGTCTCCTGTTTAGTTGTTTACCCATTTTGAGTTAATTTTTGTATCTGGTATTAGGTAAGGGCTACTTCATTCTTTGCGTGGGGAGATCCAGATTTTCTAGCACCATTTGTTGAAAAGACTGTCCTTTCCACTCTTGAATGGTCTTGGCACCCTTGTTAAAAACCACTTGACCATGTATGTGAGAGTTTATCTCTGAGCTTTCTATTCTATCCCATTAGTCTAGATGTCTTTCATTTATTTGGCTGCAGTGGGTCTTAGCTGTGGCCTGTGAGCTCTTCTTTGCAGCGTGTGGGATCTAGTTCCCTCACCAGGGACTGAAACTGGGCCCCTGCATTGGGAGCGGGAGTCTTATCCACAGGACCACCAAGGAAGTCCTTGTGTGTCTTTTTGCAATGCCACTGCCATGATTTCTGTAGTTTCTACTAAGTTTAGAAATCAGGAAATGTGAATTTTCCAAATGCTGGGTCCTGCTGTGGCTCCTCATGGATGTACTTCCTAATTTTTTTTCTAAGTTCTCCTTTGTGGAGCAGAGTATGCCCAACACTGCCGTGGGCCCACGTGGGGCATAGTTGCTATGTCTAGTTCTCCCTTCAGAAGGGGTACATTTCCAAGCCAGCCACTTCAATCCTCCCAGGTCAAGACTGCAAGGGGAACTGGGTAGGTAGGTAGCAGAGCTCTTGCCTTTACCCAGGGATCTGGATTAGGCCCATTCTGCTCTAGCTGGTTATTGGGAGCTGACTGGCTCCTGTCTTTGTGTGGCTCCTCTGGAGCTCTGGTTGTCCCTGGAACAGAACTGCATCTGGCCATTATGGCCTGAGGCAGAGTTTCAGGAGGCTGGCAATAATGGCAGGGTTGTTCTGTTATGCTCAGTGTGGCAGGGGGAAGCATTTGCCATAGATTTACTTACAGATGGGGAGAGAGTGAGAAAGTTAATTCCCAGGTAGGTTGATAAGGAGTCTAGGGCCACTGAGGAGGAGAAAGGGGCCGGGGGCCCTCGAGGTGGAGAAAAGGGACAATTTTTTTTCTTTCCTACATTTCTTCATCTTAGTCTGGCTTCCCTGGTGGCTAAGACAGTCAAGAATCAACCTGCAATGCAGGAGACCCCAGTTCGATTTCTGGGTCGAGAAGATCCGCTGGAGAAGGGATAGGCTACCCACTCCACTATTCTTGGGCTTCCCTGGTGGCTCAGCTGGTAAAGAATATGCCTGCAGTGTGGGAGACCTGGGTTTGATCCCTGGGTTGGGAAGACCCCCTGGAGAAGGCAATGGCTACCCTCTCCAGTATTCTGGCCTGGAGAATTCCAGGGTCTTAAAGAGTCTTCACTTTTACTTTTCATCTTAGTCACAAAAGATAAAAGTCTTTTTTCTTAAGCTGCGTTGTTACGCAACAATATATTTCTTCTAAGACTAACTTAAATTGCACTCATCTCACACGCTAGTAAAGTAATGCTCAAAATTCTGCAAGCCAGGCTTCAGCAATATGTGAACCATGAACTTTCAGATGTTCAAGCTGGTTTTAGAAAAGGCAGAGGAACCAGAGATCAAATTGCCAAAATCCGCTGAACCATGGAAAAAGCAAGAGAGTTCCAGAAAAACTTCTATTTCTGCTTTCTTGACTATGCCAAAGCCTTTGACTGTGTGGATCACAATAAACTGTGGAAAATTCTGAAAGAGATGGGAATACCAGACCACCTGACCTGCCTCTTGAGAAACCTGTATGCAGGTCAGGAAGAAACAGTTAGAACTGGACATGGAACAACAGACTGGTTCCAGATAGGAAAAGGAGTACGTCAAGGCTGTATATTGTCACCCTGCTTATTTAACTGCTATGCAGAGTACATCATGAGAAACGCTGGGCTGGAAGAAGCACAAGCTGGAATCAAGATTGCCGGGAGAAATATCAATAACCTCAGATATGCAGATGATGCCACCCTTATGGCAGAAAGTGAAGAGGAACTAAAAAGCCTCCTGATGAAAGTGAAAGAGGAGAGTGAAAAAGTTGGCTTAAAGCTCAACATTCAGAAAACGAAGATCATGGCATCTGGTCCCATCACTTCATGGGAAATAGATGGGGAAACACTGGAAACAGTGTCAGATTTTCTCTTTTGGGGGCTCCAAAATCACTGCAGATGGTGACTGCAGCCATGAAATGAAAAGACGCTTACTCCTTGGAAGGAAAGTTATGACCAACCTAGATAGCATATTCAAAAGCAGAGAGATTACTTTGCCAACAAAGGTCCGTCTAGTCAAGGCATTGGTTTTTCCAGTGGTCATGTATGGATGTGAGAGTTGGACTGTGAAGAAAGCTGAGCGCTGAAGAATTGATGCTTTTGAACTGTGGTGTTGGAGAAGACTCTTGAGAGTCCCTTGGACTGCAAGGAGATCCAACCAGTCCATCCTAAAGGAGATCAGTCATGGGTGTTCTTTGGAAGGAATGATACTAAAGTTGAAATACCAGTACTTTGGCCACCTCATGTGAAGAGTTGACTCATTGGAAAAGACTCTGGGAGGGATTGGGGGCAGGAGGAGAAGGGGACGACAGAAGATGAGATGGCTGGATGGCATCACCGACTCGATGGATGTGAGTTTGAGTGAACTTGCAGGAGTTGGTGATGGACAGGGAGGCCTGGCGTGCTGTAATTCATGGGATCGCAAAGAGTTGGAAAGGACTGAGCAACTGAACTGTCTGAATGATCATAACAAAACAAGTTATCTTGCTCAAGGGTATGTTTTTCCTTAAACTCTGTACTAATGATTATATAACTACTATGTATGTTGCTTGAGGACATCTTTCTCCTTCTTAAGAACCTTCTGACTAATCCTGTTATCTTAAGATGTATGTTGTGGGAGTGGGTCTGGGAAGACCTTTCTGTCATTAGTAACCAACTGAAAAAGTATACAGGGCTTAGATAAGCCTCGCCAGCGGGGAGCTCTCTACCTCCTTCTGAAGTCCTTGTTAGAAGCGTTCTCTATGCTTTCCCACTTTAATAAAATGTGCAACATGAAGCTCTGAGTGACTGAAGCTGTGTCTTTGGTCCGAAAGTGAAATTCTGTCCCACAGAGATCACAAATCTGACACCATTCACTGTAAGCTATCAGGAGGCCACTGTTCACTGATCAGGTAGCAGCTGGGATAGGGCAGGTGCTTTGATTGACATATGGGGGAACTTCCACTGGTTTGGACTGTCCCAGTCAACCACAAGTAGGATGTATGGGATTGGGTCATCTGATGAGCTTCCTGAAAATGTTTCCAAGTCCTCCTCTGGACGCCTGGAATGCACCCTCCCTGCCTCAGCCTGGCGTAGGACACGGGATCCAGGCCTTCCTGCTGCTCCATGTAGGGAGTAGACCAGTTGGCCCACAGGATCATCTGATGGTGACAAGGCTGTTGCAGCTTCCAGTGTCCAGGCTGAAGTTCTAGCAAGTCAGCCTGTGGCGTAGCTATCACACACTGTTGGGGGTGGGGTGTGTCTTCTGGCCTGGCAGCCAGATTGGGCCACCAGAATGCTGGTGACACGCCGCTCTTTGGCTATGCAGACTGTCCACCGCCCGAGGTATGCCTGCCTGAACCGCACGTGTGCTGACTCCTGTCTGCCCGCATGCCCTAGTCTCAGTGCTACTGCTGACCCATGGCCCCTGACAGTGGCAGAGGTGACAGCATAGGCTCTTCACCCAGCAGAGGACAAGTGTCTGAAAAGCACTGAGGTCAACCTGAGGTCAAGTGCAAGGCCAGATTAGACTGAAGTAAAACTTTCAGGCAGCAATAGAAATTATGAGGATAGTAGTCAAGGACAGTATATGGGTCTTCAAAAGTCAAGGTCAGGGTCAAATTATTAGTCAGTGATAGAAATAAACACTGCTTAAGATCAATGGCAGGATTTGATTTGAAACAGAGAAAATATAAAAGCCTAGGGCAAGGTCACATAATCAGTCAATAATAAAAATTGTCAGGATACAGAGTATGGGTCTGAGAAGAGGCAAGATCAAATCTAAATCAAGTTTAGGGGAAAGGGCGAGGGCAAGGTTGAGGCTTAAGCCAAGGACAAGTTTTCAGTCAGTAATAGAGAAGATCAAGACGATTGTAAGGGACAGGACAGACATGAAAAGAAGAGTGTGGGGAAAGTCAGTTCACAAAGTCAGATCAAGGCCACATTATTGGTCACAGAGAAATTGAGGAAGACAGAGACATGTTGTGTCTGGCCAATATCTATGTCAGTTTCAAGATTACATCAGTTTCAAAGTCAAGTCAACAACAAGATCAAGGTCAAATTCTCAGTCATTATTAGAAATGGTGAAGATAATATTTTTACTGAGACTACGGTTCTGAAAAGGGTGAAGGTCATAATTAGGCCATGATCAAGTTCAATATCATAAGAGCTGAAATCAGGGAGTTCTCTAGTGATCTAGTGGTTAAGACTCTGAGCTTTCACTGCTGAGGGTTCAATTCCTGGTCAGGAAACTAACATCCCACATACTACATGCTACATGGCACAGCAAAAAAAAAAAAAAAGCCAAAATCAAGCTCATATTAACAAATTAGTGATAGAAATGATCAAGATAGTACATAGGAGATACAGTTTGTTTAAAATAAGGGTCAAGGTAAAGGTCAGGGTCAATATTAAGATTGGGGTCAAAGTTAAATTATTAGTCATAGAGAATGCTAGGATGGTAGGTAGTCAAGAACAGATTACAAAACTGGAACAGATAAAGGTCAAGAACAATGCCAGGTCAAGTTCATATTCAGGGTCAAATTCAAGTTTAAGTTTTCAGTTGGGGGTAGAAAAGAACACTGAAGAAGGTGAAGGACAGGATTTGGTCTGTATCAGAGTCAATATACAGGTCAAGGTTAAATTAAAATAATCATTCAGTAATACAGTAATGATAGGGACAGAATATGGGCCTGAAAGGGGTCATGGTCAAAGTGAGGTCAAGGTCAAGGTAAAAATCTAAGTATGGTTCAAACAGTGTTAGAGATATGAAGACAGTCTGATATAGGCCATTGGTCTGAAAACGTCTAGGTCAAGAAAAGGTGAAGGTCAAGAGAAAGATTGACAGGTTCCTTGGAGCCATTCTTGGCCACTACTTTGAAGAAACAGGGAGGCCAGCTAGGAGAAAAACAAAGACCCCCACCCCGCACCCCCACCCTAGGGGTCAAAAGGTCCTTTAGCCAAGGCCTGGCAGTGAGGGAAGCAGAAAACCTCCCTGGTGACCCTTGCTCCCAGTTCCTCCCCTAACTTGAAAGCCAACTCTGGGCAGCGGCTCTCTGTTCCTGGCCCAGCCCATGTGCAAGTTTCCTGACAGCCAGCCTCTCCACCCGGACACTTTCTCTTTTCCCCAAGGGCAGAGTCCTGGTCTGGGTGGGTGGGCGGGGTGGGAGTGAGTATGGAGGGCGTCAGTAGGGCTGAGCTAGAGGCCCCCGCTTGCACAGGCGGCTCTGGGTGGGAGGGTTAAGCTGGGGCCAGGTAGATGGGGCATTGGCTTCACCGAGGTCCCGGAGGCCGGCAATATTCAGAAGGACACTTTTGGGGCACCCGGCCGAGGTTCCCAATGACAACAGCCATCCAGCCTGAATGAGCCGGGTCTCTGCTCTCGCAAGCTAGGTGGCGTCAGGCCCATCCAGGATACTGGGTGCTTTCCTTTTACTGTCCTCCCCACTCACCCCAGCCAGCCACCAGTCTCACTTCTTGCAGCAGATCAGACCGCGGCTCCTTCAAAACGTCACCTGCCCCTCCATCTCCCGGGTAGGGGCCGCAGTTCACAACACCGTCAGCTGCGCAGTACTGTATCCCAAACCTGCACCCTGCGGGCCCAGGTCAGACCAACAGGCAGAATGGGCCCTGGCGTGTGACGCTCGACCCACCTGGAGGGTCCCGAACGGGGCACGGAAGTGCGGAGACGGCCTCCAGGTACTTGCACCTCCAGTCTTTGAAAGTGACTGAGCTGTTCACTCCCCAGCGCGGCACAGCCTGGATGATCCCTCTAGAGCCTCCAGCCTCAGAGACCCTCGCCTAAGGCACCGCCCCCAGATCTGCACCGGTTTCCCTGGAGCTGAAAACTATATGATAGAGGCCGCCAGGTGGCGCCAGGCAACCGGCGCGAACGTCCGCGGGAGGGATCCGGATCGCAGGCCGGGGAGGGAACACGGCCCGTCCCCTGGATGCCCGGTCCTGGTCCAGGCTCACCTCTGAGCGTGTCTCTCCAGACAAGCGTCAGCAAGGGCGTCAGCCTGGGAGCTCAAAGCCTGCGCGGCGTGACCCCAGCAGCAGAAGGGGGACTAGGAAAAAATCTTTTGGGAAAGGTCCCAGAACCACTGTTCACTTCCAGAGACGTCTGCTGGGAAGGGACAGTCTCCTGCGCGGCTCGGGGCTCCGGAGGGGAGGTAGAAAAAGTCCCGGAGATAACGCCAGGCAGGGGCGTCCTGCCCATCTTAGACCTGCAGGAGCGGCAGATTTGGGTGGGAGGGCATGCACTGTAAACCTGAAATCATGAAAGTACTCCTAGGAACATGGATGAATCATTTTTATTCTAGTTTCGGAGAGGAAGTTTTTCCTAAAGCATAAAACGAGATCCACAGCCATAAAGGAAATGACTGGTAAACTTGATCACACAAAGTTTAGACAAAGTCTGTCTATTCCACAAGGAAAGTCCAACTGTAGCAGTGGTCAGAGATAGGACACAAGGCATAAGGGGCCTTTCCCTCCTTGGCACCGGCCTGCAGGCTCCACTGAGACAGACACCAGCTCTGTAGAACAGTCCCTGCAGCCCCCTGTGGGCCCCTCCTCCCAACCAAGTCAGCAACTGTCAGTCCCAACCAGTTAACAGCCCTGCTCTGCCATTGGTGCCGGCCACAGAAAGCGCCTTCCCACTCTCTCTATTGTGTATAAAAGGACCCTGATTCCTGAGGGAGATGAGATGGCTCCTAGGCTAGTCCGGCATCTCAGCTGTCTGCTGGCCTTCCAATTAAAGTAATCATTCCTTGCTCCAACAACTCGTCTTGCAGTTTGTCGGCCTGCCATGGAGTGAGCAGAATGAGCTTGGTCTCGGTGGCAAATTTTGGCAAAGCCAGCCTTGCTGCTTGTGGTGAGCTGGCGCCAGGTGGGGAATTTTCAGGTAAGGCCCGCAGCTGCCAGGACCATTTCTGCTGAGGACCTTCCTTTCACAGTTCCCCGTAGCGGCCCTGGCTGTCCCAGCGCTTGGCAGTTGGAGCAAGGAGATGACATTTAGGAGCTGTTGGGCTCCACATACTAGGGAAAGTCGCTCCCGCGTGTGCAGCTGGGAACATGCTGCCCTCTCAATTCGTTTGTTTGTTGCTTCAGGGTACCCTTCTGGAGGGTAGAACTGTCCTTGGATTTTACCTGACTTGTGAACTGGTCCGTTTGCTTTTGTTTTTGTGTCCATTCATAACGGAATCTGTTTGTCCCTTTGGTATTGAAATCTGTTCGTGTCTTCGTTTTGGGATTCGTGAACTTATCAAGAGAGGAAATACTCCACCTGTCCCTAAGGACAGCCCTTTGGGTCATATCCTAAATAAATGGGCAAGATACAGGTGTGGGCCTATGACTAAGCGATGATATTCTATTGTAGTGGTGTGCGGTCCCAATATACACTAGAATCAGGGGCGCGATGGCCCTTAAATGGCTCACTTAATTATGATACAATCTCACAAATTTTTTTTTTTGTGGAAGGGCAGATAAAAGTGATGAGATTCCGTATGTAGAGGCATTTAGGCTATTACATCAGGAAGAAAAGAAGTCCGATGGCTGCCACCTTCTGGGGCAGCGGTCTTAAAGGAAAGTCAAGGAGAAACCTATTCTACAAGATGGACAGGAAGAACATGAGAGTGAGCATTTGCTGTTTCAGAACTTAACCACCCCTCCGACCAACCCAGCAACTCCACTGGCCAAGCATGCTGCACTGGCAGTTGTTCCAGCTGCCTCCATGCCAAGGGTATATCCACTGCCTCCTGTTTCCCCTCCTTTTGGAGATGAATTAGAGGTTTCTATGTTAACACCCAGGGCACAGGAGCCTGGTTTGGTATCACCATCCAAGATGCGATAGGGAACCCAATTTGGACTGGGAGCCACTTCTGGAGCAGGAAAACTTCCTTTCTGCTGATATCACTTCAGTTGAGTTCAGTCGCTCAGTCATGTCCAACTCTTTGCAACCCCATGGACTGCAGCACGCCAGGCTTCCCTGTCCATCACCAACTCCCAGAGCTTGCTCAAACTCATGTCCATCGAGTCGGTGATGCCATCCAGCCATCTCATCCTCTGTCGTCCCCTTCTCCTCCTGCCCCCAATCCCTCCCAGCATCAGAGTCTTTTCCAATGAGTCAGCTCTTCGCATGAGGTGGCCAAAGTACTGGAGTTTCAGCTTTAGCATCATTCCTTTCAAAGAAATCCCAGGGCTGATCTCCTTTAGGATGGACTGGTTGGATCTCCTTGCAGTCCAAGGGACTCTCAAGAGTCTTCTCCAACACCACAGTTCAAATGCATCAATTCTTCGGCACTCAGCTTTCTTCACAGTCCATACATGACCACTGGAAAAACCACAGCCTTGACTAGACAGACCTTTGTTGGCAAAGTAATGTCTCTGCTTTTGAATATGCTACCTAGGTTGGTCATAACCTTCCTTCCAATGAGTAAGCAACTTTTAATTTCATGGCTGCAGTCACCATCTGCAGTGATTTTGGAGCTCCCCAGAAATAAAGTCTGACACTGTTTCCAGTGTTTCCCCATCTATTTCCCATGAAGTGATGGGACCGGATGCCATGATCTTCATTTTCTGAATGTTGAGCTTTAAGCCAACTTTTTCACTCTCTTCTTTCACTTTCATCAAGAGGCTCTTTAGTTCCTCTTCACTTTCTGCCATAAGGGTGGTGTCACCTGTGTATCTGAGGTTATTGATGTTTCTTCCAGCAATCTTGATTCCAGCTTGTGCTTCATCCAGCCCAGAATTTTGCATGATGTACTCTTCATATAAGTTAAATAAACAAGTTGACAATATACAACCTTGAGGTATTCCTGTCCCAATTTGGAACCAGTTTGTTGTTCCATGTTCACTCATTAAGAATGTTGGAAGCCAGGGAAACAGATGGCATTGCCTGGAAGAATGTGTTGAATAAATGTGAAAGCATGACTGATGTAAGAAGCATCAGTCATTAAGTGAGATAGGAGAGAGAGGGATAGGAGGAGGGGAAGAAGGGAGAAAAATAGCTGTTTACAGTGGAAAAAAGGAACTTTATGAAGGGAATGTGGCTTTTCCAAGTTATGGCATAAGCAGGAGAATATTTGAGGGAAAATGGGACTTGGGTTTGAAAGCAAAGTATCTGAGTTGAGAGGTACATGATCACACTGGAGATGAGGTATAAAAGGATGGTGAAAGCTAGGTGATTGTGTGTTTTAAAGGAAAGTACAAAAGGAGGTATCAAAAAGATATTAATATCTTGGTATTCAAAGAACCACGTGATCTCTTTGTCCTGTGATGTTGGATGCAGGGGACCAGCATGTGTACTGTTGACAGTGACCGGGATGGGAAGATATCCTGAAAGGAAGATGATGTAGGGGAAAGTCTGGAATTGGTTTTGGGCAATGACTTGGAGCTTTCTGTTCTTTGAATATCTGCTTGATGCCCCAGGATTCAGTTCTCAATGTGTGCTGCCTGTATTAGCAGTGTCACCATCCAACGGAAATGCTTGGAAATGCAATCTCTTGTCTCCACCCCAGACTACTGCCATTGAGAGCCAGAAATCTGAGTTCTGTCAATCCTTTGAATAAATGTGATGCACAGAGCAATTTGAGGCTCATCTCGCTGGGGAGAGTGCAGTGTGGTTATCCAAATGTGCTGAGAACATTCTCCGTGACTGGCAGTGGTTTCATCCCCCATTTTGTTCACCTTTTACATGTCATTTTGTTTTCAAAGGGGAGGCTCAAAAGAAATATAATGCCCCAAAAAACTGGAGAAGAAAAGACAAGAGCTTTTCACCAAGGCCAAGCAGACATGTCATGACAGATTCTGAGGCTGACCGGATGCACTTTCCAGAAGCCAGTCACAAAGATAACCTCTCATCAATGTGGTCAGGTGTCATTGATTCGAGGGGACCCTAGGAGAAGCTGTAGCAAGTCTGTGCATTCAGGAGGCTGCAGGACCTCCAGGCCTACAACTCTGAAGGAGAACCTTTCAGAACCTTGGACAGCACAAATGTTTCAGGGGTTATCACCCTGGTACTGCAGGTGAGTTCCTGGGTCGTGTCGGTTCCAGATCTCTGCACACCAGCCCTGAGCTCATCACTCTTAGCCTTCAGATAAGGCAGAGATGGACCCAGGATTGGGGCTTTTCCTCCCACAGGCCCTCTGCAGATGGCCAGAAACAGATGCAAATATTTGCTGACAGTCTCAGATAAGGAAGACAGCAAGGGAGGGATTGGCTATGACCTTGAGGGCAGACAGGCTTGCTAAGGATGCAGAGAGAGCCAGGAGCCAGAAAGAATGTTCTTGAGAACTAGGGGAAAAATAGAAGACTGTCTTGAAGAAACCAAATAGTCCCTGGGAAGTGGTTCACAGGGGGTGGGGACAGTCCTCTGTTCCACTTGCCACTTTCACTGTTAACCCAGTTTCTGAACTAAGATGCTTTGTTACATGAACTTTGTACTCTATTAAATGCTTAGTAGACAAAAACAAGAGGCATAAATGTTTTTGTGGATAAGAGATTGGGTTTCATGTGACAAGAGTAAGGATTTTTGTATATCTTTGTACACCTCAGTTTCTGCTTGCCAGAATTTCTTTATTGAATTCTACAAAGGTAATCTAGCCTGGGGAATTATTTAGTGTTTTTAGTTATAATATTCTTACATTACTTACACTTAAGAAACAATCTATTCTATAGAGATTATTTTAATATTTAGTTACTGTTATAAAATCTTATTTTGTTAAGCTTGCTTTTAAGCTTATTTTTGTTAAGCTTGCATTTTTAACATGAGTTGCCTCTGTTTTTTTTTTTTTTTTTTAATCATTCCTGGGCCAAACTCTAAATCAGACAGAAGACGTTTCACTATAAGTCAATTAGCACTTAGGCTGTATGTTACGTCTTTCAGTTCAGTTCAGTTCAATTGCGCAGTCGAGTCCGACTCTTTGCGACCCCATGAATCGCAGCACGCCAGGCCTATCTGTCCATCACCATCTCCCGGAGTTCACTCAGACTCACGTCCATCAAGTCAGTGATGCCATCCAGCCATCTCATCCTCTGTCGTCCCCTTCTCCTCCTGCCCCCAATCCCTCCCAGCATCAGAGTCTTTTCCAATGAGTCAACTCTTCTTTATCTGTTACCTAAAAATTAAGTGGGTATTGTTTTTGAAGAATGTCATTTTGTAAGATGTTATTTATTTGTTTATTTTAGTTTTGGTGGCACTGAGTCTTCCGTTGCTGCCTGTTGGCTTTCTTTAGCTGTGGAGAGCCGGGATAGTCTCTGGTTGTGCCCAGGCGTCTCATCGTGGTGCCTCCTCCTGTTGCTCGGTTTCACTGTTTCTAGCACACGGACTTAGTTGCTCCAGGGCACGTGGAATCAGGGATCAAACCCTCGTGCCCTGCATTGGCAGGCAGATTTTTAACCACTGGACCACCAGGGAAGTCCTACGTGGGTATTCTTAAAAATTAGATTTGAATTTTGATTCTTAAGAAGGAACATGGTTTTGGGAAACAATTTATGCTGAAAATGACTTGCCAGCAAGCTTGTTGCTCTGATCAAAAATAGGTCTGAGTCACTGAAACTTGTCTTCCTCACAGTGTTGGGCCCATCATAATTAGTCATTATTCAAGAAACACATCATTGCTTATTAAATAAACAATTTATTTTACTTATAAGCACTCCATTTAGTAAACATAATTATTTTCACTGAACACATAGAACATGGAATAAAGGTGTCATGCTACAGAAGTCCCAGGGGAACAATATCAGGAAGGAGAAGAATGACATTTTCTGGAACTCTTTGTACAGTTTCGATAAAAATTGTTTTATCAGTAGTGGAGAGAGAAGGCTGATTCCAGAGGGCCAAAGAGTGACTAATAAATAGAAGGACAGAGAGTGAGTAGAGGAGGGCAGCTATGCCTTCTGTCAACAGGTTCTGGATTTAACTCTGGAAAAGTCTGATCAGGTCTCCCTACTGCTGGTAGTACTTACTAAGATTTTCTTCTGTGATTTCAAAGTTCAAGCCACAATAAAGAGTTTATAAATTTGTTTGGGTTCTCCAGTTTTCTCCGACATGGCCTTGGTTACTTCAGCCCAATTTCCCATAGCTGAGGGGAGAGGGGAGAGATTCCAGGGATGTCCTGGCTCTGTGGTGAGAGTCTGTGCTGCTCCAGAAAACACCTCTAGGAGCCCCTCCAGGGGACCCAGCATCGCTGCTATGGCCTCTGAGCTCCGGCCACCCTTGAATCAATCCTGGGCACCTTTCTGTCTGCCTGCAAAGCATCTTTTGAACAGAGTGACCTTTCCAGACCCAGTCATCAAAGTTAATATTGCATTTTCTCCACTAGTTTTCTAATTTTGAATTGTATATGTATTATCATCTCTTCATTCCATGTTGATTTTCTCACTAAGTTGGATACGCTATGAAGAGAAGAGTAAAGTGAGCTTTAATGGTTTACATTGACACACTCACTTATTCACTTCGCCCATCTAAAGAGCTCAGATATTTTGTTGAAAGAAACCATTCAAACTCCAAAAATAGTTTCTAACTTTTCTCAGAAAGTCACTCAACTTCAGTTACACAATGATACCGCCTCTTTGGCCGTAGACTGCAATCAACTGTCACTGTGATTTCACATCCTTTCTCTCTTAATTCATTTAACACTCTGATCACAATAATCTGCTTCAAATGTTAACCTAATCAGTACACTTTCTTTTAAATCAATCATTGCTGTCTTCAGATATGTTTTTAGAGTGAAAAGCTAAAAATATGATTTTATTCTTGTTGTCCTGCCATAGTTATTAACACTACCCCTTTCAACACTCATTATTTCCTGGTTTTGAAGCAAAATCAATTGATCCTCGCATTTACAGTGCACTTATTACATGCCAAGGTGTGGACTGAAATCTATGATTCAGAAATTCATTGAACAAAGTCATTGCCCCAGTTTATTTGAATGTTGATGAGAGAAAAGGTGTTTTTTTCCACTTAAATCCTAGATTTATTCAACACAATTGTTTTTACTGTACACAACAAAGTATAGACACAACATTATCTAAAATACTACAAAGCTAAAAAACAGAAAATTTATAGTACTGCTATACAGTAAAAGCTGAAAAAGCAAGGGCATGTTGCCAAGGTAACCTGCAGGACCACCAGTGGTGGTTCTATGGGGACCCTGCAGAGCTGGCTCTCAACTTACTCACCAGTTTCAGAGAAGGGAGCTGTGTGCGTGTGTGTGTACATACACATGTGAAAAGAACCATTTTGGGCAGATCACAGGAGGTATCTGACTCTAGAGGTCAGAAAAGGACCCTAGCAGGAGAGTAGGGCCGGGCTAACAGGAGAGGCATCACTGCTGGACTCTGCAGGCAGACAGGTCAGGGCAGCACCAGGCCACCGGATCGGGCCTCGGTCATCGGTGGAATGGGAAAACGAGTTCCCAGGCTGGGCCGGTTGCACCACCTGGCTGGCTCTGCTCCTCCCTGCTGGCGTTGTCATTAAACAGATTCTCAGGAACTAGAACCAGAGTTTTCTAGCCAGAACTGTGGAGGGCATCTTTACAAGCACGACCCCATACCACTGCAGCGGGAACTCTGCTGCCCTGGGACAAGCCTCGGTTGCTGCCTTCAGCTTCTGGAGGACCTGGAGCTGAAGCGGCTCCGGTGGAGGGGGGCGGCGAGGGAAGCGGGGTCGCCAGCGCTTCTGGGACCTGAGCCAAGGGGAAGGCGACCACCTTCTCCTCTGTGAGGTTGACCCGCACCATCTGGGGGGCAGTGACTGCATTCTCCTGCGAGGGCTGAGTCGCCTGGGGGTGGCACAGCGGTGGCCCTGATCTGCTGGCCGTCAATTTGTCCTCCATCCATGTACTTCAGCGCCTTCTCAGCCCCATCTGGAGTCTCGAACTCCACATAAGCATCAGACAGACCGGGGTGCATCCTCTCTACAGGCATGTCAATCACTCTGACTTTCCCGAAGGTGGAGAATATCTCCCGGATGTGGTCCTTGGTCACGTTCCTGGTGAGTCTCACGATGTGCAGCTTGGTGGGTTTAGGGGAAGGGCTGTGCCTTCTCCCTTCCTTTTCATCTCTTTCGGGTTGTTTGGGGTGAGACCGCTGTCTCTTTCCTCTTCTAAGCCAAGAAGGCCTCAAAGAGCCGGGGGAGCTGCTGGAGCTGGAGCTGGAGCTGGAGCTGGAGCTGCAGGACGTGCTGGAACGTCCTGAGCGGCTGGATGCTGAAGGTGAGCTGGAGCCGCTGCTGGAGCCCGAGCTGGTGCTACCGCTGGACGGAGACCTGGAGCTGCTGCTGCCACTGGAAGTGCCGCTCCACCTTCGAGTTCTAGCCCTGCCACGGTACTTCTCGCGTGACTCCTTGGGGCCGGTTTTATCTCTAGAGCGATCCCTGGACTGCTCATCAGAGTTCTCTCTGCATCTGGTGGGAGAAGGTGCCATCTCTCTATCGTGCTCCTCAGTATCTGGAGAGAAAGAGTTGATGGAGTAAAAAAGGCTTACCAGTGTTCGGTACAATAAAGCACTATAATAATCAATAAGGCCATCACAGCGGCAGGAGAAAGAGGGAGATATGAAGGAAGAGAAGTAAGGGGAGAGAAAAACATTAATAGCAACTGATGAAGAGGTTGGGGAAGGCCAAGCTGATGACTTATGGAGCAGAGAACTGAATTTTTAAAAAGAGAGAAAAGCAAACAAACCAACCAAGCACTTTGTGGGTAAAACATTTTCCAGAGAGAACTATGCAAACAGCCTGAGCAAATACTGCTTCTACTTAAGAGTGATTTTATTAAAAAAAAAAAAAAATCTGGCTTATTATCCCGAGAAAGGTTCATACACAAAACTGTACGAAATGTGGAATATTTCTTAATACTAACATTAAAGAAATAACTTTTAATAAGATAATTTATTTTAAGGGCCACTACCTGGTAAAGTAAAGAGATTGCGCAAAAGTAAGAACCATATACATGAACACTCCCCTGTGGTTTCTACACTCACCAGAAGAGGCTGGCTTGGAAATCTGGTCTATGCAGGTTCCCCCAGTTCCAAGAGCTGTCCTCTGACCACTCCTGAGATGCAGACTTGCTGAAGTCTACAGACTTCTGCCTCTGATTCTCCTTTTATAGGCGAAGAGATTGGACAATCCAATCAGGGGACAACCCAATCAAGAGGACACACCCTCTCTCAGATCAAAGGCATTGGAGAGGTTCCTAAATCTTTATCCGCAAACATTAGGAGTTTTAAACACATGAGCCACCCACCTCCTTGCATGACCCTGCAGTAAACTCTCTTTGTTCCAAACTCTGATGCTGTGACATTTTTTGGCCTCACAGTGTGTGAAGCACCTGAACTTGCTTTCTGGTTACATTCTTTCCGGAAAAGGAAGATACAGGAAGTTGCTAAGGTGTCTAGTGACTTGTAAAGTCACTTCTTCATTTTCTGAATGTTGAGCTTTAAGCCAACTTTTTCACTCTCCTCTTTCACTTTCATCAAGAGGCTTTTTAGTTCCTCTTCACTTTCTGCCATAAGGGTGGTGTCAACTGCATATCTGAGGTTATTGATATTTCTGCCGGCAATCTTGATTCCAGCTTGTGCTTCTTCCAGCCCAGCGTTTCTCATGATGTACTCTGCATAGAAGTTAAATAAACAGGGTGACAATATACAGCCTTGATGTATTCCTTTTCCTATTTGGAACCAGTCTGTTATTCTATGTCCAGTTCTAATTGTTGCTTCCTGACCTGCATACAGGTTTCTCAAGAGGCAGGTCAGGTGGTCTGGTAGTCCCATCTCTTTCAGAATTTTCCACAGTTTATTGTGATCCACACAGTCAAAGGCTTTGGCAGAGTCAATAAAACAGAAATAGATGTTTTTCTGGAACTCTCTTGCTTTTTCGATGATCCAGTGGATGTTGGCAATTTGATCTCTGGTTCCTCTGCCTTTTCTAAAACCAGCTTGAACATCTGGAAGTTCACCATTCACGTATTGTTTAAGCCTGGCTTGGAGAATTTTGAGCATTACTTTACTAGCATGTGAGATGAGGGCAACTGTGTGGTAGTTTGAGCATTTTTGGCATTGCCTTTCTTTGGGATTGGAATGAAAACTGACCTTTTCCAGTCTTGTGGCCACTGCTGAGTTTTCCAAATTTGCTGGCATATTGAGTGCAGCACTTTCACAGCATCATCTTTCAGGATTTGAAACAGCTCAACTGGAATTCCATCACCTCCACTAGCTTTGTTCGTAGTGATGCTTTCTAAGGCCCACTTAACTTCACATTCCAGGATGTCTGGCTCTAGGTGAGTGATCACACCATCGTGATTATCTTGGTCATGAAGATCTTTTTTGTACAGTTCTTCCGTGTATTCTTGCCACCTCTTCTTAATATCTTCTGCTTTTGTTAGGTCCATGCCATTTCTGTCCTTTATGGAGCCCATCTTTGCGTGAAATGTTCCCTTGGTATCTCTAATTTTCTTGAAGAGATCTCTAGTCTTTCCCAATCTGTTGTTTTCCTCTATTTCTTTGCATTGATCGCTGAGGAAGACTTTCTTATTTCTCCTTGCTATTCTTTGGAACTCTGCATTCAGATGCTTATATATTTCTTTTTCTCCTTTGCTTTTTGCTTCTCTTCTTTTCACAGCTATTTGTTAGGCCTCCCCAGACAGCCATTTTGCTTTTTTGCATTTCTTTTCCATGGGGATGATCTTGGTTCCTGTCTCCTGTACAATGTCATGAACCTCCGCCCATAGTTCATCAGGCACTCTATCTCTCAGATCTAGGCCCTTAAATCTATTTCTCACTTCCACTGTATAATCATAAGGGATTTGATTTAGGTCATACCTGAATGGTCTAGTGGTTTTCCCTACTTTCTTCAATTTAAGTCTGAATTTGGCAATAAGGAGTTCATGATCTGAGCCGCAGTCAGCTCCCAGTCTTGTTTTTGCTGCAAGAGCTTCTCCATCTTTGGCTGCAGAGAATATAATCAGTCTGATTTTGGTGTTGACCATCTGGTGATGTCCATGTGTAGAGACTTCTCTTGTGTTGTTGGAAGAGGGTGATTGCTATGACCAGTGCGTTCTCTTGGCAGAACTCTGTTAGTCTTTGCCCTGCTTCAATCCATATTCCAAGGGCAAATTTGCTTGTTACCCCAGGTGTTTCTTGAGTTCCTACTTTTGCATTCCAGTCCCCTATAATGAAAAGGACATCTTTTTTGGGTGTCCTTTTGACCTTCTAAAAGGTCTTGTAGGTCTTCATAGAACCATTCAACTTCAGCTTTTTCAGTGTTACTGGTTGGGGCATAGACTTGGATTACTGTGATATTGAATGGTTTGCCTTGGAAACGAACAGAGATCATTCTGTTGTTTTTGAGATTGCTTCCAAGTACTGCATTTTGGACTCTTTTGTTGACCATGATGGCTACTCCATTCCTTCTAAGGGATTCCTACCCACAGTAGTAGATAAAATGGTCATCTGAGTTAAATTCACCCATTCCAGTCCATTTTAGTTTGCTGATTCCTAGAATGTCAACATTCACTCTTGCCATCTCCTGTTGACCCCTTCCAATTTGCTTTGGTTCATGGACCTAACATTCCAGGTTCCTATGCAATATTGCTCTTTACAGCATCAGACTTTGCTTTTATCACCAGTCACATCCACAATTGGGTATCGTTTTTGTTTTGGCTCCATCCCTTCATTCTTTCTGGAATTATTTCTCCACTGATCTCCAGTAGCATATTGGGCACCTACCGACCTGGGGAGTTCCTCTTTCAGTATCCTATCATTTTGCCTTTTCATACTGTTCATGGGGTTCTCAAGGCAAGAATACTGAAGTGGTTTGCCATTCCCTTCTCCAGTGGACCACATTCTGTCAGACCTCTCCACCATGACCCATCCATCTTGGGTGGCCCCACAGGGCATGGCTTAGTTTCATTGAGTTAGACAAGGCTGTGGTCCATGTGATTAGATTAACTAGTTTTCTGTGATTATGGTTTCAGTGTGTCTGCCCTCTGATGCCCTCTTGCAACACCTACCATCTTACTTGGGTTTTCTTACCTTGGACATGGGTTATTCATATAAAACTGATATCAGTGAATAAAAAAATAGAGAAATCCAAAATTATGATTAGGATTCCAACACCCTCCCCAACAATACTACTAGTCTGAAAGTCAACAAGCTTATAGGAGAACAATGGCACCAATCAACAGGATCCAGCTGACACACTGCACTCAATTGGTATTTGTAGGACAATCAATCCAACAACAGCAGAATATACATTCTTATCAAGCACCAATGTGTTACTCACTGAGATAGACCATATTCTGGGTCATAAAACAAGCTTCAATACATTTAAAAGAATTGAATCATACAGAGAATGTTCTCTGACTACAATGGAATCAATCTCCAGTCAATAAAATAAGATATAAATCTCAAAACAATTGTAAGTTAAAGAACACACATATATAATGACCCATGATTCAAATAAGAACTGTCAAGGAATTTAAATCTTCATTGAAATAATTAAAAATCAAAATACAATATGTCAAAATTTATGAGATATAGCCAAAGCAATGCCAAGAGGGAAATTTATAAAACTAAATAAATACAATGTGAAACAGGAAATGTCTCAAATCCACGTTAAAATCTCCAGTTCAAGAAATTAGAAGAGCAAAGTAAAGTAAACAGAGGGTAGGAAAAACAAAAGAAAAATCATTGGCTTTAAACAAATGCATAGAGAAAATAAAAATGATAAAGCAATATGAAATAAGAACTTTGATTAAATAGGGAAATGTTAAATTTATCAGTAATTACCATACTGTAACTTTTACTCAAACTATTTGATTCAAGTCAGTAAAGTTAGAACTATAACATATTTTTTAAAAAATGGAAAGTTTGATTGTCAAATTCACATGGAATAGACATTGTTAAGGAAGAAGTAAGAACTTTTTTTTTTTTTAAAGAACCATGATAGGAAAGATGAAAAAGGTGATATGCAGAGACATTATGTAAATTTTGTTACTGAAGGAAAGAGAATAAAAAACAACCAACCAACTGAATGACTAATGCAGAGGGTGCAGGAACACTTCCTTGTATACAAGGGAGCTTGCTATGTGATGAAACTAGCATTTCAATAAGTTAGAAAATGATTTAATAAACGACTTAAGGAAAATACAGATTTAATCTGCATTAATTCAAAATATATCCTAAAAATAAACTTGAAAATTTGAAACACTAAAGGAGTGAGAAGAAAGCACAAAGACACTGTGTGTGACCTGTATATTCAGCTCAGTACGGATCTTTACACTGACTGTCCGTTGACTCACACAAACAAGCAAACAAAATACCCAGGGGAGACACAACAAAGAGTGCTTTGACAAGTTCTTAGTTATAAAATACGGTTACTAAGATGGAGGAGAGGCTGAAAAAATAGACGCTGTGCTTACTGCATATTTAATGATGGAAGAAATGGTTGGATTCAATAGCAAAAGCTTTGAGGCGTGCCATTAGTCTAGAACAGAAAGCCTATGAGTCTTGAGGACTGAGTGTAGTCATATACGGATACTTTTAAAAAGAGAGGGTAGGTTACCTGGTAAACAGAGGTAAAGTAATTTTGGTTGTTTTTAAATATCTGAATGAACATATGATATAATAGTAAATTTGATGTAATGCACTCAGATATTACAAATCATATATAGTATTTAAATGTTCTATTTTTCAAAATTCTAAAAATGAGATAGAGACTCATGAGATAAAACCTAAGAATGTCTATTTCCCTGGGAACTTAAATTCTTTATAATGTTCAAAGTGTTCTTCTCGGGTCTCAGGAGGATAATGTAGCCCTCTGGGGCAAAGATGCGGCCTAGGGCCCGGCACTGGAGGCCAACATGGAGAGGATCTCCACGGCCACCATGACCTTGCCCTTGGTGCGAGACAGGGAGGAAGGTGACCCAGACACTGCAGAACACCAGCATCCTGAAGGCCAGGAACTTGGTTTCACTGAAGGTGTCAGGCAGGTTCCTGGCCAGGAAAGCTAGGGAGAAGGTTCCCAGGGCTAAGGAGCCCAACTATCCCAGGACACAGTGGAAGCCAGTGATTGAGCCTTGTTGCACATGATTATGAGCTCCTTGGGCTCAGAATGAGTGTCCATCTCAAGGAAAGGGGGCGAGGCTCCCAGCCAGACTCCACAGAGAATCACCTGGATCAGGGAGCACAAGGGGACGACATCATTAGAGGCTCCTGTTGCCAGTAACCGCCTCATGGTTCTTCCCAGTTTCCTGGCCTTGAATGCAAGGATCATAGTCAGAGTTTTGGCCAAAACACTGGCAACAGCTATGGCGAACCCAGCTCCAAATGTGATTTGTTGGAGGATGCAGGTGACTCTGTTGGGATGACTGATGAAGAGTAAGGAGCAGAGGAAACACAGGGGGAGGGAGATGAGCAGGACATAGCTGAGAGTCCAGTTATTTGCCTTGACTATGGGGGTGCCTTGGTACTTCACAAAACCCACAAAACCTCAGCTGTGATGGCAGATAAACAGAGAGCTGTGCAGGCCAGAGACACCCCCAAAGGATCATCAAAGCCCAGAAAGGTCAAGTCCTTAGGGACACAGTGATTTCTCTCACTATTTGGATGCTCTTGAGCTGGGCACTGGATACAGTTCTCTGCATCTGGGGAAAAAGCAAAGACTCAGCATTTCATTTTCACAAATTCTCCATATTTGGCCTGTTTTATTTATTTTTTTAACATGGTCACCTTTCCTCTCATTGTGGATACAAACTGCCCCTGATGTCATACTCAGGTACAAGATTAAGCGTCTACATTCATAACCTAGGAAGAACGCTTTGAGTTACAGGTAAGACAAACCACAGTCTGGATCTTCAACATATTGTGGGTCAATGTTGGCTCAGCAATCCCAACAAGGATATGGATTTTCCCCCAATTTTTTCTCTACTGTCCCAGTGTCTTCTTCATCCTAAGATTTGTCCTGCCACGGTTTCTGCAGTTTTCCTGGTGAAGTCAAAGATTTCTTTCTTCATACATATACTGAGAAGGAACGTTCACCTAGCCCTTCCGGGACATCCTCTTTTGTCATTACCCTGATTCCTATGGGCTGCTTTTTGTATATAACTTGATATCTGGTAGAACAAATATTTCCACATTCTACTTTTTCATTTTTCTATGACCAGTCTTGTACAACTTTTCTATATAAAATTGGAAAACAATTTGATTGAATAGAAATAACTTGGTGTCTGAGTGGATTTCTAGTGTCTTATATATTTGTGATGGTGATATCTTAATTATTGAGGAATTTTTAAAAATTTCCACTCAGGTACACCTCCCTAAATCAGGCTTAATTTTTTTTTCTTTGTTAAAATAGCAGGTAGTAAATAACTTCAGTGTTACAGGCTATGTGGTCTTTGTGGCATTTATTCCCCTCTGCTGTTATGAAACAAGATCAGTCATAAATATGTAAATTAATGAACATGGCTCTGTTTCAGTTATATTGATTCAAATAGGCAATAGTCTGCCTACTGCTCCCCAAAAGTTCCTATTATTTTTTATGGCTGACTCTCATGCAATAGTAGAAAGTCCTAACACAAGCAAGGTAATTCTCATTCGCATTTCTTTCCCCCAGCTACCTGGTCTCGCTTCACAGAGCCGACACCTCTCCTGGCCCCTCTGTCTGTCCTTTCGGAGACATGTGTGGCACCCACTGACACATGTCTGTTTACTCTAGATCTCTGGTCCCGTGCTCCTCCATATGTCTCTTGTTTTAAACCCTTATTTGATGTTAAATCCTTCAGTAAGTCCATGAACAAGAGAATTATTTTTATAAATATCTTGTTCATACCTGAGAATATTTATTTGACAAGTGATCAAAATGCAATGAATGCTACTCTTAAGGTGACTGGAATTACCCAGGACTGATGGAAGGACTCAGATTATTATAATAGACTTAGTGTTTTCGAAAATTGAAGTGCCGTAATCCTTCTCCACTTAATATTTTATAGTAACGCGTTTTGTTTCAGTACATAAGTTTATAAATATCCGTTTCAAGAAACAGCTACATTTAGGGGCTGTAGGCTGTGATTTAAATTAGAATGATGTCTTTTTCTTTTTTTTATATTGTAATACTCCAAAGGGTAGAGTCCTGATGTTAGTTACACACACTTGATAAGTTGTACAGTATTCAGGTCTTGGTACATAAGGTAATAAAATATTTCTGTTTTAATTTACATGTACGTGCTCTGCGCTTTTCATCTGGGTGTGAAAAGTATTAAGTCTCAAGCTTTCAAGGCACCCACAGGCTGCCTTGCTGATCATATGTGTTATATTTTACGGCAGGCTTTAGCATGGTCCCTGATAAGACTTCAGAATGAGATTTCCCCCTGGAAACAGTGGTGCCGTGGAGCCTGATAGGAAGACCACAGGCAGACCTGAGATTACACATAATTGGGAAACAATAGTGATTAAAACATGGAACTGTTGAAAGAATGAGTGGAAGCATGAATTGAGAGCAATGGCGCTTATTGGCCCTGATGTCAATCCCCTTGGTTTTCTTCTTATTGAGAGTATTCATGGGGGGAAGTTGCCATAAAGTGCAAACTTAGTTTATACCTGTCTGATTGGAAATTTCTCTCCCTGTGCATGAAACACAAATAAAGCAGCAGATGCGCTTTCCTTCCTCTGGAGTTTTTCTGAATCCTGGAACACAGGTCTGGCTGCGCACAGATTGAGGGATCTGAAGGAGGAGAGAATTATGGTCATAATTTTGCAGAAAATGAGCAGCTTTAAGAGGATGTCTGCATTTCTGGCCTTGTAATGAGAATTTGGATAGAAGGCCATCACTGTGTACCCCCACCCTCCACTATTGACACAATGTAGACATATAATTAAGCATGTCTATGGTTAACTTGGGCTTCCCTCCTAGCTCACTTGGTAAAGAATCTGCCTGCAAGGCAGGAGCCCTGGGTCTGATCCCTGGGTCGGGAAGATCCCCTGGAGAAGGAAATGGCAACCCACTCCAGTATTCTCGCCTGAAGAATCCCATGGACAGACGAGCCTGGCAGGTTACATCCACGGGGTCGCAAGAGTCGGACATGACTTAGCAACTAAAGAGAGAGAGAGATGGTTAACTTTCTTCTTTTTAAAATGCTCACCAAATATCACCAAGCTATCGAATCAGTTTTATTTCATGAATCAATGACAATCTCTCTACTTTATTATGCACTTTATCTAAAATCTTTCACATGCAGGTTTCTGTGTAGTAATGACTTTGAGAACTTGTTGCCTGATGACATTCCTACCATCCTTTCATACTTGGTTAGAAAGAAGAGAATAGTTTCTAGATGGAAGACGCTGATGCTGTGATAATTAGGCACACTACTTGTTGCGGTTCAGTCACTACTCATTATGTCTGATTCTTTGCGATACCATGGACTGAGGCAAACCAGGCTTCCCTGTCCTTCACCATCACCTGGAGCTTGCTCAAACTCATATCCATTGAGTTGGTGATGCCATCTAACCATCTCATCCTCTGTCGTCCCCTTCTTCTCCTGCCTTCAACCTTTCCCAGCATTAGTGTCTTTTCTAATGAGTCAGCTCTTTGCATTAGATGGCCAAAGGATTGGAATTCCAGCTTCAGCATCAGTCCTTCCAGTGAATATTCAGAACTGATTTCCTTTAGGACTGACTGGTTTGATCTCCTTGCGGACCAAGGGACTCTCAAGAGTCCTCTCCAACACAGTTCAAAAGCATCAGTTTCTCAATGCTTAGCCTTTTTTATGGTCCAACTCTCACATTCATGTGTGACTACTTGAAAAATCATAGTTTTCACTGGATAGACTGTTGTTGGCAAAGTAATGTCTCTGCTTTTTAACATGCTGTCTAGGTTGGTCATAGCTTTTCTTCCAAGGAACAAGCCTCTTTTAATTTCATGGCTGCAGTCACCATCTGCAGTGACTTTGGAGCCCCAAAAGTCTCTCACTGTTTGCATTGTTTCCCCATCTATTTCCCATGAAGTGATGGGACCAGATGCCATGAACTTAGTTTTCTTGAATGTTGAGTTTTAAACCAGCTTTTTCAATCTCCTCTTTCACCTTCATCAAGAGCGACTTTAATTCCTCTTCCCTTTCTGCCATTAGAGTGGTGTCATCTGCATATCTGAGATTGTTGATATTTCTCCTGTCAATCTTGATACTAGCTTGTGCTTCATCCAGCCAGGCATTTTACATGATGTACTCTGCATAGAAATTAAATAAGGAAGGTGACAATATACAGCCCTGATGTACTCCTTACCCAATTTTGAACCAGTCTGTTGTTCGATGTCCGTTTCTAACAGTTGCTTCTTGACCTGCATATAGGTTTTACAGGAGGCAGGTAAGGTGGTCTGGTATTCCCATCTCTTTAAGAATTTCCCACAGTTTATTGTGATCCACACAGTCGAAGGCTTTGACATAGTCAATAAAGCAGAAATAGATGGTTTTCTTGAATTCTCTTGCTTTTCTATGGTCCAGAGGATGTTGGCAATTTGATCTCTGGTTCCTCTGCCTTTTCTAAATTCAGCTTGAACATCTGGAACTTCTTGGTTCACGTACTGTTGAAAACTAGCTTGGAGAATTTTGAGCATGACTTTGCTAGTGTTTGAGATGAGTGCAATTGTGCGGTAGTTTGAGCAATCTTTGGCATTGCCTTTCTTTGTAACTGGAATGAAAACTGACCTTTTCCAGTCTTGTGGCCACTAATGAGTTTTCCAGATTTGCTGGCATATTGAATGCAGCACTTTGACAGCATCATCTTTTAGGATTTGAAATAGCTCTACTGGAATTCCATCACCTCCACTAGCTTTGTTCGTAGTGATGCTTCCTAAGGCCCTCTTGACTTCATGCTCCAAGATATCTGGCTCTAGGTGAGCGATCACATCATTGTGGTTATCTGGGTCATTAAGATCTTTTTTGTATAGTTCTGTGTATTTTTGCCACCTCTTCTTAATATATTCTGCTTCTGTTAGGTCCATATCATTTCTGTCCTTTATTGTGCCCATCTTTGCATGACATACTCCTTTGGTATCACTAAGGTTCTTGAATAGACCTCTAGTCTCATAGTATAAGTTCTCATAGGATATAGGATGTCTGTGCCCAGGAAATATTCTGGAAGGAAAAGCTCAAGGACCTCATACAGTGTCATTTCAGGTGGCTATTCTCTGCTTTCCTCTCATGGTAGAACATCCACAAACTGACCAAAAAAAACCACAAAACAACCCACACCTTTAAAAATGAGTCATTCACTGACTGTTAAAAATGATAATGGTAATAAAATTCTGTGTCTGCCTCTGCCAAAGTGTGGTTGTGCGACCTTATATAAGGACTTAACTTTTTGGAGCCTCATTGTTTGCTTCTAGAAAGTGAGCTTAATGTTTAAAAGGTGTTAGGATTAAATGAGATCCATGTAATGTGTTTGCACATCCTTGACAGAAGGGGAGCATTCATTTGATTTCCATTAATAATACTACTGACTTTATTTTAGATCAACAAACCCATAAACACTCTGCTCTGGAAAAACAGCTACTGCATCTGTTTGAAATGCACCACAGAGGACAAATGGTTGATAAAAAAATCTAGTCATTTCCTCCATAATTAAGTATACAGTAAGCATATCCTTGGGGCTTTCCAGGTGGCTCAAGGATAAAGAATCTGCCTGTTAAGTGGATCAAACCCAAATTTGATCCCTCAGTCAGAAAGATTCTCTGGAGAAGGGAGTGGCAACTTCCTCCAGTATTCTTGTCTGGGAAACCCCAATAACAGAAGTGCATGGCAGACTACAGTCCATGAGGTTGTAAAGAGTTGGGCATGACTTAGCAACTAAACAACCACAACAAAGCACGTCTTAATTAGTTCAGCCACTCCTCTAATCCACAAAGGTCATTGTAGTGAAGGACCTAAGCTACTCCATTTTGTTAACAGAAAAACTCCATTTTGTAAGGTTCCAGGAAAAGAGCCTTTGAAAATCCAAGAGCCTTTGGAAATCCCCTGACCTCATCCCACCACCCTCGAGCCAATCGGACCCCAGACCAAAATCTCCTGACTTAACATAGTCTACCTAGGTAATGGGAACCAATCAGAACCCGGGAAAATAAGAACCAATCAGAAACCAACACCTAAACCTTCCACAGAAGGTAACCAATTAGATGTCTCCCAACCCAGAAACTCCCATTTTTCAAATTTCTCGCGTGAGAATACCCTATATAAGCAATGTAACCCAGAACTCAGGGCTCCTCCCTATAGCCACTGCGTCGGTATCGGTGGGAGCCCCAGCTCTAGCTTGATAATAAAAACTCTCTTGCTTTTGCATCGGATGTTGGCTCCCTGGTGGTCACTGGGAGATTTCGTGACTTGGGCACAACAGTAGTACTCAAACTTTTCACCACACTTTGTTGTACCTTGTCTGTTTGGTTTCACCAACTGACCCTTAGTGTAAAGGTTTATATTTGGATAAAATATCAAAGTTATACATGGTTTTCCCACTTGTCTTTGTAACTCCTTAACTTTTACAATGCAACTTCAAAATAAAATACGAATTCAAAAGAGATGAAAAAGTTATAAATTACTTCTAAATGATGATTAAGCCAATTTTCAATATTTGTTATTATGTATTTTCCTCATCCTCTTAAATCATGCATTTCCAACATACTGGAAATGGCAACTTTTGAATTACTAAAGTACTTAACTTAGTATAAAGAATTATCTATGTCTGAATTGAGTAACAGAGAAGAAAAATATTGCTGGATTTTGTTAAAATCAGATGCCAAGCCAATCTTAATAAAATAATACTTTGTGGGATCAGATTTTATATTACGTTAACAGAAAATTCTCCTTTGAATAGGCATCATCTCTTCCTTGAGTGTAACTACGAGAAGAAACAAATGTAACTTAAAATATTAAGTAGACATTCTGTTTCAATTAGCCTGTAGATCTTAGTATAAAAATGAAGACCGATCATGGGAAATACAAACTGAGGTTTCCCATGAGGCTTGAAGATCAGAGGACATTGCAAGGAGAGGCTGGCGAAGGTGAAATCTGTCAGATGCAAATTTCTCAGGGACCACCCCACTCTCCTTTCCTTCAGCACCAATGTAGCCCTTCCACTCGTTTCTTAGGGTCTCTCTTGGTTCCTCGTTCTCTCTGCCTCCCTGACAGTCCCAGCTGCCATCAAGGCCAGAGTCAGATTCTCTTCTGCTTTCCTCACAACCTGCATTTGACTCTTGATAGCTCCAAAGGTAACCTGCTTCCTGCAGAGGGGCCGTGAGAGACCCGGGCCCATTCCTGTACTCATCTATGACTGCTATGGACACTGCTGGGCTTTATGAGGGTTGGTATGCAGACCCTCACCCACCCTTAGGTTGGTCCAAGGCTTCACCTGAAGTACGTGGTGCAACTGTTGTTAAGGCATTTGTAAAATCCAAAGGACGTAGAAGCTCTCCTTCACCTGGAGTCCTGCAGTCTCTTGTTCCCCAAGGTCTCCTCCCACTGGCTGCCTCTGAACTCGCTGTCAGCCCGAGGTATATCCTAGTCACTGACCCCTGGAAAAGGCAGCTGGCCAGTCTCACAGGGTGTCTAGAGCTGATGCTGGTTTTCTGCTTGGGCTGTTTCATGTTCTCACTGTTTTCCTCTGTGAAGCTGGGCATCCTTTTTTGAGCTTTCTTTGTAAAATTAAAACGTGAAATTTGCATAAAATCGAGGCTAAAGACTACCATACATGGAGAAGGTCTCAACTAATTTGAATGTTCTATCCTGCTCTGTCCCTCGAAAAATGTCTCTCAAATTGTAGTCTACAAAGACAGAAAGGTGAAGGTCATTATCCAGTGCCAAATCCAGACCAATTTATGCAATACATTTTTCAAATCAAGATGTCATCTTTTTAGTGATACACAGCAATAAACTAGCAGCAGCAGCTTAGGAGTCTAAATCCTTTCTTTGATAAAAATCATTTGCAATTCTAGTCACATTGATCCATTTCAGACATACACATGATCATTTCACCATAACTTTTCACACATATCTAAAAATGTATTGTAGGAATTGACTCACAGGTTTATAAGACAGAGGAGTCCCAGAGACGGCCATCTCCAAGCAGAAGCAGAAAAGCTGGTGGCATAATTGAGTCCAAGTCTGAAGTCCTGAGAGCCAGAAGTTCTGATGTCCCAGGGCAGGAAGAGATGGATGTCCCAGCTCAGAAAGTGAGGGTGGATTGACCTTCCTTCACTTTGGGTTCTATTCCGGCTTTCAGGAGACTGGAAAACATGTGCTCACGTTGGTGAGGGGGCATTCTTTACTTCATCTACCAGAACCAAATGCTAGTCTCTGCCAGAAACACCCTCAAGAGTACACCCGGAAACAGTGCTTAGCCACCCATCTGGCAAGCCTTAGCCCAGGCGAGTTGACAAGTAAGATTAACTGTCATGCACAGACAGTGATTCCTCCAGCTCTTTTCTTTTATCTCAAGACTCTTTTGACTATTCAGTGTCTTTTTTTTTTTTCAATTTTTCAAAATTATTAATCCTAGTTCTGTGAAAAATGCCATTGGTTTTTTAATGAATAATTTTATTTATCTTCATATGTTCTTTTTTAAAATTATTTTTTTACAGAGTATTATTAATTTACAATATACTTTTAGTTTCAGCTGTACAGCAAATCAGTTATTCACATACATATGTACACCCTTTTTAGATACTTTTCCTGTATAGGTCATTAAATAGTCCCTTATGCTATAGTGTATATTCTTATTAGTTATCTATTTTATAGACAGTAGTTTGTGTCAATCCATCTCCCAGTGTATCCCTCTCCTCTTCATCCACTTGGTAATTATAAGTTGCTTTTCTACATCTGTGACTCTATGGATAGGGGTTGCCTTGAATCTGTAGATTGCCTTGAGTAGGATGTTCATTTTAACATACTTAACAATTGAATCAACTGTATTAATTCTTCCAATCCATGAACACAAAATATCTTTCCATTTCTTTGTGTCTCCTTCAATTCCTTTATCAATGTCATACTTTTTTGACTACAGGTTTTTCTCCTTTTTTGATGGGATTATTCCCAGGAATTTTACATTGTATTTTCCTGCCAGTGTTGACTTCTGGACTTCTGGACCCATGGTTCTGGGTCCATGAACGGGAAAGTGAAAGTCGCTCAGTAGTGTCTGACTCCTTGTGACCCCATGGACTATACAGTCCATGGAATTCTCCAGGCCAGAATACTGGAGTGGGTAGCCATTCCCTTCTCCAGGGGATCTTCCCAACCCAGGGGCTGAACCCAGGTCTCCCGCATTGCAGGCCTGAGACCCATCATCTCAGATGAGGCCCAGTTTACACCCTCTTTCATGTTACCAATGTGTCCTAAAGGAGCCGATGGACCTGAACCCAGAGCTTGTGGCCCTTGGGATGGCTATGTTCTTACCACTAACTTGAGAAGTGTTTCTGTCATGGGTGTGAAACTTTCAAAGCTTCCTGTTGGGAGCTTTAAAAGATGAGGCAATAGATGAGCAGTGTGAAGGGTGCAGAAGGTGATGCCACCAGATTGATGGTGGGTGGACATGCATGCACACAGCCAGACCAGTTAAAATATTGAAATGAGTAGTAAACAGGCACCCCAAATCCACCCAAAGATTGGAGCTTGTATTTCCATCTGGCAGTTTGAACATCATTCTCTGGAAACACCTTGTAAAATCCAGTGCAAGATGGAGATCTTGATTCTTCCGAGCCAAATACATGTTTCACTTTTTGTAATAAGGTCATCAGAATTTTGATAGGATTGAACGGAACCTGTAGGTCACTTTGGTTAGTATTGTCATTTAGCAGCATCAATCTTCCAGTCCATGACATGGAACGTCTTTTCATCAATCATGTCTCCTTTCAATTTTTGTAGCAGTGGTTTGTAATTTTCAGAGTACAGGTCTTTTGCCTCATTGGTTATGTTTATTCCTAAGAATTTTATTCCTCTTTGTACTGTTCGCTGTTACTGTACAGAAACACAAGTGATTTTTTATGCTGATTTGCCAAATTCACTTATTATTATCTCTGAAAGTGAATTTTGTGTATTTTGTGTGGGTATGTTAACATGTGTGTGTAATCTTTAGGAATTTCTATGTACAAGTTCATGTCATGTTCAAACAGAGATAACTTTATTTCTTCCTTCCCTATGTGGATGCCTTTGTATTTCTTTTTCTTGCCTAATTGCTCTGGCTAGGAATTCCTGTCCTATTTGATTCAGTTCAGTTCAGTTCAGTTCAGTCGCTCAGTCGTGTCCGACTCTTTGCGACCCCATGAATCGCAGCACGCCAGGCCTCCTTGTCCATCACCAACTCCTGGAGTTCACTCAGACTCACATCCATCGAGTCCGTGATGCCATCCAGCCGTCTCATCCTCTGTCGTCCCCTTCTCCTGCCCCCAATCCCTCCCAGCATCAAAGTCTTTTCCAATGAGTCAACTCTTCTCATAGGTGGCCAAAGTACTGGAGTTTCAGCTTTAGCATCATTCCTTCCAAAGAAATCCCAGGGCTGATCTCCTTCAGAATGGACTGGTTGGATCTCCTTGCAGTCCAAGGGACTCTCAAGAGTCTTCTCCAACACCACAGTTCAAACGCATCAATTCTTTGGTGCTCAGCCTTCTTCACAGTCCAACTCTCACATCCATACATGACCACTGGAAAACCATAGCCTTGACTAAAATTAGAAACAGCAAAAGCTAATGTCTTTCTCTTGTTCACAGTCTTATTAGAGTTTCCTTGCATTCCTACTCTTTCTACTTGGTAGTATTCTGCTGAAGATATTTTTATTAGCCTTCATGAAGATATTCATCTGAGGTTTCCTTTTTGTAATGTCTTTGTCTCCCTTTGGTAAAAGGATACTACAGTCCTCATGGAATGAGTTAGAAAGTGTTCCTTCAGCTTCATTTTTGGGAAGCATTTGTAAATGATTATCCTCAACTAATATTTTATGTTTAGTAGAATTCTACACTGAATTCATGTGGTCCAGGGTTGATCTTTGTTGGGCTTTTTGGGTTGCTGATTCCATCTTCTTACTAGTCCATTTAGATTTTCTATTTCTTCATGATTCAGTTTTGGTGGGAGCATCTCCATGAATTATTCATACTATCTGGGTTGTCTAATCTGTCCATGTGCAGCTGGACATAGTATTTTTATATAATTATTTCTATTTCGGTCTATTCAGGAGTAATGCCCACACATTCATTTCTTATTTTATTTGTTGATCAGGCCACACAGCTTGCAGGCCAGGATTTAACTTGGGTCACCACAGTGAGAGCCCTGAATCCTAGCCAGTGAACCATCAGGGATTTCCTCATTTATTATTTTAATAGCTTGAGTCTTCTCTATACTTTCTCAGTCAATGGGATTAAAGGTTTGTCAACGTTGTCGATCTTTTCCAAGAACCAACTTTTATGGCTTTGTATATTGTTTTTCTCTCCTGAGTTATTTATCGCTATTCTATTATCTCTAGCATTTAATCTGTTTGATAGATTTTGGTTTTCCCTGTTTGTGTGTGCACACAGGCTCGGTTGCTCAGTCATGTCTGACTCTTTGGGACCCCATGGACTGCAGCCCTCCAGGCTCCACTGTCCATGGCATTTTCCAGGCAACAATACTGGAGAGCGTTGCCATTTCCTACTTCAGGGGGTCATCCAGACCCATGATTCTTGCGTGTCCTGCATTGGCAGATACTTTAACACAGCACCACATGGAAGGCCTAGTTTTCTCTACTTTTCCTAATTCTTTAAGACATAAAGTTAGGTTCTTGCTAAGATAGATTTAAAATAACTTTTTGAGTTAAAACACTGACATCTTGATTACATATGCCATTATCAATAACTGATGTTTATTTTTTACCTAAGTGCTAAAGCATCATTTGACGTTATGCTGAAGCGTCCTAAGATGATTTGAAACCAGCTTATCTGAACCCTGCCAGGTCTATCAGAGCAGTGGTGACACAACAACCATGAGCTCTGGGCAGGGACATCAATCATGGACACGGGGTGACAGATTTCTCAATGCCAGGATAGGTTTTTCTCCCCTATACCTCCCCTTCTGCCCTCAAGCCCTGAAGTTTGACTAACTGTTGTGAAATCAAAGAAGCAAGGGGAAAAACGTCTTTCCTCATTGGTTTTCACCAGGATGGAGGGGAACAGGTGCAGAGCCCCGGATAAGAGCCTCCCCGAGGTCCCCCATGGGACTGATCTGAAGCGGTGGAAAGGAGGGGAAGCCAGGCTGCTCCTGTCACGGAGACACTGAGAGTGAGGTCTCAGCACTGTGACTCCCTCATACACACCAACCTTCTGGCTGTAACTGTGCCCTCGTCTGGCACACCAGCCTGGCACATGCCCTGCAGGGCTTCCACAGGCTGAGACAGAGTGGGAGCGGGCATATGCCACGCTGTACACGAGGGGACATTTTCCACCCTGAGAGCAGAGCAGGGGTCAGATGCTGACGCGTCTTCTCCTGAGCTCAGCTTGGATGCAGGACCTGGTCCCTCTGTTGGGCAGCCCCTGCCATGTCATTTTCTCTGATTTATCTTTTCTTGATCTTTCAGCCTTTCTACACTGCATGTGAGCAGGATTTTGATCGTTAGGCGGATTGCCTGAATCCCAGTGTGTATAGACATGGGGCTCTGGTGGTAGGTGGGGTTTTCCCCCTCCATTCCATAAAACTACAAGCAGATGTACTTCGGCTCTCCTTCCTGAGAAGGCCAAAGCAACTGATATCTTAAGAGTAACTTCTTGTCTATATTTCCACGAGTGTGCTTTATTTCCCTGAAAATGATCTGAGGTGTACACCGAACAGGCAGAAATGTAGATCAATGGATTCTTGTTCTTTGAAGTTATTTATTTTAATTGGAGGCTAATTCCTTTACGATACTGTGGTGTCTTTTGCCATACATTGACACGAATCAGCCACGGTGTACATGTGTCCCCCATCCTGATCCCACCTCCCACATCCCTCCCCATCCCATCCCTCTGGGTTGTCCCAGGGCACCCCCTTTGAGTGCCCTGTTTCATGCATTGAACTTGGACTGGTCATCTCTCTCGCATATGGTAATATACATGTTTCATTGTTATTCTCTCAAATCATCCCAGCTTTGCCTTCTCACACAGAGTTCAAAAGTCTGTTCTTTACATCTGTGTCTCTTTTGCTGTCTCGCATATTGGGTTATTGCCGCGGCCAGCACAAGCAAGAGTCGCACCTGCACAGGGAGAGAACGGAGTGTCCCCGCTAAGAAAAATAAGAGAGAGACAAAAGATGGGGTTGAGAGGATCAGCCCAAAATGGCTGATGCCTTGCTTTATTGTGCTGCAGTATATATAGGGTAAAGTACGTGACTTATGACATTCACAAGGTTGTTTTTTAATCTCAGGATACAATCACCAGACCCTTACCATTGTGTACATAATAAGATAATCTATCTTCTATGAAGTATACATAATAAGATAATCTATCTTCTAGGACAGGTTGCAGGAACTGGACATCTTGAAGCCTTAAGGGCTATAAAAATTCTTGAGGGTGGCGGGACAGGGAGCTTAGGAACATGTCCTAGGGCTCGGCATACCTGCCGAGGAGCTCCCAAGACTTAACCCTTCACGGGTCGTCCCCCGCAGGTTATCGTTACCATCTTTCTAAATTCCCTATATATGTGTTAATATACTGTATTGGTGTTTTTCTTTCTGACTTATTTCACTCTGTATAATAGGCTCCGGTTTCATTCAACTCGTTTAGACCGATGGATTCTGAATATTCTATCCCTTCTTTGTCCCTCTAATATTTACCTTTTTCCCTCCGAGACAGAGGCGAGAATTGCATCTTTCCTGTTGTATCCACCGGCATGATACATAAGCTCTGCTCCAGAGGATCTTAGAGTTAATGAGCCTGTTGAACCGCAGCCCCTCCTGCTGCGAAGGTCCTTGACTGAGAAAGACAATCCCTTTGAGACACTGATCCCCTGGCCAAAGGCCACTCTTAGGATTAAGTGGCTCAGCCTGAATGCTCACTGCTGACAAAGATAGTGCTGAAATGTGCCCCCATGGAAAGACTCTAAGGGACATGTATTCTCCACCCTTTAAAAAGAAATCCCACCAAATATTAAAACAATTAATTTGCTCTCATCAAATTTGGGGAGTTCAGCCTAATATTATGGAAGCAAAAGATAGAAAAGTAGATACTATGTCAGAAGACAGTGAAACCCTTAATTTTTATCCTTATCATTAATTTCTCTGGGAAAAGTGATAAATTTTGCCCCAAAATGTGGACTTTATCAAACTGTGTGGCATGCATGTCCTTGAGTTAGCATAGCAGTGCTTAACTAGGGGTTTGCATCAGACAGTCTGTGTTCTGTTCGTGCTTTGTTGGGTCATAGAGTTTCTAATGGTTTTGCAACATTTATCAAAATGCCCGTGTCCTCAGAGCAGAAGACGTGTTTAGAATGTGTGCGCCTTGTTATTTTACTAGTTGTATTTAGACCTGGAGGGATGTTGTGGTGGGGGGAGGTGGGAGGGGGGTTCGGGATTGGGAACATTTGTACACCCGTGGTGGATTCATGTTGATGTGTGGCAAAACCAATACAATATTGTTAGAAAAAAAAAAAAAGGTTTTTATAAGAGTAAAATTTTAAAAAAAAGAAAAAAAAGAATTTTTTAAAACACTAGTTCCATTGGCAGCTGCTGTGCCACTGGAGAGCTGCTAATTTGAGGGCAGAACTTTAATTTTGTTTTCACTCTTCTGTGTGAGGACTTTTGACAATCTTTGTCCTGTTCAGCTTTCTCATTTCATATTTTTTTTCTCCCCATGGTTTGCTTCTGTGTATTTTACCAAAATATGAAATGGAATGTTTGCTGGAAATCATTTCCGGTGTGTACATTTCCTAGTTTGCTGAAGCTGCTGATTATTTGACCTCTGTTGGCGTCAGGATGGCAGGAAGTGACTATCGGGACTGGAGGAAACTCTCTGTCTCAGGCACTGTGCAGGAAAAGTCAGAACCTGTTTTGTCTAGGTGGCTAGCACAGGGGAGAGGTGAGTCTTCAGTGATGTCCCAATATTGGAGGCTAAACTTTGTACCCTCCCTCCTGTCCTTCAGCCAGAGAAATAAATGGACATCTCCATTCTAGGCAGAGGAGCAGCAGGCATCATTTAACTGAGGAGCTCAGGAACGTTATTCTAAACTCTCTGATGTGCCACGTGGGTATACACTATCAACTTCTCTTGTGAACCATTTCCCATACATAAAAATTTATCATGGACATAATTTAATACAAGGAAATATACATTTACATTGTGATTTGCTATCTAGAAATGTCGTTTCATATAGATATGGGATATTACATAGCCTTTGACATTAATTTAATGTAACATTAAATAAGTGATCATTAATTTTTCTTAACAAGCTTGGAACATTTCTCTGACTTTGGTAGTTGTGTATTGTTGGATCAAGACACATGTGCGTTCAGACAGCCTTTGCTCTATGTGGACAGAAGTCACAGGTGGGAAACTAGCACTTCACAATGAAGCCAGCAGAGGGCAGAGGTTCCTTTTTCTTGTTGAACTAGAGATACTTTTTGCATCACTTCAAGGTAGGAAATAGGTGGCCCTCATTTTAATGTGCAGTTCTTGGCTAATTAGAGTCTAATTAATGTTGTCTGTATTTTTATTCCTTGTATGGGTTTGTCAGAGAGTGTGCTTGTTCACACTCTTTGCTTGTAATGGTACTTCTACTGGGGTGCTGGTCTTTTGCTCATTTTTCATAATATTATTTGCATGTTCAGAGCCCTCAGAAGCTTCTTCACACCATCTCCATATGACAAGACAGGAAAGCCTCTGAATATAAACCCTGAGTTTAAAGCCCTTCTCTGCCCTTGGCCGGCTTAGGATATAGCCCTGTGTTATATGACCATTCTGTCCGATGCTGTCCCCTCTGTTTTGGTGGTCCCTCAAGAATGATCAGTATGTTCTGGTTTTTCTCTTTGCCATGGAGGAGATCAACAAGAAGCCTCACTTCCTCCCCAACCTGACCTTGGGTTATAATCTCTACAGTGCCTTTGAAAGTGGTCACAGCACTCTGGAAAACGCCCTGCTTTGGCTCTCTGGAGGGAATCAGACTGTCCCGAACTACAACTGCCAGAGACAGAGGAAATCTCTGGCCATAGTTACAGGGACCGCGTCAGCATGAACCCCTTCTGGAGCTGTACAAAATCCCACAGGTGAGAGAGTCTGATTTTTGGTGAGAGACACTCTGCTCTTCCCCTATGCCTTTCCCTCTCATCCCATCAAAAGACAAGGTGGAAGCTGTGTGTATGCATGGCCCAGAATTGTAAGCACATTCCAGAGACTTCCTCAGATTGTGAGATTGTTCCTTTGGTTGGGAAGTAGGACAGGTATGAGCAGTCAGCACTTTGAAACCCAAGTACCTGCTCAGGGTCAAGGCATGAATCTCACAGTTAAGGGGGCATTGAGTGACGATGGCTCACAGCTCTTTACATCATAGGAAATGCCTCAAGCACAGGGAACTCCCTCACCCAAGGACAGGAAGCTCACAGGTGTCTTGGAGACATAGTGATATGAAGCCTGGTTCCCTCCTCTCAGTTTTGACAATTCTGAAGAATCATCCCAGCTCCAGAGGACTGACAGTCAGTTGTAACCGTTCTGTTGTTCAGCTGTTCTGAACCACACACAGTTCAGAAGGTCAGTTTTCTCTCCCCATTTCTGCCTTGCTACATCCCACTGGCATAATGGAGGATGCTGCCATAAATTTTCTTTTTCCTTTCTTTTTTTTTTTTTTTTTGCCATAAATTTTCTACTCGGGTCTCTCCATCTCAGATCTCTTTCCAAGGACCAATCTGACCAGCGGCCAGCAAGAGATGTTACTTATGAACACAACAGCGTAATATAGGAGATTTCTATTCTGGAATTTTTTTTCAAGAAAATCTGAGAGGATAAGGCATTGTAATCTCCAGAATATCAGGTAATGCTGTGGTAATACACTGAATCCATCATGAAGACTTTAATGAGACAAGATTTATTTATTCTCAGCATTTACATGAAACCCTGATTGCTAGGTAGACGGAATTTCTTCTTCACAAGCCACACAGAGCAAGGTTGATGGAGACACTGCTGTCTTCTTGGGTACACGATCTGAAAATCATGCTTTCTTCAAATACCATCAAAGGAGATTAAAACTGCATAGAGATCGTCACATTGTCGTTTATTTTTTGTAACCTAGTGATTAAAAATTGTCTGAAGAAACCACGTGTCCTTTCTAAAAGTGAGGAGTCTGGAAAACAGTCTGTGTGCCCAGAAGGAAATGAAAACCGTGAAATGTCCACTGAGATCTCTCTCTTTTCTCCCCATCACAGAGAGAATCAGCTCACCCTCCGCCCAAGAAAGATAGCCCCAAGCCCACGAAACTCAGAATCATATTTTTCTTTTCTTACTCAGGTGGCATATTGTCCTTTTGATTCTTCACTGAGTGAGAAAGACCAGTTTCCATCTCTTTATCAGCTGGCCAGGGAGGATAGCTATCTTGTCCATGGTATGATTAGGCTGTTGCTGCATTTTGACTGGACATGGGTGGCTCTGGTTTTGTCTGAAGATGGGGAAAAGGAGCAGTTTGTCTTGGACCTGGAAGCAGAGATGGTAAAGGATGTTTACTAAAAAGCTTCCTAGCACTAGGGAATTGTATATATTAAGAAAGATGCATTCAGTGATCATACCCATAATTTCATCTGCAAATGTGTATATAATACATGATGATGCAGGATGCTTCATTTCTGTGGACAGAATAGCAGTGTACGGATTATGGTAGCGAGGGGAGATTTTCTTTTGAATGAGGCATACCACGTACTGCACTCTTTCTATGGAAGGCTCTCCTTTTCACACCAGAAGAGGGAAATCCCAGGTTTTAAACACTTTCTCAAGATAGTTAATCCTTCCCAATACCCAGAAAACTTTTACTTCAGGAGTGTGTGGCATCAAATTTTTGGATGTTGACTGATTGGATCACACTGTGAAAAAACTGGGGACTGCCCACTCAGTTCTTCTTTAGAGTTTATGCATAAAATTACTGATACGATGAGGTTGTCTCAGTCCACTTATTTCACCTATAATGCTGTGTATGCAGTGGCCCATGCCCTCCATGAAATACTTTTGGTGAAAACAGAAATGGAATCTTCAGGAGATGCATGCTTCTTCCCTGGAAGGAAAATGTCCTTCAGATGCAGGTTGTCCTTCAGGCTATCTGGTTGTGTTTTATTGAGATGCAGCATTATGACCATATTTCTGTCTCAAGTCCACAGGATTCAGCAAATTGGATGCAGAGTTCTTTCACACTGGTTATATATGTATCTATAATTTCTGGAGAAAGACATGGCAACCCACTCCAGTATTCTTGCCTGGAGAATCCCATGGATGGAGGAGCCTGCTGGGCTATAGTCCATGGGGTCACAAAGAGTCTGACACTACTGAGCGACTAGGTCTATTTAAAGAATTCTACCATGGAGTGGTCTTTACTTTCTAATTATTTGTATTATAATGCACGCTGGAAAAAATTCCTTGTTTAGGATGTAATATAGTAAAATATCCAAAGGAGACTTAACAAAACATGAAAACCATAAAGTTGTAAAATTCTATACATTTCCTTAAAGTGTACTTAATTTCACAAAGTATTGACACAACTATCATAACAGAATCCAACCCTTTCATCTATGGTGGTATATATGCTGTTGTTCAAATATTCCTTGAAATGATTGTTGTGACAAAGAGAAATGAAGCCTCCCTGATATTCTACAGACTCTGGAAAGTGAATTATTTTTAGATATAACTGTTTCTATGAAAGCTGAAAACAATTTAAAATGTGAGAACAAATAGAAAATCTTAACAGACCCATCACAAGCACGGAAATTGATACTGTAATCAGAAATCTTCCAGCAAACAAAAGCCCAGGTCCAGATGGCTTCACAGCTGAATTCTACCAAAAATTTCGAGAAGAGCTAACACCTATCCTACTCAAACTCTTCCAGAAAATTGCAGAGGAAGGTAAACTTCCAAACTCATTCTATGAGGCCACCATCACCTAATACCAAAACCTGACAAAGATGTCACAAAAAGAAAACTACAGGCCAATATCTCTGATGAACATAGATGCAAAATCCTCAACAAAATTCTAGCAATCAGAATCCAACAACACATTAAAAGATCATACATCATGACCAAGTGGGCTTTATCCCAGGGATGCAAGGATTCTTCAATATCCGCAAATCAATCAATGTAATTCACCACATTAACAAATTGAAAATAAAAACCATATGATTATCTCAATAGATGCAGAGGCCTTTGACAAAATTCAACATCCATTTATGATAAAACTCAGAAAGCAGGAATAGAAGGAACATATCTCAACATAATAAAGCTATCTATGACAAACCCAGCAAACATTATCCTCAATGGTGAAAATTGAAAGCATTTCCCTAAAGTCAGGAACAAGACAAGGGTGTCCACTTTCACCGCTACTATTCAACATAGTTCTGGAAGTTTGGCCACAGCAATCAGAGCAGAAAAGAAATAAAAGGAATCCAAATTGGAAAGAAGTAAAACTCTCACTGTTTGCAGATGACATGATCCTCTACATGGAAAACCTAAAGACTCCACCAGAAATTACTAGAGCTCATCAATGAATATAGTAAAGTTGCAGGATATAAAATCAACACACAGAAATCCCTTGCATTCCTATACACGAATAATGAGAAAGTAGAAAAGAAATTAAGGAAACAATTCCATTCACCATTGCAACGAAAGAATAAAATACCAGGAATATATCTACCTAAAGAAACTAAAGACCTATATAGAAACTATAAAACACTGATGAAAGAAATCAAAGAGGACACTAATAGATGGAGAAATATACCATGTTCATGGATTGGAAGAATCAATATAGTGAAAATGAGTATACTACCCAAAGCAATTTACAAATTCAATGCAATCCCTATCAAGCTACCAGCCACATTTTCACAGAACTAGAACAAATAATTTCAAGATTTGTATGGAAATACAAAAACCTCGAATAGCCAAAGCAATCTTGAGAAAGAAGAATGGAACGGAGGAATCAACTTGCCTGACTTCAGGCTCTACAAAGCCACAGTCATCAAGACAGTATGGTATCTTTGACAAAGGAGGCAGAATATACAATGGAGTAAAGACAATCTCTTTAACAAGTGGTGCTGGGAAACTGGTCAACCACTTGTAAAGAATGAAACTAGATCACTTTCTAACACCGCACAAAATAAACTCAAAATGGATTAAAGATCTAAATGTAAGATCAGAAACTATAAAACTCTAGAGAGAACATAGGCAAACACTCAGACATAAATCACAGCAGGATCTCTATGATCCACCTCAGAATTCTGAAATAAAGCAAAATAAACAAATGGGATCTAATTAAAATTAAAGCTTCTGCACAACAAAGGAAAATATAAGGTGAAAGACAGCCTTCTGAATGGGAAAATAATAGCAAATGAAGCAGCTGACAAACAACTAATCTCAAAATATACAAGCAACTTATGCAGCTCAACTCCAGAAAAATAAACGACCAATCAAAAATGGGCCAAAGAACTAAATCGACATTTCTCCAAAGAAGACATACGGATGGCTAACAAACACATGAAAGATGCTCAACATCACTCATTATTAGAGAAATGCAAATCAAAACCACAATGAGTACCACTTCACACCAGTCAGAATGGCTGCGATCCAAAATCTGCAAGCAATAAATGTTGGAGGGTGTGAGAAGGAACCTCCTACACTGTTGGTGGAATGCAAACTAGTACAGCCACTATGGAGAACAGTGTGATTTCTTAAAAATTGCAAATGAGAACTACTTATATTTGGCAATCCCACTTCTGGGGCAGCATACACACCGAGAAACCAGGGTGAAAGAGTACATGCCCCAATGTTCATGGCACTGTTTATAATAGCCAGGACATGGAAACAACCTAGATGTCCATCAGCAGATGAATGGATAAAGCTGGTACATATACACAATGGAGTATTACTCAGCAGTTAAAAGAATTCATTTGAATCAGTTCTGATGAGATGGATGAAACTGGAGCCGATTATACAGAGTGAAGTAAGCCAGAAGAAAACACAATACAGTATACTAACACATATGGAATTTAGGAAGATGGCAATGACGACCCTGTATGCAGACAGGAAAGACACAGATGTGTATAACGGACTTTTGGACTCAGAGGAGAGGGTGGGATGATTTGGGAGAATGACATTCCTAACATGTAT